>NC_083542.1:7393160-8847187 GCF_018135715.1 Danaus plexippus | reverse complement strand
AACTTGAACCGATACCCCCATTTTTTCTCGTTGCTGGTTAATTTATCTACTAAGATGTTAATTACAATATTAAATACAATTGGAGACAAACAGCAACCTTGAAATAGTCCTACATTGTAACTAAAAGTTTTTGAATGGCCTATGGCATATTTTTGAGTTTTAAATGAAATACTCTAGAAACCAAATCATGTCTGTCGTAAGAATGCTGATCGGGTAATAACTCAATTTTTATTTCCGGCCATTCGGAGTTACATGTAAATGTAATGAAGAGATCTGGTTTTCCAAATTTCCTGACAAATGTCATGGCATCTTGACTTTTTTCGTTCATGTATCTGGGGGATCCTGTAAATGACGACGGCAGTATAACATGCTGGCCAACATTAGAAGCGTCTATATTCGCATCATTAACCACGGCATCTCTTAAATGAATGTACTCTTCTGCTCTCAATTTTTTTTGATTTCTTTTTATGAAGTCTAGCCTCTCAGAAATCATTTTAGCCGCCATATCAACACAATACTGGTTGAATAATCCCTTGAAATAATGTATGCTGTTAAAGTCATTTATTCTCAACATGAGTCTAAATGCATAGAATTGCATACATGATACAGTTTTAGATCTAGCAGCAGTATTCTGCTGTGGAATATTTATACAGTATCCGTCATTACCAAAGGGAAACAGTAAAGGATACTGAAGTGGGTCATAAGATCTATGAAGTTCAGAAACTCGTTGAAGTCCACCATCTCTCGCCGTCAACACAATATCTCGGGGACCTTTGTCTTCATCTATCAAAAGAACAGCTACTTCATCTACTATTGGCGCATTATATCGACCTCGATGCTCATTAGGAGGTTTCACATCAGCATGAATAATAAGTTTGAAGTCATCCGGTGGTCTATTTTCCAGATTGTATTTGAAACTTTGAATATACGTATTATGATCGTGAAGATATGTTTGGAGAGCGTCGATAAGATCGATTTGCAAGCTTGGATTTAAATTTGAGCGTAAGGATACCTGATCTGCATGTGAAACAAAATATATTTGCAAAAATTCGGGCTGTGCCCCTTCAGCTGGAAGTAAGTTACCGATTAAGTGATAAACTTGCCCTTGGACTTTAAAAGTGGGCATAAAGTTTCCCTCACGAATCTCTTTGGCACCAAATGAAGTCATCTGAAATAGTGTATTATATTGCCTTGAGTGATTTAAGAAATGCTTTGATGATGGATGTGAGCCTGATATCAGTTCTTTTAAAACTGTAGTTGGTTCCGGAATTATTGGTATATTTACTTTGCCACCACTACAACACAGTCCAGGAGTTTCAGTCGCCCATTTTTTTGCTTGGCATAAGTTGCATATTTTATTCATTCTGCCAATATCAATATCATTTAGCTCAGTATAGTCAAGTGTACAATCATAAGAAACGCAGCATTTAATAAATTATGTTGCCTGCGAGTTCTATTTCTTGCTGATCGTGCATTTTGCTGTGCTAATCGATGGGATCTTTCAGTGCTCGATTCCCGATCGCGGTTAGCCAAAGTGCGGGAATTCTGTGAGGCTAAACGTTGAAAACGTTCAGCGCTTGATTCCCGTTGTCGGTTTGCCAAAGTTCGAGAACTCTGTGAGGCTAAACGTTGAGAACGTTCAGCGCTTGATTCCCGTTGTCGGTTTGCCAAAGTTCGAGAACTCTGTGAAGCTAAACGTTGAGAACGTTCAGCGCTTGATTCCCGTTGTCGGTTTGCCAAAGTTCGAGAACTCTGTGAGGCTAAACGTTGAGAACGTTCAGCGCTTGATTCCCGTTGTCGGTTTGCCAAAGTTCGAGAACTCTGTGAAGCTAAACGTTGAGAACGGTCAGCGCTTGATTCCCGTTGTCGGTTTGCCGAAGTTCGGAAATTTTGTGAGGCTAGACGCTGCGACCGTTCAATAATCGATTCATTAGCACGGTTTTGTTCACTGATTTCTCGTTGAGTAGCCAACCTATGCATATTTTCATCCTCTGTTTCATTGCTGCGCAAAACTCGCAGCCGCTTTGCAGTAGCAGTCTGCCGAGAAAGCTGAGATCTTTTTCTAGGCATTATAATGACGAAAAAAGAACCTAAGATATGAAAAATTAAACAAACCGTAACTCGAAATCAAGAAAAAAATAAACGTATGGTAAATAATTAGGAACCTAATTATTTTTACCTGTATTTGGTACTTACGTAAATCGGATAAAATATATGTCAAAAGAATAACCGTTAAACGATAAATGTATGCTTAAACTAAAACCTAACCTAATAAGAATATTTATGTGGATAACACCTATTTTCAAGTATTATATACAACAAAACAAAAAAGTTATAATATTGCTAAAATATTAGAAACAATACTATCCTTATAACAAAAAATATTTACTATAAAGAAAACTATGACACCTACTTACTACATCAAAATTAAAAAAAATGTTGATAATTGTGAAATTATTAGAAGCAAAATATTATCCTTAAAACAAAATGAAATAGTATTTAAAAAGTATTATTACACGACGATATTATTCCGCAAAAACAAATAACGCTGCATACAACCGTTCAGAAGGGAGCCGACCGCGCGTCTGAGCCGCGCGGCATGGTACCTCGTAGAGCTACACCCCCCCCGCTCCCTCCGCGTCGCTCGCAAGCAACGACGCCTCTCCTATGTTTTGCACTTCATGCGGCGCGCGGGTGAACTTTATATCGGTGTTATTTTAAAATTGTAATATCTTCTAAGATATTCATTGAAATTAAGTGATGTCAAAGACAATTTTGTTCACAGTTAAATAATCTTAATCAACAACACATTTATTTGGATAAAGATTTGTATTATTACGTTGATACAATAATGCATTAATTTCGACCAAATTTTATTACTATAAAAACGGTTCTAGTGTGTTAATCTTAAAAGATAGATATATACTGTCGTGGACATTCTTTTAGATCATTTCAAGAGGAATAATTCTTTCATACATATATTTTTGGTATCTTGAATCGTTTTCGCAACGCATGCAACGAAAGCCCTCAAGAATGAATAATTTACCCCGTTTTTTCCACATTTTCCATTATTTCTTCGCTCCTAATAGTGGCAGCGTGATGTTATATAGCCTAAAGCCTTCGTCGATAAATGGTCTATCCAACACAAAAAAAAAATTCAATTCTAACCAGTAGTTCCTGAGATTAGCGCGTTCAAACAAACAAACAAACAAACAAACTCTTCAGCTTTATAATAATAGTATAGATTAAATTTTCTATTCATAAAAAATGATACCGTGTTAAAAAAAACTGAGGTCTCATTCGTTCGCTGCTTTTGCTTTGAGGGTTCATTTTGTACCTGTAATTAATTTAGTGTCATTTTATTATCAGTGTATCATAAAAATTGTAAGCGAATAAAATTTATATTCTCATATAATTTTGCTGTATTAAGTTTAATTGTTTGATCTACGCTGTAACAAGGCCGTGTAGTGACGGCAGATTAGAATACAGGTGTCACTACCCCCTTCTCTTCCCGCGGGTGTCGTAAGAGCCGACTAAGGGAGTATACATTTTACAGAGACCGGGCAGCAGCGGTCTCTGAAAACCGAACATCATTCAACTGCGATCGCCAACCCGCCTGCCCAGCGTGGCGATTATGGGCAAGTCATCCAATGGGTACGACAAAAAAGCCACGGCCCCCAGTTCTCGGCGGTCCCGCTATTCTTGGTCATGGTGGCGACCATGGTAACGGCGGGACGGGGGGTGCGAAGAATCTCCGGGCTACGGGAGGCCACCAAAATAAACTGACCCTGGCGACGTACAACGGACGCACGTTACGGCTTGACGAGCATCTGGCGCAACTCGAGGAGGAACTTGGGAAGATTAGGTGGCACATACTAGGGTTAAGTGAAGTCCGAAGATCGGGGGAGGACACCGTAACTCTTGAATCGGGCCACCTAATGTACTTTCGCGAGGGAGACCAACAATCCCAAGGTGGCGTGGGGTTTTTGGTAAATAAGTCCCTATCCGATAGCGTTGTGGAAATGTCTAGTGTATCGAACAGGGTAGCGTACCTCATACTAAAGCTCACCGAGAGATACAGCCTCAAGGTGGTGCAAGTGTACGCTCCGACCTCGACACACTCGGATGGTGAAGTGGAAGAAATGTTCGATGATATATCGAAGGCCCTCCACTACACTACTAAGACGCACTACAACGTTGTTATGGGAGACTTTAACGCTAAAGTGGGAGTACGGACTTGCAACGAATCGGTAGTAGGATCCCATGGATTTGGAAGTAGGAATCATAGGGGGCAAATGCTCGTTAACTTCCTGGAACGAGAGGGTCTCTTCTTGATGAACTCGTTCTTCAAGAAACAGCCCCAAAGGAAGTGGACGTGGCAAAGCCCCGATACTATGACTAAAAATGAGATCGATTTCATCATGACGGACAAGAAACACATATTCAGAGACGTCTCCGTGATCAACAGGTTTAATACCGGTAGTGATCACCGACTGGTACGAGGCTCTCTGAATATCAACTTTAAGGCTGAACGTGTCCGTCTGATGAAATCCAGGCTCCGACCTACCCTGCTCCATTCCATAATAAGATCCGAAACGTTCCAGTCAAATCTGGAGAACCGATTCGCTGCCGTGGAAACCACAACGGACGTAAACCAAAACCTCGAGAATGTGGTTCGGATCCTCAGGGAAGAGGGTACGATTTTCAGTGCAACGCAGCGTAGAGGCAGGAAGTCCAAACTTTCTGAGGAGACTCTAGGGCTAATGAAGGAACGACGTGAAAACCCACCCGTCACTTCGTCGGAAAGGCGGATTCTAAACCAAAAGATCCGTAGACACGTACGACACGATCTCCGGTGCTCTAATACTCTTTCGATTGAGAGAGCAATCGAGCAGAACCGGGGGTCAAAAGTGTTCGTACAATCTCTTGGAAGAAGCCACCTGACGAAGTTGACTACTGCAAGTGGAGAAGTCGTTGCTTCAATGCCGGCAGTCCTTTCAGAAGTGGAAGACTTCTATAGCCGGCTCTACGCATCGCAGACTTCTCGGCCTGATCCCGTGTGTGAGGATCCTAGAGCCACTTTAACACGCCACTTTTCCGAAGACCTGCCAGAAGTCAGTATTGGCGAAATTGAGATCGCTCTTGGGCAGCTTAAAAATGGAAAAGCCCCTGGAGAGGACGGCATAACAACAGAATTGTTGAATGCCGGAACTAAACCCGTACTGAGGGAGCTCCAAAAGCTGTTCAATTCTGTCCTCTTCGAAGGGAGAACTCCGGAGGCGTGGAGTAGGAGTGTGGTCATCCTGTTCTTCAAAAAGGGAGACAAATCCCTGCTGAAGAACTATCGACCCATTTCCCTGCTAAGCCACGTATATAAGCTGTTTTCAAGAGTGATCACAAATCGTCTTGCGCGAAGACTCGACGAATTCCAACCACCGGAACAGGCTGGGTTTCGGAGCGGATACGGCACCATAGACCACATTCACACGGTGCGGCAGATTATACAGAAGACCGAAGAGTATAATCAGCCCCTTTGTCTAGCATTCGTGGACTATGAGAAAGCTTTTGACTCGATTGAAACTTGGTCTGTTCTGGAGTCCCTGCAACGTTGCCAAGTTGATTGGCGGTATATCCAAGTAATAAGATGTCTCTACGAAGCCGCCACCATGTCCGTCCAAGTACAGAATCAGCAAACAAGTCCCATACCGTTGCATCGAGGAGTGAGACAGGGGGACGTTATCTCCCCGAAACTGTTCACAAATGCAATGGAGGATATGTTTAAGACGCTGCGCTGGAAAGGACGAGGTATTAACATTAATGGCGAACACATCTCTCACTTGCGATTTGCAGACGACATCGTCATTATGGCAGAAACGCTGCAGGACCTACAACAGATGCTTGATGACCTGGCTGACTCTTCTATACGCATCGGCCTACGGATGAACTTGGACAAAACCAAGGTCATGTTCAATGAACATGTTCTACCGGAACCGATTGCAGTCCACGGTGTCGTTCTCGAAGTTGTTCAAAAATATGTCTATCTGGGGCAAGTATTGCAGTTGGGTAGAAACAATTTCGAGGACGAGGTGAGTAGAAGAGTTCAGCTGGGTTGGGCAGCGTTTGGGAAGTTACGCCGAGTCTTAACATCGTCGATCCCACAATGCCTAAAGACGAAAGTCTTCAATCAGTGCGTCCTACCCGTAATGACTTACGGAGCCGAAACGTGGACACTAACGGTACGGCTAGTTCACCAACTCAAAGTCGCTCAGCGAGCTATGGAAAGGGTTATGCTCGGAGTTTCTCTGAGGGATCGCATCAGAAATGAGGTGATTCGGCAGAGAACCAAGGTCATCGACATAGCCCACCGGATTAGCAAGCTGAAGTGGCAGTGGGCTGGCCATATTAGCCGCAGAACCGACAACCGTTGGGGTAAACGAGTTCTTGAGTGGAGACCGCGTCTGGGCAAACGTAGTGTAGGACGTCCTCAGGCAAGGTGGAGTGACGATTTGCGCAAGATGGCTGGCAGGAGTTGGATGCGAGTAGCCGAAAATAGATCTCAGTGGCGTGCAATTGGAGAGGCCTATGTCCAGCAGTGGACTAGTATGGGCTGATGATGATGATGATGATGTAACAACTACATGTAATTTAAGGCAATTTCGTCAAAAAAAAAAAGAATTTATAAAAAGCTGTTAATAATTTCAGATTATATTTTTGTTGGTTTTTACGATACAGATTAATCAGTAATGCCCTTTTAATAAATATTTTTTATAAAGCGTAATAACCTGAAAGGCGTAAAAAAATTCAAATAAAGTTTTTTTTAATAAAAAAAGGGAACAAGACCGAGTATTGCAAACTAAATTAAAAACAACGAAAATGTTAAAATTCCGCGTCATTTATTTTGTTTCATCATAGATTAACTGGTCCTGTAAAAAAATACGTTTTGTGGGAGTACTAATGACGTAACTAAATGAACGAACAAGTGAGCGAATGAACAAATAAGCCGCAAACGAACGGTTAATGTGCGTTGACGTTGAATGATTCCCGAGCGTTAATCATTCAGAAGGGTTGGAAAAAGGGAATTGGTATTCGCGCCATGTTTTATTGATGTTTTGATTTGAATCAATTGGTAAGAGCAATTTGTTTGTTATTGCCCAAGGTTTAATTTGATTTCTGTATTTTAAATTTATATGTAATACAATGTAAAAGAATCTTAAATTGACGATGTTGCTTAACTCGATTATCCTATAATAGAAATTATCATTAATAGCATGTGTGCATAATATTTTAAATTAAACATTATCCATCAAATATAAACAGTTATTCATTAACGGGTTTTCAAAATTTGTGTAGATAATAAATAAATAGTACATATCTATATCGTAACTAAAATAAAAGCTGATGGATGTGGATTAATTGAAACATTTTAAGGTGAAATTGAATATAAAATTTCGCAAAACCGAAAACCGATGTAATAAAACTGTCAACGTGAAGTGTGAAGTCGGTCGTGTAGTTAATAAAAGGTACTGACTGACATTTGCTACTTAGCTGTAACAACGATTTATAGTAGGTCCTAAAAAGTCTTTGTAAACTGATAAAATCTAGGCTATATATGACATTTATCTCAAAGGCTCACTATAATTATTTACAAGTTAGAGATTTTTAATAAAGAAAATTAGTAAAACATTTCCATTCGGTTACTATTTCAAAACAGTATTTTTCTGTTGCTATTGGGATTATTACTTTTCTTATGAAATAGCTCAGTAGAGTCCAATAAATTGATGGCATGTAATGAATCTTTAAACTTAAACATTTAAGTGTCTTAAAATTCCAATATTATGGTTTTTTTCTCCTAAAATGTAACTGTCAAGCGAGTAAGTCATTTTAACAATATTCAAGAAGTAGGTTCCCTATTTGACTAGATTTATTTCTATTGTTTTTATTTGTCTCTTTATCATTCGGGAAATGAAATTCTGCTTGTATTTTTATGAATTATATTATATATTAAATTTAAGAACAATTTTTTTTTATCGTTAACTCATATTATTACACGTCTTATAATGCACTCTTTTCTGTAGGTACTTCAATGATGCCATAATTAAAAATATTTAAGGTGGTAGAACCTAGCTTTAGTCAAGTTACTACAGCTCGAACGTGGGCTGGCTCGACCGGGGAAGAACCCTCTCACAGAAAATCGAAGTGAAGTAGTATTTAATGGTTGCTTTTCATCCGATGAGTGAGAGAGCCTGTTGCCCTTTCCCCGTTCCCATCCTTTTCTGCGATCTTCTTATTCCCACCATTTCCTCCTTCTTCAATAACCAACAGTGGCAACGCATCCGCAACATCTCTTTTGTTGCAGATGTTCATGGATGACGGTGAATACTTCCTATCAAGTAGGCCATCTGCTCGTTTGACACCTTTGACATAAAAAAATGGGACTGACAATATAAAATCTCTGAATGTGTTTTAAGCTGCCCAGGTGTTTCAATTTTGTAACAGTTGTATTCAATTGGGCCCAGTTCAGGAGTTTAGCGGTTGTCGGTATCACATTACTCGGCGGTCGGCTAATTGAGCGATAATATCTCGTAAGTTATGAGATACGTTTTCCTCCAACTTCGCAACCACAAAGACACAAATTTATAAATAACGCAATATTTCCCATTTTGCTAACAGAAGGATGTGAAAATATATATAAATCTGAAGTGAAAATAAATTAAATTCTAAATTATACTTACAAATCCCAAATTGTAAAAAATATTTCAATTACAAAACCTTCATAAAATTCCTATTTATGGGAGATCAAAGTAGCTATTTCCAAAAATGCCAGTGAAATATATAACAGCCCAATATAAAATGATAACCGTAAAAATTTAAGCTATTAAATAAAATAGACTTTGACTTAAATTCATAGTAAATGGTAAACACTGGACAACTTTAAATTTAAATATGAATTCTAAACTTTTGAACATTAACAATTTCAAAAGTAGGTCAACTCTAACTAAGCTAAATATTTTAAATTCAAAATGTCTTTTAAAGTACAGTCCAAATTGAAATATATGTTTATGTTAAATTAATAAAAATTTACAACATAAATACAAATAAAAGAATGAAAAGAACAAGTATGTTATAAAAGCTACACTAATCATTCAAAAATATAAAAGTAGACAGGTGCTTAACTTTATCAGTTATAATTTTATTAACCAATACAGTTAAATTAACATAAAAACTAACAATAAAACTAAACTAAGGAAAAAAATTCGTTGCAAAATTCAAACAGAATAGAATGAATACCTTTGTTCTTATAGTTAAAAAAAAACTTCATATTGAAAACCAAACACGTTATTACAAAAATAAATTTGAAGTAGAACGGTTAGTTACCACTGACCTAAGTTGTACTTCACAACTTTGAAATTACTTGCGCGACTGAACTAAATTTTAAAAGGGGAAGCGAATTTTGACTTCGACATATTTTTCGTGGATATGATGTTGAGAGTTTCAAATAATTTTGCACGTATGTAACTTAGGTAAAAGGTTTCCTATTTAACTGTTAGACTTATCGACATACGTGTATATAAGTAGTGAAATTAACTTTGACACGCTATAGAATTTATTTATGACAGTAATAACCTGTCACTCAGACGGTTAGGATGTTATATTTATTTAAGTGAAACTAATATTTTTCGGATAAAATACGCGTGATTTATTTTTGTAAAAAACTACAAACTCCCGACGTTTCGGTTACTTTCCAGCAACCGTGATCACGGGCATCTCGCGTAGTTTATCCGAAAAATATTAGTTTCATTGAAATGAATAAAACACTCTAAAATCTTAAATCTCATTATGTGTTATATTTATTTTTCTTGATTTATTTGAACATTTTCAACTTAATAAATTATATTATAAAGCTTTAAATCTCTCCTCGTCTAAATGAAAAGATTTTTTTTAAACTGACTTAAAGCAAATATGCATGTAAATGCAATAATGGATTGTTTTTTTTGTGTAAATTTTTTCATATGAGTGCTATGAACCATGGCATATAATAAATCATTAATGATTTTAACAGTTAGAAGAATTATAAAATTTTACGTCTGAGAACGACTTGTAAAAAAGAGTATCAAAATTCAAGGGAGCAAATCTGTGAGCAAATTATTGTTTAGTTCGGAAAACTTTCTTTCTGAGTATTTAATTCGACGAAAAGGTAAGACCTTCAATCCATGCTTATAATCCATGATATATATTTTTTGTAATTGTTTACTTCTATAAAATAAAGTTAAAAATTACAGCATTAGAATATACTGTGGGAGAGAAGCCGGTAATAGTGCTATTAACTTTGACATACCATAAATGTTCATGACTGGTGTAATGTCAAACTGACAGACGGCAAGCACATGTACGCGGCTCATATTACACGATATTACGATGAATCCCGTTGAATAACTGCTGGCTGTTAGATTTTAAACAGGACTGTTTTGTTAGCAAAATATATTTTGATGCATTTTCTTTTTTAAAATTCAAATTAATAATACCATATAAAAAACGGTTCCATATTAAACCTTTTTTGGACATCGACTAAGATTTACTTGTTCATATCTTGATGCAAGTTATTAATAATTTTTGATTCGAACTTAGATGTTTCCAAATCCAGATAATTATTTAATTAAGCTGTTTTTTAGGCTCACACGGTTTTCTTAAAAAAATGCTTGATATTTTAGTAGATTTAAATGTTTATTTCAATTATTTTATTACCTAGCGAGATATAAGACTTTCGCGAGTATAAATTTTAAATAAAACTTATATTTTTCGGATAATACTACGCGTATTTTATTATTTTTAAAAACTACATACTCTCAACGTTTCGGTTACTTTTCAGCAACGTGATGCCTGTGATTCACATCTCGTCTGCCAAAAATGTAGTTTTTAAAATAATAAAATACGCGTAGTATAATCCAAAAAAATATTAGTTTTATTTATTATTTAGTTTTTAAAGTGAAAATATAAAATTTTATCCGTTTATAACATTATTCTCATAATAAATTTGCCACTCAGCCAAACAATTCCTTACTAGACGGAGTTACAAATGTGTAATTAGGTTTTGACTTGACTGTTTTTCACGGAAGTTATAAACCTTTCACGTTCTCAGACGTGATAAAAAATTATATACCCTCCTTATTATGTTCTGTCTATACTCTAACAACTGCTCACATAATATGATCATTATTTTGGACTTTATATACTTCATTACATAAAGTATTATTATAAGTTTAAATCCGTATGACACTAAATCTGTTCAAAATCTAATAAGTCCTACTTTTTCAAATATTATTAACTAATTATATTTCTAATACAAATATTAATAAATTATCCTACATAACCTAATCATATATAATAGCCATGTTTTCAATATCTTAGTAAGGATATAAAATTCAGAACCTCTGGTAATAATTATTCTGGAATTTAATATTTAATATGTTACGAACGGTAAAACATAAGGTTACGATTTACTTAGGTAAAATGATCTTCGAAAAATTTACCAAAACCAAAATCGTTTCTGTGATTGTTAATACTTTTAATTCAAACGATCCTGTTGACAGCTACATAGATGAACAAACTATGAACTAGTAATAACTTAATCCGACGAGAGTTAAAAACTAAAGTAATTAAAAACAAATGAGTTTGTCGGCTTCGGCTAAATTCAAATTATAAATTTGCATCCGAGATGGTTAACTTTTGAGATATAATTTATAATCGACCGTTATGACGCGCTGTGTATTCGTTATAGCTATTAAACTACTGAATCGTTAAAGTTTATGTTTCAATAAACGTAATTACATTTTGCACTATACACAAGGTTCGCTCCTTAGCCTTAACAAATGAACGTCTCGTTTGTGTCCTGTTTTATTATAGACTATGAATCAACATTAATATTACAAAAACCTATTGCAAAATTACAATAAGCTTTAAGTATATTTTTCATCCAAATGTACGTTTAAAATCCATAGCAATAAGGATAATAAAAGCGTGTAATATTCTAAAGCGATGTCGCAAACAAAGTCTTACTTAAGTGCGCGCTCGCGCAAAATTGCAACGTTCGTATGGTGCAAGTACAAGAAAAAATGGAGTTTGTTTCCTTTCAATTCATAAGTGTTCTTTTTGTTTTTGTACGTGCCTTGTTTCTTTCAAAATGAACAACTGTGTGCCTAATTAACAACACTTATGGCAAGTATTTTTTCGTGTATTATAGAACGTTTTCCGCAAAATACTTCTTCCACGTGTCAGTTATAAATGTAGAGTTTTTTATGTCGTTGAGTTTTTTAATCTGGTAACTAACCTGACAGTTTCGTATTTTCATATTATTATATAACTTAACTATAAAGATATTTTGATGATTATTCTTTTGTAAAACGAAATAATGTAGATACGTATTAAAAATCGTCAAAAAAGACAACATAAGAAAATATTTTTTTACATTTTAAGACTGTCAATTTTGCGTTTAAAAAACACAATCGTCACCGCTTGCAGTTTGGACCATATTAAAAATAAATAGATTTCTAGCAAACACACATTTCAGTTTCTGTATTCAGCAACCACAAGTAAGCGGTCAGCTTAAGTGGATTAGTGCTATATTTTTTGTGCAATCGCATTTACGTACTCATTTTTATTTTAGAGAGATTTAATTATGTGTAGTGTATGATCTTTATAAATTTTACTACCTTTCTATGTATGATTGTATTATAAGTATCTGCTTACGACAAACTATTATTTATATCTTCTTTTTTTGTTTTGATGAATGATTAAAATATTAACAAAGCATTAGATATCCGCAGTACACGTAGTCTTTAGAGAACGTCACGTACGCCTATTTTCTGTTTACCCTCATTTTATTTAGTAATTTCCTTGTAGAGGATTCCCGAGAGGCTTCAACTCAATGTATCTGTGAGTGACTACTCCGATAAAACCTGCAAATTGATCCATTTTTAAAAATTATATTTTATTGGAATATTTAAATTAGCTCTATTATTTTCTTTTTTATTGTGTATTGTATGACATTGATATCATTTTTACTTATTGATTGCTGCGTGAACATTTGATTATAAAATTTCATGTTTAATTCATGAGGATTCATTATATTTAAAAGAATTGAATTTATTAAAAACATTTTCATCATATTATTATTTTAAACAATAAACATTTATATTAACATAATAAATTCACAAGAGCTTTACGAGATACAGTCTCATGAGACCTGTCAATAAGTATTGATATTAGAATGGAGAAAATAAGTCGAAGCGATAATATAATGCTATAAATAAAACGCGAAAACAATGCGATACATAAAAAAACTGATCACAACAGAGACTAGATTGAGGAAATATGATCATCCGCTCGTTCGATCCTGATTCGTCTGATTGTCGTGGGGAGATCGTGTCATGTGATATTGTTCCGGAAATTATGTGACATGATATATCACTTCTTATTATTAATTAAAAATTATTCCATCTTAGAGTAAACCATAGCATTATAAACATTCAATCTGAATACAAATAAACTTTAATGAAAATTGTTTGCCGAGAGTAGACTTCGAGAGAAAACACAGGTGTATTGAATTTTCTTTAAGCGTCTTAAAATCTCAGTACATCTGGTAAAGAATTCAACATCCTTAAAATTTAATCGACAGACAGAAGACAGTTACTGACCGACAAAGAAATAAATGGGACAATAGAGCAGACGTAGCGGCGACAAAGGAAATAAATTAATAAAGACGCTCAACTAGCCCCAGTTTTAATTAATTACGGGTTAACTGACGCGTCGCTACCAATTCATTAACAACTGGAAAGTAGGGTTGAGGAAGCTTTAACTACATCTTAAGCGCCAATTTGCAAATGGTTCAATCTCGTGTGGGTGAAGCTGTGACTCCGATAATGTGTTTCTGGGCGTGTTAATATAATACTTCTATGTGTTTTAGAAAATACTCTCCATCAGCTATGAAAACTTGTTAGTATCTGATGAAACAGTCAGACATGAAAACAATTACTCGGAAAACATGTACACTCCGTACAATGAGACTTATAAGAATCAGGAAATCGATAAGGAAACCTTTTTTCTAGTCTTGATTTGCATTGAAAATTACACTTACTAATTATTTGTTTCTATATTAAATTACGCTTCTTATATTTTGAATTTTATTTATCTCTGAATATATAAAGAAAAACTTTGGTATACATCTGTTAATTAGTAGTTGTTTCTAAGAAGAACATAACCATGTTTTTGCTACTTTCTGTTGAAATGTTAACTTTCCATATCTTTTGTCTTGAAGTTAATTAACACAATTCCATTGAAACGTGCAGCTCTTGGAAATTATGTCGGACATATTCAATGCCACTGCGGGTTTCGCTTCAATGAGTTTTGTCTAAAATATCTAAAGCCTTATACAAATGAATTTCTTTGAACAACCCTGAATGTAACTACGTAGAATTAGTACGGCTCTGCTATTATCAAATGGAATTTTTGAATAGGTCTGAAATATTAAAAAAATTGAACTTTTTACAAAAAAAAATTCAACACAATGATTTGAAAATGTAACTTTAAAAAATATATGTTATAGGTGGGATATGTTAATGAAAAAAACTCAGCGTGAGCTAACCTTGTGATGTTACACAACCAATTTTCTGTTCAATTTAATTGATTTCTTATGCAAGCTAAGAAAATCATACATTACATTATTTTATGTCATTATTCATTAACGGATATTAAAAAAAAGGTAACTGATCAATTAACATCAAAATGAACAGCACAAGTTGCGACAACTTTGATTAGTACCTTGGTTGCTGTGGTACCCCAAAAAAAATATGCCGATACATTTACTAAGCTGCAACCTCGACTCTCAGCAGTTTATATCGCTGAGAGAAAAAATCCATATAAACATAGTTGTGAGTCATTAACCCTGTAACATGTAATCGTAGAAATCGGTAGAAATCCTAAAAATAAATCAAGCACTTCAATAAAAAGCAGACCATTTAAATTGCTGGCTATGACAGCTCCATTTCTTGCAATGCTATCCACACAAATTAAGCTAATAAACACTACACTCATTCCGACCGACCCGGGCTCGTTGCGTAACCTCACTTATCCAAAAATAAACTCTATTTATTAGAAATAAGGATACTTAATGAATGAATGTATCGATAATCCCAAATGACTAATTTTAGACGCCTCTATCCGGCTTTTGCAAAAGACGATCGATTAATCTTGTCATGAGAATTATTGATGTTACCATGGCAAGGATCGATTTGTATTCTGGTTTTCACTGGTTATTTATTTCGATTAATATATTTCATTTAATCTGATACCAAATAATATGTGATAAATACAATTCACTTACTTAGAACACAATAATATTATATACATATCTATATACGTAACTAATCTAAGCTAGCTCTTACATTAATTAGATACAGGTATTAATTTATGAAATCAAGTGCTTTAATTACTCAAATGTAGTTACAATGTCCTTCATCAAGGCCTATGAGAGTGTATACAATTAGTGAAATTAATGCGATAGTTGGTGAGGATGTTGACTGTTGGTTGCGCCTTAATTAAAATATACTGAATTGATTTTGATGAAACTTTCCTATAATGTAGCTAAAATCAGAATAATGTAAAGGCTATAATTTATGTCCTCAATCCACGTTTTTACGAGATCACATCATAATAGTCAAGTCACATCAGTAGTCAAGTCATGTGACACAGACCATATGTTAGGCAATCGATATTCATATCTTTTTTAATACAATACCAAAGATCTCTTATCATAACAATCGTATATTTAAAAAGCATGTATTTGTAGTTAACAGTTTGTAAAATAGTTGTACAACTATTATGTCCATGTAATGTGCACTGTAAAAAGACCATTAAAAAAAAACAGAAGTAGTCATTACTTGTAGATTGCTTCGAAGTTATAAAAAATGTGGAGTGGTTTTGTGAAATAACTAGGCAAATCACACTGTTTGTTTTTCAGTTCATAGATATAGTAGTAGATATTTTCAGGAAAGTATTCGATACATGCATGATTTGCAAATGTAAAAAAAATGTGCAATAGAAATACATCCTGTATAAGGTTCAGCATAACTCACTACAAAAGTTTGTAAATTATTAGGTATCCCTATTCAATTTATACATAGGCTGCTTATCCGAGGGTTATAAGAAATTATATTTGGTCTTGCAAATTGTGCACTCAACGAAATTGGTTCACATGAATCTAATGGGATCATAGTTTTAGTTGAATTGCATTCCGATTCGAAGAACAGGGGCTTTTGAAGAAAATTTCCAATACGACTGAGGGAGAATATGACGTCTTCTTATTTATCTAGTATATGAATGTTTTATTTTAATCTGGTTATACTTAAAATGTATTTCAAGTGCTTACAAGTTTCAAGATAGATATGAGAAGAGGGAAATAATATCTTAGACTTACCCGAGTAGACATTTATATAAAACTGTGTTATTCAGATTTATTTTTCGAATTTTATTGCGTCTTTGTTGACACCTTAATTTCGTGTATCTGTGTTGATAATTACTGCAAAGTATAGAAACGTCGGAAAAAATGTAAGGTCATAAAATAAGCCAATAAGACTGTTTTATATATGTAAGTGATTAAATTGTACTGGACACAGGCGTACAACTTCTAGTGATATCTTACAATAGGTCATAAGACGTATGAAATTATACCATAAAGGTAAACAATTTGTTGTTCCCAGTAGATTTAGAAAGGTTTTGTAGTAATGAAGGCAGTAATGAGCTCGGGGAGTTCTGCTATTTGATTGTAATTAGGTACTCGTCGATCATTTGTTTTCTATAAAATTTAAAAATATATTTAGATCTCTATGTAAAAATTTTGAAGACAATATATGTTTTAAACTTTGGATACTGTTTGTCTCGATATTATATCAAAGCACTGTACCGTATACAGCTTTATAACTATCAGCTCTCATATCAGTAGCAAAAATCTCGTTTACGAGCCCACTAATGGTGGCCGTTGTACTATTTAGAACGATTGTTTAGGTAAAATTATTACAACTTTATGTATAAAATACAAAATAGATTGACATCGTCAAAAATGTTTATTAAGTGATAATTCAACAATTATTATTTGTCTATAATGTGAAACTGAAAGTAGCATTTTTAAATGAGGCGTATTTTATATTGCATAAGGCTGTATTTCTCTTTGTTATTATAAATTTTAAGTTCATATTTCTCTTTAATCAGAACTGTAACACAATTTTAACGTTTATATCTGTTAATCTAATAACTAGTTGTCATATCTTTATTGTTATGCTTGTGTCGAAACATCTAATGGGAGGGTATTTCAGCAATCATGATGTTATTATTAGAGCTGACTGAGATTAACTATACCGAAGAGTTATTATCGTTTAAGCGGTTAATGGAATATCCAATTTAATCCTTTATTAACATGCATTCACACCCTTTTTTGTTTCTTTTTTTATAGAAAATAAATTATACGTTTTCATCACCTCTTGATTTAAGATATTATATTTCTGTTAACAATTTTTAAATAATTTGTGCGTAATAAACTAAATTCGAGAAAAAGCCTTGTTTATAATTAGCACATATTAGTTTAATATTAAAATTTACGGAAAAATATGTGAAAATTATATCCACGAAACTAGTTATGAAACAATGAAACCGGGCCGAGTAAAGGAGGGATTGTTTGAGTCAAGTGATGCTTGGCGGCTGTGGGTAGGATGTTGGACTAACATTTTATGTTTTTTATGAAAAAAACTTTTTTTTTGTTCGAAGACTACAATTTGTTACATCTGAATACCAAAGCTTAAATTACTAGAAGACCAGCTAACGACAATGCTCAAAAGGTTTTTTAGACCAAACAGACCATAGCCAATTTTTATAAAAAGAACTCAGTCTGAGAATATAAAATAATTATAATACTCAGTTCATTACAATAGCTGATCATGTCAAAAGAATGTAAGAAAAAAACTGAAAGTACCTTTCTTGTGTCGCCTTTTAGAAGGGACGACATCTCGCTTTCTCTTCATTTTTCTTATACATTTTATAATGTTGTCAATTTTTTAGATATTCTGATGAAAATCATGATTATATTAATGGATACCATTAATTTAACGATAAAGTGATGATTTATTACACTTTTTTTTTTTGAAAATGTGACTTTATTTGTGAAGAACATTTATAAAGAATTGTATACGTTTTTTTTGCTCCATTGTTAACTGCAACATATATCTAAGTTGGCGTTTGTCGATCACCGTTATACGGTGGTGTGCTGCAATATATTACGTTTCCAATATATTAACGTTTATTGAGTTGAGTGACCGACCACATTAATAGTTCCGAACACAGTGAAACCGTGTTACATCGATTTGAGGGCAATACCACATTGAGTACTCTGATTGCTTTATGTGGTCAAAAATTGTGTCGAATATGTTATAATGTTTAAAAAAAAATGAAGCTATTTTTATTAAGCAACAAAGCTTTTCGTAGAACATTTAATAAAATGTTTTACATGAATGAGTTGTAAGAAAAAGGGACTTTACGCCTTTTTAATCAACTCCTCCATATTCTTATTCAGTTTTTTTCACTTTGATAAAGTATATTAGAAATTGTAGATACTTTTATGATTTCTGTTTGGCTTTATACACTTCTTTGTTTCTAGCTTTTTGTTTTGTAATACTAGACAATAGACATAAAGAAAAAATAATGTCCAATAAGTAATAAATTAAATATATTGTAACACATTCGTAGTCAACAGGCCTTTGTAAACAAACAATGTCTATGTTATCGAAGCAATTTTAAACTGTTGTATGTGCCTGTGTGAATATGAAATTAAAGAGTTATTTTATCTCATTCAGATGAAATATCCAACCATTTAAATAAAGTTTGCTTGGAATACTAGGTACAAGACCCACAGGCTTTATATACATAGCTCTATTACGAGCAAAGCAAAAATTGATAATCATATAGATGTTAATATACCTACCGTTGAACATAATGCACGACTTACTTGAATATAAAAACCTTTATTTGTCGGCACAAAAGTATCAATTTAATCATTAATGATGGAATCTTAAATTGCTTCTATTGTTGGATTTCATAACATCTTCAAAAAAATCATTAATTTCAAGTCAGGCTGTTCTTCAAAAACCATTGTTATGTATTTTTAAGCTAAAATGAAAAACGATAGAGGACATTTTATTTTCTGTGCATACTTATTTATTTAATGGGCTTCATTGTGTGGGATTCATTATCCAACCTAAATATATTTTTTATGAGGCAATTTTTTAAAAGAATAGACCTTAATTATAAAACCTTGTTCGAAAATATAAATAAATACCAACAAATTTGTTGCTTATTAGAAATTATAGTGAATGGTTAAATGCCTTCGCAACTTTAGTGTTTTTTAATGTGTAAAAAACCCTTGCAGTTATATTATAATTATATGAATGATGGAACATAATTTCAGTCTACTAATCTTGTAATCGATAATTTTAAATTCACCAAAAATAAAACTCATCACGCTAGAAATTTAAAGTTGTAAAACTCACAACAGCTTTGAATTGATTGATCCTATATAACTGATTTCAGAACTAAATGTATTGTTGCAAAAAAAAGTTGAATTATTGAAAAACAGTCTGGAACATGGCTTGTTGGAGGAAACGTTAGACGGTCGTTTCAGTTGCCGCGTTTGTGTTTTGTTTCAACCAGAAACATTAAAACTTTCTAAACAACCAAACGGCTTTATATTATTCAACACTGATTAAATATTTATACTTAATGATACAGTTCACTATAAAAGTTGAATTGTTATATTTTACTATTAAAATAAAATTTTCTATTGAAAATCTCTGCTTACGTTTACATAACGAATAAAAGGGACGTATAATTATTAATTGTAACAATCTATTATTACCCATAACAATGAAACGTTTTCAAAGTAAATTAAATCTTGCGTGCTAGGCAGATGATATACTTTAGCCTGCACTGTGTCATGTTCGTCAATAGACTCGGCGTACCACATATTAGTTGCAAATATGAGAGTTAATGTAGTGTTGCACTGCACACAGCACACGTGACCACAAGCTTAATGGAATCAGAAAGTAATTTTAAAAGTATGCATATGTTTGTGTTTCATTATAAACTGGAGTTGGGTCTTTTACAGTCGATTTAACATACTTTCAATTAAATTCCTCCAGGGAGATGCGACTTGTATTTCTGTTAATAGGAAAATTCTTCTTGTTTTTTTTCCCGGTAACTGTTGTTTCAAATATGTTATAATGGATTTTTTTCGTGCATATTCTAATTTTGCATCGTCACACTACAAAAGAAGCTTTCCACGTTTATAATTTCCTTATTATTGTAAAGTGCGGCGATTCATGTATGAAAATCTGTTATATCTCCGTATTTAGTGTGACGTTGCCTTAACTTAGGTTAAGCATATTGGAGTTCAATAATCGTTCGATACCAACGATGGAGTCGTTAAATTAAAAACAATCACCTTCCAGCTTTACTTTACAGAATATTTTCACCTGATATATTCAATGTAGGTTTATAATTGAAATAACAAATGAACAATGTAGATATGTATATAAAAGGTATAACATTGAATCAGACTTACGGTAAGGTTTTGGTATTTTAGACAAAGCTATTTTTTTGTCTTGTGTATTTTATTTACAAAACAATTGGAATAAACAATCAATATTAGAAAATTCTTACATAATTAACTACAATTTCAAATACTGTTAATATACAACCATAACCTTATAAAATCTCTTATGATAGCTAACACACGAATAAAATATTATGATAGGTATAAAACTATAAATAATTGAACGGAGTTATTAATCATTATTTTTAGTCGATGCTTCAATTTCTGTTTGAAGTTAATACAATCAAAAACATTCTGCAAAGAGATAATTGTTAAGTCAATTTAAATTTTTTACTCAATAAAAATAAAGTCTTCTTTTGATATCTTCAATAGTAAGAAATTGCAAAAGGATTTCATAATATTAGCGAAAAGCTTGCCAAGAAAATTCGCTGGAATCCTGTAATTTCCTTTAAGTTACAATTATACGAGATTAATTTGAACCAGTTAGTATTTCAGCTATTCTTCTATAACGTTTTTTATTTTTATACGGAATTTTATATAAATGTTTCCAATGACGATTTAAACAATATGTATATATATATATATATATACATATTGTTTTAACATATATTGTATAGATTTTTACATATTTATGAAAAAATAAAACAAAATATATACCTACTAGACAGCCGTAAAAAACAGAAATGGTTATAGTTTAAACGGAAATTCTATTATAACTCGGAACTGATGTCATATTGACTGGACTGAAATTATTAAAGTGACAGAAATCGAAGGATCAAAAACCGCGGCTCAAAGACTTTTTGACAAGTTAATATAATTGAGAGAGTTCTTTGTATTTTAGGTGTAATAAGATTTTAAAGGAAAATCTTGGAAACCAATAAACAAATCATGTCTGAGCAAAATTTTTAGGTCACATTGGAAGAATAAATTTATAATCTCAGCAATCTTATGGAGTTCCATATCCTTTTATAGATCATAATTACACATTGCATCGTTTTTAATATTTTTATCATAAAATTATTTTTAAAGAAGATCGTTATCATATTTTTAAGAATATTTGAAAACCGGATTTTGCCGATTCTGTGCGCTAAACTTTTACTATCCTCTCTCAACCGTCCCATTTAGACCATTGTCTGCAGCCAAGCTCTTTAGCTCAAAAAAGTCCTTTCATTTAGATCATCTACAAACAAATTATATTTTTTTTGTATTTTTGTCAAGATTAATATGAATTGAGCACATACATATAACTATTTTTTAAAGTATTTGACTTATAAAAAACAAAAAATAATCTACAATAAAATAAAAGATAAGTCATTCTCATACATTAATATTTTCATCTTAAGTGAGATAAAATGCTAAGAAAGAATATTAATAAACAATGTTTCTGTTCAAATTTTAGTTATCTAAATGGATCGTATCTGGGATGTTTCTGATGGGATAGTTCTGTATGTAAAAAAGAAAAGCCTTTATTGATGAATAGTTTTTATAAAGTTATAAAAAAAAAGGCTTTTTACTCTATAAGAATCTTAAAAAATCATCTCAGCATTGTTAATTAAATATATAATTGTGTTATATTATAGTATTTATTTGTCTGGGTAAGTATTATCTGCAATCAGATTCAATATAAAATTATAATACATAAACTACTTTTCATGATTTTGCAATAAAACATAGTTTATATTCTTTAACAAAAAAAACCAGTGTCCCCAAATTCTTAAAAACATTATTTTGTTTATGTGTCCTTTTTTTACCTTAAATAAAGTGATAAGCATAAAAATTATTGTAAAGAGTCATGTACTTTTTCGTAAAAGATATAATAAATTCTGAGAATAAATGTGAAGGGGCCAAGATTATCTAAAACAGTAAATAAAAGTTACACCAAGGACGAAACTATCTTTTTGTTGGAAGTTTGTTGGAGGGAGACTCAGTCTACCTCGCGTCAGCTTTTAACTTCCGTGAGAGATAAGTTTAGATGTGTATTCTTTTATTATCTACGAGATATATATTTTATTTATTAAACATTGATATTTGAAATTTATGAGACAGGAAAAATTCCAAAGAACCATAAAGTTTATGGGTGTGTTTATTTCAAACTTTTTATATTGATTTCATACAAGTAAGATAAATTATTTGTATTGGAAAAACAAGAAATGTGTTCGTATATTTATGTGTTGTTTTAATATTATTGACATCAATATTAATAATACTAAAGTGATCGGTAAAGTGCCTCGGAATTTTGTATATTTTGGCTAGAATTTTAACAAAAGATACGGCGAGATTTCTATTATTTTATCTGTTAAAATTATCCTCAGTATACTAAGCATCAAACAATGGCATTGCAATAATGTCATGCTTTTTAGTCTCTGTACCATTGGGCATTTTAAAAGCAATGTTTTATTACAGTGCACACTCTTTGATATACATACTTAGAATTATCGTTACATTCATCGATGCTACAATCAACTTTCATTATAATAAATGGTATTTAATTAGTAACTGTCATTTAAGTTCAAAATACTCTTTGAGACGCTTTGATGGGCGAATTACTTTTAAAAACATTTCTAATTTTCTCTATATACAGCCACTTAACTCAGTTAGATGTCCTAGTTATTGAAGTTAATTTATAGAAATCAATGTGTGCTGAACTAAACCAAATCTGTGTAGCGTTATCAATGGCAATAAAAATAACTATATTTATAATGTCATCGCAAGCTCTAAACTGATCTTAGGATCACTGACTAAATGACACTTCTGGATTACGAAAGAAAAATTGTCATTAATGAACGTATATCAAAACAAAAACAATTTCCTTTCCTGTTAATGGGTCTCGACTGAAATAACTATTTATCCTATTAGGTAGTACGATTGCTATTTCGTCATTTATAAAGAAAATAATGACTCATAATATGGCGAAACCGAGATTATTAACAATCTGTCATATCATCATTCAGTCCCAGATTTTATGCTTTTCTTATTTAATATGCTACTACTATAAAGTATGTAATAGATTAATAAGACCATAACGGAACGATATACATGTATATATATTTTGTCATTAGGTATGTATATACATACTTCTGCTAGAAAATGACTTAAAGGACTTTGAAAAAATTTTATATATAACAATCTTTAGATTTATACTGAATATTTTTGTAATAAGAATTGCTGTAAATAATGTTTCAAAGGTAGAAATTAACAAAAAGTCTACGTATATTTAAAGTCGTATATTAATAAAAACTATTTTATATATTACGTACCGTTTCTATCACACGGCATCTTTACATCAATTCAATGTAGCGCCGCAGAGCCGTCCTCGCTGTACTTTGTCACGTTCTCGGGGCTTGTCATATTATAACGCTTCTTGTGTTGAAAGGAATTCTATGTTCTATGTTTTATTATTATTCTTAGATATGAAATTTTTCTTAGTAATCTAAAAATAACACTTCACTGTTCAATAACTTCTTTTGTCCATCGCCTCAAATATTAACTTCTGGCCCATTCAAGCCACAGCTGACATAAGGATTTAATCGTGTTAACATAATTTCGGTTTCTAAGAAAATAAAATGAACAAACCCACACAAAACTAAGTAGTTTTCTTAAATTTATAACTTTTCCAGACCAATTTAAACTATAAAAGTAATTAGGTAGAACCGTTTCGCTGCTTCTAGCTCTAATTTAATTAATAAATTAGAAATTAGGTTTACTGACTGTTGTATAATTGTTTTGATATGGAACACCGAAATCATTTTACAAAAAGTTTATTTAAAACAGGCTTTTGTTTCGAAATTGATGTTAGAAAACGAAAATTATAATCACCAACTTCAGTTATACGAATCGTTTTTTATATCAAGTAGTTTCTTAATAGTAATAATAATATTCTTTGTTGTTCACCCTTAGATTAACAACTACGAGGATTACAGTAGATAAAAATGTAGAACATAGTTTCATAATGAAACACATTTATTTAATATATCAAAACTTATTATCGTCAGAGAAAGAGGTGAAGGACTGTGTGTATTTTAATATTCAGTTCAATGTAGCGCATACAAAAATTCTTAACAAAGAGCCAACAAGTTTTCGTTCGTATCCTTAGTTATAATTTACGACAGTCGCAATGATTTTTTTATTTACTATTTTTATTGCGATGTGATGTGATCTATTTAAATGGAAATTTCACTGTCTGAATGAATCAAGCTATGGGCTATTATGTCAAAAAAAAGTTAAATTCTCATTGCAACTTTCCAAAGATCGGTCCTTAATATTGAAGAGGCTGTGATATGCAAGCTGCTCTCCGATTTAATAAATTTACTTTTAGTGTTTACCAAAAATAGGCCACGCAGTTAAAATGGTGTAACATTTGGAGTAATAAAAACAGTATTTATTTATTTGCATTAATATTGAGAGTTACAAAGTATGAAGTTGCATAAGTGATATCGTAAATCGAAATTGCATTCTGAAGTCACTTGGAATAATAATTTGAAGAGCTCTTATAATGAAGAATTTGCAAAAATTTTACATTTAAATAGCTGTTTGTTTTTTTTTTTGTTTTATTCAAACTACACCTAGGAATGGGGGTAGGGGGATAACAAATTGACGCGAATAACAAATGTTGCAATTTTTTTAAATTATTCTATTTAATACTATAAAATGAGCTTCCCTCATTTTGATAGTTACACTTTATAAGACTATTTTATACGAAAGAGTTAGAAATAATATTAATTATTTTATAATAAGCACATAACGACATAATATAAAAAATATAATTACGTAGCGCACTGAAAGATATCAAATACACGCTTATTTAAATGAGTAAATAAAAGTTATACCAGGTATAGAATGACATTTTTGTTGGAAGTTCAGAAAAGTGAGAACTTAGCGTACCTCGCTACAACTTTCAACTTCCGTAATGGAAAAGTTAAATGATGATTCTTATACTTCTGCAAGATGAAAATAAATAATAAATATATAAAGGCAAAACCGTAAAAAATATCACATTTAGTGTTATCGATGATTTACTGTCACATGAAAGACCATTACAAAGTTCTCTCGATTGTTAGAACAGTTGGCCGTACAATCAGTGTAAGGTTACCGGCTTGTAATTCAGTCACATCGTTAAAAGTTGACGGGAACCTATCCAGTTAATATAACTAATACATAAAAAATATTACAGAGACAATATCAAAGCAATGGTTCATTATAATTAAGAAAATTATTTCATACGTAACACAGATTTGAAAAATTCTTGTGGAAAGTAAAACGTATAAATAAACAAAGGAATAAAATAATGCCCATATTGCTTATGAAAGAAATATTATTCCTGGCTTTTTTATTACATTCCTATTCCTCAAATATGACAACAAATATATTACTTCAAAGATATCAGTTCGGAATTCAATAAAGGACAGAAATTAAATTCCTAAATTATTATAAAAATATAATTTGATTAAGCCGACGTTCTATACAAAACTGTTAAAACATATTGCTTATATACCTATTATTTAAAAACATACGTGACGGGTTTCCCTCGGGTACGGAACATTTTTATTTTTACATGAGAAGAGTAACTTTCGATGAATATTTTATATGCAATTTAAACGCCTTATTTAGTATTTAAACTACGTATGAAAAACATAAAATCTCATAAGTCGTTAGAGATATTTTATATATCCACTGATATTTTAAAATTCAATCTTCTCTCATATAAATTCTGAATATAAAACTTTTGTAAAAACAAGATATCGTGGATTGTTCGATACTCGCTATAATTTACACTTATACATTCACATCAAGATGTTTTCATTGATTGAAAATTGCTTTAAGATATTTTCAATTTATTAAAAATAATAATAATAATGAATAGATATATCAAAACAATCCCTTTCGATTTGAGAAACTCCTTCTTTTCTCCACACAGTACTCATGATTATAATTCGTGTAACAAATAAAAACGTTGACATTGGCAAAACATTAAACGATTCCAATGCGAATGCAGCCATAACTGTGTGTTTATTCTAATTCTATAATACATTTTTTATATATTTTCTTCACTTCTCTATATAAACTTACACCATGTTTAATTCCACGTCCACCCGTTCCCTTAATTCTTTTGAAAAGAGATATAAACTTTTATCTTCACAATTTAATAAATTGGTTTAAAAATTGTTCAAAAACACCTAGTATATTCTTGATTGCAGAAAATGGATAGTTTTGAACAATCACCTCGTTTGTAGTGATTATATAAATGAGATCATACAGTTTGAAATTTCAGAAGTTAGAGGCTGGGAGTAAGTGTGTCATTCCTGAAATTAGTTAGTTCCATGAAAAAAAGTGGTATTCTTTGATTAAATAAGAAAAAAAATAACAACCACCAGTTATTGTACAAAAAAAAATAGTTTTTTTTTTATCTATGTATTTAAATCAAATCGAATAAACGGAATGAAATTTTGTCCACGTATCCAGAGTACTCATTCTCATTCGGAAAATAAGATTTTTAATAAGATTTTCGTATGAAACAATTCAATGAACGAACGTGTGTAAATTAATATAAAAAACCTTAGCTCTTTTAAAAACAATTTACGAAATCTATAATAATAAAACATCAACTCACTATTGAGAAACAAAACAATAAAGCTTTGCGATGTAGTGTTTCATATCACTCCAATTAATGATACGTTATTTATGACACCACAATTTTCTTTTAATTGATTATATTGAATGATTCAGCACAGGATTATTGTAGCTATGATATCTCATTAACAGAATATTGTTTGACAATCTACATACAGTGTCAATCAAACCGCGAGCGGAACTTCAGATGTATGTATAAATTAATATTATATTTAATGAGTCATTTTATGATTTTATTCAATGTTTTTGATGCTGATTGAGTCAATTATTAATTAGCTCTCAAATAAGATATATTTATCTTTATATAGAATTTTGTTAGTGTATTTTATATATTTTCTAAGGCTATGCTTTATTTTTAAAAAGGGGAAAATCATCAAATGACCCCTCTTGTCCTGGGTGGGGCAAGAAGGAGTGGCAGACTCCTACCTTCCTCGCTCCAAGCCGGGCCGCAGTACATAATTGCGCTTGTACCCGCAACCCGGCTTGGCAACGGCTCTAGGGCCCCATCTGTGGTGGTCTGATGGCACCTGGAGGCGCTTGTGCGGTACGCTACGCGCCGTACGCTTGGGTTTGGTTCCAATCGGGCGACCAGCCACCCTTGCTCGCCGTCGGCAGATCCGCGCTTACGGTGGCTGGAGATCGTCTCGCGATCCCCAATGCCTGGAGCGACCCCTTTGGAGACTGAGGCGTGAGGAGGATCGTTCCCTCACGCGCTCCGCATCCTCCTTAGCTAGCACGATTGCTTCGCAGAAGGAGAAAACGGCTTTCCAGTGCCTCTCACTCCGCACCATGGCCTAAACTAAGACCAGGCGCGAGAGGTCGCCGTCGCCGATGGCTACCGTGAGAACACGGTGGTGCTCGGCTAAAGCGGGGCACTCCGCCACTGTATGCTTCACCGTGTCCTATGATTGGTCATTGCAATGTCGACACCCGGGCGTTTCCTCCCTCTAAATCCGAAACAGGTACCTCCCAAAACTCCCGTGTCCGGTAAGCATCTGCTTCAGGCGGAAGGTAAGGAAGCCGTGGCGTCTCTCCAGCCACTCCTCAAAGAGGAGTCTTACCACTGCGATAGTAGCGAACCCAGCCTTCGGCTGAGACAATCGTTTCTTCCATTGTGCCATGAGATCACGCTGGGGCTCATTTCGCCACGCTCTGATCTGGCGCGGCAGCAGAGTTTGGCTATGGCGACAAGCTTCAGCGCGCAAACTGAAGACGTGAGGACGTGTCTAAGGCTATGCCTAAACAATATAATCTGCCTTAATCTGTCAGACAAATTTTAAAATTTTCGTTTTTCTGATTATATATAATGTATTAAGGTAATGTAAAACTAGACAGACATTATATATTTATCTTTTGTTTGATTCATTATGATTGTATATACGTGAATTCTATTGATTTTGATCTTCTCACGATCTGAAAGTTGAAATTTAAATAATGAAACTAAACCTAAAAATAGCATTGAGTTTCAAATTACTGTATTGTATATAGAGAAGTAATATTTCAATTATTAAAATGACATTGCCAATATTCCCAAGGGCGTATCTTAAGGTTATTATTTATAATGACGTTCAAATACAAATTTGCTGTCGCATTTTTCGTGACCAATATTAAATTGGAATGTAGCAAAATTCTGAAAATATTGATAGAAAAATTTAATAAAAACTCTCTCTTGGTATTTTTAGAGTAACTGTTATTTATTAAGTTTTTAGAATTCGAGAACGAGACTCTTGGGACCCGTTTAGTTCTATACAAATCCGTTATTGTACTTCTAGGCATATCAATACTATACAAACATTGCATTGATAGATGATGAAGAGAAGCAGCTTATATTTACTTTAGAATATGATTATTTTTTTTACTAAACAAATCAAAACATCAATCCACCTATATTGAGTATTCAATATGAACAACAGAAAAATTGTTTTCATAATTACGGTAGAACTATTAAAACCAAGTCGAAGTAAGACTGCATTAAATTATTATGTTACATCCAATAGAAACCCTTTCACTATGATGATAAAGCATATTTTAGAATAAATGTTCTCAACGAATATGCTTGTTAAGGACATGCTATTAAGTAATTACTGTAAGCGGCGTGTAATCAGAAATGTCACTGTTAATTAAACAATGACACGTCTATACACGAACAAAAACTTCTATGTTTTAAACGATACAAAGATTTCATACAAATGTATCATGAGAGCGATACAACTCGATGAAGTTTAATGTTCTATATTTAAGTATGTTATCGCATAATTAGAAGTCACAATATTGAATTAAAATAAAGTCATACTATTGATATAATTAAATTGTTTCTAGCCAAATATATTACTTAATATTTATATTATTGCCATCGTGAGAACAAAAGGTATTAATTTATTACAAAATTAATGATGTTGTTATAACGATGTAATTCATTGAAAGAGTAACTTTATATTTTAACGAGCAATTATTCGGCATCAATTTTAAAACAAAGATCAAAGTTTACCAATATCATTTTAAATTACAATTTTATTAAAAAGAAATATTTTAAGAATATTTTTTGTTTAAATGAGATCTTAGATATCATTATATTTTATGTTTTACTTCTTCTTTTGTAAATAGATTTTATGGTCAATTGATTATGTTGTAAAGGTTTGTTCATTTTAAGTCAACTTCTGTATATGACAATAATAAAAAATCAAATTTAAAAAACAAATGATCAAAAATATTACATAGTTTCTTTGGGTCGGAATTTTTAATTGTTTTTTATTTTTATTTTTATAATAGTCTTAACAATAACGTTTCATCTAGCTAATGTAATTATTGTCGCGTTATGATAAATACTTATATTTCTAACTTAATATTCTCATAACCCACCAGCCCACAATAGAGCCACGTGGGCTTAACTCTATTACTTTTATAACTCAATCAAATTTACTTTTCTACTAACTATGTATCTCCTTTCGTTTTTTCTTTAACATATTTTTATGTGGTTCTCTCATCAATAAATTAAAAATGAAAAGACGTGATGTTTGCAATCATAAAATATTAATGAACTAGTTGATTGTTATATGAATATTGCTTAATATAAAGTGCTTTGCAACAATTGTTGCCTAACCATATTTGTCTATACTTCTTAAGTACTAAAATTGTGTTATTCATTATTTAAATGAATATTGTCAGTTATATCATAACTCACGTGACAGAATATGCTTTTTAAATACTGATTTGATCAACGATAGTTCAAAGAAGATACGAATAAATTTCAAATCCTTTAAACAGACTTTTCAAACTCAAAGAAATATAACTCCTTAATTTAACAACACACCCAGAGCAACAGTTATTAGTATGTTTGAAACAAGAAGTTCTTATGTTAGCCCGTTATCATCGTATATCTTAATTCAAGATTCTTAATTCAAGTTTATACTATCATATGTATTGTATAGTACTTACTCCTACATTTAATATTTGTACTATTATCCCATAGTGAGAAACTGTATTTCCAGATCGTGCTTAACATGTAACAAGTATTGCTTATACAAAAGTGACTTAAAATATACTAGTTCGTATTATAACTATAAGTGTCCGGGGAGAACAGCTTTTATATGAATAAAGAAACTTTTAAAAAGATACACAGCGTCATTCCCTTGGAAGCAATACATTTTTATACTTATTCGATGTAAAAATATTCAATGCAATGTTTTTGTAAATGAATGTGCACAATGAAATATATATTAAGGGTATTTTCAGTGAGATGTAATTATATTGAATTAAGCTCTTCCATTATTAATGTGTTCTAGATACAAAATAAAATACAATTTCGTGTTTTAAATTAAATTATTATTAAAAATTTTAACACATATTTTTACTTAATTTATTTAGGGAAAATTTGAGCAGAGTTCAGCATAAAATGATTTTCATAAAATATAACGTTTAGTTTGCCTTACAAAGTTTACGACTCCATATCAATTTAGAGCAAATTCTCATGAACAAAATCTAGACAACATTGCGTTATAACGTCTGACATCGTAAGATTACAGTTCTTCACAAGAGTTATATCGTTTAAATGTCTGTGATTTTTCTTAACTTTCTATTTTTTATGTAAATATTATTATATAATATGAATGGCTATGCAATAGACCAAGGTTATGGTATAGCCATATAAATGTATATTTTACAGTTTACTTTAGGTTTCAAATCAAGATTATAACGACTATATAAACTTTGTCATTAAAACAGTTGAGAAAGCGTTAATATAAATCTATTTTCATTTTATTATATAATAATCGATTGTTTTATATTCTGACATTCTTTGATATTGAGAGTCAGAAAAAACATCATTTGAAAACCAAAATGTGATTTATTTGATTTATATTATTTTAAGCATCTTGTTATCAATAATAATAAAAATGCTTAATACGAACGAAGGTATGTTATGCTTATGCCATTGCTACTGAATTTATTTATTGCGCCAATATGACAATATTAACAGTGTGGGTCCCATCATTAACGTATTAAAATCGAATATCAAATGATTTATCCGAGCTATCGTCACAGCCACAACTTCATTACAACAGATATATTGCATACTATATCATTAACATTTTATTAATAAAACTTTATTTACGATTACGTTCAAGCTATTCTCCCATCAATATAAGGGGTTTTCCAATAGGGACGCTTGAACTTTGACAGCTGATTGCGGCCATGTTGTTTGAGTGACAGCTGTCAAATGCAGTGTGTTATATTCATTCCGTCCTCCCAAACCACCATGGCAGGTTACAGTGTCGAGCAGCACGTGCAAATCATAAAATTGTTTTATGAAAATGGGTCTTCAGTTCGAGCAACGTTCCGCGCACTTCGCCCGTTTTACGGTCGCGATGATCGTCCTGCCGAGTCGACTATCCGTCGATTGGTGGACAAATTCGAGTCAACCGGGTCAGTTAACAATCAGCCGGTTCCCGTGCGTCAACGTAACGCGAGATCTGCCGAGAATATCGCCGCTGTGCGCGACAGTGTCCTCGAAAACCCGCGGCAGTCAATTCCGCGTCGCGCACAGGAACTCGGCCTTTCGCAGACGACAACTTGGCGAATTTTGCGTTGTGACTTGAGCCTGCACCCGTACAAGATCCAGCTGACCCAAGAGCTCAAGGTTAATGACCATAGACAGCGCCGTGTGTTCGCTGACTGGGCATTAGAGCAGTTGGAAGTTGACGCCGATTTTGGCAAAAAAATCATCTTCAGCGACGAGGCGCATTTTTGGATGAATGGCTATGTCAACAAGCAAAATTGCCGTATTTGGGACGAGACCAATCCACACGAGGTTCACCAAGTGGCTATGCACCCGCAGAAAGTGACTGTTTGGTGCGGATTTTGGGCCGGAGGCGTGATTGGTCCGTATTTTTTCGAAAACGATAATGGTGTGGCCGTCACCGTCAATGGTGAGCGATACCGGTCGATGATAACCAACTTCTTTTGGCCTGAAATCGAGAATATGGATCTGGACAACATGTGGTTTCAACAGGACGGCGCTACGTGCCACACAGCACACGCTACGATGGAAGTTCTGCACGAGCAATTTCTGGACATGGTCATCTCGCGCGGAGGCGACGTGAACTGGCCACCGAGATCGTGCGATTTGACCCCGCTGGATTTTTTCTTGTGGGGTTTTCTTAAGTCGCAGGTCTATGCCAACAAGCCGCAAACCACCGATGCCCTCAAAGTCAACATACGCCACGCCATCGATCAAATACAGCCCGATTTGTGCGCCAGAGTCATCGAAAATTGGACCTTTCGTGTGCGCGCCACCAACCGAAGCCGTGGCGGTCATTTGAATGATGTCATATTCCATACATAATGGGGTCGATAGACCTTCCAAATAAAAAAAAAAATTTTGCAAATATCTTTCCTACATGTATTTTTTTTTGCCTTTCAAAGATCAAGCGCCCTTAATGGAAAACCCTATATTATAGTCATTTTAAAACTGAGCACTCAAAACGACGACAGAAAAGTTTCGTTACAATATATTAGAGATGTATTAAGTATATTATAAAAGAAATAGTCATAATCAACATATATAGAATACTATACAAACATTCAATTCTGGAAACGACAGCTTAATTGGCAACGCTACTGGGACGTGATATCCCGGAAGACCCAAGTCCGAATCTAGCTCATGTCAATCATTTCATAGTTCTATATTAATTACCGACTTAATATTAGACCGTCCCTTAATGCTGTAATTATAAAACATTTTAAAAGTATTAAAATCTAAGTAATACAATCGAGACCTAATATAAATATGATATCATAGAAAAGCTACATTACATGTGATGTATGGCTTCCCAGAAGTCAACTCCCAGGAGCTAAACATCGTAAAACAACTTTTTCCAGCTCCATAATGTGGTATTCAGAAATATTTTGTTGGAGTTAAGTATCTAGGGAGTTTTGATGATATCGTTATAATTTTATGCTCTCTCGCAGTATTTTTTGGTATTTCGTTATCTGTTTATAGTACTGTTATAAATATTTACTAAAATCTACTCATAATTAAAAAACAGAATTCATATTGAACCATACGAATTATTTAATTTTTGTGCATTAATTAGAAACAAAAACTAGTTTTGTTTGTATTTAATGTTGTAAAAAAAAATATAATATTGTTTCTACAGTGAGAAGAGAATTTTAAATAAATATTTTTTTAGAGACTTAAAAGTCATCGTCATTTTTGCTAAATTACATACCTATGTATATTGACAAAAAACCAAAAGGCTAGTAATGCCAATTAATTTTTTTTTCTTATTATTAATAATATTTCCATAAATGATATTATTCATAAAATAGGTATAAATAGTGTTATCATTTCATTGATCCATATCCGATCCAATTTGTCACGTTCTAGAGCTGTCCAAGGCGTCCTACTTAAATAATTTTTGTAATCATATAATTTTCTTAATATCTTTGTTTATATATTCATCGCTTTATCTCTCAGCGGGATTTTTATTATTTCATAAACTTGAATAATTATAAAATGTTAAGATTCATTTCTATAAGAACAAATTATTATTTTTAAATAAAAAGCTGTACTTAAGAAAGTATTTGCCAAATCTTTTTTTTATTTCTTTCTCTTTTTAATTTTCGAATTACAGCCTCCGTTGAGATATTCCGTATATCAACTATTATTACTTGCATATTATTCCTTAAATCTGAAAACGATAGGTAACCGAAATTTTCAATTTATCTTCGACGTTCTTAAATAGCACTTGCAAATATAAAATGATTGTTTCGTATTGGGCTGAGGCGTATATGTATTGTAAATGTTATACTTGTTATGGACAGAAGAAATCAGAAGGAGAGAACCTGTACATCTATGGTTTAATTTTAATATTTGTCACATAAAAATTCATATTTGGTTGGAAGGTTCAAGTTCTAGACTCTTTCCACGTTTGAGTTAGGAAATAAGACGCCACTGTAGGCTTTTTAATATAAAGTTTATTTATTAGGAATAAAGCTAAAATATTTTTCCAACAGATTCAAAAAGAGATCACTGCAACAAGACTGTGGAGGTGTATGAAGATGTGTCGTCTCCACCGGTGTCTGCAGACAACTTTGGGCGACCGCTCACTTGCACTTACAGGTTTGTACTTAAAAAATTATAAGCTTCATGTTATGTTAAACGTATAATAATAAATTTCTTTTGTAAAGGTTTCGAGCTTTTCGAGGTTCGCCGAAGGATTGGATATTGAGAATAAGATTTAAAAAGTTCAAGGTCGGCAACCTCATTAATGGAACCACATGTCATAAAGGATACATGCAGGTACTAAATAGCATTATTTTAAAATAAATTCATTATTTATTTTTAAAAGGTATATTCGATAATGTGTTTCATTTTATTATATTTCATAATATCTGATACTTTTGCGTTGTGAACACAGACAACCACAAAAAGCAATCATTCGCGGGAAATAAAATCTATAAACAAAGGAAGCGAAATAACCAATCTGATATAAAAAATGCAGTTACGTCAGATTCTCTCCGCCATCTTTTAGAATGAGAAATTGAAATTCAAACTGTGTTGAGTCTCATTTATTTGGATCAAGAGATGTTCAAGTTTATTTTATCTTATTTTACACCCTGCTTTTAGGGATTTCAGTATAAAAAAATTGTTTTTTTTTATAGTTCTTAAAAAAAGCACCAACAAACACTTTAACTTTAGTCATACTTTCACGGTCCTTTCGGAGGTGAATAAGATTAATCGAAAGAAATTATAACTTTCGAATGTAATAATCATACATTTTGTTCTTAACTGGTTTGAATAAATAATGTCGTGACATTTCATGGGTGAAATTTTGCCGAGAGAACATAAAGTCAAAGTCTGTAAAACGAAAATCACTAAGCAAGAAGCTGTAATTGAGTTGGAGAGCGCTTTACCAATTCAACTAATTAATAAATTCTGAACTTTGTAAACTAAAAGAACTCGAGAATGGGAAGGGGAAGGGAAGCCAGGATAATGATTAGATCATTCCCCTGTCCTGATTTCAGGAATTCTGAAGTTTTGAAGCTCCCAAAATCCAATATTACGTTAACTTTTATTCATTGTACAATCAGTCCCTAGCAAAATTGTTTTTATATTAAAGATTGCCAATTTTGAGGAGATTGCTCTCTTTCAATAACTTTTAGATGAAGATACTTTTCTACAGATATTATTTTGTTGTTTTGAAGGTATATTTTAGTGTCAAAATGAAATGAAATTTATTATATTAAATTATTATTGTGACATAACATAATTGTGATATTGAATATCTTAACGTCTGTAAAAAATTAATATACACTATATATGTATATGGTTAAATTATCTAAGTAATATATTTCTATAATGATGCAATAGGAATAAGCTATTTAATATTAATTACCTCCTTATTATTACTGTTATTATTCTTACTGCTCCTGTTTTTGTTGGCAGATAGTTGACGGTAATGCTAAAACGGACGTGTCCAACAGAAAGGAACCAGGCCTGTTTTGTGGAGAAATTGAACAACCGCAGACCTTTATATCGGAGACTAACTTTGTCAAAATCGTATTCCACGCTGACAATTTCACCGATCAAACGTATTTTAGTTTTGATTCGAGGTAAACAAGTTTTATACATAAATAAATTTTGTTAATAAATTTAACCCAATTTATAATATAAATAAAAACAATGAAACTGATCGTAATGTAGAACATTAATTTAATATTTATTACCTAAGTCCACATTTTCATAACTTTGCAACAATTACGTCATCAGCTAAAACTATTTATAAATAGCAAATAAAATGTTTAAACTACTAGTAATAAAATATAATTATTACGTGCTGTAGTTTTATGAAACCACGCTTCAAGGGAAACTTTTTTCATATCGTAAAGAATGAACCGTAATATTTGGTTAATTATTAGATTTGCAAATGCAAATGCTGTTAAAAATATTTATTTATTATTTAGAAAATAGTGACAAATCAACAGTGGGTTTTGTAAACTACCTTCCAATATAATTTCAGTCTTTCTTTCATATTTTCAGTTTTAGAAATGTAATCACGATACAAATCTTGCGAAGTGTTATTACAAAGACTGAAAATATAATTGCCGAAAGATTTACTTAAAAGAACCATAGGGGCTGCCATATTGGTATTATATGTTTCAAATGCGCCCTTTACTTTGCCCCAATTCAGCAGCCGTCTGTAATATACACAATAAAATGTAAATTTTCACTTCAAAATTACAAAATGTAACCAATTCTAGCGTAATTAATTCTAGACATGAATTTTTCAAATATGTAATAGTCGTCTGTCGTAGAAATCATTACCATTCATAATTTCCAAGGTTGGCTCTCAGCCAAATACCAGCTACACTTTATGTACATTTTTTTACTGTTATGTCCTTACTGCCGTTATTGTTCATTGGTTCGGTCATAGGAGAAATAATGATAAAGCCAAAATAAAATTCACATTCTGTATGTTTTCAAATATTTTGTATTGTTATAGAGCGGAGCAGCAATTTGAGGTTTATCTTCGTTACGGCCAGCATCCCGAACTGTATCCAAATAGACGCGGTGAAGTTGTTGCTGGGTGAGTAAATATTTATATGAAGAAAAAGTAAATGACTGTAGAAAACAAATACAAATTAGACTGATATAAACAACGATGTCAGTAAGTATGTAGCATATAATTGCTATCCCAATATTAGAAATGTATATGACGGATGAAGGCTTTGTATTGTATGAGACAGATGTTAGTGAGTAATATAATTACACTGTTGTATTCACATAACATAACATTTTGAATAATGTTTAGCAAACAGTACGTGTTTCTATTAGGGTTGTAAAGATATTAAACTTCACATTGAAAGTAACAGCTTCTGATAATACTAAATATAATATGATTTCAACAACATTCCTTTATTAATATCTTCTATAATCTGAAAGTTTTAAGCAATAAGGTGTAGGTCAAATGTTGCGAACTAAGAGTCCCACATAAAATAGCTCGTAATATGAAAAATTAAATTAAATTCAACAACTGCTGTCGTAGTTCTCAGTAAATCATTACTTAATAAAATTTTTCATACTTAATATTGACTTGGATAAAATACGTTTTTGTTGCAATTTGAGTTGCGATTTACAGACATAAAACATGACGCTTGACATATCGCGATCATATTTCACAATTTTAGCTCGAAATTCCAAAGTTGAATTTTCCGTTTACGAACAAAACCGTTTGCTATTTTTGATCGTATGATATTGGTTCATCCCTGAGGCCTTATACAGGGGTTTCATTGTATAGGTTTTTATTTATAAGTACCTTAGATTTCGCTTCCCAACTTGTTTAACAAAATACCTTTTTATTTTGATCTTCAGAATTTCTGATAGAAATAGAAATATATTAAGAAACTTTTCTTCTAACAAAAATAAATAATGTTTTGTCAACCCTATAACATCGTTTGTCACCGTCTAATGTCAACAAAATAATTTATTGCTTGATAATTGCAAAACTAAATGTATATACAATATATTTATATATTTTGTTTCCATTTACACTGGTTGGTGAATTTAGGCTGAACTAAAGAATGGAAGCGATTTATTTTGACTTTTTCTTTAATCGATTTGGTTTAACTATAATTCTTTGGGTAATTCAAATGGAATGCATCAAAAGATGAGTGTTAGCAATAATACACATGGAACATAATTTTATTATCTTTTCTATTTTTCACAGTGAGAAATGGTTTCGATTATTGCCGGTTAGTTATATTATTACAAAAACTAAATCAATTCACTCAACATTAGCATCAGTTGTGAATTCAACAAAGCACTCAGTATTGGAACCCCTGAACTAACTCTAAATCTTCTAAATCCCCATCAATTACTAAAGTCACCTAAATTGTCGCGAATCATTTTCTGTCAGAATCCAAATGGCCATCGCTTTGATAGCTACGTGATCGAAATATTTAATAGATCCCGCAGAGTGGAATTGTAATAAGTTTACGTATTATTGTGTCTGGATCTGTTTCTGATACACTCTTTTACCTATTTGGAGATATTAGTATTTACGAAAAAACATTAATACCAGCCCGAATTGATTCACAAACAAATAAAAAAAAAATCACAATGAATATTTCATTACCGTGAAGCCTCGCACAAAATTTATGAGTGATATGTTTAAAAGATATTTTCTTTTTATATCAATTTGCCAAGGAAGTGCTATATCATTTTTCTTTTCCATCAATATTTGGATATCCGCCAATTTCATTGTCACGTCACCTGATTCTGTCTTTCACTTGGGCGTACGATTGAGGTTGAAGTATAATAAAGTATTCTTGTGTTTTTAATGCCTCAATAATATTTTTTGGGGAAAAATATACCATGACATTAACAGACAAAGGCTTTTAGAAATTGCTTTTAGTATATATCACAATAATATCAACGAAAATGTCTATACGAAGCTTGTTTTGAGACCATTTACAAGACTCTTTAAATAAATATTTTGACATTCTTAATTTGGATAATATAATTAATATTTACAACTGCTCTACTAAAACATTTTAAGTACAATGTGTAGTCGCTAAATTATTTTCAGTGCAATGTAAAAACAAAGTTGTGTTAATTTTTTTTATTAATATTCATTATAGCTTAATTGCCCTATAGGTGATTTAAAAACATTTAACGTTTATTCCTAAATGTGTATATAACACGTCTGTTACGTTCAACCAAAAAAATGAATTGTTATGGCAAAGTAAATGTAACTATTAGTAATTAAAGTAAATTATGGTCCGTTAAATTCAATCCACAGCTAAAATGTATAAAGTTAAATCAAACTCGCTTGTAACTATCATATAGATAATTTATATTTTAAATTTCAAACACGAGATTGACAAATATTCGCTTTCAGTGAAATTGTATTTAAATTTTAATCGCGAGTACTGCTGTTGTTATTTCAGCGCCTGCTATTGACACATGATTGTGCGAATGTATCGTAATGGCAAAATAAATCGCTGAATGTCACCCGACGCCATTGAGAATTATATTACGGCACTGATTTACAAAGTAAACGTGTTGAAATATAGCCGGGTATAATTAATGTACTGGGACATTGAATGGGGTTATATTATAAATAGAACAAAGCCTTACAGAATGAAAAGTGATGCTACTTGTTTTAAAGAGGTTTAGTTGGTTAATTACCTATTTTTTTCTTGTTGTTTAATGCAAAACAATGGATAATTTCAAGACTATAATTCCTTTTGAAACAACAAAAGAGAAAAATAATTCTGCAATATGCATTGATGTTTTTTAAATCCGATGGTTTTCTATTTCATTTTAATTCTATTCAGGTCATATTGTGAACGAGTTTTTCGAGATTGTCGTCTTCAGACATGCTACGTGCAATCCGCGGCGTATCCCGGCGTGTATCCCAGAAATCTACATTGCAGGTGATTCATTTATTTCTTTGTAATTTTATAGATATCATTTTATTTATATTAACCGTTTGAGTAGTAAATCCGAAAAATATTAGTTTTGTTTTAATAATTACTCGCGAAAGTCTTAGATCTCATCACGTCTGACGTCTATTAACTACTATCATTTCATTCTCAAAATCATTCAGGTACCACTTGAATACTCGTCTACCGTACATAAAATTGTACATTGAAAATGAGGAATTCAACATAGACGGACAGCGATGCGAGAATATAATGACGTGCCCCATGAGGCCAATTACTTCAGGTAAGATATAGCTGCTTAAACAATAACTCTCCGTGACGTGTGTCTTGTTTGTTTAACTTTCTGTAACTAGTGATGTATTTTAGATATTATAACAGTTTTTGAAGAACATTTATTTATTATATATCAATACTGTAACAGTCGTACTTAAAAGAAAATAACATTAAAAGACTATTAGACGATTCAATAATAAGTATTAACAGTACTTTACTTAATTTGATGTCACGAAACATAAAAACGCTATAAAATCTTAGACGGACTTAGCAACTATTTAAAGAAGACTAATTTAAAATTTCTCTCATAATAATAAAGAGGCCACAGTTCATTTTATAATAAAACCATGAAATACCTTTTAAAGTTATGAGAAGCTAACTTTTGCGTGAGACGAGACGCTGGACAAAAGTCGGTGACTTCCATAAAAGTAGTCTCAACTTTGTGAGAAAAGCTCGACCACAATAGCCTTATAAATAAAGGATCTAAGGACATTGTACGTAATAAGGAGACTAGTTGAAACATATTGCTAGAAATATCACTTCACAAATGCATCTCTGCTGCAAAAGAGGATTTTTATCCCTTTCTATTTGAATAAATTTTAAAACCACATTGTCATAACTTAAATTTAAAAATCTGAACTTAACTAAAATGAATAGATAGTTAGAGAAAATACGCTTTATTTAAGTTGCGATTACTAGACGATAATATTGTGTTGTTTATAGTGTATAGCAACTAAGTGAACTAATGTCTTTCTATATTATATTGGTATAATGTTTTCCATTCTTAAAAGACTACAATTATATTTAAATATATTTTTTGTAAACAGATTATATATATTTTTTGTATTATGTATCATAAACTCATTTCGAATTATACCATTTTATTCAAAAAGTGACCCAAGGGTAACGAGGGTAATCCAAGTTTTGACACTTCTTAAGAACGTAATAATGGTAAAAAGTTTTCACAAAACCGCTGCGTTAATGCCTATTATTAGATGTCTGTTATTTATGGTTGTAATAAATTATCGGCACACCTCTCTGGAATAATGATAGGAAATATATCTCAAAAGAAATGGATTATGTTGTAGTACCTAGAGGTTTGCTGCTACCACAAATATATTGAAAGAAATATTTACAACAAATTTTTCGATTTCAATACGATTTTTATTTTAGGTTCAGAAAATTGCCCATACGATTATATCAAGATTTACGACGGTAAAGACGAATCAGCATCGGTGATCGGAACTTTCTGCGGAATGGGAAAGTTCCCCTACTCCATTATCGGCACATCCCAGGATCTATTCGTGGAATTTGTTAGCTCTCCTGCAGGTATGAACTTTGTCGGCCTTATACAGATTGCATTTAATGTTAAACAGATTAATTGAAGTATAAAATTTATGTCATCTGACAGTATGAGGACAAATATTTATATTATTTTTATAATAATGACACATCCAGCACCATTTCTCCGAAACGAAGCCATATGTTTAATCGCTGAGACTACTAAATATGAATTCGTTGTAAAAAATATCGATCTAATAATAATAAATCGAGTAATGTCTATTATTTTACATAATATTGTTACGTCATTAATGCGAAAATGATATATCTATTTGACAGGGAAAAAATTAAATATAAAAACTTAAGCATCTCGTACAGCCCAAACGCTCAGTGCTTTGAAACAGTTGTAATTCAATCAATTCTATTGCCCTTCAAGTGATTATTTTGCTTATTATTAGCATAGATATGACTCCCCTACAAATAACACGTAGAAAAATTAACCTTTTTAAGCAATAATAATTTAAAACTTATACAATCAGACTTGAATTATATATGTTTCTCAACATATTTATGCTGTCAGAAAATGACAATAAATATTTAAATTCTACTTTAATATCAGGTCCCCTCCTTAACACTGGATTTCATTTCAACGTCGGGAACTGGCCAGGTCATGTAGAAGCACCTGGATCCAAGATCGGGAGCTGCGATTGGCTTCTTACAGCCGAATCCTTAAAGAAATCTGGTGATACGGAAGGAATCTTTCTCTCAGTGGCCCATTGGTACCCTCCCCATACATCATGCACTTATCTCATGCAAGGTTTCCCTGGACAAGTAGTTAGACTTTATTTTCCAAGGTAAGAATTATTTTAATTTATTCCACTATTGAAATCAACAGCGTCATTTAAATAAGCAATATAATTAATATTACGTTACAGATTAAGGCATTTCTAAAAGCAATTTTTTTTTAAGCTTCCGGATTAATCGTATAGAATCACCAATAGTACCATGGACCGGAGACTGCGGAGAATCCCTCACTCTGTATGACGCTCCTAGACCCGATGACGCGAAGATTATCAAAACATTCTGCGACACTTTTAGCAGACCAATGGAGAAACATGATTTTGTATCCACCGGCAACGCAATGTTTGTGAGATTTGAAAGTAAAACTGGAAGTTATAGTGGGTAAGTTTATTATTTATATGTATCTATTATATAGAGTTGAAAAACATTTTATTGGAAAATGGTTTAGATATTTTATTTTCAGCAAAAGATTTCTAAGTCACTCTGTTTTTTAATTCATATTCAATGTGTGCTGTGATTTTATTGATGGGGTAAAATTAATAATTTATTAATTAAATTAGTATATTAAAACACACAAACTGAATCATTTATTATGTCCATATAAACAACGAAAACAAATGAAAGCATAATCACAAACCACAAAGCCACTTTCACCACAATGTTTACCTTTGAAATAGCTTTCATTAATGATCTGCCAGTTTCACATAGTATTTATTTACTGCGTGATGGAAATAATACCGAAAATTATAAGGAAAATCAGAGACCAAAAGGAAAAAGTAGCGAAAGTCAAAACTATAACACAAAACGACGCCATAATGGATACCGACCGTTATAAGCAGGGAAATATTGTATTGTGGATAACACGCAAAGGGGTCGAAATTAAGAGACAATAACATGCCTACTATAATATTAAATAGAAACTAAAGAATATTTTGCTGCGTTTGTATAATTACAAAAAAAAATAACACTAAATTAAATTGAATTGACTAAATTGAAATAAATTGGTATAAAAAAAAACAATGGTTTGTAAGTGAAACTGTGCTTTTCGTTTAAGAATATACATAATAAGTGAAATATCTTATGTTTATATTCGGTACCCGCATATTAATCATACTCATACATACTCATTTGAAATGATTTCTAAATAAACGTAAATTGCTGTGTTACCAATTATAAGGATTTTAATATTTCTGCAAATTTTTAACAAAACTCCATGTAACAAAAACCTATGTTATTCTCTTCTATGCATTCTTAGAATTCGACGCCTGGTTTTAATTAATTAAAATAGGTTTGTCGTTGGAGAAATCTATGCGGTTAATAGGTCTCTAGGATAAAGTGAACATTAAGTACCTGGAATATGAGAGCAAGCATAAATAATAAATTAAAAAGACAGATCTTTACCGTACGTTTTCCTTATTTCCGTTGAAATGTATAATTTGATAAAAAGAAAAATAAAATTTTTGAGTAACTTCACAGGATAGTTAGTGTGCGTTAAAGTAAAAATTCAGTCTCTTTAGGATTTTTGAATTAATATTAATAATTTTGAAATACTAAGTGTGCTATTTCATTAGCTCATCGAAAGGAGTGCAATGATTAGTTAGGAAAACATGTTTAAGCGCTCATAACGAATTTAAACCAACACAGCATAGCAGTTCATTACATTTTAATACAGAAAGGGCTAAGTAACCTTCACTCGTCAAATAAATTTTTGGTTAAAAAAATCTACTCTACACAAATTTATGTGAGGCGGTGGCACTTCATAAGTAGAGCCAGAGTATATGGGCAGAATCCAAAAAACAGTCTAAAACTGACTACGCGACACTATATCTGTCTGAACCACGAGAGGCACGACAAATAATACAAATATAACAATAATTTATTGAACATTTCTATTATAAAAACAAATATTTCAGGTCATCTCTTTACTACTGGGCGCATTACGACTTCTTTAACAACACACGTTTTGGGGAACCTGTTCAAGGAACAGCCTGTGATGAGGTCATAGCTTCTTGGAAACAAAGAGCAGGCAGAATCAGATCACCTCTCAATACTTTAGTGTATAAACAGGCCCCACCTGGCGAAGATGTTCATTGTTTATATAGATTCGTGACCGACAAGAGAATTTACGCTCGGGTTATACTTACTATACTCAGCGTTAATTTCAAGGTAAATATTGTCTAGTAGAAAATTTAATTAATAGTAAGTTTCTTATCGAGAATTTCTTGAAATAAGAATTGTTTAAAATTAATTCTGTATTACAAATAAAGTAGTATATAATAAACACATTTAAAACATAAAACCACTTTTAATTTCATTTTCATGACAAAACTTTTTATCTCAAGATTACAAACGATAAGAAACTTTAACCGTGAACAGCACCTCAGTTCGTAAAGTTCATTTGTTTATTTCATTTTCGTATTCCGGTTTCGTCCGCTGAGATCTATTTAATATGTAAATCTAAATAAAAAGTTATGTCTGCATTTGTATTTACCTACAAATTTAAACTTTTAAAGCAAAACCCAATGTTCCGTTAAATTGCCCATAAACTCTACCTTCAGTAAAATAGGCTTTCATGTATTTTACTCCACGGGTTACATTGTATTATAAATTAAAACATTAATGAGCTCTGCGCGCGAGCTGAACTTTTACGAGGCTATAGTATATAGTTCTTTCTAGATCGCTATCTGAACTTAATAATACTTATACTTGCAAATAAAGTTTTTGTTTTACTAAATAAGTTAATAGTAAATTAGAGTTTTGGTTTCAGGAACATCCATATACTCCTGTTTCATGTCAAAACTGTTATGAAGATAGGGCGGACAAGCTTATTATTTGGGAGCCATTTCCGACTGGTAAAAGTGCGAACACAACAATGGGAATTACTACAACACCGTTACCATTACATTTAGCTGTACAGAGATCAATCGGATCTTGCTTATGCGCCAAACATGCCAATTCTGTATCTAGGGTTAGACCATACAGAATAGTATCATCGGGAGAGACATTAAACCTTCAACTAATAGTTGATAATGCCCATGCAGCTGCTTCTTATTTCAAAAATCCTTCACCCCTTTTTGAAGCAAGATATGAATTTGTTCACGGACCTTTGTGCGGCCCACCAGTGTTGGCTGCAGCATCAGATGGAGAGATTGTGTATCCGCACTTAGAAGCTTTAGGTTATACAGAACCTCCAAAAAGAATTCAATGCATTTGGGATCTTGAAATAGAAGAAAAGAGAGATATATGGCTGCACTTTGACAGTATTAAATTTGCATCACGTCATTGCGATGATGGAAATATACAAATTTATTTACCAGGTCGTGTGGAGTCTTACTTATCAATTTGTGGAGAAAATGTATCTTTGGCTCGTGAATTGCCAATTTTATCAGCCGGTGAACTAGGATTTGAATCATTAGATGATCCATTGGTTATGGAAAAAGAAAAAACAAGATCAATAAGAATTGTTTTTATTGGTAGTGCATCACCAGCACGTGCATCGTTTAAAATTGCTTGGACAGGACTGTTCCATTTACCCAAAAATTCTGATGGAACACTTATGACATCACGTTTGACAGAAGGTGGATCTCTTAACCCTGATTCAGGACATGGGTGTGACTTTATCTGTCCTGGAGATGAAGCTCTTTGCATACCAGCCCGACTTATTTGTAATGGCGTGGTAAATTGTCCTAATGTTACTTCTACAGAGAAAAAATATTGGACTGCTGAAGAAAAGCGTGCAAGAGAAGCTTATGCTGAAGATAGCTTACGGCGTCTAGGTTACTTGGATGTACTAAATGGAATATCTTTAGGGAAACTCAGTGATGAGGCACCAGAATTATGTGCGGGTGCTAGAAGCGCAGGTGAAAGTGATTGGTTAGCTCCTGTTTTAGGAGCAGTGCTTGCATTTGCTATTGGTGTATGTGCTCTAGGCGCGGCTTGGCGTTTATGTTGCCGCAAGCGATCACCCGATGAGGAGTCTTTGGATTACTGACACGCGGCACGCGGCGCACCACATGCGCCGCCTACCCTTCACTCACGATCTTCATCTAGAGATTTACATCTAGATTGGAGTTTGCATTGACAGACACTTTATTGAGCGTCCAAAATTTTTTCTCTTCATTAAATGTTTCAATTCTAAATTTAAAACTGAATTTTTTGATCTTGATTACTCACATTAGAAAGTGTATTTTTTACTATTGAATTGTTTATTTTTTAATATACATATAACACTACACTTATTCATATCACACTAACTCAGCGTACGATAATTATATTTTATTACTATATATCTCCTCCTCTTCTGTGGTCTTGCTCCCCTTTTCTTCAAAAAATATTAAAACGGCGCTCAGTATTGTTTTGTAATTAGTGTAAATACCTTGATAGTTATCCCTACAGTTAAAGAATGCTTCAGAGGAATGATCATAGGTTACAACAAGGTGATAGTAGTCGTAGTAATTAAGAATTTGTCATAATAATCATGGTTAATGATATTTGAGTCATACCTGTATATTTTCAAATAAATCGTGTGTCAAGTATATCAGCATTTAAAAAACTGTATGACGAATGATTGCATTCGAAAATGAATTAAACAACATAGAGTAATAATGTTTTCAGAATAAAAATCAATAGTGAAGAATCGAGTAGAAATACTATGAAATTATAATGCAATAACAGAGAGAGCGGTTGCGTGGTCAAAGTTGGATAATAAAAGCCTGCAGGTGAACTAGTTCACTTCAAAGTTACAGATGGAACCGACTTAAAATTATAAAAGTTGGTGCTGAGAATTTTCCTCTTGATATTTCATTATTTTATAGACAAAATTGTTCTCGTGTTGATTACCGTAAAATGATTACGATGTAAATATGAATAGGCGTTTATAAAAATAGTAATGTGTTACAAGCAGTTCACTGCCATCAAAGATTACTTTCTTTTTCGTAATATTCTTAATTTAAAGCTTAAATAAATAGATTAGTTGTTATATTCAATTTGCAATAATTTAAATTTAATATTATAGTTACGATTCGTTCAACTATACTAATTGTTTCTTAATACAGCTTGAAGTAAAATATGTACCGTGAAAATGTATTTAAAATTTTTAAACACTTAAAAAGTGCTAAAAATTATCCCTTCAAAACTACGTTCCTTAAAGAAGATAAAGAGGTTTTCAGATAAATATCCTCAACTACAATTTTAATCATCGTAAACCTTAAAGTACAATTTTACTTTAAGCTTGCTATTAAATAGAGAGTAGTAAAACGTTTTAATTCGGATACGGTAATTACATTCGAAATACATATCTGAATTAATAATTTGAATAAAATTTTAAACTTTTTCACGTTAATATTATAATTTGTGGTATATAAACTCCCTTTGACTTTAACGAACGAATAAATCTTTTAAATTTAATGTAAATAAACAGCGATTATAATAATTCTGATCACCTAATTACCGTATCTGATAAATGATTATTACAACGCACATTAATTTAGAGGCGAAATTAATTTTGTGAAGCATTTTTTTGTAAAACACAATTATGATAGTTTATATGAATAAAATGTTAACAAAATAAATATATTTTGTACAAATATGTATTTAATTTATTAAAATTACCAATTCTCCGTTTCTTTTTCTTTTTCTTGTTCTTTTATTTTATCGTTCCCTTTATCACATATCACATTCGGGTGGGGTTTGCGCTTCTGGTTTATATTTACTATCTTCTCTTGAACTAAAGTTCAAGTACTTATATGTTCCAGTCAATTCAAAACCATTGGCTCCGAAGCTGGATATATGCTTAATTTATAAAATATAAAATTAATAAATAGCCTAAACCGAAGAAGGGATTCGTTATTGAAATGCAGACCATACTTACTACTATCTAATTATATATAAAACAAACTGAATACTATAAGGAGTACTCTTCAAGGCACCACTTTTAAATTGTAATTATAATCGATTTAACAAAATCTGTTGTAAATATTTAAAATTGATGCAAAACTGTTCTAAAACCTACCTGCCATATAACTATGGACTGAAATATTTAATCTTTAACCTCTAAAGTAAATAAAGTACACAATGTCCAAATCAAATCGACTGTTACCCACTACTGTGAAGACATAATTTTCTTTTGATATATGAAAAAACTAGTAATCTACTGCTTTTGGCAATAGTTTTTATTGTCATAAAGTTAACTTTATTATAATTATCAATTTTATAAATACCACAAAACTGATTTCCATATGCAAATATATTGCCTTGTGTGAGAACTTTATTATAATATAAATTTGATAGCATTTTTACTACTTGAAATCCTTAGTATAGAAGCTTACCGTATATTTTTATTATATATACAAACAGTTACGGTTAGAATATATAATCTTCGAATATAGTCTTTTTAGAAACTGTCGTTAAAATTTTTGCTAGCTATGCGAACAGTCTATCCAAGAATTTGTCTTTTTTTAAAGTCTATTTTTTGAAATATCCTATAATTATAAAAAGTCTATTTTTTGAAATATCCTATAATTATCAATAGCGAGTAATATATACATATTTATATATAAAAGAAACCACTTCTTACTATGATTAAAATTAACTAAAGCAATTTTTGTTCGCAAGACAAAAATATCAGTCAAGATCTAAATAAGTTACTTAGCGGTAAAGTTACTTACAGAATCATTAAAAAAGCTGAAGCGGAAATACCTTAAGAAGAAAGTTAATTAGGTCTACGGAGCGTACCATCGTTTGTTTAACTTAACTTAAAGTTATGAAACTAATGATTGGATTAATAATGCGATAAGTGAAGCGAAGATTTTAATTAAGTACTTTTATTTTATCGCTATATCAGCTCATATTTTTACAAGCTATAAAACCTCCATTGTTTCCTTTTATTAATAAAAAAAATCTATTGCAATTAAAACACATTCAGCTCTGTTTATTAATTGAAAAATCCTGTAGATTATGCGATATAATATGCGAAATTTGTACATAAAATTCTTATGTCATAAAGTAATTAATGATTGATGTGCTTAAAATTTAAAGAAAATTTTAAAACATGTTACAAAAAAATACTACTTACTCGTAACAACTATAAATACTGCAAGTATTACGAAGAAATAACAACCTTGTAGTTTTAATTTGCTTATAATTGGACGTGGTCAATTTAATTAAATGTCAAATAAGTTAAGAGTGAGTGAATGAGTGTAGTGTTAAGATTTTAAAAGTAAAAGCCTATAAAGTGACTGTCCACTGTAGTGCACTACTCAATACATTTGCTATTTGTTGGGTCATTACCAATACTTTTATATAAAATTGCTACAAGTTTTTAGACAATATTTAACTTCATCCTAAAGACTATTTATTAATTTACCATCATATGTAAGAAAAAAATAGGTGAAAAAGTTGACACATTAAACAATCAAAGGCAGTTCCAATACGGTTTTGTTTGGTGTGATTAAATTAATTTGGAAATATATACATTTTTTTTATTCTTTAAGTTATAGGTTTGTTACAGAAGGGGTTATAAGGAATTATATAAATTAATTAAGAAAGATTCCTCTTATTATGTTTTATGTCGTCTAAAACATATTTATAAAATTAATTATCTTTTAGGATAAAAATTTCGTCATGACACAAAGTTTAAAATGATTACGAGGCATAACGTTATCTGAAGTCCCCTCAAGTCCATTTTGATATGGGCCTCATAATTTCCACCCTTGTCACATATGACATGTTTATGGTGGAATATTCTTGTTATTGTTCTTGTTTCTTTTACATTTATATAAATCCTTTGTAACTTCTATAACTATTAACTAAGTATACTGAACTTAAGAAATAATCTGTGCACATATTGGCAGGGTAATCCATTTATTGTTTTTAAACTCTTAAAGCAAACATCAAATACGAGTACATGTTATTTAAATAATAATAAAACATGCCCTTTTCAATGTCAGAACTCAGAAATCACTCAAAGAGATCACGGTTGCTGCAAAGTAAAGTCTGTAAAATAATTGAGCTCCGATACCAAATATACGCGTTACACATAATGACTAACTTCCGACTAATTATGTAGGTAGATCGCAAATAACACGCGAATTGGGAGGTACTCCCTGGATGAACCGACTTTTGTACTTTTTGAATCATGAATTATTTGTGCTATTTAGTGATTTCCATAAAAACGACTTTTAACCGGTTTTTTACCTCTAATACCCCTTACTGCGTCCGGAGTGTGAAGTTTTAAAAAACGAGATAGTAAATCCGAAAATATTAGTTTAATTTAAATAAATATCCGCGAAAGGCTTAATTATCATTTTATTTCAGAATTCTTAAAAGTTACCCGAAAAACGTTATCATGCACGTATTATATAATAATAAAATGCATTATATTGACATCTCAGTTGCCTGAAAGTATACAACGTCTATTCAAGACTCAACGAAATAAACTTGAAATGTATAAATTTATCTACTTATGAAATTGGTATTTTATTAACGAAATTTATGTTATTTATAGTAAATGCATAAAAATGCTTATGAAAAACAGGAACGAAAGAAACACTATAGTTTTATAAAATTAAGGGAATACAGGTTCTTATAAATTAAGATTGTTAATTATTCAAACGCCTTTGAGGATTTCTGTGTATAAGTAAGTATAAGTACAAATATAAGTTAAATCATCATAAAAAAAGTTGGCAACGGTGTACCCAATTCTAGCAAACAGCAGTTTTACCGGATAAAAACGGAGAGACCTGGAAATGCAAATAAGTAGCAGTATTTACAGTTGTTGTATGCAAAACAAGGATAGTTCCTTAAAATAAATCTTTTTATAATAAACAAATCAAGTTTTTATTTATAATTAAATAAGAATTTAGTTTGAAGAAATGAAGAGTGTAAAGTTTTGTACTTAAATATGTAAATTAGTCACCATGACGTATTTTTTTAGTACTTATGTGAGATAAACTATTCAATTCTACTCTAATAAAAAGCCTTACAAAAGAACTACATATAATTTTTAAACAAAATCAAATTCTATTGTCAATATAAAGTAACAAATATAAAATGATTTAAGTCATGTATGTAATTTAAATACTAAGATTTTTTTCAAAGAACCAATTTTGCAAAATAAATCAAATATAATGATTTATAATGGAATCAATAAACTTTTAAGACAAACGTAAGATTTAACCAAAGTTGGAGTGAAGCTTTCATATTTCAAAGCGAATGCCTGAAGGAGATTCTTAACGTATTCATGATTTGAAATGAATATTTTGAAGTGATATAAAAACTATGAAAATAATTTGCTATAAACTGTCTGCGTGGCCCATAGTTTGGCATTTGCATTTCTTCTCCTAATTTCTTTTCAATGATTAAAAATGTTTGGTTACGGATGAATAACATCCAGTTGTACAATTTAATGATTGTTCCTGTTGATATTAGTGGATAGTAGGTGGACCTTGTATTTTTTTTGTATTTTAATATTGTCTTTCATTGATTTACATTATATAAGTCATCTAAAACTGAAGTATTTACATACGAGGATGCTTGATATAAATTCATTTAAAAAAATCTTATTACTTCTTTATTTAAGTTTGTCATTGGATACCAAACTGTTAAACTAATTTCATATGTGTAAATGATTGATGACCTTGTTTATCTACATAGTGGCAGTGCATTTTTTTTTATATCATGATGTTTTAAAACGAACTATCGATAGGATTATGAGTATGGGAGGAGCAGGTGCCATAACCGATACAGAGCCCATTGAACGAGATGGATGACGGTGGTCAACGTGAATGAATTATTACGAACGAGCTCTCATACAAAACGCTCTTCTATCCATAGGCAAAATTACGATAACGTACGAAAAGAATGTAATAAAATATTTGTAAAGATAAAATTACAAAAAAAAAAACATTTTTTTTATAAGCATAACTCAAAATGTCTCTGCCGCATTATCTTCCTGTACCCCCAAGTAATAGTGAATGTAACGAATGTTTTTACATTTATTCTTTTATCTCTTATTAATATACATTTATATTTTTTCAATTGTTTGTTTAAGCAGAGCTTAATACAAAATAGGTTTTTTTATTATTATATAATTTCGCTTACTACAATTTGTACGAGCACAAAATAAACCATATGAATACAATCCACTATTTAACAGAAATAATTAACTTAAAACAACATGTTAAGAAAAATTAAAGAGTTTTTAAAGTTAAGTATAAAACTTAACAATATATAAACATTACATATTTACTAGACTTTTCGCTTGGTTTGACATATGATAAAAGGTTTGACATATTAAAGACAAATATAACATACCATGTTTATTTTACAACATTTTAAAAGAAAGTAAATTTTCCGAAATTTGATAATTTTATAAAGTGTGCTAATTTCTAAAACTAATATTCATTATATATTTAAAATATTACGAAAAAATATTAAGCAACCAACATGAAATGTCCCTATCATTATTAATCTTTTGTTATGATTTGAATAGTTATTTATGTAAAACAAATATATAAATGAGAGTACAATAAATTTTGCTTAAAAGTAAATTTAAAAGATATACTAAAAAAACTTTATTTCTTAAAACGGTTCAATTAAAAAATAATTATAATTAGTATTAAATTTCGGAAACCGTAGCTTTATTTATTCTTTATCTATCATTAAGCTTAACCCAAAGTCCGTTCACATTAAACCAAAAAAAAGAGAAGTGTTAAAATAGTTCGTACCATGATAATATTGTAAACACATTGAAAAAAAAAATAAAAAGCCCATGTCGACCCCAAAGCTAAAAAAACACAAAGACTAGACAAAGTGCGTTAAAATTTGATAAGACTTTATAAAACAGCTTTTGATTTTTTTTTCCTACGATATAACTTTTATGACATAAAACGATTCAAAAGCCGAAAAGAATTTTGATAAACATAAAAAAATCCACGATTTAATCACCTGATTGGTCCTCTAATAAACAAGATACGTCCTAAAGACGTTTTCTTAGAGCCTGAGCAAAAAATAACAACACACAACGAATTCTGAACACTTATAGCTGAGAGCTTTTTTCTGATTTTATTCAAACACCCCATGTGTTAAAATTAAAAGCAATCAAACATTCTGCTGACTTTACATTAAATCATTGTGCACGTGCCCGTAACAATGGATGTGCAATGCACCATAAGTACCCATATACCTTTTTGTGCTGTCGAAGGACGACTGAGCCTCAGCTCAATCTAGATCTCAATCTAGCCTTTTAGAGGCACCTTTAAGATTTCACTAGCCCCTGGACTTCTCAGGACCGAATTTCAAGAATAGTTCACATTCGGCCAAACCCCTCCTGATGGTTTAAAGCATAAAATACATTGAAAATAAGATACTAGACCAAAGTTTTAAAATAGAAATCAAACTCCACAAATTCTTTGTACCGTACGAATTTCTCTTTCTTGTCTTTATACACAGAATTCCTGAAAAACTACATATTTAGACATGCATAAGCATTTCTGTTTAAAATACTTGAAATAAAAAAATAAACTTTGCACTTAGCGTATTAACATCATTTTCTCATTTTATCTCATCAACATTATTTTTGAGAATATTATCAAGTGAAGTGTTGTCGGTTAGATGGAAAAGTTCGGGTTTAGAAGTTGGTTGACAATAAGTTAGTGTCAGTTCAAACTTCACTCCCACCTGCAATGCAAAAACTGCATAACCAAACATCGTAGTGATAAGTTGACTCAAAGTGGTTGCAAAAACTAATTTATTATGTGGCATATGGTAATTGTCAAAAACGGTCCCGGACTAATTTTGAATAAGCAATAATTTAGGTTATATTTGATACTTAAGCGATGTAGAGATGTATTGTATCATTTTAAGGGCACTTGCACTGAAGGTAAAAGAAGAATAGAGAAAAGTGTAGGATCAGATGGATTGGTTTCTCCTTTTTTGTAATTTATTATTATTCAATAATTTGAAATTAAACAGAATCACAACAGATTCGTAGAATAGATCTACCAGGAAAGACTCATCTGTATTCAAACATGTTCTTATTATGAAAAAGTATTTACTTTTTGAATCCCTATATCTCATAAATTGTATCACACAAACAAAAATGTTAACAATTATCTAATCTACAATTTTTTTCAGCTAATTTTGATATCAGTTCCGGAATGACTGAAAATCATGAAATATCTATTTTTGTGGCACGATTCAGAGTATTTTTTTTTTTAAGTGATTGATTGAAGAATTTCTTTATATCATTTGTAACTTTCTTTTTAACAAATCTCCCAAATTTTGTTCTGGTGAAAATGTTCGTAGTCTCGGATTTATAAATTAAACGGACTACCAAGAAAGCATCGTTTATGTTACTAATACCATAATAAATGTTAAAATTTGCTTGACTTTCGTGGCATGGTGACACTATGGTCGTATTGACTCATTCAAAATTATTTACTTTGTCGCTGACAATTCAAAAAAAGATATCTCACAATGAATTTACGTAATACAATATATTATTCAGGTAGTAGGCAAACAGCTTGTAAAATTTACTGTAAAAGGGTAGAGTAAAGCCAGGGTTTTGACGAGGGTATGGCATGCTTCTAATAGCTATAAACAGTATTGAAAGTTCTACCTCATCGTTTAGTATTGAATTGCGTTTTGAACAACAGGATTTTTGAGGAATATTTTCCATATGGATCGCATGAATGAGGGCATAAAATAGTGTTAAGGCATAAATAATTTTGTCATTAAATCCTAAAACCTTATTTCAAATAAAAAAAATTGAATTCGTGAAAGTAAGTATATATCTTTTATACATAGTACATGTCCTTGAGAAACAATTTGCCACACAGATAAAGCAAAACAATCTTAAACAAAATAAATTACAGTAACAAAATGAAGGAAAAGTAATGAATATTAATTGCTTATTATTTCTTTTCTCTTTTATGTGTATATTCTTATAAAAACGAAAACAAATTTTGTAGAAACTGAAAAAGTTTTTGCTTATACATATGTTGAAGTGTATACAAGAAATTTATTTATATCGGTTGTGTAAAAGACTAACAAAAGGTTTTGTATTCCTACTTTTAAAAATAAATAAAACAGAATCGTCATAATTCCTCACGAAATTAACGTCGGAAGAACTATTTTCAACCGACTTTAAAAAAGGTTATCAATTCGTGTATATTTTTTTATTGTTTGTTATCTAATAATCTACGACTTTCGATGGAAGGTAGTTACCGTTGCCCATGGACATCTGCAACTTAAGAAGAATTGCAGATGCGTTGCCGACTTTGATTGTGGGAAAGGGCAGGAAAGATTGAAAAAAGGGAAAATCAATCGACTCTTTTACTCATCATACGAAACGCAGCTATTAAAGTCTACCTCAAGTCGATCTTCTGTGAGAAAGTGGTACTTCCCCGGTCAAGCCAGCCCATGTTCGAGCTCCTCATCTTGAAACAGGTGCTGTATCCTACGTATCTATTTTATAATTACTCTCAAAGACAAGAAAAAAAAATTATTTTTACTTACCTAAAAATATGTACTTTTGTTATTACCAGTTTTTAAATCTTTCATCTCCGAGTTCTCATATTTATTGTAACATATGTAATACATTAAGTGATATACAATTATTTTAAAAATTAAAGTAAGCTTTGATGTATACGAAATGTAATATTTTAAAAAGTGTTTTTTTTTATTTCAACATTTGTAGATTGAGAGTGATATTAATTTAAAATATAAAATCAATCAGAAACTTTAAACGACGCCAATATTTAATACTCAACAATTTATCATTACATCAAATTGCAGAATAACGTAAACACAAATTTCAAATTTCAACAACCAAGATAAATTGAATTCAAATCTCATTATTCTGTTTAGAGTTACATCAAGTAAAATTTAATTAATGTTCCAACTACATGGTTTGTATGAGACATTTGCTTCCAAAATACAAGATTATAGGTACGAATACGCATGAATGATTTAATAAGTTAATAAGTCTTAGTTACTACGATAACATTTTATTCTTTACGTCTATATTAAAATTTTATTCACTATTTATTTCTTTATATCCTTGTAGAGGCTTACTTATGTAAACAGTTTGTTTGTAAATAAAAATGTAATGATTTAGTCTACATTAACAAACCACGAGTAATCTGCTTACCAATTAGTGCAGCTTAACGTTAATCCGCGCGAAACAAAGCTGGAAATAACTACAACACCATGTGAATAAGCAAACAGGGAAGATTAGTGCAGGCGCGAATTTGTTTTAATTACCGACAAAATCTCTGTTTGCTCAAAACTATACAAGCTGGTAATCCTATTATACTTGAGTTCCACTTCACGAAAATGGTTCCTTTATTTTCGTGAAACCGAGGTTTTTATTTACAGTACCGTATAAGCGTTTACTAACTTTTACTGGTACTTAAATTTTTTTATTTCATATTACGAGTATGTTTATTTATATCAGGTTATTTACTAACTGGATACTAAATTTACATAATGTACTGAAACTGTTTTTGTAAAATTTAAAAAAATTGTTGTTGAAATATTTTTAGGTGATACCTAATAAAAAAAATATTATTTTTTCTTAAATTTCTTTAATGTTAAAACAATTAAAGAAGACCATTGAAATATTCAATATTCATTGTTTTCTTCTTCTTTAGATCAGCTATATAACTTTGGTATATCGTTGTGTAGCAAAAATTACGTTATTGTATAATATCATTGTATCATATACATAAGTAATGTAGGTAATACATTATTCACCATTACTTAAACAATGTCTAAATCCATTTACCTTCAGAGTAGCATTTTCTGTGTTCCTAATTTACTCGATGAGAGTGTGACGTGATGCTTTTATCTAAGCATCTGCTGTATTCGTAACTTTCCTCTCATTAGCTAATAGATCTTCTTGTAGCACCTGATGTCTCAATGCCCACTATCTTTATATATTCATACATAATCGAAATACATTACCTTTAGGATCTGTTTGTGATATGTAAAGTTTTGCTTCAATGAAATATTCCATTTTATATAAATATATACTATAATTAAAATAAAAAGACGGGAAGCATAAATAAATAAACAGCACAATAAATGTAATACAATTATTCCTTTTATGTTTGAAATGGTGCCATTGTGAGGATTCAGTACAATGTTTAATAACATAGAGCATTGTTTTGTGATACAAGTTAACAGAATTTGAAAAAGATGTGCTTCTTTTTTTATATAATTAATTTTGGTTTCTGGCAACGATTTTCACATTAAAATCACATACAATTTATGACGGTTAGATCTAGTAACGGAAATATTTAATAATTTTCTTACTACCCTAATACCTAAAATTTTATATTAATTTTGGCTAACCTTTCACTAATGACGTACGATATTGCCTAAAATATAGCAATAACTTCTTCATATTGTACAATCCTGATCTCCTGCTCTCGTAAAAAATAAGCTTAACATTCGCCCGGGATCGTAAACGTGAAAATAACCGTCGGATGTAAACGGATCTTAGGGGATTCAATAACTGGAGATGTTTGTACATTAAAGTTTAGAAGAATCTCGTGGCATACTTTTCGTCACATTACTAAATCATTACCACATGTTCAATCTATACACATAAGTTATTTTAGTTTCTCAAAAAGTAGCTTACACATTTTGTTACTCAAAGCATTTAGTATTTAGCGAAAAACCAAAAAAAAACCTTTATCAGTTCTTCATTCCAACTCTTGTATATTTAATTTATCCTCATAAAAATTATTGTTTATGTCAAATTCGGCATTTTCAAATATAATGAAGTGTAAAACTAACGTTCAAAACTAATGTAGTCATCCTTCTAAAGGAAGATGGTTTATAAAAATGGCTCTCGAAAAACGAAGATCTTAACAAGAATCGTAATATTACTTACTCATTTATTATTTATCAGAATTTATTAAATCATTAGAAAAATATTTACATCTCAATAGTTAAGTGTCTCATAAACAACTAAAGTTTTTTTAACCCATCAATTCTCATTGGATTACATTTGGGTGTAATATTTATAATAAAATACTCTTTTGAGAACAAATATACTTATTTATTTGCATCATAATTGTATTTTTTATAGTGTTTTAAATACGATGAATACTATACCATACTTCTAAACTTGGTCCATTTGTTAAATTGTCTTGGGTTGAGTTGACTCCAGAACTATCAAAAAAATAGGAGTACCAAAAAAAAAAGGGCTAAACAATAATTTATATATGTATGTATGGTTTTGTCAAGTATTTTTCTTAACACGATTCACTTCGACAACAGGGTAAATAATTTGTTATTATATTTTAATAGTTATTGTATATTATAAAACTCATTTGAGACCGATATCGAATCAGATCAAGCCATAAGCCTCCAAAGGTTATGTCACCATGATAGATTACCAAAAATTTTTTGATTTGATATATATCTTAAATATATTTTTTGTTTGAAAAATCCCACATTCATTTCAATAAATTTTGAAGTTTTACAGAAGTTAAGCCTAATTTACCTACCTATATACACTTAGGCTACCAAAAGCAACAGATTTTCACTAATTATATCTTTGTTACAGAAAAACAAATTCCTCTTTCTTCTTAAGGCTTCTTACTGTTAGTCCTTCGACAAAATAAAGTAATGGAAGCATAGCTGCAGTCACACTGACAAATGCTACCTTGATATCACATAGGCAATATTTCTCTACCGATATTCTAGCAAAGGTAATCTTTATTTATGGAAGCATCAATTATAATGGACACTAACTTTATGCAGTAAAAGTCCATAAATATAATAGTCAGGATTTGTCCAGTTAATAAAGCCATCAAGCCTCTGGTAGTATGTGCAATTTATAATATTTTTTAAATAACCTTATACCATTTATAATTACTGCGTTTTATACTTTTATTTCATTTTTTTTTTTATAAAAAATAGTGTATATAGTTATATTTAAAATACTATGTTATTTCTAGCGTGCTTTTTTAATATTAAATTCATCTAGTTCAGGCTGGTACATTTCCTACATTTCTCGTCTCGTCCTTAATGTTACCCGATTTTTATTTTCATATTCATCTTCGCGCGAATGACAGTCCAACAACACTTTTAGTGAAATTTGCAATAATTTGTCAGAAAGACTGCATTAAAACTAGCTGTGTATTTAAAACACTCATAGAACTCCTTAACTTTATATATTAATAGCAATTTGACCTATATTCATGTATTACATTACATAAAGTGATGCTATTGAGTTTTTTTTAAAGCGATTGTTAAACAATATTGCTTTAATCTATTTAATCAAACAAATCATTACTAAAGGTAGGACTCAACTGCGAGTTTTTATGTTAGTACTTTTTGCTAAACCTTGCCTCTGACTTCTTCTAGTTAAACTTTAAATTATGTCTTAATAAGGCAGCGCAGTGTTGATTTAAAATTATTATTTATCCATTCAATCTATCTCATTTAAGTTTTCTAGAAACCTTATATTAACATAAAAATTAATTGAGCTTATTTTATTCAGAAGCCTCGACCCCCCCCCCCTCCCCACATAAGAAAACATTTGTTTCATTTATAATTAGAATCGGAAATACGAAACATCAATCATACTACAGCAGGTTTTACTACTTATCTTATTGTTATCTTTTCAGTTTCTTCATCCAGTGTAAACATGTTTAATACAAATCGCACCAGATAACTATACTTTCATATAATATAAATTATAATGAAAATTAAACAATATTTAAGACATTGAAAATATACAAAAAAGTTTACATTTAGTTTTATACAAAATATATTTTAATAAATATTTATGTCAGGTTTTCCGAACTATTGTTGTAAAATTCCTATAAAAGTTTATTACAAAGCATGCCTTTAAACATGACGAAGCTCTTTTGAAATCAATGGATACGTAAAGTTGGTTAATTATTATTAATAAAATGTTTTAAACAATGAGATCTAAGACTTTCACGAGTTATATTCATTTAAATGAAATTAATATTATTCGGATATACTACGAGTGCTTTATTTTTGTTAAAAACTACATACTCCCGACGTTTCGGTTACTTTTCGGCAACCCGTGATCATGGTTGCCACTTAGAATATTTGTATGAAACATATAAAAAATGTAAGATTGAGTTATTATTGCAAATAAATAATACATATCAATATAAAATTAGTTCGCCTTTCTTTAATAAGTATCTACACTTGAAGTTAAGGAGCACACATCAAATAAAAAGTGATACTATAATAAAAACATAATATTTAGGTCAAGTATAAACGTCCTGATTGCAGTGAAGACAACAGTGACGCTATAAAAACTTATTATTAATAAAAAAGCATTAAATATTGTAAATAAGAAAAAAACTTTGTTTTTTACATACACAAAGCTACACAATGCGTGAACAGATAGCGGCGTCGAAGTTCGATGAGGAATTCATACTAAACTTGAGGCTAGAAAAGTTCTTTACTGGTTTCAAAATTCCATGACGTTTTATGATATTTCCAGTTAATAATATGCCATATCGAGCAAGAGAGTATGCATTAAGCATTTTCCCACGAGAAAAAAAAATAGAATAAAATAAAATACGCTATTTAATTCTAACAGTATCAAAATTATGTATTACGAGGTTTTTTTACAGTTTTTTCTTTGACCCTAATTTTATAGCATTAATTTAATTAGCGAAATTATTATTTACGATTCGTAGAGTGCTGTTAAGGTAATCGAATTCAGGAAATGTATATAATTTTAAGGGTAGTATAAGTATTTGAATAAATCTTACTAACATAAATAATTAAAACTAGAGTATGTGCTTGACATTTTTATTTTTATTATTTAAACCGCTTTTTATTTAATGCATTCAAGATATATATATTTTTTGCAATTTATATCTGTTTGTTTGTTCAGAGCATCCTCTGAAGTGTCTGAACTGGCTTTGATGAGACTTTCAAAGACAGATAGTTAATATGTAAAATATTGACTCAGATTACTTTAGTTTTAGGAATTTTATTTAGTCTCATTAATATTACTTTCGGATTTTTTTCCTTTGCTCAAAAACAGCTCTCGATACAGTCTGAGTGAGGCAATCCTTTCGATAACCTAAGCAATCTCACCCTTTCGGTAGCAAACCTTTTTTGGGCCATGGGTTCCGTTTTCCGACCATAAATTAAAATTGGTGGTACGATCATTTTTTTTTTATAACACCAACCCCAGATAACTTTGCTACCGAACAAAAACACCTCGTCTTGATGGATGTCACCAGTATAGCGTTTCGCTCGCTTCACTCAAACAGTAATGACTATTTCACGTATATAAGGCCGAGAACACAGTTTCTAAGTTATATAACATTACTGAGCATAAAATTATTTTTTAATTTTAATGAACATGCTTATGTAATGTATTATATTTTAAACTCGAATTGGTGATATCTTCTTTAATTAATAAATTACTTATAAACAAATATATTTAATAATTTTTATAAGTCTGCATAAATTTCCCAAAAAGATAACAAGATTCCTAATCGTAGAATTGGCCCTTGATGACCTTTTGAGGGTCGACAATAATCATTTTATGGGGAGAAAACCATAAAAGGATCATGACGTAAATAAAACCTCCCTCGGCATCCCCATCGCTAAAAACATTATTATGTATCCATACATACAAACTGACAGTCACTGTTTACAACTTATTTGAACAATTAAGAATAATTTTAGAATTAAAATAAGTTTAAGACATATATATCTATACATAAGTAAATACAGTTAAATCTTAAAGGGTCCGCAAGTTATTATTATTTTTTCCTACATATAAATAATGAATCTCTAGTCGTTTCAAACACGGAAGGCCTTAAAAAAAACCTGCGCCTTTTATAAGAAGGCTTATAGGACTGTCACCAGCGTCACAATGGCCGTACGTGACTGACGGGCAATAAAGGATAAAACGAAAATGCAGAAAATAGAACTGTTCTAAGTCGATTGCAACATTTTCTTCTAAAATATAAATGTCAAATTGCAAAGACATCTGACATTTGAGAATAATTCCACGATGAAACGTTCTGTACAGAATTAAGTTCTTTGGCTCATAAATTATTATTTTTTTTATATAAAGCGGAAAAACACGTCTTAAATCTCAAATTGTAGCTTATAACTCAAAAATTTATTGGTATTGATGTTAAAATAGCTTTCCTGGACCGTTTGGTCGCTTAGTAACTGTTTTATAATATATATTTAAACTTAGAATTTAAAATTTTAAGACTGGATCTATAGTTATACATACAAACAAAAGTGCAGGCTTAAAACAAAAGCCGACTTCATCACAGTGAGGTAAAATGATTTGTGTAATTTGTTTTCTGCCAAATTATAGAAATAATATAAACCTCGGTATTTTAATTTGGAAAACATTATTTAGTAGAAAAATAAATACATTTAAGTTTTTCCTAATAAAGCTCTTCAGTTATTAAAATACACAACAAATACGCAACGGCTTACACTGTGCTTGTAAATATTATGTTTTAATTCGAAACCAGCTGGAAACGGAAAGTAATGGAAGTAACGAGAATAATTTACAGTTGTCTGTAAAGACAAAGGCTTAATCAAACAAAATATACCTTTAAAAATATTTTCCAACAAAATATTTAAATATATTCTAATAACAAATCTATGGGAGTGTAAAATAAAATTATAAGAATATTATTATTTATTATTTATTTATTGTTTATTATTAATTATTTTAATAGTTTTTAATTTTTATTAATTTAATTTTTTTTTATTTAAGCCATTATTAAAATAAATTTAAATAAATCAATGCCGTTATTTTCATAATTATTATTAAAGAAACCAATTCGAGCTTTGCGTGTTTCAAAAACAAGAAGTAATTTACAAATATAACATCAAATCAAACTTTGCCATAACTTTTGAAGTTTCTCAACTTTATTAAAACGTTTTGCACACTTAAATTATAGAACCATGTTTTGGATTCCTTAATTTAAACTCAGCACTTATTATTATATATATTAATACTCTTAAATTTATACAATTTTAAAATATGTTTACACATAACTTATATTTTGTACTCACACACCGAAAGCATCGTCTGAAATTTTGAAACCATTAAAATACAAAGATTTAAAAAAATCAATACGCCGCAATTCATAAGTGAAATAAGGGTTTGATTAACTCAATTCATTAAAAGAACTCGAACTTCAACAAGTTAAATTAAAAAAAAAACTTTTATATTTCGCTTTTGTATTTAATTCGTATTGGTTTAAAAGAAATTACTTACTCAAGTTTTTGAATCCCTTAAAATACTTGTATTATGAAACTTCATTTATGTGAATTTGAAAAAATAAACGACATCAGAACTACTGAACGGATGGCTTTTATTCCCTGCATTCTGTAATTCGCTCAAAATTCGCTGATCTGAAATGAGTAATATATGTATATTATTGCTAAAAAAGAATTGTATATATTACTGCTGGGATTATTGAATAAAATTATATTCTTATTTAGTTTTTGAACATATCTGAGAAACTGAAAAAACAACAAATATTTATTTTTAAACTTTGAGGCTATAATAATTTAAGACATTTTAATTTCTTTCCAACTGTTAGTAAGGTTTTGAAATTGAACAAGATATCGTTTGTTGTTGTTGTACTCATATCAAAAACATATTACATGAATTGAAATAAAAGTCAGGTATTATGCGAAAAACGTATTTAAAATCAAAGCGATCCTTTTTATAAAGAAAATCGTTTCTAGATAGAAAATATTTGGGCTTCCGGCACTTACACTAGTCGAGGAAAACCACTTAACACAGATAGTTGTGACATGGTTGTATTAAATGGTTGTATTAAATCGGACTAAGAATATAAAGTATATGTTATTTTATATTGAAATATGAATGCAAACAGCCCATGCAATTTTCTATAAGGGGGTGGACTAATGGTTTTTTGATGAGGGTGTGGCATGTCTCTTAATGTCGTAAACAGCATTGACAGTTTAATTTTTACGCTAGTTGTAGAATATTTAAAAAAATATATATCATTTTACAAAAGAGGACGATATATAAATGAAATAAATAAAAAAAAAAAACCTTAAATTTTGTTAGGTTAAAGACAAAAGTCGAATTTATTACTAGATTTTACCAACAACGTTACAAAGTTACCACAAATGGATATAAAAATGAGAAAGCGCACTCTTTGTGTAATAAACAATCATATCAAGAAAACGGGGTGAAATAAATTTGTTATATAGAGAGTGTCCACAAGAAACAATGTGCCCCACAGGGAACATTACAGTGATAAATGCAGAAGCACAACGATCTCTAACAAAATAAACTGAAGTAACGAAACGTAAAATGAAATAAGCAATAACTTAGTTGGCATTTAAATGTTCATATGTTAAAATAAAATGTACTTCTAACTTGAGTACAAGTATTTATGTAACGTAAATTAAAATGTAACATTATTTAAAAGTTAAAATAAGATATCTGTATACCATAATGATGGAAATCTATCGTTGTTATATATAATTACAGTTTCATTAAAATAGCACTCGACGCAGAGCTCTATTTCTACAGAAAAATATGTATGTGCCTTTCCCTTGTAGCAATAGTTAGTAATTTTAAAAGCATAATCTACTCTATCCACAATAAAAAAAAAACTAAAATCCCACAGTTGAATTGAAAACTGTTCCCTATTTAAAATGAAGGCTTCGATGGAATATACGGAATTAGATTTTAATTAATATTAATATTTAAATAAAAAATATTGAGAAAATCACTTACTGTAGCGTTGACTGCATTAGACAGTACCCCAAAGATTTTTTTCCTATTTTTTAACAATTATTTTACATTTTAACAACGCAAAAGAAATCTGCTCACCAATTAGCGCAAATCCGCGTAGAAGGGAGCTGGTAATAACTACGACACCATGTGAATAAGCAGACAGGAAATATTAGTGCAGGCGCGGATTTGTTTTAATTGCCGCCGAAATCTCTGTTTACCCAAACTATGCTCGTGTAATCCTATTACACTTGAGAACGGATCCGAGAAAATATTTAACGTAAAATCTTTAAGCTTGAGCTATTTTAATCATTTATTTTTTATGTTAAACTATCTAAGGCTGGTTTTTGCAATTACTTTAATTTTTATGTCCGAATAAATTGTGTAAATTTATAGTAGAATCTTCCTGAATAAGTTATCTATTTATTGTTAATTTGAGTCATGCATTGTTTGTATAAAAATTTTTGATAGATCCAAAAAATGGAGTAATTTTTTTGTGACAAATTTACTCTAGAGAAGATTATGTTTAAGTATTTAAGTAATGACGACTATTTTTCTCTGATAATGTGAATCTGTATGTACATATATAAGTACTATCGTTACATAATATTAAAATAATACAACCGTGCATTTTTTGTTTCATTTTTTTATAACGTTATTAAGAATACTTTACACATGAAATATCCTATATTCAAATCACGGACATAGTGCATAGTCGAGCACGAAAGCGTAGTCGAAATTTGAAAGCACCCCTGCACTGGTCCTTTTTCAAGTAATTCTTAACACTCTTAGAAGTTATAATTAATTTTAATATGTTAAAATTATAAAACAGACTCTGCCTTGGGGTGAACTTATTTGGAAAAGCGCTTGAAGAAAAGCTTTTATCGAAGACTTTTACTTAATCCATAACTTTCCTCTCGTTAGCTTATAAAACTCCGCGTAACGCCTGCTAACTACCTACCAACTATCTTACCTTTCAACATTTCTTTATCGTATTCATTTACAATATATACATTTACAGCGAAATACAAAAACATAATACAGAGATACTGACATTAAATAAAAATGTTATATTTTCACCTAGTTCCTTTAAATTAATAGGGTAACAGAGTGACCCACAACAACCTCTCGGAGTCTGTCCCCAAGTCCAACACTTGCCAAACAGATATATGTCTCTTAACGTGTTGTTTAATATAAAAAAAATAACAATAATTTTAATCAGAAGTGAAAAGCTAACAACTTTGTTAAATTTGATTAAGCATAATCATCAGTGGGCGGTTTTAGGGAATATGGGACAGAACGGGTTTATTAGTATTATAATAGCCCTAAATATGTTTTTTGCCCGAGTCGAAGCGTATGTATGTCTATCTGCTACATAGAAACCCAGGGATCCATTTATAACATCCTTTTAGCAATCTGTAGGTTGGTAACTATGATAGAAGGCCCCAGTGATAGACCAAAAGCTTTCGCCACGTTAAGGTTGACTTCTAATCCCTCGCCTCTCAATGGCGGAAGCCCAACGGTAAGTGAGGTAAACTAGAAGATCATCAGTCGAGCGACCGTGACAAAAACTTTATTAACGGTTGTTGAACAGATCATAATCTTCTAGGTATGTCAGGAGCTTCTTGTTGATCACACGCTCCGTAATCTTTAAATCATGTATGCAGTTTCTTTAATTTTTTTATGCTTCATTATCGGACTGATTAACTGACAGGGACTGTTATTGGAAATAAAAATTCCACACTCAGTTTGGAACAAAGTGTTTAATATGAGTAGCAACTACCAGCAAGAACGATTCAGTCACAGTGGCTGCCAGGATTAAAATATGCCCGTGAACAATACGTAAATTTTATTCAATCCCCCCCCGTTAGCTGGTTTATACTGCCACATCCGATGGAACCGGTTTGTTTACTTGTACTAAATTGCGCTTAATTCTCTCGAGTGTGAGCAAGACACTAGTTGGATGAACATATCGATGCGCTATAGGTACGTGACTCCAATGGAAGGAAGGAATTCAATTTCTGAAATTCTTGTTGATAAATTTACTTTTTTGCTATGAGATTCCATAGGCCAGAGCAAATTCAAGAGCAAATCTATGCTCGTAGTCAGTGGACCAAAAGCGAAACCATTCTGGTGATGGTCTTTGAAATCTCGTCACTTATGTTACTCATATGACTGATATCTCTAAACTTGCCATAAATTACCAACCAAATATTCTTTCATAGCAGTATTTTTTTCTAGCATATGCATATGCATACACTGACAACATACATACACTGTCTCGGAAGTTTATGTTCCAGATTGTGGAATGGGTATATTAAATAAGTCACATCAGCCTGATAAACTATCTGTGTCTCCGTCAGGAAAAGAATGGTCGGTAGAGCAATTTTCACATCTTAAGTACTGCATCTAGATTCGAATGAAATCTTTGGAATTTGCAGAAACTCACTAATATTGAAGAGGAAGTCAATAAAAAAAGTACTTCTATTTTTCTTTTTTTTTTTTAATTAGGCAGAAAGTAAAAAACGACAAAAGACCGGTTAAAAATAATACATTATCGTTTCCCGCGTCTCCCTGATCACCAGACCTACCCTTCTTATCTACACCTACAAGTGGCCGCGTCGTTTTAAAACTGGTCTCCAATGCCAGCACATACGATTCCCAGGTGCAATACTGAATACCTTACTCATCAAATGAACTTGGACTACATGAAAATAGCGTCATTGTCATATTTCTTGTAAAACACACTTTACGAATATGTTTGGCATCCTGCCATTTCTGACCAGGGTAATCTGAAAACCATCAGTCTCCATAATACCGTTCCATAACTCATCGTAAATCGAATATTTTTTTTCTGTAACCATGAATTTCCGTTTTTCGTAATTTTTTTAAAATAGCGCCAGCTTTCACCAGAGCACCCTGTGTCAACGGTTGCTGCACGGCTATCTTCAGGGGTTTTTTCACCCTCTTACTTCGTATGTTGGTAATCCGGCCTGAGGCATATATTAAAATATTCCACAACATATCTGTTAATAGTAGGTACCTTTGAAATCAGAATTGCGCTTTCTTCAAGGCTTTCTCGAAGATGTAAAAGTCTCTGAAAATGAGATGATCGCCTATAACAACCAGGGGCGCTTCATATACTTACATACGTTCTTCAATGAGAATATTCTGGTATAATTTGATTCTTTTTAATTATGTCATTTATAGCAAAGATTAGTATGGAAAATTACATAATGCTTAGTACGATATCAAAACTTTTTTATTACTATTAATTTCACCCTCTAACTGTAAATGAAGACCGTATTAAACCAAATATAATATTAGTTTTCTTGACACACAAAAACAATATAGAATCACAATATATTTGTGTAATGATTCTTACGCTTCGTATATATCCTCCGTTATTGCCTTCTCGAGGTCGAGGTGATCGAAACCAGTGGGAATTTATGGCGGCCGTAAAAATTAATATCGCCCATTGAGATCAATTATAATGACTATACTTTTGTAAGTAGTGGTGCAAATTCGAAGGGAAGGCGAATGAAACTATAATAAAATAAATACTTAAACAAAAAAGTTAACAGAAACATAGTCACATGTAAATATGATTTTGGTGATTCTGACATCACCAGGATAATAAAATATGGAAACAATAATAACTAGAGTTCAAATGTTTTTAAAAAGAAAAAAAAAAGATAGTACATTATTATGTGTGATTTTTAGTGACTCTTAAATTAATATATGTAAATTCTAGGAACAAAAGGTTCAAATCAGCAGCCACTAACAATTGTACCACCACCATCTCGTGTCCTCGTAAAAAATAAGCTTAACATTTGCGCTGGATCGTAAACGTGAATATAAACGTTGGATGTAAACGGATCTTAGCGGATTCAATACCTTCAGGTGTTTGCACCTAAATATTCATGGAACGTGTACCGATTATTGCCGTCTGTACATTATTAGAGCTTTGCTACTAGCTTAATAGCATTTGAAATTAAATATTTAGTAACAGAACCAATCAATTTTCCCTATTTCTAATTGTATAGCCATTTCAGAACGAATACTTGACAAACACAAAGCTTTCTGATTAAACATTATACGAGTTCTTGCTCAAATCTCTTTAATTTCATAAATTATCGATATGATAGCAATTTAAAAAAATATATTTGCCTTCTTGGAGGTCTTTATGTTAGCAAATTTTCTATTGCAATTTTGCGTGTTTTGTTCAAAATTAAACCATAAAATTCTCTCTAAATATAAACTTCTAAATATAGAGGTGATATTCAAAGATAGCGGAAGTACAAAACATTTTTCAAATAAAGAAAATGGAAATCTTTTCCTTTATTTTAAAACCTATTGATCCATTTGTAAATTGGGTGCTGAATATTTGAAAAATAAATTCCGGCACCCGTCGACTTAATTAAATTTCATATAAAAGTGTAAAATATTTTTATTAATTTTTATACCAATGTCGACTACTGTAATAAGTTTTATTGGATATTTTCATTGAAAAAATCTAAAAGAAACCGTTGGAACGATATATTTATAATTTATTTGCTATTGTTTTGTTAAGCTGATAATATTTTTGCATTTTAAACTCTTTTACAGTTTTAAAACTAGAAACATTTTTGTAATTTAACTTTATTTCCTAATATACATCAATATTTTCGGCAAAAACACTGAAACCGCTATCTTTATCAAGAGAGAAACCTTCATGTTATAGGCCATTCTTTTATAACTAGTTATCAAAAGTATACCAGCCGATAATTATGCCGTCTTCATTCTTGCAGCTAAGTTCTTTGGCAATTTTTTTTTATTTAAAAAAAAAAATTGTTTTTTTTTTTATTGTGACCAATCACTTGATCGTCATTCTTAGACTAAGCTTTCAAAGTAATGATTTCTTTTAATCAAAATGATGTTTAAAAATTGCTATCATATATATATATATACATATTTTATATTTTATAATAGCATTCTATTAACTTATTTTATATAACAAAAATGATGAACTAACTTGTTCTAAAAAATACATCACTTAAACTAGTTATGTCTACCGACACGTGAGTGAGATTGTCTTTCCTTAAGAGTAAAAATCGTGTCTTCGGAAAATAAGTCCCAATAAAAAGACAAACAACAGAATAGCGACTTCCTCCCGTACGCATACCTGCACCGTCCTTCATACTACTGGTACCTTCTATCTCTACAATATCTTAAACAATACCTGCAAGGTTTTAAAATATATATATATATATAGGGCCCATAAAAATAAAAAAAATATATATTGAAAGACGGACACGAAACCTCTCAGCATTCTATGGATTCACCGTGCGAGTGCCGGGTCCATCGCATTGCAGGGGGAAGAGTTTTTAGAGTGCCTGGGACTTTCGATCCAGGTGTAGGTTTAATGGGCCCCTGTCTAACGCGCATTAAACGCTCACCTCCGCCGTCTATGCTCCTCTCTCCAAATTAGAAAAGAACCTACTAGGACTGCCTTCGAAGAACGTTGTAAGAATGAATTGGTTTTAGTTCTGGACAGGCCCACGTCTTTTAGTACCCTGCAGAGAGATTTGGCTGGTACACTTCTCGCTCCCACTTCCACTATGAAAAAGTCTACGACAAACTTGTTCTTGGTGAGTTCGTTAGTTAGCTCTAACTACTTATGATAACTATCATATCGGACCGTAAAGACTTTTATAACTATTTCTAACAAATAATTTAAATTTTTTAGTTCTGTTTTGAAGGAGATGTAATTTTTTATATGCCCAGCTCAAGGTAAACTGACGCGTCTTTTCTCATAATCACCGTTACTGAATTATGCACGTAATTTGAAGGTTTTCCAACTTTGAATTAATTATAGTTTTGTATGAATTTATTTGAAAAAATATTTTTCTGAATTAAACTTTATAATCCAGTTATAATAGCAAAAGTCACATTTTACTGTTACTAGATTAACGTTTAAACTATTTAAATGAAATTTCATAAATAATTACTCAAATCTGAAGCTAAAGAATGTTAATGAAATATTTATTTGCATGTATATTATATTCATCCAATAATGGATATTGGTTTTAGTGATCCTAAAATTTCTTCGTATATCAGAATCTAAAGAACTGTCCAACCTGTGCATACCTTCCTAACTTGAAGCGGATCCCATGCTGTTTTTATTAGCGTATTTTCCGCTTTAATAAAATAAAAAAAGTTGGCTTATAAAATGACCACAATGACGAAAATTATATTGATTTTATTATATACATAATGTAAATTTTAGTAACACTAACTATTTTAAGAAGAAGTAGGTTCATTCGACTTGAAAAGCTTTGATGTTCGTACTTCAAAGGTTGTCTCGTAGAGATTTTATATAATTACGTTAGTTGAAGTAAATTTAATAATTTTCAATGAAATTAATCACTGTTTAGAAACTGAAAGCGATTGCATAATTAAACTAAACTATAATGATATAACCCTGAAATACTGTAAACACGGATTGAGGCTGTAAAAAAAGGTTTAAAGTTTTAACTATCACAAGTCTGTTCACTATTAATAAATGATACAATGTAAGTCCTAAAACGCAAAAACATCGATCGATACGCTATCGATACGCTAAACGTAAAAACTTTATATCTCATCGTTGCCGTAACCAAATAAAAAAAGTTAGAACTACATACAACAAAGTAAATATAAAAAAAGATTATTCATAGACACTTACAAGACCCGTTTTCCGTTTTCTTTTTTAAAAACAACTGTGTTAATTATGTATACAGCATTAGAAATATAATGTGTACAGCATTTATATCACACGGAGCACATTTTCCAGTAGAATATTATTTGGGACTTAAAAGAAAGTATGATTTAATTACATCATACTTAATTTAATTAAATAAAGGTTTTCATGAAATGAGATACTGGCTTTCATACTACTACTAGTTATTATATTTTTCATGATAACCAATATGATGAAAAATATTGTGAGTTATCTGTTCTGTTCTATCAACAGACAAAAATAATTAATACTTATTACAATAGAGATGCAGATGCATATTAATTAAACCATAGGTTAATCCAAAGATTATTCTCAGTAGCCTTCAGTACTTTAAACTTATTATGATCACGTCGAAAAATGTATCAACATAAAATTTTGTTAGTAACATTGAAATACCTTTCTAATCTTTTTCTGGTACACACTTTATAGACGATATCTTCCTCCCATTAACACGAGATATTTTTATATAATATAAATAGCAGTATTCCAAAAGTTAATGAACAAAAAGAGGTCCATAAAAAGGAATAGAGACTCTTCCATTTAACAATATTTGAAGACAAAATCCAGCTCCGAGAGGTTACACTTATTTTTCCAAACGTACTTCAATAAAGAGGCAAATTAAATTAGAGCTCATGACTACATCTTCAAGTTATAGAGATTAGTGTTAGTATGAGATAATTTGATATTGAACGAAAACTGTCAACAAATTTGGGTGATGCCATAATTTTATCAAATTAACTCAAACTTGATTCATTTCACTTGTCATAATATTTTAAAAATAATTGATTCTATTTCAGATACACGAAAATTTTTCAAAACCAGACTTTGAATAGAAATGCAATAAATATTAATTACCAGATAAGTTTCATAATAAGTATCAACTATTGAACTGTCAAATTGTGGAACATTTTAATTAACCTCCATTGTTTTGTTGGCTTTTGTTTGACATTATTATACTTCAAATATAATTAAGTTCACAATTTTTAATAACCTTTTCGAATTTTTTTCTATCATTATAACAAAAAAATATGAGCAATAATTTTAGTATTCACAATCATATTTACTGAATTGAAAAAATTGTATACAAAATACTTAAGTAAAAATGAGCATACAATATAATGAGATCTAAGACTTTAACGAGTTTTATTCATTTAAATGAAACTAATATTTTTCGGATATATTACGCGTGCTTTATTTTTTGGTAGTCGCACTCACTAAGCGGCTTTTCAGCAACCGTGATCTCGACTGCCCGTGATCACGGTTGCTGAAGAGTAACCGAAACGTCAGGAATGTGTAGTTTTAACAAAAAATAAAATATTAGTTTCATTTAAATGAGCATATAGCATACCCATACAAAAAATGTAAGAGATGAAGGTGTGAAAATTAATACAAAAAGATTTTTTAGGCAATTTAACTGATAACAAGTGAAAATAGGTCAAAGATATCATGATGCAGAAAAAATTTATACAAAAATGTTTTTTCAATGAGCTAGTATCCTTAGCTATCCTACTACGAATATACTATACTATCCCAATACAACTGAATACTCGCTTTCGTAAACAAGTTTTTCATAAAGTAAGAACTTTATATTTCAATGCAATCACTACAAACAATAGTATGCAAAAAAAAAACTCCAACAAAAATAAATACCTTTAAAATAATGGATAATTTGAAACAGAAGTAAATACTCAACAAAAAATACAACATACCATGGAAATAGAAGTAGGTGTATTAGAATACTAAAATGCTATTTTTACTGCAACCCTATACACAATAAATCTATTGATATATTTTTGTTATTCATAAAAAAAATCCCTTTGTTTTAATTTCCCACATTGTAGACTATAAAGACATGCTTTATATTGTTGTGTATTTTGTTTTAATATAATACAATTACTGCTGTTTAAAACTCGCTTTTTGAATTTGTATAATCACAGAATAACTTATTAATATTAATGTGGAGAGAGGTTCGTACTTTTGAAATTAGAATAATATTAATTCATTTAAATAACTTCATGACTGCATTCTAGAAAGGTAAACATATGTTTTACATTCTGCCACTGTTATGCAAAAACTAAAATAGTATAAGGAGAAAATTATTTAACTTTAGATGTTTCTCATTGGATCTCGAATTCATTTACAGAAGAAAAAACTAAATAACAAATTTTTAAATAATAAAAAATACTCTGTCCTATTTTAGCAAAAATACTTATTCAATATTATTTATGTTATAAGTACTTTAATATAATATATGTTATTACTTGGTTCTCATTGAACAAGCCAAACAAATATTAAATCAAATCAGTACCGACTTTAGATATTTTTATCAAATGTAGAACTATATTAAATTCTGTAGATCAAAGTCATATGTTATACCCAATAAGAATAAAGACAACTAGAACCTTCCTCAAGAATCACGCTATCGAGTGGTGAAAACTGCATGATATTCGGTGTAGTAGTTTTCCCGTTTATCGCGAACAGACATACGTGGCGGGGGAGTTTGTTTTATAATATGTAATACATTATTACAATAGTTGGAACTTTTTTTTAAAATAAAATGTTCACATCAAAATTTTATTTTTCATACTTAAATGACAAAAAAAATATATATTTTTATTGAGTTTTTTTGATGAATTACACTTGTGCTTGACATAAAAAGTAATTGTACAAAAAATTTCACATTAAAATGTCTCATTGAAATTTCAATGGGTTGGGACAATTTTTTTATTTTAATAATATTCTTTTGTATATAAATTCGAATATGAATTACCGGTCCTGATTTTATGTAACTTCAAAGAATGCTTTTCATCATTATATTTAATTATAGATTTTAATTCGGTTTTGTGTCTTAAGGTGAACGAAAATTAAGTATTTTACCCTACCCCTTAAAATATATGGGTATTATAAAAAACTAAAACACAATATATTTCTGACATATCTTAGGTCTGTGCGCTGACTATCAGCCGGTTAATAACAGGAATAACTTATTGTCGTTACAGCTACAAGGTCCTAGAAGATATTGGTGTAGAAGAATGTATTTTGCCATTATATGTGTTTAAAAGTGCTTCAAACAAAGTTATGATGAAACAAATCCATGGCTCATTCAAGGACCAAGTGCAACTTCACAGGTACTTAATTATTAAAATAAGGTAAGGTAGGTAAGGTAACAGGTACTTAATTAATAAGGAATAGGGGCTACAATGCACAACCCATTGTAAACTAAATTTATATAATATCAATTTAAAACAATTACATTTTTAACACGACCGAAATTGTATATTTTTCTGTCCAATAAAAATCATAAAATGATAATATAATTTAATTGTCTTTCTATATTCAGTAATAAGCAGTTATAATGATAAAAAGTAAAAAGTTTGATAAACCATTTGAGAACATTACCCTGATAGAAGTTATTGGCCGCTTGGGATATGTAACACTGCCATCCTTCATTTTTAACAGCCTAATTACCATTACACGAAATATACTTTCAAACTGTAAATTTTAATATATCATCATATCTTATACAATATTTTAAAAGCTATAACTACAATTAATTTATAGAAAAACTGCAATATAGCAACAAAAAAAAACACAAAAAAGGAAAATTCATACATATTACTTTTTTGTATTAAATCGATAAAGGATCTGTCCAAAGAAGTCATTAATGCCCTGAACTTTACTTATTACATAAATAATCGTTGCTATATTAGAATAATAGGAGTTCGAATGTAAAAAAAGAAAAAATTCAACTAATAACTTCATAATATGAGCTATGCATTACCTTGAGTTATGTTTGTTATTTAAAATAAACAGCTTTTTTTAATAAATAATTTATATTAAGTATCATGTAATGATATTGTTATAAATACAACAATACTACTTAATGTTAAAAGCAATATATTACGTAATTTTGAAATATGCTAAAGTAACGAAATAGCTTAAAGTAATTTTAATTCAGTATAATCAGAACAAAGAAAAATTAAGCCATTGTCCGTTCCAATTGGTCATTCAGCTGCGCAGGCAGCAATTGTCCCCAAATCTTGATTACAAGTCACAAATCAATTGCAATAGAGAGACCGTTTCGCGCGATTTATTCACGATTTCAGTCACGTAGCGACCAAAGTGGTGGCGATTCGGACCCCACCAGAAAATGATTTGAAGCAGTAAAGGTGCCTTAAATAATTTATGGACATTTGGAAGATTTACGGCCAAGTCGGGGTTTTCTTCGTTGCTTTAAGATTCCTTTTAAGACAAATTAAACGATTTAAAGTTTAAAAAAAAAAAAAAAATTATATCATACATTAGACCTTGTTTTCGAATGTAAATAGTAAATCAAATTTAAACAATTAAAAAAAAATACGTACAGCATTATCAATAGTGCAACATTATAAATAAATCATATTTTTATTTAAATTTCAACTAACCCTTTACTTTATCAGTCAAAGTTTTAAAATAATGCAACGCCATACTAATATTAAATGTACCAGACTAAATTTTCTGTTTACTTCTATTTACATTGGACAGACGAAGAGGAGCATCGGTACAAGGGTTAAAGAACACATCTCAGATATCAAAAACAGGCACGCGTCGAAGTCAGCAGTGTGTGAACACACAATGGACAAACCAGGCCACTATATTCGGTTTGATAAACCACAAATCCTCGCTCGGGAAGACAAGTATATACCGAGGTTAATTCGCGAGGCTATTGAAATTAAAAAACATCCCAATTTCAATAGAGAAGATGGCTGGAATCTATCAAACACCTGGGACCCCCTTCTTAAAAATATAAAATCCCATGTCCGTGACCACACCGCAGGACCTCGTGACACCGTAAGCGCATTCTGCCGGCATCCAGAGCGGTACGACAAAAAATTAAGAAATCGATGGCGGTAGGTGATAAATAACAAGGAACAACTGACAGACATTCACATCTCGTCTGCCCGTGATCACGCTTGCTGAAAAGTAACCGAAACGTCGGGATTATGTAGTTTTTTAAATAGTAAAAATCCGCGTAGTTTATCCGAAAAATATTAGTTTCATTTAAACTAAATTTTCTCTCAATATTTCACTATACAGGCTTTCTTATTTTCATTGTACTATTTTAATACCATACACATTATGCTTGAGGATGAAGCGTATAAGTAATTGGCCAAAACTATTTTATTGTAAAATATCATGTAAATGTATTTACTGTATAATTGCACTCCAATGTTACCGATTGTAATGTTACCGACTCACTGTTTATTTATTTAAAATAAAAACATTAATACGACCGACTGACCGTCCAATTACTACGCAGTAAAAATCAAATATGATGTGAGTTACTGTGTGTGATGAACTGTCTTGTATGCATTATATATTTTCATATAACTACTGTGCATGAAATAATATTTTAATTTTTATTTATAATCATTACCTCTATAAGTTCTTAAAATTAAATTATCATAATTTTGGTAGGTTTTTTGTATAACAATTCTCTTGATCATTTTAAATTCTACAATATTACTTTTTTACGTGACTATAACTGTTTTGATTCTATATAACCGAGCCCTGTCAAACAATATATTTAACTCCTTCTTAGAAGAAAATCAGTGTTACTTCTTCTATTTTCTAAATAGTACAAATTTATTAATACATAAATCATAGCATGTGTCAAGAACATTTTGTGAATTAAATGGAAACCAACAGTAATGTTGAATGTACAGAGTTGTGAATATTTAATTTTACACATTAAAATGTAAGGTTTGTTTACATTAAACCAAATCTATTAAAATTGTTAGGTAATGGAAAATTTTATGAACATAAGGGGGCAACAACGTTGTTTGGATAAAGTATCATATAGCGAGTGACGCTACTGACTCCGCAGAACGAAAACCTGGCCATGAGAAACACAAGATGCCCAATACCGCACGAGCAATGGGCTGTCATTGCTATCCTAGCATCGGGATAATTATGTAGTGTTCGGTTATGAGGTTTAGTTATATTATTTTTATTATATATCTAAGTAAAATCTGTACTTCTGGATCTACTAGATGACTGTAAAATGCGCCCCTTTTATATTTAACTAAATTAAAAATGATATGTTTTTATCCTGTCTGCCCGTGATCACGGTTGCTACAAAGTAATCAAGACGTCGGATTATATAGTTTGAAATAATAAAAAAAGCGATGTACATCCGAAAATATTTGTTTTATTTATATTAAAATAGTTTATAAAGCAAAAATTGAACTCCTTACAACGTGAATAACATGTTTTCAATTTGGTAATTGTAGAGACGTGAGCGTTAATATATATTTTTTTCAAAATATCTAATATTACCCTAACTTTTTATATGAAATATAATAAACCTAGTCTATGTTACGTAAGCATTTGTACGTAGCCATAAATATTAATTACCAATGAAGCAGGAACTTCAGCATACCATCAGGTTCTGTATATATGTTTTACTTAAAAAAATATTTAGATTCATGTGATAACAATTCATTGAATCGAACAACTAATCTCATAAAACGAAACTAATATCAGGAGATAGTTGTTATAAATAGCTTTTTTATATAGCGTGGCATAAAATATGAATTATTAAATTACGTAAAGATTCCCTTATTTAAAAGCTGACTAATATGTTTAGAGCTGCAGGACTTATAGCTCCGGAAATAAAATGTTATTTTAGGGTTGGCGGGTCTATGACCTATAAAGTCGAAATGGTCCGACTAGAGTAAATATGTAAAAGGTGTTTGTAATAAAAAAAATGATTCCAAAATGACGTTTTTATTACTTGTTACAGGAAAGGGAATGTTTATTATTCAATAAAAATATGATATTAGATATTTTTAACACATTTAATTTAACATTTTACTTATACGAATAAATTCTTTATATTATGCATGAATTAATATGGAGGAAAATGGGTTTTGCCAAATTAATTTTCCCATAACATTTATAATAAAAGTTATTTAAATTGTTATGAAAATAATAAATGACAATATAATATAGCAACAATAAAAAATAATTATACCTATTATATCTAATTATATCGTGTATCTATAATGATAATCTTTAAACGTGATTCAGAAGCTTAGCTTTTATAAACAATTAACATACATTATTTTAGAATATTACAACAAGCAATCTGAATTTTATAACAAAAATTTATTAATTAAAAAATATATAAATTAAGATTGGCAATAACGCGAAATATATCATAGATTTCTTTAAGTTTGACTTCTGAAGTTCTTTCAGTTTACGAAGTTCAGAAATTAATTAGTTGAATTGGTAAAGTGCTCCCAACTCAATTACAACTCCGTGCTAAGCGATTTTGGTCTCTAATTGACTTCAGTCTGATATAAAATTTTAATCATAATTTTTTTTTTTTTTTAATATCAAATACGACTTTGCTTTTATTTAGAATCATTTATAAAGTGCAATATCTACCTATGTAAATCTACGTTACTTCTACCTTACCTGGTATTTTGGGTGGTTGAGTGTGTTTTAAATAACTTCTGTATATATCGCTTTGTTTTTTAATCATAATATATATAATTTATTTTATAATTACGTAACCTTATAATTTTTTGTTATAAATCATTTGCGACAGTGAAAAAGTAAAAACGTCACAGAGTAATTTTTCAAGCTCGTGCGTGCCATCAAGACTGATGTTAGGATTAAGTTTGTACAGGGCCTAAGCTCTGACGAAAGACAATACATCGCAGGGCTTTGTGTTATTTGTTTTGGCCACATTTGTATGTATAGCCTTATTTAATTATCTTTTAAAGAGAAACACAAACCGTTACTATCAACTTCAAGGTAGTGTTCAACTCCTCATAGTGGGCCTCTTTAGGCCCAAAGCTTTCATTAGGGTATTAATATTTTTTTATGTATTTCTTTATTTTCCTTCAATATAACATTCGATGTAAATTTAAATTTTGCGAGTTATTTTTAGACCTGTTTTCGAGCAAAGTGGTCGTCTGTTATTTGGCGTATTTTTTTTTTCAATGTGTTTGAACTCTCAATATAGTGTGTGTGTCTCTAAGCTATACTACATTGCACTGTTTAATTTCGGTAAGTTTGCCATTTTAAAAATAACAATGTCGGTTTTGCAATTAACTAATGGGTCCGCGATCGCTTTTAAAGCCACGTTATTTTTATGCGCCAACTATGTCAGGCAATTGGCAAGAAATAAGAGCTTCATACATTTCCCCTTCAATTACTTGCTATAAAATTGGTTTGAGACACGAAAAGGCTTTTAAGGCATCGTTTATATTATATGTCTAGCTACTGTTTGAAATTTATGAATCTATAGTATGCGGTTTCTTTAAAGCATAAATTAATCCTTCTCTAATTCCTATAATAAATTAAGCTACTTTAAGAGATGCTAGTTAATCAAATCATATTTGTTGTTATTAATTTTAATTATATAATTAATAAAATATTAAAATATTGTTTTATTTTTGTGTAGAACTAAGCCTAAATACTTTATCATTTCAAAAAACACAATCCAAACAAATAGCTTTACTTTTTGTTGATTCAGAGATTTATTACTCTCCTTCGACTCAAAGGGGGAATCGGCTGGGTATGTGGAACTCTTCTTGATAGGTCCAGCCCTATCCACTAAATGCCAACGGTTACCATGGCCACCTTAGAAGATCACCGAGGCTTCGCTTATGCAATTTAGCCTGACATTTGGCTGGAATTTTCCACTTTCCTAAGAAAAACCCAGTAAAGTAACCCTTATGGCATAGACTTATATTGAGCGACAAAATGGCCATTATTACCCTCTTCGATTTTACAGATTAAGCAGGGAGACGGCTGGAATATTCCACCTCTGTCTACTGAACTCTCTTACGGGAGAGAATTAGAGGAAAAAACAGTTTCCTCGGTCAACTATAAAATGAAGGAGTGCCCTTCAGTATCAGCATAAGATGGGTGTTGTGCTGCCTGCATATTTGCCATAGCCTTCCGACTCCCATTCACACAGCTGCTTTAGGCCTTTTTCGACTCTGACGACAATCCATCCAGTCTCTATGGTTTTGTTACTTTTCCAGGCCATTAGACCTCTGCAAAGCTTTCCACCTGGAGTTCAAAGGGAGGATTTTTCGACGTCAGCAACGCCGCAACGATAAACGACACCGTTTTGTATCTTCTGATCATATTCATGGCAATTGTCGTATACGATTGACACAGAGGGACTGAGGACTCTCGGATAAGAGTTTTTTAATGTCTGCACTACGAAAACCGCTGGCATGAAGCAGATAACTCTCCGATGTTGAGTAGAAACCATTTTAAAGATTGTCGTAGTCAGAGTTCAGTCTCTTGGTTCAGGAGAGTTAGAGAATAAAAATATAGTGCCTTGACTGACCGATCGATTTATCTTCAATTGAATACAAGTGTATAAAAGATCGCTTTCCAATAAAATAATATGACACAAATTATCTCATGATATCTTCAACAATATATATCAATTAATCAATACATATCAATCAATACATACATATTATAAAACAAAGTCCCCCGCCGCGTCTGTCTGTCTGTCTGTTCGCGATAAACGGAAAAACTACTGCACCAATTATGAAACAGTTATCACCAATCGATAGCGTGATTCTCGAGGAAGGTTTTAGAATATAATTTGTTAAGTTTTCGTATTTACTTGTATGTACATTAACGATATTTGTTGAAGATGTTGGGAAAACATGATTCGTCTGAGAGGTTTAAACTAAAACGCTACCTTAAGTCTTTGAGATATAACAAAATAATACATGGTGGAATTGTGTATCTTATATAGGTTTACGGAAAAATCGCGGTAGCATATGTCTATACCTTAATGATATCATACTCTATCCATTTTACAACTTTGATAAATTGGCATTCCTAAAGCGTTTATTGGAAAGCTATTTACATAAGTACGGTATTAAGTCTTACCAAAATAAATTACTGTGTTTTTAAGCCTACATCAGTATCTGTAAATTACTTTTAAAAACATTTAATCGGGCGTACTAGATGAAAGTTATCATAATATAAGTTTAGTTATTCTCAAAATTAAATAGGCTATTTTATATTTTATGTAAAGAGTCCGTGCGAAGCCGCTGTTCGTACCTAGTTTAATATTTTGAACTCATTTACCCCTTCAACTACCTGCTAAATGAAAATTTGTGCTTCGTTACTAACTTGCCTCGATGCTTACTATGAATCCCAATGCTGACACAAGCTGACTAGACTCAGAATAAATTCTTAATAAAACTTTCAAACTAGTAACGTTCTTTACGTTACTAGTATAAATACAATGCGTGCGTATGCAATAATCACAACAATATCTAACAGTGACATTAAGCATCGTTTCGACAACAATTGTAGAATATTACTTTGTCGGGCGACTGATTTTTAACACAATATATATTTGTCCATAACCGCATCGTTTACTAGCATCAAAACCATTCAGCGGTGATTGATGAGACACGCATCGATGAATTCACGATGAGATTTAATCAGTCAGCGAAAAGTAATGAGATTATGGTGATGATAAATAATCCCTATAATTGTGACGATTCATAAAGACAAATTTATGACAATTATTTTTAACGACACTGATGTTACTTTGAAACGAACGGTAAAAGAGAATGTAATCAAAATGTTTTGAGTTTTTAAATAGCATTTGTAGTCGTTATATTATACTTTTTAACTTAACTTGAATAAAAAGTTTGGAATAAAAGTAATTAGATATTATAGAATTACTTTTTATATGTAAATGCGTGATGACATAATGTTGAAATCATATCTATGCCATCAAATTATATCATTTCATGATATATGGAGCTTGATTATCTACATGAGCTTCAACTATGAAATCTGAAATATCTGAAAATTTTGATACCGCTTAAGTAATACGTAGTTATATATGTAAATTGTATTATTGTCATCCGATTAAAGAATATAAATAAATTTTATTTATAGACAAAAAAAGTTAAACTCTAATACAGCTTTCTCAACTGTTTTATATTATATATGAATTCCTTTTTACGGAATATTTTTTGAAATATCATGTGAAAAGAGGGATCTTTTTTATTTTATTATAACATAGAAAACTATTTTGTTGACTAATAGAAAACTGGTGTTTCAATATGAAATATAAAAATAAAATGTTAGCTGCCTGTTACTAAACATGTTTTATATGTGAAAGTCACAACATCAGATCAAATAAAATAGTACAACATTAAAAGAATATGATATTTAGCTTATGAAGAGTTCTAAATATATATATTAAAAATTATTTTAACCATCGCTAAGGCAAAGTAAAAGTGAGACATATTCATCAATACATTTTAGAAAATAGATCAATTAATTAAATATTAAATTTCCTTTAGAACAACTTAGTCATTTGTCACATACGATGAATAATAGTGTTCTAATTACCACGATAAGATAACACTGCAGAGCAATTAATATTGCTAATAGACTGCTATGCAAGCTTTGGAATAATTACGTGTGTTTTATGCTGTGCACTACAGTTTGAACAATAAAAATTAATCCGTTATCAATATATTAAGGGAAAACTTTGTAATGAATTGAAGATACCTAACTTTTTTCAAACTCATTTAATGTAAGAGCTGTTTTTAGTTTTTCCCTTATATAGTTAAGACGTAGACTATCCGTGGTTTCTAGAAAAAAAATATATAAATTTTTAATATCTCATTCTTATGATTTTTGACCATATAAAGCCGGGTGGAATAACGGAAAAAAAATTCAAATCGCTTAAAGTAGAAGAACTGTTGTAGTTGGTATTATTATGATATGAGATGAATGATGTATCAGAACACAGGCATCAGTGTTCATAAACAAAGGTCGTGTTCATACTTTAGCAATTCAACTCATTTCGCATAGTATGAAAATGGGGGAACAGTTGTAGGTAGAGCGAAAGAATATAGAGCCAGTTTTTGTGTGTAGTCAGGATTATCGGAGCTATATTTTCTCTTCGTCAAATATTCGAAGAGTAAAATTGTGTCCAAAACTGTCGTACAATGTTTGTAGAATTAGAAAAGCTTTAGAATAGTCCTCCTTGAAAGGATTTGTGGTTGTTTTTGTATGTGAAAGGGGTGATGCGAACTATTAACCACACGTTTCGGTCGTGGAAGGCCCATATTAGGGATTAATCTCTTGTCTTCTAGTCCTCTTATTAAATATTTTAACATCGGATATACAGGAGAATGCATTTTCGTATATAGTTTTTGCTGATGAAATTTTCCTTGACAGAGAAGATGAAAAAAAGATATAGAAGATGTTGAAAAACTAACATAACAAGTTAGAGACAGCTAGTTTAAAATTCAGCGGGACCAAAACAGAACATATATTTGCAACTTGGGTGTACTAGTTTTCTCCCGTCACCTAAAATTGTTTATTTGTAACAAACAGTGAATGATATGGATCGTCAAGTGAAACAAAGCATAAATGCCGGTTGGATGAAGAGGCTACAAGAATTAGCTTATCACCCACTTATTAACAAATAAGTCATAAGATTTACCGCATTGCATCTTTGTATACGGATCTGAGTGCTGAACAACCAAAACTTTAGCAGAAAAGAAATGCATACGACCTAAATACCAATTTAAAGGTGACTATGTGCTATGAAATAACAATTAAAATCTAGAAACAGACTCGTGACAGAGAAGTTAGGGACCAATATAAGCAGGGCTAACGGCACATAATAAAAGAAGTGATTAGAATGAAATTAGATATTAATCTACATTCCATATTACACATATTGTATTTACATGGGTAGTCGAAGTCCGAAGAGAGTTTGGATGGATAGTTTTGACTGTTTAGTAACACGGAATAAAAATACATACTTTGCCTACTCCAACTGAATTAGAAAAAGACAGAGAAATAGAATGATAATTAATAAATATCTTCTTGTTCTGACCTCAGGCCTCCTCTATGTGGTGTTTTTTTGTCTAAACCTTTCATGGTGTTTTTGCAATTCTTTCGCTTTCACAAAAAGATTCACTCTTTTCTTTCCCTAAAAGAATGCAGATTATTTAAGATAAAAGCTTTTTAGATTATAATTTTTCGATCTAATTGGTTTCGGTCTATAATTGGTTAACCTTAATTTTCTTGAAGGTGTGCATCACGCTACAAAATTATAAAAATCTGCTACAATTCTTTCATGTTTCTGCTTATAACATTTATGAGGCCTTGCCATCAATCTAGAAAAATTTAAGACTTACCATAAGTTTAACCGATTGAAATCTATTTTTAAATATCGTCCTTTTTCCTGCCTTTTCCTCTATTGTAACTACCAAAACTCGTGTAATTATTCAACTTGCAATAGTTAATTAGGTAATTAAAATTTTAATTGAGTTGGATTTTTCTATGTAATTAATATATCCTTTTTGTTATGACAAAATGAAATTAGGAACTTAAATTATAGGTCAATGAAGGAATTCATGTTATAGTCGAAAGCTAAATAAGGCTTATAGGGTGTGTGATTTGTCTGATCCATTATTTATGTGAAGTTTTTATAAAGTTGTGCAAGACTTCCAGACTAAAATTGTCTTTTATGTTGCAATACTTTTGACATTTACATTACTTGTATTGTTGTTTGCAAGATAAAAACGATACGTTGTTAGTAATATAGACTGAATTGGGAAATAAAATTTAAAAGAAAAAAAAATCTTCACTCCAACTTTATAGTTCCCTTACAGTAAAAGGCATATCCACTTGTATTCAATCACTAATACTTTGTTTGAATTTGTTTATACAAAAACAATATTTGTCCAAATATGGTTGATTTAAATTCAGGCCCACATAGTTACATAAAAGTCGCAAAGAGTATGCATATACATTCTACGTGCGAAAATTCAATAGAGATAGTTCACATTTTTTGAATAATATATGTGGGAGTAATAGTACTTTAATGGTGTGAATATAAGAGAAACAATTTTTGTATTGAAAAATCAAAGTTCTTCTTTTAGCTCAAAATTAATTCATACTATCTTTTTTTTTTATAAATAACGATAACATATTCGATTTTGTTTTATTTAGTTACTAATATAATTAAGATATCATTACGATACTTCACACAGTATATGAAATAAAAGAATTATATAATAATAATTTATATCATGAAACATTGCCTAAGGTATTTTTAACTTAAATAATCCTATATTAAAAAGAAAGGCCTATAGTATTCAAAATTTGATATCAATGAAATATCTAAATTGCATTTTAAGTTGAAATAAGTTTTAAAAGTTTAAAATAAGCTAAAAACTGCAACTGCCAGGACGAGATTCAATTATTGTAGTAATGAACCCGTTGGCGCATCGCCAGACCTATCTCTCTGGACAGAACAAACTTCTATTTTTAATGAAGCTAATTACTTGTTAACTTTTAAATGTCCAGCATTTGCTTGGCGTGTTACACTAACTGTTGAGAGTTCAGGTTAGAAGTTTGTTAGCGTAATTAATATTTTTTTTTTTCGATAGAACAAATAGTGTCTTTAGAAATTGACGAAAAATATCTGTGATTTATGCAAGCGATACAAAAACTTTACTTTATTTATCGGTATATTCGCTATATAGAGCACTGCCATTTAAAACATTTCCGTCACAACGTGGTGGCGTGTTGCAACATGTTCCCGAAAATAGCAGCTACAAACAACACTTTTGTAGTCTTTTAGAAAGTGGCACCCATTTTTAAATGTGAATTTTTCATGAGAAAATATGATAACGATTTTACATTTTAAAGAGGTTTTCTGACGATAGTAACAAAAAAAAATATGCAAGAATTAAATAATTTGCCATAAGATTTTTTTATAATTCTCTACGACATAAATAAACGAAATCCTCTATTAACACTTAATTATAAATAAAATTGTTATTAAATTCACATAAAAAGTTATGATAATTATCAATGTGTGTTTATCATATAATGAAATTCATTTCAGAGAAGATCTTTGATGATAAATATTCTAAAGATATGTACCGTTGACCAATGCTTTAAAGCAAATCTTTAAACAAACGTATATTTGGTATTGTGGTAAACTAATTTTCCCACAACACCAAATTTATTACTTTTGCTTCTATGTATTTATTCAGCCGCTAATTGTTCGTTTAAATTCGATCTAAATTGATTAATTTTATGTATTTTAATGTATGGTATAAAAGAACACATTAAATTTTGCATACTAATACTCAGTTTATCTAAAAACCTATAATTTTCGTATTTATTTTCTGACACATATATTAAGAGAATTTAATTCCAAATGGCTGAGAATTATTATTCCAAGATTATCATAATATTCATTGTAATTCCTAAAGCTGTTTTATCTATTTTTTCACATTTCACAATAGTTCGTGGTATGTGCCATATCCTTTCAAATCCGACTGTCATTTGTTATTTTTTTTTCCGTGAAATATAAAAATAAACAAACCAATCTATAGTTATTATTCTCTCTATTACTCTTTTTTTTGTATTCGAACACGCTACGCGGTTAACTGCTATGCCGTAATTCTGTCATTTGTACTCCAGCATCATAATCTTCCACATCCATTCCGCGTGTTCGGATCGTGTTAATTGTTGGCTATAAATGTAATTTGCAAGTGCAATGAAACGGTCGCAGGTGCAGATAAACGTAGTGTAAAATAATGTTTACGCACGAACAAACACAAATATTACTTTATATAGATAACACTTTAAATATGTCGAGGGTACTTTATGTGAGGATTTGCTATTTTATTTTATCGTTTCGTGTAAACTATACTACGTAACAGTTAATTTAAACTTGTGCGTTGACATGCATAATTTTTCATTACAACATGAACTGTCGGTCAGTTAAGATCCTGTTAAATTAAATGCGCGTATTTCGCAGACAAGATACATCAGCATTATATTTGCTTGTTGTATGGATATCATATGAAGTAAATATAGAAATTTGAAGAAAACTTCATATAATATAGTCCAATTACTTTTATATATTACTACACATTTATTTGTGAATTGAATGAAACAAATACCTTTCTCCAAAACCTTTGCATTTACGTACCCTCGTTGAACTTAACATGTAAAACAAATTACATTTCCCAATAATCCAAATGGATGAAACGTATGGCTATGAATAGCAATACGGATAGTCTGATTAAAAAGCTAGGTCTACCCATAGCCATACAGCTACCTGGCATCGCGCCAAATATTAGGAATTAATTCAGTTTAAAGTGTGCAGCCTGATAGAGTTAGTACAAATAATTTAAAGCGATTATGTAAATATATACACACTAGATTAAGAGCAGCACTTGTTTCGCATATTTTTAAATTGCTAGCCTTCATATTTTAATGATTGTTGATATAAAAGCGTGTCGACTTATTTATATACTACTAATAATATACTATATGCTTCTTACAATTTTTAATAAATACATAAAGATAAAATTTCATGTATACAGCCAGTTTTAAGCTGAAAAAAAAAGCACAGAATAATAAAAAAAAAATTAAAATGTTAAAATAACAAATATTATAATTGCACTAATTTTACCATTTTTCTTAAAAACACTAGTCTTATAATGTTACAGGTTAGATTACGCCCTACAACAATATGTATATATTATTTTTAATAATAGAAATGCAATGATAGAGAAGTTTCCCGTTTTACAATCTGGTTCATTTGTGTGTTCTAAACTGTTTAAAAATGCTATAAAATTAAAAAAAAAAATCTAAAAAAATCCACGGTCATCATAAACGTAGAATGAAACAAACGAAATATAAATACATAGCATTTACTTTAACAAACAAGTAGGGAAATGCAACGTGAAGTAATAGATGTAACAGAAATAATAGAAATAATCACAGTCGAGTGTTTGTACCCACTCTGTATGTAAATAAGCAGCCGCGAGCGAGGGAGGGTGTCCAATTTACAGAAAACGACGTTTTCTAACAATGACTACGATATAATAATCTACCTTCGTATATATGAAATCATTAAATAATGTACATGATTTAAAAAAAAAATATATATATTTTAAATTATTTTCAAATTCATCAACAAACTCTACACAAATTGTATGATACAAAAGCAATTGTGATTAGACCTACTATTAAAATTATAGTATTTTTGTTACGAAATAATCAAGTGCAGCATCTTAGAGTGTTTACATTTGAAGGTATAAACTAAAAACTGAAATGAATAATCTTTGAGTAAGGAGTTAACCGCGAGAGCAATCCCAGGAGGTGAGGCAGTGAGATTATTATTGTCTTTCATAATAAACAAATGCATTTTCTTCACTATAAAATGCAGCGAACTTTAATCCTATTTCTTTTATTTAGAAGTAAGTTCAAGCAATATTTTGCCTTCACTCATAAAAATAAACCGTTGATTTTTCTGTTTCAATATTTAATAATAAAAGTGATAATCGTTTGTACATTAAATTTTACCAATTTATTGATTAATGTATAATCTATTTATCCAGACCCATAACACTTTTATGCTTTCCATACCTTATATGTACTTTATCCAGTAATTTTTCTATATATAATAAATCACCTCCGTTTGATTCGAAGAAACGGAACCAAACCAAAGAGTCTCTCATAACTGTTTTACAATATATTGGACATAAAAGCCACAATAAAGAAATATATGTATGTATACAGTTAATATTATGCTCATCATATTTTGACGTTAATACAATTCTAATTTGATTTACTTGTAGTGACTTTACGACACTGGTTACTGCTTTTCAATGCTCGGTTATAATAGAATTTAGTAGACAAGTATGTTCATTGTGAGGTTACATTTTCAAAGTAAACTTATTCCGAACATTTTACTCAAAAATCGATTTGATTTAATACAAATATTTGAGAACTGCAAATTAAGAAACTGAAGATTTTTAGTTGGTTTTTTATTCGTACTTAATTTACATTTCAATTTTAACTGCGTCGTTTCACTTTTAATTTTTATTTATATTCTACATTGATATTTATTTCATTCCGTACTGTGTATACTCAGACTTATTCATATAAGTTACTTTATATAAATAAGTTACAGATAACATTCTGTATTTGTCTATAGTAAACTTTGTTTATGGATAAATAATACACATCTTAGTTTTACTACTGTAGTTACATAATGAATTTTATGACAGAGAGCGAATAACATACGATAGAATAGAAACATTGTCAAATAAATTTACAAATCTTTGGTGACTTGTCCTGGTTAATTTTTATTCCAAAATTTATCCCCTATTTTAATAGACAGAATTACGGATTGTCTTTCAATAGTGCACACTAGAAACTTTAATAGTTTTTTTATTAAAAATCTGTTTGTGGTAAATTTAAAGTAATCTAACATACAGGGTGTCCCAAAATTAACGCAAGATTGCGTTAATTTTGATTAAAGATAATCTTGCGTTAATTTTGGGACACCCAATATAAATGTTAAAATACAAAAACTGTCAATTAATTGATTATAGGTCTCAAAACTCTTTAATGATTGTTAATTGCTAACTATTACAGATAACTATAACACTATTTTTCTTTAAGTGTATATAAAATAGTGTCTTCATGCACCCTGCAGCTAAAATTACAACATGTCATTGCTGTTAAGAATTACCGTCTCGTCTATGTCAAATCGTGTCAAGCGTTATTCGTTCGTTAATTTTAGTCCAAACAATCAAAAGGAAATAGTACGTTATAGTAAACCTATTTAAGTGCAAACGTGTAAACAAAATATACCTTAAAAATTATTATAAACAATTGAATTTTAAAGCAATTATCCTTTATCCAAATATTTTAAGGTATCTTTATATGAATGGTAATGAATTTAAGGGATGCTAAAATGACTGATGACAAAAGATGGCCTGTCAGTTGTGAAATGTACTCCCCCAAAACGTATACCCATAAAAAAATATGCTAAAAATTAAATTTACTTTATACATATTAAATATGGTCAACCAACTGAATAAGGTCAATATTTTTGTATTAGAAATGATATTGAGATGGAACTAGTAAAAGATTTTTTTTAAAGTCAAACTTTTAAAGTTAGAAACTGTGAAATGAAAATTGGCCATTATAAAAACAACATTTAGAATGGATATTGCTTTACATCTAGAGAATATAAGGATCAGCGACTGCTAAAAATATAACATTATGCGACTTCGTGTGCGTTACTTTCAAAATTAGAAATGTATAGCTAACCGAGCGAACTCTATTCCTCCTCAAAGGCAGTAAATAGGAGGATTTCGGTTATTATAAATTTTTTTTCGATTGCCTGAAAAGCATCCTATGTCCTTTTCCTGGTTCTAAGCTATCTCTCTACCAATATTCAGCGTAACCCGTAAAGCCGTTCTTGAGTTATAAATAGTCTAACTAGCTAACTAGCACGACTTTCTTTTATATATAAAGAAAGATTCTGAAAAAGGTGTGTCCACACTCAAATCAATTAAAGTACTTCAAAAACAAAAAAAATAATAATGTAATTATATTTTGAGCAACTGGAAGGAAATATTACAAGCAGATCAATATGAGTATTTTCATAATACATAAATAAATCTTGAGACTTGTTTTCTTACATGATATACATTATGACAGTGCAATCTCGTCAAATTGTATTTAATCTAAATCTTATTCGATTCGTCTTATATTTCTTTAGATAGATATACTTATGTTTATTTACATCGGACTATGTCAAATCGAGTCAAATCCACTCAAATCGAAAAACATGATTCATAAAAGAATTGTTGCAATAATGTTACACATGGGAATCCATTACTTTATAATAAATTCAAGAATTATCTCGCGAACGAACGCGGATGAGAAAAAAGGCACTCACAGCCTCGCATTTACAATTCGAAACGGCTGAAACTTTCCTAATTGATTGTTTCAGACCGTCTTAAGCCGCTTACAGAGGGAAAAATGTAAAAGGGAACTTTTTCAATCAAGTGCGTAGGCCCTAAGATTGTGCTGAACTGATGGCATTAAAAACAGTTCATTACACACTGGGCGTTTATTTTTAGTCTCTCTCACGATTCTTACAACATCCAAATTTAAATTAACAACAGTTTTTAGATGATGAAATATTGCAAACTGATTTATTAATAATTGCGTGGCATGATCAAAACTATTTTTTTTATTATATTCGATGTTTGTGACTTATTTTTAACAAATTCTTGTCTCTTTATATGCTAGTATAGTTTTAAAACTTAATATTATTCAACCAATAATTTTTTGATTAAAATGATGCGCCACAACCTTTGTGAAATATGATCCTTAACAAGCAACGATGTAAAACAATACACGCATCTAACAAAATACTTTTTATTATTTAGACGTATATAAATTGATTATTATATTTAATCAACTTTTCTTTTCTTAATGAAAATTTCTTAATAATGTTAGGACAATCATTACAATATATTCAAAAACATTATTATTCATTATTATTATTATTAAATAATGATTACTATAAAACGCTTCATGTTTCCTGAGCCTAATTATCCCAATTAGAGGATAAGGCAGACTGAATTCGCATCCCCTATTGTTTATTTGAGTTGGATCCGTCTTGGTTACTTTCTTAATTGGAAGTTACCGATCTTTTTTCTATTAATAACATTTCTGGTGTATACCAAATTCCTTTCTGGATAAAGATATTATCATTCTCTCTCTCCGTCTCAACTATGTTTTCTTGAAAAGCAATATTCATATATATGAGACAGGACAACATGCAATTTTATTTAATTTAATTATAAGATATTATAAATAAAAAAGAGGTCAAAAAGTGAAATTTCGTTTGTACTTACACAATTTAGATACAAGTGACAATTCCTGACGATACTTTAAACCTAGACCTTTTTATTTAAATTTTCTGACGCAAAGCTGTTACACTGAAAACCACTATATTCTATATAGTAATAGATTCTATATTCCCCTGTTTAAAAACACAAAAAAATCAAGGAAAAATTTCTAAGTGTAGTCAGTCACTTTGTTTTATCCTCGAAGGGCCGCCATGAGATAGTCTAAGTTTAAAAACTTGTTATCTCCAAGGTTTTCGTACATTTAGAATTGTATTTTAGTGAACGTTCATTCTTCTCATACTTACAGCAATTTATTTTTTTGTGCTTTCAAATTGGAATTTATTAATTAAAATATACTTATCATAAAATTTGTGAAGACGTTTATTTTTTTTTTTAATGAGATATACATTATTAGGTACTTATTGAAACTTCCATATATATAATATAGACATGTCTGTACATAAGGTTTAATTATTAACATGATAATTTATGTCTCTGCTCCAAAGTAAACAGAATATATTTGTTATTTCTAGAACAAGCACATATGCAACATTTGCATGTAAAGCACTGCATGCTCTTTACGAATTTACGATAATGCACTTACGAATGTCACTCCAATTAGTAAGAAACTCTGTTTAAAACGTTGCTTATGTTTTGTTTATAACATTTTCCAACGTTGTTGAAATTGAACAAATAGGTTTTGCAAAAAAAAAACACTTTAGACTGGCCTTTAATTATATGCTCACAGTAAAAATATTACATTTTAACATCGGAAACAAATAGAAATATGTTGTAAAAATATACTTTTATAAATAAAGAGAAGACTGTGAATCATAGTATAAATAAAGAAAATATTGAGAATTATAAAAAGTAAAAATCTTAAATGAAATCGTCTTTATTACGTATAATTTACTATATATTTTTTTTATTTTCCATATGAATTATGGAGAGAAAAGACAGAATACTTTAATTATAAAATATACAATTACTTGTATAAACTATTACGAGTTACATAAATTAATTAAAAGCATTCCGAAGAACAACATGAGTGACTTGATAGGACTAAAACCACAGTCTAGTGGTTTAGTCCTTGTTAGGAACAATATTAAATACCGAAACAAGCTCGCAGTTCACAAATTGAAGACAAGTAGCAGTGTCAAGGAACTTATACCTCATAATTTGTATGACTAGGTGTCATATCAGAGTTCAAAAGATGTCAAAACTTGTATAGAGTCTGAAACTAGAAAATATGTCATCGAAGTATTGCCATAGTCTAAAATTAGTGGTTACGTAGTACACATATTATAGTTTTGAGTTGTTTTTTTTTTAGTAAAAGATGGCGAAAGAAATAAAAATATATACGTAATTATTTATTTTTGATTTACATCTTTATAGTTCTATATTCACCATTAAATTGTCTTGAACTATTAGCCGTTATTAGAATAATCATTTATTTGATGTTAACATAACATAAAAATAACACATTATGCACACAAACAAAATACTACAAAACACTTAAAAACTATCACTTTTACCAGATATTTGTTTGCCAGTACTACTCGAAACATGATGCTATGACTCCTTTGTAGTCTGAAGGATCGCGGTCCTAATCCGTCAACGTGATGCATACTTTTTATACGTTACTTTTCCTTAGTAGCGCCTTATCATTCTTATTGCTATCGAAATAAGGGCTATATTCCTATAGAAGCATGACGTAGCTTTGTTAGGAAAACATGTCACAGGGTTGAGATGTCACTCACGATATTTAAAACATAATAACATTCAATAAATAGAAAGCAAAAAAAAAATACTATTTCTGGTACTGTAATAAAGGTAATTTTTATGATAGCTATAATACTCAATAACTTTATATACAATTGCTTTAAATAAACGGCACGATACAAATAGTTATTTCATAAAGAATTTGCTTAATATTAATAACATCACGTAAGTCGTTTCTGACAAAAAATTATATTAAAATTAACGTATAATATGCCGTGTTATAAAAAATTTCTGGAGTATGGATTCAATAAGGTTTTTTGATAAATTTGTTTTCTGTTTATTCATTTATTTATTTGTCGTAACATTCTTGTGTAAATTATGTTTTTCTTTTAAATGATTCTTTTGACATCTCAAGATCCACATATGGACTAATTTGTTTACTTACTATTTCAATTTATAAATCACTTTGTTATTTCTTCTAGTTCTAGTATTCTCGTATCTCATATTTTTATCAATAACATTTATAAACAAATTTATTTATATCTAAAATACAATTTCATTTTAAAAACTCGGAATGATCTCCATAAATATCTTTTGTTCTCCAAAAATGTGCATCTATTTTTCATCTTAACAAATCTCTAAAGCAGAATGTATTATTTAATAGTCCATTTATTTGGCGCCTGACGGAACTGATTTTAAGCTCTGCTTTAATATTAAATGATATTTGTCTATATTTGGAACGTCTATATAAGCTATTTAAAAAATCAGAACATTATTTCATGCAGACTATTAAGATTTTTATTACTTAGCTTATAACTTATTCTAAATAGATAGCAACATAGCACATAAAGATTCACCCTAATTAATTTGAAGTATTATTTTTATTAACCTATCAGGACTAAACGGAATATAAATTTTAATTAATAAAACATTGAAGTTAAATGAATGGTTTATTTAAATGTGTATAATTTATAAGATAAGCTCTCCGTTTTATATCATAATGACGGTTTATGTTGAATTAGAGGAATGAAATAAGAACGAATTTGTCAGGTTTTTTACTGAATATTTAAAGATAAAAACAACTCTTGAACGTATTTAAAAAATAAATTTATTTATCTACGTAATGATTGAAATAAATTTTATATTAAATTTGTATATTTTACTCATGCTTGTCACAAAATTATATGTAGCCCTAGAAAATATTCTAGGTCAATTTGGCTTGACATTGAATCACTTATAATATTTTCATCACAAGAGGCTATTTTTAGAAGGGAAGTTTCATTATATTACTTAAAAAATGTAGCGTATTACTGGCTGCGAAGTGACGTACAAAATGAATTAAAATATTAACATTGAGTTTTAGAATAATTATAATCTTATGATAATTTAACCCTACAAATCTCTACAGAAATGTTATCCTAACTCTGTAGATGGGGTAACATTTCTGATTGTTGAATATCATGAATGTAACATTCTCATTGCTATTAACATACGCACAAAATTTTATTTAAGGAACTTATTCATTTATATGTCCCTAGCTGCGCTACATGCATATTCACACACACGCACACTCACACAGAATCTTTCATGTATTAATCATTGATGATGATTTAATTATATTCATACCAAAACATAATATTCATTTACATACAACATTGTGACGTATAATTTCGTTTTATGTGGCATAAAACAATAGGTTTTTTAATAGCGTTTGAGATGAAAAGCTATTACGGCGAAAAATTGTAAGAACGTCTTAAAAATTATTGTCGTTATAAAATAAAAAAATATTTCGTAGTCACATCGATAAACGCAAATTTAAAAAAAGTGAGGGTAGTTATTGTGAAAATTTATAAAATTACTTCTTCATCGATTATTCACAACATAAGAATTTTTTTAAGACAACGGATATAGCCTAGAAAACTGACATCTACAATCCCAAAATATGTCAGCGATGGAACTCGCGTTCGGATCCTCAGGGACTTAATAATTTGCGTGGCAAAGAACAGTGATGTCGGATACGAGAAAGAAAAACCTCTCAGTAGCAACAACACAACTTGTGTTTTTGTAACGATTTTAGGAAAAATGTCTTTATATTTTTCTTCGTATCAGTTTCCTTAGGGCGCCGTAAAGCAAACTTTTATTTCCTTTATTAATTAGAGAAATACCAATACTAATAATTATTGCAATATTAATTAAAAATATTGTAACACGCTAAAACTACCACAAAAAAAAATAGAAATGCTAAACATAAAATGTCAAAGTCCGCGTCCTCTTTGTTCCAGCTCAGAGGTAGTATTACGATGGGAATACTTCGCTTTCATATTTCAGATGCAACGTCAAGGAGTGAATGTTTTCCAAGAACTGCGACTGACACAACGGAGCAAAGTAAAAAATTTCTCTTCGCATGCAACACACGAGAGAAGAATTAATTTTCTTTTCTTCATTTAGCTTCATACAACGCGCAAAAACTTACACAAAAACAGATCTTAAAGCTTTTTTCTTAGCTTAGACTATAATTTTAAAATATCTTTCCTTATTGGATAAAAGCCTCGTTTAGTGTTTGGATGACTATAAAATTCTATATATAATAACAATACTTATTAATGAATTTCATATCAAATGACTTTTTTAAATTTAATTGCGCATTTCAATAATTTCTAAAAAATAATGTATTGCCATAAGTCCCAGTGGTGTGATATCAATTTACCAATCAGTAAATAGGACATTTCAATACAAACCATTTGAACGTAAAGATTGCAAATTTGTTAATTATTCTGAAGCGTCCTGACATTTATTAATAATTTCGATGTCAAGTCACTCTCATTCAGAATCCAGAATTCTTGACCCAAAAAAACAAAAACTTAATAACAATATTGTTGCCTTTTTATAAAATACTTTCTAATGTCACTTTTAGTATATAAAACAAAACTATAATAAAATATTGATGATAACCGTTTATATTTATTAAAAGTTTTTAAATGTAAACCAGAGCGAAGAAGTTTGAATACCATTCTTCTTTATTGCCTTACAAGTTCAATAAAATAGTAAGAAAAACGTTTGTAATATTCCAAATAGACATATAAATAAAATAAATATTTGATTAAAACTACAATGTAAAGGTAGTTTCCTTCACTTCTCACACAACGTGCAAGAATCAATATACTTTCAATTTTTCATTCCACGTTCCCAGAACAAATTGGTTGTCAAACCAGATTTGAACGTGATCTTTTGAACTGGGATAGAATGGTTTTAATTTTTTACCCATTATCTCTTCACATATTTTATTAAGAAAATCTTTTAATTATATTGTTTTAATAAAGTTTTTAGTTTTTTCAATTAATAGTTACCAATGTAATAAAAAAAAATATGTCTATTGAAAAACACATATTAAATCTTTAAAAAAATCTCTATGATTAAAACAAAACCTTTATTATAACTTAGTTTTCTAGTTACTGGGCTCATTATTAAATATATTCAATATTGTAAATTTAATAAAATATATAAAATAAATTTTAGAATAACAATAACGTATGTTAACTGAACGAATTTTGAGAAATGACTTGAATTCAACTTGGCAGATTTCATCACAGTCACACACCTGTTATATGAAACTAAATAAAAGTTTCTAAAAACATATTTTATAGTTCTGATATAGATGGAACTTAAAGATAATATTTAAGGTAAAATGTATTACAAACGTAGCTAGGTATTTATGTATTACTGAGGCACTATACTCTTAGCATTGTACGAACTTCGACAGATGTCTTGGTCGGAATATTTGAGAACTTTAACAATATTACCAAACTATGTTTGAATTTACTATCCGACTGGAATTCAATAGTGGATATTGACGTTTAATAATGAGTTGCAAGAGGCGTGCTTGTTTTACTGATTCTTTTAAAAGTAGTCAAGAAGAATTAATTAATTAAATAACAGACTTTAACTGAGTTCAAAGTAGAGATTAAGCTATTGCAAAGTTATTTTATACAGTACTCATCTAATATGTATCCTGTAAGTTCACTTGTTTAGTTTTAATGCATAAAATAAGAGCATTTGCCGGCTGTTTAGAATGTAAATTTTCGAAAAAGGATTGCGATTTACTAAGATTAATATTTGAGATTTTTGCTATAAATACAGAATGTTTTTTTTATTAGGTACTATGTCACTTAATGATAATCTACGGGTTAGGAAATATCGATAATGAATAAAAAGACTTATTATGATTTTTCATTGTTTATAAAATAAAACGACTGTATTTTGTTTCCGTTCTTCTTTTAATCTACAGTTAAAAATGATTCTTAAAACTAAAAAATAATACATTAAATTTTTTTTATTTTATGATTTTGAAAAATGTTTTTAGGTAATAACACGTTTCAAAGTTTTGCATCTGTTAACGATAAATATAATACATTTTTATTCGAATAATAACTCAGATTTTTATTGAATATCAAGCTTTAAAATTATTTTTGTCTAACAGAGTATAAAAACTTTAACAACTACTGATACTTTAAGCGCTACAGGAATTTAAAAGTTGACAGTCCGACTACGACGGTAACATAAAATCATTTAAACATCTCTCTTTCTACCATAACCAGTCAAATGGCTGGTGTATAAGAAGAAATACTCATCGTGATTTCCAGATTATTAATTGTTAAAAAATGGATAAAAGGGTTTAACAATATTAATTTTTATACACAAATGGATTTATGGACGTTTTCAAATAACAAAACATTTATTTTTTTATAATTTGTCGCTCACAATTTTTTCACATGAAGATTTTGATACTTGTAAACTTTCCGCATAGACTTTCTTTTGCATTTGTTACAAATAATTGTAGTCTTATTGTTATTGCAGTATCTTATTTAACGCCATTTGCGTACAGAAACCGTGCCTCCTGTAGTTGGTTTATCAGCTTCTTGTGGTTTTTGCCTTGAAGTCTGATATTCTGAAGTAATTTCTTCTACTAATCGAAACAAAAAGTCTTTCAGTGAGATATGTATTTTTGTTGTGTTTTTGTATAATATCCAGCTATTTATTCCGGCTAAATCTAAAATTTTAAAAAACATTCGAAGTGACCACCTCCTGGGACCAAACTTCAGCGTTTATTTTCGTTCCATTTAACCTGTGACGTCGATGCCAAATTTAGTTTTATTATAAAACGATACAGTTCAGGAAATTTTTAGCAGCTTTATAAATTTTTATGTGTTTATGTTTTGGTCTTGTAGAAATACTTATTTATTTAATTTGCTCTTATAAACAGTAACACCCATTAGATTGGTACAACAACGTTGAGAAACGTGCCATGCTGTCTTTTTTCAGTTTACAAATTTTTGACAATTCCCTCTTGTTTATTCTAAGTTACGCAGTGTTTGTAGATCGTTATTTCAACGTCAAAAGAATACTTGTAAAAAATTATCAGTTGTTACAGTTCTACCCTTCATAGTATACGGTTCAAGAAGTTTAATGGGGTTTATTTGTCATATTCTGGGTAAATCTGCATCTAGCTTTTGTTGGAAAAAGTTGCTCATCCACGGTAATATGAGCTCCCAGTTTGAAGCAATTTTGACTGTTTTCAATAAGTTTATCCCAAACTCCTGAGACTAAAGCAAACTTGTCTGTATGCAAACATTGACTTCTCTGATTTCTTTTGTTGAATCGAATATATCGAAAAATATCAGTAAGATTTCGTCACTACTCAAGAGAATAGCACTATATTCATCCTTGCCTTGTGGATCAATTTGTGCATCTAATAATTCGCCGTCGCTGTCATATAATTCACTTTCTATATCTGAATAATCCTGAGGTATGCTGGTTGCATTTTCTAAATATGTAGAAACTTTTATTCGTTTTGACATTTTCAGGGACTGACGATATGCTGGCTACTTGTCGAAGAATATATTATTGAATATTTTCAAATACTCATAAATGTTTCTTATCTATGTCACTGTATGGGTAAAGATGAATGATTACGTTTGGAGATCGCTTGCACTAAGTACTCATAAAAAATTATAACTACAAAAGTAATATTTAATGTAATAGGAATTTTAATTGAAGTTGCATATCTGGTCTAGTAAATCTAGTGTTAAGTATAAAGCAGGCTTTTCAAGGTGATTTTTTCACCTATCTCTGAAATTTCTATTTTTAAGCGTGAAATTGAGTAATCTGTCTTTAAACCTTCCTTCCTCCCTTACTTTTTTATGGTTTCAATTTAAAAATGTGAGAAAATATCGTTCTATAATAAAAGAGACGACTAAAATTCGGTCGTAATATCTAACGACAATAACCCTTAAATATTCCGTCGGACGGACGTCAAAGAGCTGTGCCAGAAATTACAATTTCGTGACTTCATCTGTACAAAAAAATAATTGCTTTATCGTTCCGAGCACCCGTGACGCGATATAAATTGGCCAATCAGTACGTGACATTTTTTTAACGTAGTAAATCGCTTTGGCGTAACGACATACATCCTAATTGCTCATTATAAACGTAGATGTTCAATAAAGCGTAAATGTTGTTTACGTTCTAGTTAAACATGTGACGATTTTATTTTTTAGATTAAAAGGTCTTTATTGGATTTATATTTTTTTATTCAATTCTAAATATAAACCATTTTCATAAACGAAAAAACGTGTAATTTCGCTTATTCAAACTTTACTAGCGGTGCAAGTGTGACGTGGTTAAGATCTATGTTATAACTTATAATGTTAAATTAATTTTGATGGTTACTAGTCAAGACACTCAAATTAATTGTGATCGAGAATTTCGGTTCCAGTTTATAGTGATGTTTTTTTTTTTTCGATTTATCTATAACTGCATAATTATGCTTAAGGTCTATAGACCTAGTCTCTGTAAAGAATAAATCACTTGATAATTTTTGTATACACGAACAAACATGATGAAGTGTACTTATTTGGCCGAAATAATTCAGTCAAGTTAAGGACGTTAAACATATGGGATGTTGAAAAATATTTCAAATAGAAATACCTACACTACATCTAAAGAAACTTCAGTTAGTTACTGCTGGGATCAATGTTATTATAATATGTAATAAGCATTCACAAATACTTTCAAATGTTTAAACTATACCGTCACCGTCTCTATGAAATTTACTATGAAATTTACCTTTTGAGACAATCTAGCAAGGAGTTCAACAGAAAGACGACGAGATTGAAACTATGTAGCAAATGGATCATCTTTTACGTAAAATTAAGTCTAAGAGCTTATTTTAGTCGGATATATTAAGGTAAAAAAAAAAACAAAAATATCAAAAATACGTCGAACTGTATCAATATTTAATTTATTTTATGCTGAAGCTTTTAAACCTTTATTGGTTAATTGGTTTTGTGCAAAAACACTACGCTGCGGCCATATCGCTTAAAAATATTTAAAATTTCGATGGTAACAGTTTTTAATATAATCTGCTATTTATTAAATGAAACGATCATCTGTACGGAATACATGAAGAATAATTGTTACAAGTTTTTATTAAAATAAATGAAGTTTATTTTTCATGCTATTTGGACCAAATCTGTAATTATAATATAAATTATAAAATACGTAACGACATTAACTAACGAACATAAATGAAGGCATCGCCAACTCACTAACCGCTAACATAAATTATTTAGACAACTACAACAGGCTTTATTTATACTGTGGCTCTGATGATGAGATGAATAGATGTGAATTAAACGTTAAGTCGGGAGTATGTAGTTTTTTACAAAAATAAATCACGCGTAGTTTATCCGAAATATATTAGTTTCATTCAAATGAATAAAACTCGCGAAAATCTTAGATCTCATTATGTAAACGTTAACTTTAGACTTCCTTCTTCTGTAATAACAGCTGCCCATATTTACAACATGTTGAAAAGAACAGATTTCTAAGATTACTATTACTATTAGTCAGGCACATGCACGGAGATTTGAGATAAATGAGGAAAAATCTTTTTTTTTTTAATAAACACCATTAATAATATACTACAGCTTAGTGCTCACAGACATAGTTTTCATAATCCGTTAATATAATCTTATTATATAAAACCAATAAATACACTTAAAATAAATTAGCGATAAAATGTTTAAACGGTTTACCGACCAAAGTAAATGTTTTTTTTTAACAACTAACTTAACAGGCTTGCGGGTTACGGGAACAGTTCGCAGGAAGCAGTTTCTCTCAAACTCTAACATCTAGGTGTAGGTTTTTAAACACATACAAATATTCTTTGAATACAACACGACGTCTGATGTGACGTATTTGTATGTATAATTAACAGCGAGTAGTGCTAGCGCCTACTAGTAGCGACCAGTCGATAAAGTTTCTGTTTACTTCGGATAGATAGCACATTTACTAAATTATAAATCAAAGGGAATTGTACAATTTTGTGAGCACTCATATCGAATTATATAAGAGTTACCGTTGGTAAGAATTAAACAATGTAGGTTTATATCTTTTCTATATAAGGTATGCAGAGATTATTTAATTCTATAGAGTGCACGACACTGCTATTAGTTTCACAGGTACCTAACAAACCTTTAGTGTGGTCGGTAGATACTAGGTTTAAAAAAATCCGCTTGAATGTAATAACAGCGTTTCCTAATAGTTTTATAATAATTTTATAGTTTCCTAATAATTTAATATATAATATTGTATAATCCCCTCTTTATTTCCAATCCTTATTATTTCGTTTTGCATATTTCTTCTTCCCAAGGAAACAGAAACACAACAATCACTAAATTTGTATCACCATTCAGTCATACATTATGCGTATTATTGAACATTGACTACCCGATAAACCGCTGAGGCGCAAAAGGTCCACGCCATCCACATCCATTAACCATCGGTGATAATCCTAAGACCGTCCCACTATCTTATTCGGGGCGGAATACCTTCCTTTCCCTTCGATTTCAGTGCTTCAAAAATCAACACGTCTAACAAAGTGATACGCAGGTTGCCACTTGTTGCCACAATGTTAAATCCCCCACTTATGTTGTCGCCTTGGTTCAATTGAAAGCATACGGAATTTCTATATATCTAGATAAAAAATAATAATAATTAAGTAACTCTTTATAGTTTTAAATTAAAAGGTTTATAAATTTATTGACGGCATATGAAAATTTATACGATACTTACATTAAAAATGCATTTTGTAAAATTATCTTCTGTCTCTCTATTTTCGATTTAGCTTACTTCTGGAACTGCTGGATCGACGTTGATGAAACCCTCACTGACGGGCAGGTAATGTCATAAAATGTAACTTAGTCTACGTTTTAACTAATTCAACTTCATGTATATAACTTTATTACTCTTTCAAATGCAGGTAAATTTTTGGAATATTTTTTAATAGAAAAAAATATTATTAGTCCCCTTGTTACCAAGTGAGGATCTAACAAGGGTGTCTTCGGAAAATCGAATGAGAACTCATAAAGATTATGACGTGGATAGTGTTTTTTTTTAATAAATTATAAGTAAAAGCCGGTAAAATAGTTTGCTGTAAGATTGTTTATAGCTAAAAACAACTGATGGCATAAGTTCTTAAAAACAATTTCTTTTCCATAAGGTTAGGAGTACAAATTTATATTAAAGTAGTGAAGTTATTCAGTAACAATTGAAGTAAGTTTCTGAAAACCCTTTTGTTGATTCTTTTGAAAACGACGTCGTTAGTTTTTCTGCTATCACTGGGTTACATATTAAAAGAGGGCCACATGTTACCAAAATGAAACGAATGAAATATTAGAGACACATTATCTATACAAATAAATAAGATATACAACTCCCTACAATTTTACAAATACAACCAACCGTTTGTCCCTATCATTGTATATGATAACGTTGTTACGGAAATTGTCAATTTTCAAGTTATTTTTCTACATCCATTAAAGTCAAAAATATAGACGTAAACGAGTTAGATTGGAACATAAAGAAAAGTCAAAGGTTCTCTTTGTGATATCTCAGCGGTAGAAAGACGGCTGAGTCTCCCTTTCATGTTTTAGACGCCACGTTAAGGAAGCGAAAGCTTGCTTAATGTATATGAAAGACAAAGACAAACTGAGAATATCCTTTTACATACAAAGCTTCAACAGAGAATTGGAGGAATATTCGTTTAAATCAAATAAAATTTTATTTAATTGTTGGATATAGGAAATTTTAATTTTACGTATAAGAAATTTAGCTTTTAATTTAGCTTTAAAACTAGTTAAAGAATTTATAAAATAATTAATTCTGACTTCATAAATCATAACTTCAAAAAAGAAAGGTGAAGTTATAATTTAATTTAGGCGAACTGAAGTTCAAAGGCTTATCAGTACTTGAACAAATATGTATTACATGTTTTAATGTTATGTTTTTGAAATGTACTTCTTTTTAGAATAGAATATAGATCCTCCATTTGGCTAGATGTAAAAACTGAAGAGTTAGTGTGAATATATCAATTATTCCAATTATAGCTTACTCCATTTAATAAGTATTCGAGCAATAATAGCAGTTTGCCTTAAATAAGAACTAAAAGTTTAGACGTATTTTTACACGAATTAAAAATACTGATAAAGTTTTACTGTTTTTCTCGTAGAAACAACTTATATATGAGGAGTAGGCTTAAGAGGTGAATGTAAAATGTATCCACCTTTATCACTAATTTACTCAACATCTGCAATATTTTTGCTTTTTGCTAACATGCTCTCCGAAACTTGTTTAACTGTGACTCCTTTAAAATTTGTATTTAATTATGAATGAATCATGCAAAAATGTTTTATCATTTCTTATTTTGTCACGTTTAACAAAAGGATCTGATGTGGAGGTATCCAACCAAAAGAACTTTAGTCTCTAGTACACATAGAGGAGTACCTCTGGAGGAGTACCTAGGAGAGGAGGATGCAGTAGCATCCTTTATTGTGTTAATAAAAAGGAACCACATGGAATACAAATACTTGTTTATCCCAATCGTCTTTTTGTATCAGAAGTACTTTGAATAGACAGCATGTAACCAACACAGGCGAGGGAAAACATGTATACGATATTACAACTCACTACGTATTTTATTCGTAAAAAAACTTACCTTGTGAGTGATCCAAAGTTACAATAATTGACAGACATTTAAAAATATCCCACAGATACGTTTTCGCTCGCTTCGAAATACTGGAGCCCAAATAACGCAAAAAAAATTATGTAAGAGAGATTTACAGAAGATATATTAAAGTTTCAAATATATTTAAAAAATAAAACTAGATTTCACAATCACATAATAGCTTGATAATGAGTAACGATACATACAGCAACAGACAGGTATACATACTAGATAAAACAGTAAACAGTATTGACTGTTAAACGTAAAGCAATAGACAAATTGAAAAAAACAACCTGCTGCAAGGAGTCGGAGAAATTAAAAAAGGTAAATTTTCAACATGTATTGTCCTTACTGGATGTGTACTTTCTTTAAAATATTCTTCAATTAGTTCTTAAGCTCATTTTATGTGGATTCATTAAATTGTTACGCACACTTTCAATATTAGAGACGACATTGATATTAATTATTTTCATTAATAAAATACACTTATTTTATATTGACTTTCTTGTACTCATATGACGACTATCATCTCTTATTTAAAATATAAAGTCGCTGACGTCACCGCAAGCACACTGTGGAAACGTTTCAGACATAAAGAGAAGAGACCTGTCACGTGTACATACCGATTTCTCAAATTTATATATTCTTGAACTCTAAGCTATATATATCAGACAAAAGAAGTAGGCAGATACGACACATTATTTAAACTTCAAAGATTCTCTGAATCTTTGCTATTTAAAACTTCAAATTGTACAGTGTGTAACATTGTCTGATTAAAACTTTGATTGTTTTCAACATAGAAAGAAACGAAAGTCTTTCCTTTGTTCTTTGTCATAACTTCATCATGGTATCAAAGTACTTTAATACTTTGTTATTATTATTTTTTTTGAATGCTTTTATTTATGTAACAAATTTATCTATGGCAAAATTTTGTAATTATCTACAAAACGTCTGTTTATTAAAAATATTTCATAATATCTTTCAATTTCTTCATATTTTTGGTTTTTAAATAATATTTTTTTGTAGAATTGCAATAGGTTTGTTTAAAAATACAGAATATTAAATGTGAAATGTGTGCGTAAGAACCATACAATATTTATTTTAACTTTTCAAAAGCTAAACATTATTTTTTACAAAATTTTACTTATATATTTTTAAATTTATCTACGAACATATCTAGCTTATTTCTTAGACCTAAGAAAACTATTATTTTATAAAAGAAACATAGTTTAAAAATTAATTTGACGACTTATATAAAGTAACCGCGAGTAAAATTTATAGATATCTTTTTTTTTTATATAACTGTAAAATTATTTTTATTTTTAATAAAAAATCATCCAACAGAAACGTTCAAGTCCTAAGCAATATTGTAAATAAAAAAAGCACAGGCTATAAATTCGATAAAGAATAAACATTTGCTATTAATTTTGCACCATTTATGTAATAAAAATGTAAAATTTAATAAAGTAGGCAACTTTTCTTGTAAAAAATATACTTTTCAAGTAATCCCACTATTATGACCTGTCTCTTAAATCAAAGGAAAACTTAATATTAAATTTTATAAATTTAACTTAATTTAATAATACTTATGAGAAATTTAAGGTTTTTTAATAACAGTGAAATAGACTTTTCAGAAACGGAGAGGATTTTTTTTAATAAGTATTTTTTTTTGTTATAAAAATATTAAATAAAATTGAAGTCATATAAAATACAAGCTTGGGTCACGAAATAATATTCTTGTTCATTTTTTAGTATTCAGGTTTACAAGGCAAAAAATTTATTTCACTATAAACTAGCGAGCGTAAACAACACATCAAAGCATATTTTATTACAAGTCCCGTTTGAGAGATCAATTTCCGAACAAAATATTCAAAAATTATAAATATAAATTCTGGCATCAGTTTCACTACGACATAAAAACTGTTTAACTTGACAAGTTTTGTACATCCCTTGTCTAAATTGTTAACTACTAACGACCGAACTTTGGCCGACACATTATTCTTTTCCGATACCCTTGTGTTTGTTGAAAACAGATTTGGGCCGTCCCTCGAAAGTTTCAAAGTCGATCAATGACCCACCGATAACATTAACATCCAACAAATTGCTTCTAATTCCTTTTTAAATTTTAAAAATAAATAGACGACCTTATAATAGTGATATCGATCATCCAAAATTTCAGAAATTTGTTGATCCAAATCAAAAATAAAATAAACCGTAATCTGTTCAGATCAAAGTAATAAATTCTTTGACTCAATCATTCTTTGAATCAATTCTTTGAATAAATCAAAGTAATAAATAGAAGAGAATGGTTTGCTTACGTACGGCTTTAAAATCCAAGATAAAATATTCCGATTCGTGAATATTGTAGCGGTCTTCTTACTGTGTACCATTTTAGAAAAGCAAACAAAGCAAAACACTACTGTTTGGTTACCACAATGGTATGACAAACATTAACATATTGAACTTTCGCAAAATATTCTTAAACATAAATAAAAATATACTCTATAGATCAGCATTAGCAGATTATCATATCATACCATACCATAAAAAAAAGTACATTTTTTTGGAAGAGTGTTTGAGAATTTAGACGTTTTAATCTTTTATGAACAAGTTTATACTGAAATAATCATGTTTGTGATCCACCATATATGGAATATAGAAGTAAACTTATTAAGACCTCTTCTGTATCTTGTAAAATCCTGGGAGTTAATATTTCCATATTATAACTTTTCGTTATATTTAGTTCAGCGACTTTCGTCTTCTAAGTCATCGGACGCAACTCGCCCGTTTTAGGAGATCAATATACTTTCAATTTTTCTCCCCACGTTACGACGCTAAATTGGCTGTCAGACCAGGTTTGAACGTGACAACCTGACAAGGGATAGATTGTTTTTGATTTAATGGCACCAAGTTTAACTATTATCATCCGCGATTGTTTCTAGAACAATATCTGATTTCAAAAAGATATACCATATATTTTTTGAATACCGTGTCACTGGACGAAATAGTGCCAGAAACCGTGCCAATGAATGGATATATATATACAATTTAGATATCAACAATATCTACGTATATTTTATGAAAAAGTTACAAGCTATGCATGAACAATTGGATAACTCCCACTCTGTTACACGAAAAATAATGGCAGATGAAAATTAATGCCATAATTAATTAGTATCCAGAACGGGTATGGCCGTAGTAAATAGATAGTCATGTGAATAGCTCATAATGAAAAATCTCAGACAATGTTTAGTTGCTTTTATTCGATAAAGCGCTTTGTTCTCGACTTCAAATTAGCATATTCATTAATTATTAATTAAAGAACGTTAGTCAAAAAATTTGCATATAAATTGTTCGTTTGCAAAAAAAATACTTAGGTATTTAGTGATTATTGACAAGCAATGTAGCTCTTTTATAACCTTTATTATAAGATCGATGGATTTGAGTGACTAGAGTGGAGTGTGCCAAATAGACAATGCATCGGAGTATTTAAAACAAAACTCACAAAAGTTCTAATGTTCTTATTTTAAATCTTACCTTCTTACCTCCTCCTTTCCTAAGAAAATCCTATAGAAAGTATTACTTGACAATAATGCGAGTTAAATTATTTTGTGAAAAAAAAAAATTACCGTCATAAAATTTATGAAAACATATCAATATGAGAGAACTATTGAATTAAAAGAATATTGTTCAAATTAGCAATAACGAAATATATTTTAGTAACGATTCATAAATTAAAAGTTGTTTAAAAAGTATTTACATAATTTACAACATATTTCCAATTTATTTTTCGTTTGATGCATTCCGTTAAGGCTATATCGTTACTCTATATGATTCGTTATAAAAAAAACGGCGGCCAATTTTGAGAGCTTGGTGGAAATTCCGAATGAATTTTAACATTTCGTGTACCACACGTCGTTGTGTAAAATATTTTGAAGCAAAAATTACACACAAATTCAAAGGTCATTCGTATTTTTCAAATTGTTTAACCCTTGCCGATACTCATAAGGTGGCAATTAAGATTATCAATGGTAGTTTTTGATTGATTATGTACTAGTAAGACACAGAAAATTGATTTTTATATTGTTTTGTTTATAGAGTGCTTTTGAATAAACACGTGAAATATAATCTTGCGGAATTCGCTGGTTTGAATTAAGATCGTTTCAATGAAACACTTTCAGCGATTGTCAATTTATACTCCTCTTTATGTTATGAATCAAATTCACTTTTGGATTTCTTTACAGACGAATTTTCTCCTATTTTTATTTTTAATGAAAAGATCGCTAAAGATTTTTATTATACATGTTCTTGTTTGATATGAATTTTGTTTTATTATATAATAATAATTTCATATGTTAAGCAAACATAAATTCATTGAAACCAATTCTAATAGTATAAAATTTGCAAGAAAATCTAATTTATTATTAAGAAAAGGCGTTATAGATATCGTAGCCAATGTCTTAAACGTTTCTTAAAGGTTATCTAAAATCAAACCAAATCCGGTGATAATGGAAGGGACGTTGATTGATGCTAAAACTTTTAAACTAGAAAAAAGGTATTCTCAAACAAACAACGACGAAATAATCTTCCAACATAATTTATACCGTTAAAGTTAGAAAAGTAAAACGGTATTGTGTATTTTTTTTATGATATATTGATAGTCTTTATATTCGATTCGATTTTTAGAATTACTTTATTGGGTTAATTTTGTTATCCTCAATAATATGCTAGTTTTAATTATACATTGCTCTAAAATGTGGTCTATTTACTTATAGAGCCTTCAAAATAATGTGAATTAAAATACAAGATACAAAAAGTAAGAAAAAAATTAAAATTACTGTGTTTTTAAATAACACTTCAAATAAAGTTAAATAACAATGAGACCATCATATATTTTAGTAAATATATACATAGATACATATATGTTTTTAGAAGTCAGGAGTATACGTTTAAAATAATAATAATAATAATTAGTTTATTTCAGACAATTTACCCTCCATTTGTTAGTTACAAAAAAAGAACCCTTACAACTATGTTAGTATAATAAATGATGATAATAAGACAAAAAAATTAACATAAGAAAGGAAAAAAAGAAGATTATTTGCTTAGCCTTACCTGCCTCACCAGCACGTTGACAAAGTGCTGAAGCGCAGGCTCGGCCAGCTGGGCACTGAACATTTTCAGAATCCTGTTGGGACTTGATCGCATTCTGTTCAGTAGAGATGCGGTTCTTTTTCTTATTATAGAAAAGTACCATCTGTATCATCTGTACCCGCCTCAGCGAACATGGCGGACGCGCTACAGAAGCGTCCAAGTCCCAACAAAATTCTGAATCCATTATTATATTGCACTCTCAGTGCGTCTAGTGCTTTCTTGTTGTAACAGTTCCACAGGGCACACGTATAAAATGTTTGGCAATACGACTTAAACAAAGTTATTTTCCACTTCTTTACTACATCAAGCAAACCTGTGGGCAAGCATATTACACTTGGCGGTAAGTGCCCTTTGTTCACGTTCAATATCTGCATGGTCTCTGAGATCCTCGGAAATGTAATGACCAAGATATTTAAATACTTTAACCAGACTAAACTGTTTCTTATTTAGTTTTAAAACCGGTTCATAGTCAATTACCCTTCCACGGATCCCAAAGACCATGTACTTACTTTTACTGACATTGTAGGTAAGGCCATGTTTTAATGCATATTTCTCACACATCTTTAAGAGACACCTAATAGAACCAGCCGTAGGACCCAGCAGAACCATGTCGTCTGCGTAACTAAGGTTATTGACACACACACCGTCTATCCAACTGGCTTGCTGCTGAGTCCCACGATTAGTTCGTTTACGTAAAGGTTGAACAGCTTAGGCGAGGTTATATCCCCCTGCCTCACTCCGGATTCCAATCAATACGAGTCTGACATAGTTTCACTCCACTTTACATGGTTTTCCTGGTTCAGGTACCAATACTTCAATAATAAAAGAACTTCCGGCTGTAAACCCGCTTCTCTAAGTTTCGTCCATAACAAATCGGAGGAAACTAAATCGAAAGCTTTTGAGAGGTCCAAAAAGCAGGCATACACCGGTGTTCCCCTGCTTGTGTAATATTTGACAGTCTGTTTTAGACACAAAACTATATTTTCTGTTGAGATTTCAGGTCTAAATCCAAATTGCGCGTCGTGTATATTCAAATATTTATTTAAATGTTAGTCTATTAGACTGTCCAATACCTTAGCAAGTACCGTGGCTACGGACATGGGCCTATAATTAGATTGATCAGAAACATCTCCAGTTTTATTTTTAACCAGAGAGATCACCACCGTTCTCATCATATCGGCTGGAAGGTAAGAATGTTTTAAGCACAAGGATAGATGTATGTAGATAAACCCCCGCATGTCTTAAGTGTTCAATGCTGAGACCATCATGGCCAGGGGACTTACCTCTGTTCATTCTTTGAATAGTCGCTGCTACCTGAGCAGCAGAAAAACTCAAAGGTGTGGCCGTAATGGTCTCAGCATCAATCATTGGTGACGCAGGGCTCAAGGGAGAAATTATTTGAAATTGACTTCTGAATATAGTAGCAATCCCTCCTGGCTCACTGTAACCTCCTATGTTCGCAGGTCGACCAGTCCTCACATTTAATTTGTTTGTTGCTTTTCAAAATTTAACAAAACTATGAGACGACCTGTGGGAGGCAATAATGTCCATTCTAACTTGGTCTTCATGTTTTTGACACCATTTTAATTTACTTTTAAAAATCTTTCTACTCTCACGCATATAGGCCCAAGCCCGGCCATGCCTTGGTTCATAAGCATCCAGTCACGGAACTTACTATGTGCATTCTCATATGCCTCACGTACATGTTTATTCCAGCCGATAACGCGTTTTTTATTATTAAAAGGCCCGTCATATGTAAGTTCAGCTGCTCCACTAAGAGTACAAATCATCCAATAGATCCTTATGATCGACATCACGACACATTCCGCCTGCACAAGTTTTAAAGGAGTATGTAAAATCGACTTTTTCGAGATGCTCGCGGCATATGTCGTGATATCGCTCAATCTATGCATCAGACCTAGAGCGGCACAATATTTTATTATATATATTATCCGGCGTTTGAATTTTTGAAATCAATTCTAACATTTGAAACAGTATTCCACGCTGCCTGTGTCAGTATACAGTGGTCTAACCACCTCATACTACCATCGATATCACAAATAAATGTAATAGTGCGAGACATGGTGCCCAATTTTTCCACATCAGCACATAACCACTTTTTATCTAGAGAATATTTCTGTAACTCTAATCGAAACGGTTCACCTGGGTGTGCATTAAAATCTCCCAACATATAGACTGCTTCTTCATCGTTATTCTCTATAATAGCATCTATTTCCTCCAAACAGTTCACAAACTCAACACTGTTGTCAAGGGCATTCGTGGGTATATATACAGAAAAAACAATAAATGATTTTTCGCTCACGGTTCCTTTGATAGCTGCTAGTCTAACACTACAACATTGTACGACAGAGACAGTGTCAAATACATTTTTTCGCCACAACAACGCAACCCCACCGTATGGTCTCCCTTTAAGAATACCAGCGCTGGTGACTACAGCAGTTTTACATGTAAAATCAAAGCTACCACTCACCTTGCCCAGCAACGGCAGGTCATGAGCAAGGAGCCAGGTCTCTTGCAAGGCTATAACATCAGCGTACACACACAAGTCCCGTATTGACTGCAGTGATCTTTTAAAACCTTTACAATTATAAGATACTAACGTAAAGACACTTATTTTTAAATTAATTATAATACGAAGAAATATTTTTTAACGTTAAATTGAAACGCATATAATGAAAACCTTGTATTATGCGAGTAATTATTAGTTGAGGTTCATAAATATGCTATCCAGTTTTATACTCTATTGCAATAAACTTAATTTGAATATTGAATTTTTTGTCATATATGCAGAATTCAAAACATTCGCGTATTGTTTATCTTCTAAGAGACAAACATCCAACATAAAAGCTAGTTCTGAAAACACAAATAAATTTATGTGTCTAGTTTTGTCCTGGAAGTTTAATTTATTTCTCTACACAACCTTTTGTCTAATTATTTCCATTGAGACAGTTTGTTGGATAAACAAATTATTTAACACGACTTCTAAAAACATACCCACTTTTTTATTATTTGTTTCTTTTTTATCGAGTACTTACAATACTTGAATATTATTATTGACCGTTGCAAATACTGACAACTTTCGTTTGTTAAGCAGACAATATCATATAAAATTTTAAAACCAATTTCAATATCTTCGTCACAATACTTAACATATTCTACAGATACATACTTGTTATATAGTTTTGTGAAACTATTACACATACGAATGAAGTTAGTTAGTGTATTGTGAGAACTTGATATATCTGAGTTTGGAATATTTGAAACTTTGCAGTTACTATATACGATTAAAATGTTTGTCATTTGAAGGTAGATCATTTTAAACTATAAGTTAAATTTGATTAGTATCAGCTTCTAACTTATTGACAAAAGAAAAAAATAAAACAATAATATGCGATCGTTGTATGTAGTCTTCCTATTATTCGATTTTTTTTATATGTACGATGAATAAAAACAGATACTCATTATATGTATTTTATGACCTGACAATGATTACAAAATTTCATAATTCAATTACTTTTGAATACTTATTAAAAAACAAATAAGCCTCTTTCTAGTATTTTCTTCGGGATTTTATGGCCATAATATCAGTTTATGATAAATAATATTGTACTTCAGACAACTGTTTTAAGATCTAACGTTTTCCCTGAATAACTTAACATAATTTCATAAGAATATTTCATAAAAAACAGCTAAATATAAGGCTACGAGGATTTTTAGCATTTTAATGTACTTTTCCGAAATATACTAAATAATTATCAATATAAATAAACATATATTTATTACATTTTAAGTCAAAATATAAAGAGTAAACAAAAAAATACAAAGTTTAAATAAGATCCTCTTCCTTAAGATCTTGATTTTCAAACTGAATTTTTAAGCGTGCACTAACCAAAGACTTCGAGAAACGGACTGGAAATTAAATAAAATACAGAAATACAAAAACTTATAACTGAAGAAAATTTCCATTATTTCACACAGTGCAAAATTATTTTCAGTTGAAATTTCGATTCCGATACAAATACAACTCAAAAAATTATATCAGTTTTGTTTTTGGATTTAACTGAAATTGAAACAAAAACAAGTTAACATAGAAATAATATCTTTCACAAAACTGCATTAATATATTTCTTTACTATTAATCCTATTGGAAAATACTACACAATATGCATAGGATATAGGTATTTAAAGGTAGGAATCTATTATCATTCCATAATTCAATATTGCAAACCGTACTCCGTTCAGCTCTTATAAATGTTGCAAATATACATTTAACAAGTTGATTATAAAATCAGTTCATTTTTTTAAACAAATCTTTATTATCTTAACTAGCTTCGGTCGGTATAGCTTCCACCATTGCCGTAGTTCAGCCTAACCTCAATCAAAAATTTCAGTAATACCTTAAATTCAACTCAAGATAATAATCCGTCTCATAGCTTTATGTATTTTTAAGCGTTTTAAATTTAAAACTCATTGATAGTTTGAACGGTTATCGAATTTCCCTAAACATGAATACAATATTTCTTTTAAATTTTTCCATTTTAATAGCGTTTTGGTTGCATTTTCATACATTACTAATTGACATACACAGATAAACACTTAAAGTTGTTAGGTCAATAATCTATACATATAATAAGACAGTAAAAATCGTATGTCTGAACATTAAATATTTTTCCAAATAACTGATACGAGGCCATTAAAGAAGAATCATAGAAATAAAAAAAAAAACAATTTTTTGAATTTTTGTCTGTCTGTCTGGTACGTTTAAATTCAAAACTACTCAACGGATTTCACTGTTGGATTACATATAATTAAGAGCATTGTCAAAACTTTGTTTCGTCAACATCGGTTAAGGGAAAAAGAAGTTATGGTCAATCGAAAATTTACTTAATGCACTGCTTCAAAACATTTAAACACCACAACTACTTATTAGTTATATATTATATATTAGTTAAGTTATATATTATATATTAGTTACTAAAAAAAATATGTTCTTATATATGTTATATGTTAATCTTAATATTAAAACTTATGAGAGGTAACAAAAATAACAAATAACGCAGTGCGCGCGGGCGCCGTTGAAGTGTTGAACACTGTGCTCGATAGATGGCGTTGATAAAATACACCATCAACCTAGATCGCGGTGTTAAGATTCTCCGTTGTGTAATGACTACCATGCGGTTCGAAATCTTTTTGTGCTGAAAGCTTGCGAAAACGACCCCATCGCCAGACTCAACGCGTTCGTTGAGCACGCGGAAATGATAAACGCCATCTACAACCTCACCAAATCATCTTAAATGGCTTCTTCAAATAGCAGAAATAAACCCCGCTCTCTGACCGTCGTTACGTTTAACGCTAACGGTCTCACCCGGCAAATAGATCAAGTGCGCGACTTCGTAGTCAAGCACCAAGTAGATATACTACTCATTCAGGAATCATTCCTAAATCCCAGCAAGAAAGATCCCAAAATTGAACAATTTGATCCCAATTTTAATATGGTAAGGAATGACAGAGCTTTCTCTCCAAAGGGAGGCACTGCCATTTACTTTCGGAGATCCCTTCACTGTACCCCGTTAGACCCTCCGCCTCTTAATAGTCTAGAGGTCTCTCTATGCCAGGTAAGCATGACGGGCCATCAGCCCATCACTCTTGACTCAGTCTATCGCCCCAGTAACTTAAACATTGACGAGAATGATATAAAAACGTTACTCTCAATGGGAAACGCCACCCTTCTGGCTGGTGATTTCAATGCGAAACATCCCCGCTGGAACTCCGTAGGGTACAACACTAGCGGTCAAATACTAAACAGACTGACAGACAGACCCGACTTCAATTTTATTATTGCTGCTCCCCTGACACCGACCCGCTACTCGAATCGAGACGATCACAGACCAAACGTGCTTGACATAGCGCTCTTGAAGGACGTGACACTACAGCTGCGCTTCATCGAGACGCTATCCGAGCTAGACTCAGACCATAGACCTGTCCTAATCCAGCTAGGACCTCCTCCCGATGCGGCGCCCCAGACGAAGAGGATCATCGATTGGAAACAGCTCTCCGATCGACTCCAGTCGTTAGATTCTCCGCACCTCGACCGAATCCCTGACACCATCTCCACGGTCGAGGACGCGCAACTGGCATGTGTAGGATTAGGGAACTTCATCGATGACAAGGTCGAGGGATGTACGAGGGAAATCTTAGATGGTTATAACGGCCGTCGAGAAATCCCTCTGGATCTATGTGACCTTGTCAACGAAAAGAATGCCGCGAACAGAGCTCACGACGCGGCCCCCACACCACGGAACAGACGTAGGCTTCGTCGCCTCGCGAGGCAGGTGAAGCGCGCCTTCGCCGACCTCCGAGATGAGAACTGGGACAGGAAACTCTCTTCTATCACCCCTTCGCATCAGGCCTTCTAGTCGTTGCAAAGGATGATGAAGGGAGATACTGTCGCGGTGATGCCTCCGCTCGTACGTCCCGACAACCCCACCCCCGCCTTCGACGATAGAGACAAAGCGGAATGCTTAGCCGACGGTCTAGAGAGCCAATGTAGTCCGAGTAATCAACCGACAGACCCCGACCACATCCGACATGTGGAACCTGTTCTATCGATCTATCGATCACTTCTATCACCGGAGGACCCACCTCTCAAAGAGACTTCTGTAGACGAAGTCTCATCACTAATAAAGAGACTGAACGTTAAGAAGTCTCCAGGATCAGATCGAGTCACTAATAAAGTGATAAAGATTCTCCCGTCTCGCCTCGTTTATCTACTGGTATGCATATTCAATGCTCTGTTGTCTGGATGCTCATTTCCGGATCAATGGAAAGAGGCCATTGTCATAGGTATCCCTAAACCGGGCAAACCTAGGAATCTACCGACCAGTTACCGTCCCATCAGTCTCCTGAGTAACTTAGGAAAGTTATATGAAAGGATCGTACTGTCCCGCCTCAAAACGGAGATAGAACGCCTGAATATAATCCCCAATGAGCAGTTCGGGTTCAGAGCCCGTCACTCTTGTCCCCAATTGGTGCAACGCATAACGGAGCACATACTTCTCGGCTTAAATGCCGCAAACAAGAACAGGACCGGGGCGGGGGCATTCGACGGGGTTTGGCATGATGGCTTGGTATACAAGTTGTTCCAATTCAAAGTGTCAGACAGGCTCGTACTAATCATACGAGACTTCCTGTCGAATCGTTCCTTCCGCTACCGAGTGGAGGGGGAGCTCTCGTCTCCTCGACCAATCAGAGCTGGAGTCCCTCAAGGATCAGTGCTCTCTCCCACACTATACTCCCTTTTCACTAGCGACATACCCAGGCCTCCTCACCCCACCAGGCTAGCCCTATTCGCGGACGACACCGCACTCTACACCACCCACAGGGACCCAGATAAAATTCACAGTCGCCAGGACGCCAGGACGCTGCCACCACCCTAGGCGACTGGTTTCGCAAATGGAGGATTGATCTAAACCCCGAGAAGAGCACAGCCGTGTACTTCAAACGGGGCCGATATATCGACATCCTGCTCCAATTTCTATCTTCGGTACACCTATCCCTTGGCGGAAGGAAACCAAATACCTGGGCGTGACGCTAGACTGACCAATGTCCTTCGAGCCACACATTCAAAAGGTCAGGAACCGAGCCTACTTTGCCCTCGGTCGTCTCTATCCTCTTCTATGCAAGCGGAGTAAGATGTCACTTAGAAATAAGATGACGTTATACAAAACTTGCATAAGACCAATCATGGCCTACTCGAGCGTAGCATTCGCTCATAGTTATGGAAATCTGAGACCCCTCCAGATGCTCGAAAACCGCTTTCTACGCATGATCACGGGTGCCCCGAGATATATGCGTATCGCCGACCTACATAGAGACCTGGACCTCCCTACAATAAGACAATACTTCAAAATACTCTCCGTGAGATACTTTGACAGAGCCGCCACTCATCCCAATCCTCTGGTGAGAGAAGTAGTAACATACGTACCGAACCGATATTACAAAGGTGTTAGGAGACGCCCTGAACACGTGCTCATCGACCCGGACGATGATATCACAGTTAGTAGGATCACCGTTAGTAGGATCACCGCGTCGGTATATAGCAGTAATAATAGTAGGGTTACACTACACACAGATGCACACACTCACCGCACTTGCCGGCGAGAGCGAGGTCCCCGCTTCCGCACGTCCCTCGCGAGAGGGCGTCGGAGGCCGCCGCTGGCAATCCCTCCTTTATCCACGACGTCCTAAGTTCGTGGTCCGAGCCTCACTTCTAGCAGGTGCCCTTAGAACGTACGTACCCTAGAGGCCCTTCAGGCCCCTTTGTAACGGGCCGGTCCCAGCACCGGCCCACTCTTCCGGTGACGCTGTAAAAGCCGCAGGGCTAACAGCATTATACATTTCAAAAAAAAAAAATCTCTTTGTTGTTTATTGGTTGTGGTTGTCTATCATTTGTTATCATCTCTTTTCTGTATGTAATTATTTTAAGTTTGATATATATATGGTTTTGCAAAAAGCGACCAAAACGCTGTCGGAGCCGAGGGCAAAACAGCTAGTTACTTAATAAAACTCCCACTCAAGTCAATAATATATATTAACGAGCTTGCTGCAATAAATAAACATGAAAATATATTGAACATGAGATAAATACGTTTAATTATGAACATGATATTATTAAATATGTACAGTAAAGAGGATCCAAAAATTTATATTAATGAATTAATTATAAACTCGCAAATGATGTCTTAAGCCATAAATAAAGTCAACATGTACAATATTGCCTTATTATAAGGTTAATAAAACGACACGTTTCAAGGTCATTCGTTCGTAAATCTTCATATGTAATAACGGACTTAGTTTTATGGACTAATAACTTTAAAATTCTTCGTTTTTAGTCAGCCAGCTCAAAAAAAACTTCTTTAATATATCTCATGAAAATTTTCGTCGTTTAAGTTACTTTAATGTTCTACGAGACATAGAACACATGTATATTCTTCATATCCTTTTAATAAATGCGGTTACTTTATCTCTACTTCATTTCATAAAAACCTAAGTTTAAAATTTATTTTGTATATATGTACTGTAAAAGGTATACTGACTTGGGACATACTTCCTTTATACCCATGTTTTTCCACTTTTTTTATGGCATGATCCTTCCAACGTGTGAAAACAATTGCCGATAAACCAAACAAACGACAAATATTGAATTCATAAAGGATTTCATTCCTTTCCATACCTAAAATCGGGGTGAATTCATATTTAAATAAATAAAACGCATTTTTAACATGGAACTATTCGTCAGTTGTTAACGCAATTTACGAGTACTCGCATACACCACCAGTCCTAATATATAAATCCTCTACATAGTTTTAACTAAACTCCCCGGGGACTCGATAACCAAACGTTGAAAAAACATTGTTTTATACTACCGATATACCGACTTTATATGCATTTTATACGAAATTTAATCTTTGCATCAATATAACTTAAAAAACACTGACGATGAACTGGCTCTGCCATTTACATTTCAGAATTGCTTAATTTCATCGTATTAATTAATTATTTTTGTGTTTCGCGGAACAATAATTTAAACAATGCCTGGAAATGTAATGTAAATTATTAACGTAATTAATAATTTCTTTTGAGCCGAAGTCTCAAAATTAAAATTATAACCGCAATTAATGATACACATACGAAATTATGGTTGTCATAACTTTTGAATAAATTATTTTATTACGATTATTGGCTACTGGATAAATAGCGTATTCATTTCATGCTTATATATATTAATTAAAATAAAAGGGATGAATCGGTTATTTTAATGAAGTACGAATTGGGTGTACAAAACCATTGTTATAAAATAAATTATTAACTCAAATACCTTTTTTTTTAATTTAAAATCCGAATACATTATTAGACAAAAGTCAAGATGGTTATGTGTTATTATGAGTTAAAAATTTTACATTTTATGTAGCACTGAATAAAGCTACCATTATTTAGGATAATCTTCTAATATCGAATTAATGTTAAAAATGTTATAACCGTAAAAATAATTTTATCAAAAACAGGACAGAGAATTAAAAGAAGTCTTGTGATAGGAACACTTAAATATTATAAAATACATATTTAATTATCTGTGAAACTGTAAGACTGCTGACCTGCTGTCAGTTGCTAGACTATAGCATAGTCTTTCGACGAAAACAATAAGTATATATAATATTATAATCTTAAAATAATGATTTAATTAAAAAGAACAAACATTTTAAATAAATGGTAATCTTGCTACATATGTATATCTTAATTCTTAAGTTCATATGAGAAACATTTTAAAAATATATATAAACCGTTTTATTAGTTACAAGCAGTTCGTAAAGAAGTAAACAGAATAATTAAAACTGATTCTTTTGGATCATATAAGAAAATAAGGATAGAAAAAATATATATAGATCAATAATGTTTCTTGTATTCCTTGGATTGAATTTAATAACGATAAAAGAGTTTGACTAGTCCCAACTTACTATACAATCTGGAAGTGATCTTATTCAAATTGTAAGCTCAAATCAAATGGAAGTGTTCGGTGCTCTAAGTGACATAGAATGATGCGAAAACTCTCAAACAGAAACAAAAAGAGCGAATACAAACTAAGGAATATCGGAAAGGAATAATCTATTGACGAAAGTTTTGTCGTTAACAATTCTCAACTAAAACAATGGATATACAACTCGAGCAGTTAAGTCGTTTTTTATTTGTTACTTTAGACGGAATGAGATTTAAATTAAACTATTCATAGATTTTTAACTCATGCAATCTTAGTTCTTATTATAAACTATATATTCATTTTATTTTTACTGTTACCATTAAATTTTAAGCAATGATACAATCCACCTTAATTGATATGTTAATTTAAAAAACATTATTTTTTAATATTGTTCTCAAACATGAATAAAAACTACACTTACATCCGTTTGTATAATTCTCTTTAATATGGATACTAAACTTTCTTCTCAAATTAATGTTAGAATGTAAAGAGAACATATAAGAAAAAATCATTATGTCTTGCACGTCCTTATACATATGCCTACATATTCGAGACACCTGTTCTGGCTTTGTAGATGCGTATATACGAATCTTCAAAAAATTATCATTTTATTAAAAATTGAAATAAGCGGATATGTAGGTATGTTCTAATTGAAATTTTATAGATATAAATTAATTGTTTTTTAATTAGTTCGCGCGTTAAAATTCCTCCAGCCAACATATTAGTTTAACGACGTAAGTTTAATTTCGCTATAAATGAGCGTTACTGGAACCGCATATGTTGGGAATTACTTAAAATTTTAGGATTCCAACTTTTACAATATTTGAATAATATTTTCTAATAATATTTTGCTTTCTTCTTCCACCTTTTACATGTAAAAAAGTAAATACAAAACTATTTTATCAGTTCATTCGAAAATACATTGACAATAATATGCATGTGACAAATCTCACGTAATCTTATTTCTTCCAAGCCATCGAGCAGAATTCATTCTAGTTTTGAGGTCGATATATTTTCAATTTTTACTCTCACGTGTCAACGCCAATTTGGCTGCCTTAACAACTTTACGAGGGCTTAACACGAAGTGAGATTGCTCGTCATCAAGGTAATTCCCTAACATATTTTAAACCTGATGTTTTTTTCATCCTTCTTTTTTAAATTGAAAACCAAACAGTGACAGCAAAATGATGCGATAAACAAAAAATGTATGAATAAAAAATATGTACATCAAAAATCTGTTCCAATCTCTCGTTTTGACAATATAACCACGACATCCTCTACATTGGTATAATTCCGTGTTTTAGTTCTTTTTTTTTTAATGTGAAAGGTGACAAGGGAGAAGACGGCCTACTTGATAGACAGTAGTGACCGTCACCCATGGACATCCATAACAGAGATGTTGTTGATGCTTTACCAACCTTAGTGCTTGAGTAAAAGGAAAAGGTGAGAATAAGGAGTGGTCAAGTAAGGATTTGCCCTTGTCTTGTAAGTGTCTACTTAAAAAACTTTGTCATACTAACAAATACTTAAAATATTAAAACTAGTTTAGTTTACACTCTCACCACAGTTTCTGTGAAGCTGCGACGTACGAAGACTATAAAGATTAATAAGTATTAAGACAAAAATTCTAAAAGACATTTAATATAACAACTTATTCAATACAAAGACAGAAAACTTTATAATCATTGTTTATGATTTAACAGAGTTTGATATTTTCGGGGTCCGAGAGTTATAAATTACATCAACTTATATCATAATTTATAGCAACACTCGTGCCGCGGAGGATAAATTATATTATTGTAACTTGTATTAATTAAATAGTTACATGGGGATTAATATTACAAACATAAGCTATATTTCAGAGCGAAAACTAAACAGTTAAATTAATTAAATCCGAGAAAGCGATTCGTTATATTTATCTGCGAGAAAACAAATATGTTGAATGTTTAAGAATTTGTTTTAAACTATAATGTCGTTAGTAAAGAGTCTTACACGCTCTATTTTATTGATTTAAAAACATTTGAGAGTATATTACTTTAATATTTTTGTTTCTATTCTAAGCCAACATAATTTTTAAACAGTATTAAATGAGAATTTTTTTAAAAATAAAACTGTAATTTTACAAATTAGTATATGCTCCTTTATCCTCATAAAAGTATTTAGGAATTACATATTTGTCCTTAAAACATATGATATGGTATTATCGTACTAGAATATTCACGTTTCAACATGATAAACTTCTTGTAGGTTCATAGCCGTAAGTTCTCAGTCTCAAACAATCCAAACTCAGATATCTATTGGAGTTCGCACAATACACTGACTATCTTCATTACTGTGTGATAGCTTCTGCCAGTTACATATACAGAATCGATCTTACGTATATATCTCGATATATATATGTAAGGAAGCATTAAAAATGAGTAGAAAGTGTTTACCATTTCTTACTTTTATGGATTTCTTACTTGGCATATATATTTTTTTTATAAGGTAAATTTGAACACATTCTGCATTATAAAAAAAGATGCTGCATACTACATTTTAGAATTAAAACTATTTTTATGAATAATTTTTATCATATATAGCAATCAAACCATCTGGACTAAAACACAAATCGATATAAAAATAGAAAAAATATATTTTCATTTAGCTTCACTACTAATAAAAATCTTAGAAGTCGTTCGGATTTAATGTGCAATTTGAAGGTTTTTTTCACCCTTGTGCTTGACAACAATTTGTCGTATTCGTATTTTTTAAAGTTACGCTGCCAACGCTAACATTGCTTAGTTAGTGACGCTCGCATCGCTGTTTCACTCGTTTTATAAAATTTACAGTAACAGCGAACTAAATAATGTAGTGGAATAACTTCTGGTTACTTTGACTGAATTTCTGTTTGTTGCTGACAAATATTTCAACGAGGAACGCTAAAGTTTCTGCATCAGTGCCCTTTCCCACGACAATTACAAAAGTTGAAGACGACGTTTCCGTGTACTTAAGTCTAGTGCAAGTCTCACTTGAACACCGAGAATTCCAGACCGAATGACAGTCTAATAGTCCAAGGAATTAAATTCCAAAATTCTGAACAATACCCTGGATTTGGTGTTGGTTTCAACCTTATTCCTACTTCGGTAGGAAAAAGTAACTGTCATTATTACGAAATAGAGTAAAATAAACATAAATATTACTTTCTCAAAAAAAAAAACATTTTGAGCTGATCGACTTAATTCCTTTATTTCTTTATTCCTTCCTACCTAGCACTTTTTATTAAACGTAAACATTGATTTACTCGTACCAAACCAACACAATAAAAAAACACTCACTACCAAAGCATGACTTCCTAAAAATATTCAGTGGAAAAACAAAGATACTTGGAAGTGGTTAACATTTAAATAGAAAAGAAACATTTTAATATTCATACATTTTGAGTGTTAGTTGCAAAATCATTGTTTTTCTGAATAATACAAAGCTGTTTAAGAATTCATACGTTTTTGAGTTTTATTAAAATACAAGAGGACAATAAATAAATCCGTATCTGACTTCTTAATTAAGATTTAAAAACTGTAAATCTAAAAGGAAATATGATGTCAACACGAAACATTGTATGATGAGAAATATTTGATATAATTTAAAATTATAGCCTACTTATTGTTAATAACAAAAACCTGAGCTCACGCTTCTGTTATAAATTATATACTATTGAGATATTATATACTTCTGTCCAACATTTTCTATTTAAATCACTCACAAGATACTTACGTAGCTAAGTGCACTGGGCTAACTTATAACTATATCCAGATACAATTACCTTCTTAAGCCTAGTGTAAATCATGGGACACAATCAGTTCTGCTTTAGCTGTGAAAACTTGATAATGGATACTTCTTTGAAGAGCTGAAAGACACTCTCTATTTATAAGTAATAGAAGAGAGTATGTAAGAATAATTGATATCAGTTGTTATATCGAATTGCATTGACACTAAAATATTGTCATCTTGTTCATGATATCGGCATTTTAAAAATTTGCCCCAATTGAGTTTTGATCTTTAAGACTAAAGACCTCGACAGATAGAACTATATCTTCAACAATGAAATTTTTCTCAATTTTCAGAAATAACATTATTCAACTCTCAATGTTTGTATTCTTTGACGATTTTAATATGTTTAGTTTTCATTTTTATGGAATATTGGAAAGTCGTAGAAATAGTAGACAAGCGAGCGTAGACGGTTGTTCCCAAACAAGTGACATATGTAAAACTATTCTTGAAGGAAGAAAATGTATTCATAAGGTTTTAATTTCTTTTATAGTCAGTTCGAAGGAAAAATATGCAAACTCTCATGTCAAAATTTCATTTCTTCAGATTTTACTGGCATGTTTCTTTATTTTACGTTATAATAGATTCTCGATAACTTTTCAGTGACCGTCATCACGGGCAGACAAAATGAAAGTGTATTAATAACACTTTCACAATATTAACTCAAAAGTAAAGATACGCCTATCTGAATAAAGTACCTTAATTCTATTAATACTAGGATATAATTCACAACAGTTTGGGATACAAACAATACCATAGGTTTTCTTGCAATAATAATTATAATGAAACTGGAGAATACTTTGGAACATACTGCTTATAAGAAACCCATACACAGTTGGTATTTTAATGAGAAATCGCACCACCGTCCTAACCGTTTACCCAAATTGTCAAAACCTTTTTTTAAAGGGTCCAAAACATTTGAAATGTCAAGCGGCTAGGTGCCGGGCTGGTGTATGTAAAGCATCGTATCTCCATCAACAGTCTACACATGTCTGTCCAAAAACAAAAGAGCCATCCACTATGCGTTGAGCCAAATCCTAATATTTTACCATATTATGTGAATAGGCAACATTTTAAAGGTTGCGTCAATTAAAAACAGCGTTATTAAAATAGAAACAGGGGGTGAACGAACTTTGACCAAGCCAATACATTATATTCGGTATGACAAACCACAGATTCTCGCTCATGAAGAGGGGTAACAAATGTAAATTCCATGTCCACGACCACACTGCAAAACTTTGAGACACAGGTAACAGATTCAGCGTGCATTCAGATCAATACGTGGGAAAGTAAAGAAAATGTAGACGATAACTGACACAAAGAATAACTGAATTCATTTGGTAAAATGTAAAATAATACAACACGCAAACCTTAATCTCTAAATCTTGTTAATATTATGTATTATACAACCAATATGTTTCATTATAAAATTGAATAATAACTTATATTCTAAGTGTTTACACACATATAATTTTTTTTGCTGACGACCGTTCTAGACGATAAAAACTTTTACTGCCTTCATTACAATATAATTTTAGTATCTAATCTAAAACTTATCTTTAAATCTAAAAATTATAACTTTTAAGTTATCTTATATATGAAATTCTCGTGTCACAATGTTCGTTCCCGTACTCCTCCGAAACGACTTGACGGATTCTCATGAAATTTTGTGAGCATATTGAGTAGGTCTGAGAATCGGCCAACATTTATTTTTCATACCCCTTAATGATAAGGGTTGTCCACCCTTAAACTTTTTTTAATTTTTGAACGGATTTTTTTGTTTTTATTTTTTTATAATGTGGCATCAAAAATACATAAAATCCTAAATTTTTGCTTTTTTATCACCAACCCCTACTTTTTTATATATATGTAAACACAATACGAGTGTATGTTTGTTTCGACTAATATCTAAAATGGCTAAACCGCGTTTAACGGGACTTATTGGCAGGTAGCTGATGTAATAAAAAGTAACTTAGGGTACTTTTTTTCAAGATCCCGAATGACCATCCCGAAATTATAACGCGCAAGTGGGAGGCAGGGCGCATACGGGGCTTTAAAGTTTTGTCATAGTTTCTTATTATTTTTCTTACGCAGACGGAGTCGGGGGTAACAGCTAGTTATTGAAAAATTTTAAATGATTATAAAAATTAATTTATGGAAGGACAATGTGGATGCAATTCTTCATTTCCTTCCTTTGGGTACCCACGTAAGACTTTGATATGATTTAAAAATAATTTAAATAATCTTAAAAACCAAACCATCAGCTCAGCCAGAGATCCCTAGTTTGAACTAAAATTACAACTTTATTTTTCAATTCCCAGCCCATTTCTGGTACGGCAACTCTAATTTCTAGGTGTTTCATATTTCTTGACAAGAACGAAACATTCTTTCATTGAAAATGTGAGGATATTACATGAAGATATTTGGACTATTTCATGCATCACATTTATCTAATTTAAAAGGGGAAAAGAGAATATTTCATTTGCTTAAAATAAGAATTTATTATTCTTAGAATATCATAATCGTATAGATTTAATATGAAATAAGAATTTATACTTGTATTCTTCCGTCCTTTAATATAATTAAAATAATCCCCCAAAAAATGAAATTCTAACAATTTCCTTCCTCAACGACCCTAAAGTTGGATAAAATAATTTTTAATTATACAAACCCTCATTATTTATCGTGTCTTATTATCATAACGGCATTCTTTGCTGAAGTATCACATTTGGCAACACATTGCATAAGAAAATTTATAAGATCTCTAACTCAAGAACTAAACACCTAAAAGTAAAACAGGTGTATTACCAGTCTAGTGTATATTCTCGCTACAGCACATGGAGAACTGCAATTCCTATCTTAAAGAAACTTACTATTATTGTGTGATATTATTTATTTGGCGTAAAAGATGACGTCTTACAAAAATAAACAAAACCATTAAAATAAATAAATTCATCTCTCCGGGTTGTATTATGTAAATATATATTTATTAGGTATATAAAGGATAATAAGGAGATTGACGTTTCTGTCTCATAAAAACTATTAAAAAATTGTTTTAAGCTGTCACTGCATTCGCCGCAGAAAATTTTTAACGTCAGCCAAGGCAGACATCGGTGCTTTTTCCCACGAAAATTATGAAAATCTTCAAAGTTCGCGATGTATATTCATAGAGCTCATTTATATATTACTTACTACCTATACACTTGTGACGGTGGATATATTTTTATTTTGGTACATTTCATATTACTATATGCTTTTAAAGTAATATTATCGTTATTTAAATTTCTCATATTCTTCGGTTAACGATACTCACATAAAAAAAAATCTAATTTAACATCTGTAACATCTAAAATATTCTTTACTTATACATAATATAAATTAAATGTATTAATACGTATTTTTAAATAACAAATAAAAGATTTAAAGAAATATTCGGTCATAATAACATAATTCTTTATATATATATATATATATATATATATATATATGTGTGTGTGTCGGAGTAGGAAGCATTGTCGTTTTTAAAAGAGTGACGTCAGCATAACTGACGTCACCGATGACTTTATTCTTGAATGACGTCAGGATCTTAGACCCTTGAAGGTGATAGACGATTTGACAAATCCCTTTCTTCGAAGAGGTCCGATCCCTGCAACGTCTCGAGCGAGACTAGCTGTAATCTTTTTTTTTTTGGAGTTGACAGTAGCTGTTAGCCCTATTGGCTTTTACAGCGTCACCGGGAGGGGTGGGCGGCCCGATGGGACCTACCCGTTTAATTCGGGCACGAAGGGCCCGACGGAGGGATACGCCCGTCCCAAGGGTGCCTCTAAGAGGCCGGACCTCGGCTTAGGACGTCGTTGTAGTGGAGGATGAATCGGATATTGGAATACATGACGTCCCCCGACGGCAGAACGCCGCAGCGACGTGTTAGGAACGGGACCTCGTCTTCGCCGGCGAAGGCGGCGTGTTTGTGTCATGTTGCTTGTGTGTCTTGAGGACTTTTATGTCTGTACTGTCGTTCATATGTTTACTGTCAGGGTCTAGGAGGTGTGTCTGGGACGCCTAATCGTAGGTCCTAATTGCCATTGGCTTGGAACGCTCCCATGGCACTCAACATGCCCGCGTGCTGGCACATTGCCAGCATGCGGGCCTGAGGATTGCCATCGGAGGCCCTCAGCTTGGCGGCGAACGACTGCACCTCCGCGGGGTCTATAAGACTCGCGAAGTCACAGACTAACTGCAAGTCAGCTGCGAGGCCGGTTGCCGGTATGTGCGCGGGTGCCTGAGGGGCCTGTGTTGCCTTAGGGGCCTGGGTTGCCTGAGGGGCCATGGGTGCCTTAGGGGCCTGTGTTGCCTTAGGGGCCTGGGTTGCCTGAGGGGTCATGGGTGCCTTAGAGGCCTGGGCTGCTGTTGGTTCGTTAATAAAGCTAGGCCTATGCCAGGCGTTTTTTGCAGGAGAAGCAGCAGGGATGGGAGCCGGCTCCTGGGCTTTGTTGGGTTTCCGCCCAGCTTTCGCCCAGTGTGGCGCTTTGGGACATCCGCGAAAGTTCGCGGGATGACCCTGCTGGCCGCACAAGACGCAGCTAGGCGGCTCCTCCGTAGGCCCGACCCTGCTGCAGTCGGATGTGCCATGGTCGCCTAGGCACTTTACGCAGCGCGGGCGTGCGTAGCAGAACTTCTGCGAATGGCCATATAGTTGGCATCGGTGGCATTGCCCCGGGGCGCCGCGGTTTCTCGGGGGCTCGATTTCCAAGCCCGACAATCGGCAAATAGATATAATGTTGTAGATTCTCTTACCTTCCGGGGTAAGAGATAAGTGGACTAAAACCATGTCGAATGGTTTTTTGTTGGGCCTGTGCATGCGATGCACTTCCAACACCGGCAGATTTTGGGACAGAAGGTCCTCTTTAATAATTTCAGCGGGTATCTCCGGGTATATCAGCGGGGAGACCCTTGATTACTACTGTAAGCCTACGCTCCTCCGGGAGGGCGTAGGTGTGGAACTCAATATTTTTTTTCCGTAACATCGCGGTCAATGCACGGTGGTCGGTTGGAGTGGCTGCAGAGACCTTGATCCCTACTGCCGTGTTCCGGGCTGACGTAAAATTAATATTTTTGTCGTTAAGTAAGCTGGAAATATCGTTCCAGCTTTTGTTGGTTCTAATGTAAAGCGGCGGAGGCAACATCGATTTGTCTTTTTTCCACGCGGTGGTCGGTAGTGTTGTACCCGCAGCTGTGCGGACAGGGGCGGGCGCAGGTGCGGACACAGATGTGCCCACAGGTGCAGACACAGGTGTGCCCGCAGGTGCGCGCGCAGCCGCGCCGGCAGCTGCGGGTGACGTCACTATTTTCTTAACTGGCGTCGGAGCCTTCAGCGACTTCGCCGCCTTCCTCTTCCCCGATTTAGATACAACGGGCCTGAACCCGGTGTCAGACGTCAGCGAAGAAGAAGACTCCCACTCGTTTTCGGAGCATTCCATGTCGGATGGAATGCGGCGTTGTGGGCAGCCTGGTGAAGCCGGGCTATCTGTGTCGAACGAGGCCATCCTCAGTGGCTTGCAAGGGTCGGTGTATTGTTGGTAAATATTGGGAAATTTATTTTCGAGGAACTGTAGTAGTTCCTCGAATCGGACTTTATAGTTGTCGCCCATGATGGACGACGGAAAGGGGAGTGTCCTCCCTGCCATGACAGGGAGATGTATAAATGTAAGAAAGCACGAATACTAGTCCCTGCTTTTAGGTAACAGGGGTGTACCTACTTCCCTATCGACTGTGATACCTGGCAGCAGAACAACGGCGACTGTAATCTGTACTGTCGCCTCTATTTATACCAACATTTTTGTCCCTTCACTTGCACAGGTGGCTGGCTACGCAGGTGGTTATGCGGTGACTTCTGACAATTTCAACTACCCTTAATTATTAGTTATTAAAATAATAACAATTGCACCGACATAAATCTAGCAATGAAGCGTGTGTTTGTCATTTCTAAATGGAACTGTACATAACTTTATTGTATTGTATTGTATTGTACTGTATTAATATTTGTTCATAAAAGAATTTTCCGCCTAAGCACTAGCTCTGGCTCAAGTGTCAATTATATTTAGAAGATCTTAGCACAAAATACTTAAGTTAATAGATGCTATCTTCATCTCAAAAAGTCTGAAATAATTCCCTTGAATTTTTTTAAATATGTATTAACTTAATTTCAATCTTTTTAGATGAATAATTCAAACACGAAGATGTACAAATTTTAGTAATGTTAATTTTTTTGTTTTTAATATAAAAATATTTCATGTGCAATAATAAAAATATTAAACGTTTCAATTAGACATTTCAAACAAACATTTCCGTTCTCGAGGCAACTCGTCAGAACAACTTTTTCTTTGTATAAACTTAAATGTTACTGTTAGAACAGATATTCAGTCAACAACTCCAGGGAGCAACTAGTATTTATATGCATATATTATTCAACTGTACAAGCAACAGATTAGTAAATAAAAATATTCAGTTGTATATTAAATGAAAAAATCAATTTTAAAAATTTGTATAATGTATAAATCATGATTATTTTATATAAAATATTTTTAATAGAAAAAATATCAAATTAAATATAATAACATCCAAACTGTAACAAAGTTAATCTATTCAAAATATGCAATTTATATTCACTGGGGCTCCTCTAAAAGCCTTTGTTAATCTAGACCACAGCGATAGTCTTAAAAGAATTGTTAATTAAGGGTTTTTCTTAACAATTTTATATTGTTTCTTTTTATTTAAGAAACGATAAAAAATTGTGATCTTTTACTAATGTATTCACAAAATAAGTTAAAATAATGCTGTATTATAAACTTGTAAATATCTCGTTCGAATATAATAAACACTATCGAAATAGTTAATGATTTATATTGACGTTTAGTAGAAAATTATAACAGAATTATATACAAAATATATCATTTCTGCGAAGGCTATTTTTATTCACTTACATCTCGGAAAGTAAAATTGAAAAATATTGGTTCTTTGACACGAATGTTGAACATCTTAGATTTTAAATTACTTAAACGACTTGACACGTATTTTTTTAGAGCGATATAAAACAAGTCCAAGTTACCAAGTCTAAATTCTTCACATCCACAACTAGCTGAAAGGGTCTGAATGAAGACAGTCAAAACATAAGTATATACAAAAATGTTCAACAATTCAAACTTAGAAAGTTTTCACTTCGACGAAAATAAATAAGAACATGCAACCTTAACTTAATTTCGATTATTTTTAAAATAGTAGAAGCCTTACACCTTGCAAAAATTAGGGCTCAAAAAAAAGATACACACAATATATATCATTTTCAATAATAAAATTATTCTGTGTACTTGGTTCTAGAAAATATTATTTACTATTTATAGATTGTTTCTCCTGGTTCAGCATCAATAATGGGAAAATATTTCTTAACAATTTTTTTTAAATGAGGCCCTCATTTTGATTCATTTCCTATAATCTTCTTTGCAATTACATACGGTTGAATAGAACACAGATATAATTCACAAATGTGTTATAACAAACCAGAATAAAATGATATTTATTTATTCTATTTTAAATTAGTGTTATTAAAATTACATATTGTACCGAAACGTAATAGAATAGTCTATTCATAAAATATAGGATCACAATAAAGAGCAATATTTATTTTAAACTAGCTGTTGCCCGCGGCTCCCGCCCGCGTGTTGCTCACTTTTTGCATAACCATATATAATATCAAACTTAAAATAATAACATACAGAAAAGAGATGATAACAAATGATAGACAACCACAACCAATAAACAACAAGGAATTTTGGAACCGCATGGTAGTCATTACACAACGGAGAATGTTAACACCGCGATCTAGGTTGATGACGTATTTTATCAACGCCATCTATCGAGCACAGTGTTCAACACCACAACCGCGCCCGCGCGCACTGCGTTATTTTTTTATTTTTTGTTACCTCTCATAAGTTTTAATATTAAGATTAACATATAACATATATAAGAACATATTTTTTTAGTAACTAATATATAATATATAACTTAACTAATATATAATATATAACTATCAATATTTAGTTGTAGTGTTTAAATGTTTTGAAGCAGTGTTGAAGTAAATTTTCAATTGACCATAACTTCTTTTTCCCTTAACCGATTTTGACGAAACAAAGTTTTGACAATACTCCTAATTATATGTAATTCAACTATGAAAACCGCGTTCAAATCCGTTGAGTAGTTTTGAAGTTATAACGTACCAGACAGACAGACAGACACAAAAATTCCACAAATTGTTTTTTTGGTTTCTATGACCCTTCTTTAATTGCGTCCGATCAAATTTTTGTAAAAATATTTAATGTACAGACATTCGATTTTTGCTGTCTTATTATATGTATGGATAATTATGTTTTGTAAACTGTTCATACGACACGGCCATCAGTAACGGTGAGTTTGAACATTAAACAAAACACCGGCCGTTTCAAGGGTCCTCAATCAAAAATTTTCGACGATACGCCGTTATCGTTGACCATCATATAAATGATGAAAGGATAGAGGCCAAAAAATTTCTATGATAAAAATAAAATGAAATAACCAATGAAATATGTATAACGTATGTTGACAAGATTTATATTTGAACGAGCTATTATTTTACAATAATATTTAATTTAAAATAAATCTGGACTTTTTTTTAATTTTTTAAAAATTTTAATTTTTCTGTCAAACTGTTAAGTAATAAAGAGTGATTTTATATAAGTTGCCATAGCCAAAACTTCATCCACTCTTAAAGCACGTTTAAAAATGTAGGTACGTACAAGAAAAGTATTTAAAAAAAAATTAAGGAATTTAAGTATGAAATCCAACTTAGTCTGTCTTAACTCAGTTGAAGAACGCAAGTGGGCAAGTTGCTCACTGAACAGTTACTGCAACTGACGACGTGTGCAGCATAATAAGGTAAACCGTATAACATTAAAAGTTTGTTCAAGTAGATAATTTGAGATTAACTTACAAATAGAATTAAAACGAAACAAAATTCGCTTAAGAGATTACGTTCGAATAGATACCCGGATGGAAGATGATTTCTTTAAATAGGAAAGGTAACAAGATGAACTAGAAGAATAACTTATTACAAATTAAATGGTTATCTATTTATACAGTGAGTAATATTATGTACCTATAGTAAATATGTAATGTTTTGAAGAAAATACAATAAAATCATCTTATGGTAAACGGTTCTTGGAACTAAAACTATCATCTTAAATTTTTGAAAAAAATAAAGAAAGTAATATTTTTAATAATCTATCCTTTTTATCTTTATACCATTAACATAATGGAAGTAGCAGAAAGGCGACACATCTTGAGGACGCTGACAATTTGATTAAGTTTTTTTCAAATAGAAAGCTGTGGAATGTTACTAACAATTTTCAATCCTTGCTTAGGGTGTATATTTTGGCTGCATAAGACACTTAAATAGCACGTTATAAATCAAATATACTAGGATAAAAAAGTAATGAAATGTTATTAACTATGTAGAGATTTTAAAAGATTTATAATTTAAACAACAATAGTATTATTATAAAAGCCCAACAGAATAGCAGTTTTGAAAGCAATTTTATGTATTGTTTTCATTCTAAAAGGAATATTTACATTATTACTTTTCTAGAAAACAAAATAAAAGTTTTTTATGACGATAAGAAGCGAACTTTAATATAATAGAATCATTTCCAAGAAATAAAATAATTTAATTGTAATAAATATACACCAAGCATATTGCTTGTAGGGAATATTTAATAACTTTATTTTTTCAAATGCAAAGATAAAATAAAATCATCTAATAAAAGTCCCAGAACCAGGTAAAATTGTAACTTAAGGTCACATTAATTGTAGGTATTGTAATATTATAATATATATATAATTATTAAAATCAGTTTTCACATAATAAATTAATCCCAATAATACATAGCGCACATTCCCATACTCCGTGTGTCAGATACAATTGTCACGATTCTCAATTCCAAGGGATTCGCATTATTCCGAGAAGATTCGTTTCTGGTAGCGTCTGCAATATAAAAGTTAGTTCCGGGCGATGTCGAACCAGCAGAATCGAAGGGACAGTATGTCATGTCAAATAGATTTTATTATTAATGATGTGTTTTATTCACTTTTACATTCTAAACAGCTGTTCGACGTGAAATTATTCTCCCGTTATTTAATATGAGACAGAAATGAAAATTACAGTACTTTCGGACTGTCCATTAACAATTAAACTTGGAATATAATTTTCGCACGGATTAATCTTGCAGTACGCCAAGTTTACTCATAAAACGTATTTATTTTTTCATACTCTGTGATCTACTTTCAGATTTCGAAAATAAGATTTTTGTATCCGATGTAAAAATAAAAAAAAAGTTGTGAGTGTTGTTATCGTGATGATATTGGACATTTCCATCTGTGTCTTAATAAGGCAAGTTTTTAAATATCCTTCTGTTATTCGATTGGTAAGTTAAGATATTTCAAAAATTATAAAATAATCAGAGAACAATTTAGGAGGGAAAAGGTTAGTAGACTGAAACATTTTATACAATTATTCTTCATCTAAAGTTATCACCTTGGAATATGTAACTTCCGGTCTAAAGGGTTACGCTCGTTTTGCCTTTACTTAAATATGCTGAATATTCGTTATACGCATTTAATTTTCCTATTATGCTTAAATTTCTCCTTAACTTTTAGTTTACTTTTTGTGGGTATTTTAATGTCGTTTATATTAACGTAAATTTTTGAAATTAAATATGTTTTTACCAAAAAAAAAAGTATATACGTCCTATGATATCCATCTGTAAATTCATATAAACAACTAATTTGGCAAGATAAAATTTTCGAATAATTCTATAGAATATCTTGGTATGTGCTCTGTATCTTTTCGAGAAGGTCAACTGTATGATCCCAGTAATCTTGAGTTTATTTAATGAAAACAACAATTTTGTAAATCTCATAACTTCACAAATTGCATAACTTACAACCAAACATGTGGTCAATTTGAAAATATTCATTATTTCCCATACGTTTGCTCAAAAATATGTAGTTAACAAAACATTATTAATTGTTCCAAATAACCAGAACTCTTAAAAATTATATCAAAGAATACATCATATAATTGTAGATAAATGACGAATTGTTACGCTAAAGCACATTCTGTCCGAGTTTCAGAGATACAAGACATATTTTCACGAAAAGAACCAACTAGCTAAGAATTTAAAATGTTCCTTACATCCAAGGAAGCTTTACAATATTTATTCACAGTTCGGGAAAGCAAAATGTTTAAGAGAATCTGAAACACGCTTCGCATAAGACAGAGGATCGCACGTGACTTGAAAGTAAAATGGCGAGATTCTAGCAACAATGAGACAATTTTTAGTGCCTCATCAGGGGCTTATGTCTTACGAATTTAATATTCTGCTAGGCGACTTCAAGAATTATCATATTTATATGGAGGTTATTTAAATCTTCAACTTAAGAACTATTTATATACTGATCAGTATCATTAACAAAAATTCAGAGAAGAACAATGCTTAGAGTAAGACATAAAATACTTTATAATTTAATAACTAACTTATTGTAAGCAAATAAATGTCTTCTGGACATCCAAAGTTAAAAAAATCTTCATGTCATATCATCATCATCAGCCTGCAATTCACTGCTGGACATAGTCTTTTCCCATGGCGCAGCACTTAGACCGATCTTCGGCTACACATATACATACTATACTTTATACATACCACATACATTAATAACATTATAATCTATTTGTCACAGAGAACACAGCGTTATTTTTTTTATGACAAATGAGCAGACGGCCTACCTGATAGTGAAAAACTAAAACTAAGCACTTATACACGTCGTTAAGCAATTCACGTCATGAAAATGAAACAATGACTCGTAGTAAGATATAATTTAAAGTATCTGACTTTTTCATGTAAATTCATAGAAGAGTTTATTGAATTATTTATATTAAGAATAATACAAAAAAAAATAAAAAATAAGAACATTTAAACCATAATATTACAGATGAGAAAATGTAAGTCTAATGTATGAAACAATATCCTTATATAGGTAAGTTATTTTCTTAACTAGTTTTTAGTATCTACCATCTTAATTACATTCATAAACTGCATGTCCACCGCACTACATACAAGCAGTTAACAGTTTTCACACTATATAGGGTAAGAAACTAGTGGTAAGCTTTCATAATAAAGAAGGAAAAAGAAGTAGAAATAATCATGAAATTAATTCGAATAAACTAGTATAATATCCGTTTACCACAAGTTGAGTACTATTTTTGGATTGTAAATGTGTTAAGCAATTATTTGTTTTATTTAAATGAGATTGTATAAATCTAAACTTATGCTTACAAAATCAGTCAGCATCAGTATAACACAACTCAGACTTACCAATGAATATTAATGAACATATGATTTCTATGCATAATTTAAACAAAACATGAATTGCATGAACAAAATATTTGCAATCAATTTTAAATGATTATCTCATAGTCGAAACCCATCAGTGATAATATATCGCACTATCATGATACATTGAAAATGTTATTCATCATTTGTTGTAAGCTTTCATGTTACTTCCGATAATTAACAGACTGATTATTTTTAATTATCAAAAATATATAATTATAAATGATTTAATTTTCAATTTCCATAGAGTATTTAACAACGAATTCAATATAGATATAATTACATATAACTCGCCGTTGTCTTATTCATTGTTTGCAACTGATAAAACTATTTAAAGAATTAAAATAGCTTTTGTTTACTCGTAATAAATATCAATATTGCTGACGAGTTCTTTCTTGAGGAGTGAATTAAATATTTCTTTTATATTAAGACTTGATACTGTAACAAGAGTTATTTAAGTATCAGTTTTTTATAAAAAAAAACGCAATAATTCTTAGGATTAAATAATAAGGTCTTGAAACTTTTAACAAATTTGAGATGCAATCCCCTTTCTCAAGAGCACGTTTACTGAGTCTGTCGTGTGTATGCGAAAGGAATTAAATAAAGTCGTGAAGTCAATTACACAAAGCGCCGTCGGATCGTGATCAGTTTGAAGTTAGGAAAACTTATTAAAACTCTATCGTAGTTCTGTGATTCAGTCAATACTTTTAATTAAATTGGCTTATATTTTACAGGGAAATTCAATTAAAGTGGTTATAAAGTTGTCCTGAGTGATCGTGATTTGAAATGGGATTATTTTCATATTTATTGGTAACTTATGTGGTTAGTTAACCCGTTGAACGTTGATTACGTTTGGATTTCTAGTTAAATTTACGGGTTAAATCTTAAGCATACCTCGGAAATGTTTTGTTTAATTAAAATATCTATAATTTATCAGATAAGAAATTGGACCGTCAACGTTATATGTATATAAATATAGTTGTTTTTATTTAATATGCGGATAATTCAGCAATAACGCTGGAAGACACCCAGTAAAAACAGGCATTTCCAATAAAATTTCACTTAAACACGAAATTTAAAATTTTCGCTTTACAGCCTTTTCCTGTTTGCCAAAAGGACTTAAGAGAATTTTATGATAACATAAAATATGCTCTATCTTAAAGTTGACAAAGCTCATTATCAGTCGCAATATAATAATGTATACATCGTTTTAAGTTAACTTGTTAGGAATTGGAAGTCACTGTCAGCGAGTAATGGGCGTTCGTGAGAGGAATGCCATTTGAATTTTGTCGATACACTTTGTGTATGTAAAGCAGTATCTTATAGACTGGTTTAAGGCACTACATAGATTGTGTATAATACTGACAAAATTGCATATAAATATGATAGATAGTTAAGGATGAAGTACATAATAATAACGACCAAACATTTAAACAAGGATTTGGTAATCAGTCAGTGTAAGAGTTTTGAATATGATTAATATTATATATATTTATAACTGGATATTTTTTCAAGGCATTAAACAAATATTTAAAGTTATTTTAAGATCTTTTTAAATCCAGTTTATAAGAAGATACCCAAGCGCGGTATATTTTTACACAAGCTTCCTTAATTTTCCTTTGTGAGATAGCTTACGTGTTCAGAATATCCTTTAGGAATTGGATTCAAAAATAATTGTAGATGTCCTGCGTTTAATTGAACAGAAAATCTTTTATTAGTATCAAGATTCTGTTACTGACTTTAGATCGCTTTACGCATGAAAAAAATTTTAACTTCATATCTTCAGCTTACAATATGCCTTTTAAATTTTATTACGTAAAGTAAAAAGATTAAGTTGTGAGGTGTGACCAACTTTATCTCAATGAAAACAAAATTTATGACAAAGGCAACATTTTGTTCTGTAAATTGGTAATAATAATAATATTAACTGCAAAAAAATTGTTACATTTGTTTTTATAAAATGTCTAACTAAAGAATAAAAGAAACACGCAAAGGCGGTCTTATTGCCAACAGACAGACTCTGACAGACAATCTTTAGTGAAAGGAAATAGACAAAATAGACGGAATGCTGGATAAAAAGAATTTATACTATTTTACTCAGGTTGGATTTGAGGAATAACTTTAGTGGATAATGAGGAATAACCTAAACATACAACAAATACATCAATCAATATCTTTATTACACAACGAATAAACAGGAATATCACTTTCGAATTTACAATGGTAATCATAAAATTTATCCCTGTATAGTAACACGAAACATCAAAAGATATCAAAGTAGCCTGCGGCATCAATTTCGTTGACAAATTGTATAAAAAGACACTTTAAACGTACGAACGAACGTTAAAATACCCGAGGATGACTTTTAAAATGGCTGAATGCACGCTAAACACAGCCCTATTCGACCAACTTTCATTTATTATCCCTCCCATTAACGTAAGAACTCCTTTGTGTCGTGGAAAATATGATTATGACACAAGCCGTCCCTCCTATTGTCCCTTATTCGATTTTTTTCTCGTACAAAAAAACTCAATATGGTAGGCATTTTTCCAGAGCTCGTCCGGGAAATTAAAACTGCTCGCAATGTCATTGTACTTTTTTATGGTTTGTATCCTTTGTTGAGGTGCAATATAAAACTCTACTTTACGTAATATGGAACCTTTTCGTAGTAATCTGCATAGTTTTGTGATGAAAATAAAAGTTTTAAAATTAAAATAAGCTCTCTTTCCTATATCATTTAAATAATCTTTTTCCAGGACGTAAGGAGAATTTATTTAAAAGTTTACCTCAGAATATTGTTATGAATTCAGAGAAATTACGTAAGTTGAGATTTGATATAAAATTCATTCGTAGAAATATTAAATAATAGTTAACCCTCGTATATTTATAAAGTTTGTTGTAACGCAGACAATAATTTCTTTTTAAAATACTAAATAATAATGAAGGCATACACAACACAAATAGAAACGATAAAAATATTTGTTAAATTATTTAAATTCAAAATTCGAACACTAATACTATATAAACGTACTTTATTAAGTTTCACATATAATAATTATAAAGTATGACTGCATCTAGAAATAGACTTAGCCAAGGCGTAGAGTATAAAGAAGAACTACATACAACTCAAACACACTCGTGAACTTCTTATTCGGTAAGAATGAGTTTCTGTAACTTGCACATCTCTATTGAAGTTGGTAAGTAATCTGAAATAATTTGAATTTCCCAGAAGTTACCCTGTAAAGGTGAGGTTTTTATTAAACCAATTTGTTCTCTGGCTTCATTTGTGTTTTAAGCATGACAACATCAAACTAGATAAAAATAATTTCAAAATTTAATGTTTTACATGTGACTATACTTTGAACTATCTAACTTAATTGGCAATATGTAAATCTGAGTAGGAAGAGGGTTAAAAAAATGCGTTTCAAAAACAAACAATGAAAAACTATTCAACAACGTTTTATTTTTTCTCATCCTTCAGCAGCTGATATACGAATGAGAAGTCTTTCTGTCCATATCCACGTGACTGTACAATACGGTACAACTGTGTGGCAACTGCACCGAGAGGGATGGGGGAGCGGATGCCCAAAGCCATGCCACTAGCCAGCTCCAAATCCTGGAGACCAAGCTTACTTTGAACAAAAAATGGTTCTAACTTATAGATATTAGGTACAATAATTTCCTTTCTACTTTACATGAGGTTTAATTAAAAAGCAGATAATTCCAAATCTATATCTTATAGACCTAGTGGCGTGCACACATAGATGCAAATAAGCACTGCTTACCCTACCCATATAACAAGTAACGTACGTTGTTTAATTCTTACTTACATACTTTTAATCATACAATACGCAATACGAATGTTAAATTGTTTACAGACATTTAAAAATATTTCATTTGATTCACTATTTGGTAAAATTGTTAAAAGTGCCATCTATAAACAGAAAACGATATGTTTTTGATCGGCCGCTGCTAACTGCTAGCGCCGCTATGCAGCTAGAGCGGCGGTAGGCACACACTACAGGGTGCATATTTTCCATACAACTAATCTCAAGACGATCTACAAATCTCATGTTTTATGTAGAAAATGATTGCATGTGTGTGTGCAAAAACTATGCATGTGTTATGGTTTGAGAGTCACTGTTTCCTTAATCCTATTCTATTAAATTGTCATACAAATTCTTAATTTTCAAATGAAACGACACTATTTGATAGGTAGGTTTAGTATTCAAATATTTTTTTCGCCATTTTATTGTTATTGAATATTATCATTTGTCTTTCTAAGCGCAAGTGAATAAGTTTAGGTAGCTAATGTGTGAATTTATTAACGAATTATGGAAAATTATAGTTGTGAGCTCTGTGCTGTTGATGTGTGCCTAACGAAATTAATTACGAGTACATTTTAAATTGTCGTTTGAATTTTGAATTTGTCTGTGTCGTTTGTTGTTGTTTGATGATAAAATTAAAATAATTAGAAAAGGGAATATGTGTGTCCAGTTGAGATTTAACTAAAAAAAAGGTAATGTTACTCGTTTTAATAAAAAGTATTCTGATAGTTTTAATTAACTAGCAGATTGTGTACACACAAATAAGTTATTTTGTTTTCCTTGTTTGTTGTTTTCAAATAATAATAATAAGAATGTTTGGATCTCTACTGGATATTAAATTTTAAATAACTTTCATAAAGCGGTGATGAAACAGATCGTACTCGTTTTTAAGTACTTTCGTGGCTCAAAGGTTGATAGTTTTATATAAAGATGATTGTTCCGATCAGCCTGCTGTAACTTTGTGCGCAAATATTATCAATGTTTAAATGAAACTAATATTTTCGGATTACTGCGAGTATTTAATTATTTTTAGACACTAGATACTCCTGACGTTTCGGTTACTTTGCAGCAAGCGTGATTACGGCACACATCTCGTCTGCCCATTAAAAATATAACTCACGAAAGTATTAGATCTCATTATTACAAATGTTTGAGAGGAAATTATGATGAAAATTACCCTACCCCAAATCTCTGTGCACGCCCCTGTATAGACCTATAAACAAATTCAATGTGTATACCTTGACCATGAGTTCATTCTTGAAACCACCATCATAGTTTCTGCTGGATGGAGCGGTCGGTACCAGTCCGGGCACAGGGCAGTAAACCTCAGTAGACCACGAGCGTGCTGATGAGTTGTTCAACACGTCCAGCAAAACTTTGGGATCTAAGCCCATTCTGCAATTTTGGTTGTACTACAATAAATATGGTGCTAGAAAATTTAAAGTTGGACGTACATCATTCTGAAAAGGGTGATCAGTTGGAGAAAAACTATGAAATTGCAACTTAGGCACCTATCTATATAATCTATTGATATTATTTCTTTTATAAACATTTGAATGTTTATTTGTAACTAGTTCCAACCATACCGTAAATATGAATAATGCCTTGAACCCAAAACAGCTGGGCAAAATTTTATATCGATTCTAGATAAGACAATAATGTAAAATATTAAACCCTGACGAAAAGAATAAATACCAGAGGTTTTGAAGGATAGTATAAAATTTTGTTTTAAGTAAAAGGTTATAAAAGTTCACTTTATTTGATTCCGTGAAATAAAAATTCCTTGTACGGTATTATCTTTAACGCCAGAACGTCGTAAATCTAGAACAAATTGTCCAAGTTTCCATTTGCTTAATAAAAAATTCTCTACCCTTCCATTTACATACAAATATGATTGGAAGGAAGGTTACATTTTGATAGGACCTCCCGTCATCGTCGTGTAGGCTATTTCCCGACAAACTAACACTGATAGTATTTTTTATCAAATTATAAGTAAAATATCACCAAAGTGTTCTGCTCATCTTTTCTAAACTGTGATACTTAAAACGACCTTTAAGTTAAAGAAATTCAAACAATTTAAACCAATCCTTTTATAATAGTTTACAAATCATTATTTTCAATTAGCAATATTGAATTTTAATTTTGTCCATATCAAGAACATAAAGTGATAACACCGATCAAATAAAGCGAATATATAAATGGTATTATATGAAATATTAGCGAACAGACAAAGAAATGATTACAAACTAAATCCACAAAGTCAATAGGAAGTTATAACAACCGAGTTCTATTAATGTAATACAGCGGTATAAAGTTTTGCGTAATTAAATCAAATCTCATGCAGGTTGAAGCTGAAGTTCCGCTAAGTTTCACTACAGTTGCATCCAACCCACTGTTACGACGACAAGATGACGTCACGTCCTATACAAACTGATAGGTTTTGATATCATTTGATATATAATTCACTTTTAAACATACTTCGAACTAAGGGGTGATGGAAATAAACGAATTCTTCCTTGAGATTGTCACGTAGCAGCTATTTAGTAGTAAGTTTATTCTATTTATAAGTAAAAATAAATATATATCAATACTAATAATTCACCATACTCACTTAATGCCCATATTCATACATTCGGCTGTTGCCATACCAGTGATTCCCATTAGCATATTATTTGCTAACTTAGCCACTTGACCGGCACCGCTGTCGCCACAATGAAAATGTTTGAGGCCCATGGCTTTCAGCATTGGCAGGGATCTTTCGAAATCCTCTTTGCGGCCCCCTACCATGAATGCTAAAGTGGCATTTTGGGCCCCCATTACACCTAAAAGTATAATTCGGGTTATAAAATATAGCGGTTCGATTATTTTCGAAGATATTATTAAAATGTCCATAATTTTAAAACAATCCTTGACCTTTACATATACATAACTGCCTATGTGAACGAAATGAGTATTTTTAAACATTAACTTTGGTATTATTCCTTTGTATTGTTCCGATATTAATTAATTCCAAATACATTATAAAAATTTTATTAACAATTTTATCATTACCAGTAATATTGGCATTTTATTCTTATTAATTATTTATACTATATATTTGTATTAATCTCATAAGACTTTTTAATTAAATTATTACATTGTAATTATTATCTTTATTTTCGGGACTTTTTATCAGAGGTTAGTGTTTACGAATACGAATCACCGAGATAATTCCGTAAGTTTACCTAATAATTAATAAATGTGTGTATATGGATTTCATTATCTTGATTGTTTTGTCTAAAATTATATAACTTTTTGTTTCAAATGAAACACGTACATTTATTACGTCTGTAATATTTCTGTTCGTGAAAAATTTCATTTTTTTTTTTTTTATATTCTACAAAAAGTTACATAATGTACGAGAATTAAAATGACATAGAGCGTACAAAGCTTAATACAACAGCTCATATTGTGGTCGAATTATTACATGAAAAGGTCATTACTTTTCTTGTGGTTAACGTTAATGTAAATTACACAGAAACTTTTCAAAAAATATGTTAACAAAAAAATCATTTAAAGGGAATAAATAAAAACTTAACATTCGAAGTTTACATCTAATTATATAAATCGGTATTAATTTGAAAGCAATTTAAACAAAACAAAACAATGAAGTAGTATTTTTAAAGCTTCCGAAATATTTGTAATTAAGTATCTGATTTCAAACGAATTGTTGGTAACGTTATATTCGTGATATTATACCTCCAGAAACCGGGGCATCTATGAAGCTGACACCGCTCTCGATGGCCACTGAGAATATCTCCTTGGGAACATTCGGGTCCACAGTACTCGAATCAATGAGAAGTGAACCTTTTGGTGCCTGCAAATAAAGACTAAATAATTAAATACCGTTTTGTAACTGATGAATTACCATGACTTTAAAATATGTTTGTTTTCTTTATAAAACAGTAGAAGATTGCTAACTTGATAATACATGCGTTATTATCTATTACTTTATTCGTATTAAAATATAACATAATTGACGAAACCGCACATCAAAAGTTTTTAGTTTTTGAGCAAAAGAATGAAAAACGAAAAAAAAATTTAAAAAAAAAAATTATTTTATAACTTTAACAACGATGTGTCGTAACAGATTCTAGAAGTAAATAAAGGGCAATACTTTAATCTAAATACTATTTTTTGTGAAACATGTTTCAGCTTGCCCTGGTCTTTATTAACTCGAACGTTTCACTGCTTAACAGACCGTAGTTCAAGCCGTCTGGCGCTGACATCAAAGTCTGAATTGATGTACAAGTACTATTTGGAACGTGAATCTCAAATCTCAAAAATGCCTAACAACTCCGTCTCTTGAAAGAGTATCTTTTTGTTTTTGAAATTGCTCTCAACTTCACATCTGCGTCATCTTCAAAAGCAACTTGTTTTGTAAGTAATTTTTGCCATGATTTACAAACGTATCTTTATAAATAATACACAAGTCATGAATTAAAACATACTTATTTTTATGAACATATAATTGTTTTCAATCTGTCATATACATTTAATTAGGAATTTGTAACTATATAACACGTTTATATTAATGTGCTGTTTAACAACGTCGTCGAAGATATTGTCTCTTATTCCATATTTCTGTTAAATCTCAACAGATGCCTTAATTAATTATTTTTAAAACTATTTACGTTTATGAAACAAACTTATTGTCTGTTGTTTCTACATACATGTTTTACCACGCCATCTTTTCCGAGGTAAGCGTCGAGAACGACTTTGTTGCTGGGCAATATCGACACCACAGCATCGACTCCGTCCACCGCTGCAGCTATGGAACTGGCGCTGGCCACGCCTTCTTTGGCTGCTGCGTTCTGAGCCTCCTTTGAAGGATCGTATCCTCGAACATTGAAGCCCTGGAAATTACATTGCAAATCACCCTTTACGTTTCAACGCCTTGATAGAGTTTTATGGTATTTTATGCAGAAAACGTCAAAAAATCGAACAGTCATCCTATAAACAAGCCTACACGATCAATCAATCAATACATATTATAAAACAAAGTCCCTCACCGCGTCTGTCTGTCTGTCTGTTCGCGATAAACGGAAAAACTACTGCACCGAATATCAAGCAGTTATCTCCACTCGAAAGCGTGATTCTCGAGGTACAATTTGGTATATACTTTGTTAAGTTTATATATACATATATATATAGAGCAAAATTATTAAAGTAAAATACTGATAATATCTTTATCATTGCTTTATCTTATATGACTATATAGCAATAGCAATTTGCATAACATTAGATGTTTACACAACAGTAATTATTTTGAGTCAATAGATTACGAATATTAATTCTGACGTAACAATAACTAGGGATGTACGATATAAACGATGGGTCGAAAACATCAACGAGTAAATATTTTCGCTATATAATTTACATTCAGCTATCATTTAATACAATAAAACGATATTAATGTGTTTCCCTGAGACCTTAAGCGTTACGCAAAAAGCACCCATCTGCATAATTTAACATAATCTTTGCATAAATAGAAGGATTTTAATTTTAAATAGCCGTAAAAGCATTAAATGGCACTACACTTTTTATCTTTCTTTTCATCCGTAATTTAATTTAATGAAATCGACTCTTGAACTAATTGCTCTACTGCTATTTAACTATTTTAAATATTTATAATTTATTATATCAACAACTTAATGACATTATTTTAACGTCAAATTAAATCATTGTTCGCAAAAAGCAAATTTTAATAACGTACTAGACATAACCATGATTTTCTTTCAAATTACAAATTTCGAGTATCTGAAACGACTATTTCTATTTTAATTATAAATATGTCAATTGTATTTATTTAGTAAAGCGAATCGTGACAAACTATTGACATGAAACTTTTTAAATTAAACGCTTCAATTAAATTAATCATAATAAAGAAATATCATATCATTTTATTAAACTTTATAAATAATTTATTTAACACGAATTTCTATTCGTTTAATGATTCAACAGTGTACACTGGTACGAACACATATATGTATATACGCTTTATTCTCATCTATCAAATGTGTTGACCGTTACCCCGCGCCCATGACCTTTAAGTGACTGCCAATATTGTTAAAATTCTTAATTTAACAATGTATTTTTTTACATACATTACAATATATTATGTATAATATTAATAATATCACAGTTTAAAATTTTGTCAAGCAACGCATATGATATCTGTATTCAGCTTCAAGTACCAAATCATTTATCACATAAACATTATGTAGATGTATTAACAAGAATAAACATCAACTCATATAATTTCATCGTCCAAAAATGAGTTTTACGAATGAGGATACTTATTACGAATGAATAAGTAGCAAATGACACTTATTTTTCATATTTTAATTATTTTAATTTAGTATCATGTTTTGTGAAATATTTAATCAATTGGTAAAACGATATATCTTTATATATTATTTGTGTTTGCGTAGCTACAAAAAATAATACACCGATAAGAAGAACAGGTAAATGATAAATTCTGAATATTTGATTATATTATGAACAAGGATAACGTTTTTATTGTTGAATATTAGTCTGTTTGTTGGAAGATGACGGTTTTTATGTAATGACAAATTACTAAATATGACAAAAATTTCACTAACTGATAATTTACTTCAAGGAATTTACTTCTTTTATTTAGAAGCTTCATGAATGACAACAGGCGACGGGTTTCACCGTTTAAATTATTGCCTTCTGAATTAAATGCATTTTTCATTTTAACTTCTGACTCTATTGACCTTTACTCTCTTTGGCATGGAAAGACAAATTGCCTTTACAATTATAATTAAAAAAATATTTTATATAATATTATATTTCAATGAGACTTTTCTTCTCCAATAAATTCAAAGATACATTTATCAGTATTATAATAATCTAGAGAGAAACATCGTCTTATAATAGGAAAGCTGTGTCAGTGCGATGTCTGTAAAAATAGTTTTGGGTTAAAATTAATGTATCTCGAAAATTAACCTTGAAAACGTGTCGTCGCTGAAACTTCTATATAAAAAAATATCAAAAATAAACATACATACACGTGTGAAAAAATAATAATAACGGGAAGAAATATTATAAAAATAAAATTTTTTTTTGTTGTTTTTTCCAAAAGCATAATACCTAAAAATATTGATATTCTTTATATGACTATAGCTCATAATCTTTTGACTTAAAGTATTTAAAATATAATTAAACACGTGGTTTTTAAAAGTCAAAGAACTCATATCACAGAGCATTTAAACATACAATATTATCACAATCACCAAGAGAGACGTTTTAATTATGGATGTACCTTTTTCACGAGGTTAGCGGCCATAAATCCACCCATGTTACCAAGGCCAAGGAAGGCGATATTTTTATCTGCTTTGGAACTGTAGTTCCTTCTAGGAATAGCTAGAAACCGGCTGATCGGGCGTGCCGCCATTTTGGAATAAAAATCTACACGTCCGATGCCGGCGCCCGCGCACAACTTAACTGAACAGAACAACGAGTTACGAAGTTCTGTAGATCATTCCGCTGTTCAAATGTACAGTAATCTATTATTTACTTACGCGTCATCAACATCACATTCAAAATTTAAATTGAATCATTTCTCTGTATTGTGATATCAAATACATTAATTAATACTTTTACCAAACATAAATATATTTTTGTAAAGAAGCAAATAGATCGATTCAAGATGATCATGTTGAAAATGATGTTGTCTCTGTCCCGCACGCAGCTTGCTATATATTTATTTCTTTCCATCACTATCAGCTTGTCTGAATGCTATCATTTTTTTATTTGTGTATTTTACCAGTCAAGGTTACTAGGTTAGTTACGTATATTACGAATACTAGTGTGTCACAATAGGGAATGATGCTTGTTTAAAAAAATGTTTCGTTTCGTTTTCGTTACAAAAACATATAACCCTTAAACTACTCAAGGTTAAGGTCAGAAGTATCTCTTAAGATGAAAGATTCATTAAGATCTTATCTCTTAAGAGTTTGATTGCTGAGTGCTCTCACAAAATACCTTAAGGGCACTTCAAGGGTTTTAATAGATAAAGATAACTCAGGGTTGAAATATAATTATTATCTTCAACAAAACCTAGATCATTTAACCCATAAATTCTTTATAACAGTAATTTTGCTTTCTATTAAAGCATTCAAGTATTGAAAACAAAAAAAAGAAATTATAAATACTAAATTTTTAACGAAGTAAGTTGTAATGAACATTAAAGGAAAGTCTTTTAAGACAAGCCCTCTTGATCTCGCCACGCCCTGTCGCCTCTCATAGCAACAAAATCGAGTTATCGGTAGAAATAAAAAGTCCGCAATATAGTTTTAGTGTGATGCGATAATTCATAACAGTAAAACTGTTTGGTAATTATTAATAAAATTAGTATATTACTCAGACATTTGAATATTTTCTAAAAAATATTTTGTTAATGTTTACAAAAACAACGATCTTTGTAAGCGGCACGTGTTTAGTTATGTGGGTTTTCTTCCACACACGAGAACTATAATAATATAACAAATAATGTGAACAAAGTGGGGAGGGGGGGTATCATCTACGAGTATAACAAATTGACTGGCAGATATCATAAGTTTATTTAGTAGTAAGGAGTGAAAAGCGTATTAAGGTTTAAAATTGTCTGTTTCCCTGCTGTCATGTTGCAGAAATCTCGCAGATTTATATTTTAGAAAGGTACCATCAGGTATCAATTAAATATAGCAATTATGAAATCAAAGGTTACTTCACAGAAACAAAATCTTTCTTTTAAAAAACCGTTGGTAAATCACCAAATCCTAAACAGATAGACTGAAAGGATACTACAGGCTTTATATGAAATATCAACCATCTATTCAATTCTACGGTTTAAAAATATTGTACTATTGCAAACTCTACAGAGATATTTTTTGAGACCTTTGTACCTACAAGGATAGTTTTTGATACGTATCTGGTATCCCCACTAAGTACCTTACTAACCGGACATGAAGACTCATAACGTCACTCTACCAATGATGTGAAGAGGTTCTCGCAACCCTGTCTATGGGATTCAATACAAAGAATCCTTGCTCATCCAGCTCATGGTGGCAGTTTTTGAGTAGTAATTAAACAAAGTAAACCCAAGAAACACTTATACAACTGATGGTGTGATAACATGAGAAACTAGACAGAACGGCAATATGAGACCACAACCTACATTGAGACACTCACTCTCTGACCGGATATTAAATTATCCGAGTGGATTTATCGGTTATAAATTTAATTAAATCTAACCCAAAGCTGTACCCTTTTTTTCATTTATAATTTGTGTCTGATGTTTCTCAATACAAACACAAGGAAAAACAAAAAATATTAGCTTCTTTATCGTAAAACCTTCTTACATTATGTTGTTTATTTCCCGCTCCTTTATTTTTTTTTAATTAGCATTGATAGTTTATAGTTATTAAAATATTTTCAGACAAAAAATGTTATTAAAAAAAAAATATTCAAGCATCTGTAATAAATCACGCCATTTTTATAATTGAACGCCAGGAAATCTTTTAAAATCCAATCCAATCACAAAAGGATTCACTTTGTCTAACTTTGAAATCACATGATGTTTAAAAAACTCGAAAAGTTTCTCAAACATCTGCGGCGTTTCAGAAAGACTGTTTGAACAGATACAGATGGCAACATTCAACGATGCTTGTGGAACATACCTAAGACCATAGACATATCCACTTTGTTATCTGTAACAACACGTCCCTGGAACTACAAATAACTTGGAAAATTGTGCTGTATTTAATACTGAATATTTTTTATATTAACAACTCACTTATTTCATTAAATAACCGTTCTAAATACTTCAATGTAATATATTTATTATTCATTCAGATTTATATTTCCACGTATTCCACGTCCGAATGCTATGAGCATGGCACTTCAAAAGAATTAAAACAATTCAAATGATTATATATGTACATAATCTGTTACGAACTAGCGTAGCAATTGATGGGGTGCGTATTGTTGCCTGTTCCGAAATAAGCGGAGCTCAACAACTTAAATAATTTTGTTTTTGTTTGACAGTTATGAGATTTATTTCAGTTTCCGTTTCAAAAAATGTTGTCCAACATTTTTTTTTTGTGAAATAATCCTTAAGCTCAATATTATATAATAATAACAACTCCATTCAACTATTTCATTAATTAATTATAATTAACTATGATTATAGTTAATGTTTGAAACAAACACCATCTGTATGCAATACCAACTGTATTAATTTAGTTTACTTATTGCTTCTTATTAATTGAAATCCATAGTTTTAAATACGATTCGTACTCGTAATTAAAACCAGACCAGTTAAAGCAAATTTATAGGCTCCACTGCACCGATACCCGCTCATTTGCAATTCTGAGCCTCATTACGCAACATACTCTTTCAAATTGCACTCTAAACAATTGTGTTTTTGCTAAAGCGATGTAAATGACAATGGTAATTATAACTATAAAACTTGTGAAGCGACATTTAAAAATACTATCGTCATATGAGTATTTGCAAATTTTCCAAGATTTTAATTTCGAACATTTGAGCTTTACTAAGCTTTAAATGTAAAGAAAAGAACCACAATGATATTTAATATGATTGTCTAACATTTTCTTATTCTTTATATATAATAAAATCAATAATATTTTCTCATCTACATACTCATTCCCTTTCCATACCTCCCGATTTCTTCTATGTAGTCTGTTTGTTAAAATTAAAACACTTTTACGAACCTGAAAACTTTGCGTAATAACTTTCTATGGGTTAGATAAAAACACACACACAAATACATTTAAATAAACGCTGCCACCTCATATAACATTCCACAGATTATATTTTCTCGCTCCTCAAACACGTTTATAAAATTGTGTTATGTATATCATTCTAACATAATTTTTTATTTGATATAGCATTTCATACATATGGTTTTCTAGAACATGTATGTCCTAAAAAACGTTACACTTCTCTCCATTATTGTGAAAAAGAATTAGTTTTAGTAACTTGGCGACGTAGCTCCTCTTCTTCTGGTCTGATAGACTCCATCGTAGAACCTTTTCCAACTAATTAATATCTGTATTTTGAGCGGCTGAAAAGTTATTAGATTATACATACCAATTATTGTAAAGTTTAAGTGACATTTGAAAATTTTTGTTAGGAAACGTTTAGAAATCTTCTTTAACTGTCGTCAGTGGCTCCATAATTTTCATTTAGGTTCTAAGAGCATATTGACGTCAATTTTTTTATAGTCAGTCAGTCATGTCCTTTGTCTTCCTGCAAGTGAATCTTGTATTTTTTGTTCAATATTAACTATTTCGGTTCCTTACCACTGCTCGTATAAAGAAAGGTAAGGTCCTACTAACTATTACTTAAAAAAAATGACAGCAAACTTTAATGAGATCTAAGATTTTCGCGAGTATTCATCACCGTGATCACGGGCAGACGAGACAGACATCTCGGCAGACGGTTGCTGAAAAGTAACCGAAACGTCGGGAGTATGTAGTTTTTTACAAAAATAAATCACGTGTAGTTCATCCGAAAAATACTAGTTTCATTTAAGCAAGCTTTAAGCTGCTTAATGTTTCAAATATAACTGTTGTTGATTTTATATCTGTTAAGGTTAATATCTTCTATTATTAAGAAGCATAAGTTCTAATGGTATAATGCTTACGCAATCTGTTGTTTGCAAATCTTTGGGAGCCATTAAGTTTATCTGACACTGATAAAGGCTTTGCTGTCAGCTTTCAAACTATGGATACGATAATCTTATCACGGATGACAAAATAGTTGTGTTTAACCAAAAAAAGATTATTGCCCTGAGACACCACTTTGTACTGACCATTTTCCGATTTTCTCAAAAAGTGTAGCAACAACAAAGATTGCGAACACTTTAATGTAGTTAACATTTATGGAATGAATATTATAGCAACAGTTATCTGACTTTAAATAAAAGTTGATTGATGCAAAAGACTTTCTTTAGACCAATTTATAATTTATTTCTCCCCATTCTCATATTGATCATTCTAATAAAACCAGCGACCAACACTCACCATGGGGCTTTTTCATGAATTTTTACCATCACAGTGACGACACTCAATAAAGACTCACAGCCAACTTTTAAAACAAACTAAGCCTCAATGAAACCGTCGATTAATTCAGGTTCGACCCAGAAGCGCATACTAGGTCTTTTAAATAACTAACATATCTCAAAGGGACTATCTGTAAAAAACATGTGTCAAGCGAATGTACACCACCTCTAACTCAACAGCTCTACATCGAGTTACACCTTTTACTATAATAATAATAATCTAAACTTTATTATCAATCAACTAATTTATTTTTATTATGTAGTATTATATCGCCATTCATAAACTTGTTTATCGTATGATCTACGATGTGGTTTTTTGAAAATATTCCATATAATATTTCCTTTGGTTAGACCAATAAACTATCTTTCTTCAGTCTCCAAACACATTAATCTTCAATTCGTAAAGTCATTTCATCCCAATATTCATAATCTAATTTTCCTTTCATATCATTTACTTAATTTCCTCTTTTACTTATACATTATCTTAGTAATAATATTTTGCCATCACTCTTTTTGACATTATTATCTTTCTTACTTCCAATATTTATTTGGTTATTGTCTATGGTTTATAACTTGGTATGTGTGACATAATTTCTTCCTACCTCTTGCAAAAGTTATATTGCCCAGGGATTAGCAGAGATTACAAATAAGCTTGAAATCAATATTATGACTTTGTAAGCTATTAAAGTAAATTGAAAAATTTTTTTTGAAGTTGTTGATAAGAAGTACTATATTACAAGAGTTAATTTATTGAAATTTTAAAATTATACAAGTAATGGCTTCATATTCACTTATGGAACTGCAATTGTTGTAAACAAGCCGGACTAGAACATCCAATTCTAACTCGTCCAGGCGAGGCATTCGTATCTAATGACAGTCAGGAAATTTATCTAGATGGAAATAGTAAATACTATCATTTAATATTGTTTTTAAACAGTTCATTGCCATTTTAGCATTTATTTTTAAGATATATTAAATAATTGTAATTTATTGTATGTTCAAAAAATTTGAGTTTTAATATTGAACCATTTCAGTTCTTAAAATGTTGATTATCTATATCAAAGGAAAACTTTTTGGCTACTCATTTGTCGAACAAGGACCTGAAATATTAATACATATTATAATAAGGTCATTATCATAATTTTTCTGCCCACGTATAATTCGAATATTAATAAAAATTAAGTTTTCATACATAATAATGACAAAGAGCCTTATGAAAAAGCATTTGCAATATTAGGAAAAAAAACATTTGCATCTCTACTTCGGTAGGCTGATTATCATTATACTTATTTATATGTTTGCTTATGTATACATATATATACCGATAGGATAATTCACCCTGCACTCAGCCAGGTTTATCTTTTTCATGTAATGTACTTTTAACAACATAACGAATAAATATAAAAATATGAAAAATGAAAGTAATGGTTATGTAGTCTCGTTTTGTAATCTACCGCCAACATTTTTTTCATTTTCTTCGAATAGTACCCTGGAAGCAGACAAACAAGGTTTTATATATCTTTAAGTCTGGTAGCGTGGCCATAGACATAGCATTTCATATCTTGGATAAAAGGACACCAAGTGTTAGACAGTCGCCAGCCATCTTCTCTATTGAAATTAGCATGTTTTTTATTCCAATAACATCTCGACTTAATCAGTTTTCATGAAGGAGATCTATGGCTATGTTCCTTAAGCCCTAAACCAATACTCCTCCTTCTTTTGTCCAATGTATAGACAACTCACACTCAAACATATAATATTCAATTGACATATTGTTTAATATATTGCCCATTCTATCAGTATGGTAATGTGGCAAGTTTTAATAAAAAAATAATAGATATTTTCGAGGATACATAAATTTATAAAAAAGCGAAAATATTTAACAGTCACCCAATAGCTAGAAATTAGGATCCTCCCAACAATAATATAAGATTTTATACCAATAACCACATTAGTAGACCTCATGGCACTTTCAGCACAATCTTCGTGCCTCCAGAGCAGAACGTGAGAATGTGAATTATGAAATCGTTATTGGTAGAAGACAAAAATAATTAACAGTCAGTGGAATCCCACCCAAAGAGGTGAAACTTCTTAATATGGAAATTAACAAAGGAGGGCGTAGAAATTGATTTATAGTGAACTTATTTCGTGTCTTTACGAAAAACTTTGTTAACATTGCTTACAATTCGCAATAGAACACGCGCATGCGTTCGAGTGCCAACCACTTACTCTCGGTCTGTCTCTCCCTACTCCTTCTCAGGAGGTTCTTAACTTCTTAGAAGACTCATTAGAAATTTCATTTATAAGAATACTAGCAGACACCACGATCTGGTTAATCCACAACCAAAATTACTGTAAAGTATAGAACAGTCTAGTAAAATGCAGAAATATAATATAGGTAAGTAGTGTATTGTAAGAATGTTTTCAGACTCTCTTTCAGTTATACCAGAAACAAGCTGCCAGTGGAATAAATTAGTCATTAACGTGTTTAAATAAATATAATTTAATATATATATACAAAAATAATGCGAAGATTGATGATACTGTCGTCAAAATATTCTAAGCCCTTAAGCAAGCATTGTAATAAAGATTATATCATCCAAGTAAGTGATAAATCATTAACATTTGACAGGGACAGAACTCCCGCTGCAGGTTCAATTATTACAACATCGGACACGTGCTTCGGGGATAATGATTTATAGAGCAGGTTATTAACGTCCTGATTTATCGTTCAAGGAGGAGTTTAACAGAGGGTAGCGACGTATATTAAGGAACACTTGGAGAATCATATATCAAATTACTCTACAGGAGACTTGCACTGCATTCTGTAGCATCATAGCTTCGAGTGTTTACATGATTGAGGCGACAATTTTATTCATAAATATATTGGATCGAAATTATTTAAAACCTGAAATATAATACTATTAAATATAAGCTATTCATAAAATTTATTTTCTCACTTCCAGTCAACAAACAGCACGGTGGTGATCCTCGCTTCATTTAGTCATATACAAAGCAAATAGAAGTAACAACTATAATCAAATATTATTGCTTTCAGTCGAATTTCCCTATAACGAGTACTAACGTTAATTCGAAAAGCAATTTAAACCTGCATATAATCAAATGTTATCCGTAAATAAACTTAAAATTATGCTTCATTTATCTGAAACCGTATTTGTGCTTGTTTAAGTTAATTTGTCGGGTAACTTATATCAAAGCATTCTTGTTCGATGAACACATCCGATATAGTCGATAGATCCCAATACATTTTAACTATAAACAAAACAACTTAACGAAGACCAGTTTGAAACTTTAAAACCAGTATTATTAGAAACCTTATATAATTTTAACTTTCATTGGATATATATTTCATATACCAAAATTATGTAGGCTTTGGTCGATTACATTATAAAATGCACAAGCGGTATATTTAAGATTAAACATAATAAAATTCGGAGGTAAAATATAGTGTAATCTGTTTCAATGTTGCAAAATATAGTGTTGATTTTTAAGAAACATACACATCTTTAAATAATCAAAGTTATAACAGTCGGCGCGACAATTTAAAAATTTACTTAAGCATATATTACTTTCTCTCGATGTAGAATACTCCGCAGCAATTCTGAATTTGAATTGGACACGAAAAGAGTTAATCTGATTTCATCACAAATTCACGATGTTATTTCAGCCACGCCAGTTACGACATACCTTTAATATAGACTCAAATTGTTCTCCGCATACAACGTTTACGTTTATAACGTAACACGTAAATTTGAAAATATATAAAACTATAAATATTTATATACATTGTTACGCGCCTAAAGGATTATTTATATTTATTTTTCAAACTCCTCACTCGAAAATACCTCGTCCCACATAAAATTTTCAATGATGTCGTAAATGTCTGTGAAAATCAGTGACAAGATTTGAACATAGGACTAAGGTAGAAACGTTCTTTTTTTAAATTAAAAAATAAAATGCTTGTATATATTTCAATATTGTAATCATAATTATCATATAATATTTATATTTACTATTCTTTGTTTTTTGTTCGCATGAAGATGATAGAGAATGAAGTGTACAAGATATCAAATTTTGAAAAGAAAATTATTATTTGTTTACTTCTGGAAACCTTAAATCTGTGTTGTTCAAGTTTCTCTCCATGTATTCATCGAGTTCTTTCATTAATTCCTGAGAGTGGAAATAATTCACCCAATTACCAGATTTACCTATAAAATTAGAAACCACGTTTCAAATTACATTCATATAAAGCAAATTGAAAATTACAAATACGTGTTTTCAAACCTTTCCGCAAAAATTGCATTTCAGAGTCAGTATCATCGGTTTTTTTGAACTTGGGTGCACTTCTATTTTTCATATTCTCAAAATTCAGATATTCCACTAATTTATTTTTTTGTTCGTCGGAAAAATCTTTTCCGAGGAACTTGCAGACTTTATCTATGACAAGACGTAGATCCTTAAAAAAGACGGTTCATTTAAAAATCCCGTAAAATTCTGTAAAGTTAAATAAATCGGAGATCTTCAATTACCTTTTGCATTTCCTCATAAAAAAGAAACATCATATTGGGGTGTTTTCGTTTTTCCCAAGACTCCTTTACGTGCGGAAATATAGGCATGTGTATGACTGCAATTTATGTGATAGCATACTTAGAGATAACAACAAAAAATCCTATTCAAATTACTTGATGTAGATACCTAAATCTTTTTTGAAAAGTTCCCAAAATTCCTGCAACTCCACACTTTCGTCAAAGTATCTAAACAATTTGTGCATGAAGAAGAACGATACAATCACGTCACGAGGATCCCGAGCTATATAAAACACCTAGGGGTTATTAAAAAGAAAATTAATGTATAGTTATTTAAAACTGTTATGTAAATTGCTATATAGATTCAAGGATTTTAAGCTACGTGAATCAATTTATGATGTAAATTAACATATATATTTTGATTTTTAATTCAGGTGATCTGAAAGTACAATTGCTATTATTATAACCACCCACAACCTGACCGAGCACAAAAGTTCTAATTGGAAAAGAGTTCGAGGCTTTATTCTCCCTTATGGCGGTTACAAATTTGGTTATATCCTTTAAAAATTAATTACTGAAGATTCCTTTATACAGTTTTTCTAAACGTTCCAGAAAATAAAAATCAAAAATCTTAACGTCTATCTAATGAGTAATTTTGATACACATTGACCTTTGCAGTATCAAGTAGCTTAGGCGGCAACAGAGAGAGTGGCAGATGACTCTTAACATATCGTGGTGAAGCCAAAGTATGCAAATTTGTGAAGTCATTGACAGTGGCACGGTAACCGTGATCTTTCGAGGATGGTTTTTTCTTATCAGATTCCAAAGTTGGGTATCTGTAAGATAAGTTTGGAGATAAAAAAATTATTGAAATATCATTCTTCACATTAAATCTTCTTCACATCAAAGAGATGATTCTTCACATTGAATGGAAAAAAATATATTTTTATGTAGAACTGACAAATATGGTCACATAAAAGATGTTAAGATAAAGTATTATATCTTACAATTTAAATAAAAAAATTAAAAATATTTGTTAAGATTTGGATTGTGTCTTTTCAGTAGATTCATTAAGTAAAAATCAATTTAAAATAAATAATATAGGACCAAACTTCTGATCCTTTTTCTCATGTAAAGAATCGAAGACAAAACGCCTTTCGTAATTGTGAGGGGGTGAAGCTTTACTTAATTCAGCCCGAACATCATAAAATTTTATACCTTCGGACACTTACTCTATGTATGCAAATCTTTGAGACAACATTGTTGTGGCCGTCTCATAATCCAAGTCGTTCGCTACAAGCCATACCAGTTCTTGGAGCCATGTTGTCCCTAGTTGAATATAAATATATATATATATAAGTCCCTGTTACGATTATCAACCTGTCAACTAAATGATATTTTTATTTCACTTCGACTTAACAACAAGAATTCACATAAACAATAAACGTTTGTAAGATATCACAAACATAAAATCAATAATCACTTTAAATTTTTCTGGGATCAGTATGAATGGCTCAAAAGGTTTTCAAACCTGATCTGGAGAATGAAATCACCCAGACATCATCTGTCCTTACATCGAGATTGTAAATGGTTGAAGCGTGTTCCTTGTAACCAGGAGGTTGGAAGTATCCATGACTCCCGACACGAAGAAACTTACGTATATAGTCTGGTAACAAGACAAAATTAATTTAGTTCAAATTACAATAAGCATTGTTATAGAAAAAATATATAATGTACTAGCAATAACTAAGCTATTGTGTTTGACAACGTTATTACGACGATTACTTGTGTTCAATGAAACGAAACACGAATCGAATGTTGCCGAGCTGAAATTGAGCTGTGATCGAACCCGTAGACCTTTCAATGGGACCATAATATATTAAATTGAATAAAATGTTGCGTCAATGCGATTGATTATGTTGTAGGAACATTGAAATATAAAGTTAAAATGATTTATTATTATTATCCACAATTACTAATTTAACGAATCCAATGTTCCTCTATATTCTGATTATTGTCCAAAAACAAGCATATTAACGAAAACTATTTCACCAAAACCTACTCTTGTAGTATTTCTTGACAATCAAGTCCTCTTCTTCAGTAACCTCTCTGATTTCATGCGGAAATTCTAATGTCTGGTTCATATTCTGAAAGTAACCAATATAAAGGTCAACATATTCGCCGTCTATACTCTAAGAAGAACATATTTTAAAATAAATTCAATATATCTTGTGCTAGTCCTTTTTATTAGTCTTAACCTTACTTGTTTTGAATTTTAACGACTAACACTCCTTGTTATTTATTGTCGCTGAAGTAATATGTCGTTAGGAGATGAACATATTGTGCAAAAGCACCTAAATAAGTTTTCAATCGGATAGTAGATAATACAATTTTTATTTCTTAGAAATTAAAGTTAGTTGCTGTTTTGAGGAACGACCTTTTCCTGTTGAGGTGAAACCAAGCCTTTATGTGTATGGCTATAAACTTACTATAAATTCAGTTTGCTTTTCTCATCAACCAATACTGTGTAGTAAATCGAATGAATGGCATTGATATGAAACTACAAAATTATGAATGATTTTTAAGTTTATTTTTATATCAATATAATTATTTATACAAGTAAGCTATTCTGAGACATAAAACATACGGGATTTGCGGTTCTAGGAATTAATACTTTAAGGAATCAAAACGTTATACTATTTATATTGTATAATAATTACATCTGTTTAGTTCAGATTGTTTTAATACGTTTTACATAATGGTAGAATTGCTTGTCGTAAACAAGAGTTCCATTAAGTGACTTAACAAAATGCTTATCCTAAAGATATCTGTTTACAGATATAAGGACTTATTATATTATTTTTTTAGGTATCTTTGAGATTCCATTGATAAGATAAATTATTTAGTTAAAATTTTTCAATGACATTTACACTTGACAAAATATTAATTTGTCTTTAAACTGTAATTATAATCTAACATATCTCAGCGAGGTTGTATTAATTTCATTATAAAATAGTACTTCTATGAACTTTAAAATTAAAATTCGTATAGGACGTCGCCTCTGAGGAATGACGTCGAATATAATTGTATTTTTGTAAAATTCTTGAATTGGATTAAAGCCAAGAACGCTCGGATCGTTGATCGAGAACACTTACACCGGGCGAATTTGTAATAAGTGCTTTTAATTAAAATTCAGCGAACAACAATCAAATTAATGAACTACAATTGATCTCCAACTTTCTTTGTCTGTATGTGAGGCTTTTTTGTTATAAGAGAATATGAATAGAATAAAACGACTCCATTCGTCATCGGGAGACAATACGACGGATTCACGATTATAATCGTAAATATATGGACACAAATAATTTATATATATTTTATCGAATAACTAATAGTTTTTGAATATTTATTGCACAGTTTCATGATAATTTATAATGCATACTAAATCATATTTCATGTCTAAATATAATTTGTTGTTTTATTTACAGAAAACATAAACTTAAGAGCGAAGGGAAATTAGTTTTTAATATTATGTTTAATTTACGCGTTTATAGATGTTACAGGAATATCTTTAATATCTTTGTTATATAATAAAGAAATTTTCAGTCGTTGACTCCTTATAATTACTAGAAAGATAAAATTTTCTACCCATTTTTGACATCAAAGGAACGGACAGCAAATAGCAACAAAGGTGAGATTGCTTTGAAGTGCCATCGACTTTAATGAGCGCTTGCGGTACAAGTTCAAAGACTGCTGCAAAGGGAACTTCATCTTATGATATCATTAATTGACATTTGCTTCGCTTGTTAGAATTCCACACTGAGGTCGTAACAAAGAATATTGGTAGGGACAGACGAAAAACAATCTCATCAGAATAAATGCTAACAAAGCAACATATGTTTAGCTAACACTTGGATTTAAAATCGTGTAGAAAATTAAGGACGCATAATACCTAATAATAGATTCTAAACTACAACGACTAGGGTATGACGTTTCAATTGCTTTGCGAATTTAGCTTATTGAGATTGATAACTTAATATATATGCTATACCAGGGTTAACAGGTTAAACCCTGCTCATACTCCTATATTATTTTTAATGAAAATATAAATATTTATTTTTAAAAGAGCATATTTTTCGCAAAGCCTGATACCTGTTTGTCCGTGTTAGAGGATGTCATTGAGAAACGAGTTTCAATATATTTAAATACACAGGTAATAGCGGTTGTCTGTTGATTGTATCAAAAACATAAAATGCGAATAAAATATTCAATGTTTATCTCACTCTGTGGCCTAAAATAAAGAGAAGTATTGTCCCAATAACATATTGAAATAGCAAATAATTTCAAAATTTCTCATATAATAACTGTATAAACTTTACTGGTATGTAGATTTTTTTTTAATATAGCTGGATCTAAACACTTCACTTATGAGGCATACGAGTTTATATCATACTATTAAATACTCAAAATATTATTTATTAATAATCTAAAAACAAGGACAACATATACTTACTTATCAATTGCAGGCAGAGTTACGATGCGAGTTAGTTGACAGACGATGCAACACTAGCTGGGAAGGAATTCACCTTAATTCTTATATATGTATGGTGTGACATTTCATAAGAATTCAAAGCGAAGAAAACAAGAGTACGAATTTATTTATTGTGTTCAAAATTAATAATTAATATAAAAAATATATCTAAGAAAGACTTGCGAGAGATTGACCATCGAATATGTATGATTGTCACTTACAGTTCCAGAGGTCCCGGGTTCAAATCTCCTAAAACTCCAATTGTTTTCATTCCTTTTATACCTGAAACTTTTCATTTCAACCGTAATTAATTTTGAATCTCTTTATTTGTCACTTTATCATTCATATAAAAACAAGACTTGGTTGCACTTTGTGTATTGTAAATAGATGAAGTAAAACAACAAGAATTTTAAGAGACACTACGAAAGGCTATATAAAAACATTAATATATATTAGTAAATATAAATAAAAAACATTAAAAATGGATTCATCAAATAAGTTATCAGTCTGGAGTCAGAATAGAAATATATGAGAGTGTATAAATATTTTCCGTTTATTTTATCTCGTTTCCTCGTGTTAAAATTTCTTTTAATATAAACATAGCATTAAAACAGAAATAGATTTTATAAGGGTCGAAGCGAACATAATTATAACGCCGGTACAATAAACGAGGGGCTGATAAACATATGCTATAATGATTATAGGAATAACAGTTTAATTGAGTCAACCTTCGATTTATGTTATATAGGATGATCTAAAATAAATCAATGCTTCATTAAACAGAAATCACAGAGGGTATTAATTATACAGCCAATATTGGTTATGACTAAAATTAGTTCATTAATTAGTCACGAGTTGGTCAAAGTTCAAACAGTGTCATAACCTACAATAGCATCTTTTATTAACACCATCCTAGTAAACTGATAAGCATGAAAGTATTTACGAAAAATTAATGGGAATATGTATGTATGGTTGTTTCTTAACCTTTCAAGGGAAAACTACGAAATGTATAGCGTATTATTCATCAGGAACACTAATTTGCGAGGGAAATTGCATAACAATCACATCTTATATGAAGTCACATGACACATGGCTATGCTAACCATATCTGTTTAGTGTGTACCATACTTGTTTGAAAATATTTTCGTTTCTCTCTGAATGTCATTCCGAAGTCTAAAAAGACGACGTCGTACACAAAATCTAATAAGAGAAAGTTTGGCATATTGAACCGACAAAGAAATCGGTTCATCTTCATATCTGAAAAAGTAGTTCTTTAAATTCAATACCCGAACCTCAAAGTGATATGCATCCAACTTCATAACATGTCGGCTTTATAGTTTTGCTATAGTATTAGTGTTTTGTTTCCAAAATTCAATATTTTGTTTAAATCTAGCTATGTGTTCTAAAAGTATCTCCGTTAAAGACAACAATACGATGTTTGGTAAATTCCAGTCTATATTACCTATGTATCTGTGATTAAAAGATTTTTAACTGTCGGTAGTGTTTGTTGTTCATATTTTTATAAGATATTGAGCATGAATCCTGTCGGGATAACTAAATCGGACCTGAAGCAGTTAAATAAAATGAACCGTTCCAATTTACCAACTCCGAAACAATATAGGAAGTAATAAGTTACAGTGATAGTTAAGAAATCTGAAGAGAACTTATATTTTTATACGAACTCGAGAACAACCCAGAGAACAAAAATTAGGAAAACGAATGAGCTATATTTAAAGAAATTACAAAAATAAAAAAGGTCCCAAACCTGATTGGATCCAGTGAGTGCGTCGTCTTGATTGGAATCGTGAAAGATGTATTCAACAATAGGCTATTTGACTTATGATTACACTATGAAAAGCCTGATATTTTTTAAAGGAATTGTTATAGCAATTATGGTGTTAGTTTTAATTTCTTTAATGAATCTTTTCTTTTTGATTTAATTAAGATATTATGGAAGACAAATTTAACTAAACAATAACAAATACGACAAAACTATTTGGTTATATTCTCTCACTATATAGTGTTAATTTGTAGCAAATAAAACTAAAATCATTAGTTTTAATTTTAATTCTCACAGAAAACTTACGTTTTAAAATATTAATTACCACACTTAATACATGTTTGAAAAATTGTCTATGCAGACCAGACTTTGCCTTGTATGAATTGGATTAAAGTTTAATTAAAACAAAAGCAATTAAGTCTATCCAAGTGTCTTATAAGCACAAAGCATTTTAGTAGGTAAGACTTCACGCAAGACTGAGACGTTATCTCTTCTGACGTGTTAATCCGGACACAATGATGAATGGTTTAACAATGGGACTTCATTAGTGAGCGGAAACATAAATTAATACCGCGTCAGATCCTGCGAGGAACAGATTTGTAGCGGATGATGTATAGCGCTTGGATGTCGCAAGCAAATTACTGTTATCTCGCATTAATCACGATTTTTGCTGCATTGCAGTTTTTCATACATTTCTAAAAGTTTCATACTAATAATATCATGAAAGCAAAACGCCTGGACTTTATATATGGTACGGTTATTTGTTTGTCTCCGAAACAACTAAATTGTCATGTTTTTGTTCGCATTAAGGAAACCCTATTTGAATTAAGGCCTTGTTAAATTTTAATCCTAAAAATATTTTTAGCTCCAAATAAGCACCCTAAACAGTGGGCGTAAATTGGAGTGCTTCCTGTTTTGTATGCTCTACAGTAGGAATTTAGAAATTCATGAACAAAACACAGTAAATACCTATATTATTTATTTCTCTGTATAAAATAAATACGTGGTACGTAAGAGTAGTTCAGCTTGTGTATCTATATTAATCATAACCTGTTAGGGCGCTAGTTCTTCTGGAGATGAAATGCCTAACTCACTGTAACCAAAACTATCACCTTCCCGGTTAACTAACCATGAAGTCTAAGCGTATATACAAATCTGAGGATGTCTTGCAAAATAAATATCACATTCGCATGTCCTGAAAACTGCATTTCAATAACAATAAAAAACTTCTTACCTATGTTTATAAGTTTTGTAACTAAGAATAAATTAGTTGCCGCAACACATTTCTGCCGCAAACATTTCTTTCAGATAACTAAGCGTAAGCAACATATGTTTTGTTTCGCTCCCTTGTTGCAAATTAACTAATTAATTTAAAGACAATTTATTCACTCGTAGAATAACGATTTCTAATTAGTCAACGAAATTACTCTTTTACTACGTTACCCCCCTAAATTTGAACTTCGGACAATCTGTTTATCTTAAATTACAATACATCTTTCTGATGTTACTAAATCAATCCCTTATTAGAATCATTTAACAGAAAGTATTATTATATCTTATAAAGTGGTATCACTCATTACTAAGAATATAAATGTCATTCTAATCTCACTCTTCGTTATTCACTGCTTGAAATAAACAGTCAATTGTACTGTATTCTTAAAAAAACTAAATTCGAGAATAATGTTTGATATAAACTGACACATAAAATCCCATACGAAAAAATTATATAAGGTATTATAAATGTCATGTAAATAAGAAATATATTAAACCATTAAACTTAAGAGTTGCCGAACTCAAGAGGCATTTAATGGGGCTCGTGGCTCGAAGGTTCTCAAATAGCGACCACATAAAACGCTTTATATTAAAGCGTAGTGTAGATTAACCCCTCATGAACTGATGGTATGGGAAGACGAGCTGGTCAGTACGGCGAGTTCCAGATGGATACAAAAGTCAGGACGGAGTGACTTAGTGTCGGTTGCAGGAGGAGTATTTCCAGCAGTGGATAATCATCTGGGCTTATGATGACAATAATGATGATACCGTTAAAAAATAGAAGCAAAGTACTAAAATTTTTTTTGTTTCCAAATTAATTTAAATAAGATATAAGTTGTTAGTGTTACGTTTACAATAAAGATAAGTTGAATTCTATTTTAAAATATATTACAGAATAATAATAAACAACCGAAACCTATTAGTAATAATACGTTGGCTCAAATTGATTACCAAAGATATTTGCTCTTTTGTAATTGTGTTAGAATTCAGTTCAAGTGAAAATATCTAGATGGCGCTGTAGATGTATCTAAAGAAAATAATTGTTAATTCTACAATAACATGTTTTATACCTACATAGAAAATGACAAAACTATGAATAAACCTATATAATGATATTATACTAGGGTTCACGGTCCTTTGTAGTCTATATTACAATATAAACATTTATAATATTTTAAAACTATTCAACAAAATAAATTATTTGAATAAATTCTTTAAACAAAATAATGATAAAATTATCTTTTTGAATATTATAGTAATTTCTTTGTTATAAATCATCTGAAAACGTAATAAACTCTTGACTGAATAAATAAGCCCGTTGTTTTATCGAACGGAATGGGTTAACAAAATGGCTGAAACGGGATCCGTTGTAACGGAACGTGATCGATTAAACAGGGATTAACGGAACGTGTTTATACAGCCAACACAGGTAACTTGGTTTTCAGCATGATTTAACATATGGGCACTCTTTTGTAAAATTATTGACAAAACTTCATTTAGACGTATGCCTTGGGAACAAAGCACAAAAAACTTTATGTATATGAAGTAATTTTAATCAAGTATATACTTTTTCAAATGATTCAAAAGAATTTGAAATAGTTTGAAAAGAAATCTACTATGGGCTTTTATGAGTATTATAGGAATGTCAGTCAGTTATTCTTCGATTTTAAATCAAACTAAATCTGAACGCAAAATCTATTGTACAGAGGTAAGTTGGAATCGCAATTTAGGTCTTCATTTTTAAGAATGTTACCTTATAAATTAACAAACATTTACCACCACACAGACTTATCGTAATTGTGGAGAACCTTATCACTGCAATATATTGATATTTTTATGTATGAACATTTTAAAATCATCTTTAAATATTTTAAAACATAAATAATGAATTTTGATACTACAATGAAATAGAGTGTTTTAACATAAGCTCTAACTTATATACATAACCTTATAAACAGTATATGACAATTAAAATTCTCTCTCATTAAAAACTACATCAAAGTGTATAACATTTTAGCTCTCGCTATTCCTGAATCTTCATCCGAAGGATTCAGGAACGTTAATATTACACAAAGATGCGTTTCTCTGAGCTCCGGAATATCGTTGCAAGAATTTAATTAAATTATAAATTTTATTAAAACGAGATTCATAATACAGTCTCCGCCAGTTGGCTCGTAACAATTTGATAATTAAAATGGAAAAGCTATGCTGAATTACCGTTCCATGTTTAGGGTATATTATACTATTATTTTTATAAGCGAAGTTAGCAACCAAATGAAAATACTTGACTACATTTTCGTTATCCTACATAATAGGGAGGATAAATTAATTTAGGTATTGCCTTCAATGAAATTATGCAGTACATACATTCTTAAGATAATTCCCGAATGTTTAGTCATCAGTATATAATTTTAATTGTAATATATATACGTAGAGATATTTGGGGCTGTATAAGACAAATTCCGATTGCGGCCATCTTGATTTTTTTTTGTTCCTGACGTCTACGGATCAACGTGGTTTAACTATTCTGACTGCTATATAAATTTACTTAAGAACAAAAAGACGTGATATTTTTTTTGGATAGAATTATTTGTCTATATATTATATTATTTGGGACTATTTAGAATTAGCTTTTGTCTGATTATATTTTTTTAAAAGTCACGAACAAATAAAGTTATAACCACAATACTAGAGAACTATTTCAAAACAGTGCTGTTATTGATAAGTAAATATAAATTGAGAAAATATATAAGGGAAAATAAGAAAGCCGTGTAAAAACAACTCTTAATGAGTAAGTTCTAGATTGTCATCTTATTTGTTAAGCAAATTCATTTAGAGCGCTGTAAATTCGTATTAATTAAAATTAAAACTATTCGGTGAACGCTAAGTATTCCTAATTTTTCACATCACCGTTTCCTAAACTGACTAGAAAGATAGAGACAAAGATTTGTATCCAAGCACAATCTTATTACAACACTTAGTACACTCAATCAACTTGTAAATAATTTCACTTATAGTAATTTATATTAATAAAAATAACAAATAGGTCCTGTGTTACAATCTCTAAATGCTGTTAACGACCTTGTTAAGGACCTTGGCCTTCGCATTTCAACATTAAACTGAAATAAAAAATCGAAACAAATAAATATTGAAGTGTGACTTTATATATCATTAGAAAAAAAATGTCATCTAAATAAATATAGAGTGACTTCAACTTGGCATTTAAATGGCATAAACTTCATGAAACCCCTGAATAAGTTGCAAGTACTCAACAGTTATCAAAGATCAATTTATCCGATTCCGGACAACACGTAATTTAATCCAGCCTTGTCAATTTAGAAAGAATGGTTTTAAAGTTGAGAGGAAAATTTTACAGAAATAGAAAGAAATGCAGCCGGAAGGGAATTGTACATTAAGTTTCAGTTAAGTTTCAGAGTTTAATGAGTAATACGTCTCCATAGCTAGACTTGTAATTAAAGGAACTAAGTGGTTAGGAACTTATAGCAGCTTTATATTTATGACTGGATTGTTACATACTTATAAATTAACGTTGGTATTACACGCCAATGGTTCTTAGCAAAGGTTTGAAATCACTAGTTTTCATAATATTCCCAAAGAATGTTTATTTCTGTTGCTGTTTATTTGTGTCCCAATTTCTTATATATTTTAATTTCAACAAAAGTTCAAGCATCTTTTTAATCACAGAAGATATCAATGAATTCATTGATTCACATTCATTAGTTACAGTTTTTTAAGGATCTCAGCGAACTCTATATGAAAATATAAAAATTAAATACGAGATTACATTCTGAATGTGAAATAAAATAAATTTTCAATCGACAGCATAATCCAATGCTTTCCCGTTAATAACTTAAGAACCGCTAATCTTGCGTTTGAGCGGTTTTTGCTGTAATAGCTATTTTGACTTTAATGACATCTAAGACTTTCGCGAGTTTTATTCATTTAAATGAAACTAATATTTTTCGCATATACTACGCGTGCTTTATTCTTGTAAAAAAAAAACTACATACCCCCGACGTTTCGGTTACTTTTCTGAAACTGTGATCACGGGCAGACGAGATGTGAATATCTGAAAATTTTCCAAAAAGAAAGCACGCGAAGTATATCCGAAAAATAATAGTTTCATTTAAATGTTTTGTCTTTAGCTCTGCTGTACGAGACAATAGTTTTATTACCATATAATTTTAATTACTCTAAGTTTAAATTACTTAGAAAAAGTTCTAAATTCAACTTTAATAACGCCAAAATAATAAAATTGAAATACCAACAAAAAATTTGAAAAAAATCATATTTTTACGAACCTAGTGTACACACTAGTACACTTTATTATAATAAAAGAAAAAAAATCTTATATTTTTTATCATTTTTTTTTTAAATCACAAACCTACAAAGGCTTTTATTTTTATCTGTTATTGATGTGAGTACATATGTTGGAATCAAAGCTTGCAACTTAATTTTTTTTATTATACTCATAACTTATCGAGATGACATTTTTACCTAGTCAGTTTCCATGACAAAGTGATGTTGGCTGAGTTACGTTAACCTTAAACGTGTTGGACGAGCCAACTTGGTGAAGCAATTTTCGTAGTGCATTATCGTGATACATGTCACTTAAAGGGTTGTTGCTATTTACTAAAGTTATAATAAGGAAGTGATTGAATTTTAATATAATTTTAAATTCATACAACACAATTTAAATTACATTAATAATTTACCACAAAAACCTTATGTATACAAATATGAAAACGTAAGCAAAAAAAAACGTTAATTTTGTAACATCCATGAATACACAAGTGTATCTCGTTACAAATTTTTGTGACGAACTGGGGCTTATCTACACTATGATATCGCTTACTCACACCAGATAAACTATCGATCGAACTCACAAATATGTACCGAACTTATGCCGAAAGTAATGAAGTGATAATAACGTAACAAAATTTTTATTAAATACATACATTCATTATTGGTGTACATATTAAAATATAAATTTTGAATTACACACAAGTGTATGAAATAAATTTCTCATTATTTTTCTCATAGTTTCGTTGTTTTATTTAATAATAGCCTCCGGGTTTCGTAATGAAGAATAAAAATTCAGGTGCGAAAAAATTGGGAGTAAGCAATTACTTGGCTTGGTTTTGATTAAATTTTGACTTCCGCAACTTGTTTAAGTCTAAAAACACACCTAGCTTCAGATTACGCTGAACAATTGTATACAAACCGAAACATATTTATTTGTGAAATGAAAAAGAAAGAAAATGAAGTGTACTATAACTGGTTGTCAAAAAAACAATCAACAAAAATTATATCTTAGATTTCTATCGTATACTCATTTAAATGAAACTAAGTTTTTCTGTTTCTAAGCGGTTTTTATTATTTTATACCTACATAATCCAGACGTTTGTGTTCCTTAACAGTAACCGTGATCACAGCAGACAAGGTGACGAGGAGGAGGAGACGAAAAAAAAAACCTTTTTTTTCCATAATTAAAAAATATATTTTGAACACATAAATTTAAAAAAGTATTTTAAACAGCGAATCAAAATTAAAATACCTCAACTACTATTACTATGCTGCTCTAAATAACTATTTATGTCCATCATTCATTAGCATCTGATAATATTTGTGTTATTAAAATCAAATCAATTTGTCGCGCTGATATATCTGAACAAACTAAACTAAATGCTGCAAATAACAGATTTAATTAATATTATAAAATAATTAATTATAAAACTTATTTTTTACAATGTGCACAGGAAAGCAAAGCTTACATAGCACTTCCTGTGCGCGTAGTGGGAGCTGTAATACGACCTTAACACGGCCTGAGGCTTTTAAAAATATGTAGGATTCACGTACCAGACCTTTAATTAGCAATACCTGACGCAAGAACTAAATTATTGATTTTAATAATTATTTGCTTTTTCTAAATGAATAGTCCTACTATTACATATGTATGTCCATGCAAATGGTTTCTGTAAAGAATAAAATATTTAATGCTTTGTCTTATATCACAATGCAAATACAATCATGAATCACCCTTAACGTTTTCTTAGCAGAAATAGCGACAGTGTAAAAATGAAAGTTTCCAAATTAACATTTTACAAGCATCTTCCTTAGTGAATACCGAAAATGTATACTGTGGCTACATAAACAGAAGGAACTAACAAAACTGAAGATTGCTACAGAGAAATATGTCACGGAACATCAAATAAAATTATAATAAAAAAAAAACACAAATTTAATTCCTATTTAATTTTTGACATATGATCAGAATCAAAATTTGCTTTCGACTATTAAACTAGGAGCTGATAAACTCGCGTCTGATAAATATTATTGATATAAGTCGTTGGAAACGAACGGTTCGGTTCAATTCGCCACAGTTCCGTGGTATTGCTTCTTCGTAAAAACTGCCTTATGAGATCCACGCACACATTCATCGAGGTGACAGAGGAAGAGGAAAGGATCATTAGAAAATGCTTATTAGGTGCGTTGTGAAGTGTTGTGTTTTAACTAGTTGTTATGAAATACATTCAGGTGAGAGAATTCATTTGATATCACATGTGTTTGTTTTATTTCATGAATAAAACAACATTTAATAACATGATTTTAAAAATCGAACATTACGTTTGATTTTTTGAATACAATACCTCAAACAAATACTATTGATATAAAATTATATTATACATTTTCGACGAAAAAAGTTATAAGTACCTCAATAGAAGGCAACGAGGCTCACCATTGGATATCTTTATACTTTATTTTAAATCTTTATACATTTTATATATGATTTTAAACACTCGATTCCTGGTACATTTTTTGTCATACTATTAAAAGTTTGCCAGAATTGTTTTATAGATTGTCTTTATTACGATATTAAACATTAAATTTAAAATTGAATTTACTGGTAATTATACTTATGATAAAAAATTACCATATATTACCAAGGTAATCTCTACAACTGAGTTAGGAATCTTATACCGAACTTAAGGATTAAACAAACTATTTAAAAATAGGACATATGACAAATTAAGAGTTCGTCAGACAAATAAAAATATTTTCAGCCCCAAAAATAAAATATTTCTTTCCCTCAACATTCTTTGTTACGGGAGCTTGAGCTTAGTGGAGAAAAAATATTTAATGCATATTTAAACACAGGAGTGTCCTTCAAATTAATGTATAAATCTGGTGAAAACATAGATATTAGATTTAAATACGTATACTCTTCAGAAAATTGCAAAATACATTTATTTGGTCTTCCCATTTATTTGGTCATTTATTTATTTGGTCATTACATTTATTTGGTCTTCCCATTCAGTGAATTTATTATATTCCCCTAAACCCCTATGTTTCCTGATACACAATGCTTTTTTCTTGGGATTCCCTTAAAAAAACTTGACAATATTTATTAATATAGTTCTTTATTCTACATTTGAAAAATTTAACAATTTTTAATTATCACTTATGTTTGTAACTTACAATGACATTAAAATTTAACACTTTCTTTAAACTGGTGTAACGTGTTTGCTATCTACAGCTAATTTTATTCTTATAAGCCGATATGAAATATTTTATAACACCTGATAGTTTACCCCTGCTATATAGATATATAAAGCAAATTAGATTCTTCCTCAAGACCAAGTAGTAGTAACATTTTAACAATACCTAAACTTTACAATTTATAATTATTAAAACACTCGTTTCTTAGTGATAATTCTAATCATATTAAAAAAAAAACTATTAACATAGTTCACGAAAGTTATTGTACTGTTAAATGAAATTTATTAGATAATGGCGTCTATAAAGATATTACAGAAACATTATCCTGAAGCCTTGTTTTCAATTTCATATCTTTATGACTGATTCAGAGATTACACGCTCACATTCCAAGGTTTCGGATAAATAAGTAAAGTGCTATTATTACATAAGTTTGAAAATTAAACATAACTTTCAATTGTTTTTCCAGTACTTATTGATATCTAGACTAGGCAAGGAACGAAATAATTAGACCTCACGGCGAGAGTAGCTCCTCTGTATTGTTATTTATAATATACCACACTGTAATTGTATTCATTCCTTCTATTAAATGGCCCGAATCCTTGACTTAGTAATTAATTACATATTCTGTTTGATCTTGCAAAGTTATTAACAGGCAATTAGCGAACTATGAATTAACACTGTTATCATTTAGAAAAGTAATATTGAGGGCGTATGTACTAATGAATGCAAATTGTTTCAAAGGAATCAATGGCATTTCGGAATTATAGCAATAAAAGTTTGATCTAAATATAAATATAGTAAGTGTTCAGTTGCAATAATATTTTTTATAAATTACTTGGATACTTCTTATATTAGACATAAATTTTTAACTTATACTAAATGAACATTGATTAGAGTATTGCTGTAGTTTCTATTGGCTTCCATGGCGTTACCAGGAAGGATTGTTGTTCTGAGTGGAACCTACCCTTTGAATACGGGCTTAAAGAGCCCGGAGACATACGCAAGCCCCAAGAGTGCCTCTAAGAGGCCGGACCCCGGCTTATAACGTCGTTGAAAGGTGGGTGAAATCAGAAAACGTAATATCTTACCTTCAACCCATGGCAGAACACCGAAACGTAGTGTATACTCGTAAAACTGGTCGTTCTGTTCTCCGGAGAAGGCGGTTTGGGTATTTAGTTTTAGTGAGTTAAAAGAGCATTAGTGTCTTTATTGTCAATGGTTAATTGGTCGTCAGGGTTTAGGAACTCGTCTTTAGGATCTCTCTTGCCAACCGAAGAGTTGGGGGATGGGAAGTAATTGGCCGGTTTGATAATTAGGACGTTTGGATATGAAAAATCTATTTGAGGTCGTTTTAAAGTACATAGCTGTCTGAGGAAGTTGGAAATCCCTATGGAGACCGGAGTTCTTGCTGCACCAGGGCTAACCTGTAGCTATTCGCATGAATTTATTTGGTAGTTCTTGTAGTTTGTTGATGACTTAAGGACAATCGTCAGGAAATCACACGCTTGCGTATGACACGACTTGATCTATTATCTTGACATGGTCTTGTAAAGGACATTTTACTGTTACTGCTGATTAAGGGGTGCTCAGGTTTTAGGATGCACTGTTATTTACTATCTGAATAATTTAAGCGGATAGTGAGATAAATATCCAGAGTGACTCCTAGATTAGATTTTTTTTGCCAAAAAACCCCCAATTTGATTTGTCAATTTTTAGTACCAAAACAGCTATTTCTATCGAAGAATACGGTGCCCTTTTTGTAGTTTATCTCTGTCCTTCATGTGCGAAAATATTTTTCTATGGCATGTGCCCTTTTCGTAATGCTAGTAATGATATGGGCATGGAAGCTGCATGATTCACAAAACCGACTAGTGATTACACGAAGTTAAATTACGAAAATCTGTGTATCAACTTTGGAGGTTTACTAATAGAGAGAGATTGTCCAAGTTAACGACTTTCCATGATGATTTTGCACCCAAAGTTTTTTTTCTAATTAATTTATTTACTTCAAACCAGCATTCCGTTATATTTCTATGTTATCTATAATTATTACCAGACATTAAAGAATTTCCATTATTATTTAATAATCTTTTATATAATGATATATTATTATCCTTATCAACCAAATATTATTATTGATTTATGATTATTTTAAGTCTTATATTTTATCACCCACAGTCTGCACTTCTATTGTTTTTTTACACACAAATTTCACCCCGTCTTCATTGAAATTAATCGAAATAAAGGTGTCTCTGACAGATATTTAGACGAGAGAAAATCAGGATACATAATGAGATCTAAGATTTTCGCGAGTTTTATTCATTTAAATAAAACTAATATTTCTCGGATAAACTACGCGTGATTTATTTTTGTAAAAAACTACATACTCCCGACGTTTCGGTTACTTTTCAGCAACCGTGATCACGGGTGTAAAATTTTCAGACATTCACATCTCGTCTGCCGAAAGTAACCGAAACGTCGGGAGTATGTAGTTTTTTACAAAAATAAATCACGCGTAGTTTATCCGAAAAATATTAGTTTCATTTAAAATCATGATACAATATTTTTATTATTTATATAATTGGTCCTTTGGAGAAATTAAACCCATAAACCAAAATAATAGTTATTAAATAAAAAAAAAATGTAATTATTACATATAGAATGGTGTAGGTGCAAAAATATAGTATCAGTACACTTGCACTTTCTTAAGTTTGATTGTAATTTATCTTTAATATTAAAAAGTCATATGATTATTTTTAATATCTGTACCATAAATCGATATCTAAAAACAAATGAGATAATATTGCGATAATATGTCATAGCTGAATTCTTGTCGTCAATCATATATACGAAAAGATAACTTTAATTCACTATGTTGATAAAATTAGGGCAACGCGAGTGACAATTTCTATCAAGAAATTGAACGTTAGTCCCATGATTTTTTGTATTCATTGTAAGTACAGCTATCTTAGTAATTGGAAAAGATTCCTGATAATTTCAACTTTGTCTAAGAAATATTTTCGGGGCGATAAATTTCAGATTTTGATGAACAGTCAAAATTATAAAATTTTTATTTTATATGGTATCCGGCGAATTCCAGATTCTTCGGTGATTGTCGTTCGGAGCACGGCTTTGACTCTTAGCTCTCGGTGGATTATGTTATGAAATTATTGCTTATTAACGATTTTTATTGATAATTTACAATTATAATGTACCATTTATTATGTCGTTGTGTCTAGTACACCAAACTATAATAAGAATAAATTGATTTTGATAACGTTTTTGACATTTATTAATTTTAGTTTCGGGACTATACTTACTTGGAAGCATTAAATAAATAATTAGAGATGAGGGTAAAATTTCCCAAAAAATGATTTGGTCAAAATTATAAGGAATTTCTTGTTTAAAAAACATTATCACCTTATTCTTTTGATAATAAAATTAGTGAGAAACTTTATGAAATGATTAAATCTTTTGATGTGAATTCGATTATTTTGAAGTTTTGGGACCTAAGCCGGCATAAATCAAATTCATAAAATTTGAATAAAATGTTTTAAGATCCAAAAATCATTTGATGTGAAAGCACAAAATTTTATGGTGATGTATCAATCTAAACTTTTAATAAGTTCCCTGAGATTGATTATGCATGTCCTTATATTACGGACACACAATTTTGTCTCATGTTTTTTTTAGAAAACATTTCGCACCCACAAAGAAAGAAAAAACTAATGTGGTGTCTGTGTCTAACTTTACCAAATGTGGACAAAGACATTATTGTATTCAAAGACATTTGTAGTTAAATTATTATAAACCAATTAACCTAGACCTCGAGCACACGTTTTATGGTTTTATTTTATCGTTTTGTAGACCAGAGAAGGAAAAAGTCTCTGATTTCTTTTTTTTAAGACAGTAAAAATGTTCATAATCAGACAAAACCACTGAAATCTCGCCTAGGGCATTTCATAATTGAACCGCCTTACTCACTTTAAAATTTATTATATTTATAATATTCGTATATTAAGTTCATAAATAAATAGTTGAACTGATAACAAAAATACAAATACAAGTTCATTTTTATCTTCGCTTTTCATTTTTATTTTGGATTTAGATAACATTTCTGAAACGCACGTAGAATTGAGTTATGGGACGATATCATCCTACTGGATTATACACTATCCTTTTTCGGCATTTATAAGACATCTTATCATATTCATATCTTAAAAAAGCGTGTGAAAGTTGATCCAGAAGCGGTAAGAAGTTTATTAACTTATACAACGGTTTGATCGATTCTACGTGAGTTCTTTTCGGTATTAGTTTCGGTTCAAAATTTTTTGTGTTGCTCTTTATCCCCACTCCACGGATTGCTTCAGAGTGACATACAACAGATAGAGGAAAAAATTTAAATGACTTTAAAACAAACACGAAAATATTGATAAGTAGAATTATGACATAAATCTACTTATACTTCTACTGCTATTATAAGTTTTTGAAATGAATAAAATCATAGTTTGAGAAAAACAAAATAATTGGAAAATTATATCAATCAGTAAAAAATTGATTTTATTTACATAAAACTCTGATTTTTTGATATACTACTTGATATTTGGTTTTTTATATATTATGAAAGTCTTGTTATTTGACGTCTACCGCCAACGATTTCTTACGGTAACACGTGAAAATGTTAGATAACATTAAAATATTTTATTTTTAATTTCTAAATGATACCGTCACCGCCTTCCTTCGACTTTGCTGGTCAATGTTAGCATTTAATTTTTTATTAAATTAAATGTCGGATGATTATTTTTGGCGAAGTTGAGAGATAGAGATCCATCCATCAGCTTTACAAGTCTACATCTTCATCAAACCTTGGTGTTTACAAACTGAAAGAAGATAATCCTCTTTCTTCATGATGAAGATTTTAGTGCCTCAGATCATAAAATTTCAATTACTATTATATAATCTGTGGATAAGAGACACATGGTTACAATCCATGAAGTATCATTCATGGCTTATTGTTATCAGAAACGTGTAATATATTATTAATATTTATATTTCTTTATTATAATAATTTAAATATAAGGCTACAAGGCTCGTCAAGCGTCATAGAATTCCTCAAAAGTGATTCGGTTTGTCTCCAGATGTTTTATCTAAAATAAAATTGCATGTATAATATCTTTTTATTTGAAATTTCACTAAAGAAACATAGAAAAGTAAAGTTGGAATTATAAATAAATGAATTAAGCTAAAGTATTTCGATATATATGATGAAAATTGGTTCGAAATATATATAGTGTATGTACACAGATCGAAGAAATAGAAAAATATAATATCACTAATACAAGAAAATATTTTATAATATTATGAACTACCCTGCGGTTTAACAAATAAACAAAATACAATAAAAAAAATTAAATAGTAAAAGTAATGAGATACAATAGTTATTATAAGAAATTATATGAATACAACTCGTGGACAGTATTTGTATTTCTTAATGTGATGATGAATCAAATGTCGGCTGTAGACAATGATGAATTGTGAATGATTGCGTAATTTAGGCATAGTTGGAGAAAAGCCAAAGAATAGGAAGAACGCTTATAATGTGTACTATATATTTTTATAACAAAAACAATATAAAAATACGATACAATTACTACACAACTTTAACCTTTTTCCTATATACACACAAGTTACTGTAGACCTGAAAGCAAAAATTTAAATAAAGAAAGGTTTGAGGTGTAACAAATTTTTTAATGATACTCACGAAGTTCAGCTTTACAATTACCAACCTAACATTTCCTACCCACAGCTTCTTTTTAATTAAAAAAACCACATACACATTAAAGTTACAATAAAAAAAACTTTGCATTTGAATCTTTGAATTAAATGTCAACTAACGAGATAGGCTACTTTTCCAGTTTTGAAACTAAAATTATGTGGAAACTTCAATCTGGTGGTGGAACTTCAATCATTTTTAATAACGCTGGTCATTTCCAATGGATTAAATATTGTTTCAATATCATCACTCTTTATAAAAAGAAGTAATTGATTAAAGAAAATTCATAGAATGAAATGCAAGAAGTCATATATAATAAGAGAATGAGGGTTCTAACTTTTTATCGACAATGTTGCGGAATTAGCACAGATTCCATAGTCGCGAGGAACATTCACATTAAACAACGTCCCATATTCGCAAATGAGATCCCCTCTGAAGATAATTAAAATGTCAACATACTTAGTCAAAACATATTTCGGTATATCAATTACTTCTCAATCAAAATAAAGCTCGAGCACTCATGCATGTCAAAACAGAGGGCACAGAGAATCGTCACATTATTATATTAAATACTCTAACCAATGATGATGACATCTAAGTCCTTCGGGAGTATTCATTTAAATAAAACTAATATTTTCGGACTACCGCGTTTTCTATTATCTCAAAATAAACACCCCCCACGCGACGTTTCGGTTTTTCATCTCATCTACACGTGAACACGCTTGTTGCAAAGTAACCGAAAGGTCATTAGTATGTAGTTTAAAATAATAATAAAAAAACGCGTAGTAATCCGAGAGTATCATTTTTAGTTTCTGTTATCAATACCTAATAGCTTGACTGCATGAAATTATGACTGTACTTACTGTCATATATACAATAAGTTTATTGTACAAATCATTTAACGTAAACATAGTTCGTAGCCACATGATCAGTGTAAGTCAGATATCATTTGAAGTAACAAAAATGTAAATAGCTAGTTTTCTCTTTTACGTAAAAACTCACTAACCAATAATAAATTCAGCTAACTATTTTTAAATGTGGCTTCGAAACGAACCAATAGTACCATAAGTAACGAGACATAAAATAATAATCAATTAATTTAATAAATAAAAAAACTCACAACACTCAACACGCATAAAATAAGTGAAGAAAAGCAATAAGTCGTGGTAACTTATAGTTTATAGAAGGGATGACATCTTCATTGATTGAATCTAGAATTATTCAGTCATCTCAAATCTTTGTACTTAACTGTTTTTAGTGACAGATTTTGTCAAGGAATAGCGGCAATAATTATTTAATTGCCATACGTTTAACCAGGCCTCTTCTATATAAAATTTGATCTTCAGGCCACAACAATTTGTTTTCAGTAATTTTTTTTAATGCTTTCTGCATACACATTAAGTGATGTATTGATAATGTGAATTAACAAAAAGATTATAAACAATAAGGGATTCCGTTCGCCGTCACGACATCAGTGCTAGATAAGAGAGGTTTTTCAGTGACCTTTCCGTCTGCTGTGGAGATAAAATAATGAAGCTTAGATGACACAGAACAGTTTTCAATATTTTCGTCAATTTATTTATTTATAATATTAACAGACATAATTTGAGTTTTGGTTCATCTCTGATTTTTTTTTTATTTTGATACTGCAGGTTACACAAAACCCTTCATAAAATGCGGCTCAAAAGGTTACGTAATGCCGGGAAGTTTCAGGAAGCACGCGGAGGCTATATACAACTTCAAAGTACGACCTGATGATGTATGGGTTGTCTCAGTGCCAAGATCAGGTTAATTGGGTTCAGTTTTTTATTTTTTTTTGTTATATTTTATATAGTCTTATAAAAATAAACCTACGATTAGGTCCGAAGTTTGCACGTGTAAATTATTTGAAAGTTTAATATTGATTATTTATATTGATATTGAGTTATTTATCTAAGGAAGTAACTAAGTCAAATTTATATCTCAATGACTCGGTAGTTTTTACAACATGCTTTTATGTCTATTAATTCATATCAGTCACATTTTTTTTATTGTGAATTGTCACATTTAGATAATACTGAATAGGTTTTATTGCTATTAACTATTTATATTTGGGCGGCAGATAAAGCTTGTAATCAAGAATTATATTAAATTACATAGTCTCCTTATATAATATGCTTTTAGGAACAACGTGGACCCAAGAAATGGTGTGGTTGCTGGAAAATGATTTAGATTACAAAACTGCCAAATCGAAGCCGTTGTTTGAACGGTTCCCAATGCTTGAGTGAGTTTATTAAATATCATATTGAGTTATACACAATAAAAACAGGAATATATGTCTTGTCTTCGCCACTTACAAGATCGTTATTTATTTCCTTTCAATACATCAAAATTTTTAATTTCAATTCATTTTTACAATAATGTGAGTAAAATTTAGTAAAACATAGAGTTACGAGAGTACTGTATTTACAGAACCACGTCGCACATACCAGAAATGGGCCACATTTTCATCAGAATGAACTTCATGAATCTGGGTTCCTTTCAAGGATTAAAGAAAGCGTCTCAGACCCCGAGCTGGAAAACCTTAGAAATGGCGCCCTCACCACGCTTCATTAAAACTCATCTACCTCTGTCGATGCTTCCCCCTAACTTACTCAACACTGCCAAAGTTATTTACGTGGCTAGGGATCCTAGGGACGTTGCTGTCTCATACTATTATTTGCACAAAATGATTGCTAAGAAATTCATGCGAGCCTCCTTCGCAGATTTTTGGAACGCTTTTAAGAGAGACTTATGTAAGTGTAAAAATATTAGAACGAAATATCTTTTTAAAATTTTACTACAATCTCCTCAGCCAAATCACTGACGCATACATAATGAATTAATTATGTGTTGTATTTAATATTTTAAATGTTATTCCAGTACCCATGACACCGGTTATTGAACACGTCAATGAGTCCTGGGACCAAAGACATAACAAGAATCTACACTTTTTATTCTATGAAGACATGAAAAAGGTAGGTAATCCCATAGAAGAAACAAATAGAAATTTCAATTAACAACTTAATAAAAAATATCACTGTGACTTAATATTAAGTTTTTATTCAGAAATTAAAATAACTTATGGATAGCGAGTAGATGCTAGTAACAAAACAAGTACATTAAATACTCTGTCTATAGAAATTTATAAAAGTGGAAATGCTATTAGTGACTATAATTCTCTCGTGTAAAACCGACATATTAATAGTTCTTTAAAATGTTTTTTCTTGTACGCGAACTGTGTCGGTAAAAAGCAATCAACAGTCTGGGCGAACATTTTTGCCATACCGAGCATCACCAATGGCGATGAAAATCAAATCAATCTAGTGTTTTAAGCCAAAATTTGTAACTCAAACTAATTTTTATTTTGATTTTTTTGTATATTAACGTCGAAATTATTATCAAATAAGATTGATAAGAATATGTGCATTGAATATTGAATATTTTTTAGGACTTGAAAAGAGAAATACAAGGAGTATGTAAATTCTTGGATCGAAATTACACAGATGAAAAAATAAATGAGTTAGTCAATCATCTTAGTTTCGATAGTTTTCGTAATAATAAAAATGTAAACAACAACGCCAACGGAGACGGAAAGATTCAATTTATACGTAAAGGTAAGTAAATAGTTCAGTTTCAATTTTATTATTTTAGTTTGCAAAAACAGAATTATATATATTTTTTTATATTGAAGACCTTCACAACAGCACACAATAATCAAAAACTTTAGCTCCCATATATATTTTTGGTGGAATGTAAGATTGTGTTGGATAATTAGATTTGAAAATAACACTATTATCTCATTATAACTATATTATATTATTTCAAAATTGTGCCTTCCTTTGATGGCTCTTAGTAAAGTATTGTTTATGTGATTCAAGGAGAAGCCGGTGGCTGGCGAACACATTTTGATGCTGAGATGAAGATTGAAGCTGAATTCTATCTTTCAGCGAGGCTTAAAGGACTCGACCTGAAATACCCGTCTTGGAGCTCGAAATAGTCCTCTCATATTATTACTTACACCAGCTTAGGTAGTTGAAACATCTTTATAAGACGACATCAGTTCCTAACTTTGGGTTGAAATCTTTTTAATTTTTATGAAGTGAGTGGAGTCCCTGTATTGAATCTCCGAAATTTTAACTGATTTACGATTTTGGCATATAGTTTCTTAGTTCGTGTAATTCGCTGTTCCTATGTCTTCTGTATGTAAATCATGAACATAAAATTCACCTATTTAATAAAAAGATATTATTTATTAACCGCCTTTAGTCATATTTATTCTACCGCCGTGTTTAAATAAACACACAAGTGACTTTACGTACAAAATGTCAATGAATGGTTAAAAATACATATCTTAAAATGGAAACTAATTGACCTTTGTACATCCTATTTATTTGTTTTAAGAAAATTTATTATAATTTGACAGAACGATAGGAATTTGAAATGTATTAGATAAACAAGTTTTTTTCTCTCTTTTTTTTCTTAATATTTTGTTTTATGTATAAAAATAAGTGAGTTGAGCAAGTTATGAATATAATATTTTAGTACGATCTGTGAAATGATACCCACAAAATTAGATGCATTTGTAATAAACAAAGGAAATGTAATAAAAATATTATTAAATAATACGAATTCAAATCTTCATTGCATGTAAGTGTAACGAATGTAGCAGGATTCCCCACAGCCGAAACTAGACATTAAGGCTACACGAAATAATATTTTTAATCTATCTTAATTATATTTTGTAATATAAACATATGAAAGTAGTGTTCGTTACAGTTTAAAAATTCTACATTCGTTCTAATTTGTCTCCCTCACGGAGTCATGTTTTTTACTTGTTGACATAATTAAATAAGGAATTTTAAAAAGCAGCGCAGGAATGGTACCTTGTAAATTATTGATCTGAGATAGATTTAATAGGAATATGTGTCTGATCACATCACCAACGTGATAATGTTTGAACAATCTAATAAACAAATCAACAGAAAGTTATATATACAATTTTCACTTAAGAAAATAGAAGATCCAACAGTTACTAACGCTTCGCTACTAAAATGTACCAAACTCGTGACAATTTTGTAGCCTTCATTAACAATTTATCAATTTAACATTAAATTAGGGAGTTCTGTAAAGTAAAGCCAAGTTTGTTGATCTCATATCGAGATGTTTACAGAGACAGGCAACTTTATTATTGCTCGTAATTGATTCTATCAGAAATTAAATTAACCTTGTTATGAACTAAGATCACAGGTAGAGAATTCATAAGTAACATTTTAATAAATTTATCATTCTACTGGAAATTTATATTATTTTAATAGCTTTTGATATAAACTAGTCATATTTTTATTACTAATTTATCGTATGTAAATTTCAGCTTAAGCTTGTTTTATATATTTATTGGATAGTGCGTGATTAAGACCTATCTTATGGTAAGCGGAATTAAAACGGTGGTTGCTAAACAAGCTACACAAAAAGTTTATTTATTTTAGCTTAACAGATTCAAACTTTTGCTGAGCGCACGAGGAAGGAGCAAGCGTTCACTTCGTCCAAATTTAAGAGGGGATGATACGAAGAGATAGAAGACTGAAATCATGCAATAATATCGCAAATTCCCAGAAGTGTACCCTATAAAACACCGAGAGACTGGCTATCTTACGGATGTAATCAAGACCAATTCGGTTGGTGGTCACAAACAACCATTTTATGAACGTCTCTTCATTAAATTCAAAGCCTTAAAGTGATATTTATCAGATCCAACCTAATCGTGGCCTCACGATCTCACGAACCTGTGCTTTGTAGTATCAAACAAGCAATCGCTTTGTAATGTATAATAGGAAACGTAAAATTTCACCTTCAGTTTTCTATGGTAAAGATAACAAAATATTCTTATTCAGATGAAAGATATATTAAAAACTGAGCTCAAGGTTTGTCGAAGTTGCTGACCAAACACACGAAAAAGAAAAAAAAGAAAACACAAAAGAAAAAAACAATGAAAAATCTTTTAATGGCCGCCGGCGCATGACTCCCACTGGCAATTGATAACGCTTAATTTTGGGATCGTTATAAAAAGTTGCCTAAGTTACTCCTCATTACATTAGCTATCTGCCCATAAAAGTCCCGTCAAAATCGATCCAATCATTTCAGAGATTAGCCGGAATAAGCAGACAGACAGACAATAATTGAAACAAAGCTATGCTACAGTATATTATTACAATATTACAAACAGATTTCGTATATTCCATTTATTAATAATGCTACAATTAATAGTTTCGATATTAAATATTATTAGAAAATCATTATTGTTTCAGACTATTTTACTTGCAAGGTTTTAGCTTCTTACGTTAAACGTAAAATCTATCCGGACTTATATGTATGTATATGCTACGTGTACCCAGTACTTAAATACGATCAAATTTGTGGGATCACATTCCGTACACTATATTTCGATACTACTACGTACTATTATCTGGCAAGGTGGGTTCAGTAACATGATATTATTTTCCAAAAACACAATTTCGATGAAAGACTTTTTAATTCAGTAGGAATCAGAACATAATTTCAGAGAACACAGAATTTTTCTGCGAGAAATTTAAAATTGACTTTGATCCATTTTTTTTTTATTTTCAGGACAGCAGTTCATAGAAGCGCAATCATTCTAAAATAAGGTTTAAAAGTTTTTTAATTTTCTTTAAATTTCCGTGAAACTTGGAAATTGAATAAACTCTAGCCGCTAATAGGAATGTAAAGGCTTCATTTATTTTTTATTATATCACCGTGTTAAGAACATTATGACTGGAGCCTTATAATAAAAACAAAGGCCCATTACATTAAGCAACAAAATTTTAAAGTGTCAAAACATAAAAAAATATATGTCCATCTAGAATACCAATATCCTGAGTATCTAAATGGCGACCATTGTAGGCACAAAGTATCTAGGTTTGTCATACATAAATGTTTCTACAAAATCATATTAATCAATAAATAATCTTGACTCTGTTGAGGTAAAAATTTACGATTTAGTTTCTTATTACGGGTTATGTTAATAAATACCACCATTCAACCTGATGACTTATTGTTTCATAAGGTACTGAATTTTTAACTGACACTTTTTCTTCATGAGCAAGTCATCATCATCAGCCTATATTGGTCCACTGCTGAACATAGGCCTCTCCAATTGCGCGCCACTGATATCGATTTTCGGCTACTCGCATCCAGCTCCTACCAGCCATCTTGCGCAAATCGTCACTCCACCTTGCCTGAGGACGTCCTACACTACGTTTGCTGCGACGCGGTCTCCACTCAAGAACTCGTTTACCCCAACGGTTGTCGGTTCTGCGACTAATATGGCCAGCCCACTGCCACTTCAGCCTGCTAATCATGAGCAAGTAATAACTAGATTTTCAGAGTACACTTTAGGATTAAACTATATCTTCTAATTTCACTCGCAAACAACCAGTTAAAATTTCCGTCGCCTTTCTACAGAATAAAACAAGTATTATAAAACATGTTTCAATTTAAAAATTAATTTAACCTAAATCTCACAATATCAACAATTTTATACAATTTAGTTGAAGTGAAAAGTTTACAAATGTGTTATATTCTTACAACGCTAACGATTTCTGAAAAGCACAATATGCTTAAATTTACGTTAGAGCTCGTAAAGCGGAAATAACGTCATGAATTTGTGATGAAATCAGATTAACTCTTTCCGCGTCCAATTCCAACCTAAAATTGCCTCGGAGTACTGTTTTCGGGAATTTAAAATACCGTCTGTAGCTATTTTGAAATGTTGGTAAACGTTCTTCCTTGTTTTTAATATTTTATACAGTGTAATTATTTCTAATAAAACTGTTATGTATTTTTTTTATTTTCATTAAAACTTTTGTGCTATAGACAAAAGTTATTGTTTAGAATTTTATATGTACTTTATGAATGTGGTCAGAAGTCTTATATTGAAGGGAGATATTAAATTAAATATTTCTATACTAGTCCTTTATCTTGAAATATAGTCAATTAACCGACAGATATTACGATTCAAACAACTTTAACACACTTCAAAATAAATGTTAAAAAATGATGATTTTTTTTATATTCAATGTCATTAAAATCTGATTGTGTTTTTCACAATATTATTTTGTATTTATGTACGTTTCTCAAATAAAAAACAAATGTAACAAAGGTGCTCTACCTCAGGTAACCTTTAAATATACTTTAGCGAAATCCAGGGTATGGCGGATGTTCTGTCTTTATTTGTTACAAAGACGCTATGTTGTTGTTTATAAACATTGTTGAGGACTTTTTTAAAAAGCCAACTCTTTAAGGTTACAAGTTACATTTATATATTGGTTAAAGCAAATGTTTTAACTTTTACCTTGGAATGTCATTCCATTCAACAAACTCTTTAGTTTTTCCTCCACACAGTAGATGCTCAGTACTCATGATTATCATTCGTCCAACAAATAAAAATGTTGACATTGGCAAAATATTCCGCGGATCCAGTGCGCATGAAGCCATAGCATTATATATAAAAAACCTTAAATATGAATTCACTAGTATTTATGTAGGACGAATGACTCGATTCAACTGAGCATAACAGACTGCAGTATTCATTATGAAATAAAATAAACTTTTCATTTGATATTTTAATTTATTTTTATAAAATATGACAAAAGTATTAACGTTGAGAAACAATTTAGTCTTTAATTACTGTCACCACAACTATTTAAGACAATGTCTTATTTGTCTAAATAGACAACTATACATAAATATACTCTTTGATTTTATATTGCTTCTCATACGTATCTATCATTATAGTCCAATCCGAAGCCGCTTTAAGAATAGTATAAGGTTTGATGTTTGATTTTATAGCCCTAGTGCCTTCTCTCACAAAACCTATTGATTGCTCGTTTGTGATTATTTCCCATGCGCTCTGGCTAGCGAAAGACTAACCTCTTCACGTATAATTTGCAGGACCCTATCGTGACGACGCCAGTATTAACCGCTATCCAGGAGTACTCGACATCCCACCAGCGAATGCTCAGCTGTTTCAACTGCCTTCCCATAGACGTAGCAAGTTTTTTCGGTACCTTGACCCCATCTTATTAAATAACTGTGATCTGTGAGAGTAATTTGGATCGAATTGAGATAAAATTTTAGTAGTTTTTGCGACCTGTCATAAATGGGCACCTCTAGTGCTAATGGGATGCGCAAGTCTCGTATGTCTAGCCACTCGTTTGCATCTCTAAACTGGATCTCAATATGTCCGTATCTTTGGTCTTCTTGCTTGATCCTAACTCTACTCTGTTACTTTGTGTTCCTATCTGTTATGTATTAGTTATACTTGCTCGGTATTGTTAAAATAATAATATGATGTCAAGTGTAATGTACCTACATTACCTACATCTACCTAGATTAGTTTATTTTTATTTGTCTCTGTCAGTCAGGTTGCTACTTAGCACAAGACATACAGCCATGACGAATTTAATATAGTTTCATTGAATACTACACTATCATAAACTGTTTATGAAACGAAACTTATATTTTTCGGATTATACTACGCGTATTTTATTATTCTGCCGGCATCCAGAGTGGTACGCCAGAAAATTAAGAAATCTTCGGTGGTAGATGATAAATAACATGACCAACTGACAGACATTCATATCTCGTTTGCCCGTGATCAGGGTTGTTGCAAAGTAACCGATATGTCGGGAGTATGTAGTTTATTAAAGTAATAAAATACGCACAGTATAATCCAAAAAATATTAGTTTCATTTAAATGAATACTCGTGAAAGTCTTAGATCTCACCAACTGTTTATGGAATTGAAGTCTAGACTCTAGCTCCGGGGTATCTTTGTCTTTTGGGAGTGATGTAACAACGTCATTATTGGATTTCCCCACGATGTCTCTTGGAAAATCTTAGATGTTTATAGAGCTCCCATGGCCTTTTTAGACTTATCCCAAAAGTATTGCGATCCCTGAATAAAGCTGACCAATCAGCCGATAGCGCGAGCCAGAACCACATTTTCAACATCTTTATGGCGCCTGCATGTAACTTTGACAAGAGGGTTTTATTAAAATCATAGACCAGGATCCAATTTAAACGTGAAGTTAGATAATTATCCTAGATCTAATCTTTTTTGACGCTACTGACCGTTTGGTTATCAACCTTGTTGAGATCGTTCAAAAAGCTATCTGCTACGACCGATAAATTTAAATGGAGCATTTTCCATAACCGTAGAAACGCATTGACCGCTAAACGATAGTCCCGGATCGTATGAGGCGTATCTTGTATTCCGCCTACCGAGACACAGACAGTGACACTTATTTGGTTTTGTCCTCAATCCATCCATCCAGAAGTACTTGACAGTGTTCGGGGTTACGTGTTTTCTCGTTGCTTACTAGTTTATCTATTAAAATATTAATTACAATATTAAATATTATTGGAAATAAACAACAGCCTACATTGCAACTTAAAGGTTCTGATAGGCCTTCTTTAGTTATTATAGAAATCTTTATTTTTGAATATGATACGATCACATCTCTAAGCAGTGTTGGAAAGTTGTACCACGTACCATGTAAGAGTATAAAAAATATTCGTTTAGAAATTTTTATTCAAGATACAATAAAAAGATTTCCTCCATGGATTATTTACCAATGATAATAATTCTTGTCAGAATTCTATACAAAACTCAGGCAAGGTGAAGTAAAGGAGACAGGCGTATTTTTATTCATTTATTATTTGCTTTGTAAACCCATACACATGATCTATTTATCGTTTATGACTCGCGAGCCATTACATCTCGCTGAATTAGATGCATTGCAAGAAATATACAAAACAAAAAAAAAACATTATAAAACTCATTGCAGTAACGAAACTTCGATAAGTATAAAATAAATAAAAATTTCAAAAATCCTTGCAATGCATTAAATACACGTAATAAATACAACGCACTCACCATAATTGACTCGAAAAGCAAAAACTTAAACACGCTAAAGATAAAAAATAATTACGGTTTAAAAATAAAATACTATAACGATCAATTTAAAACTTTGAAGCTTTAATAAAAGAAACTGAAGATGACATTACTGTAAACAAAGGAACGAACGTCTCGATGGAACAGTGTGTTAGTAAATTAAAAAATAAAATATTATGGCACGTACATAAATACAAACAGATTGCTGTAAAAGACGCAGTCATAGACAATTCGGTAACATTATTGTGTACGGACCTCCGTTGAAGAAAGAAAAATGTTTACGTAACAAACAACGAAAATTATGATACATCTAAAATATTTTACAGCTGACTAATTATTATAAGGAATATGTTGATAAATAGTGTGCAAGATTACATTACATTCGAAAGACAGTGAGCTTACATATAACATACTTTGTTATTGCATACATTCGATATAATTCATTTTAAACTCGTAGAAAAATTCAAAAAAAGAATCACCTGTAAATGAATTACAAAAGTTTTCATTAAAATGCCAATATTGTGCAAAATTTATATTTATATTTAAATTTATGCCAGTATTGTTGTTCGAAAACATAATTTATAGAATTAAGAGATTTGATAAATTAAAAAAAAAATAACAGCAGTCAATAATAATCTAGGATCCTAAATACTTATCATTAACTAAAGATAGAATTATGCATTATCTTTGGCGAAACTGCTGACGGTAAGTGAAATAAAGCTGACAAACAGAAAAACTATATTGCTCATAAAAAAATTTACCAAAATCGTTGTAAATTCTCACAAAGTTCACTAATAATACTGAATAAAACTGGTATCATATATTTAACATTACTTTTAATACATAAATTATTATTATAGGGTTAGTTAGATGAACGCGAAAAATTCTTTTTTTTACCGCCAAATATGAAATGTCAAAATGACATTAGAGGCAAAAACCCTAAGCATTCGGTTAAGGCTTCCCGTTAGGCCTTAGAGTGATAACTAGTCATTTCCAATATTAACCCAATCCTCTGACATATGTATACGTGGTGTTTTGAGAGTAATTTTAAATACACTTACACTAATTGCTCGTCGAATGGCAGTGGCAATATGCACCTTGAACCCACGACCTTAAGTTGATATCAGATTATTTCACTACCAATTCCACATTAAGCTACACACGTTGGAATGCTTAACCTGTTACCCTTACCATATCAACTAATTATTCACTATGGAATCTAATATATTATTTACAATTATTACAATCTAGTTTGAACTAGACGTAACCGCTTGCACTCTTTATTTTTTAACAATAAAAATTAACGCTATGCCGATACGAGATTCTAATAGCGACGATTCGTCTACTTGTCACCTCGTAACCTACCTCAGGATAGACAAAAAAAACACACGCTATAATGTATTAAATTAATGATATATAAAATTGTACCATAAAAAACATTAAACTAGTGTAAATATACATATTAAATAAAATATTATTTTAATTTTTTGTTGCATTGTTCGTTTAGTTGGTTTTCAACGAGCTTAAAAAAATTGCATTTCTCATTCGTTTACTCACTGGATTCAAACCATAATTACATTACAAGAACATCGTAGAGACGCTCGTTACGTCCCCATTATCTACTACAATATATTAATATACACAATATATCGTAAAACCGTCCTTTACAAAATCACCTATTGCAGTTAAAGAGTCACCGAATTTAACTAATGTTACAAATAAGTTATCTTAACAATACGTTGAGCGAAAACAGATTAGAAAAGTCACACGCAAATGACTCGGCGTCGCGTCGCCGGGACGCGTTCGATAGTCTTGGTCAGTATGTCGTTAGCACAGCCTTCCGAGGACTCGTCATATACACGAATACACACGTGTACATTAACTACCTCACCGGTTTTAAGTATAAAATATAAATGCCCACATAACACTAAACTACCCTCAAAACATGTAAAGTGTTATCTAAGTAAAGTCTAGTAAAATCAATTTAGCCTTCGCGTTAAAGTGTAACCGCAATCGTAGGCCTTCGTCGCGACCTCGCGGGATGAGGACTAAGCTATTAGACCATTCGGCAGATTGAGCATCACATAGAAATCAACCCTGATATTATATATCTGAGCTTGTTGTTCAGTATCAAGTCTTTTCGTGAATTAATTCAAAAAATTAACCTAGCTGATGACGACGCGTCACCGGTACCGGTCACAATCACATCTTATAAATACATATTCGATTTAATGAGATACTTAACGAGTAACGAACCTTCGAATCATTCGTCAAAGTTTTTTGAACACGCTGTATAAAATCATCGCCGCGTAGCTATGACGACCATAGCGACGCGGAGTGTCGTAGGTAGTGTAGAGTACCGAGCACGTCAGCCGGGAGGACTGCAGGGGCTGACTCGTTCATGTTCGGTCACGTTATAGAAGAATCCGAGTCGAGGCGCCTAAAGTCTATTGTGGAGTACAAACACAGGTGTTTCACAGGTTATTCGAGTTTCGTGTATCGAAGCATTTCAGTACGTGGCGCCTGGTAAGGGGCGTCACGTATGTCCAAAAGTTTTTATCTGTGGGGCGGCGTAGGGTCTCGCTACAGCTCGGTCACGGCGTAGAGGTCGCGCGCGTCCGTGGGCGGCGGGCGGCGGCGGCCGGCGGGGGCGCGGCGCGGTCTCTGAAGACTGCGGTACTCCAGCGCCGCCGCGGACAGAGGCTGGTGGTCGGAGCGCCTCTGAGGTCGCACCGTCGCGTACTTGTCCGGTGAGAAGGAGGCGAGCGCGGGCGGCGGCGCGGCGGGGCGCGGGCGCGGCGCGCGCGGGCCGAACGATGCGTACTTGGGGTCGAAGCGGTTCAGGCTGCCCGAACGGCTCGCTCGGCCCGCGTCGCGGTCGGCCGGCGCGGCGGCGCCCGCCCGCTCTCAGTAGAAGTCGTTGCTCTCCAGCGTCTTGCACTGCTTGCTCAGGGTGGCGTACTTGCCGTTGTGGGCTCGGCCGAGTGTGTGTGAGCCGCCGGGTGCTGCAAGAGCTGCTGCCGCGCCGGTCCCGCTGCCGGCACGGCCCAGCGTGGCGCTGCCGGACATGCGAGACCTGTGAACAAATATATTACTTTAATATATCTACAAACTCATACGACAACACCCGAAATATATCGAGGAGTGGATTATCACCTGGGCCGATCTCTGTCGCGGTCCGCGAGGTCCATGAGTTGTACGGCGGCGCTGTACGAGGGCGGCTTGCCGTTAGGGAAGGGCGCGGGCCGAGGCAGAGTGCGAGAGCCGGCGCTGCCTGTCGACAGGAACGGAGCCTGCTCCTCCACTGAGACGCTTCGCCTGGAAAAAACAAAACATGAATTAGTTCAACAAAATAAAGATATATCATCATCTAAAGTAAAGAGACGTCTCACTTGGTATTGATATAGATCCAAGCGTGTGAGTCGACTAGAACGATGGCGGTGAAGAGGAAGCCGGCGATGATGGCCGCCAGCAGCTGCAGGGATAGCGCCTGGAAGGGAAGCACACTCACATTAATATAAGAGAATGGTCAGTGGCATGGAACAAATAACATCTTTAATTTTATTTACACAGCTGACACATAAGTAAACAATAATTAATATTTAATTAGAAAATATTTGTGGGCTAAATGAAATTGAACACAAATTCATGGCCGACATTTTGTTATCGTGAAAAATTGAGAACGAGCTACTACACTCGACCAGTATGTGTGCTTATAAATTACATCAGACATAAAAAATACATGCTTTATATTATTTCTTTTGTTATTAAAATTTTTATTATTTTAAAAGCGCGTTTCGAATATGCTTATACATTCATGGGAAGATACGTTCTACGAGTAAAATATTATATATATGTGTGTGTGTTTGTGTGTGTGTGTCGGTGTGTGTATATATGACCTGTAGTCCTCCGTCACAGGCAGCTCTCGCAGCCGCCACGAAGTACGCTCGCGCCGTGCGACACTCGAGCGCCCCGCTCAGAGACACCAACGCACGCTCCGCCTCGCCCGTGCCCGCGCCCAGAGCCCCCAGCGCCGGCTGGAGCCCTACACACATACATCCAATTAATACTTAGATATAACAACATATGCACACGGTTAAATTCAGTTATTATATATATAAGACATACATAATACAACAATTGTAATCTTCTTAAAGGGAGTTCTTCTTTTTAGATTTATTTATTTATTGAGATTTGAGACGGAGTCTTGAGTGTTATAAAGCTCAGTTAGCACCTAAAATAATGGATTATTTGAAGTCTCTAAAGGGTACAATACTATTAATATAACTTATATAACTAACTTTATATGTCTACATATCAATATGCCATCCGAATTATATTGAACGCGGTTCTCTCTACGGTATACTCCAAGAGCTATAAGTCTAAAACACTGACCGGGGTCATTGAACAGCTGAGGCGCTCCCCGGGAGAGGATGGCCAGCGCCTGTCTGACGGCCACCACGGCCCGTTGAGCGTTACGAAGCTCAGCTGTTAAAACATTCTCCCGGGAAACCTTGCAGGACAGGTAGTAGTGCACCATCTGATGGATATAGTAGAAAAAAATTGAGAAAATCACGTGTGTACAGTAGAAACAAATACAGTAAGTTCAAAATTACAAATATATTTTACTACTCTACGGTATAGAGGTCCTTTAACTGATTCCAAAAATAAGTTAGCGGATAGATTTTATTTATGACTATTTGTACTTAAACCTAACTTGATCAAATCTAATCTAACTACTCACATGTTAACTTACTTTATATAAACAACTGTTTCAACCGACTTTCACATTGCCACGCTAATTGTCATTGTTTTCAACATTAATCGTGACAAAATATACCGGACGTATCAATAGCTTGCTAAGATTAAACACGATGGAAACAATACTGGCTTTATATTGAACAAGTGATCAAATAAAGGGTGCATTCACATCGACGTGTAGACATCACATTTACATTATTATAAATAAATAGTATGGTCACAGGTGGTAAACAACAAAATGGACATACAAATAATTTACCCCTACAGTGTGGTGTACTCACATCGACTGGAAGTCCGTGGGGTGCGTGCAGGGCCAGAGCCCGGGCGGGGTCTTGACACGCGTCCGCGGCGGCCACCGCGCCCGCTGACAACGCCGCACTGGCGCCCCAACACGCAACCAGCGCCCCCAGAGCACAGACCTACAAATAACACACATCTGTGATATACATTAACAGGTAATGGGATATTCTTTATTAGGACCTTAAGACGATTTGTCAAAGTATTATCAAAGTCCTCGCGATATTGCTGGTCAGTTCCCTAGGTATGTTAGCGTGAATACGGACGAGGTGCACGTGTCATTCTATCTTAATTTAAGGTCTATCACCGTGGAGGTTCAATGGTCCAGGCCAGTTCATTCTCGACGCACACGATATGATATCCTGAGATGGGTCCGCACACATCGCGACAATAGAAAAATTTTTACATATACGGTTCAGGTTTTGTTCTGATAAAAACTGTATGGAATTCATAGAAAATAAATAAAAGTAATATTATCAAGATGTAACATGTACATGTAAGTAATATATATAGTTGTCTTTATCACAGATCACACTAAAGGTTGAATTTTTTCTTAACATTGATGGAATGTTTTAGGATACAGGTGATATCGTTCTTTGCCTTCAATTGATTTTTTTTATTTATCATTCTGACCTCAACCCCGTGAATCTTGTATGGGCGGTTAAAAAATACATACAGCTGCAAATCATAGAAACACTTCCCTGGACAAAAAAAATTAATTATCAAAAGTTTCTAATATAATAATCTGATACATTTATTTAAACGGATTCTAATAACATTATCCGAAGATATATTTGTACTCAAATATCTCGTGTGCGTCAAGTCAGGCATATCCTATACATTTTTAGCGCTCACATCCCGCAGGAGGTGAGTCGAGAGAAAAGTAAAGGATGTAATGAGAAATTGTGAAGTGACTAACACATAGCATCAGCAGAGCTCGCCTGGAGCGCCTCGCGGCGGCCGCCAGCAGCGCCACGCACACCGCGCCGCCACAACACCAGCCGGCCATACCCCCCGCCCAGCGAGCTGCCTCCCACACCCAGAGACGCTGAGGGACAAACACACAGATATATTTATATTTATATGTGTGCGTGTGTGCGTGTGTGTAATTACAGCAGTATATTAATAATGTTATTATGGATACATTCCTTGCCGCTTTGTATTCCAGTCATGAGGCTTGTCTCAATGGTTATGCAGAATAAACTACTTAGTAATAAAATTATAATAATTTGCAACTGTGTATGCTGTGTATGTAAGAGGCTATCTTCAACTTATTATATATATATATAATAAAATATATCACACAAGTGCAAAATCTGGACTTGAGCTTATGAGGAAATTTAATCACTATTTTATATATACAACTATGACTATTTATTAATCAACATTGAGCCGACTTTCCGCTCCTTCTCCGTAACCAGAACAGTATATATCTGTCAGTTAATATTGTTTTCAGTCATGTGCCGTCACTTGTTTCTTTATTTCCTCTTTCAATTCGACAATCATAGTTTCATACAAATATTTCCTCGCAACAACATTACATATCATACTTTCTACATTTCCCAGCTGCCTCTCCCTTACTCTACATATCCTTACGACTTCAATTTGAATCGAACCCGCTAATAACGTCGCTTGTCTTTATGACAGCACATCGCCCAATCATTTCACTTGACGCGTTAACTGTACCTTCATGAACGCGTCCAGGCTGAGAGCTGCCAAGGGTCTCCTAAGGTTATCAGCGGCGGAGGCGGCCGCGCTGGCGTTGTTCCGGAGAGCAGACAAGGCTCTCAGCAAGGTCCCAAGGGCCGTCTGGTTAGCGACAGGAGCATCCAGGGCGTCTGCGAGGCGGGCGAGAGGGGCGCGGGCCCGGGAACCCATCGCCTCTTCCAGGATACTGGACTGGAATCAGAGGAATTATCGATTATATTGGTATACTAATAATTTTGTATACATAGGTAAAAACAATTATTTTGGATGGCTTAAGTTACTTGAATGTTTTATTAAGTAGATCTATAAATCTAATCTATGAATAAAAATCAAGCAAATTTAAGAGCAAATACATACGACTATAGAGAAAATTTTCATTATTTTTTTTTTACAAAACTATGTTGTTTTTTTTTTGTGATAAGTTTTTTGCTATATCAATTTTAAGATACTTCATTCCAATTAAGCCGACATAGCTCGTATGTTGACACTTCTACTGCTCATGTTCTTATAAGAATAAAACAGGCAAATAACTTTTTGTCATAAGAGCCTCAAACGTGTACGAGTGGAAGTATTTGGTGTTACCTGGTTCTTGACGGTATTGACGAGTGCGGCGAGCTGGTTTCCAGCCTGGATGCTCTGCAGCATCGCATTGTGAAGGTCGTCATTCCCAAAGAGGCCGACGCCGATAGCGCCGCAACATAGCACCGACAGAATCATTAGCGTTATCTGGATGGAGATTATCAGAGCATTTATATAAAACCCGCTTCAATCTATCGACGACTTTAGAGTTTAAAGAAAAAAATACCGAGAAAATGCAAAGACAGCTCCATGATAGACTTACGGAGGAATTTGATCGTCAATTATCAAGTTGAACGTAAACTCTGACGGGAACAAAGGCCAATAGAATTACACAAAGTATGTACACATATGTAACGGGCCATTGTACCTATTGTAACGTAGCAATTTAGTATATCCAAAGAAGTCTCCGTGAAAAACATTATGACACATTAATTTAATTTATTGGCTCGACCTTTCCTAAAAAATAAAGTCAGATATGACTGACAAACATATCACAGGAAAATCCAAAGAGCTTAAATAATTTACGAAACTGGTTTCCTTCAATCAAGGTTGTCTTTCAGACACTTTGAAGCAGTTTAGTACTATCCTTTGGCTGATAGAGAAATATATAAATAAAAAAAAAATCACAAACATACAATTTTTATTATTTTTTATATTGGTTCAAATCAGTTTATCCATTGACCTTTGGTGTCTAAAGCCCCCATATATATAAATACATACACAGCCATTCCAACCAGCCAGACATTGATTTTAATTCAACAAATAAAAAAAATATTTTTGTTTTTCTTTACCTCAATATACTTTAAACGTAACAGTACCTTCAGAGCTGTGATACTGCGCGGCGGGCGCTGCTTCCTGTCGCAGCATCTCGTCAGCAGGTAAATGAGAAGTACAGTCAGCGTCAGTATGAGCCACGCGCCGGGAATCGAACCGAGGATACCTAAACTCTGAAAACATTATTCGTACATGTACTATCAAACTTTCCGACAAATCAGTGTCAACCATAAGGGACTGTTACAGTGATTACTAATTATATATACACCTTAAAAAAGATTTAGATTTACTATAATATTACAGTCTTGAATTTGTTAAAATAGGCATATTTTAGAAATAAAAACCCCTAATTTTAGAAAATAACTACTAGCTCTTTGGCTCTATCATATACACTGCTCTATGTACGTATGTGTACGCCAACCACATTTACTTTGAAACAGCCCCTGTCTACTTCCATTCTCAGTGCTGAATTAAACAAGCTCGAAACCACTAGATTTTTTTCAAAAGGCTGTTTATCTGTGGATTTCTGCCTTTGGATATAGTTTTCGTGTCATCTATACTATGTATTTAACGCGTTCATGTTATTAAGAATTAAATTACAGTCATCAAAACGAGGGTTACATGCGGGAACATATTTTGCTCGTGTTCCGTAACAAACGCTACTCTTGTTATATGCTTAATCCGACACCGTCCATACCAAATTTAATGTTACAATGTCCAATGAAGGCTGACACCTCGGTAGTCTCAATGCCCTAAATATCGGGTACCTCTAGATAGATTGGTGAGTTGGGGGCGAAGGTGTCGTTGACTCTATGCAGCGTCACGTTGATGTGGGGTAAGGAGTGGAGCAGTCGCGCCAGCCGCGGCGGCGAGTACTCGTCCGACACGCCCGACGCGCCCATCACGGACGAACAACTCGCACACCTGTATATTATTTATATATATATAATAGGGATGTGAGAAAGACAAGACAAGACACGTCTAAAAATGTCTATACACTGTTAATGAAACGTGATTCATAAATGACACTAGCCTTTAAACATTTACTTTGAAATTAGCCGACCCTTTATGTGATCATTATTTTCGGTATGCGATAATTTTTTTCAAATTTCTCTCCACACATACGTTTAAGCAATAAAACTTCTCGCTGCGACGTAACTGACTGTATATGATAACTTTAATAAATATCGAGCAAGGCCTACTTAAGTATTACTTATTTTGCATACCAATACATAATTCAGTATTTATACAATCAATCAATCAATTTCCATTGAATTTACATACATACATATTTATCTCATTAAATTTATACGATTTGTATTAAACGAATCATTTACTTATAATTCAGGGCGGATTAATTCAAAGATCTCACATTTAACTATATTTATCATAAAGAATACATTATTCCAGTATATATGCGATATATAAGTGTATATAAGTGGTCGTACGATATAAGTGTCAAGCTCCGTGAGCGTGTTTCCAATGTATGTCACACTAGGCTTTATTCATCGGCGTGTCGGAAAACTACTGACATAACGTACAAATAAAGAAAATATTTGAAGGCAAAATATTATTTGTGTTTCTTTACTATATATGAAATATAATACTATAGGTATATATCTTGTTCGTCGCAAAATTTGTTACAAAGACAGTTATTTCTCTCGTCAACAATAAAACAGAAATGTCTTGTCTGTGTTATTCTGATTTCTATGTGTATAAATAAAATTGTAGTGTCCGTTTGTTATATTAAAATAACAATAATTTTAATAAATGCCTAATATAGATAGATCTAAGCAAGGTAGGATACTTATAAAGAAATAACATTTTCTGTATGTCTGCCTGTTCCGAACAATCTCTGAAACGGATTGATAGATTTTACAAGGCTCTCGTGTGCATATTGATGTAATTGGAAATACATTAGGCTATTTTATTTTTGAAACAAAATTAACGTTTAATAATTTTTATTGCACCTGCCTTACTTATTTCTAAATTGAACTTGAAAAACTCGATAGTTTTCGTGTAAGAAAGTAACAAACTTGCACACATACATTTATAATAACATCAATATTTTAAACGTCATCCGTGTGACATATGCTTTATAAAAACATTCGCATGTGTAGCCGTCCAGAGATATTTTTAAGTACAACAGAGTATATAGTAACAATTGTATTGACGTGTTTTTAGGTTGCACTAACCGTTGATAACAATGTTAAGGTATCCTACGATGTCATTTTCCACATCGAAATTGAATCACTCCTTCACTGAGAGCATATCTGGAAAGGAAAAAAATCGTGAAAGTATATCAATAATAGAAAACAGAAATATAAGTGTTAGATTAAAACAAAGTCGTGTACAGAATAAAGCATAGAAAAACGTTAATCAAAATAGCGAGCGACGAATGAGAACATTTATGTTTAACCGATTACAAAAATAGATGTATACAAACAGAAATAAAATAACCATCTAATAAAATTTATATAATAAATATGGAACATTAAATATCCATCAAAGTTGACCAAACTGAGAGCGTTTGGTAGTATCACAGTTAAGCACTCCGACAGATACGACCCCGAAAGGAGACTTATGGTCTAAACACATGTAGGATTTGATTATTAAAACATTCAGTGTATTATATAAAATACAGGTTTAAGTTTTACACAGCACTATCATCTGATAATAAATTAGATGGGTGGAATTACAGGAATCTCGGTAGAACAATTTTCTATCGTCCTAAATAATAATGGTCATTTGAGGCGAATAATATGCAAGAGATAGCACCGAGTCGTGCAAATATAGAGTTAGCAATAACGAACGGCTATCCAGAATGACTCAACATACTGGTTTGACTGCTCAGCGTTTCCTAGACGATTATGAAAGCTGAGTTTTTATCAACGGATCTAGATCGTCTGACTGCTAACAGATGTATCTAGAGCAAGTGTATCGAATGAGGCAAGTTTGGTTCCCATCGTTTATTATTACGAGTCGATATAGAAGATCTTTCTCACAGTGAAGTATGAAATATTATATCTCTTTCCAGATGACGGCGATTAAGAGATTTATTGTGCGTTATCTCAGCCATTAAGGATCGTTTTCTTGAGACGATGGCGGCTGCACTCGAATCGGCTCTTATGCATCAGTTAGGAATAATCATTTAATTACACGGTAGTTAAAGTCATAGTTTTATTTATATGTTAACGATTTATATAAATAACTGATTTATCATTGCTAAGGTAAAACAAAACGTTTTCTATAGACATTCAAATAAAAATCTATAACAAAAATATTAAGATAATAATTTGATAATATTGATACTCGTAACAAATATAATAGAGGTTATCTGTTACACTAGAGTAATTACGTCTTAATTTCATCCGACGGAATATAATTCCGATAAATAATTTTTCGTACAAAGTCGTATAAATTTTCCCAGAATCAATGATCGATCAATCATATTATGTAAGTGTTGGCTTATGTAGTTTTCATATAAAATTAAAAAAAAAATATTAAGCCATATTGATGTTTTTTTTCTGTATTATAACAATTTTGCTATTTAAATTCAAATAAAATAAAAAAAAAAGAATCAAAAAATAGTTTTAATCGATTCAATTCCAATTTATGCCATGTTAATATGATTTTTGTTTATTAAAAGGTTTTGTATTTTAATAGATCGCTTGACGTTTCCCGCTATGTCATATCTATGGTATTAATTTACAGTTACCCACTAACACATCGTTTCCTTATGCTCAAAGGATCGCAACTAATTGCCAATACACAGATTGCTCGAATAGGTTAATTTAATATAATCAAATCTTAATAATATTGTTCCTATTCTATTCTATTCCCACGGCACATTTTGTAGTTTCATGTTATAAATAGGCGACAATTCCTCAAATCAATATCCTTTCTTAGTAAATTTGAATCCATTTGAAAGTGTAAGAGCGCTCGCTAGTTTATATGGAGATATGGCACACAGCCAACAATACTTCCACGCCTCCATTTAGCTTTAAATATTGAATTTAACAAATAATTCTAGATAAATTTATCCGCTTTCTTTATTCTTGTTCTGTTTACTGTTCTAAACTGATAGATATGAAGTAAATAAATAAATGAAACTATATAACAACAAACTACGACCCATATATGAATATCATAAATAATTTGTTCCTTTGCGTTTTAAATGCTAAAACATTATTACGTAAGCGATTCACACACACCCACACAACAATAGAGAAATATTCAAACATATATTCAAACATATATATGTGCGTGTTTGTATTTATATGACTGTTGTGTAATATTCAGCATACTACAGCTTGAGCAGCGAACTTGAACTACTGCCCAATTAAAGCGTATGGGATGCTTTGTGAGAACGTGCGGTCTTTCTTAAGTGAATTGTTCGTGACATTCTTAACGTAAATATGAGTTTGCATAGTAAACTGAAAGTGGTATATATTCGTACTGTAAACGCAAAACTATTGAACTGTCGATTTTTCTGTAGACCATTTATACTAACAGAAATATTATACAATATACTGTACTGTACTATATAAAGGATGTCTAAATAGTGTCAATAATATGATGGTCGAGAGCCGGTTAGAGATGTTTCTCCATACATTCTTGATAATATACTTAATATTATACGAATTCTATTCCGTCATTATTACAGTTATCTTCTTCTACTATTTAAAAATTTTCAGTGACAAAATATATTCAGAGATTTCTGGGAAAAACAAATACATTTAAAAATGAATAATAAAGTCCATAAATTTATTTGTAGGACATCGATATATCGATCAATTTTAATATTTATCGATACGTGTTCGGTAATAAATCGCTCGGATATTAAGAGGGACGAGTCGCTATCTGTTTCCCGATACATCCGCTGCTCGATCCGATTCCGTAACCGGCTTCCCGGGACATTGATGTATTCATTTTGTATTAAAACATTGAAAGAATAGAATGCTTTTAAATTATTATTTATATATACGCAAAGATACGTATGTAATTGTTAATATGTTTTGTAGATATGTACTGTCCGAGCTTCCTCCACATTTAATTTTATTGTTTTAAGTTCCCAGTTGTTCTCATCAGGCTTCCTAGTAAAGTATCTTATAGATTACAATGGCTGTGATGATACCTGGGTAAAAATATATAGTAATCGGACCAGTCCGTAGCCAACGATAGTATTTATTCCGTAATAACTTTGACATTTCTAAATTAGGAAAGATATATCGAAAAAGTTGCAAAAGCTTTTAATTTTAACTTATGTTAAAATTTTATTGCAAATGAAAATTAAAACTCGCAACGCGATGGACCCGGCACCCGCACGGTGAATCCATTGAATGCTCAGAGGTTCCGTCTATGTTGTTTCACATTGTCAACGTTAATCATAAATATATGTAACATACTAATTTCTACCCGCGACTCTGCCCACGTGAACATCACAACAATACATATAGTAACCTACGTCGAAGCCTTATAATTTTATATATCCCAGATACCAGCTGCACCGCCAGCTGCTGGGCTGATTTGTGAATCTAATCCATCTTGTACGCCACCGAAATGCAAACAAAAAAAATTAAATCACATCGGTCTACCCGTTTAGGAAGGGTACAGTGACATACACACGTACAGTAGAATTATATGTGTATATAAAGTTGCACATTGGTCTATTGGTTTCAACAGTACCTACTGTCACTATACTTCGAATGCGTTTCACATACTAAAAATATATTATAAAATTTGTATCCGATCGATAAATATAAGTAAAGAAATAGATCTGGTCAAATAACAGTTACTTCTAGTCATCGCGAAATATCAGCAAAACTAAGAAATTTTTAGCTCCATATATAATTCTGTTAGGTTAAACTCACACTCGGATTTCCTTTTGACTTACACTAAACTCGTCCTTCCCTTACTGCAACTACTCTTTCGATATCCACAGACCTCTCGTCCATCACCTGGTCTAATAGGAATTTGTCACGCAAACTCTACTCTTCTCCGACACACATTAATACATTAAACCGTGATGATTCCTCAGTATATGTATTATCACTATATATCAAGAATTATAACATTGTTATTCTACTATTGAACTTGAAATAACTCCTACCTTTATCTCCTTCGCCTTCAAAATTATAATTCGTTAGCTAAATAGAAACGTTGACATTTGCAAAATATCTCATAATTCCAGTGCGTATGAAGTCATAGCACGGAAAAAAAATAGTAATAAATAAATGTGATCTAGTATCGACCGTTGCGAGTTAATTATTGCTCTAAAATACGTTATAATGTTTTTATATAAAGCTGTTTTTCCCTCAGTCACGTGACAGCTCCGTAACTCATTTTTGTTACAAAGTCGCAAACTACGTGACGGTTAACAGAAAACAAACTGTGTCAAGCACTGTTCATTCTGAATAGGGTCCATTTCTTTTTTGAGAGGGTATTTCTATTTCGAGAAATAATATCATGACACAATGCATATAATCATAAAATATAAGCATAGTTATTATTGCCTCAATTAGAATATCATCTATCAAAAAAATACTATAATCAAAAGCTTAATCGGACCCAATCCTAGACATTAAAATAACCTTGTAGATTGAACGGAATTTTGTGTATTGGAAAAAAATCACCCAAGTCAGCTTTACTGTTACATATGATTAAAATTTATATATACTTCAACTATTTATCTTATATATAAAAAAAAACCGCTCATAACATTCAAAAATAACATACTATTTAAAATCTGAAAACATTACTTGTGTTTTATTCTGTTCCAGCAATATAATTTTTTATTTACTTCGACGCCCAAAATAATTAAATATATGATATTTAATGAATTACGTATACATACTAATTTGATCCTCAACATACTCCACTGACGTCATCAGGTAGAGTAACGTAACGTGACACAGATAAAACAGGTTTACTATCTGATGCAGGTGACTGCACTCAAACTTATGGAATAGATAGCTTTACAATACTATGACATTCAAAAACCGGCCTATATTGTACCAAATAATAATATCTAAAATAATAAAGACTAGGAATTTTGCTGGAAGGCAGAGGTTCAGAATATGTGATTAGTGTAAAACGATTCTACTACATTACTTAGGCATATGTAATTAGATGCAGAATGTATGGGCTCGTCGCATGGTGTAAGTCAATCTGTCACAGAACAATGTGCTACATATAAATAATTCGCGTCATCGTAGGAAGTTTCCAATCAAATGGCCGGCCGAGGCGGTTGCCTAATAGAATAATCTGCATACTAGACGTCCAATTATTCTAGAACAGTCCCCCGCTGTAAGAAACCCCGGGCTCGGATGTCACCAGTTTAGTTTAACGACAAAATCATTCCGGTACATAACTATGGCCTAAATTTAGATAGGTATATTGAAATGACTATGTCTTGACAGAGCTTTGTACAGTACACAGCCTTCATAATGTAGTTGAATGTGTAAAACGTTTATGTGCTTCAAAATTAGAGGCTCCTGTTATAGTAAAAAGAAAGTTAAGGCCGTGGTTCTAATTAAAATACAGCACCATATTTCATGAGGGGCTGTTAGCATTAATGCTTTCGGGTTTCCCCTTGAATGACGCATGCGCTGTTCCGACCAGCGGTGAGAGATCTGTGCCACTTAGAATTACCAAGTATTTTCTCATTACTTTTGATGCAAATCAATGAATTTTAAATGACCTGGACAATATGCACCCAAACTGATGCGCTTATTTTATTATAAAATAAATGTCACGTTACCATACATTAAATCAATACTTGAATAAAATAACTCAGAACTTTTAACTATATTATATTTATTTATTTTCCAATATTTATGACGTCAATAATGTTTGTATCAACATATAGGACATAAAAAACATAAAACCCACGTGGCTAGCCGGTGAATGGAGCACGTGGTAGGGGCGCGGTCGTTCGATACAGCGGAGGCTGCGCGCTGAGCTAGACCCAGGAACCTACATCCACCAATATATCTTGATCTCCACAGCGTAGCTGACGTCATACGCTACTAAACGTACTACTAACACAGACAGAGCTCGTATCGGCTGGTCGGTAATATAGGTAGTGAGCCAATTACGCAAGAACTATCACTACTTGATTACTATTGTACTCGTATCTGGTGAGAACTAAATTGTTGTATGAAAATGTATTCATATATTAAAGAATAGATCAGAATATATGATCTTTTGTCTCGTGATTTTATTAATGATTTTTTTTTTTAATATACACTTGATAATTTCCAGCAGCATCGAAAGTATAATGCTGTTATTAATATCATAATTAAGTTACCTGAGTCATTGATATTATCAATTCAAAAATCTGTTCATTAAATATGTTGCCGTCACAAAAACTACCAATACTTAATTGATCTCATTAAAATAATTTAAACACGTGCCGCGAGAGCGACGCGTTCCGAACATTTTAATTGAACTCGGATCACTTTTAGTTTAGCTAGTGATTTGTTCGAATGAATCGAAAAAAATACAAGTTTGCAAGACTACAGAATATCAAACGTATACTTAAAATACATATAAATGAATATTAATAATAACGTATGTTTGTAAACACTTATTTAGGTTCCACATTTATGATATATAAAACTTTATAGATAATTAACTTGAGACAATCATATTACTTCATACAAACCGAGGAAGTGACAGTCGTATCCCTAAAAGACAGTATTACTTTCTAGTAACAACAAAACACGTCCCAACATCGAGATGTCCAATAAACCTAGTTGTTTATTACATTGTCGGAGAATTATACGTACTGGATGTGGTCCAAGGGAGATACTGTAGCGATTGCTGTTATACGGAAAAATGTGAACATAATACATTACAATACAATTATAAAGGAAAACAATTATAATCTTATTTTCAATTAAATAAAATTTCACTTCCTATCATTGAATATAGAGAAATATCCGCTCGTGCTTGGACCACGCATTATAAGACTCTTCCATACATAATAAATGGGAACTTTAAGAGCAAAAGCACATTTAACTTGATGGAATGATACCTATATGGTTGTAGGACTGTGATACCTACTTGAACTACAGGACAAATAGTTTATGGACAGTAGTATAAAAACTAAACAAAGACACCAGATTTAACAGAGACCCTAATTGATTTAACTATAAAGTTAACAAAATTAATTTTAGAGAACACACACACACACTCACAAACATATATATATAGTGTGTGTGTGTGTTAAAAAACTATTATAATCTATATGTACATGAAACCGTATTGTCTTCTGTGAATTTTATGTTTATATAAGGAAAACTTGAACCGCTTCGTCGCACGCCAGAAATCAAATCAACGTGTATTTCAGTGCCGAAGCCTTAAAAATCAATTTTTGTGAACATCCAAATAAAATTGAATCTTTTATGCTTGTTCAAACTATATACCTTTGTCCGCGACTTAACCTGGACTGTTATTTCGTTGAGATATTAATGAATAATACATGCTTTAAAAATATATAGGGAGACTTCATATCACAGGGAACTGTTATGACGTATTCCCGGGAGTACTATCCGGAATTTAGGGATAAATTACGACCTTCACGTATGTCAGTATAAGTATTCAGAACTGTTATTAAGAAGCAATCGTTAGCTATTGATTAAAAATGTAATAAAAAATCAATCCTTACAAATTTTTGTATTAACAATATAAGTACTATGATAGTATCTTATATACGTTTCCAATTTCATGAGTGTCACTCAATACACTTTATTCTAAAGTCTCGTCCAATTTCTGTCCCGGATAAACGGATCTCTGTCCCGGAACAATGATAGCCTGGGTCTGAAGTCCCTCGCATATTTACGACTGTGATTTGTCCCCAGCTGATGAAATCGGAACAAACGTTTCCTGACGCCACCAGAATGTAGAGATGAATAAATCCTTTTACTGCCTCCCAGGACCTTTTTATAATAGACGTATCTAGAAGTATTTTTCTTAAACAAGAATTAATTTTTAATTATAACATCTCATTAATGAAATTTCTTTAGATTGTCGAAACATTGGTAAAAGTTAAAGTTTGTTAGACGTAAACATTTTGTTTCACCAAACGAAATGTATATCTAAAGCACTTCAAAACATTAAACTTCGTAACGTATAATATTTTAGTGAAACATTTTTAAAATGCACATATAAATAAAACCATTTCAATCATATAAATAAGGATTTCACGTAAAAAAAAAATTATAATATTTTTTATAGCGTTTAAGAGAATACTCACGAGAGCTAAATAAATAACATATGTATACAGCAATAGTAATTCCATGGCGCTTGGTCAAAAAATATTTAAAACGAGATCATATCTTTTAACTCGTTTTAAAACATTTCGGTGAAATCTTTTTTTATTATATTAAAGAGAAGCAGCACGTGTTTCGGAGCGTGGTATTTAAGTGCATGTCTAGCTTTAAAATAACCTAATTGTTTAATAGTTTTGTAGGTAGTTAAATTTCTTACCGTTATCAATAGGTTAATATAACCAAACTTAACTATGATTTATCATCACCGTCGTCCTTATTTAATTGTGATTTATAGTTAAAATAACATAAAAATTACTTTAAAGTTAAATCCTTTATGCGAAAGCGAATATATTAACTTATAGTCATCATATATAAGGATAACTTTAACCTTTACCAAGTAACGTGTACTTGGATTTAGTTCTTATGAACAAATTTCCTAAGTAATACAAAAAATACAAAATTTCTTGGTCCAACATACAACAGCCAATTAACTTTATTCATTAGTAATAAATATGACTTCAGTAATAAAAAAAATACAACTCCAATCTCCATACTTAATAAATAGGATATTAGTGTCAATACTTCAAATTCATGATGTACCGTAATAGAAAATTTTAAAATATTTCATAGACGTTATCATTTGTTTGAACAGGGGACGACATTAAAACAGACAAATTAATGCTAATTTGTGAATGCTAGACCTTTAGAATTGTTCATAAATATACATATGCATTATATTTTAAAAGTTGAGCCTTGCTTCATCTCAAGGCGAGCCCTTTACAAAAATGTTAGGAAACTGTACCGTAAATCTTAAACTGAGACCGACTTAAATTAAAAGTATTTAATTTATTCATATAACACATTTATTCGTTAAAGATTTAAACTTATCTACAACATTTACACCGAAGATAATACGATAATCTGTTGCACTAAAGATTATTATTATTATTAAAAATAATAATAACCTATGAAAATAACCGTCAATACACTAGAAGAGAAAAAACAAACACAAAAAAATAATTAAAAAAAACTTGCATTAATATTTAAAAAAAACAACCTGTATAAGCAATTCGTATCCTTTAAAAAAATCAACCTGTATAATTGACCGTCTGTATTCGGTAAATGTAAAAACAATTGATTATTCTGATCGCGTTGAATTAGATTACAATCAATGGGACTTATAAACCGCCGGTACTAAGGGCGGGTGTATTATTGAGATCACGTGCTGGAGTACAGCGACCAGCCAGAAGTCGTGAGCGCTGTCACCGTGAGATGACCTGACCCAGATCCCGCTTTGTCACATTAAACGAACATTTTATATTAAGAATCGGCAACGTTTTGTAAAATATCGAATTCAAAATGTGAGATCGTTAAAAACATGATGTGTCATGTATTTAAGGATTTGCTTGTCGTTTATGAACATTATATTCTACTGATATTATAAATGCGACTGTATGGAAGTATGTTGCTCCTTCACGAAAAAACCACTTCACAGATTTTGATGAACTTTACATTAGCTTAAACATCTTACTAATAAAAGATATAAGAGGCAAGACTTTATTGCGGATTTCATTGTTGTTAAGCGAGGTCACGTCATAACACTTGCATATTTTTTGCATGAAGTCACTTGACATTGATCATAGATGTCGCTGTTCGATGATTACTATATCTATTGTTTCAGAACATTTTATACATTTCTGACGTCAATTCAGAAGCTGATGAGGATGATGTCGGGGACAAAAACTAGTATTAAATAAGATAAAGTGAAAGTTTTCGTCGTATGAATATAATAATAATAAAATAAAGCAATTTACTGATACGGAAACGCTTGACATTTATGCGAAATAAGCAGAAATCAAATTAAGGTAGAGAAAGGAACGTTTAAAATGGTCTATAAAATTAATTGAAAAAAAAAATACGATACTATAAAACAGAATATTCGAATTATTAAAAAAAGTTTCTATGTAAAAATTTTTACCAATAAAATTAGGAATATAAAAAAAATCTGAAGATATCAATAAAATATTTTTATTTTCTACCTTGCAACACAAAAAAAGTATGCACAACAAATACAGGATAATATAAATTAATTAAAAGAAAAACAGAAAACGGATAATATATATACGAACTTTCACATTATGTTGATTTAATCATGCAAAACTGTTTTGCAATAAATTGAAGTGTTCCGACTTTAATGTTAAAAGTGAGTCAGTTTATGAGTCAGCAAAGAGGGAGGCTCGAAAGTAGCGGACCTTTATTTAAATAATTGATCTACAATAAAAAAAAAATAAAGCTTGGGAACAAAACGTACAGTACACGAGCGAGAGGTCAATATATAAAGAGAGGGATAAAACAACAACATCACAAGAAACGTGTTTTACCTTACTGGTTTAAGACAATATTAAGATCAGGAAAGAATTATATCTTTATAGCGAAATGTAACAAATTTTAAGTACCTTTAGATGAATCTTTTATACGAAATATTAACTGAGCTCTGAAGGATAGCGTTGAGTGTTAACATTGTCCCGGCTGGGTCTCTGACCGTTGAAAAAGTTCTGAGTTCCTGACATTTCGTTTAACGAAGTGAGTTAACAAGATGAACCCTCAATCCGTTCCTAGCTTCAGCGAGTCGCGAAGGATGGGAGCTTTGTGAACCGTTTACAGACGAAAAATAATAAAAGATTCTCAAACGTCACGTCGCCGTAATGACTACTAATGTTAACTTCAAGGCCTTATAAAAATATCACACGTATTACGAAAACATCTTTATTTTCAACCTCGTGACAGTTTTTCGAAAGCTGGATAGATTTCAGACATAGATAATATTATTAATTAATAAATCATTTGCTAGGAGAATATTTCATGTCATGTCCTCCTCACGCCATCTGTCGTTAGACAACCAAAAATAAATCATTAAATCAAAATATTATTTTCATGGCAGTAATTCTATTCGATTTCATATTATATATAAACATACAAAAACGTTGAATAAATATATATATAAAGGCAAGTGCACACTATAATACTAGTATTATAATATGGAATAGAAATTTAATTAAAACCATTAACAAACATTAAGCCATCGCCGCGGTATTGTGTATAAGATCAGGTGTTAATTATAGTAATGGATTTCCACTGAATTTGACGGCAATGATGGAGCCACTGAAACAGCGAACTGATACAAAAGCACCATCAACGTAATTCATTCTTAACCGAATATAAATTATCATATGAAAATAAATTTAATGTATAGAAAATTATGATAAGAATTAAGAATATTTTTTCCTCATAAAATATGAATTATGGTAAATAAATGTTTATTACATATCAGCATACCCGCTGATTACATGGCCGTAACTCTAATTGTAATCATAGACAACTCCATTATCATCACCTTTTATAACACATTAGCTTGATAGACACACTGACGGCGCGGCGGGTTCAAAGACCGGGTACACTCACGGAGTTATATTGTTTTATATACATACATATAACAGAGAATTAGCTGTTTTTAAATAACTGAACTCTAACCTTAGACCGAGTTCATATCATAAACCTACATACGTACAGTTAAAAGGTTTCTATTTCATTCATAAATCATCTTAAATATGACGGTCTTTGTGTTAACATTGTTATTTATTAAAATTTTGTATCTTTAAATATTAATACAAGCTAAGAAAATTATATTTCAAATATATATAATGTGCCTTGTAATATGGACACAAAACGTTTTTACTATTGGAAACAAAGCTTTTGAACCGTAGCGGGTCATCAGTTGAAACGGTTACAAAAATATCAATTGTTTTAAAACATACAATTTAGGGAGACATCGTCATTAGAACGTGTACATGTAAATACAACCGGCATAGTGTTTTGTAATGGTTAATTGATTATATTAGAGTGCAAGATACTTTCTCTACGTATAACGATTTATATGAGGGCGTGGGAGAAGCGTGGGATTGTATACACAGATAGGATACTGAACGGTTCGCAGATTAATTTAATTTTGCCCTATATATCTCTAAAGAGAGAGACAGTGTATACTGTTTTAATTTTTTTCATGAAAAAATATTAGTAGCTTATAAATTTTTCCATTCACTTTTAGCTATAAATGACTCTTCCTTGTCGTTTGTTACCTCTGTACTAATACTACAATAATTTTAAAGCTTCGTGGATGATATACGAAATATTTAAAGACGTTTGTTGAATTAAATTTTAAAATTCACTGAACATTCAAACTGTTAACAATCAATGAAGAATGGCAATTGTTTGATTTTTATATTTTTTTTTTACGAAAAATATCAATGTATATCACATTATATTTTTACATACAAAACTAAGAATTCAAAAAACATTTGTAATATTTAAAACAGATACCAATGAATACAGATTAAAAAAATACGACACGATAATTAAAAGAATATGACGCTTTATAAGAATTAACGCTAATAAACTTCAATTCAAGTTTCAGTGGCCTACTGGCATAGTGGCGTCACTCGCACGGGCCTAGCGCCTAGCAAGGGTGCGACCCGCTGCCTTGCCCCTTAGAACGATCGATGAAAACAAATACACTTATATTATGTATTAAATAAATATTATTATATCACTATAGAAATATATATATGAGTCTATTAATATTCTCCAATAGTCTATCCAACCAATAGTCTCCATATATGAAAAGACCATTTATTGAAAATTCCATTCAGATTAATTTATTTGAACCAATAAGAACATAATATGATTTTTAAATCAAACAATATGACCCTGTAAAATATAGCTAACCGTTCATAAGATAGTTTTTCAACAACAAACTAAACTAATAACTATTGGAATACATACATGGTGTGTGTTTATCTGAATAACTGAACGTTCGGCCTAATGGATACCGGAGCATGTGTTGTTGGACCAATTAGTTCTGAAATTAGTTGAACCGTTCAAGTACAGATCACGAGTCGGCATCTTTAAGATCATTTAGGATCGCGTGAGAACATACGTCTGTGTGATTTAAATAAAACAATTTTCGGAACATGACCTATGTCCTATACTACGCTCTCACCCCGTTTCCGTATACATTTTGCAATAAATATTTACTCGTTGATCATAATTGATGAAATAACAGACAAATTAATAGACAAGAAAGATATATTAAAATGGTGGTATTCAATACGTTATATGACAGACAAATTTAAAAATAATTTTTATTACTAAATTATTTATATAAAAAATGCAGTTCTGTGTTATTTTCCTTAATGCTAAAATAGAATGAAGGGGATTTCTATGAAACTAACGCTGCTGACCTCAGACCAGAACCAAAAAAACTCAATCAAAAGAATTTTTAATGTATTTAAACGATTGAATTGAACTATGTATGTTTGTATTCTATATATATATAGAAATATTAAAGGTATAAGCATGCATACACGGCTGTCTATTGCATGTATTAATGATATATGAACAAATGTATTTATATATGTCAAACACATTTAACATTTGGTTATCTAATTCTTTGATTAATATTCGACTAGAGCAAAGAAACTGCTTAAAACAAAATAACATCAATTGCAATTTATTATGAAGAACACAATAACTATAATTCTAAAACTAGCCTGTATTACTTCTAAATATTAAGCGTAATGATAGACAGAATAAAAAAAAAGTGATGGCACAGATACAATAATATTACTGAAATGTATACAGAATCGATAGTTTTTTTTTCCATGAACGAGTACATTGACCTCAGTATATAGCTGTCACATTATTTAATACTTTGACGAATAAAAATAAAATTATTAAAAAAAAAATAGGTACCGTATTAAGTTATAAGAGACACCACAGTTATATTATGTGTGTGCGAAATGTGAGTGAATATTTAAATATAATTTATGAAACTCCCTTGACCTGTTCTCACTGTTTGGAATAATTGAGAAACAATAATTGTTCACCGAACATTCTCTAAACTATTTATATTACTTATATGAACATTTTTAAATAATAATTCAAGCGTTATCATCGCTTTACATGAAATAATTGATGAAAAAAATTATTACACTTTTCATTAACATTACTATCGAACTATTAAAACTGAACAAATTAGGTATAACAATTACATTAGCATGAAGAAGCTGTAATGTTTTACCAGAAACTCCTTCGAAATGTCTTTAAGAGACATTGACAGAAATCCTACTGATAGTATAAATGAGCAAGTTTGTAAGAATGTTTGCGCATGTGGATGTTTGCTACTCCTTCACTTAAAAACTTTCTTTACGAAAACTTTACTTTTAACATAGCCATTAGACGACAAAAGTTATAATTTTCACTAGAATTCCGTGCAGTTAGCGCAGGATTAATGCATTAGGCGTGTTTTGCATGAAATCACGTGACACAGGCCGTGTAGGTGCGTTATAAATCCTCTGTCAAGCACACTAACGACATTTCTTTAATGACAAATAACGAAAAATTTACTTGGACAAAGCCACGGGCAAGAATTAGTAAAAAAAAGGTTGTTTATATAACGAATATATTAATAAAACTTTTTTTTTTACGTAGCAGCCAATAAATATATAAGAAGCTATAATGACATTATTTTTTTACGTTATCACATACCCAGACCTGGAACAATGAACAATACTATATGAAAATCAATAAGGATACCAAATTTAACGATAAACCAAAACTAGTGAACTACCACTTCCAATGCCACACAATTGTCGAGCGTACAGAATACTCAGCATAGATCAAAGGTCTTACACGGACAGACAGATACATAACATGGATAAGTACGCACCGTGCATATATATATTATCGTAACAGAACTATTGAATTATTAATATCTAATCTAAAATAGTTATACTTAATATATAAAGAGTACGTATGTATATCACTTTATTTCCTTCAAGACTAGATCTTTTTTTAAATAGTACCTATGTACTGACATAAAATATACGTAACACCCAATTGTTTCTTCGTCTGTTAGTTTTAAGACAAAGCTATGGACAATAGCTAGTTAAATGAGTACAGTACTAGTTAGATTTTATGATTATTCATTTCGAATATAAGTAATGTTATAAAGTGTTTGCAAGCGACACCATAAGTGTAGTCCTAATATCGATTACAGAGCCTTTGTGGTTTTACCAATGCCATACTAGTAATACAGCTGGTATGGATGACTGGAAAAAGAATGTAAAAACTACCTTACCATGAACTACCATTGCCAAACATAAAACGGACAGTTTTACGTTTTCCATTGTTATAAATATGTTAGTACTGCCATATTTTTACATTTATAAATATTATGAACGAAATACACGTACCTGTCAGTTTATTTTTCGATACTATTCGTGGTTATGGCACTATTAGTAAGTACTACAATTCATATAACACGAAAAACATATCTACTAAGCATTTAAATTAATCTTCGTGAGGATGAGTCGAAAAAACCCTCTTTAAATATTAACTTGAGAGTTATAGAGGCCATTAATAATAATGCAGTAGGATTTTGTAACAGACGGAGGAGAGATCAATCAATTTAATGACGTCACGGCTTACGTCACTCAACCACAGAATAGATTCCTACATACTATATAAACTTGTATATATAAAATTTTGTGTAAGCGCAAATGTATTAAAACTGCGATAGTCTGCGTTTTCTTGCTCCCGTTTCTCGAGCCATCAGATTAATTGAAATATTTAATAATTTTAACTTAAATACAAGGTATTTATTTTCTTGTTATACATAGCTGGGCGGTTTGAAATTTAGTTTTATAAGTGATATTTATTTTTAACACAACTTTGAAAGAAATATATAATGTAATGAAATTTTCACATATATATTAAACGAGCCGCCATAGTAATTTCTCCTAACTTAACCTAAAGGTAATATTTGGGTGTTGTGTTTCACTATTACTATTCTTATGTGTTAATTATAGCTTTTAAAACTTCTATATAAAAGACGAACCAGCGTTTAAAAGCATACAAGTAACACAATTGACTGTATAGTATTCTTTGGTTTCTAAGACAGTTACATTGTTTTGTCTTCAGTAACACTAAAAACCTCATCAATCCTCGCCACTTCCGCGACACGACTGGCGCGACAGAGATCTGACAGAGACCGTGAAATCGGCTTCAGAATTCCTCAAACATCCAGGTCATAAGTCAATGAACTACCAAAATGAAACTTACTGCAATAACGCTACGAACAATCACTCATAGTACGGATTTTTTCGGGGTGGAAGGACGAATCTATGCTTGAAAAATACATTCACTTCCACGAGTTATCAGTGATGGAGAATAACGAATATAATACAGGCAATTATAATCCATATTGCATTATAGCAGAGACGATATTCGCGAGCCGTGTTCAAAGAATCTCAGCTAACAGCGCGGTCAGCGTCCTCAGTAAACAATTATCTGTGTCAATGATAACGTAACGATAGTGTTAAAGCTTGCGTTACGTAATCTCTGATTGACACTTCGATTGTGAATGTTTTCTCATTGCCATTTATTTCGTATACATTCTTTCCCATCAATGGTGCAGAGATTTTTTGATAGTTGTAAATAATTTTTAAAACAAACTATTGATTCACAACAGCTATAAAAAGTATAAAAAAGCAACTTAGTTTTATAGCCCGAAGATTAATCCTTACGATTACAGTTATAGATAAAAATAATAAAATACGAAACAAATTAAGTTTGTACGCTTTTATCGACATCATGACATATTTTAAACAAAAATATAATATAAATATCCTGTTTTTGGGCACCTTACACAGATTTCTCAGAATCGGCCATATATAATAAAATATATTTTAACAGATTAAAAAGCTATCAAAGGATTTGCCTATATGAAAGAAGGTTTCACAGTACATTAAATATCATGTCATACGTTAAGGTTAAGCGACGACACTAGTGTGTTTTCCAGCATCGTTGTTCAGCTTGTCCAATTCAATAAACTTATTAGCTTGTACTTTGTAAGTGGGCTACTGCCTCGGCAGGAAGAAAATCCAATTTAAAATAACAAACAGCGACAAGATAGCTTTAAAGTAACAGTATACCTAGTTTTATTATCTTAATAGTAACATAAAGGCGTATGTTTGCGAGTGTGATTATATATATATATTTATGTATAGTGTGTACACATGAGAGGCGACATAAACGTGACGTCATCGTGTTAACTTTGAAACATAAGAGACATAATCCGACCTGAAATAACAAAAATTTAAACGAGCGGAACTACGGACGGAATTATAAAAAAGGCCATACAAAAAATCCTTGTAGGAAAGGTTCAGTATGGAAAGTCATAAACTATTGTCAGATGAACGTGAAACCGTTCAGGGGTGACCATGATAAGAACATTATAAACGAACGGGCGATAGATCGAGGTCTGTTTGGTGACGACCCTTGAGAAATAAAGGAACATGTGAGTTAGCAGCACGACTGGCAGAAACTTACAAAGAGAAGTAAACAGAAAACAACATTACTGTCCATAACATAAGGCTTCTTTTCAATTGAGATGAAATAACAAAAAAATATGATACTAAGTTCAGGGTGGCGTAATACATTCTCGCCGCAGCGATATAACACTTAATATCGTACATTTAAAGTTCAATTCACGACGTCATATTATTTCTGCAACGTGCCGTACTTGTCTGGTTTATAGGTGACGAGTGTTTTGTACGATTGCAATGTCGATAATGGTTTTGTAATTTAGGCTTTCAATAATGAACAATGTTCCCACGAAACAAGTAAATTATCTAATATCACTATATTTTTTTAAACCTTTACGGCTATATATTAGAAATATATCGAGAATTATAAATACTTATTATAAAGTAATCATAAATTTTAATCGATTAAGAAATCAAAACATTTTTTTATCAGGTCGTAGACCTTGGATTAAAGATCACAAACCAAATGACCTGGCAGACAATAGATGACTAAAAAAAACGCTTATTTTCATAAGTCTCATAACACAACATGTTTTTGTAAAATTTGGGTATTTCGTCTCTAGTATCAAAGTTGGGGTCGAAATGTAAATACGGAATGGAGTCTTGAATTTTGCGATGTCCTAATTCAACAGAACTGTTTACTTAGTTGATAAAATATTTAAGAATATGAAACGGAAATGTATCTTTATGGGGACGGATAGCTGGCAGTATCGCAGACAATTCACGTTTTAAGAATTTGCGTATTTTGAACCAATAGATTGAGTTACAATAAAAAAGTAATCCTACCATATAAGTTAACCTACATCTAAGATCAACGCATGTCAATATTGGATTATTTCCAACTATAACAGCTTTGAATTGCATCTATTTTCATATTATTCAAACAGACCAAGACCAGAACTAAAAACATGTCCAATACTACCAGTAGTAGCTAAATAGTTCTTGCGTAACTGGAACGAGATGTAGTGTCCACACAACAAAGAGCTCTGTCTGTTATTAAATCGTTCCACATTTTTATAGAACCAGTGATCGTTTTAGGGGTAGCGGAGGTCAGAGATGATTGGTGGACTGAACTTTCCTGGGTCTTGTTCAACGCGCAGCCTCCGCTGTATCGAGCGACCGCGCCCCTACCACGTGCTCCATTCACCGGCTAACCACGTGCAAAAAACGATCTTAGCAAAAAGAGTACACTCAAATACAACTTGCAAGAAAAATATGTGTTTTTAAAAAATCAAATAAAAAAACAGACCTTTGCAACATACTTTAAGTAAAACACATGTCTACGGTATTTATGTATAAAATTTTTACTGGTGTATAAAATGAGCCTGCAATCAGCTGTGCGTCACAGATAATAATGCATCACATATCCATGCTCTCCGGTATTGGACTAATGAATTGAAACGGAAACAATACCGACAGCACATATCCGGGGATGCTGATTGCGGACTCCGCTGTAACGTGATCTGTCAACTCTAATACATCAGATTTTAAGGCTCTGCTTCAATCTGCGATAATAATAGAATCTTTCATCAAAGACTTAGCTTTATTAAAGTATATGTAATAATACTTAAAGCTATTGATTTTTATCTAGATAAGTTATACTTGTCTCGCTGCCGCCTTCGGCTTTGCCCTGCTCTTATCTGACGTTCACAAACGTTATATTCCACACAACTCGTTTGTACAAAGTTTTGCCCAGCAAGATATGATTTAAGCATACGAGAGCCAGATCACAATCAGCGTCCATTTTACTTGTAAAACAGCTTGACATCTTATCTCATGTTACTGGCACAAACAATAAAACTGTCAGCATATATTTATGAACATAAATTTTCATTTATACTTCTTATTACAATTGATTTGCTAGTTGGTCGGAAGAAATATTAAAAACAAAAGTACTTATGAAAGAAATCGAATAAATAAAATACCTAATAGGTTTTTTAAATGATCATTGATCAGGTGACACTTGAAGCTCGACATCATAAGCTACGCAAATTAAACAAGATTTATTATGTGTGACAATCAAATTCAATTTATAAATTGAAATGTTTTATAGAAGATGATTGTACTATTAACGAACGGGACGTTGATATAACAACACTACAATTAGTGATACCATATAAAATTTCAATGGACTATTGTTATAAAATGTTAAGACTGAATACATTATTCCTTTTATTGTACAGGCCTTACCAACGGCTTCTCTAGTATAATTTTGACATTCCCAGAACGGATCTTGAAGAGATTAAATTTCATATTCTTATATGTTATCCCGATAGTAAATATGCTACATTCCAGATGAATAGTTAGTACAAAGCCTCTACTGTAATCGAAAAATATGCTCAATTACCGAAAGCATTATTTCACAAACGATTAACCACTAAGTAACCAAGCTGGCGGTCGGAAACTATCAGAGATTACGAAAACTTTTAAATACAATCATGTCAAGCGTTCCAGGCGACAGGTTAAGGCTGCGTTTGAGCTAGAGAAGAAAAAATATTAAATATAGTTAATAGATTTGACTTAGTATATTGACTTAGTATTACTAACCGTAACGCGTTTTTCTTTATAAAATCGAATAAAGTAAATTTTTATTCTAATCAATGTTAGTTCGTATATACATAGTATGAAGTATTCAGGCGTCTAGAAGCATTGGAACACTCAATATTGGTGCATGTTTGCTCAGCTTTGATGCCGCTCTCCTGCGGGTACGACTTATTACAGCTATTACGTAACACGCGGAGAGTGATCAATAACAGCTCAAAGTTAAGGATGCTGAGTTTTATGATGGATGATGGTATATACGTTATAACTAAAATGAAACAAGACAGACCTCCTTCACACTCCCTCCTGTGAGATGTCTGAGTAAGATCCGCCTTTAAGCGTTTGGACGCTGTAAAATTTCGCGATCGTTTTCGCAACAATGTTAAAAGTTATGGAAAATGATTTTAAAATTCATCTTCAGTATATATCTCAATAAACTACTGTTCGTTTAATTAAATTGTATCATTTATTTTCATCGTTGGAGCGTAGAATTAGAAATATGACATGTTTACGAACCTAGGCTTGGTTGGTTGGCTATAATAAAAAGGTTTTTCATAAAAACGAATCTTATATAAATAAAATACTATATAATTCAGCTGATGTAAAAATCGTTTTATATTTCTTAGGTCATTAAGAAACGCCAACCTCGCTTAAAACTGTATGGAAGTTTAGTATAAGACTTTAATAGGAAAATTCAACGTCTGAGACGTTTTACTGGAGTTGCTGACTGCGTTACGGAGCACGGATCAAATTACACAGGAGAAGTTCTAGAGATAGTTTCAGATAGTTTCCGCTTAAACATTGTACTCCGAGACGCTTTAAGGATTTAGATTTGAAAGATTTTAATCTCGTGTATTTTACACGTAACATACATTACACGTACGTATACGACAAACCGCAGCAGTTACAATTAACAAAATTATTGTAATGGCTGACTTCAAATTATTGGTAAAACCATATTGTTAGATATGTATTATAAAGACTTAAGATACAACGCGGTCATGGGCAAACGAGAGCACGATTGCTGAAAAGTAAACGAAACGCCGGGAAAATGTAGAAACAAAATAATAAAAAACGCGTACTTAATTTATCCGAAAAACTTAGTTTCATTTACTTATTTCTTCCCAGAAGATTTCTTGTTTAGAACGAATGTAGATTCACTTCTACAATTTAAGAAACTTTTCGATGTAAAATGTACTTATGTACCTCCCTTTCTCTTTAGAAAATTATATTCTGTACAATCAAGATTAAACAATATTATCTTATAACACTATATGGTCTTTTCTAAGTGGTGAACAAAGCGCATTAATATATATTATAATATAACAAGAGACACAAACATTAACATATACTTTTTACGTCAGCCATAACATAGTTTATATAATATGAACGAGTCGCTACAACGGACAAACAGAATCTCAACTCATGCAACGGCACGCTTATCAAACATAAACTTTGCGGGACCCAGTTTGAAGTAAACAAACTCGTATTAAGAATAAAACGCAACATTACGGTACATGCTCTGAATTACTTATATCACATTTGAGGCAGACCTACAATTCCCTCCCACCGTTATGTCTAAAGAGCTGTTGGGGCCTATAATTTATACCCATAATTTCAGGTTCTGCTTTCAAATTTTCTTTATTCCAATAAACACATATTTAAATAAATAAAGTCGATTTATAAGCCTGATCTCATAAAGCTAAATTAAAAATACTGTAAGATTTATCCATTATAATTATGTAAACATCGGTAAATTAGTTCGGAAAAATAAAAAACAAAAGGACAAACATACTACATAGTTCACATAAAGATATCGATCGTTCCAAACATCATAGTTACGGGTACACACTACATACATGTTATAGAGGAACTAGTGATTCATCACAACATTGTTTTGTATTGGTGACACATTCGTGTTACAGATTAGCGTGTTATTTATGTATATATAACACAATAGAAAATATTTTATTGAAGTTTTTCAGATTATGAATGACGCAGACACATCTTGGACATTGGATTCATGAGATCGAGGTATATGAGGATCAAACGTTTATAGGTATACATTATGAGGTCAATAAATTTATTACGCCCGCCACGTTCGTCACCTATTTTAAATGTAATATCCCAATTCATAACATAATAAATCCCAACAATACTTTCTTACTGTCTGTTACTTTAGAAATGCATATATTTTCTCTCATTAATAATAAGATATATATGTTTAGTTAAGCGTCAACTCCTTGAAATAGCCACTTTTTTTTAAATACAAGGTACTTGAATTAACAACTATATTAAATTAAAAGCTATTAAATTTGAAATCGAATTTACACAAAGGCTCCAATGGCGCCTCCAACAAACAGCTATTATTTCTTTGAAATTGATTTATTGTATCTTTTGTGATTTCCAATCTAAAAGACACAAAAGACTTAAACGCTTCGTTGAGCTGAAAAGTAAAAATCTTCGACATAGAAAAAACAAGTTTCGTAAAAATAAAAAATTTAAAAAAAAGACGTCTATCATCTGTTGCGACAGATTGCGATTTAACTGTGTTCAAAATTGAAATCGAATGGTGATTAAAATAACTAAAAGGCATGAAATAAAGCAATCCCACCGCAGACAAAACAGACCATTATATAAATTTGAATAAAAAACCAGTAAATAGGATCAAGACGATAACTAATTAAGATTTCAATTAAGAACTAAGCTTACTGTAGTAAGTCTTAAAGAGATCCAATCTAGAATGAAAATAATACCAGAGCGAATGAATCATGGCAAAGCCGCGAAGACACGAGTCAATTAACTTAAATTGTTCGTTGAAGCAAATCCGTTCACAGCGGAACCATTGTCGGCCGCGACTCGATGACAAAAAAAAAATAACTTGACAACCAATTTACAAAGAAGCCTAGTTCATTAAAATCATTGTAAGTTTAATCTAATATTAGTATTATAATAAGTAGGAATTAGTTATTAAAGGATTCTAGAGCAAAGATATGCTACAATTGACATTAGTATGTATAAGGTTATTCATTTTTAATTGATGATAATGAAAAATCTTATAAATATACAATATTTGTAACATAAAATATGAATCAACGGAAGCTTCCATTGATGTGTCTTATTCAAAATGACCTCATAATATAGGATAATGTACAATTTAATTGATTGACGTAAACTCGAGTTAGCGGTTAAACATGTTTCGGAACTCATTACCAATGAAAAACAAATCCATATCAATTATAAATTATATGCTACAGCATCAAGTAACAAATGGACGAATAATAAGAATCCTAAACACGGGATGTTTATAATTTTCCATACCAAATATAACCCACGCCTTCCACTCCCAGTAAGGATGTTCTCCACTTCCTATATGTCTATGATCCACGTATTTGGACATCCACGTACACGGAGCCGATACGACGCACTCTCCGTCCGGCGGATAATTTAAGCTTTAAGTATTGTCTACGATTCCCTTGTACTTCGCTTCCTGTCAGCTTTTACGGCTCGAACAGAATTATTTCTATGAATATTCATGAATATTTCAACGCCGTTCATTCAAATACTCATTTTTACGGAATTCATTCTATTTATATATGTGTATATTATTATTATTATTACATAACATATTAATATTAAGTAAAATAGACGAAATCGTTTATTAAATTTCTAATACATATATAAATGATTTAATTATTGCATAACATATTTCTTGCATTCGTCTTTATCTGTGTCAATGTTTATATATTTTTTTATTTTCAACCGCCATTTAACACCCTGTATACAGACTTGACGGCGGGCGGCGGCCCCTTGATTACTTTAACGTAATTATTACTAACAAATACTAACATTTGCCTTTGTTGTAGTAAACACTAAATAATGTTACGTAGTGTGCAATAAAATTTTTCTGAAAATAACTAATAGTGAATTATAACAGATATTAAATCGTTAAGAATCTTTCGTGTTGTCAATAATAAAAAATAACATATTACATACGTGTGTTCCGTAGATATAAAGTATACAATAATAAAAGACAAATTGGTTATGACATGGCAAATGTTCGAGATATAACATTTAACATAAAATGATTTAGGATTAACTAGGAAATTATTTTAAAAAATAAATCTATACCAGACTTCAGAATTTAACAAAAGCATTTTTTGTAGGTAACCAGCCGAGTTAACAACTCACTAGTGGCCCTTAAGTCTTATCAACCGGACACCGCCCACATTTACTGATAACGGAAATGCAATGTAAAAAATTATTAAATAAATTACTTATTGTACTAGTGTTGATACACATACAATACGATTATTGTACGTAGTTCCTATTATGACTAACTATTAATTACTATGAATTTAGTAACAATTTTATTGGAATTATAACTCATCGGTTAATGTGTCCTGTGCAATTTAAGGCAAAAATTCATGAAAATCACATCACAAAGAGATTTCTTCCGGAGAAAAGGAAACGTAAATAACATTAAAACCTACTAACATTATTAGAAAAAATATGAATAGAAAAGCAATATACAGAAATGGACTGTTTGTTAAGAATTACATTAAGCATAACCCCATGAAGGAAAACGGCTGAAAATTTTAAATGGAAATATTAGTATCTTTCAGTGTTTGACAACAACGACTCTAACGGCTTCCAAGAGAGGATATCATTATGAAATAGAAAAAATAAAATAACTATTGAAACAATTTATTGTGCTAGTTTATACCTGAACGAACAACCGCGAACTTAGTCATTTGAAATTATGACATTAATATAATACGTGAAAGCTCGAAACAAACTCGAACAATCCGGAGATAAATAATAATGTACAAGTAACGAGACCGATCTAGTTTGTAGGCGACTCATCAGGTCGGAATATATAAGTTTAGTTAGCTAAAATTGTCTATAGTCTATACCATCAAGACTGAAGTGCATGAAATGACGTTTTGACAAGGCTAAAAAAAATTGTGCCCCCGAATTGTAGAATAATTATCTCTGATAAAATTATGTTTCTATATTAGAAATAATTATCCAATGTATGAGAAAGATTTTGTTAATACATATATGTAGTGGATATGTATTTTCGTTCATTGGTTCTGAACTTATTTCATTTATAACGACTTTGCGTGTGAACGAGTTTGTTTATAAAAATAATGTCGTAATTCGAATTTTTTATAAATTATATAGAGATCGTTTTAAATCTTTTTGATATATGTTCGGTTACATATTATATCTATTCTGTACGAGTGTCGTGTCAATAGAGAACCGTGTTGTTGTCTACGGATCTTGACCTATATGAACACCTGCCGACAAATGTGAACAAATGTGATTGATCGGAGAGCTTTATTAACACTATCACACATTATAAGTACACGCACACATATATATTATATTATACTGAAAAATCATGAATACAACGTTCGCATTCTCAACCTGCAAATCTTCAACTAATAATTACCTACACTTTCTTACATATATTAATTTAAAAACGGAAGATATCTATTTACTTTCAATATACAATCATGAATCATAAAACCTGGCGTCCGTATTAAATCCGATACTATACATGATTGGCGACGAACAGCTGTGTCCGGCTGAAAATTAGCATCGGCCTTTGTATCCGTACGAAATTATAGGTATGTGGTCAGGCAAGTATAATGATGGATAATTGATTGTTAAAAATATAATATGAATTGTTAAAGATAACTTCATCTAGGATTCTTAACTTCTGATACATGAAAGTAATATCTGTCGAGATATTGAGTAAAAATAACGACATAACTTTCCAAGTTCCTCCACGAACCGCAACTAATTATATATTTTGAGACGTTTCTAAAAGAAACTGCATTTTTATTTTATAACCGTCCTGTCATTTATTTTTTGTATGCGGGAAACACGCGGACAGATAGAATGATATTAACACGTCTAATTTGACTCTCGATATATTTACGTGCCGTACAAGCCCATGAACCTCGTCAAGTGAGTCGTCGAAACGAATTGAGAAAGCTCACTTATAGAGGGGAGTTGATTGGATTCCAACCCCAGCAACATAACACGAAATAAAGGTCCACGGTCGTGTCTGAACTAAACAAAACGATGTAATGATTTCTCAAAACGAATATTTGTTTTTATCCAATTATAATTCTCAGTCTTTTTATTTCCGACTTTGATCTGACGACTTTGTAATTTATATTTAAATTCGCGCAAGTTATTAACAAAAGGTATTAAGATATTTTAACACTACCCAAAGCCAATTATCGAGTTACAATTGTGGCTACTTAAAGAACTGAATTTTAAGAGAGATTCATTCAAACGCAGAACCCAAATCTAAGTTTAACCTTATTTGTCGGCCCACTTTCCATCTGTCCTGCAACACGAGTACGATTTAAATAAAACGCGTTTCATTAGGAGATTATTATATTTTTATGTCAAATAAACATTTTAAAACCCTTATGATTTAAACTTTTAATAATAATTTCCGTACCTATACTTAATGTTACGCATGATCTATTTTTAAGACATTATTTTTATTCTTAAATATATAGTTAGTATGAATCAATGAACTGCGCAGAGGATCCTCGCTACGAGTTAACAGAATAAAACTAATAAGACAAACATTTCACAGCTGGATGTATCCAATAATAGCCGATACCCCATGCCGGTGATTTATGACCTAGATATAGTTAGCGTTCGCCAAATAGGGGACCAAACCTCACATTAAGCAACTTCGACGAGTTCGTGTACATCATTTGATATTATATAATAATCTATCTTCGGTATGATTCAATGGAAGCCAAAGGTCAACAGCATCTGGTTTTATATTTCGACGTATTTCTAGTTTGATTTAAAATGATTTCAATTCACGATTTTCGCATAACTTTTTCCGCAACAGTCAGCTTTTTCGAGAGGCTACATCTCAATTTTCACAAAATGAATATTTAATTTAATGGTATGTCATTTCTGCTTTAGCCTGTATAAATATTGCATAGATTTTTAAATTAAGATAGTGTAATGTTAAAACATTTTCATTGGCAGTTTTTGTTTGAAATAAATTTTATTTGAGCAAATATTTGAATTATTATACATCAAGTGCATAACTCTCATTATAATTAAAAAAAAAAAAACCAAATGTGGTTCTTCTACTATAGCAATTTATAATAATCTTCAAAGTCATTATGAAAATAAGTTACATTATTCCTGCGCTTTGTGGTAAATGTTACAGTAGCAAACCCGGAACAACTATACAATCAAATGCTAGTGTGCTTATCACATGGCTCACGATTATATTTGCCATATGAGGACGCTCTTAATATGAAGAATATAAGGGTTTCATAAAAAACCTGATACTACTCTTATCTTGTAAAATTATTAGTTTAGAAAAAAATACCAATATTTAATTCATGAATATATTTTACTCAATTTTAAGTGAGAACTTTAGTGACTTTGAACTTTAATAAGGCCCCAATATACAAGATCAGATCTCCAAGCAAGACCGTTAACCATGCATTTAGTAGGTATGCAGCAAAGTATTTTAAGAAAACTATTGAATACCTACACTATATCATAAAACCATTACAATGTGTTAGTTCATAATATTCCTTTAAGTTTAGGAAGGTTTAAATATTATCATTAATAATCCAGACATTTCTAAAACAATTACAATGCTATAAGTTTCTTATATATATATATATTCAATAATTTTAAATCCCCTTTTTCTATCCAGAACATTAAACTAAATATCCAACATTCAATTAAAAAAAACTTTAGACAAGAAAAAATTCATCATCTATTTTCTCCCAAAACTTCTACAATGGCAGCTGATGGATTTAATTTTGTACAGCATGGTTTTTAGTATACAAATACTATTGGCCTATTTATTAATTGGAATTTAGAGCCATCAGACAGTTATGCTAGTTCACTTAAATTGATATAGAGTTTTTTAAGTACTCAAATATTAATAATAAGTATTCATTCTGATTACTATTGATAAAGATGGCAATTCTAACAAGTACTTTCATTATATTTAATTTTGTTTAGTGATTTATTAGCAATTTCAATGAGTACTTCTTGTCTCTTTACGATAGTTTCAGTACTTGAGATATGAAATAATGAAATTATCGCAATTATATTGTTTCCTCTTTTTAAAAACGAACTCAAGAATTTCTTAAATTAATTTCAGATACAATACACTTAAATCTTGTCTGATTCCGTTTTTCTACTTTAAGCGAGGAGATAATGTAATATTTTAATATAAGTCATATGTATTTACATTTAAATATGTACCTCAAAAAAACTGAGCTAGTAAATCTTCGTTCCAAATCCCGTGCCGCAGGGGTAAAACTAGGCACTACCACTGAACTCAAATTATACGCAAAAAAAACACAAATACACTAAAGTTCACTCAATGATTAAGATATATATATAAAACAAATAATATTAATAGCTAATTTAGTCATAAAAAGTGGAATAATCTATTAAAAAAAAGAATTAAGTATAGCATCTTCTACATATGTCCTGACACACGAATAACACAACCACAACCCAAAAATTCTCTACAAAACTGAAAAAATAATAGGCGGCGCCACTGTATCTCTTTGGCGCAAGCGCTGTCATTCTCTAACTTCTACCTTTTTTATAGACCTTAAATTCTAGCCTTTTCATCATAATTTTTAATGTTAAGGAAAAATTTTGCAGACCCTTTAAGTTTTTATAAAATGTAATGTATGATTAATTAAGTATATTGTACAAATTTTATACTGATATAAAGATATGAAAAAGCAAAAAGATCAAATCTGATAAGGCTTAACCTATAAGTATTCAATGACAGTTATAAAGTGACAGTTGTAAGTATTTGTAAATACAATTTTAATCAATTGTTCTTATTTACCGAATAACCTTTTTATAAAGACGGTAAAATGTTAGATAATGTTAAGCAAGTAATATTAGTTTTATCTGGAAAAGGTGGAGTTGGTAAATCGACAGTAAGCACTCAATTAGCACTAACGCTTAAAGAAAGGGGGTTGAAGGTTAGAAATCTTACTAGATGGTTTACTTAATTTTCCAAATCGTTCATTTGTTACTTTCTAATTCCAATTACAGGTTGGATTACTTGACATCGATTTATGCGGACCCAGTGTTCCATACCTATTAAATTTAGAGGATCAAAACATACATCAAGGACCTGATGGATGGGTTCCAGTGTATTTAGATAGCGAACAGAGACTCGGTGTCATGTCCATAGGCTTCTTACTAAACTCCCGCAATGACGCTGTCGTCTGGAGAGGTCCAAAAAAAACATCAATGATTAAACAATTCTTAGAAGATGTCTCCTGGCAGGATTTAGATTTTCTAGTAATTGATACTCCTCCAGGTATTTACATTTCATTACTTAACTCTCCAAATATTTAGCTTTCGAATTCACTACTCATCACTCGATTTCTTTTATTTTATGTAGGCACTTCAGACGAGCACATAACAGTAATGGAAAATCTCCGACAAGTGCCTCACTGCTCCGCAATTATAGTCACAACACCACAAGAAGTGGCAATAGAGGATGTTCGCAAGGAAATAACTTTCTGTAGGAAAACTAATATACCAATAATGGGTATAATAGAAAACATGAGCGGGTAAGGAGTAATAATTTCATATTTAAACTATGATTATAGGACTAAACGAAAGCAGTATTTATTTATATATTTACAATAACTGAAACATATGTATGTTTTTTTAGATATGTCTGTCCAACATGTACCGAATGCACAAACATATTTTCAAGTGGTGGAGGTAAGTCACTTGCGGACTTAACAAAGATTCAGTTCCTAGGCAGTCTGCCAATAGACCCTAGAGTCGGTAAACTGGCCGGCAAAGGGATCGCTGCTGTGAAAGAGTTACCAGATTCGGCAACCAGTAACGTTTTCAATAATTTAGCCAGCCAGTTGAGCGAGTTGACAACAAATGGATCATAGTCATTTCTACCTTATGATAGCCGATTACAAATCAAAGTATTTTTTTATAGATAATGAAAAAATCAATCTATATATTTTAATAATAAGGATAATTGTAATATTTTAACTTTTCATTTTATGGGTTCCTGGTATATTCACATAACTTATATACAATATTTTTCAACTTCCACATATCAGATTGCTGTATGAAGTTCTTTTTTCAAACATTTTGAATATTTTAACTTAATTTTTTTTTTTTAATTTATTGTGTGTACTTAAAGGAGTTTGATTTCGTATTTTCTTCAGATACAACACCTCTTAATACATTACAATTTAATTAAATCCTATTCTAAGTAGTAAACAGATTTGGGTCTCTGTTCCAAAAGCAATGTAATAATCTTCCCAAAGCAATTATGAATGAATATTATTGTTAAATATCTTAACAGTTTTCGTTATATTTTGTTGATTAATTAGTATAAAATAACAATAAAAATAAAATACTACATCTGATAATCACGAAAATAATTCATCAAGACTCTTCCTTCCGCTCATTTTCATATTTAGGTTAAGGAGATTGTATGTAAATGTTGGAAATAAAATATCAATATATTTACACATCTTTCACTTTATAAATACATTACTAAGATGCCTCGCATCATTGGACATATAAGAAATACTAATTTTTATATAAAAATATATTCTTAAATTTAAACATCATGAATTGTCAGTATTTTTTTTTTAAATGGAACTTTAGTTCCATACTTTTCATTAATAATTCCAATTTCAAAATATATTATTTTTTTTTTTTTACTTACACTTAAAAATGTTACCTTAAAATTTTATAATTTCAATTTCATTATATAAATATACCTAATAATACCTGAAAATTTATTTAATCGGTATAAATTTTTAGCATTTGTGAAAACACTTAAATATATTGGATGTCTAAATAATTCTGAATGATGTCTTTGTTCAATAAACATGTAAACATTTAATAAAATATTCTTATAGTTATATAATATTTGACATTCATATAAAATTCATTAAACTAACTCTAAACAACGTTACATATCTAACTGTCAAGAAATGTTATACCTTCTCTGTATATATTTTTCATTTATTTGATGGAAATTAAATACAATCTTTGGTTTCTTAGACAAATTGGGTTTACATTAAAAAAAAATCATTTACTTATCAACTCGTTTGACTTACAATAATGAGATACACGCCTAAAGATACACATACATATCTATAAAAACATATAATAGAATTATTACAGATCAGCTAATAAACCAAAAAAAATTAATTAGCAAAAGTCAATATTTTTGGCCCCAAAACTAAAATTTAAAAAAAAAATAACAAATGCATAGACAACAACAATATGTCACCATCAAATAAAGTGCTAAGTAATACAAAACAAATAACTTCATAGTAGTTATGAAGTGGAACAAAAAAATATACACTTGTACTGTGAAGGATTTTAAACCCTAACTAGTTGACAGTAAGGTTATATTCATGTGGTGGTGAGCTCAGGCTGCGAGTCGTCTCCAAGCCACATGAACTGCCGCACCTCGTCTTCAGATGACGGACAGCAGTGAGGAGGAGCTTTCTCCAACAGGCGGCGCAGCTCCTGGACATATTTTGGTCAAACGTATATAGACAAAAAATGAGAGACTTGCAAAATCATATGGAATTTACTGTAACAAATTGTCTTTCTTTAGGGGACGACTTATTTTGTCACATTTAAGCTTTGATAAATGTTATCTTGGATGCTCATTTGGGAATATGCCGAGTTCAATGGATTGAGACAATTTGATATTTTTCTATTAGCGATGATTACTGTTAGGAAGGAACATTTTAATAATCTTAAATATAAAGACACGTTAAGTAACAGTTCGTTGTGTGAGGAGAATAAAGCAAATGGTTAATGTTATTTCTATTTCTGCTTTAATTTAAAAGTGATACATTTCATGGGCATGTCCTAGACCCTCACTGCGATTCTCTTCTATTCCTTGCCATTTATTATTTAGTACGACATCTATCAACTTCAACCATAAAACCTATGATTCCTCGGGATTAATTTACCAGAGCTCCTAATAATCTCAAATTTTTCTGCGTACAACTTGTTTTATTGAAGATTGTTTTTTTTCGTCTCGGCCGCCCTGGTGCGGTTAATTCTTGACCTCCCATCAATCTTCCTGATCCTACCAAACAATCTTCGCCAGTCTTCTTCCTATGTTACGTGCGTTCCTACGTCATTCACCTGCATGTTGGCCCTGTTCCTGGCGGCCGCAGCTGTGTGGTCGACGACCGGCGCGGGGTAGTCTCGACCTATGACACAGCCCGCAGCCTCCTGCACCTCGAGCGGGGCACGCCACGGCTCGTAACTAAAGAGCACATCATATAGGTACTTAGTATGTACTTAATTTAAAATGACAATATGCTATACCTGTATTTTGATACTATCTTCTTAAATAACATTTAAATGTAATAAAAAATTAGACTATTAGACTGATTTAATCAAAAACTAAGAAGCACCGCAAGGAAAATGGCTTTGTAATGCAAAAGAAATAGCAATTTTTTAGTCATTACTACTGTTTAGGCACTACGATGCCGCAGACTGATATACAAAGACACACATCAACATTCAACTCATAACAGTCATCCTTTTCCGTCGGTTAAAAATAATATGTTAAAAGTAACTCGACGGACACAATTTGTTTATATAATCTATATATTCTAGAAAATATTAACTTAATTCCTAATTTTTCATTCCTTTTTACATAATACAAACGGGACATTCACCTAGCGAATGAAGATACTATGCATCAAGAGCTAACGTGACCGCAGGACGTGCCAACGACTGCACTTCTGAAGGATAACATATTACATGAAGATTTTAAGAGATAAATAATTTGACTTTAGGAATTCTTGGTATAGTTTAATCATTGATGACATTTTTCTTAAACGCAAGAGGTTTGTTATAACGTTCTCGTCCATGTGTGTCTGCGAGCGTGTACGTGTGTGATTACTCTGTTATGTGCCAGTGTAATTATTATATGACCAGTGACATTTGAGGTATTTTTTATTAACAGTTTATATAATATTGTTTTGTATATAATCCTCACATGTACTCTCCGGGCATCCGAGCCAGTTCTGGTACGTATCTCCGTACATAATGGCCAGTGGGCTCCAGTCTTCGGCCCAGTCTGACGGGACACGCGCACTCGCCGGAGTCCAATAAGGCCTCGAACGCACTGGACGACACCCACATCCAGTTACCCGCGCATACCGACCTGGGGATGAAGATATACAACAGCTCGAGACTTAGAGGTTAGATAATCCTTGGACTGATAGTAGTTTAGTAGTTTTGAAAAAAAATATTTAACCAGAATTCGACCTAACGATTATCGAGACTACATTATTTCTTGAACGTTAAAAAAGAAGATTCTAGAATTAGTACGTTATTAATATTAGCCCATATATTTGTGAAAATTTACTGCCCGATTAATTCTTCCAAAGCATGTATCATGTTTTGAGCGCTATGATGACGTCACAGCTATATCCGAGGCCTCACCAATCAGCATCCAGCAGATACTTGAGGAAGTGCTGCAGCCCGTGTTCCCAGGATAGCCACAGGGTCCCGCGGGTGAGGAACGAGGCCACGGTGTTCCGTACAACGTGATGCAACCAGCCCTCCGTACGCAGCTGGCGCATGGCCGCGTCCACGAATGGGAACCCCGTACGACCCTCCTTCCATCTATGGATGATTCAACCAGGATTACTCTCTTCTATGACGGATATTGGAACATTAAAAAAAAATGCCGGCTCTAATGGTCTTCTTACGTCTATATAACAGACACAAAAAGGAACCAAGAAAATCTCAATGGCTGTATTTTTTGTCATGATGATTTGCAATCTGATCTATTAGTAGTTAATCTTAAATTGACACCAAAATTTTCTTATAAGTCTTCCTAATAAACAGTACAAGGCCTGTAGCAAAACGGTTCTTTACTTAGTGTTATCATTTGAGGGACCAAAACAAAACAGATTTATGTATAGCGAAGTCTACGTCATTACATTGTCGGTTCAGAAACCGATAGATATTTTAATATGTATTTTTTACTTTCTGAAAGCAAACACTACTTATGAAAATTCTATTTTACGGCAAGCTTTGGACGACTATTTACCCAAACTTATCTGACATTAAAATACACACTTACCAAAAATATTGGAGGAAGTTATGCATATTTATACTTTATCAGCTTTTATAAAGATTTTAATTTAAAAAAAATATACTCTTACGAGATAATACGTCCAACTCACCTCTGTAACTCGTCATTCTCCGGTTCCTTCCACGGTATGTCCAAGCAGATAGGATTCCCCGACATTTGGGCGTAGTTGGGGTTATTGACGCTCATCGTGTAGAAATACTCCCGCCATATTAACTGACCTGATAAAAACAATTTTGTTTTTCTTACTTATAGTCCAATAAGTAACAATAAAATATTCTTGGCGGTTATTTACGGAATCACATAGTACGAAAAGCGAAAAATAAATAGTTTTTCACCAGTGATAAACTGAGTGGAAGCCAGGCGTCCCTGATGCACCTGCTGGAACAGGTCCTGGAGACTCCAGTAGAAGCTGAGGGGGAAAGCATTCACGATTACTATGAAACCTACGATAAGGCTGTTAGTGTATTTCTTGGATTTTCCTTTCCGGAAGAATAATTTACATTAATCCCTGAACGAATATCAATGTGTATTTAAAAATTTACTGAAAAAAATTCTCGGATCTAACACTCGTTTTTTATTATTTATATTACATACACCCGACGTTTCGGTTACTTTGCAGCAACCGCTTTCACGGTTCGCGGAGTGAATCCGAAAAATATTAGTTTTATTTCAATGAATATTCGCGAGTTTAAGATCTCATTAATACTAAAACTCATTAATCAATAAAATACAATCTCAGACGGCTTATATATATTTTTTAGTTAATGCCTAAATATCTTTACATACCGACGGACAGACAGACATCCGAAGCGCAGGGCTGGACTCAGAGATATCGGCGGTCCAAGGAGGTCGGGGTTGCCATGGGTCGGCAAATAAGAACCCCTGGCCATGTAACATTATTTACTATATTATATAACATTAAACAATACTCTAAATAATTCGTATATATAAAAAGTAGCAGATGTTCTTAAAGTTGGGATTAACCAAAAGCCAAGTTTATCTTAAAGGACGGTGAATTTTCCCTCAATTCTAAGCCCTAGACCTATAAATTTAAAGTTCAATTTCACCTGCAGAATGTCTCGTACTCCACAGCCAATCTCTCCTGCATCTGCTTCAAGGCCGCTGTCTCTCCTCCCACCCAGCGAATCATACGAATATCTTCGTTTTCCAGAAACACACCCAGATCTTCTGGTTTTGGGGCCTACTTAAGAAAACCTCGCAATTTTAGCCGCTCCATATTTATAAATGGAAATAATGAAATGAATGAAAATTTTCTAGAATTCACATAAAAACTAAACCCTCGAAATTAAAAAAATATATTTACCCAAAAAATGAATTCATTCTATTATTAATTATTACTAAAATTTTTTGGGTTTTAAAATTGTTTCCTAAAGTCGCACCTTATCAAAGACAACGAATTCCCTGTAAAAGCTCTCAGGCAGCGATCCGAAGTTGACGCCGTTCAGGTCGACGTCGTCTACGGGACGCGGAGGATTACCGATGATTTCAACTGTATGCTAGAAAAAATACACATTTATGGACAAATCTATTTGATGATGGAACAGACTTTATCAATTTTCTGTAAGCGATCCAGACCAGAATATGAAAATTGTTTGGTAAAATCTATAATTTTCTCGAAATATTAAGAAGACTTTTTAGCGGGGCAAAGACTTTTCGTCTGAATATTCTGTTGCTGTCTGAATATCATCTCGTCAGTTTATACGAACCAGGAACATCTGGTATGTAAGCGGCGGTATTCCTCCATTGGCCTTGATGACTGTGTCCGGGTTCCACAGCGTGTGTGCGACGTGCTCGCGGCACGACACGCCTATGTCGCGGCACAGAGCACGCACGCTCGCGTCGCGCGGACGCCATATTGGCTCACAGTCCTGCTCGAAGCATAGCGTACGTATACCTGGAGAACACTTCGTGTGAAGTTTTCTTGCGAAATTCGTGTGTAAGACTTGTACTATTATAACTTAAAATAATTATTAAGATTATTCGCAATAATTTAAACTAAATGTCTGCTGATAATATTTTTGTGAAGGGAATTAAACACGAGGGATCGCTTGTATACAGAATCGAATATAAACACATGAATACGTACGTGGCTTTTAATATATAGTTTTTCCAAAACTGATATATGAGATTAAAAGAAAAAAAAAAGATGATTCAGATTTTAATTGAAATATAAATTTGGTATGTGCTGTTTGACTTTTTTTTAATTTAACTTTCATCAATAAATTATAACAATAGAAGGATCATATCTCCATACAACTTTTAAATCGATAACTTGTACGAAGGTAGGCTTCAGGCGGATAATTGATTAATTAAGTTACCAAATTCCTCCCACAGCCTCCTGAATATTAAATCAGGTCTCCCCTTAATCATGAGCAGCTTCCCGCCGTACTTCCTGAACTGCTGGTCCAAATCGTTCAGCGCCTCTAGCAGGTATCGCATACGATTGTAGCCCACCATCTTTGTACCTGATAAAATGTTTCAACATGTCTAAATTCTTCCAATGAACATACCATACAAAATACATACAATTTTGGTAAATGGCTGTAATTTCAAGCAAAATTTTAAGGCTCTTTACGTATACAACGTCAAGTCATAAAGTTAGCTTAACTCATTAGCGCTGAACTAAGATCTGAATACTTTTATACTGTTAAATGTTGTGTCTTAATTGCATAAGCCATAAACTTCTAGTTGTAGTGAATGAAGCCTACCAGCTGTCTCTCCATCAAATATGAATATAGGGAAGAACGGTGAGCTTGCATCTTCCAGAGCGCTGTGAAGCGAAGGGTTGTCGTGGAGACGGAGACCGTGACGGAACCAAATGACATTACCACCAAGCATACTGGTTGACGAGAGCACTAGAATATTGTAAGAAAATAATGCCCAAACAATTACAAACGCGTTATTGTAATATGCACACGTTTTTAGTTAACTTATGACACATTGAATTTATATTCATTGTTTAGATAATCCAGATCGTAATTATATTGTGTTAAAAAAATTATACAATTCAGATCATTACGGCTTGCTTGACAATAGTCAATCATACAGTAAAGATTTTTATATGCCAAGAATTTTAAGTGGAAGTAAATTAAAAAATAGCATTTTGTATTAATATAATAATGTAATATATATATATATATATATATATATATATATACATATATTGAGTAGTTCTAGTAAATTTGCACCTTATTTGAGCAGTTTACAATTAAACAATCGAAGTAAACAAAATATGGACAGTTCAAAGGATATTGAGATTTAGGCTATTAATAAATACCTTAGATAATCGGATGCGTCCCATTTCATACTGTCAGCGACAGTCATGTCAGAAACATGCACTTCGTTTATAATACAACATCGGTAAATGACAGCTGTTTTACTGTATTTCATGTTACAAGACTACGGTAATTATATTCTTTGATATATAATAAAAGTTATCACATATATATGCAACGTTAAAGTTATGTAATGTTCTTCAAAATATAGATATAACAGGAAATTGACGTAAACATAACGAATGCAAACTCTTTCAGTGCTAGTGATGTCAACAAAAAAGCGGTTTAAATTATTATATAATAAACAAGAATTCTTTTTACCGATTGAAGCGTAATAGCTTCAGATTACAATGTTTCTTTTTGTAATACGATAACACGAGTAGGTTATACGTTTTATTCCTAAGAGCCGACAAATCATTTTTAATACCTTTATTAATGTTGCAAAATGTTGGTGGCCATTTTGATAAAAAAATTAACTTTTTTGCAAAAAATAAAATAGTATTACAACGTTTTTTTGTCTCTATGTTATTGTCTGCTGGTGGAGCAATCAGGGTTCGATATTTAAACTGTTTCTAAGTGAGTGAATGAGTGAGGGCTAAAAATCGCTACCTACATGAATATATTATTGGAGATTAAACATTATTTTACTAGCACAATATCTGGAGGCGGATAAAAGTAGTTTCCGATGCAAGGACAACTAATGACTAGTTACCTATAATGGTAGGAAGTCTTAAATTACAGCTCACTATACTAATTAGCTCTAGCGCCAAATCAGAGTCTGTGTTCTATGCCTCGTATAAAATTAAAGAACCAGTAAATTTAAGATATGACCCTATGTCTTAAACTTATTTTTAAATTTTTATAAAATAACAAGTCTTATATAATAAAAAGTATGTTTTATCATAACGTTATATGACTCATATAAACCTGAATTGCATTCTTCATTAATGAAACGTTATTTCATAAAAGCCTTCATCGTCATAATACAAATAGTTTTTTGTCGTTTTAAATAAATAGAACATGACTTCAAATAATCTTTTTAATCTGTGTAGTTTGATCCGGTCTGTATAGCACGGAAAAACATACAATTGCGACAATAGTTCACAGAGCGGTAGTTAGCAAGTAAATGTTTGAGTTTAGAATATCAACAATCTACAACTACACACAACCAGCATACAGTGACCTAACTAGCAAACGAAGCCATACTCAGAACAGCTTATCAACAGGTCTTAGTATATTGGTAATATAGTTTTACACCGCTAAGATTACCCAAGCTTAGAGAAATGCAATAACATTGAACAATCGATGTGCCGATAAATTATGTTATATAAGAAAACCGCTATGTGTTTTGAATAAATTACCATAATTAGTCATAACGTAAGTACTGTTAATGGAAATGAAAGAATAAAATAATTATTAAACATGATAACTACAGTTTATGAAGCCAACGCAACACACAATCGCGATTTCTGTGATCTTAAATTTGGTACGGTGTTCAGGATCATTTTTCCGTTTCTCATTTCAAACTAGACCACAATCAATTCATTATGCCACGTTCAATAGCAGAATAAAAATGTTTTACAAATGTCATATACATATACATATTTAGTAATAATGTCATACATATTTAGACATTACACACACTAAGGAATCTTCACAGACTGAGTTATGTATATGTGTGTGTGACACTCATAATAGTGTGTGTGACAATAATTTAATGTATTTCTTTTGCATTTTATATATTAAAATAGCTTTGTGAACTTCTACATATAAACGTTGACCGTGTTAAAATCTCTTTAAAAAAAACAACGAAGTTTATACTTCAAATATTAATGTTACGACTTAGATAACTATGAACCTGCGAATTTTTTGACAGATGTCACAAATAAATTAGAATAACAAACTTTGAAATACGTCAATCTTATTGAAGATTCGAATGTTAACCTTTTTGGTAATGTAAATATGAAAAATATGTATTATGACAATATTAATTAATTACGTCATTGTTCTATAAATTGTTTCGCCTTCGCCTGAGATTGTACAGTGTATAATCAACGTAATGGTTTTAATATAATGAGATCTAAGATTTTCGCGAGTATTCATTTAAATGAAAGTAATTTTTAGCCGATTACTACGCTTATTTTATTATTTTAAAAATCTACATACTCCCGAATTTTTCTTAAGAAATTCCTTAATAAAATCCTTAAGAAATTATTTAAATACATCAAAAACACAATAAAACAGTTTCTAGTTTATTACGGACTTGGAAATCGACAAATAATTCGCAAAGGATTCAAATTACGAAACTGCCACGATTTGTCCGAATCAGATATCTTGCAGGAATCGGATATGCATTTTCAAGGATGTCCATTAAAAAAAAAACCACGCCAATACGATCTCAAGTTTTAATCTAATGAAAACTGTAAAAAACTGTATTTTAATGAAAACTCATAAAGGCACACGAAATATTTCCATTAAAACATTCATAATAGTCAACCTGGCGCTAAATCTAGACAAAACGAAACTTTAGAACTGCGAACAATAAAACAGAAATTAAATGTTTGTTACAAGTTGGAAATAAATTTCATGAAGCCTTATCAATAAAACGCTCGGCTCTTGTAGTACATCAACAAAAGATTCTAGAAAACTCTTAAAATTGCGAACTTTAATTATTATACGAGAGAATTAAAAAAAAATCCAATGACAATGACAATGCCCTTCAAACAATTTAAAAAGGCTTTTAAAAAACGTAATTTTTTTTTAAATTAATAAATTTAATTAACTTTTTAATTTACATCTTTCTTCATAAAATTAGTATTTATCTTAATACCGTCAGCGATTTAAATCACCAATGTTTTTATTGACAATATAGTGGAACTAATTACATGGAATAATATATGATTAAATTAACATCTTGTCTGTGGCGACCGTGGCTGTTAATTAACTGAAACGTAGAGTAAAAATGTAATAGTAATATTATAGGTTAATCTCGTAATATAGCCAATAAATCTACGAAAATGTGTCAAAGAATTAATCCAACTGTATTTTACTTCGATACTTATATCCTGCCCGCATTGTCAATCGAAATAAAAAGTATTAAAAGTTTTTAATTCAAAAATATTCCACTTTATAATATTAACGTTGGCCATTCAATGACAAACGGGACACGCTTCATATGTAGTGTGACGTTACGAATTTGTTCTAAGCACACTATAAATACTAACAACGAAATTTGTGAATTTTCACAATAAAAATATGTGCAAGGAAAAACTTAAGAAAGCTGAAATTTACTTTCTGTTAAATTATGTTTCTGTGCTTTATATAACTATTCAATAATTGAAATAAACATAGTGAAGAAATAATCATATATATTATATAGTTTATTGTTTTTTATGATCGTAACTCCTACATATACACCCGAGCTTATTCGAATTTTAAATTATCTTAAATCAGCTTCTGGTATTCTGTTATCATCTAACATAAAAATGTTAAAAATAATTTTAATATAAATACATTTCTTTATGAATAATTAAAATATTAGTGCAATAACGAACTCAAAATATAATATGTATTTTCCACCTCTTTAAATTTCGTAACTGTATTGAATTTCAAATAAAATTCCAATTTGGCTGAATACAGCATGCATGAATTTATATGAAGACACTTATTAAACAATATAAAACTTGAACCGTATTTCATAGACCATACAGTTCAAAGTCTTTTGAAAAGTGCAGTAATCTTCGTATGCATTTATTCTATTGCTAGTGATGTGCAAATTGTTTATTTGCTTATTTAAAAATTGGTTCGTAGAGGAAATCGTTCTTATATAGAGAGTGAGATATTTATATATAGGTTACTGCAATACATTTTTATATACGTTTTTTGTTTTTCCTTCCTTGGCCAGAAATCTAATTTTTCCCTTGGGAATGCGTTGTTTTCCCGCGGACAAAAGTAACTCATGGCCTTTCTTAAGTCTCAAACTATTTCCTTAACAAATTTCATTTAAATCTGTTTAGTAGTTTAGGCGCAAAAGCGATCGGCCCGCCAGAATTTTCCTATGGGCATGCGTCATTTTCCCGGGGTAAAAAGTAGCCTATGTCCTTTCTCGGGTATCAACATATCTCCATACCAAAATTTCGTTCAAATTGGTTCTGTAGTTTAGACGTGTTTGAGTAACAGACAGACAGACAGAGTTACTTTCGCATCTATAATATTACTATGGCTAAATACGTTTATTTTTAAATATAACAATTGCTTGTTTAAGTAAGATATCAAAGTCATTAAAACTAAGGTTTCTTCAAAAATTGGTATAGTTTACTTATTTCATGTAAAATATAAATATTTTTAGACAACGAATTTTATCACGGGTAAGTAATTTTTTATTCCTATAGTAAATTTCAGCTGATCTCACCCCACTTTAAAGCCAATCTCCTCTTTTTTGTACATATTTTGAAGACTATTTTATGAATCACAGAGAACTTATAATTTATTCTTGAATGGAAATGGTTTCTACATTTTAACTTTTCAGACATATTTTAATGAAAACACATTATAGCCTACATTTAATGAATGTTATAGGTACGTAAAGTGATTAACAGTAACTGACGTTAATAATAACCAATATAAGAAAACTTAAAACAATGGTTTATAAAATATTATCATAATATGCTTGACTATAAGCAAAAGTTATAAAATCAGGGTCAATAATATTCACTATTATTAATAAATAAACTTACCTTGACTTCAATATATCTGGGCTAGCCTGTATTTTTAAGTTTTTAATACAATTATGTTAAATTAAACAGGTACTAAACATCTGAACGATAAATTTTATACTAAATCAAAAATTTGCAAATGACGAAAACTTGACTGAGGACCTAGTCTAACCACTATAAAGTCTAAACTGAAATCTGAATAACTGAATAGGTACCTATAGTAAATACGTCAAACTCAGAACAACAACAATGCCAAGAAATAAGTCACTGTCAGAAGTACTGTCATCCGCTGATAAGTTGAACACATTCCAGTGCGAATGAAGCTATACTTGAAAAAAAATGGATCACAATATGATTAATAGATTATTACAGTTATAATATGTAGTTAGGTATAATTAAAATTTGATGAAATATTCAAAAAGTTTACGAAAAATAAGATATCTACGGTAGTTGTTGCATAATATATTCTATTAAAAATTCAAATATTTATCCAATCAAATTTTTTAAATTAATGTGTTTTTCTAATTTGTATGAAAAATTCATGGTACTTTGTTTTCTATAAAATTGTACATTTGATTACAGATTATATTTCATAAGTACTAAAACAGAAAAACCGCAGTTAATGGTCTAGTTTATAGTCTATGTCCAGTGGTTATTACTGAAGTAAGAAACCTGCGATTTGGAAATAGGAATAACTAATTTTTAGTGATTGTTCAATCAACACATAACAGGAAATATGATGAATAGTATCAGGATAGTAAGAAGGCTTCCTCTTTGCCAATGGAGATCATTCTCTAGATGGTATTAAATATTTTTTTTTAGGTTATGATAATTCTAAACCAATTACCTGCACCTAATACATATACAATTCCTGAAAGTTTATTTCAGATTGAAAGAAAATTAATTTTTCTCATTTTTATTATCATCAGACTATCTTCTTAACGAGTAGGAATATATTGATATGAATATAATTTTTTTTCCAGCACAGTTTTGAACCAAGAAGTAGCAGAAGCTATAACCCCACTCACAGTACCTCCTCCTGAAGGAGTGGACAAACCAATTTCACCAAAAATTGAGAAAATTGTGTCAGAAATAACAAATCTAAATCTTCTTGAGGTGTCAGAGCTTAGTCAAGTGTTAAAAAGAAGGTTAAACCTCCCTGATGCTCCTGTCATGCCAGTTGGCGGGTTTGCTATGGCGGCACCAGCAGCACAGGAAGAGGAGGAGGCGGCACCAAAGGCTGTCAAAACCAGCTACACTGTATGATAGTAACTTATCAATATAATATAACTTTTCTTTCTTTGATCTATAATGTAACATAAATATTATTTTTAGGTTAAAATGACAAAGTTTGATGACAAACAAAAGGTGGCACTAATCAAAGAAGTAAAGAGTCTCTTAGAAGGATATAACCTGGTTCAGGCCAAGAAGTTTGTTGAAAGCGTACCTACCGTTGTAAAAGCGGACATCTCTAAGGATGAAGCTGAAAAACTAAAAGAAGCATTGTCCAAAGTTGGAGCTGTCATAGAAATTGATTAATTTAGATTTACATAGCATTAGTATAAAATTAGTTGTGTTATTATAATTAAATGCCTTAAAATTATTTTGTAATTTTGATTAATTTTAAACACAACCAGTGGAAAAATGTATTTTAAAAGTGTCTTGCTCATTTTAAGTCTCATTAACCTTTATTAGAACCAAATATTAACTGTACATAGTTTTATGTTAGGTTCATGTTAATAAGAAGAAAAAATTATATTTTTATACCATTCTATACATTATTGCAGACAGATACGGGCAATATAACTTTGGTTGAAATCTTTTTTATCACAAACAAACTATATGTGAGCCGTCAATTTTCATTTAGATTATGATCAGTAGACTATCAATTATTTTTGAATATGGAAAGTGATTTTCCTAAATCCTGTTGATGATTGGGAGTAGAGATTTGTCTATGATTCAAGACACTTTAACACTGTAAACTTCTGAGACATTTTTGTAAGAAACTGCAATAATCTCCTTACCATAGACACTGAACATTTAAGCTCAATCACTGCATAAAGAATACCTCATGTCACCTTTTTACCTAGGATGTCATCAATTAATACATATATAATTTTTTCTGTTTCCAGAAAAAAACTATTGATTGCAACCAAGCCTTGTTTATATTTTTAAAAACATTTAAGGTTGCAAAAATTTAGAGAACATTAGTAAATATTCTCTTATATGACAAAAAACTAAACTGTTAAGAGTTGTTATTGACTTCATACATGATGGATGGATTCAATAAGAGCCAAGGTTGTATTTAAGAAAGTTATAATATAACTATACATAACTTAATGTAATTTTTTTAACAGTTTGAAACTTCAATAGCAGTCTAGTGAGTTCACCTCCTCATTGAATTCGTATATACCCAGAACATCGTCTAGTAATGACGAAAGACTTTTGATTCCATCTTTCCAATTTCTTTTGTCCTCTATGATTTGTTTGAAGTCTTTACTCCTGGTATATCTAACAAATAAGTATGGCGATGCTAACCTTACAACTTTTGTGAGACTTGTGTTTTTAGTTTCCTGTTCCGGTGATAGGTTCATTTGTCTTTTATATATATTTGCAAGTAAGTTAATATCATCGGAATTCAATATACTTTCTATAACATTCTCCGATGAGGTAGCGGGTTCTGAGTCCATAGTGTCACCATTTCCAGTACTGTCATCAGAAATGTTCTGCTGCTGCAACTCATCCATGGTGTTTGCTTCCTTGTTACTTGGTGTCAAGGTTTCAGGAACACTGTATTGATCAAGTATCTCTAGAAGTTCGGTAGAAATAATCCTAGCAGAATCCATAATTTCGACATCAGTATCGTCATGAAGGAGTTTCACTAACACAGTTAAACATCCGATCGAGGACAGTTCTTCAAGGGTCGCCGTCAAACGCCTTTTGATTTCGTTCGCGTCTAGAGTAACAATTTTCCTTGTCTGTCTGGAAAACGTCACCGGGGGAAATGTGCCGTCGAGCATGCCCTGTGCGGTGAGCAAGGATTGAATCACTATTTTCCAGAACTTAAGTGCGCTCAGCTGAACTTCCCAGTGAAAATCAGAGAGCGCTGCGTTCATCATGTTCTCGTATAAAACGGACTTGAAGTTCGGGCTGATTTTGACGCTTTGGTAAATTTCGCATAAAACATTGCAGGCCTCTTTACGTACAACGCCCTCTTGGTTGGTGTTCATGATGTCCACTAGAAGTTCCTGTAAAGTAAAGACTGCACTTTCATGATGCTCACAATCAAATTTGTTCTCCAAATCCAAATAAAAGAGAGACCACAGATATTTTTTTTTAAGATGCTAAATTTTATGGATGTTTTTATTAACAGGGATTCAAAATCGAATTTTGGATAACGCGTACATGATAAAGATCTGAAGAATTTGGAAAAAATAATAGCATTGTTATGACGTGTTTGACAGGAGTGTCATATCTCAAAACTTATCTTAGGAAAATGAGTCACCTGTATGTTGGGATACTGAGTTTTTAAGTGATCCCAGAGTGAGGCGACTTTACAACCAGCTCCAAGACACCTCAGAGCAGAAACACGCACATAGAACTCGTGATCATTCAACGCCATGGTTGTTGCCAGATTGATGAGGTTATTAGATAAAATTTGTTTTTGGAACGGCGGAAACTCTGTGGAAATAATAGATATTCATTATAAAATGCACAATTCACAAACTTGTGTGTGAATATAATTGTACATACTAATAAAGCAGATGTCTGTGCACACATATAGCAATTCCAGAGCCGAATCTCGGACCTCCCACTGGAAATCGTTTAATTTCATATAAATTAGTTCTCCGAGTTCATCCATCGAGGAACCAGGCTTGGACTCCATTAACAGAGATAGGGTTGGCGGTAGAAACTTCTTCACTGTTATCGTGATGACATTTAATGCGATCACTACAAACTGGAAGCAATCATGAAATTGAGGAAAAAATAATAATATGAAATCTTTGAATATTCATATAACACTGACCCTACTAGAGAAATTGTTATTCTTTATCTTCAAAATATTAAATACAACGCTATAAAGGCAAATGACTTCAAGGCTCTCCTTCCAGTTGATGTTATAATTCTTAACCAGCGACAGCAGTATGTCCAAAACGTATGTCATAATCAGTACTTTCTCTTCGCTATCTGTAATATTTATATCCGCTTTCACTACCCCGTTTTCGTCTATAGGATCGTATTCTTTAAGGACGTAGAATAGTGCCTGGAATAGCAGGTTCGCTTGGTCATTATTTAAATGATCTTTTAAACAAGTAAGACGTTTCACACTCTGAAGGGTCACGGACTCCATGTCCAACTGCAGTAACAGATCCCTGAGAGCATAACATGTCCTTGCAGTGTGCTCGCAAGTTGAATGCAATAGTTTAATAATAAAATTATCGACTTCGTCACCGTCGATTCCCATTGTCTTCCCGGCACCTATGTACACCATGGACGGTATGAGACATATGACGAGTAACTGCTTCTGCAATTCCACCTCCCTTCCGTCTACTTCGAAGACCGCCGGTCTCATGTTGCTCCAGACCGAGCTGAATATTAAATTACAGGCGTTACAGTAATCGAACACTAAAGCCCAACAGCGACGCTGCATGAGATAGTTCACTGTGTTGAAATAAGTTATCGTGACCTCCACGAAATCGTCCCGTTCGAATCTCTCCGATAATTGTAGCGGTTTAAAAATAAAAGTTTTACCAATCGAAAGCCAAAATAATAATTTTGTCACAAGCAGAAGTACGTCCTCCCTTCTTATTCTAGTCTTTATCAAATAACAGAATGTTAACATGTTGAAATCTTTGATCATCGACGTTATCACAGAATTACGTGTTTTAATGCGCTCTGCATTGCCCACCACCGACAAGAGTATTTGTAGCATCGGTACATATACTTTACACAACTCGTCTTCATACTCGCTTGACATCGAATTTATATTGATCATATCAATTTCTGACATAGGTTTGAGTATAAAATTTAAAACGGTTTTAATGCTAGCTTCCTCATTTATATCAACCAATTTCCACAAAAATAATGAAGCAAATTTGTATGTCTGTCGGACAACAAAAACTGTCCGTTTTTCATTACAGAGCTGTAGAATTTCTTTCCAAATTCCAGTTTCTAACAGCCAATATATACCGGAATTATGTTTGGTTAGTGACAGAGCTACTTCCATATAAGCAACTCTTAGACTGGAATCCATGCTTTGGGAATTAATTTCATTGAATGCTTTGGCAAGTTCTTCACCCTTCTTTGCAAAAATTTTTGCAAAATGTACTTCGCTTTGCGCAACAACTCCTAATAAACGTATTATAAAAACTCTAACTGTCTTGTGCACATTCTCTGCGTTATTAAGAGCTTCGACTAATAGATCTGCAACCACCGGCCATGATTTTAAACATTCCACATCTGAGAATAATAAATAATCTTTTAAGGATGCATTCTGTGAGGATGAAGAAAATAGAAAATAATAAATTTTAAGGAGTAAACAAACTTATACATTTTAAGTTATGTTCTGATTTAAAAGCTTGAGTTTGTATGTAAGCCATACTACTTTTGTGTGTCCGAATAAAATATTTAGATAAAGGTGACTTGTAGTCAACAAACAAAAAAATTTGATAACGTCAACAACAAACAATTTCTCTAGAATGGTTTTGGAATATTTTTTTTTTAATATATTTATTTTACTAGAAAGTTGAGATTTTTATTTTCTTCATCACATAAATTTTTTTTTCCTGATAGAATTTGTATATTGATAGCTATTATATTCTAACATTTTGTTTGTGTGTGGAAAAAGTGTAATTAATAATCATACTAACTGGTAGAATATAAATTACACTTTTTAAAAAAGGTTCTTATAATTTTGTGGATTCATACACAATTTGTATAGAAAAAAAAAAATAAATATTAAGCAAAGGTGATGTTTTGTGCATTATCCACCACATTTAATTGTTAACTTTTGTGTATATATGATTATTTATCATGATAGTTCTATAAATAATCTTTAGTAACTTCATCATCATTATATATAGCTGTCTGTAGCTTTTAAATAACAAACAAAAAATGTTGTATGTATTATACCAAACTAACGTTTACATAAAAAAAAAATACTTTTAAAATATTACCGAAAAGTTGACAGTGGTCAATTTGAATGTAAGATATATGGTCCCTTATCAACAAAGTATTTACATTTATATAAAAAATGTCAAAATAACCTATAAATAAACTTAAATAACTGATAAAACAGTAAAATAATTTTAATACCAGAATTTCACTTACCAGGATCGTCACTATTTATTTTAATAAAGAAATGGTCCGCATAATAACTGTTCATAACATAATTTGCTTCAGTTATTTTTTTGAATAAAAGTTTTACTTTATTTTGTATCAGCGAGGTCTCCATGATGCGTTTCTCACGATTGGTAAATACTTAATATAATAATATATTTGGACAAGACGGAGAAGTTGAAATTAATAAAGTTTTGATATAAATAATAACTTTGCATCATGCAAGCAGGAATATCACTATCAGGCTATCACTAATGACAGTTTTACTTTGACAATATTAAAATCTACTCTAAAATTACATATTATGTTATATCATATATGTATATTTTTTCTATAACACTGTTAATCCTGTATTTAAACAAGATAAAATTCCTACTTCATTGAGTAAACAAAGTTTTGACATTCTTAATACTTATATTTGTATTTTTACCAATTAATGGTTATACCCAGGCGTGAAGAGTTCAAAATATACTTTTTGACTGTTTTAAATTTAACTTTAATTAAAAAAAATTTTTTTTGAAAATTACATTTTAAGATACCAACATTATAGACTTATTCTATTACGTGTAATGGAACATGTGCATGATTGTTCTAGAAAAGAGAACTTCATGTCAAAATTTCTGCCCAACACGGCGAGTTAGACCGATGGACATTATTTATAAATGGTGCTGGAGTGCTGAAGTGATATTAGTGGATTATATTTTAATTTACACATTAGTGTTTTAGGAGTGTTTTTAATCGTGAAGTGTGTGAAATGCCCCTTCGACGAAGTTTTGTGAGTACTATCAATGTTATATGATATTTATTATTAATTTACTGCGCTTTGAACATGATATATTCAAGCATGTTTTAACACCTTCTTGTGCAGGTATTATGCAATAACTTTTGGCCTTCATCCCATATTTATTTACTAATCCCGCGCATCAGTGTCTTTTTACACCATTTTTGCACCGATGATTTTTAATTTTACGCGCTTTATCGCTTAGTGCAATTGGCTGTGGTCCAAGTATAGTATTCTTGACTACAATAAATAATAATGCTGGGAAAATAATACCTATAAACTAATGTGGGAATTTTTGATGGTATTGCAACAATATGGTTTTTCACAGGAGAGTTGATGCCTGCGAATAACACAAGTCGATCCTGAGTGCCTTCTAACTGCCTGCTTGTGAGGTTAGTTTGTAAAATTATTACTATTATATGAATGCCAAATATAGTTCTTTACTATGACAAGTACTTATTATTTATGTTATATTTGTATTCCCAGAAGATGTGGAGTATTTCTTTGTGACTGAAATTATATGATTAACATTGAATGTAAATTTATTTTACAATCTCCTAAGACTTAAAGAAATTGTGTGTTGCTTCAAAAGATAATTATCTCTCTGAAATTATGAGAATATTTTTTATTAATCCAAAAAAAAAAATTTACTGTTTATTTATTATCTACATACTGATAGCTTTACTCAACTGAACGTCTGATTTTTAATAGAATAAACTGGCAAATAAAATGAAAAGTTAAAATTTTAAAAAAAATCTAGTATTAATTATTGAAGCCAGTTTCAACTAAAATACAATACATTTTTTGCTTATGATAATTTGAAGTCATGTCTATGTATTCATCAGCGACACAAAAATGTGTATTATGCGTTCTTATGTACACTTGTTATGATTAAACTTTGTAATAATGCGACCTTGGCTAACGTTTTTCTAAGAATAATTGTACAAAAGTGATTGTGTCATTTGGATTCCAGAACATATTGTTTGTTAAAGTACAATCATCAAGTAAATGATGGCAACCATTACACAGATTGTTCGATTTGACCGAACATGTCTCGTACGAAGCATTAGATATTTTAATGTGAAGTCTGATTAATGAAAAATAAGTTTTAATAGATACTGAATTGTTGAGGAAATATGTAATGTGACCACTTGTATGACTTGTGATGACTTTGATTGTACTAATATAGTATGCACTTCTATTTTGTATATGATTGTTATAATTTTTGTTATAGATTACGTAATTTATCCTAATTATAAAATTTTCACATCTGAAGTAAAAAAATCCTTCTGATTTCCTTATATGGAATCAAAGATGTACTGATCCTAACGAGTTTTAGTAAACATGAGCTGTAATTTTTTTTTATTTCATTAAACTCAAAATGCTGGCAAAAATTAATTGCCACAATTATACTAAACAAGGTACTTTGGATATTAATAAATTTGATTAATCAATGTTAATATTTACCTGAATATTCTTATTTATACACATGACATTTTAAGAAACTATTTATGGACGATATTATTTTTATAAAAAGCGAGAAAAACCTTAAATTTATTTTATCTCCTTGTTTCAATGTGCGTATGTCTTTTGTTATTTATGTCCACTCCATATATAATAGCAACATTCGAGGATATTTTACTGAAGCATTGCAATATATATATATATCATGAATGACAAGTGTCGCTTCCATTGTACTCGAGACTTATTGATCGCCTTGGATTTTTCCCGAGCCGTAGTTTTTTTTTTATATTTTATAATCTGTGTATATGGTATCATCTTAACTTTCAAATTAATTATCTGTATATTCTTCGAACACACCACGTCTATAATGGAGAACTAACACCAAATGTATTTAAAAGTTTATATAACTATAAAATTCACGAGTTCGGATTCATTAAGTACGTATTTTTTTTTTATAAATTTTTATTGCGTCTGCCAGCGTTAAAACGCGAGAAGCATATGTAATTAACCTCGATTTTCTATCTTGCCTAATTATAAAAAAATATGTCGTGTTGTGAAAATATATCGAAAGGAAAAAGCTTGAAATGTGTATACACATCCTAATATACAATATGTATATATATACATATATATATTTGATGGCATGGCTAGTAATATAGACTAGCCCGTATTTTTAATTACCTATTCATGCCTTGAATCGGTGGTATGCAATATAACGTTTTTCAGTAACATATTCTCATTGGGATATTATTTAATCTGTATATAAAAAAAAAAGAATTAAAATATTCGAAACAAGGTAACTCGTTGGGAGGAATCTGAACTCCATAGACAGTACATTCGTAACGTAACAAGTTTTTAATGAGTTTTAATGTTAGAATAATGTACTATAGAAAGTGAAGGTCATGAAACAGAGCAATTTTTATATATATAGTATTTATTGTGGAGATGGGTATATACGGCGCGAAAAATGTTAAGAAATTTGAATCACACTAAAAAGGTAAAGTAGATACACTAATAACATGTGTAAAAAAAAAACGTCGCTGAGGACTTAAATTTTTCTCCTTTTAAATTTTTGATCAGTTAGCGAAGAAACTTAAGAATATTCTAAGTAGGGCTTTAAATTTTATTGAACTGAAAACTTTTTTTTTGTACATATAAATAGTATAAATTTGCTATAAACTCGTAGTTACTGATAACAGCGGATCGGCCATTAACACAAAATCGTTTACCCAACATATTGTATGTGTATTATAATTATAATCTGTCGTCACGTTCGTGATTTCACGAACACGGCCAGTCGGCCACGTGACCCCGCCTCCGACTGTCGGCACATGTCGATAACAAACTTATATAAACCAATCACACGTACCTAATGTATTCCTTAATTAGCGTTAATAGTTTTTCATTTATAATTTGAAATTTTTTAAACATATAACATATATATATTGACTTTTTATGTAGCTGTTATTTATTCATATTTCATATACAGTATCAGCTTTGTTAGATTTTATAATAAAAATATTTTTTCATTGCAAATATATCAATACTTTCGTATTAAACCAGGTGATATCGTCGCACGTCTGTATCGGCTGTTCTTCACATAATTATTTAGGTACTTCATGACTATGGTCTAATTGATTTGAAACGGGTCATATAAAAGTGGCTCTTGGCATGATATTTTCAATGCCTTCGTAATTAAACGGACATGCCAGTGATTAGGAGTGTTGTCGTAGTTAGAAAATTATATTACAATAGTATATTACTATGAAGTGTTCAGTAAAGTGGTCGCATAATATGATGGCTTTTGGTCAAAACGCTTAACTTGTATTTAATATATTAATATAACATAGATTATTCAAGTAACATTATACTACGATATTGCAGTGTATAGATAACAATTGTAAAGGTCAAATTGTGTTTATCGAACATTATAAAAATTAAAATAATGATCATTCCTTCAGGTTAAACGTATCGTTCTAACGGTTTGTAATGGCTGAACATTTTTCACGTTGGTACATTCATTACAAATGTGATAAAAGAACGTTAAAATACTCTCAATACTAGTTTTCACATCGTCGAAAAACATACGGGGAGTTGTCAGTTTGGCGTACATGAACCGTAAACGTAATCTAATGCTATGTATGAAGATTGTGTATTCTGAGATTCAATAAAACATATCTGTTCATGTCTAAATCAACTAACTATATAAATAAAATTGAAGTGTCTGATCTTTTAGCTAAAGTAAATACGTTTCTTCAAGTGCTATCATATTTGCATATCAGGTGTATACACTATACATATATTTTTTTTTGTATGTGTATCTATTTTTTGAATTGATATGAGGTGATTATGGAAATGTATAATCGATTTTAATAGGAGAATGGAGAATGTTTATAAATTACCAAAATAATTTTTCATATTGGAATGTGAACGAAGCAGTATTGAAAAACTAGTATTTCAAAATATCAGCTAGGACACTCGGCTTCGTGTTTGTTGAAACAAGTCCTAGTAACGTGTATAAACATAAAAAAAAACCTTTAAGAATTGTTTCCTTCACAATATCCATCTAATTGTACAATGACTTAAAATTATATGTGCCGAGGCTTTGGTATGTCCGAGCCATTATCTCGTATAAAATATTACTTATACCATATATCCTATTTATCCTTAAAGAAGTTTTAATTAAAAGTTGTAGCATATATTACGTTTGTTAACGCCGGCATTGCACGCATCATCAGGCCTTATACATATATATGTATGGGTCGTTACTATGCTCGATGTAGATCGTGCTCAATCATGCATGTCATGCAAACTGATATGTCATTTGATAGTTTGCCCAGGTTTCAAATTTTTTTGAGTACAGTCTCTGTGCCTGGAAGCTGATTTTGTTCGATCCGTTTTGATATATATTTTTTCGAGTTAAATCGAAAATTGGACTCAAATAATTCTTAAATAGCTGGAGCATTAAAAAATGTCCCCATATTTTTTGAATCTTAATAGATTAAAGCGCTCTATTGCTGTTACTAAAGGTTTTGGTGCTTAAGAACCAAAAAACCGCTGCACACTAAACGTGAGTTATTGATATTTGTAAGTATTTTTTTTTTGTGAGCTCAAAATTCATTTCTTACTTGCAATGTATCTATTTGACGAATATGAAACTCATAGTTTATCATAGCTCACAGTTATTTAAAATCTACAAATGATGGTGTGTAAATAACCTACTCAGTCTTTACATCTATCAGATATCTCATTTGGCATTGTGAGTCATTGGTACCAATTTTAATTACTGTCGCGTACCTGTTTCTTTGACGATACGCTTCGCCACAAAACAGGAAATAGATCTGAAAGATTATATTGCTTTCACATAAATCACCTCATAAATTACTATTATGGTGTGAAGAGTTTACCTGATTTGAATTCAAAGTTGTGGTCCTAGATCTGTGGACAAAGGTCATACAAAGATGTTCTGAACACGATGATCTTAGTTCTGATTGTTATGACAGAATCCTGATGAACGGACTTTCTTACTCCGATAATTGCCACTTATGTTTCCCGAACCTTGAGATTTCTCTTAAATGAAACCAATATTTTCGGATTACTACTCCTTATTTTATTAATTTTCAAACTATATACTCCCGACGCGACGTTTCGGTTATTTAGCTTTTTTCATCTCCTCTGCCCGTGATCACTGTTGCTGCAAAATAAGCGAAACATCGGGAGTATATAGTTTTAAAAATAATAAAATAATCCGAAAATGTTACTATTATTTAAATGAATACTCGCGAAAATCTTAAATCTAATTATTATGTTAAGGGTTCCCTTTGATAATTAAACCTGAAAATGTTCTAAACCACGGCCGTTATTACTCTTTCTGAGACACTGTTTAAGATCATGTAATCTGATCTCCGTAATGGGAAACTTTTTTACTCATATTTTTTTTATTCTTAATACCAACCGAATTCCAACTAAAGCCCCTCAGCCCCATTAGCCTCGAGCCTCTCTCGCATTCCATGCCAACAACACAAAATAGTTTTTTTTTAATAATCACATCTACAGCCTTCTCTGTATTATGAATGCTAAAATATGTGATAAGCATAAATGGGTGTATGTTTCACATATACGATGTTGAAATAACTTTGAGATCGCGAAAAAAGCCGTAGGATATATAGATAGTATATAGCATAGTGAAACTTTTCACTCACATATATTGATATGAAGAACAATTATCTCTTCAAATATTATGTTTCTGTGTGATAAGGTTTTCATTGTGAAACGTCTTTTTTATTTGCATATCGTAACTAAAGTTGAGTTGTCCGTTTGTGATTTCAGATCAATGATCTTGTCAATTGTATGTGGTTACAAAGTATAAGAATATTCTAACCTTTTTGTCGTCCATCATGTCGTTAGACCATGTTATCAGAAAGGCTGAATCGTTTTCGATGTATGATAGACGTGTTTACATATAATGATTTTATTTAAGATCCCGTCCCTTAAACCTACACTATCTAGAAATAATAGAAACATATTTTTGATCTACCTTATTTTCAACTTTAATTATTCCCAGTACAAATCAAATATTAACCATTTTCAATATTAAACTTAGGGAAAATACATCAAACAAGAGCGTTGATTATAAAACATATATAAGGGTAAGATCCATTGTATCAACTTTGCAGCAACCGTGACCACGGGCACGGGGCGGACGAGATGAAAAACGTTAAGTTAAATCCGAAAAGATTAGTTTAAATTACCATGCATGTGTTGTGAAAAATATATTTATGATTTATACATGCATATTGTAATGTAAGTATTAATCCGCATTACGAATTTCAATAATTTTTACAATGTCTTTAAAAATCTATGAACCGGGTCTTTGGTTTTTAACATGGAAATGGAGCCGAGCATAATATTGGTACAATATCATATCAGACGGAAATTTGTATAGATCTTTCTAAATCTTTTTTTTTTATCAACTATTCATTTATGTTGTAATTTTTTTTAATATGGCAACAAATAAAACTATTTATGTTCTTTACCTAGAATCGCGTTCGCTCGTTAAAAGTCACGTTAAATGTGACGTACATTATATTAGTATTAGTACCTTCCACGTGATATGTTTCTCAATTTTATTTAATAAATATCATCGACTTATTATAAAACAAAACAATTATTTCCAAATTGTTTATTTTACACCTAATATAATGTCATTTGTGCCGCGCAATAAAACGGATATTACTTGTTAATTCCTTCATACCAATATAATCATATTAGGATAGGGCTGTCACTTTGGATATACCTAAATCATAAGTCGTATTTTATTTCACGATACAAATATACTGATTGCTGCCCTAGAATTAGTTTCTAAAGCAACCATGGTCGTGGTGTGTATCAGCCCTGTAACAAATTGCGCTGTACCGTTGCAACAACAAGTAGGGTTTCGTACAAAATGTCGGTAGCGCGTGGGTGGTGATGATTCACGTCGGTGGGTTTCAAGGACCCTCCTCTTACTGCACTTGTCGAAGGAGAGACTGCACGTGTAACGTGTTCCATACTGACATACAAACAATGCATTAATATTAATATATCGACTGTATAAAATATATCCATGAAGTATACTTATTCAGAGAATTATCATTTAGCCTTTAATTCATCTCATTGGAAATGTTTAATCATTAAGAATTAATATGCAATGTATAATTTCGTAGTCGAAACTAATTACTAAGCGGAATGTCCGTCCGTGATCTTCGTATCGTCTACTATGACGACTGTGATATAATTTGTATATGTAGAGTTATTCCAAAAGTTCTATTTCTGGGTGACGCCTCACCCACCCACCTTGAATGCAAACGCTCACAGTTGTTCGAGTGAACGGTGCTGGAGGGGCTTTATTAGAAAAATTATATTATATACATATATTTAATATTATAATTCAACGAACAAACACCGGACCGAGGGGTGATATAGAGTGCAATGAAGAGGAACGTGAGTAAAATTAAACTTGTTAGGGTAATGTCAGACATCGGTATTGGTGCACAGTGTTGCCAACTGATTGTTTGCGTCATAAAATAATTTCATTTGTTACATGCAAGTTTTAATGTAGTAATTTTTTTCTGTGACGCGTTTTTTTATTAGTTTGGTACCCTTGTACTAAATTATTGCTTTTAAATAATATGCGTGTTGTCATACTTGTGTTCATTGCTTTATTCGTATTATTGTAACAATTGCATACAAAACAATGTTAACCTACTTTTGATGACCCACTTAAATAATGTTAAAAAATATATATTACTATTAATTTTTTTTTTCTTTGTTCTCCGTTAACGTAGGAAACTGCCTCAGAGTAGTACAAAAGTATTTTAAGAAATTAAAATTCACGTATTTACAGGACATTGGTCCTCGATCAATGAAATTTTTTTTGGTGTGGTTGACCTATGATATAAAAATTACATCTTCATGCAATATGTTACGTAATATTTTATAATTCGGCTAGTTTTCTATACTTGTAATATAAATGTCTCAATAATATTTCGTAGACGCCTCGCCTCCTACATGTTATTCTCCTACATTTGCCCCAGTTTGCTTGTTCCATAATATAGCGATTAGCCCTGAACTATTTGCGGTCATGATTTTAACTACTTTTAAACACATATATTATTATATTTGATTTTGTTACCAAATTTTTTACTCGATGCACTATTCTACTATACCGATTCCACTAGATTATGAAATTTTCACGCAGGTTTTGCTTAAAAGTAGTTCTACAAAAAATATTCAGTGGTAGTTTAAGATAAAGATTTTTATCTAGTCAAAAGTGTTTTTGATGACTTTCATAAATTCTCTAAATATATTGTTGGATCGTCTTTGTGTGTATACTCTTTCCAAAGAAAAGAAAAATGCTGAATGATGTCATTTTTCTAATAGTTTTAATTGTCATGACAGTTTTAATCATCAAAATTAGCTTTAGCCCCCATGATTTTTCTCTTGTCCTTTTATTTCTATGTCATTTCTCCTAATTTTCTTAATAAGTAGATTGGATAGAAATATGATAGTTTTATATATTTAGTGCTCATCATTCACTATGTGACTTTTTATTCTTCTTACGAGACCCTTCATTTCATTAATAAACACTCTTATGTTGTGCAACTAACACCCATATGATAAAATGAAGCTCCCAACATAAATCTGCTCAGAGAATACGAAAATTAGAGACTAATAAGTATTTTATTCTTTTCATATTAAAAAAAACGTGCCAGTAGTAGAAAAATTTTGTGATCAAAAATAGAGGATTTTGAAAATATTACATGGTTTAAAAATATCATCTCTATCCAACAAAACGGAAGTCCTCATAAAGACATATCAATTAAAATTGTATAACAAAATGTCAATCGAATTCTGACAGTGTTTATGCTAAACGAGTTATGAAATTTAATAAAACGGTTCGATAAATTATATGCAATTGAAATTTATTATACCATAATCTGATACGCCCCTCGAGGAAATTCCGAATAGGTCGATGACCTATCGTTCACCATCGATGGATGCCAAACTCTGCCAGCTGTGCTGCTTGCATCTTATCACACTAACGATTGAATGTTAAGAGTATTGCGAAGATAACGTTGAATTGAAATCGATGAAGAAAACATTGAATGAAAATTACATTGCTCCAGCTGGAGTCTAACCTGCAAGTTCTGGAATATAGAGCTACAACTGTTTACCAGAAATACTACGGAAGTTGCAGTTTCTAATAGTCTTTTTTTTTGTCGATGATTTTTTCATTGCGTATTGTGTATTTGAGTTTGTATTGTTATTATATACTACGGTTCGGTTGTGTGTCAAAAACATAATTTAATAGTGGGGAGGTTTGATTCAATTTTCATACAAATCTTTTTCAATATTTATGTTCAATTGTATGATATCATTCCATTCTCTCGCACTCGGTCTAATGATGCGGAAAGTGCAACGTTTGGACTCGTCCAATTTCCTGTTCTTTATGTTATTTTGAAATGCAATATATTCGTTTAAATCTTTAACCTGTAATTTATTGATTATTGATTTTCCTTAAGCACTTTTTTTATGTTACATTCTTTGATAAATTGATATTAAATAACTAATTATTAAATAGATCTAGACATGAAGACAAAACCAAATGAAACCATTCGAATAGGAATACTAATATTTCGATAAAAACGTGAAATTCATCTTCATCGTTGTGCCAAAATTGTCAGACATTAACCCATTAAAATCTGTGTTAATTTTTTTAAAAATTATCAAATTGATTCAACTGTTATTTGGATGGCATGTCTCCAAATCCTAGTTGAGTCTCTCGGTCTACACAAAACATTATTCGTCGTTCCGTTAAAATGCATACCTCCATATCAAGGCTATAAATACTTTCCAATCTAGCACTCTGTTAATATTTAATTATCATACGCGGTGAGTTTGTTTTAACTTTCACACTCTATCGGATATGATAATTATGAATGCATGTAAAGTTAAGTCGTTTCTAAAATGTGGACAATATCATTGAAATACAATGAAGTCGCCTCCTTCATATGTCAGACCGATACAGTAACTCGGGACGACTTCCGCGTCTTTGATAGCATTATTTTTAGTTGTACGATCAATCTTTCATTACATTCTGTTACAAACGTACGATTCAATTCTTTATTGTCATTTATAATTTGTGGACAGTGATTGAAACTAGGCTGTAATCTAGATGTCGCATTCCTTGATGATATATTTTTTTTATTTATCTTTTCATATATTATCAACAAATTATAACAAATATTCTATGGAGTAACAAATTTTCTGTATACATATTTCGTTGATGTTGTTTAGAATTGAGGTAGGTAGGGTGCTTACGTAAAATGTTCAAAGATATATATTATGTAAAATTGTTTTCATTTGAAAATAGTCATGTTTTGCGTATTATTTCGTTTTCGCCGATGAACACACGAACAACGAGGACTCCTGAAAGACATCACCCACATCATCTGAAAATTAATCAGGCTACATATAAATGTGTATACTAGTATATTAACAGTTTTAGTCACGCTTTGTCAAGAGACACTTGCATACGTAATTCTTAACAGAACAGAAAATATGATGTATTTAAATGAGAGATTTTATGGTATTTTACTAAAATATATCTGAACATGATTCCTTATGGAGAATTTTTTCGATTGAATCGTTGTTTATCTTTTGTTGATACGTCAATTAATACAGTTTCTATGTCAGTCAGTAGACTTGATACGTAAATTTTGAAATACTACTAGTATAGCTTTTTATATTTTGCTTTTAGAATATTTTTAATTAATGTATGAATATAAATTTTTTTTTTATACAATGTATAAATGAGTGTACATATATAAAATAAATATCTTCTCGAACAGTCCAAGACAAAATATCGCTCCATCTACCTATACCGCTCCGAGACAAAACATAATACACTGATGGTTTTATACGGTAAATGGATTTTATAAATTTATTTTGTCAGCCGTGTATAGTGTGCAATATACGTCGCCGCTACAGCAGTGTATTTGTAATACAACCAACGCTTTTCTCGAACCATCTAGACGTTTCGAGAGTCCGAGTCCCCGGCTCTGTATAAATACAGCCGAACGCTTTCTACCAAGCTCAGTTGTTATTGAAACACGTGAGAGACAAGATTGTATTTTTCGTTCGCTATCAGTATTATACCGTGGTGTTGTGTATATCTGTGATAGATTCCAGTGTTTATAAAATCTAAATCATGGAGTCACCCGTAGTTTTGGATAAGCCGCCCGAATATCGTTATGAGGTAGGTAAGGTTAGGTTATGTGAATTTCATATATCTATTTTTTTTTAATTTAGAAAAAGAAATCGAAAGATAATATCTATATTATGAATTTGAATACAGTTTGTTGCATTCGATAATATATCAAAATTAATTAAAAATTAATAAATAATCGGTGCGTCATGTTCCGTACAAACACAGTCATTTGTGGAATCGTTAACCTTATCCTTGCATGAAATATTGTCATTAATTATTTCATTATGTATCAACCGATCGAGATGCTATTAACATAACTTAATTCCGTATTATGTTTTAAAAATATTGTTTAAATTGTTTAAAATATTACAGGACCAAGTAAAGACAATTTTGTACTTTTTTAATACATTGTTAGATTTCAACGGAAACGCGTAATTTGAAATTGCAAAACAAAAATTTAACTCGGACATTATCATTTCTGTTTTTTTTTTTTTAATTTCTTATTATATTATTTTTTCTTTTCTGGTCGATTTTTGTTTTATACAGTCTTTGTTTTTATAAATCGTATTGAAAATTTTGAAAAACCATGTGTATTGTAAACAAAAAGTCGGTATACGAGTCGTGAGCCGTGAGTCAAAGGTGCGCGGGCAGCTGTTATCGTAACGCCATTTATAGACGTGGGCTCTTCAATAAATACTGTACCAATGTGGCCTTTGTTAACGAGGCCGTATGACAATATGAAAGTTATTTTTTTATTTACAGTAAAATTTAAAAATAGAACTCTTTGTTACCAGGTTAAGCCTATGTTATCTAGATTTGTTTTGCCGCTTTCGACACTAGAAAGTGTCATCTTGCGATTTTCGAGTGAAAGAAGTTGGAGTGCTCATGACATTCCTTTATAATACTTATATAATACCTTTTTCTATAAGAAAGTGAATCGATGTTAAAAGTTAAAGGTAAAAAAATAATTAATTGAAAACACTTAATAATATTAAAACATGTACTAGTGACATTTTGCTTGCAAAAATATATTAAAAAGTAATTTTTAACTCGATGTTGTAAAGAGAAACGACAAATGGATTCGTTTCTTTAAGAATACCATATTCACGAAATGTAAACATCGAGCATTCAAAGCTTTGAGATAAGATAAGTCGAACTCGGCTCCGGAGCCACAAGTTAATAGCTTTTTGAATCATAATTTCACATATAGACCGGGTCTGTCTCTGATAATTCCGAGTCTGTGTAATTTCACACAAGCGCCGTACTAAATGCGGCTAATATAGGAAGGCGCCGAGTTTGTTATTAAATTACTCTTACACCAGATGGTTAAAATAAATACGAATACACCTCGGTCGGTACACTGTTCTGGACTTAGTTTGAAATATGTTAATATAATGGCCGCCCGCAATATGCATATTATAATAAAAGTGATGAGATTCCTCTCAGATATATTGTATAGTCTTGAATTGTAGATCGAAATATAAATCGACTTTCAAATAACGTTTCCTTAATGTTTTTTTTTTACCTTCATATCACCCTCAATGTCAACTGTCTGAATGTCTATTATTTAAATTTTAAATTACGTTTCATGTTGTTGGTACTGATGCTTTTTTTTTAAATGTCGTTTAACATCAATCGTATAAAATCATAACTCGACGGCTGGAATCACACAACAGTGAAGCATCAAGCTTGTTATGTATGCTGTTGTAAATATTTTCTCTTGTAAATCCTCGTTTTAGGTAAACATTATGTATAGCCGGGGTGATGTCACGTTCGGTTTATACATTAGATGGCAGATCGACTTGGGCCGGTGTTACAATAATGCGTCAGGTCTCGCCCCTCGCCCCGCCACCCCTCACCACCCGCCACCCGCTACCCACACGCTATAATATGAAAATCGACTAATTTGTTCAATCCTTTATATAATCATAACGGCCGGATGTGTGTTCTTTACGCCATACATGGCCGGACGACTTATAGACATTATTTTTATTAGACCATTATTTATTTATTTCTATATTTATTCATTTATTTATTTATTTAATTGAATCAATCTCGTTGCCTGCTTATGGTAACGACATAACTAATTTATAATGTGTATGTAATATTAAATATGTATACAGCGAATATATTTCCGACGTTTGGTTCCTTTTACAATTATTTATAAAAAGCCTTGATTACCGGTTTATTTATGTGTGGTGACAAATTTTGTATGTTTCTTTCATTCTCGTGCACTTGATCTATTTTTTTTCTTATGTTGTGTATTTTATTAAATCTCAATCGTGTTGTTAAAGTTCGCGCTCCACCTTCTGATGTTCGGTAGGTCAATGACCTCTCGTAAAGTGGTATTCATATTTTAGTTCTCTGTAAGTATATTCTTATGTCATTAAAAGTAGTTCGTCAAATGCAGTAACCAAAGAAAACGAGATGATATTTTAAAATATTTGTTTATTTTATGTGAAAATTTAATGAGTAAAAAGTATGTTTAATATATTTTTGTGAGTGAAAAAAAAAATTTTGTTCATCCTACATAGAGTGGACGAATACTTGGAGGAATCTTGAAATGTATAATAGCAACCAAATATTGAGAAATTAATCTGAAAGTTCCAATTTGAAGATTTGAACGTTATATAATATATATATGTATCTGCAATAAAGTGGTTCTTCTACATGTTGTTATGTCCACAGGAGATCTCATGTGATGTGTCTTCATCACCTACGCGGTGATGTCATCAATTATCGCTAAATATTAAATAATGGTCTTTCTCGCTGTCTGAGCGCTTTTTAATGTTTCAAAGTTCGAGACATTACGATGCATCGTATGTCGTAAACGGTATGCGGATTTCGTAATTCCTATCATTACAAATATTTTCATTTGTTTGTTTGTTACGGTTTATTCGAGAAATCACTAATATATTTTACCTATGACCAATTATATAAACTGTACTTATTTATATAGTATTCTTTACTATTTAACATATCTGGTTGATAATTTTTAAGATTAATTCAAATAACTCATATATTTTAAAATAAAGAATAATACCATTAATTAATTGGTTGTCAAATTGATAAATAAAAAACCCCGTTAAACACTAACTGGATTCTCAGATATCGCGATTTCCCTTTCTGTATCATTCAACAGACAATACATTTCGTCTGTATTGAAATCTTTAAATAACATATACAAACGACTCGAACATGTGAACCGCATTGTGTACATGAGATTAACATGTCCAAATACAGTGATACGTATGTATGTATGTTAATATAGAGCAAGCTGCAAACCGATCATTATTAATAGTTATTATTTGTTATGTTCTATAAATGTGATTTAAAATAGAACCGTCGCATCAAGCTGATGATGTCTTCAGTGACTCGATATGATGTTGAACTAGAGCAGTGATTTAAGATTTTTTTACATTTTAATTTGTTCATAAACGTCTTCACGCTCTACCTTTGACCAAACAAGATGGTACACAATTTATTTTAATGAAGTTTTTTATTTCATTACACGGCTTTATTGAATATTACACCGACTAACCTTTGGCCTCAGACCTGTTGTTCTCTTCGGAGAATTTCGTTGTAACTATAAATACATAATGAATAAATAAATTATCGTCAAAAGCCTCGGAGATGTCGTGTTGAGTCTGTCGTGACATGAAAAATAAGTAATGTAGTATTAATTAGGAAGAAGGATGGGTGCACTTCATCGAGCGTACGATGAAATAAAAATGTATAAAGTAACCTTTATTATGTAAATTGCAATAACATTAATCTTTTTATCGATCTGCCCATCGGCTTTATAACGCATATATGGTTGTAATTTATAAATACGAGACTTCCTCACAGAGGATGTCCAGTATGTACTTAAGTAGGTTGACTATGGATTGCGGAGTCGTAAATCGTAATGTATCGGCATCAATTAACTTCGACGCTGTCGACGTTAAGATAATGCTTGAGTTATGATACAACCAAAAAGAAAAACTTAATACGATTAAGATATCAACGTACAGACGCGAGGAAACTAGTTTGGAAGCGTAATGCAGTAGTCGACGGTAATGAGGTCCCGCTTTAACCTCTTTCTGTATATGGAGTCACCGTCACGACGCAAATATCACTTAATATACACAACGGCATCAATACCATTAATTGACATTAAAACGCTATATATGTAAACTCACCATGCCCCAAACGGAGTGCGGCGTCCAAATTAATCTCTTGTATATATTTTTACTTCCTCGACAAACGGATAATAAGTATATTAACATACAGACGTGTTTTGTCACGTTAGCGTATTATGATCATCGAAAACACACTGTGCAAACTGAAAGTGTAGAAATGATGTGGTAATATAAAAAAAATGTTTTTTTTAAAGCTTACAAATGTAGTCAATCCAGTGTTACTAAACGTGGTACGTGATTTCCACAGCGCGGTTTTCCGTTTGATGAGGAGGAAGGCAGCGGAGCGTGGAGCGAGCTCGCGTCCCGGCATCCGGATATAGCGGCGCGCCTGAGACAGCGGCCGGCCACGTGGGCCAGGAAACGAAGACCGTCTAGTCAGGACGGCATTGATGGTACGAAACTTATATAAACTTGTTTTTATTATAAATGCACTAAGAGAAATTTATGTTAACATCTTTGTTCTGCTTTTGTTTTTTATTAACTTCCATAATAATTTAAAAACATTTAGTTAGCACAATTTAACATCACTAATATCATGGTTATATGATGTTACAGGTGTTGTAAAAAAACGTTTCGTTCTTGCAGATACAGCCGACGGCTTCGGTGGATTTGACAGATTCCCGTTTGACGATATACCGCCAGAGTTTAGAGAACACTTCCCTTCACATTGGAACAGAAGATTTGGTTCTAGAGACGAGCAGTTTCAGCCAGAACCACAAACTCATCAGCCCCAATCACCGTCGCAACAGACAGCGGCCACACAGACTGAACAAGACGTAGGATCTCCAAAAGAGGAACAGGTTCCCTTGCCACAGTACGGTTTAAGAAATACTGTCGATCTAGGACAGAAGAGTGCGACTGATCCCAGTGTAGTTGATGCAGACGAGAGGAATCAGAGGTCAATGTCAGCACCTCCCGATCATCGCACTGTAAATCAGAATAGCCACAAGATGAGCGGTCAAAATCAACAGGATCAACATCATTCACAGTCTGAGCAGTCCTCTAATGTTAGACACATACCAATATATGTAGAGGGTAGGGATGAACCAGTAATAAATAAAACTGTAGATCATGGGACTCATTTCGCTGATACAAAGCCTGCATACGTGCCACCCCCACAGCCGCATATCGATAGAGAAAATTATTTTGCAGATGATGGACCCGTAGGGTTCCCATTCGCAAAGAGCTTTGACAGACCTTTCTTTAGACAATCTGCTCAACCGTTCTCGAAACAGAAGATGTACCCTCAGTCTGCATTCGCCCGCGGCGCCTCGCCCCAGAGATCCCAGTCACCGAAACCACAGAATTATCAGGAGCAGACTTCTCCCAAAACTGAAACTCCGTCCAGGCAACAACAAAAACCATCTCCGCAGCAGAGGCAGGCTCCTCAACAGAAGGCGACACCATCTCAGCAACGCGCCACTTCACCACAGGCTCCCCCTCCCTGTAAAGAAAATCAACCACCTCCCCAGTGCAACCAAACACAACCGCCTCCCCAACAAGCTCATCCAGCCAATGACCCCATTTCCCAGATTCTCAGTATTCAAACTGACGTCTTGAACCTAATGACAGAAGTGGAAAACTTTAAAGGGGCCAAAAACGACAAACAATACCTATTCCTAGACGAGATGTTAACTAGGAATCTAATCAAATTAGATAATATTGAAACAGAAGGAAAAGAAAACATAAGGCTGGCTAGGAAAGAGGCGATCAAATGTATACAGAAATGCATAGCTGTCCTCGAAGCGAAGGCCGAGAGCAATGCTGCCGCTGCTAAAGCTGCCGCGCAACCTCAAGATGTTGAAATGAATAATCCTGAAAAACCAAATGTTCAAAATGGTGATGTCGAAATGAAAGAAACAACCAAAGAAGAAGCGATAGCAGAGCCTCAAACGGAACCCCCAGCACCTGCTCCAGAAGCACAAGTACATAACGAGGAAGAGATTAAAATAGAACAAAAACCTTTAGAGGACAACAAAGAAGAGGTGCAACCTGAGAAGGTAAAGGAAGCTGAGGAACAACCACAAGCAGCCGATACGCGACCCGAAGAACCTAAAGAGCAAGCGAATACAAAGAAACCAGAACCAGTTCACACTGAAAACGCGAAGAAAACTTCCCCTAAGAAAACTGTAAAGAAACGCGACAAAAGTAAAGAGAATAAAGAAAAGAAAAACGAAGAAGTGTTAGAACAGAAAAAAGATGCGGAGAGTGAGAAAGAAGAGAAACAGGCCGAGGAATTAAAAGAAAATGTCGAAAATATAGAAAAGGACGCTAAAGAAAATGTTGTTAAAAGTGAAGAAAACAAAGAGAACGTAGAAACAATGCACATTGACTCGAAGGGTGATTCAGACAAGGCTAACTCTCAAGAAATGGAAGTGGACGCTGTCGCTAGTCAATAAAATTTAGTTTGCATTAGTGAATTGTTTGTAGATACACGGTTAGCGCCGCCGCACGAGGCCTACACCGGCCTGTCATGTTCATGTTCTTTGTGCCTTGTGCTATTTAACACTGGTGTTGCCACATATATTATTTATGTTTGTACATTTTGTTTTTTTTTTTAATAAAACAATGCATTAGGTATGCTGATTTCGTCCTCTAGGATTTACAACGTTTTCCCTTAACTTTAAATCCAAATATTTAATTAATTTATTGTTTATCGTTACTGATAACAGTTCTCTTAATAAAATATATGAATCTACGAACTGAAGGTTTTTTTTTTTTATTATATTTCATTACGGAGGTTACTAAAAATATTTAAAAATTATTTCAGTGTTTATTTAATATACAAATTAATACATTTTTTTTTTGAATACATGTAATCGGTTTTTATGTAACATTTAGACTATAATTAATAGTAAAAAGTAAGCACTGCCTTTATGTTTTGATATAAATTCACAGCCGAGTCTACTGCGGATGTATGAGCTTAAATAACATTTTATTAATATGTAGTAATGGAACGGGAAGCAAATCAGTGAAGCTTAATGTATTGAGTAAATATAAATATATTGATGACAGTTTATTCATTCATTCCCACTCCTTCATAACCCGGTCCCAGTCCTCGTCGGCGATGAATGGTCTATCGATACAAGTGATCATGTACTCCCCGCAGTAGAGGCACTCGCTGGCCACTATGTCATCGATCTCGTTCTTCAACACTTCTCGGAGCGGAAGGCCACTAGACGTCACCGTCGACAGTTCTATGTTAGACAGCAGCGTCAGCTGTTTCTGAAGATCCGTTAGCTTATTGCGACGTGCGGGCGCTGGAAATATTATAAATATATTCATATAGCTCGTCGAATGACAGTTAGTATCACAGAAATCCTTGTATGAGATCGAGCAAACGGCCTGTAAAAAGATCTGTAATGACATTAAATTCTTAACCCCTCTTTTTATAGAGGTATAGACTATCCAAGGCCGTAGGTTTCCTCACCCAGCACCGGCAGTATCTCGGTCCGGAGACAGTCGCTGTGGAAGCGATGGCTGCAAGGGAACAGGTAGAAGGGTCGCAGGAGGAGCGCCAGCGAGCACACGCAGCACGTGTCTGACGAACACACCAACGCGCTCCGACCACGGAACGACTGGATCTCGCTGCGGACCTGGTTGTCACATAGATAATCTTGCTAAAACTTCGCATCATAACAAATCAATGTTTATTATTGACTTAGCCCACGTTCCGTGAGATGTTTGGAATTAAAAAGTAAATCTATTTAAATCATTTGTTTAAGTAAATCTATATATATTTATCATAAAACACTAATTTTCTAAAATAAAAAGTTTCATCAACGCTAAAAATAGACACGGCATCAGTATCTGTCACGTGATTGTAATACATTGTTTTCATTTTATTATAAACTGCAAAACGAATGATATATGAACCGCCACAACACGCCGACACACGATCGCAATACTTACGTACTCGGCTGACTTCGTGGCGTCCTCCATTTCCGCTTTGAGTTCTTCTATTTGATTGTTATATTCCTAGAATAAAGAATTACATTATTATTTTTTTCTATATGTAAAACAAAGTTTAGAAAAAAATCTCACCTGTAAGGACTGACAGATGGGTTCCCTAAAATGGTCAATAGTAATGACGTCACTGAAGAATGGTAAGATATCTTCGATTTTGATCAGAGGACATTCTTCTAGAAGACTCATGGCGACCTTGATGTCCTGGTTCTTGGTGATAACGTGTTCCGCTGGAAATGGACGGCTGACGTTGTGGTATTAAAATACATTTTCACAATGTTTAGGAAAAGTATGAATGGTTCAATGTAATCATTGTCAGACATGGTGTTAAGGATCATATTAATTAAACTACTAACTGTAGGTAAGTCGTTTTTGTCTCTTTGGACTTCGTGATTGGGTGTAGGGAAAAATGTACAAGGTATGTCAGGGAAAGGGAAATCTTTAGCCATTGTCATGTGGCTCTATGCAAAACACAAATTTACTGCCTCGATACCGCGGTGACTAACTTAACTTTGGGATAAATTACGTCCAACACATCATTATTGTTCAATTATTCTGATCTCTCCATTGCTTTAAAGTTTTATTAAATTGTCTTAAGTAGCATATGTGTGAAAGTGCTCATATACCCACACATCCTCACAATCTTTTTTTTCATTTATCTATATATTAATACATTTTGTAATGTCACATTATATAACTGACCGACTCCGAGCCACAATCTCCTCTGCAGCGTCACATCATCAGGCATGTCGGCCACAGTCTTGGCCAGGCCCGTATCAACTTGCAGCGCTAATTCAGCAGCCGACTCCCAAAGGCCGAGCAGAGCCGAGAGCTTCACGCACGCTTCCGTCAAGTTCTTCTCTCTACAGAGTCTGATGATATAAAAATAGTTAATTAATGACACAATATAATAAAAGTCCTTTAATCTAAACATAGAACGCCTCACACTAATTCACACAATCTTATGCGAACCTACCGCAAGGCATAATGTACGTCATAGTTCACCATCGACAGCTCCTGCCCTTGCCGTGACAGATATCTCATGAGAGCCGGCACGTCGTGTTCCGCGTACAGCGTCAACAGATAGTTATGAATCGCACGATCCTTGACATTGTAATTCTGTAGCATGAATGTCAAGTATCGAATGATTTCAGATACATGAGCCTCGTCGTTTTCGCAGGAGAGGAACGCCGGCAACAGTCTTGAGGAACTTAGAATCGGTCCAAGAGAAATCAAGGCGTTGACGGTTTCTCTCGGTATTTCTTCCATCAGGGCCGGAGCGAACTGATAGAATAGATCGGGTTTTTTCAAATGCTGCAGCATGTTCAGAGCCTGTACGTACGACTTCTCGTAAATATTTTGCGCCACTACGTTCTCGTGGTCCTCGTTGATGATAGTCAATTTGATGAGGTTCTGCTTATCTCCGTGTGAAGACATCAGATCGTAAATGACAGTTTTAATGTGTTGCATACATTTCGTGACCTTGGGTTGGAGAAGGAAGATCTCGAAATTGCTCTGGATCTGATGGTACTCGTTTGAGTCAGCTTTCCCGGTGCGACGGAGCGACCCGAGTTGCGACAGGAACAACTCCGTCATCCAAATAACTATCATCGATATCAGGGTCTTGTCGTCGTCCAAAGTGTCCAATCTCTTACTGAGGTACACCTTCAGCGAGTTAACCTGATCGCATTCCAAAAACTTGAGGCAAACAGTCTCGAAGCTGCTCTGTGTTTCCGCGTATGTTTCAGCGCTTTTATCGTAATCGCCTTTCTTGAACAATAACTCTGCCTGTTTCACGTTTATTATATCTATATAGGCTGGATTGTTTTGACAGTATCGCTTGGCCAGGTCGAATTGTTCCTTATCAGAGTATATCCTCCAAACATTTCTTTCTTCCCTCTCGACCTTATATCTAAAAACGGCTTTATCGGTCACGGTCCAAATCGTTTTTCCGATAGGATCTTTCACTATATTCTTCAACTTTCCATGTACTTCTGAGTATCTGTCTTCGTAAACCAGTTTTTGGTTCAGCAGCGACACCGCTTTGACCCTGTCAGAATACATGAGGAGGACATGGAACTCTGTAAGTACGAACGAGAGTGGCGTTGCTTCTTTGGTGTCATTTTTTTCACTTTTATCAGAGTAAGTTATGAGCTCGCCTTGAGTGAACAGTGAGTTGGAATTCTGTTGAGAAGTAGGATCTAGCTGCAAAGGCATAATCGTGTAGTAAAATATAATATATATTAGAATAAATTTTAACGGAACATATTTTACCTGCCCATAAAATATACCTGGCTCCGTTAACCAGGCAAATGTTTTTGGACTATTTGTTTTATCGAAAAAGAACTGCAATTTGGAGTATTTCAGAGTTGAAGGTATTTCATGGAAGCCTGTCTCTACGGTTGTTAGGTAAGAGTGAAATATTGATTGCAGGAATGGTTTCTCATCGGAAGCCATAGCATGGCCGATGAATTGATACAGCCTTTTGGGGGTTGTGACAAATATGAAGAATTTGGTTGTGTTGTTCACTCTATGGAACTGGATACCAGTAATGGGTGTGTCAGTCCCCTTACCTATATCAAAAATCTGAAAAAAAATATATTTATTAAAAAAGACTATTGAATTACTATATACTGAACATTTTGCTTGATTTTTCTACATAACTATGTACTCATTTGGCCAAGACTAACTAATGTATAATATTTTTTTTATCAATCATAATTTAAGTAAGATAACATATATAAAACTATCTCAGAACATGTCTAAAGTCCAACAATACTGGGGAGTGAAAAATGATTTGATACAAAGCTTTCTATATTCATGATTAAAACTTTTCTTATTATTTTTTATATGTATGGTATTTGATTGGGATGGAATTGAATGGTTTTCAGTACAAATTTATAAGTAACAGTTCTTCAATGAAATCCAGCGGATAAAAAAGCATAAATATATATATATTTAATAGCAATAAAAAGCTTTTTAGTTTGAATTGAACTATGTATACCAAACCCTCTATCTCCTTGCCTCCATACAGAGGCAAATAATTAGGCAGCTGGATGAAGTAAAAGAAATTTATGTTTATTAAAGTGGAAATTGAAAATAACCAGTAATTGAAAATTTTTATGAGACAATATTATTTTCTTATATATATATATATATATATATATATATATAGATATTTATTATAATTCCTCACCTGCCTCCAGTACTGTTGACTGGCGGTGAACATTTTATCGCTGTCTGTTTCCAGTTCCGTCTCAATGATGTGCCCCTGTGATGTCCCCAGCAGTATGGGTCCCGTGGTTGAAGTCGAAGTATTCTCATAATTCCAGCCGACTTCAGTCACTTCATAATTCCTAGATTTGGCGACCGTTTTCAATTTGTTACTCTTTCGATGGAGGTACACCAGTTCGGGATTGCCATCTTTGTTTCTAGCAGCAAAAGCTAATAGGAGATGATAGCCGAGTGGATCCAGAAATATTGCAGTAAGTTTTGAGTTGGGTTGAACATATTTTGAATAATTTATTTCTGAAAATTATTTGTTTAGTTATTCTCATTGAAAGATAATTAATATCATTAAAAAAAAATCACATTATCTACAACATAGATTATGAAAGGCTAATAATTTAAATAGAACTAACATTTAAGGATTACTAAGTGTACTTCATTATTTTTAAAAACTACATACTCAAGACGATTTGGTTACAATTACATTTTACTTTGCAGCAACTGCGATCATAGGCAGAGGAGATGAAAAATGTTAAGTAGCAGAAACATCAGGAGTTTGTAGTTTTTGAAAATAGTAAAATACGCGTAGTAATCCGAAAATATTAGTTTCATTTAATGAATACTGAAAATCATAGATCTCATTATGAGACTAATAATTACTTATAATCAGTTTACCTTCATTTTCATCAGGCATTTTAACATCTAGTCTAAATATCATTCCATTTGCCATGGCTAGAACTAGATAATCACTAGAAACAGCAACGTGAGTGATTAAATCTGATGGCGTGAAATTCATTTGTCTCTTAGAAAACATGGGCTTGTTATCATCCAATTGGATGTTGATGTAACCTGAAGACGTCATCTGTTCTGAAGGAGGAACTAGGCGTTGCGACACCTGAGACGCTTGTTCGTATTGATCAAAAATTGAAGTCATCTTTGAATTGGTATATAAACCCAGTTGTTACACCTCAGAATATAAGCACAATTATTAAAAAAAATAATTATACGCAGATATATTTACTATTTTTTAATTATTAAGTGTATAAGGTTCTTCAAAAACAGCCATGCCTTAGTGTTTCTGGTAATATCAACAAATAACAATCCTTTATTATGTTTTAAAACAAGTCCCTAGATGTACACTTTTGGAATAATGACATATTTTCTCATTTCCACATTTTGACATTGACATTTATGAATTATATTAAAAAGCTTATTTACCTTTTATCAAATCTAACTAAATATATTTTGAAACTGTAATTTTCATTTTATATTGAAACATGAAATGTATCTATATTTTTATTTTTATTGATGTAAGTATACAAAATGTTACATCTTTTTCAAAAATCTTGTACGTTTCCACTTGAAAAATTATCTCCAAGATGCAACAAAACTTTTTCTTGTTAGTTGTCAGTCTACTGACTCGTAGTAGACAGCATAGTAAGCATGTAATGTCAAAAGTTTGATTACTGGATTAGTAGGTGTCGACCATTGAGTATCGCAACTCATTTGCTATAAGTCATAAATGATAAACTATTATCTCTGTCAAATTCGGATCTCAGTATTCACTATTCACTAGACAGTAGTTCAATGTGGGTTACTTAATACGAACATATTATTTATAAATTATAAATTATTTATTGAATGAAGGTAGAATTTATTTGATAGAACTTGTATAAGTAATTTATTTTGACAAATGATTTAAGAACGTTAGTACATGTATAGCCTAAGAGAAATAAAGTTTTACTGATAAAGTTTTTAGTTGTTTAACTGTCGCTAAGTTTTTATCCAAAAACGTATTAAATATATGACCTTGTACAATATCATTGTTATCAAGTTTTGATGTAACACTGATGTTAAATTCGTACGTGACAATTGTTGAATAATTCATAAATTAGTATATACATAAAGAAGATGGTTGCGGGTGCAATTTTAAAAACAACCAAATTAAACTGTGAGTATATCAAACATTTTATTTGTCATTTACACGGAGTATATAAAATAAACATAGAATAAGTAGTTTTGAGAGTGTATATATTTATTAAAATCAAGGTGTTAATATGGTAAATGTCTTTAAATATTATAGGAACTTCTTTAATTACTTACATTCATTTTTTGTCTATCTTAGTTGAAATAAATGAACATGATTTTTAATGTTTTTGTGATAATACATTCCTTATTATGAACAATGCCATGTACTTTTTTTTTGTTATAAGAGAAATAAAAATTGTTTTGTAACTAATATACTACTGGATTTGTTAGTTTATTATTAATAAGAATGTTTCTAAATTATATTAGAAGAATCAAAGAAAACTTTGAAACATTCAAACAGAAATGTAATGAAAGTACTTAAAATTTTGTTCATAAATACTATAACTTCTTTTATAATCCTTGAACTAAGTTTGCTTTTCAGAGTGTGGACTGATGAAAAATATTTAGAGAAAAATATTATGAGTTATGTATTAATTATTATGTTTATATTTTAGCAAACTTGCTGCAATGTGTAAAATTTGTTGCACAAAGCCGCAGTTTTACAACCCAGCTGACAGAACAACAACTTGAAATACAAGAACTGACAAGAAACTTTAGTGAAAATCAGCTAAAGCCCAAAGCCGCCAAATTAGACTCTGAAGGTCGCTTCCCATTTAGCGAGGTGAGTTATAATACTGTATTATTTCTTATTTACTTATTTGTGTAAAAATACTCTTCATAGAGTAAATGTCGCATTAAATATTAATGCAGAAAAATATATTTTTTTCATATATAAAAGTGTAATTTTAATTCGGTATCCGAGAAATAAATCAATTCATTTAATATGCCTGACATTTTTCAAGGCAACTCTCTGACTATGTTTTAATTGATTCATAAAATTAAATCCATTATCAGTAATTCTGTTTTCAAGAATAAAACACCTTTCACAGAGGTATTAAGTTCTTATCAGACATATTTATCTTGAGTATCAGACAATAAACCCATACAGCCGGAATAAAGATCTTTTTTAAACCTTTATTAACATCACACACTAAAATTTAAAAAGAGGTTATATGTAAACTATCTAATAGAAAACCCATATATGTATTCTGAAAAAAAAATTGAATTAAATAAAATTCTTAATTCAAATTTTTATCTGCTTCTAGCATTGTACATTAGCTTTGTTTATTAAAAGAATAATAGATATCTCTTATCACTTGTGTTAACTTATACTAATAGTTTCTAAATTACTAATTCAATTTCCAATACCCAACAATGACATATGGCACTTGAGTCATCTCAGTGTACATTTAAATTGACCTAAAATATTGTTCCTAAAACCATACAGATTACACGTTTATTGTCCATTACATTGGCTTGCATGAGACACTTGATTGAGTAATCATAGACCTAAAATTGCTCTTCATTTTCTAAAATAACTGACTCTTGCTCTGCCGGACCAATAGTAACCAAACCTACCTGAGAATCATCTCAAAAAACCTGACTTTCAAATGAGGAAAAACTAATCGAAATTGAAGTCAGGTTTTTTGACACTTGAGAGCTGCGATGCCTCGTCCATATCTGTGTGTGTGTATCTGCCACAGATAGATACATACACACACACACACACAGATATTCACGTCAAACTTATAATACCCCTCTTGGAGTAGGGGATAAGAATAACTTATGTTACCATACATTAATATTGCATATATATGTCTACTTTGTGTCTTTACGCAACATAATAATGTGAAACATTACGCCGATAATTTAGTTAATGGCCGTTTTTAAGTAATATTACAGCTTATTTTCATAATAATTTAGCATATTTTATGTAAAAAGGAGTAAGAAAAACTTATTCATCATATTAGTTGAATATTTGTAATGAACGAATAAATGGGTTGTAGATAAAATCCCTTACAAATCTGGGTTTGATGGGCGCATGTGTCGACCAAAGCTATGGAGGTCTTGATCTGGACTACCTGTCGTTGGCGATAGCCGTCGAGGAGATCTCCCGCGGATGTGCCAGTACTGGAATGATACTCTCCATACACAACTTTCTCTACGCAAACTTGGTTAACGAGAAGGGCACTCCCGAACAGAAGGAGAGATTTCTATGCGATTTCACAAAGGGCTCGCTTGGATGTTTCGCTTTGAGTGAACCCAGTAAGTTTTTAAAAATAGGATAAAGTAAATATTTCTATTATTTTGTTTTTATTTCTATGATTCAAATATAAAATATAGAAAGAACAATTCGTCAACACGAGCAGGATTCGACCCTGCGATTTATACAATATCACGCTCCACTTGCTTTCCCAACTAAGCTGTCGTGACCTGCCTCGAGTCGGTGACTCAAGCTTCGTACATATTGTGTGACGTAAAGTTTTTAATAAGATGCCGGCAGCGACGTCGCTAACATAAGGACGAGAGCACGCAAGGATGGTGATTATTGGATATTGAATGGTAAGAAGAGCTGGGTGTCCACGGCCGTGGAGGGGTCCGCCGCCGCCGTCTTCGCGACCTTCGACCCTGAACTACGGCATAAAGGACTTGCTTGTGAGTTTATCTTTATATACAGGGGGTTTATTATTATATAAGGTTACACATGCCGTTCAATAATCGCATGGAGGATATTTTTTTTTTTTTTGATGATCGTATTTTTTGATTTCAGGTTTCCTAGTACCTTTGGACGCTGAGGGAGTTTTCAGAGGCAAGAAAGAGCCTTTAATGGGCGTCAGGTGGGATTATTTATGTAGCTATAGATGAGCTAGTCGCCAAAGAACCTACGTAGCGTCATTTTCTTCCGTAAGCCAATATTGATTTTTGGCAGTAGTGATCTTTGAATAGTATTGAAGTCTTGAATCCGTACATTTGACACGAAACTCCGTTGTTAAACTAAAACTGAGCGTTGCCAATTGTTCGTTGTATAAATCTTTTCACGCGATAGTTTTTGGCAACCTCGTGGTTTAAGTATAGTAAAATTTTGTTGACATTCAAAACAAATTACTGCAACTCTATAACCCTGGTAGTGGTGATAACATTTGTTGATAAGCTAGGAACGCTTTGTATGTAGTGTACTACGACAAGTTGTAAGGTTACTGAAGGCCGTGTGACAGGGCGGTGACGGCGTGCGACCTCATGCTGGAGGAGGTCCGCCTGCCGAGCTCGTGTCTGCTGGGGAGGGAGGGGGAGGGGTTCAAGATAGCCATGGAACAGCTCGACCAGGGAAGGATAGGCATCGCCGCGCACGCTGTCGGTGAGCTACCACGAGTAATTGGCACGGTGGGGGAGTTACTCATAGCGATAGCAGTCTTTTACATCCTAACGATAATATTCCTTATTGTTTGTGTGCATGTGTGTAATATTTGTAAAAAAAAGTATGTTTCTTTAGAGTGAATTCGTTAATTTTTTTGCCCTACTAACCTTCTTTATCGGGTCCATGGATAAGTTATTCTTTATTATAACATATCAATGACAGGCTGAATCTTTATGTTTATTAGTTAACGCTATTTGTTTATTTCAAATGCATTTATTCCAAGACTCCACAAGAAACTGGTTTTCCAAACGAGTTCACGATCACATTATATAAGCCTGAAATAATTTAAAAGGTGTTTATTCTTTTATATATATTAATTATTAAGTATGTTGAACGTTTCAGGCATCGCCCAGTCAGCGTTAGACACAGCAATATCGTATGCCAAAGAAAGACACGCCTTCGGTAAAAATCTAACAAGACTGCCGTCAGTTAAGGTACGCACAAAGAAATACTGTTTGGAGTAGTCTTTTATTATTACCCCAGCTGTCGCCTGGGACTTTTTATGAGATTGAACTCCTTATAGCTACATTTCAGATAAATCTAGAACGCTCTTTACAAGTACCGAGTCGTATAATGCTTACTGTAATTGAATATTCTTATCAACTACGTCACCGTGCTGTTCAACTTGAACCTTTAACAGTAAATATTATGACATTTTCGAAAAGTTTTCTGCATATATTAACAACAGTGTGATAGTGTAGCTAAGAAGATGCCTTGATGTATGAGGTAAAAGCAGAATTTCTAAACTAAGACCATTTTTTCTGGCAATCTGTGTCACAAAACAAACAATCTGTCAAGCTTCCATCCTCACAGATTAAATACATTCACTTCGTCCGCACGGTACTCGAGATTATAAGTCGCCAAACAAATAAAAACGTTGACATTGGCTAAAATTCCACGGATCCAGTGCGAATGAAGCCACAGCATAAAAAATATTTACATTGAACTCGTTTCTGCAACTCATGTCATCCTCTCGAGTCGTGTTCTCCGCCTCCAATGTTTCCGTCACGCCACCTCTATTACCGTCAATCGATCACGCAACACGGATGCCGTCCCTCGCGATCTGTCACGCGATTCATCGTCAGCCGCGCGCTCACAGATTGTTGTGTTCCATGTTCATTGAGGATGTTATTGGTGCAGAGAATTAAGCAAGCTTAGTGTCAGTAGCGAATTCTTTTAAACCTATACGTACTCTTTAAATAAAAGTGATGGCTGTTATCACGGGGTTTTTAAGTATTTTAAAAGTGTATATATATATTTTAAAAAATTAAATTACCTTGCTAAAGATGAACTTGTCAAAAACATCATATAGAGGATATATATCAATTCGTTCAAAAATTTACAATAAATATTATTAGCTTATACAAATTTTAAGTTTTTTTAAATAATAATATATTACAATCCACAAACATTGCTATCAAGCCGAGCATTGATTTTTAAAACTTAAATAAATATTATACTGAACATTTTATTAATAAACGAACACGCGTATCATCTACCACAGATATAATATTTTAGACTCTAGTGTTTAAAATGATGTGTCTGTGTCCAGAGTATGTCTGGCACACCGCATGTAAGTGTTTATAATGTGTGTGTGACGTCATCACCCCAGGATCGTCTGACGGACATGTGCATGCTGGTGGAGACGGCGAGGCTGCTGACGTACCGCGCGGCCTGTGACGTCAGCACCAAGAACAGCGCCATGGCGAAGTACGTGGCCGGCCGCGCCGCCACGGCCGCGTCCGACCACTGCGTGCAGGTGCTGGGCGGCAGGGGGCTCTCCACGCACTACAGCGCCGAAAGACATTACAGGTGACTGAATAACATAACAGAGAATGCGCGCGTGTGTGTGTGTGTGTGTGTGTATGTACGCTCGCCTCGGTGTGTATGCAGTTGCGTATTATTATTAAACACGTGAGAGAGTGCATTCTTGTGTTTGCGCGTGTGAGTGCTGTGTTTTTAATGTATTTATTGCACTTGGATAGGTATGTGTGGGCCAGTGTGTGCGTGCGTGTGTGAGCGCGTGTGTATATGTGTATACGCAATGGTATGTTTTCTTAATTCTTCCAGGTGTAAATGCATATATTGTTATAAAGGACATTGAATAAAATTGTCTAAATAATAAAGTAACTACTTATATTAATGAATTATAATATCAGGGACGCGAGAGGCACACAGATATACGGCGGAGTGACGGACATACAGAAACGATTGGTTGGACATTACCTGCTCAAAGAACACAACGCCTTGTAATATATGGGTATATAGCGGAGGGTACGAGGGAGGCAGCGGTGAGATACGCTTACGTGCGGTTAGATATGACAATGGGACTTAACATTATATATGACGTTACTTAAAAGATATTTAAAATAATACTTCCTAGCAGTGAGGAAGTCGAATGTAACGTGCAGACACAGGGGAGGCAGATAGTGGTGTATAATGTATATGTGTGTGTATATTAAACGAGGTATACAATGTCTAAATAATCCGTGATCACGGGCAGCCGAGTTGTGTGTCTGTCCGTGATCACGGTTGCTGAAAAATATTAGTTTTATTAAAATTTAAATAATCGTGTTTATTGAATGATCGGTGATAGGGAATTTTTTTTTTCAACTTCACCGAATACCGTTAAATGACAGAAGCCAAAAATAGACTTTCTCACTGCTAGAAACCTCACTGTCGATATTTGACATTCTGGTGCTGTTATGTATATAAAATATATTCAGTCTTCCAAAAAGATAATGTAGCTAGTATTGTGCTCTATAAAAAAATTACTGTATATTTTCCTCTTCAAATCTTTATTGTAAACTAAAATAGTGAAAACAAGATAATAATCCCGTTTTTTTCTCACAGTACACACTATGAAAGAAGTAATATTTAAATTCACATTATTATTTTATAAAAAGAATTTGCAGAATTGATTATGTAATCTGGATAAATGTTGCCATTAGTAAAAAAAAATGTCAGTTTATATTTTGGCGCCAACAGATCCGGTGCTATAAAATATATGTATAAGTTATTTCATCACCGTATATTTTAATTTAAAACAAAATTAAAGTGTCATTCGTTTTATATTTTCTTTCAAATCGATCGCTTTTCATGCGCAACAAAATTATCCAATCTCATATATTTAAACTTCTTTGACTTACCTCCCCGCTTTGACTTCGACTTATGTTATTGGTGTCGAGGCTGAATGCCGTATGCTTTAACCTCATTCCATTTTTAAACATTTGAAACTTTTGGAGTGACAGGGTCTATAAATCTTAATTTCTATATTATACTGTTTGTTTTAAATCCTCTTCTATATTAACTATTACAATACAATATATTTTTAATTCAAATAAAACTATGGTTTAGCAGTTTTTTTCATCAAATTTTATTAGTAGTTACGGTTTCCTTGGTTCTTCTGTATCACGGTGGGAACATTCTAGACTTTTCATGTATAATGTCATTATTTCTAGAACCATAGTTTTCTTTGAGCGTGTGCTGTAATGTTAGATATGATATTTATATTATTATGTACTTTTGTAATATCACACATGTTTATATTTTTGTTATGATCTATTAAATGAATTCCAACATGTCTTCTCTTTTCTTTTCTAGTCAATGACTTCCGAATCTTGTTTAATGTGCTCAAAGAATCTAATGTAATTTTAAATCAATTTACAACTTATGTTTAGAATTAATTCGTATAGAACGCTTAGCAAATGAAAGCAGCCTTGCAGAGATAGATTTGTTTAAATCGTTTTAAGATATGGATCTCGTTGCCTTTTATTTTTCGTTCAAAACTGTCGTACATTTCCAACTCCGATGAGGTTCTATATTTTCTAATGTCTCATATTTTACATGAAGCTCTGCATTGGAATTAAAAAATATACTATATTTGATTTGCCGTAACGCTGAATGCAGTGTCCGTATATATAATATGGGTAATAATTTAACCGTAATAAAAGAATAACATCGATTACAAATATTTATCAATTTTATTATTGATTGACTACATCGTTATCTATAATGTTGCAACAAATTATCACCTAATTTCATTGAAAGCGATATCATTTACAACAACCTTTTCTACTTTTAATGTTGATTAAAACATTATATTTTCGTAGAACAAAATCCATTAAGTATATTAACTGTAACGAGTAGCTGTGGTTTCATGTAACGTCTTGATATCAAAGCAGAATCTCTAATTCAACGATGTTGTGGTCATTGTAGCTCGCGTTACAAGTTGCCCGCCTAATAGACATTATATTGTTCGACCTCCGCGTCTACAATACGTCTCTGTTAATATATATTTAATGTGAAACAAAAAATACGATTACATTACTTGATTTCTTAATTATATTTTTTTTCTTTTAATAATTTAAAAGTTGTAGGCGTTTCGCTATTGTGCATGTGGTTTACAAACTGAATAATAATGCGTAAGTTATCCCACAAGTTATTTCGTGTCTCCGATGGACGATGCTAGACTTTCGTGTTTAATCCTTTTCTATCTAGTCTACGTCACTTTCAGTAATGTACACAACACACGCATCACCAATGTCGCGATAAGGCTTCGATAAAAATGATCTTATCATTCCACTTCGATAACAACGCGAACGTAGATGTATAAATGTGATTTAAAATAATAAATAAAATAAAATGCGCGCCATCAAACTTTTGACGTTTTACTTTTTAATTTGGAACCCGGTGCGGACGCAGGAGATCACAGAGGAATCCAGATTAATAAAAGTTTGTTCATATTGTACGTGCAGTGAAATACCAGAAGTGGATGGCACACATTTGGTGCTAAATATATTGTGTTCTGAATTGGATCGCATAGAAAATCTCGCTGATTTGGATAAAATTCAATGGCCGGAAAATCCTAATGGTTTGAAAATATCCGCGACTTTTGAGGGGATGGGTCTATCCACTCTAGGCAAGTGAGTACCTACCTATATAAACATACTATACGTAATGAAAACAATGCAGTCATACTATCACTAGCTTAACTTTTCTGTATGATATACTTTTTAGATGACCTATTGCTAAAGTTAATTTTAAAATATCGTTACATAATTATCTAACATTGAAAACAACCGCATTTATGAAAAAAAAACGACTACATTTTAAAATGATTAAGTAATTGCCAAATTACTGACAGCAGTTTCTTATCTCGTTTCAATTAAACAGGATTATAAAACTTGTTCACACTGTAATTGTTTTATCTCGGCACTAAATCTCAATTAAAAGTATGTAGGATCATAGAGATCTTTATATTCTTATCACAAGCCCTTTACCTTGAATTTATGGTGTATAAACAAAGATTGCTCCAAAAGGTGACTTGATAAATATTTAATATTTTATTAATATATAGCAGATATTTCACCAATACGAAAAAAAAGTAAAAACTATTAATATATTAAGGACACAAAGCATTTCAGTTTCAAAATTAATGCTAAGAACATAAATCCGCGGCCAATATTCATTGGACTATTATAACAACCTATGTAACGACGAGGTAATCGGACGAATAAGGCACTCAATCGAATAATCATTGACTTAAAATGCCTCACAGAATTTTGGAATACAGGTGATACTCTCTTTTTGCTAGACCGATATTAATGAAACATAACTCAGAACTATCAAAGAAACCGACATTCAAATGAAAAAATCGTATCAAAATCGCTTGAGACCTATGACGCCACGGACACATACAGACATAGACGTCAAACTTGTAACAACCCTCTCGTTGCATTTGGACTAAAAAACACGCATCAACATAAAGACATTCAAAAAAATTTTACTTTCCCGATTTTGTAGTGACATGACACATAATACCACTAAAATACCTACATTTTGTACACTCGGACACTTATTCATGTTGTTATCATTATTTATCAAGAACTACCTTTGTTAGTTATTGGAATATGTCATGTTAGTTTTTGATAAATAACGTGATTCATTAATATATCTAATTCATGTAGGTGCTAATTCTGTCCAAGGAGTTTTTATTTTACTTATTAGTAAAGATTTTCACGATATAATTACTGCAACATCTCGTTCTCATTAGTTGATAAGGAGTCATTCACTTCCTGAGAAGATCCGCAATTCAAACATTGTCGCTCACTGATTGATTACGCTATCGCGGGAAATTTGGGCCGTGTTTTTTTGGATGACAGTTTCTTTTCCATTTTAATCATCAAATGATACAGAATTCTTTATTTAAATGTTATTTCTTTAAATTTGAATCACCTTTGGTTTTATATAAATTAATTTGGTTTTATATAAACAACTGATTTGAATGAAAATGTTAAGGGGCAGGTCACTGATATTACTTAATTTTGTATTTAATATGCTGGATTTATTCTTGACAGTGAACTACGATATAAATTGTTTACATTGTCATTCAACCTTCGCTACAAGTGGTAAATCACTGCCACATTTAAAACAGATTACATGATGTCAGATGTAGGATGTAATCGTCTCGGATTTGTATGCGATATTCTTAACGAAGAGTTTCTAAGGTTTATTTTAAAAAACTATTGAAGTCACCATACTAAGTGTATGATAATTAGGGCGATTTGCAAAAATATTTAAATAATTTCGTTTGCTTCAGATTACCACCTAATTCTCAAGTAGAGACGCTCAGATTCACAAATAATGCTATCAAAACATATTGGCCCGACCCATTCAGCGATGTTCCCAACCTGAAGAGAATATCGTTCACACAAAACGAACTCTCAGAGATCACTCCCGACCTCTTTACGAAGATAGAGAGCTTAGAAGATTTAGATTTGTCGTATAATAAAATCGGAGACATAAATCCTCTAGATTTTAAATTTTTACACAACCTAAAGAAGTTGAATTTGCAAAGTAATCTTCTAAAGAAAATACCAGTAGCTTCACTCGAACCTATGACAGTGTTGGAAGACTTGGACCTCAGTAAAAATGGAATTCAGGAAGTGTTGCTCAGACGGGTGGAGAGTGTAACTTTGAAAGGAATTAAAAGGTTAAATTTAAATAGCAACAGAATACGATCAATACTTAAAGAATCTTTTCCGGATAACAACAGCATGTAAGTGTATAATATTTTATGTAATTATTCTAAGCGCACGGTCTTAAATTTATTATCATTTCAGAGAACTGTTGGATTTATCTAATAATATAATTGAGATGGTCGAAGAGGATGCGTTGTCCTCGTGCATCAATTTAAGAGAATTGAACCTTGCGCAGAACAACATAACGTTTCCTTTCGCTGTTCCGCCGACACTTCAGATCGCTATATTGAAGATAAACACCTTGTACCACTGGCTGAACTTCCCCGCCGGCATCACCTACATAGATCTTTCTTATAATCGTTTATCAGCTCTGTATAATGAGGAGACTGTTGATTTTAATAACCTTGAGGTGAATTTAAAGTGAACTGCAGTATTGCACCAGTTTTGTGATTATTTATCCCTCCAATGCAATTTATTTTCAGATTCTAAGTATAGGCGGTAATCAATTACGAGATTTTGATATACAAAGAAAACTTCCAAAGCTATTCAGCTTAGATATATCTTATAATCTGTTACAAGAAGTGCCTAAATGTCTGAGCAGCGAAATTCTCCCCAATTTGGAAGAGTTGCGTTTAGATGGCAACCCAATGGAGAGCATTTATTTTAAGAATATAATAGCCTTAAAGTATTTATATATGAACGATCTGATTAAACTGACAGTAGTAGATGATAAGGCATTCAGTAATGTTATTGGCAGACGCGGTGACGACGATGTTAATTCAGAGAAGAGTTGTTTTTCTCTCTATCTCTCTCATAATCCATCCCTCAGTAACATCCAAGATGGAGCATTCGACGGTACAAACGTTTGTTTGGTGAGTTTCCGTAACCAAACATTTACTCTACTAAGAACTTAATAGTACCTACACTCGATTGAGTGTTTTGTCGTTCCAATACACCTATCCTCAACACCTTATAATTCTCATCAACCTTGAATACACTTTAAGTAGTTTTGCTTCAATAAGTTAAAAAGTTATAATAAACATTATCTGAATACTATCAATGAAGTAGCTTACCAAAATAGTCAACTCGTTTAACACTTTACTGACAGAAGGTGTAAAGTCGACCCCGAATTCGTTACATCTTCTTTGATGGGCGAAATGCGTCTTTATGTGTCGGATATAAATAATTTAATTCAATCCAATCCTTTACGGCCTTCGTCGGAAGAAAATGTGCATTGTATGTCATATAATATATTGTACCTCGGCTCTTTCAGTTAGACATAAGTCACAACAACCTTAGCGTACTGTCTCGTTCGGTGATGTCTCCTCCGCCGACGGAGGGAGTTGATCTCCAATACAATCCATGGCGGTGTTCCTGCGAGATGCAGTGGATTGTTGACGACCTGCTGCCAGTGCTGTATAGAGACAGCCCTCGGTTATTAGATGAGCTCAGGTAAGCATTCGTTAGGATATGTGAAATGTAAGACAGTGGGAATTTTTTTTCTTAAATTATCTTATCTATCTATCTATCTATCTATCTATCTATCTATCTAAGTCTGACAAAACTTGAATGTTTGAATCATTCGTCTTTAAGAAAATTACGTACGAAAATACTTCTTGTAAAGTTGGTCTTGATAAGGCATATACTATTTAGTTCTACCAATTGAAAATATTATTTCAACATTTAGAATTCTAAACTTGAGTAGTCCTGTCTTAATTTACCTGTTTTGTCATAAATCAATATATAATTGTTATTACTCGGTGTACTTCAGATGCGGTTCTCCACGAGCGCACGAGGGTCTTCGTCTTGTACATTGGTACAACTGGACAGGACGCGCTTTGTGTGACCAGAGAGCGCTTGGAGGCTACGAGGTGAGTGTAATAGGTAATAGCGGAGTTGAAGAGTTTTGTTTTAGTACCTATACTGGTTTGAGGAAGGGTACAGAATAGACAATTACAAAAAAAAAACTTGTACTGCGATACTTTTGAGATTTTATATCTGAAGAAAGGATTTTCGAACTATGAAGCATAGAAATAGCGGGATTTTTTCTTTATTCGACATGTAAACTCTAATGACGTTGTTGTTTGTCCACAAATCTCTTTATAATGTCAACAAAATATATTTAACTCAGCATGCACAGATCATAAATCAGTAATATTTTTTTTCAAATCTGTTTATTTTAGATTGAATCCTCAACGGAGCCGAGTAAAGTGACTAATCTGACCCTCATTTTGGGAGGGTGCGTCATAGTTGCTCTCCTCATAGCCATTGCTTTGTTTGTGTACTTGGTGAAGAGTCGAAGAAGACACAGAATAAGACAGGCCGCTCTCAATCGCAAGAGACAAAGTTCAAGTGACGCTAAAAATACCAACGGGCTACACAACGAATTCGCAGCTCTGAATAAAACATGAATCGCTTTAATTGATATTATTTTATTAAAAAAAATACAAAAACGGAGTTATAGAATGTCACTATATATTTGTCTCTAAAAATATGCGCTTGTTAAAAAGGTGCAAAATAATCTCGAGTGAACATTTTTGTATTCAGAAGCATGCATATTTCACAATTTTAGTATATTCTATGGACGGGATACGTTGTGTATTATATAAGTTAACCACTGTTTAAAGCATCATTTGTCAAATTTATGACAGTTATCTATATAAATATATATGGCACATGGCCTCGCTAGTCACATACCCATTTATAGCAATAGAAGTTTAAAACAAGTCATCAGTAAATGTAGTTGAGACTTATTTAAATAGGAGACGGTTGTTTGCTTTGTTTTTATGGTATTGCCTGTATAATATTATGTCTAATAACAAAAATTTAATATTAAAATTAAAACTAAAATAAAGGGCAGCTCCTTCGTTACTCTTCTTCATTGCATGAACAAAACGAGAGCGTATTGAAGTTAATGTTACTCAAACTTTTATTTAATAAAAAAATATATTTATATTTTGAGTATTTTTTTTTATCTTCTTAATGGATTTATTATTCTGCGGATACGCGAGGGACCATTCCACTTTCCTTTAATTAATTTGTTCCAGTATATATATGGCAACACATTGTTATTTACAAAATAAATTATGCGACTCTCTTTACTCTGAAATTGAAAGAATTTGTACAGTCACAATCCTTCGTTTTTACGTTTATATTACTTAACAATATTTAGGGTGAATAACAATTTTTATGAAAGACAAAAGTCAGATTGTACCTGATCAAAAGGGAAGGTTTCGTGAGGTATTTTGTCGTATATGAATTCAGCTAATATTCCGGTCTTAAAGGATGTAAGTACGGGACAAGCGCAGTAACCATCATACTTGACGCTCGGTTTTTTGCCATACATAGTCTGCCAAATGTTACATGCTACGGCGTAGCTCTGTTTACCTGAAAAGTCTCTGTAGAGGTATGAATTGTAATTGATCAGGTCTACGATGGAGATCATTATGTCATTTCGAAATCACATTTCTTTCGAGTGACAACATTAAGGTCACTGTGGAGTTGTCATATGTGCAATTTATATCCGTAATTGTTACCATAATCTAAGGGTTTGGTGAAAAAATGGTATGAATGTAATCTAAGGTAAACGTTAAATTTCATAGAGGAAGTTTTTTGGATGGGCAAGACTATGTTACTTAATTCGATCCCTCGCAGACAATAGCTTGTGACCTAGCTTTGGAAAAAGATGCGTAGCTTTAATAAAACAAAACCTCCAAAATCCGTAGGGTTTAAAAGGTATATTTGTAAATTAAGTATTTATACACCGTAATAAATTCTGAAAGTCTTTTGGATAACATGTTTGTCTCAAAACTCGAAGTTAGAAAGCATTTAGATCACCTCTCTCGTGGGATGAGTTCTATGAGTTATAATGAATTATTATTATTGGCGACGGTGGCGTCCACAAAAATATGAGCTATGTCAAACCTTAGCCATGAATATCAGTAAGTAAAAAACATAACGGATCTTACTGATAGCAGCGGCAGTCTTGCTGTTAGGCGTATTGACACAGTCTCCCACTCCATATATATTGTTATATCGGGTGTGCTGTAGAGTGTGTTTGTCCACATCGAGGTAATTTTTGACAGCCAGCTCCTCGCACTTGGTGAGACATGCAGGAGGCGACATGGACGGAGTAACGTGAAGAAACTTGTATGGTAAGTATATTATCTAAAACAGCAGTGGGTTTTTTAAAACACAATTCTTTTCTTATAACAAACCCCCAATCTAAACATAAAACAAATCTTGCTTGTAGTGTTGCCCAAATAGAAGATCATAACGAGACTTAACCATTATATTTATAAAATCTAGCTTTTAATCAAAGAATAACGTAAGAGGCATATCTAGAACTTAAATTAACATAGCCAATATAAGGACCAAAAAATTTGTAAATGTCTAAACCTTAATAGTTAACTCTTTATAAAGCTTTGTTATTGTAGAAAGTCGATTATCCAGCCCTTACTTATACGGATTCGAGATTATCCGGACAACCTATCGTAACCAATTATATTAAATACCTACCAGTCAATTTTAGGTAAGGATGAACGTTTCAGAACTGGCATTACACCGAACTCTCCCAACAGCATCGCTATCCCAAGTGTTTTGTTATTGATTTAGCTAGTTAGTAAAAGCAAATGTATCTCTCAAATGTATCTCTGGGGTGCGTGTCACATATACTATATACTTATTTTAAAATGTCAAAGCGAAAAAGATTGCTTTTATCGCTTAAAGATAAAATTACCTACTATTATTGATTTATAAAACAAGAAGTTACAGGGTATGACTTAGCTGATAAGTTTGGTGATCCAAAATAAGTGACATAAAGAACAGTTCCTACCGATTCAATTTTTAATTAGGCAGTTAAATTAGGTAGTGAAAATTGTAATATGAACGCTTTAATTATTTGTTTTTACGATAAACGATCAACTTAAATCAACAGTTAAATAAAACATCAGGTTGCGATCAATCATTTGTGGCGAGTAATGGATGGTTGTAAAGATACAAATCTCGACATGGAATTCGCGAATTGGAAAGCGGATAAACGTCAGCTGAACTATTCTTTTAAAGATGATTTTAAAAAGAAATTAAATGAAAATAATTTGATTCGGATTTAGTTTATAATGTTGATGAAACCGGATTAATTTGGAAGTCTTACAAAATTCGAAAGCCAAAGATGTTTTAAAAGTATCATTAATTTATAAAATCGAAGAGGAGCATAAATGAACTCTGAATTATTCATTGTTTGGTGTGACAGTTGACAACATTGTCAAATTGACAATTGACAACAAATCAGAACTATTTTGCTTCATAAGGCGGCAATTAAAATTTCGGCGGAACTGTTATAGAGAAAATGGAAATATACAAGTAAAATTTTTAATAAATTAATAGACATTGAATTTCTTTGATATGTATTTGTTGTATTTAACAAGGACGTAACATTATGTCCTACATATGGAAACTACATTCTCCATATATTAGAGTATCCAGATTTTCAATTATCCGAATACAAAGTTGTAGTATATGAAAACAAAATATTGACATTAATTTGGCTGTATTTTAAAGACCCTGCAATTTTATGAAAAAAATATAGAAAGTATACAAGCATATTTTCGTATCTACTAAATTCTTTATACTGAGTTTTTCGTCTCTGGTCATAGACTTGTAACAACGGCAAGAACAAGATCAAAACTGATTTCGGGCAACACAACATGCTGGGTTCAAGTTTAGTAAGTTATAAAAATTTTAATAAATACTTGTCCGTGACTATCCATGAAGATGGCCTCTCTAGGAGTCACCTCAATGAGTTCCAAGTTATAGTTGATAGTGATATTTTTATTCATTGCGATTTTTTGAAGAGAGCCAGCGTACTTCGATACACCGAATAGTATATTACCCGCCGTATTGTACGTGATGTTGGTCAACGAGTCTATTTTGTTCTTAAAATAAAAATAACCCCAATTATATAATCTATTACCCCAATTATATATTATATATTATATATTATATATAATAAATAACCTCAAATAATTAAGAAAATTAAAGTGATATAAAATTTAATTAAAGCAGACTATTGAATTATCATTAAATCATATATATGGCATATGGTTTTCTTACCAATCTCCAGTAATCGTTCGCTAGATACATAATCTTCTGAGCAGCTCCGGAACATTTCCCAGGCGTCTTAGGAAACGTGAATAATGCGTGTCCTCCTCTAAAACTTTTTACACAACACCAGCACTTCTGACAGTAGTCTGGCGAGTATGTTGTCGACACCGGGAGTAGGGGATTGTCGAGAGCATCCTTAAAACCTATAACCTGGACTTAAATGTATTTATATCCATTCATGAGATATTTCACATTACTTCACGAGACATACTTGTTCGTAATCGTTCTTCAAACCCACAGCCACTACCATGTGCTCGTATCTCACTTTATAGCCACAGGCCGTGTAAACAACATTGTTACAAGGATCGAACTCGTCCGCCGCGTCCTTCAACCATATAACGTTTCGTGGTAGAATCGATCTCGTCGGTCGATGGCTGTGTTTAAACTCTTTTAAACCGGCTCCCACTAACGTGAAAAGTGGTTGGTAGTAGTGGACCTGTTCATACGAAAAGTATGAAAATAAAAAGGTTCAACACTATCGTTAGTTGGCGTTGCGTCGATGAAAATTTAAATATGTTCTTATATACATAATAAAATATAGATTGCCTTGTTAGGTTCCAATACTATGATATCCTTGTCATTAAATTTCTTAGCAAGTCGCCAAGCAACGCTACAGCCTCCGGTACCGCCGCCAACTATCAACAATTTGCATCTTAAAATAAAAAATCAATATTAATTTACGATTCGCTACCACAGTTTAAAATTGATAAAAATAAACTGTATTTACGTAAATTCTTTTCTCCCAGACGCGAAACCGCAACACAAATTTAAAATTTCCCGCCGACTGATGTTTAAACATTTCCAGATCCCTCCCATTTAAGAAAAAAAATAAGAATAAAATAAAAACAACAAAATAAATTTACAGCGAAATCATTTTTACATTTCCAAGTCTAATTTTGATATGTTCGGCCAACTGGAATTATACAATCAACAAACCTGATGCATACAGCCGTTACTTATTCATTGAGAATTTATATTAACTCAGATTAAATATTTTTAAGAATATCAGAGTACAGATAAAAAATATTTGAGGGTCGTTAAAGTGAGTAGAGAGGACTGATCATTGACACTAATAGTGGCAACACTGCTCGAGGTCTGTAAGTTTATATTTTTAGTACGAATATTTCTACTTGTAATTGTAGGAAAATAAGATATTATCAGGCGTCATAATAAAACAATGTAGTAATTTTAATGATTTATTTATAAAATAACATGCTATTAATTATTTGATACACAAAAATATATTATTGATGTTATATATAAAATTCAAACTTAACATGTAAATATCTGTTGTTATATGATCTTCTTAATGACTAATATTTGTAGATTGATCTTAAAAAATATTTATATTTTTTTTATTACATCATTTCAATATATCTATAATCAAAATAAATTTAAATCAATTATTCCTTCAACTAAAGTAGCATTTTAATTGCAATTATTTTACTTTTGAACAAAAGTAAAATCTGTCAGATTAATAAAAGTTATTCAGTTACATGGCAACACAGTTACAAAAAATAAATAATCTCAACTTAGCAAAACTGAAGACATTATTTATATAAGTCGTTCTCAGTCCAATCATTAAATTTGTGATATGTTATATGTTATATTGAACTTTACAAAAATATTAATAGATTTAATAATTAATCTACAAACAAAATATAGTTTACAAAAGCAACATATATACATATATATAGCAGTTAGTCTAGCAATCAACTGTGTTATTGCTTCACATATAGTATGTTTGGTTTAGTTCCTGCCGAGTGGATTGATGATTTTCCTTATGAACTCTGGTCCGTTATAGTTTCCTTTGAGCATAAAGTTCCAGTACAGGAATGGGAATAAATGTCTCTTCATGTAAAAAGCCAGCACACTCTCACTAGCCTGGGGACGAAGGGAATCATTGTTACTTTATTTGTTTTTGTTTTATAAGTATAGAATTTTAAGCCGGCCTATCCCAAAGTGGAAAACGTCCATGGGGGGTGATTTGTAATCTAACGTAGCTAGCATGTGTTATAGCGGTTTTTCAGAAGGTGAAAAAGGGGGGGCGATAAAAAATAATTTGTTCTCAGAGTGGGCAGAAGACAAAATACTTTGGGAAGCGCTGTTTGCAAACACTTTTATTGAGAAATATATGTGATAAGATCATGATGTCAAATATCACAAGTTGACTACAACTTTAAAAAACCCTGGATTATAAATTGTTTTGTGGCAGATTGCTGTAATTGTGTATTTAGACAGAGAGAGACAGAGAGTGTTTAAAATACTGTTACTATAAGTGACGTAGTTTAGGTATGACAGTAGCATTGAACTATAATTTAAGAAATGAAACGCAAAGAAGATTCTTTCATTCCTATCAGGGAACACAGAATTGTTGTATACAGATGACACTACAGCTGGTTACCATATCTATTTTATTTAAGTATACATAAATAATTTCTCTGTACTCAATAGCAAGTGCGTGCGGACGGAGCCGCGGTCGTAGACTAGTGTGTGTATTTTATATGATGTAAGTAACCTGGTTGAACGGTAAAGTCTCCCGCGGGACACCGTCGTACACGAACTCCGCCAGCACGCAGGTGTTGTATGATGTGACCAGGGGACAGGCGCCGTAGCCGTCGTAGCGTCGTAGAGGCGTCGTAGCACCCATCGTGCGTAGCAGGTTCTGTTCCACGACGTAGCTCTGTTTGGCTAGAAATTTTGGTTCGCTAAAGATACCACTGTTGTGTAAATGACATATCTCTACAGGTAGCTTTAGTTAGGTAGTCACGGCTGTAATTCGCCATAATTAATTCGTTAACTCATTGAATAAATGATAGGATTTTATTCACTTGCGTTCAGAAAAGTAATCAAAATAGTATAGCCTTTCAAATTAATTTAATGTAGATGTATATAACTATTTACATAGAATATTACAAGAAGCACTATATTTGAAACCTTAGAGCGCATATATTTTTAAGACACAAAAACATATATTATCTGTAATAGAACACGAGGTTTGACATGTCACGTGACGTATGGAGACCAAGCAACGAATGGTTCGGTTTCCGGTTGCGTTAGATGCAAGGCGGCGCTAGTAGCGGCAGGGCCCAGGCGATATGCCGACTAATGTGTATAATACAAGCAGACAGTTCAGTTAGCTCTCCATAGTTGGATCCTAATAGTTATCGCAAGTTTGCATCTTTAAATCACAGCTCACTCCTGCGTGAAAAACTGAAAGCGCTGCGTTTGACGTTGCAAACTAGTAGTAAGGCTAGCGATGAATCCTCAGCACTCACCTATAGCAGCAGCCGTCTTGCTGTTCGGCGTGTTGGTACAATCCCCGATGCCATATATATTATCGTACTTCGTGTGTTGTAAGGTGTATTTATCGACGGTGAGGTAGCCGGCTGCGTCCACCAGACCCTCGCTGCTCTGAAGAAAGCTTGGCGTCTTCATGGGAGGAGTCACGTGGAGGAGGTTGTACGGGAGAGTCACTTGCTGCAAACGGTTTGAATGATTGAATAATCGAAACGACCGGGATTAGAACCTAGAACCTCCGACACGTGACGTTCTAGTCACTTTGCCAACTAAGCTATCGTGACCTGACTCGACTTGGTGATTTTTTTCTATTTTCAATAAAAACATTGAAGTATTAGTAACAATGATATAAAAAATATAAATTAACACATTTTTTTTTTATTTAGCATCAAAAAACACATCATTAATGTTCCTCATATAACATTTCTTATAGAATACAACTTAAAAATATTTCAATTCTCTTTCATCAATAACTATTACTGAACTGGTTGCTATTAAGATTATTTTTTAAACATAACAATATTGTCCAAACCTTAGTGTGATCGTCCGTGTGTATGAACACTGCCTCTTTCTGCGCCGGCCTTATCTCTTTGAGGACCGTCTTGTAGTTGACCTTAATGTTCTTTCTATTGGCTATCTTCAACAGCACGTCCGCGTACTTCTTCACCCCGAAGATCACCGGGAGGCAGGTGTTGTATGTTATGTTACACTTCGATCGGACGTTTGACTGAAAATATAGAATTAGAAGTTTTGAAATAGAAATATCTTCACACAAAAACCAGTTTCACTTTTATTACTCCTTCAGTTCACTTCACGAGGTAGATATCTCGTTCACAGAACTTCGACATTGTTCTAAATTTAAATGTTAAAATAGGGTTAGTACACAATGTGAGAAAAGGCATTGGACTTTTATAACATACCTATTAGAATATGCATTTTTTACTTATAATTTTAAAACTTGTTTCGACACATTTATTTTTATTTTAAATAAACATAATTTACGTATACATTTGAGGTCTTCTCATGAAGACCGTTGTTTAGACCCTCAGATATTTTTATTTTTCTTGAATTTTAAAGTCTACGTAATATATATATTTTTTTAATAACAACATTCTGGATTAATTAAGGGCAGATAATAAATAGCTACTTGCACATAATACTAGCTAATACCCGCGACTTTGTTATGCATAATATATATAGCGTTCTATATAAAAGCAAAATAGACTTCATTGAATATAAAACGCTCTTAAGACTTTAACAAGTTTATATTGAACTAAGATATCGTAAGGTTATATTTTTGAGATAAAGGTCAAGGGTGTATGAAATAAAACATTAAATTCAACTGATATCTTTCTAGTAGTTTTTTTTTTTGATATTTAATATTAATTTATTATTATTATTTATTTATTTTCATTATATAGATATATATTATACTTACACGATGTATTATAACTTAGTGATTGATGATTCTTGAATAACCTTAAAAGGAGGTTGTGTATTTAACCAATTGTATGTATTTTTGTTTGTGTTTTCTCAAAAATATATACCTATGTATATTCTGTCGATTTGTAAGGGTTTTATATTCAAACGCTAATTTCCAGAGGGATGTAAAGTGTTTTATACATATTTAGTATAAAAGAGTCGAGGGTATAGTTTAAGGACATTCTCGCTCTGGCCGTTGCAACGATCGGACCTCTTCGAAATAAAAGATTTGTCAAACCCGAGTTAATGACGACAATCAAGAACATATGCATTCGTGACGTCATACTTTTTATAAACCACAGTTTGGACATAACTCCGACATATATTATGATGTTCAGTTATTAGGAAATCCAAATGAATTAATTTCTATATGTTAGAGATTGATTGAAATTTTTTATTATATTTAATGATAATAAACGGGATTCACTGTACTGACTAGACAGTGGCTGTATACGATAGGTCTAAATGACTACTACACGTCTTCATCTTTACACTACACACTCAGCGTTCCCCGTTTCACATTCAACAGCCTTCGTTACGTCTATAACTAGCAAGGACTGGTGAATGAAAAACTGTTACCGCTCTGTATGTAGTGAACATGAAACCTACACTAAGTTGTAAGTGTAGATAATATTATGTGTAATACAGCACGATGTTTGTTTTAAAACACGTTCGTCATTCATTAAACAAAAGATAGCAATTATTATTATGAAATACGAACAGAAATATTATCACTCCAGTTTGGAAATATTGAAACTTTTTACTATAAATACATTTTATATTAAATTATTATATATATATATATATATATATATATATGTGTGTGTGTTTTTGAACGATGTACATGTTTGTAATGAGATAACGTGATAGCGATGTCCTGCGGTTTGTATTGAAAAGATAAATAATCTTAAGTAATGCATATAGATTTACAAACACTGTAATGAGGACAATGACATGTCTAAGGACATTTTTTCACGTGATATTATATTTTCGATAGTGGTAACATTCAGATAATTAGTTTGTTTTTTAAATAAAAATTAGATAAAAAAAAACCTGGAATCAATACTAAGATTCCTGGTATATACTTTTTTAAGTAGTCTTACGTTTTAAGTTCACTTCTAGATGACGCGTATGCCGTATATATTATTTATTCCGTCTTAATTCTTATTACGGTACTACTTGGTTAAGATCTACTAAAAAACTTCCTAATTGAGACTTCAGTGGAAGCTGTTACACTTTATTACATTTCTAAGTTAATCCCGGATCGTGTCTCCTCCATTCTTCACGACACTGGCAGTGTGCACGTCTTTGCACGGATGAAGGCCGTGTTTAAAACAACCAACCAACCACTGCCGTACTCTTCCACATCAAATGTTGAAGGAATTGAAATATTTAATAGAAAGGATTAAGTAATAAAATGTATAATGATATTTCGATGAGAATTTAAAATATTGATTTATAGTCTATCGTATATTATGAGAACACGTGATTACGTGATAAAAACGAATAGTTTGCAGTTTTTAGTTGTCAAAAAAATAATCTCAATTTGTCGTATGAAAGCATGAAATCATGGATCTTAGCTAAAAAAATGTATTGAGATTACTGAATTATACTATGGGAGAGTAATCGCATGTCCGCTGTGTGTTAGTCCATGCATATTATATTCCCCGCGTTATAGTCTCTTAGAGTGTTAAGTTCGTAAAATTCGTTTCGACCTCTATTATTTCGAGGGAACATTAAGCAGAATTTGATTTATTTTTTACTTTTAAGTTAGTTATGACATCATATAATTCCTATATGTTGCTATAATTTCACACCTAATGTGTAACAATTTTTTGTCCTATCAGAATAATAACTGCTACTGAAGTTACGACAGTCAAGTAAGTGTCTCATAGTGTTTTTCATTATGTTTACCTGAAAACCTTTGGTAAACTACTTACCTTATTGAAATACGCATCAGCCATGTAGGCGATCTTCTGTGGTGCCCCAGGACACTTGATGGGTGTGTCCGGGTACGTAAAGATGGCGTCACCTCCTTTGAAGTTTTTAATATCGGACCAAGTCTTCTCACAGTAGTCTTGCGAGAATATCGTGGACACGCCGCTGGATTTATCCTTCAGAGCCTCCGTTAGACCTGGCACCTGCGGTGACGATGTTACAACATTATTTCTTAACAAAATCAACTCAAGGTGTCATTGTCACTACATAGAGAGCGTTAATCGTTTTTCATTTATAAACCATCGCATCTTATAATAGTAACGTAGGCTGTTGAATGAAAAACGGGAAACTCTATATACAGCGTCACAAAATAAACTTGTACTAAGTATACAGAACAGAAAATTTCTGTGCGGAAATATCGGCGAAAACCTCAGTACAACCTTTTTCTAAATATTCAACATAAATATTACGAATTATAGTTATATAAGACCTTTAAGCCTTAAAAACTCGTATTACTCACTTTAGCGTAATCGTTGACCAGGCCTGCAGCAATAATCATATATTCATAGTTAATGGTGTGTCCGTTTGTGGTCTTCACCTTATTGTTCTTGGGGTCTACGCTCTGTGCTGAATCTTGGAGCCACTTGGCTCTGTCAGGCAGGACGGAGCGGGCGTGACGACGAGTGGTCGCCACTGACGTCACACCCGCCCCCACTAACGTGAACAGTGGCTGGTAGTAGTGATCCTACAAGTACAGGATATGTCATGAGGCACTCTAATGATGGGACCGAGGAATGTAACAATGTTATAAACAAATAAATAGTCGCTAAGCGAATATAAGTGATAAGGTTGATTAAGGTAAAGCATGATTAGATATCAGTCGATATCTTTGTTACTTCTGGTAAATTAATGAGACCCTAAACAAAAAATTCTAAAATTTCTTTCATTATACCCATCTAGATAAAAATATACTATAATTGAATATATATAAGTGTCGAGTTAATTAACGTGACCTTGAGATGTGTCGACAGTTACTGGTTGTAGTTTATACATTAGCACTGATTAACTACACAGTGTTCCAGCGACCAAGCAAACAATGACACATAGAATAATATAAATTATAACATAATAGAAAATTATTATTATGACTAATAAAAATAACATGAAACAAATTACTCCATTCCCTTATCTATATACATAAAAGGAAGTTGTGTTAGTTACACTACTTATAACTAAAGAACGGCTGTAGGGATGTGGTTCAAAATTTGCGGGGAGATAGTTTAGAACCAGTAGACGGACTTAGGATATTTAATCCTGTTCGATCGAAAAAGAAAAAAAAAATTAATAAAAAAAATGAATACTCGCGAAAATCTTAGATCTCAAAAATTCATAAATTCCAATATCAGGTAATTTATGGTTTCTAGGCGGAAAAGAGTTCGCTCGGTCAGCTATACATATGTATATTACTAACGCCGAAATTAACGCCGACGAAGTCGCGGGCAAAAACTAGTCAAATATACAAATGTGAAAAACTATGTATGGATTTTCGTAAGTCTTTCATGAAAAACGCTGAAAGATTATTTCTGAAATTTTAAAATACTACAAAGTTCTGCGAAGTCACAGTGGACATTGTTTAAGTAGCAAATATACTTTTAAAGATTTCTCTTTCCCTTTAAATTTATCTTGATTTTATGGAGATTCAAGTGTCCTTTAGTTTCAAATTAAAGGCAGATACTGTTTCAATAAATGTTATAAAAAAATATAGTCTATTAAGTCTGAAATAAATTTTTATGTCTTGTTTTATAACTTTTGTTTTACAATGAATGTGGTAATTGCTTTGGAAAAAACAATACTTATTTATGTGTTATTTGTTAAGCTGAAGAGGTTACAACTTACAACATATGTGTCACAACAGGTTATTAAAACATTATTAAATTCCTAATCTTTTTTATGGTATAATAAATTTATCCATAGCTATCTAACTATCTTGTGACACCCTTATTGAATAAAAAGATTTTATTAAGAAGTTTTTATGTGAATCATAACTTACAGAACTTGGTTCAAGTACTATGACAGCATCTTTTTTTAATCTTCTGGCAAATTTTGCTGCCATGGTGCAGCCCCCAGTTCCACCACCTATCACTAACAACTTACACCTAAAAATATTCATTATTTTCATTTAATATATTATCTGTTTTTATTTGAATTATTTTACCTAAAGTTATGTTATATATAAAAAGAGCAATTACATGAATATTCGCAATAGGTGAATCTTCACAGACTTGATGTTCATGATTTATTATTAAACTTTATTACATTATAGTTCTCTTTAATTTATTTTATTAATTACTTACGAATAATCAGCATTTTTAACTGCCGTAACCGAAAAACATCTCGCCATTCCCGGTGTTGCTTTAAAACCAGCTTTGCATAGTATACTATTCATGTTTGCACAAATATTAACACTGTAATACCAAAATTCACAATTTATTCACCCGAAGCTTAAGAAGTTATCACTCGTATTACGCAAGTAATAGTGATTGTGCTTGTTCATAATCGCCTATATCTCGCTTCTCATTTTCAATATTATTGTAAATACCTGATGGCTGATTACTTCATCAATGTTTTGACAGCTTGACCTTTTATTTGGTAATTTAAGTCAGTAGTCACAATTCCTGCGTCAAAGTTTGTTATTACAATAAAACTAGATTCCTTCCAGTAAGAAAATGAATTTATATAGAAAATAAATTTGAATATTTATGTATAAGTATTTTATTTATTTAATTTCTATCATAACATTATATTAATAACTACTTATATTTTCCATAAATTATAATCTGTATTGCTACCGTTCTGATCCCTTTTTGTTTTGACTTTTAAAAATGGCCGACGACGACGAAATTGACATTCTTGGTGATTTTTCATTTAATTCTTGTTTTGCCCAAAATAATCAGGGAATGTAAGTTTTTTATCTTTAACACAACGTTTTTGCGACAATTTACAGACATTTAAAATTTTACTTTTATAGTATTTACAGACGTTATGTCAAAATTGTTATGACAAAACTTTGTTTTTGTTGTGTTTCATAGTAAACAAAACATTAATAAAAATATTTGAGTGTTCGTTTTAAAGAGTATTACTTCCAATAAGAAGTTTAAATATCGTTTTTTCGAACCCGTAGTCCTTCTTGCTCCAACAGAGAAGACACCGTGCACCCTCAATGGCTTCTGGATTCCCCTCCAACAAATTGGTATGATACACAGAATAAAGATAAAAGTTATAGGTGAGGTATAACAGGCAAAATCATCTTTTCCACCTTAACAATATTGGCTTAAAAAAATAATAGCTTTCCGATATATCAATAAGATAAGATGTTATGTTTATTACTATATTCTTAAGTGAATGTTTGTTAAATCAGGCCCAAAGATGGACCATCAAGGAAGTTATCAGGAACAACAGCAAATTATCAGCATACAACGGTCCATACATCCTGGACTCAGAAGGAAAGAGATTTGCTGGCACAAGAAATGGTTGGAATATTTGTTAATTTTTATTTTATGAACTTAAAATGTTTGATTATGTAAACAAATGTTTACAGGCCAGGTATGGAAGAAATGTGAACAAAATATCCAAAGCACTAAAAACAAAAAGTGAATTAGAAATTCAAGCTCTCATAGAAGCAGAGCACGGCATTCTGTTGGAGACGGAAAATATTAAAACACCCGCAGTGAAACCTGACAACATACCCACAGTAGCACAGGAGGAAAAAGTATCTAACTGTGGTAATGTGGATCTTGTGGTTAATAACAACACAGAAGAATGTGAAACGGCACCTGTTCCAAGAAAATGTTCAAAAATGAAGAAATCACACAAAAATATCAAAGAAATTGACATGACCATTGAAACAAATCCAATGATTGGCTCCGAAATATTCTATGACGATGATTTAATTATAGGATCGACAGAGTCCATCGGTTCCGAGTTAGATGTGACAGATGTTGTAGCAACGAGTCTCACCAAGCAGCAAAGAGACAAAACGAAAGTGTTAAGGAAGAATGGAAACCACAGAAGAAAAGTGTCCAGAAACTTCGATAGAAATAGGAGCAAGGATTTTCTTAAATCACCACATAGAAGAAAAAAGGATTCCAGTTTGTCAGATGATAGTGTGAAAAGTCCAAAGATGCAGATTGTTCTGGGCTCTGGGCTGGCCCTGCCTGTGTCAGAAGGTGAAGAAGTGGTAAGGATAATGATATTATTATTAATAATAAGTAATATGCTTGCATTTGCTATATGAATATAACTTCAACAGATAAAAATAGAGAAGAAGCCCGACTTAGATGGTGAAAGTGATATAGAAGTGGATGTAGGCAGTGATTCTGATAAAGATATATATATACCAAAAAATAAAACAGTCAAAGAGGTTGTTCACGAAGAGGTTCCAGTTGCTGTGCCATTGAGAAAATTTGAACCCATGCCCAGAAGAAATCGGAAAATTAACTTAGTAGGTTGACACGGATGATGTTTTGATGAAGAATAATAATATAGAACCTTTTCAATTCTTATTATATATTTGCTATCATCTGTGTTATTCTTCTATTTTCAAATTGAGATTTCAACATTGGAGCTTTTTTTAATTCAATACAAATGTATTATTGTAACAATATATAACAATAAGATGTCTTTAAAATGCCCTCTCAGTGTAATATCCATGTTTTCATATCATTTATGTCCAGGACGGCGGTGGTGGTTACACGATAATGCACACGGAAGCTGGTGACATGTATGAGATAGGTCAAGAACCTCGGAAAGAGAGACAGCAAAGAAAACAAGCGGTCCAACTTATACCGTTGCATGTTTATAACTCTGAGAAACCGGTCAGATATTATTCAATATCATTCAGTATATTTCTATTTCTTCCTATATATGATTCACTTGTATAATTCTTAAATCTTTAGAAAATATTTTTTTATGACTCAGTGACATCAAGTTTTGTTTTGTTAGAAGGTTCAGTCACTCAAAGATTAAATCATTCAATTTGTAAGCTAAGTATAGCATTATTAACTAATAATATTAGCTGTGATATATATATATATATATATATATATATATATATATATATATATATATATTTAGGTATTTATTGCTGAGAATGGCTTGTCAAATAGAGTAATAATGTACTGAAATTTATTTTCCAATTTAATATCAATTCTATATGAAAGTAGATTTCGTATATATTATACATGTTATAACTCCTTCCAGGCGCCGTGTGCGGTGCACATGTTCGTGTCGGTGTTAGTGAGTATGGACGTGCAGGCTCACTGCAGCAGGGCGGAGGTGATGGGTCTGACGGGAGGCAGCTGGGAGCCCGGACCACGAACACTCACACTGCAGCTGTACAGGACTGTGCGGGCCGCCGCCGCACACACGCACTGCGACATGGACCCGGGTCTCAATAGATATATTACATTTGCTATACGCCTGACAGAATCATCCATAGCCAACACTTGTTGTTATCGTACTGACCGATGTCAGCGTCGGGTCGTTGTAAGACAAATACAGAAGGGTTTTATAAATCTTTGTCTACAATACGGGCTATTGTTATTGGTGATATTAATTAATGAAAATTATATTTTTATCGATGCATTAATATTCATGTAATAATAACTTCTGCCGGTGTTTGTGTGTGTTCAGGAACCTGTTACTGATTCACATAACACGAACATCCTAGTCGATCCATTGTCGTGTATCGTTCCCCATCACTCTCAGGACGGCTTTGCATCATTCAGTGTATCACCTCCTGTATGTGGCTTGTTCTCATTCCAGTGTCCCAGTCGTCGTCGGCGGAGTCCCTCCGGTGTCGTGGTGTGAGTGTGTGTGGTTGGCATCACTCCCACCCCCAGTTCCCGCCCTCTCCGTCCGTGAGGGACCTCGTCAGTCAACGCTCGCTCCAGAGCCTCGCCTGGGGTCTGCCGTGTGTGGCGCTGGTCACCTCCCAGCACTGGCCTCCCGGACGCAGAGCCTCGCAACTCAGGTAAGCTACACATCACATGACTCACACTTAACAACCTATTGATGTTTACTTTCTTAGATTAGGTTAAAATAAGTTAAAGGCTGTTTTATGTGATGTTTAGGGCAGCCAGCCAGTTCATTAATTTATGTCAGATTTAAATACTCACAGTCAGTAGAAAATATTACCTGTGGCGGCTGGATCTGAATTTATTCAAACATCAATGTATATATAATTTTAACATAACAGTCTCTCACAGCAACTTTACAAATATTATTTTCTGTGTCATTACTTTGTAACCTGTGATTTAAATTATAAATCATGTATCTATAATTTAAATCATAATGTCTTTCTTCAGAATCAAATAATATATCAACTGAACATGTTGCCAACGTTGTAGATGTTTCCGGGTAGAAGAGGACGACAAACATGCCACTCCGGAGGTCCCCGCGGGCTACCAGCTCAATGTGAAGTTGGAGCGTGACCTGGACCGGAGCACCCTCGACCAGTACTTGGAGGAGCTCCGTGTCCTGGCACACGACACGCTCGCACACGTGGAGCTGCCCGTGGACGTGACGCGGGACGTGTGTCCTCAGGCCGGCATCACTTACATGGAGAAGGTGGGACCTTGGACGCTCTTACATTCAGACCATGCGGCGCTGTTCTGTTTCGTGGATCATAATTATTCTTTGTTCCCACTGTGTCTTAGCAAATTCAACCGAAATATGGAATAACTTCAGTGCTGCCCCGACTATAGCCTACATTTTCTTTATATATTTTCTTCTAAACGGTAGCATATGTTTGTTTCAGTGCCTCTCAAGTGTGAGTCACCACATGCGGTCGGCCGGCTACGAAGACGAGGATCCCATAGTCGCTCGGCTGTTACAAGGAATTAGAGATATATTCAGATAGCACCGAGCTCGCTCTCACTAGACGCATTAGTAAATGTACCTGACTGATACGTAGGGAGTGTAGATAGGGACGTGACAGACGGACGGAAATATATACAATAAGTATTTATGTTGTATTATGACAAGTTGTCCTGTGGCGAGCAGGTCGTTACTTGGAGATTAATTGTTAAGTACGCTAATATAATATTTAAGTTTATTTGACCTTCAATAAAACGTTTTACATTAACTTAACGCCTTTTTCTTCGACTATATCAAGTGTAGTATAAAATCATCTTTTAGTGATGTGACGATCAGGTCATAGAAAATTATATCTGTGAACACTAGCTGTGTGCAGGTCATGTCCGTTTGAATCAGTGGTTCCCAAACGGTGGTCCGCGAACGAACTCAAAACTCTTTTAAATTTTATTAATGTTTAAATACCATATTGTTGTTGATACGAAATACATTGAGTTTTTTAAATAAAGTTCATTTTCTTAGTCATTCACTTTTGTTTTACATCATGGTCCCATGCGAACAACAAAGAATACAAAGTGGTCCCTAGACTCTAGTCAAAAAAAGGTTGGGAACCACTGGTTTCAATGAAAGCGGGTACACATTCCATCATTAAACACATCGACTGTTATTTAAATATGGAGTTGAATATATTGTCTATAATTAATTTGACTCGAGTCGTCTTTCCATAAGACGAGTCACAGTTGTATTCCTTGAAACTGTTTACTTTAAATCCATGTTTTTAGCGGGTCGAGTTCAAACAAACTCTTAAAATAAAAGTCCAAGCTATATGGCACAGTTCCAGTTTATTTAAATGTTACATGTGCTAGATAAAAAAATAATACAGTCCAATTAGTGAAACTCTTTTTACTATGAGACGAGTGGCGAGTGGCGGGTGGTGGGGGGTGGGCCCGACCACCACGCGGTCGCTGGAGACAATACGAATTAATAATTTTATTACAAATCGATTATTTCAATGTTCGTATACACTCTAAACTTGAAAAACATTATACTTTTTACAATTTATAACAAGCAATTTTAACTTCCACATATCTGAGTCCACGCGGACCTTTTGGTAGATAATATTCTCGATAAGGTACTTTTAGACGCTACAGTGTACTGAAAGTGCCTTATTGTATATATAATACGATTCACTTCATCTATTTATACAATTGGCCCGACCGGGAGGGCCCAGTCGTTATAATTTATTCTGGACAAATACATCCCGGACACCCTGTACATAAAATAAAAAACAGACCTCGAAATAAACCACAACGAATGTCGTAAACCTAACATTACGTAGAGAGTCCCAAGGAGAGACAGGCGACACCGATCGGTACGAAGGAAGACGAACGAAACGACCTGCAGTGGGTACGAGTGCCGGGACACGCCCACGACGCGGCTTACGCAATAAATTAAAAATTAATTAAATAATTAAAAAATAATGAATTCCGATCGAATTAGCTCTATAACTATATGTACAAGTGTTAACTTACATCTAATTAGAAGCATCAACTATGAAAACTTATTAACATTGAAGGCACATCATTACGCACCCTATTATCAATATTGTGCAATATCAGGTGCACTCGTCTCGCTGGCTGCTCCGCGGACCGGACGCGACACGCGACAACACGTCTTATATAGAGCGGAATAAGGACTGCGACGGAACGTCGCGAGCCGCGCGGCGTGCGGGCGCCGGCCGCGCGGCTCGGACGGGCTGGTCACTGAGCGATACATAGGGGATCAGTCTGGACATAGTAACGACACAGCCGGCGCACAGCAGTCTCAAGCTCCTAAACGATGTGTTTGCGGTCTGGTAAGTGAACGTTTCATGCGTCTAGTGAGTTGAAACTGCGAGTGTCCGATACAGTGACTCGTATAAATAAAAAAAATATTCGTTCACTATATACTAGTGACCTATCCACGGCTGTACAATGCGTATATCAGTGTCCAGTTCACAGCAGCCTATTGTTATCAACGAAGGGATCCTGTCACGGAACGGTCGAGAGACAATTCAACGCGGAAGACACTCATATCGGCGTAATAACTCATGTAGTGTATAAAATTATGGACTCGTCAATAAACAGAAATCAATAAAAGATCAAAATATGCAGCATCTTCTGCGAGAAATTGTTACACACGTTGTAGACACGCCAAGGATCGCTCTCAACGCAGACTGGAAACGGAACACCTCGTATAACCCTATGATATATATCTATAGTGTACAAACTAAGCAGTCGTCCGCAGAAGGTTCGGAGTAAAGAAGTCCATAAGCTAGTAAAAGTCGCTTCAACAATATATGATACAGCCGTCAGCGCATCCAACCGATTCATTAAAAAAATATACAATAATAATAATAATAATAATTAGAAGCTTATATCGTCGAGGAACAGAATTTTCTTTACGGCGAACGTATCGTATAGTCGTTACGACGTTCAGTGTCACAGTTATTAATATTATTATAATAAATAATTTACAATATACCCGAGCCGGCGCCGGCCGCCGCGCCTGACCGCCGCCTGAACCTTGGCTTCTGGAAGGATTTAGTTTATTATAGTTACATTCGACAATCTGTTCATAGAAATCTTAAAACTCGGCCCGAGCCGACTACTCCCCTACTCATTTCGCCGCAGCACCGCGCCGGCGGCCGGGCGACAGTCTGTGCTTATCTAAGAGTCATTCCTCAAAACAATGTCTCAGATACAGGGTGATGCTAGAGCATGCACATCGTCGTTAGTATATATAGTAGTCCGCCCGCTGTATCCTCGTGGTGTGAGCTGCACGGGCGTTCACTCGATGCTCTTGACCCTGGCCATGACCTTCCCCTCGTACATGGGCAGCGTGTCTCCGTCGCTGCTCACCTCCTCCTGTATGACCGTGTTGTCGAGGTCCGCGCACTCCGTCTTGAAGAAGTATCTGTTGGCAATAAGAATAAATATAAAACTGGTTCTATGATAGTGAGGTGACCGTTTGTGAGAGCGAAACATGTTCACCACAACTACGCCATAGACATGATTTCCAGTGAATGCTATGACCTAAAACGTCAATGGAATAAAGAAATCTTATTAATTCGTATAGCAAGTCGTATAGCATTATAGCAATGGCGGCAATGTGGCGTGAAGGGGAAATCTTGAAGAAGTTTGGAAAAATACTTAGAACCTCCTCCGTAAAAAAACTAGACAAGATTTAATATATTTTTTTAATGAAATGTAATGAAATAATGTCTACAAAATAAAATATGAGACTCGAATGAACAACATCTTTTTAATACTATAAATCTGTTAATAGTACAAAGAAAACAAATAACGAATGTTTACCTATAGTTTCCCTTCCTGGGCAGATATTCCTTAAACGTGCGCAGGGTGAGCGGCGAGGCGGGCACCTTGAATCTGTAAGGGACACTCTCGTCCAGGAAGTTAACCACGACCACGGTGTGCTCGGTGCCAGCTCCACTCGCGGCGCCTGTAGCTGTACCGCTGCCGCTGGACTTGCTGCCCGTACTGCCGGTAGTGGCGCCAGTACTGAAAGTGAACAGTTGTTGGATTACGTCAAAAATGCCTGCTCGCACCTCTCTCTCTCTTATTCTATGTTCAGTAACTTCCATCTCTCTCTAGCTTCCCGTCGTCTCGCCCTATCACAGTCGTCGTAACGTTCTTACTACATGTCGCATGTCACTGACCGTGTCCGCGCCTGTGTCTTGTCCCGGCGGCGGTGGTCTTCCCTGTCGGCGGAGGAGCCCCGAGAGGACAGGTCCCTGAGCCGCCTCTCCGCCCTCTCCGAGCCCTCCGCTATCCACAGCAGCAGGCGCGGCTCCACACTGGCCGCCCCCTCGCTCACCACCGACACCCCGCTGTCCGTCAGCTCCGTCACCGTCTTCTTCGAGAATGATCTGCGGTAGGAACGGAATTATGAGAACGCTCAATCATTATTAATATAGGATCGTTGAGATTAAAAAAATATAATATAGAGAAAAATATGGCCGCCAGCACCGAATGGGGTTTCGAAGCGACCATTGCGGTCCCTTACATCAGGGCAAGTTCACGGTGTTGTTGACGAAGTGCACAGTGTTTTCTCAAACAAAAGGCTGATAAGAATGAATAGGCGATGTCAATATCATGTATGAGTTCAGTGTATATGTGGCTTGCGAGGCTCCGGGAGGACATTCGACCGTATAAATAGAAATAAAGATGAAAAGCGATCCATGGGTTTTGTAGACGAAACGTACACGAAAAGTAATCATAAACCAAGCAAACTTGGCCATTAGATGTGTTCAGGTATGAAAAAGTAAGTACCGCTGACTTCTGTATTACAACGAAAAAAAAATTTTTTTTTTTGCTTGTTTTGATACAATACATTATCTTATACTTATAAATTTATATTTAATTCTCACCAACCCGAAAACTTTAAGGACATGATATAACTTTATCTAACACAGCTATCCGAAGATTTATTTATCTTCAAATATCTCGTGCGCGTCAAGTCACCCGTGCCCTTTCCGTCCTCAGCACTCGCATACCAAAGGGAGAGACAAACTTTAGAGATAATTGAAAGATGTATTTATTGTACAGACCTGCGTATCAAGGAGTGGGGATGGTGTAGGGAGTCCGGGGGCGCGTCATAGTGTCCCGAGTCGGCGGACAGGGCCGAGGCCGCCCTGCGCGACCCGTGGCCGTGAGGCCCGTGGCGGCCGCGAGTGCGCCTCCCTCCCGGCGGGGACGTGTCGGGCGTGCGCTCCGACCACACACGAGACACGTGCTGATCTGCGAGTCAATAGAAAACATTACAAAACCTTACCTTCTGATGTTGCTAAATGCGAGTTTAATAGACTTCGTGTTCTTTGGTATTTCCGCTCAAGAGAGGCTGGTGGAGGCATTACATCTGGAGGTTGGAATGTCAAAATATAATGGGCACCGGCCACACTCACGGCTTAGCGCATACAGTAGGTAACATTTGGCCAAAAGCGTTAACACGTCGCGCCAAGCCAGTGTCGTCTGAACTAACTGAAGCTTGACTGAGGGAGGGTTGCGCATGAACAGACTTTGTTATGAGGGTAGGTATATGAGATGACAGATTCCCAGACAGGAGGAACCAGCATAAAGTCATTATAGACCTTTATATCAGAAAGCACAAGTTAGGTGACTTGTGTGGTACAGAAAACTGGTCTCAGAAATCGTTCGAGGTTTGCCTAGTCTAGTTTTTGTGGCTTATTAGCTGACTGTGAGGACTTCTATGACCTAGGACTACACCAACTTATCTTGAGCTCTTCTTGTAGCTCAACATGTAGGAGAGTCTATGTTTGAGAGTTGTCTTTTCCAGGCAAGTGGCCGTATAGACGACCGACAAACATTCCATAGTAGCCGAGTGTTCACATACCCAGTATATCCTGATCGTTGTCGTCCTCCAGTTGTAGCTTCTCCCTGATGGCGGCGGCCACCAGCTGTGGCGGTAGAGCCTGTGCACACAGCTCGTCGCCTTCGCCCTGCCATACAAATAAAATTGATATTTTTTACATATACAATAAATTTAAGATGAAAGGCGGAAGTTGGGCCACTAAGACCGTTACTTCTAGTATTCCACATTACTGCGTTACCAATTTTCCTATAAACATATAACACGCACATAAATAATGACTTCCAAATTATAGTGTCAGGTGGCTTTTAACCTGACAGTATTTCCTATGTATATTCATCTTTAATTCAATATTCAATCAGCTCTACGTATGTATGTATGTATGTATGTACGCACCTCAGCGAGTCTCCTCTCCAGTCTCTCTTTGTTGTCCTGATCTCTCCTAACTCGCTCCAGCTTCTCTATCAGTAGCGGTGCGAACTCGTGCGGCGGCAGCACTCGGAGCTGCTCCGACTGCACACGCTGCGTGCGAGGGATCATCTGGGATGGACATCGGCGTTACAAAGACACGACAGACACACGAACAGGTCGAGAGACCACAAGGGAAGCGGAACACTTGACCGGCACTGTGGGGTCAGCAAGTGTTTATAACAAGGACTTTGAGAATCGTTTAGATGACGACGTGGAACAAATACACAAAGTAAATAACATATATATGTATACCATGGCGGTGTCTTGTTCCTTGTTGATGACGGCGTGTCGGTCGAGGCCGTACAGCCGCGGCCGGTGGCGGGACTCGCGGGCTTCACGGGACCCGCGGAGGGACATGCCGTCACTGTACATACAGAGGGGTCAGTAGAGACGACGTGCGGCGCGGGGGGAGACGAGGTGCGGGGGACGAGGATACAAACAGAAACAAAATTAAATGCAAATCATAGCGGGTTAAAGGCAACTAAACAAGCCGGGCGGCGTGAGCGTCTCCGGGTCGTCTGGCAGGTCTGGCAGGTCTCCAGTGCTCCAGCTCCTTACATACATACGAGGTGTGTGTACTCACAGACTGCTGCCGGAGAGAGACACCGCGTCGCTGTCCGTCCGCCCGCTGCTGAGGCTGGCCCGCTCCGAGTCCTGGCGCGAGGCGGGCGTGTACCCCGCGTACGACACGTGCGCGCTGTACACGGACCGCTTGCGGTGCCTGGGGATGGGGGAGGGGGGGAGGGGGACAAACGACACGTCAAGCTACTGGTATAATTTAGTACAAGCGTCACGCGGACGATGCTCATGCATTGCACACGCAAAATAAAAGAAAAGAAAACAAATTGGCTGATAAACAAAAATAAAACAGGATTCTAAGTGACTGATGTAAGGAACGATATTATATGAGGACTATGACCAGTGCAGCAGGCTGGTGAGAGCGGTCACTGTGTGTGTTATATTGCGGGAGGGTGATAGTTCCAGTGATGGACATTCAGCTCTGCGTGTTGTATGAATTGGGTGTGTACTGAACACGTCCTTAGTTTTTGAATATGTTTACATGTGTAAGCGTCTGTGTGAGTGTGTGTATGCGTGTTATACATGGTGTTCAACTCACGGAGCGACGTCTGACTGTAGTCGTCGGGATTGTGTGGCGAGCAGAGCGTCGTGGGTGAGCCTGGCGCCCACGGACGGACAGGCGCCGCCTGATAACTCCTGGCCCTCGTGTAAAGTGGCCAGAGTGCCCACACATAGCTGATGAACATACAACAGTTATATAAATATTGTGATAACTTAGGTCACACAGCGATTCGGTTTACAAGTGTCAGTTAATACTGGTCTTGCGTTACATGCAGATATCCGTTATTAATTCTAGAAGAACCTGGGCAACTGTTAGCGTCGAATCTAGACCGGAGCTTTACGAAGTGAAACACATTCCTAAAACTGGACAAATAGTGAAAATCATATCAAACTATTGATATTCCTTTAAGATTTAAACGCGACCTGAATATGATACATTTAATTTTTCACAAGAAGCAGTCGCTAAGGCCGTTAAAAATATGGTCTACCCACATTAGAAGGTGAAGCCAAAAGTTAACATTTTCGTCATTATAAAACCAGACAAATCTTTGCGGTCTGTCACTATTCTTCATGATCCTTAAAATCTTTTAGACCCCTATGTGTCGACGACCCGGTCTGCTTAAGGAATCAATTTGCTACCTCCCAGTATGCCATAGATTGACTCTATCAACAGTTCCCTGGTTTTAGTATGAAGCAACCTAACAACTTACTTCTCTGGAGTGCGTCGGCGAGGCGTCAGGTGAGGACAGCGGCTGAGTGGCCGCACTCACGTACGACACGTAGGCCTCCGACCGCAGGAACGACTGGTACGTAGACTCAGTGATGGCGCGGGTCACCTTATGATAGTCGTAACATATGAGTACCATTATATTTTATACTAAGGAGTATGAACATATTAAAAGACATTAAGAAATTATCCATTTGCGAAACAATTTAACTTAGTTTTACCAACTGAAAGTACCCAAAGTTAAATGCTAGGGACTTTTTTTTTTACTAAGATTATTAAACACTTTTTATTATAATTTAGATAACTATCGGCATCATGATAATAATAAGCCTAATCTATTGTCAATTCAGAGGAACATGAACACTCTAGGTAGTATTCGTTTCCAATTCCTTCCACTTAGGAACAGTCTCCATCAGTTCCAATAATAATGAAAGATACAAGTCATGTTCCAGCATCAGAAACGGTTATATCTACAATCTGCTTTTTGCAGTCGCCACGAAAATTATTTTTTTGTACGCGAGCGGGGGCGGAGTCTACCGAGGTCAGGCCCGGGGGCGGAGTCCCGGCGGGTAACCATCAACGATTGTGTCGACAGCATGGCGTACCTCCTGTTCCATGTTATCGAAGATGGTCTTCTCTATGTTGGAGCCGTCCTTGAGGCTCTGCTTGACGCGCTGCTTCAGCTCCTCGGGCATCGCTAGCTGAGACTTGCGGAGGAACCTGGAGACGTCACCACAACATTAACAACACATCAATATCACTGATACTGCCTACACGGGACCACTCGCGAGGTGCAGGACTGAGATCAGAGATAACTGTAGCAAGGATGTTGAACAACAGAGATGGTGACCAACGGGCACCGACAATGTTAGTCGGAGTCACGAGACCTCGTGTAAAATGCTATAGTTATGCATCGATCCTGTGGGAACCCTACAAGGAGTTCTAATTGTAAGATTAATCATCACCTCCGCCTTGTTGTGACGTTTAAGGTGTCGTCATAATCTGTCAGCCAGTTTTTGAGTGAAAGTGTATCCAGCTTCCATTCGTCCTCACAATATATCGGATACTATTCAATACAAGCACGCCGAGTGTAGTTCGTGTGTGTACTTACTTGTATATGGCGGAGACGACGGTCCGTATCTTGCTGGGCTCGGTCTCCTGGCGCAGGCCCTGAACGGCGAAGTAGAAGTTGAGGCGGTCCACGTGCAGCCCGCCCGCGCCGCACACGAACTTGCGGAACAGACGCACGCCCTCTCCATCCTGGAACATCGGGCACACGGTCGACTCGGATCATGAACATTGAAGCACTATATAGCGAGGGTATCATTTACACGTTACAGGCTCCTCATGCTCACTCCCTCTCATCCTCGATCAGTTTCACTCACATTAACTGGAGGACATAAGCTCATGAATACCTATTATATTGAATATATTTCTTTTTGCAAACCAAAAGACCTTCAAAAAAATTTTGCAACTAGCACGGAGCTATCCTAATCCAATGTTATCACATGTAGTATCTAGCGTCCACGTGTGATGGCTTACCTCGAGCAGATGATGCAGTGTCCTCGCCCACCTGGCGTAGGGCGGTTCCTCCGGGGATCGTCCCGAGCTGCCGGACGAGCCTTCCGTCTCCGAGCGCCGCGACGCAACGCCGCCCACACACGGGGCCGCTCTATTGACACAGAGGAAGACACTCGTACAGAAACAGAATATAGTGAGACGACGAACACCAACTCTTCATGGAAACCCTTTAAGTCACTTTTAGCTATTCTTACGTAAATTTTAAATTCATTCTCTACATTCACGTGACGGTTCTTAGTATGTATACATAAAAACCCATTGGTAAAATCTCTTGGAGGTTGTCAGTTTTACAGGATCGTGGTAGTCATCAGACATTAAATGAGGTCCAACAACAATACGGAAATAACAGTCAATAAAATATCACTTACTGTCATCATGAAGTCGGTTTCTACAGAGGTTTTAGTTCTAAATGACTGAATGGTATTATTAAATTTCTTTATCATGAACTAGCGATGAACGTGTGTGTGTGTGTGCGCGTTTATGTGACTCACTTGGTGAGATGTGCGTGTGTGAACACATGTCTGGTCTGAGATTGTCTCTTCTCCTCCCCTGGCGCCGGCGGCAGCGACGACCTGTCAGCAAGCTTGTGTTCCCAACCTGTACACGAGCATTAGAATAGCAAAACACGAACAGACATACAAATAGAGTAATATGAATGATGTTTTCGTGACATTACCTTGCGGGTGGCCGCCTACAGGAGTATGGCTCATGGCGCAAAGGCCCTGCTCCCACCCGCGCGCTGCATGGCGAGACACGACCTGGACAACGACACTTAATAACATCACCTCACCCACATAACATACATTAACGTGTATATTTACATCGCCGAGATGAAATATAACCAGTAACAGCATAACCAAATACATAAAGTAGTTTGATCGATAGGAATTCATAAAAAGAAATTATTACAAAGTCATTATCAGTCAGTAATTTGCAGAAAATAATATTTCCTAATCAATAAATTACACGTAACGAATGAATACAGATTTAAAGCTTTTCTAATAAAAAGATTCTTTTGTTATCAAACACCACACATTTGCAAAGTGGATGTCGAATCGATGATTAAAAAAAAAGAAATTGTATGAGAGAATAAACCAGGACAACAAAAATCAATAGGACATACAAAAAAAGAAACACTATTTGGTTTGTTCATGTTAGAGAGAGATGAAGAACACCACAAGTCAAGAGACCACATCATCGATCGGCTTCGGATGGAATTATATGTCAGCTTTTACATTACATCACAATGAGAACAACTAAACCTTAATAATTTAATAAAACACACAATTAAAATGCTTTAATCCATTGAACACATCAAATATCATATGATTATTGTGAAGCATTCCATGTCGAGCGGGTCGGCCAATTTTATTATAAAAAAAATCTATTCAACAAGCATGTCCGCTTTAATATAAAAAAAAAAGGTTTGCTTGTAATGAGATCCTGTCATAACAAATTATATCATAAGTTCACGGATCAATAATCATTGACTGGAATGAAAAAAATTACAACAAAGGAAAAAAAATATAAGGACCATACCATATTCATTGTGCTTCCCGCAAACAATATAATGAATACTACACCAATATAAAAATTAATATCACAAAGTATTTTATGAATATTTTTTGTTAATACAATAATTATTAAGAAAAGCACGACCGCACAGATCACCGGCTATGGTACGAGTGGAGTTTGGATGCTGGCATACAAAAGACTCCCGATCGAACATTTCTCTTACCCTCGGCACAATGCGTTATGGTTATGGATATCTTTATGATAGGGTTTTATAATAAGCATAAAATCAATAACTGACAAAAACTACTCAATCGCTTGGGGTTATTTATATTAAACATTATGATATTTTTATAACGGGTTGAATATACTGTAAAATTTTTTTTAATTTTAGGCTAACTTTTCACTTCTGTATGAAAAATATAAGTGAAAAATTAACATATCTTAAAATTTTTGATGTTTTACACAGGATACTAAACTTAAAAACTTTTTTGTTAGCTTACCTATGAAGATGGTATTGGTGAGTTTATAGCTGTGTATAGAAAAAATATGTAGGACTATGCAATGTTCGTTCGCGGCCAGCCAGACTAATTTTCATTGAGGATGACGGGCATAAAAACAGAAACAACTCGTAAACAAAGACAGAAATCCTTAAACACTCGTTTACCAGACATTCGGGCGTGTAAATTGCACCCAACTTTCAGTCATAATTCAATCTGTAATCGCTCGTAACAAAACATCACGGGATTAGTAATAGTAGTTGTAAATACCAAATTCATATTCTGGCATCCGTAACAAATGTATTTAAGTAACATAATGAGTGAAACTTTATCTTAAATATGATACACTCACTTCTTATAGAAACATAATGATCTGTACCAAACAAGAATAGAGAACGCATAAAATAGGAAAGTTAACGTAAATAAATAATAGATTAGCTTGGCTCGGTCTGGTTTTGTATACAAGAACGACGGAACTTTGACACTTGACAGAGCGCGGTAATAGAGCACGTTGATATTTGACAGTACCACTTCGTTACTCCTAGCTCCACCTAGCGACATATTTTAGAACCACTCGCCATGCTCTCAGTCGTGATTTGCATAATGTCAAAAGTCTCCAGTAGATGACAGTACGAGACCAAGTTAAACAAATACTTTTGGCGGGAAGTCAATGGTTACTATGTGTATTACATTTTAAATACATTTTGTGATTTCAACAATAGCTAGATAACTTTCAGCGAACAATTAAATTGTTATATACGATAATTGGATTAAGAATATTCCTATTGTTATCCGAGGTTGACACTAATCACTAAACAAAAAAAAAAGTGGAAAAAAAGCAAACCTCTATGATAGTGGCTATAGTTGCCTGGTGTGACACTCTTAAAAAACGGATATTGGAACATAGCTTCAAATTATTATTTTTACCAAAATTATCTTTTACTTGCCTACTTAGCAGCTTACTGCCGCTGCATGTTGTCTTTGTGGTGCCAATTTTTTGATGATTATATCTGAAACAAAGACCAATAATATGGGATTGGTAGTCTAAGTTAAGGTCTTAACTTAAAATTTCTCTTAAATCACCTGACAGATAAAACAAGAACTAATAATAAATATAAAACAAATAAGGGTTTTTACGTTTTAATATTTTTTCCTAATTTTTTATACAATTTAATAACAAAATATTACGATTGAAGAAAGTAAAACCCTGTAAAGGTCAATCTAAGATCAAAAGAAAAAAGGAATTCAAAGAGAAAAATTATTTTCATGATAAATATCATGTAAGCAGAGAGGTACCTTTAAATTTTTAATTGAATTTCGCTGAACGAATTTGACAATTCAAACGACACATGACGAAGTGACTAATTCTATTATAATATGAAATTAAAAAGTAGGAATAACAAAAAAAAATCATCTAAATAAAAAAAAAACAAAATATCTTATATTTATTTATTTGGTTGTTGTTATTGTTGTTGTTGTTGCTGTTAAGGCAATTAAAAATTAAAATTAATGGCTTGTTTAAAAATTATATTAACAAACGTAATTGGTGTAAACACGTTAAGACGTAAGATGATATATTCATATTTTTTAAAGATAGTAAAAAAATTATTTACATTTATATATATTCATAATTTTTTTTTTTCACAATTGAAGTAAACATGTCATATGTATAGCAGTCTATATTTTTTTATAATAATTTATAGTTATTATGTAGATTATAGCATATCAGTAAATACCTCAATACGAATAAATAGAAAAATCTATTTAAAAATCTGTGAGACCGCTGCTGTGGTCAACAGCTATATATCGATAAGGTTTTAATCTATCGATAATATAAATCCGTCTGGTTCACAACACTTTATCTTCATTAGCCTGGCACGCACTAAGCGACTCTTTGATGTGCACAAACTTTCCGTTTTCCTTTGATTGCTATAATGGAACTGCTATGTTATTACACTAATTGAATTTTCGCATAGTCCGATGTATTAATGGACATTGAACAGTCAGTCGGGAGGAGACAATTAAAAATATCGATTTGATATATAAGCCTCAGTGGCACATCTCGTTCACGTGAAATTTTCCTATGGCTTTAAAACTACGGCCAACATAATAAAGCTGAAGAGTTTGTTTTGTTTGGTGGAACGAGCTCATCTCGGGACATAGCGGATAGATTTGAAAATATTGCTTGTATATGATAGACCCACTTATATAGAAGGCTTTAAGCGATGAAGGTTTTAAAGCTTACCACAAACAAGTAGTTGTTAAATATTAATATTTATAATGACACATATATTTTTAGTTTTCACACCTTTGGAAGGCACGTAAAACAGGAGGGCAGAGTTACTTTAGAAACATGAAGGCACACTTTTCTTTATAACAACGAATAACCCATAATTTCAACATCAGTCGCAGAAAGTGGCAGCGGTTAGTGTAGACGAACAGCTCTTTGTAGGCCTCGGCGGCCTCAGCGAGTACCTTGGAACACAGTCGGCGCTAATCACTCGTACATATGATCCGGGAAAGGAATTAAAGGCAATAGTTTTAGTTTGCGGTGAACTGTTTGTTGAGGGGGTGAAGGGTGAAGGGTGTGGGGTGCGTGTGAGAGGGGGAGGGGGAGGGCGTAGCGGCGGCGTTCTCGCTACATCAAAGGGGAGCCGAGACAAAGCTCGAGGAGCCTTTTAACTTTATTTAGCGGAGTGGTAAGTTTAGCCGGTTGCGAATCGCTCAGGTTAAAGAGTAACACACTCACTTTGAGCGAGGGATGAGGGGTCAGGGCTGTGACATACGAACAAATGTTGGAAATATTACTATGGAGACAATGATGACTGATATCAAAGAAAAAATCTTTTATTCTTTGATATTTTAACTGTATGCTCGACGATATCAAAACCTTCGTCAAAATTAATAAATATTAAAAGCACCCGAGTGTTACTTTATTTTGAAGTACGGCCACTCAAGTTCTAACATGAATATTTATGGTTAAATTAAATTTGCACAATACGTTGTAATAATTTCTTTTGTTGTTAAATACCCTATGTAAGGAACATCTGAAATATATTCAATGCTATCGTCATCAAATAATAATAAAAAAATATATAAATAAATATACGACACTAAAGAACATATTGGAACTACATATTAATTAAATCCTGTCATTATATGATATGTGTTATATAATCTGTGTCAATGTTAAGTATATTGACAGTTCCGTCAGCTGTGATCCGTGAGCCGTCAGCCCTGGGCCGGTGGGGTGGTGGTGTCGGGACGGTAATGCGTCCGCAGCGCGGCGTCTCTTTGTCGGCCTCCTTTGACTGTGATAACCTAAACTGCGAACAATAACGATTGACAACCGCTAGCTAGCACTGCATACGCCTATGGAGATTTAACATCGATATATATAAAAAAATATATTTAAATATATATTTTTTTCCTCTCATTAAGATACATAAACCCTATTAAACTCAGCTGTTAGTACAAACGTCGCCATTACGGCATGGATGACGTCACTCTCTTCAAAGAAAATAAAAAAGAAGATACAGATAAAACAGAATGTAAAATTAAAACTATATCGAAAATAAAATATTTATTTCGTCTGTGTGTTATAATTAAAAAAATATATACGAGCTCGATAACTCAATTAAAATATTCCAATGAAACTTCTTACGGAGACGTAAACGTATTTAAATCACGTTCTACATTTTATATAATATATTTCATAGTACAGAATCTATAAAGTTGTATATAATCAAGTGAAACTAAAGCAAATCGCTACAAACAAATTGATATCGGTCAAGCATTAGAGTGCACAAAGAGCGGGCGTTCTTTGAGAGCTGTGTCAATATCACCTCGAGTCGGGGCTCATTTCCCAACTATTATGTTACTATTTTTCTATAAATAAATATCACGTTATATTTTCATATTATATACAATTTTATAAAAATAAAATACATTTATTCTTTAATAATATATCCATATTTACATTAATTAGTATGAAGTATTATGTATATAGTTATAATATCATAAATATATATATATATACAAATTCGCCTCGTCTATCTGTATCAGTAGTGCGAGTGAAATGTAAGCGGTCGCTGATTACTACTGGCACAAAGGGCGGCGGACCCTTTGACGAATTAGTCATACTAGCTTTGGCATACGAATTTTAAGTATTTTTTTTAATGCACTATTATAACGAGAATTAAAACAAAAGAGAAATTGATAATCACTATTGTAGTGTAATTATATTTCGATCTTAGTTTGGTCATTAATTTATACCAGGATAATTAAAGTTACAAACAAAAAATATATAAATTTAAATTTTTTTTGCACCTCAAGCAGTTTATAAGATAGTTTTTATATCGAAATACTTTCAAAACATTACCGTTAAAAATATATTGAAGTCATCATATTCATTAAATGGAAATGTCTTAAACAAAATGGATTCTGAAAACTGCAAAATATAACAGATGTACTAGAAAAAATAATTATCTATCTTAAAATACGTGTACCCGGGAACGAACCTGCGACCTGTCATGAGAAAGCGACTTCCAAACAAGCATTAAACAAATCTACTCGATTGTAGCGAGTTAAAATGGAGGGCGTCGTTTAAATGCTCCCGTCCAATGGTAGGGGCGATGAAATTGATTTCGAGATGATCAAAAGAATCAAATTCTCAAAGGAAGGTAATTTATTTGACCGTCCGCCCGCAACCGAGAGACATGCCGGATAACCACTTCACTTTATATTTTTTTAAATATATAACGGGTGTAACAATTAATCGCTAAAGAATCGTTTACATCTACATCCATGAACACATGCGGATCTTCGAATATATTAATATGTGAATTAAATCTCAGACAAAGTTTCTAATATAAATGTATATGATATGTCGAATATTTCTTATATATGTGAAGGTAACAATATTCCAGAATATCGTCAAAATACAATGGATCCGTGGAGGCAGTAAGTAATGAGAGCCTAATTGAGTCTCGTGTGCCTATCTGTGTGTATGTGCGTGTGTGTGTATCACGCGCCTCGCTAACAAACTCATGATAACAACATTAAGGTATGATGAATGTTATTTTACTAGCACGCATATCGCTATAACAACTTTAGTTAATCAATCAGGACGAAGCGGTGGGTACGGTACGGTGGGTTACAGAATGTTTAAGGGAATCCTGTTACTCGGCTGAAACAATTACATCGCTTTTAGTTATACCGTATGCCTAAGTAAAATTAACAACAACATTAAGGCGTAAGCACTTCTTTTTTAATATTTCTTTGTTTATTTTCGTTAGTCTACACTTTGGAAAGGCTGAACCTATTTAACGGATCTTTCGCTCGTTCATATAGACGAGAATCCATCACTCAAATATTCCTCAACCAAAATTATTCTCTTAAATTTATATTTTAATTCAATTTAGTTTTTAGAAAATAATTATGAATTTCTATTTTATGGTGGAACACGGACATACGTGAAGTACTTATGTGTGTGTGATAGACATCTGAAGGGTGAAAAGCTTAAAAAAATGTAATAATATATAAAAATAAATTTCATTTATAATTGTTCAATGTATATTTTATTATTATTAAGCGACAATTATTATCCTTCAGATGATTCGATAAAAAATCCTATTGTAATTTTCCTTAAAATTACAGGGTGCTCCGATTTGTCGATAAGCCTACAAAAGACAAAGGAACATTTTAGAAAAATTTAGATTTATTTTTCAACGTAGACACCTTTCAGCTCCACACAGTTGGCCTATGGAAATTCTATCTTCTTTAAGACACCCAAAAAATAATGTTTACAAAGTTGGCTTCCCTGGCGACAGAAACTTGTTAATTCGACTCAAATTACAGGCCTGCAAGTGATTTTTCAGGTTCGTAAGCAATGAGAATTCGCATGTAGTCAAATCTGATGAACAGGGTGGAAGGGTCAGTCAATCATAGTCTTATTCGACCTGTAAGGCCGATGCGTTGTTTTTTTCTTTGCTAAAATGGGTTATATGTAAGGTAAACCAGCTTCAAATCGAACCAATTATTCAGCATAGTAAGCACCTGTGTTCGTTTAAGCCTCTACTAGGATGTAAAAGTTGATAATGCCTTGCGAGATCCGGAAAATGGTGGTTTTGGCTTTGTTCGAAGCAAGTGCTCCAGCTCAAGTTCTGTTTCGACCGCTGCTATGTCTCTAGTGTATAGGATGGACCCATGGCCAGGCAATGACCAATGAATCCATTTGAATTTCCCTTAAACAACTTCAGATATTGTCATATAGTTAGTTGTGCATGTTGTCCAGATCTTTTGTGTTGACAATTTTCTCATAACAAATGTTTCATGACCTCCTGTCTGAACTAACTCGCATCTTAAATAAGCGTTCTACTTAAACTAGACTTGAAAAACTATCTATATTTGTTGGTATTCGTTGTGGTAAAGCTATCCGTTTTTAAAAAGCCTGGACGTCGCTCATGAAGAATCGACCTGGGATCTCTTTGAATCTTATTAAACAAATTTTTGGCGTTCACCATTTAAGAAGAATCAGTATACTTAGCATCGCACTTCGATTACACTTAGCGTTATCCCATTCAGAAACAAGCTTTTTAACAATTTACAAAAATATACCGACTCTAGCTTCTACAGTCTGTAAAAACAGAAATATTTTCCTAAATTGCCATCGGAGGATATGGTTAAGTCCGAGCGATCGAGTACATACAAGAAACTCTAAGGAACGTTTTCCAATATTAAAACGCCTTATCATCTGACGATTCTGACTTGAGGGAATAAATTTAGGTCATATATAAGACGATACAAATACAAAAACAAAAAAAAAACAAGTCTCTAGAATCTTCACCCGTATAGACTGTGCAGTTCCCTTTGTGAGACAATCAAACTGCTTTTTTTGTATCGTTCAAAGCACTAGGTTCGTTGTTGTAGTGTCACAGTGATGTAGTGTTGCCATTATTTAGAAAACTTTAAATCTAACACATCGTGACATTGATTTTCATCAAAGGTTTGTAAAATTATAATTTTAACCCGTTTTATTTTTAAATAACCATTCAGTGAAAAAGTAGATTTCTATTAATGGCAACCTGAAAGAAACCCAGAGTTAAAAAATTATATTTATTTAAACATATTTATTGAAATGCTGTAACTGAACGAACGGTATTAACGATAATTGAAATAATTATTATTTGAATATTTAAATTATATTTTAAGTAATTCTTGAAGATAAGTTAAGTGCTTTAAATTATAATTACTCCTAATATTCTTGAAGTCGAACGAGAACGAAACAACGAAGTAGCAAACGAAATGAGATGTAATAAAAAGGTTTTGAAACAATCCGAATAATAATATGTTGTATATATGTACATACGTGAGGGCGCGGGTTCGAAACCTGGCAAGTACCAAAGTGATCTTTTCCGAGTCATATGCACTTTCTAAAAGTATTTAGACACTACTGACGGACGGTGAAGGAAAACATCGTGAGGAAATCTGGTCTTATAAATTCAAATTATAAGACTGAAATCGCCAACCCGTATTGATCAAGCGTGGTGATTAATGCTCTAACCTACTCCATGTGAGAAGAGGCCTTTGCTCAGCAGTGGGCTCCGATAGGCTGACAATGATGATGATGTATGTAGCAGGAAATTTTTATAATATGTCCAATTACAAATACAAACGGCCTTTGGATTTTATATACATGAACCTAACCTAACCTAACACGAGAAAATTACAAATTATATAATGCGCCACTAATGTTATCAAACATTTTATAAAATGACGACAATTTACAATCTGCCTTCGGCAATATGTGAGCGGACATATTATACAAATTGCCTGCGACATGTGTATGCACAAAATTGTATATGAAAAGTTAGATGGTCATTGATCTGTGAATGGTAAATTCCAAATATTCATAGAGTCGGATGCATCTATCGAAGTCCTTCGTCCGTGTAATGTTGACCGCGGACCGGATAAGTTTTCCTCATACCAGCTGCTGGATGCTGGCTACCGGGTATTCGATATTAAATATTTTTTGAGACTACGTTTCCTTAGGAATTAGGAATATCTCTCTAAAGTATTGACTATTGTATATCAATACATATTATAAAACAAAGTCCCCCGCCGCGTCTGGCTGTCTGTCTGTTCGCGATAAACGGAAAAACTACTGCACCAATTATGAAACAGTTATCACCACTCGATAGCGTGATTCTCGAGGAAGGTTATAGAATATAATTTGTTAAGTTTTTATATTTACTTGTGTGCACATTAACGATATTTGTTGATGATGTCGGGAAAACATGAGCCGTTTGAAAACGCTGCCTAAAGTCTTTGAGATATAACAAAATAATATATAGTGGAATTGTGTATCTTATATACGTATACAGAAAAGTCCGCGGTGGCATATGTTTATACCTTAAGGATAACATACTATATCAATTTTACAAAATTTAAAAATGAACATTTTTAAAGCGTTTATTGGAAAGCTATTTACATAAATACGGTATTAAGTCTTATTAAAATAGATCACTTCGTTTTCAAGCCTTCATCAGAATTTGTAAATTACTCTTTAAATCATTTAAATCCGGCGTACTATTTGAAAGTTATCATAATATAAGTTTAATAATTCTCAAAATAAAATAGGTTATTTTATATTTTTTGTAAAGAGCCCGTGCGAAGCCGGGGCTGGTCCCTAGTTATAAAACACGATTCGAATACAATTTCATTTATAAATAAAATAAATTTATAAATAAAATGAAATAAACTATATATTATAATGTTGTCACAATATAAAATCAAATTTAATTGGCAAGGATTACACAATTGATAGGAACCAATCGTGCGTATTGAAGTCCCGTTTCGTCGTGTGAAGTCGATTCAACCTTAACTACTGAAGGGAAATTGGATGTGGCACGTGCGTCGCGCACACTACCACATGCAGAGGTATTTTGTAGAAAAATCACTCATTGAGATTCAATTTAAATGGTTATTTAAACCAGAAAAAAATAACAAAAGAGGATTTATGTTATGGAATGACGTAATCCTTTTGTCGGATTATCTAAAAATTTAATTATTTTGACTATCTGCATCCATTATATGTAAGACGTAAGAAGTCATATAGATATTTTGTTAATAGAATATTTAAAGCGGTAAAACGAAATGTCTGTAAGTAAGCAGCCGCGGGGCGCACCTCCATCCAATCCATCCTTCATTGTTTTTCCAATTGCAGGCATGATTAAACTCGTCTCCAGGTAAAGAAATCTCGCAATCAACCGTAGAATGAAATGCGAAATCCCTCAGCCCCGGGCTGACTGGCTCGCTCACTGGCTGCTAGAATAATGGAATCCTTTCCTTGAGGAGACAATAACATCGCTTGCACGCGACGTTTTGCATACAATGTGGCCCGCGTGACAGTGCCAGTGGAAGAAAACGTGACAGTTCATTTTAGGGTTATATTTATTTAAAGGTGGATCGTTATGTATATGGATAAAGTAATATTATATAAATATATATGTATTCATTTTTATTAATTAATTTACAGTTAAATAGACTAATATATATGAAAATTTAGCTGCTGACATCCCGCGGAGAGCTTCTCGTATAGACATGATAACAACGAGGGTCGGAATATGATGCGGTCAAAATAGATTTTGTTTTGTCATCGACCAGAATAATCTTTTTGTTTGTGCGAGTATTGAAAGGTTCGATAGATTTTTTCACCGCAACGTTCCGAATATCGTATGTTACTTTCATGACTGTCATGTAGCGGTCAAGTGAGTAAAAATAAAAAATAAAAAAAATCAGTCACGATGCAATGATCCTAAAGGGCTTCCGATTATAACACGACAAAATAATGTATAAAACTTTATTTCTAATACTTGACATGTGCACAAGAATCCAATGTGGTGGACGTGTTTATGTACTATTCACAATAAAATATAAGGCAATAAAATTATAACACCGGCATAGCTCATGGTACGGACGCGACGGCAGCGACGATTAACTAAACCAATAATTTGCGGTCTATCTGAATTTCGCTTTTTAACGAGGCATTAACTAAAAGGATGAGAAAAAAAAAAACAAATAAAAACATCACAGTATCGGGTGTCTGCGACCGCAGAGTGCTACGGATATGATTGGATTGATGAATAAAAGATTCAGCAATTTGTATAATATGAGGCGACCGGGACAATTATACAACAATCAATTATATTATGAAAATATAAAATGCTAAGATCATTCTAAATTATTAATGACATATATATTTTTATAAGAGGACCGTTTAAATAATTTGGACAATGTTTTACATGAAATTATGTGCTTTTCTTAAGCGAAAATCATAAATATGTGTATAAATAAATACTCTAAAGTCGAACCGTTTGAAAACTCGTCGGTTACGGTGCGGTGCACATTAAAATAATTGACACTAATGACTACACTTGTTAGCATTTATTTCGGACAAGGATTCACTCTAACGGAATCAATTCTAATATTTAATAAATTATTCTTATATATTCACTTCTCTTTTTTCAAACAAATACATCTAGATTAAGATAAAATTGGGACAATAGTGTATGCACTATGTTTTCTGTATTCTAGTATGCTAGAAACATGGATTAAAAGTTTATTATGAAGAGATCGAACCCGAAGGATGCAAGTAACAAATATTATTATATAGCTCCGATATTACAAGAAGGCGCTCCACGACGAATTGGATTACAGCCATGATTCGACGCGCTCCGGAGCCCGGACCCTCCAGCAGATGATACAACAGCTGTTAAAAAAAATCATCTCTGTTTCTTACGACTCAATAGACGATTGTATACCAAGGCAGTTGTGAGACGAATATTATAGAAATATATTGACGATTTTCATTTTTTTTTTTTATGTACACAGAATATATTATTATATTTATAATAATTGACGTGATCAATTTACAGGAAACTGAATGCGATCATCACTTTGACGAGTTATCTAAAATAAAATAACCGTCAACCGTGTAGATGGTATTAGAGTGAGCTTCAATATGTCTACGAAACAATAGCGGTCCGCGGAGTGTTCCCGGGGGGCCGCCCGCGACTAGCACGCACTGCGTCTGCGGCTGACGGCTATAACATTATGAATATTTATTAACGGGGCGACGCAAATGAAGGGATGTCTTATGCGAATGACGTGAACGATTATAATATAACTTAAATGCTTTATTGTGGTTGAAAACCATTCAATCGAATACAATGCCACAGTAATAAACTTATATCGACCTTACCTCTGTTGGGGTTGTAAAATGTTTATAAAAATACTTCACAAACAACGAATAATGATGTAGGAAGGTTTGTTTATCGATGACCAAGTTTGAAGGGAGGTATATAAAAAATCAAATATATATTAAAAAGTTCAAGTAACATTTTAAATTGATGAACTAATCTTAGTATACGAAACACGTTATAGGAATGGTTTCCGACAGCCCTAACCAGAAATAACTAAGTCAAATCTTGGTCTTGTGTTTCATAGTAAAGAAATGGAAAAAAAAATACACAATATAGCTGATATTTATATAACGGTATGACTAACAATAAAAATTTAAAAGCTGGATTCACAAAACATACATACATATATATGTTTGATACGTCGGAGCGTATATCGTGATAACTATATCAATACAGGAGCACCGTCTACAGTGTATACGAGAGTTCAGGGGTTATGGAAGATCTCATTTGTAGACTGTAGCTCACGAAGCAATCCGCGGTAATCATATTGCAGAGACATCAAATACCGGAGTGCACATTTCTTACGCTAACTACATCATATACATTGCAATTTGATAAGAAGACGCATGTATCACATTTGTATTTATGAATTTCATTATATATATTTTTATTATCGACCCAATCTAATAAGCCGTCTCCTATGTGATACCGATACGTATATGTTCAAGTGAAAATTCACTAGATTTAAGTCCATTCGCAAACTGAAGCGGATATTATAAAACGCTAAGTATAAAAGCAGTTTCCATTAAGGTGCTGCGAAAAATTTTGCTATTCCAACATAATAAAGGCAGCTAAGCCCGCCACCTTAATGGGAAGTCCGAAAGCTATTATCCCAATATAAAGGTTCATCGTCCACCAAAGACACAATGCTTTAATCTGCCGCGCTATTACACCGTGGAGATGTTGCTCGAGACCATTGTGGACACAGCATAATTGTCGGGGGTTGGATGAGGAGCTCTCTTTCTATTGCTTCAATACTATAAGGCAGTATAGACACAAAAGCAATAATCGGTAATAAATTGCCCTATTCTATCGAAGGCTCTCTTACTCATATCAGGTCTACATTCAGACACGATTAAAGGGAAAGAAAAATGAAATTCACAGGCATTATAACAGTGGCGGCGTTTTTGCAATGAAAGAAATAAATAAATGCGAAAAAATAAAATAAATCGAAATAGAATGAGAATAAAATTAGATAAAAAGCTATTTCTTTAGGAAACGCAGCTGCTTTGAAAACGCTATCTGTAATTGTGTAAAATGATGCTCAACTTTTTTTTTCAATTTAATATTAACGTCTTCACGATGAAAAGGAACAGGCCTTTTGAATGAAATGGAATTTCAACACATAATCACAAGAAGGGGACAGACTGGCTGGCTGGCTTTAAGAAACTGCAATTTAAGTGAAATACAATGAAAATTCTCGAATTGTTTTTCAATAAAGTGACGTAACTGAATATAAACGTATAAAACAGCAAGGATGGAAACTAAATTGCGAATAATTATGAAAAATCTTTTTTTATTTCAACGTGAAAAGAAAATAAGGAAAGTTAAATGTGAATGAGGCCAGTTTCGTGAATAAACCGCAGTTCACACATTTTGTATGAGTTAACCGCGCTTGGAGCCAAACAAAGCGTTTTAGACTACAGCCTCCACTCCTAGCAGCGATATTCATACTAGATTTACGACTATACGGGCGCTGGGGCCAACCACGCACTACTGCGACTACCGTTGCGTTGCCAACTCGTACGAGAGACCGTGAAATTTACACACGCTAAAACATTATATACATTCGAAATTACGAGGTTTCAGCTTCAGTATAAAGGTGAAATTAGCTTGCATTTGTACATTGGGCGGTTGTAATCCGCGGTGATTGTCCCTCAGCACTCTGCTTTCACGTCTCCCTCGACCGGCATTATGCCTCTAATGTCACTTAATTTGCCGTCTAGAGCCTCCTCAGGTGAATGCAGCTTACGAGAGCTGGTTTAATATAAAAATTCGCTCGGTTTTTTTTTCTCCCGTGACGCGGCATTATACGTTTTACTGTTGCCTCTTTTGAGAGTAAACGCGTAGAAGTAATGGGATTTCATAATCGGTAGTTTTGATTCGCTCTAGGTAGGCTTTTAAAGGGAAATTAAATTATTTATAGCGTTTCGATAACAAAAACTACAGGCTCCATGTGTGAGGTATGTTAGAGATTTTATGGGAAAAAATGACAATAGATAGAAGAAAGTACAATAAGTACACGATACAATAAGACAAGTAAAACCAGCAGACATTAGGAGATAGATTATATTTTACAGACGCCATTGCATAATACATTCATTTGATTAACTTAATGCGTTTCGCCCGACCGTTAAAAAGACACAAAATAAAAATAAAACTGTTCGCTAAGCCGAAACTGCGTGCGTGTTATCAGAGTGAAAGCGGAATGTGTCTGAAACAAAGTTAAGTAAATCATTACAGTCAGCGAGTTTGAGGAAAAATGTTACAATAGCTATGAAATAGCGTTACTCCTGAGGTTTCGATACTTATTGAGTTAAAAATAATGAATGCTGACGTTGTCATACGTATGTATAAGGGGAAATGATGGAGAAAAACTGAAGATAAAAAGCGAAATACTAACGGCATTTGTTTCTTTCCGTGGGCTAATTGAGGCCAAATATGACAAGGACAGTTACACACGTCGGGTATGTAAGTTTGTTTAATTTATAATAGTGTAAGTCATTACTCAATATACCGTAGAACGGATGTTAGAATTGATATACACATACAATTATACACAGAAGTGTTCCAGGATATCAAAAATGTATTATTATCAGTAGTTAAATAAGAATATTCGAGTCGGAGTGTAGGAGTTTGTAATACAATGAAAATATTAATGTAAGAAATATTCAAATTAACAATAATCTTTCAGTTTTTTTTTTGTATATAATCACGTACTATGACATATATATTATATATTAACTGTATCAAGTTGATCGCGATTTTTTATTTTTCAATAAACTTGGTGTCCATATTGATTTTCATAAATATTTTTCATCGAATAAAAGGAAAGTTAATTTAGATGTCTTCCTAAATTCGTCACCAATATTCTCGTAATATCTCTGGATAGGATGCATTTCCTACCTCATTAAAGAGACTACAACCCTTGATAAACATATAATGTTTCCTTAAAATCTAATAACAATCAAGCTATTTTTAAACATTGCTATAAACTCTATAATTGCTATCTTGAAACAAAACGATTGTCTCATACACGTGTGAAAGATGCGGAAATCATATACATATACATACATATATATATATATATATATATGTAAATAAATTGTTCCATATACATTTTATATTTTGCCACAGTTTAGTCCATACATTTGTCCAGTATCGTAACCGCGTAAAGCCTTTTGTCTCCTTTGGTATTACTTTAAACCCTGTCCATCGCTAACATCCGCGTAGTTTCAAAGATATCCGCTCGTCTTATAAACGTTATCCCTGTTAGTATCAGATTATTTTTAGTATATTATCATATAGTAAATTAATATTAATTTTGTTCAGTGAAAAAAAAAATTGTACATTGATATTTTAATATTTATAATGAAAATTACTACATATTTGAACCTTCCAACTGAATAGAGATCAAAAATAAAGAGAAAACCATAGATTTTTCACCTTTTATACTGTTGTAACACACTTTATAAGCATTTCAATACCGTAGTCTACGTGCTCGAAGTCACGGCCACAAACTAGTAATTCAATAGTCCTGTTTGTTATAATCTGTCTGGAAATATGTAGTCGTGAAGCCGTCTAATATGTTATCCTAAATATTATTATTAATTTCATAATATATGACAGTTGTAAATTGATATGAAAACCTCAATCTGATTAGGAAAATTAAAAAGAAATAAATATTTATACATCCGGGTGTAGTATCAAACATAATTTTATTAAACACGTGAGACTTTGTGTAATGTGAAGCAAACATATTCAACTGGGGTAACAACTGACGCTGACGGACAGTGGACCGTTTCTTAACACTTATCTGATGTATGGATAAAATCTGAAAATTCTGTTCTTTTTACTTAGTCTAGCGATTTATGGTAACCTACAGTACTAAAATTACAGTAGATAGCAAAAGCACCCCCGGAAAACCCTTTTTAAAACTCTCAAATAAACTTGACTCTGTTTCTTGACAGGGTAATAAAACAATTGCCGAAAGTGAAACCTCATCTGTTCTTCATTTAACTATTTACTTCATTTCTTTTTTCATAAAGCTCATACTAATTTATTGACATTAATATTAATTTTTATTCTTGAAATCGATGCTATACATCTTATATATAGTCTGTGAAGATATTGCTTAGTTTTTAAAATCGATTGTTATTGATACGGATGAATGCCTGTACGCGTATTGAACATATCGAATATTGTGTTAAATGAAAAAATTATTGTAACACAAAAACATCAGACTTACAAGTACATTCAAAATTCGAAACACGAAAAAAAATAATTAAAATCTCACATATTATAAATTTATTTTTATTATACGAGTATATTAATAATAAATGAAAATGTAGATTCTAGATAATCTAAAAAAACTGTTATAGTATGTACAGGTTTTTTCCCGCTTCACAATATTTCCACAAAAAACATATTTCATAGAAAATCGTCGAATTGAAAGTATAAAGGATTATTTCATTAAAATATATCTTTTAATGGAAAAATAAATAAATAAAATGTTTTTTATATAAATGTCATTGGTTAAGCTGATCAAAGTATAATACGTGTACATAATGACAGCAGGAAAATACATTTATAAGGGATCATATTATTTAATATCGTTATTGGTTCTCGATGTTTAATTAAAATATAAATATATATCGTCGTTACTTCAATCGGATTACAAGGAGAGGTAACACTAAAAATTGTACATTGAAACGAAGTTGTACATTCTTGCAGACAATGTGTCACGGAAGTTTGCGGAGAATAACAACTACATTGCATTATCAAACTGAAAATAATTTTCAGTTTTTCTATTCATTAAACGTGAATGAAAAACTGTAAGCTGTTCGTGCTCAGTCTGTCGGAAGGTACAGCTCGTCTAGCGTGCTAAGAATAAGCTGTAATGTCCTAGTCATATACAAAACTCACAACATATCATACATTACCTTATAAACTTTTAGCTGAACGGTGCCGTGTATGAGGAGAAGACCATCCTGAGAACAAAAAAAAATTTCCAAAATCAGTTTAAACATTCTTCTAAATTAATTATTTATAATATATTTTTCATCGAGAATTTTCGATGTGACCTACAATTTAGATTCTAGTAGGATAGAAACTTAAAATAGAATATTATTGAAGTAGCCGAACAAGATTAACAAGGACATATAAAACAGCCAGTATTTAAATAAACATTATATTTATACAAAAAAAAAAAATCACTAATTGAATACGTCTGGCGAGTTTAAAAAAAATAAATCTTATTTGCATTTCATTCGACTTTTTTATAAATAATTCAACTCGAGTGCACAGGCGTTAGTTATATTGCTGAATAAACAACTTCAGAGTCATAGACAAGCAGCAGTCGCGGCAGATGTAACGGACACAATCACCTAATGGCGGATGATCCTCAATCCTCATCCAATGTTTACAGTGCTGTCTAAAGCTGCCTCCAGTGCTACTGAGAAAACTCGCGAATATCACAAATATTATTCGTAAACAGAGAACATTAAGCTTTTTTCGCTCTTTGTCGAAAATGACCTAAAAAGTTTATGTTACTGTTATCATCCTAATTAACCCGTACCATTAAAACGCACGAGATCGACTTGATGCTATGTAGCCTTACGTAGATTTTACTAAATAGATTTTAATAAAACTCCAAATACAATATATTAGACAAATGAGAATATTTAAGTTGTTATTTATAATGAAATCCAAAACGCATTCAACTTGTGTTGTGTTTCGTTACCAGAAACAAATTTACGTGGGACAGGAGGTAGATGGCGCTGGCGCGGGCGGTTTGGTTACACTGATACATAGTTCTTTCCACTCTAGATTCAATTCCAAAGCATACGCAGGGTTAGGGGAGGACAAATGCGTTTATTGTAGTGAGAAACAAAACAGTATATATAGGAGTAATAAAAAATTGGAAGTAAAGTTAGTTTAAATGTCTGCAGTGTCCTTTATCAGGACAGGCAGGGTAGTTGGCGCCGCAGCTGGGGGCTCGGAGTGGAGAGGGGGGGGGGGGCAGCCGCGTGGGCAGCACGCATCACAGGCAAAAAGCCGACAGCATAGCCGCGTGCGGCATTCCACCAGGGAACCGGTCCCGGCTCAATAGAGACCGATACCGTCGTTTACACTCTACACACTCAAACGATAATCGATCCTCGCCCGAATACGACAAGGCACTGAATTCATCGCATCACCAGCACTCACAGAACTGTGCAAGAAATTATAATGACATTACAACAACATCAATGACAAAAAAACTTTCCTTATGGCGAGACTGCGGAATATCAAAATGCTGCTACGACTCCAATTACAGATATGATTGATGGATTGCGGAGCCTTGCTTTGGAATAACGTCCACTAAAATGTGCATGTCTGGAAACATTCAGTTCCCAAACATTGATATTTTTAACAGAATAAAAAGAACCTTCCGATTTACATCTTCTTTAATGCTTTTAAATAATAATATCACGAATGCAAGTTAAGGAATGCCATGATAACATCAACCAACGCTTCAAAGATTCCTTCCTCGGTGGTCCGACCCGAGTGCTATCGAACACAGCACATAATCTATTAGCCACAACCATTAATACGTCCTATTTATTTAAAATAAAGTTTACTTCGTCGTAACAGCTCTCGTCTGTAGCAGAGTTGAAGGTATACCGAAACTCGTCAAAAAAGTAACAAACTTGCAGAGATGAATAGTAAACAAAGCTAAAAATACTAAGACCATCCTAAATCCATAACTACAGAACAAAAATTTAAAATCTTTAAACATGAAACAAGTTGATCAAATAACGAAGACCAAACATTGGGGGAGGGGGTGGAAGGGCCGAGATACTTAGTCAGAGGGAGAGAGATATTGTGATAGATGGTGGTGGTGACGTCACAAAAGGCAGCCGTAGGTAGACAGGCCGGTCGTTCCAGGAACCGTGGCGTGTCGTAAACTCCTGCGCACAATGCCGCCCGACCGCTCCTTTGACGCCAGATATGAGATGCTATTTTTTTTTCGTTCTCGGTCGATAAAATATTTAAACAAAACATAAACTGACTAACTAATAATACATATTGTAATAATATATGATATTTGTCTTTTGTTATTGATTTTTGTTCATTGTATGCAACGTTTGATTTTTAATAAATATTTTTGGTTGCGATGGTGTAAAACAATCCTTATCAAAAACAACTTTAATATATTTTATGTTACTCATACACTTTTTTTTGTATTCACAAATCTCACCCATCGTATAACAATATAAGTAATGAATTTCACTAACAGCACTCGAATATTTATATTTTGTTAATTGCTTTGTAACGATTCTCTCAATAGTAACGAACAAACTCATCAATACGATTGTAAACATCATATATATTGAAAAATAAAAAAAATTGTAAATATTCTTCTTAAGGCTATTGAAACCAAACCTGATCTTATAATCCGATTGATGTATTGTAAATAATGACATTATAACTGACGGTTAGAGCTACGGTTAGAAGTTAAACTGTTCCTGTTATAATCGTTGCTAATTTTTAAAATGCCTTCTAATGTGTATACTCCTCTACTTCGATATAATACAATGACTTAATGATGTCCTTCATCGGATACGGATAATCTCAGCGTAGTTGTGACGCATTTTGTTCAATCAAACGTTAAGTTAAAGAAGCAAAGCTAAAAATAAATCATGAAAGCAACACCGGCAACTTTTACAAATAAGCGAAATGGACACGGACGAAGATAAAAAGGGTTTCAAAAGGGAACTTCCTTTGACTGAATTTATAAAAAAAAAAAATACTTTTGAGATTCTCATTTTAAATGGCTCCTTATCCATTTCGAATTTTATGCTAGATGCATTATTTATTATTATTTATATCGGAGGTCTAATTGTAACGCACAGGATTTATAGATTTGGTACGGATGTAAGGCTTTGTTAAGTGCCCGCAGTCTTAGAAGTAAATAATTATTAATCGAATGCAACAAATCTATGAACAAAATTATCGAATTTATTAGCAAAATACATATATTCGAAGGTCGTATATAAGTTGTAACACCTGATGATGCCACATACGTGTCTATAGAAACGCTTTGGATTAGTTATCCTGTGCTAGTGATAATTCTGAGTATTTTTGTATTCAACTTTAAAGTTCATACCGAATAGACTTGTCTCGTCGTTGTGGGTGGCACCTGGCACCTGACACCTGGCACCGGGCAACAATACGATGACTCAAACGACAACTATTTGTCAAAAGACAAGCAGAACGATGATAAGAATTTCTTAAAGAAATGTGTGAAAATGTATATATAAGAATACCGACATTGACATTACCATCAAAAGTAATGAAAAAAATTGAGGAACAGACAAAAAAAGAATTTGAAAGTTTGTTTTATTAGAATCGTCGTAACGGGGAAAAATAAACGAAACGAAAATTTGTAATCTTGCAAAAAAAAAAAATACGTTATTTTAAGTGCACAAGCTTTAAAAAATAACCACCTTACGGATTAATCTAATGTTTTGTGATCTCCATACGACCAATCGTTGCTGACCCATCGGACTTTGAATGAAGATGGATCAATTTCTCTTTGTTCATGTATGTCAAACAAATGGTCTAACAGAAAAGTGACGGTTGGCTTCAGGAACTTTAATGGTTTCTCTACAAGTTACTGGTATTTTTTTTTTTGCTTTGTTAAACCTTGAATCTCGGGTCTCTAAGGGTTCATTACTAAAGTCGTGTTTTAAACATCATTGTAATCCTAAAATTCCTATAGTTTCAATTCGATCCGTCAAACCGATCTTTATTTTAATTCAAGTTTTTTTTTTTAATTAAAGGTGTACCTTTTTTACATTTAATTTTTATAATCAGGGAAAAATAACATCATTGATCTATATAAATTCTTATTGCAGACAGCGTTTGAAATTAGGAAAGCAGTTGAGAAATCTGTCAAGTTTCTTAAATGCACCGTTGACTTTTCGATATCACTGAACTTAGAAACACTGATATTTTTTTAAATGGTTCTGTCGAAACAAAGCTTTCAAGACAATAAACCAAAAGGAGCATTGGAATAAAACCTTTTCTGATATTAATAAGATAATAGATACAAGTGTTGCTTAAAGTTTTTTTTTTTTTTGGAAGCTCTAAAAATTTTTAAACCATATACTTCACACATTTTTAACTTAATAAGAGTATTTTTTACCAATAGTGCATTTCAATATTCTCTTCAAATTTCGATATCTTTTCAGGATCATATATTTTTTTCCTTTCTATGTAAATATAAAGCGAGTAAAAAATGTGTGGGAGGAAGTATTGATTAGATATGTCATTGTTTTCATTTCTATCTAGTATCAATTAATTTACGAGTATTTCTCCTGTTCCGCCTCTATTGTTTGCGACGGATTTGGATACGGTATGCCAAAAATATACATTTCTAGGAATTGTATTCACTTTGAAGGCATCGTAAAATATTTTTATATTTCAATTGTCTCCAACGGAATTGTTTTATAAGTATAATCGTTACTTTAAACAACTTCACCAAACTACAAGCCATGAAGATCGTAATACGTGTAATAATAACAAAAGAAATTTTTACTTTGTTAAATGTTTGTTTCTTTACAAATTGAAAAAAAAACTATTCAGAATTTTTAATACAGTTAAGGATAGTTTTAATCTGTAAATACCTTTAAAACATAATAATAACTTAAGTAGCATTGTTATTGAATTACCAATAATTTTTATTTTAATGATCGTCGTTCTATTGATGTGGTCGCGGTGGCCTGGAGGGTAAAGGCTCGCCTCTCATACGTGAGGGCGCGGGTTCGAAAGCTGGCAAGTACCAATGTGATCTTCTCCGAGTCATTTGTACTTTCTAAGAGTATTTAGACACCACTGACGGACGGTGAAGGAAAATATCATGAGGAAACCTGGTCTTATAATTTCAAATTATAAGATTGAAATCGCCAACCCGTCTTGAGCAAGCGTGGTGATTAATGCTCTAACCTTTTCCATGTGAGGAGAGGCCTTTGCTCAGCAGTGGGCTCCGAGAGCCTGATGATGAATGATCGTCCCAATACAATCAGTAATCGAGTGTTGTATATTTGTGATTGTCTAAATATTTTGTTAGTACATATATATTACATTCGATATTTCATTTAAGCCTCTGGACCTCACAAGAACTGAAATACTTTCGTTTGCATATTAATTTACATAATAAAATTTAGAAATTTTTGTTTTTAAGTTTTCGGAACATCACAAAAGCCAACCGAGGCCTTCATTAATTAAATTCACAACTTCAATTACATTTTCGACAACGTTTGTGAGTCCGATCAGTGCTAACAGACTTACAGAACACTCCGAAGCACAATCGGCTCATACAACTTATTAATGTTACGGTTAAATTTTATCAAAGGGTAAAGTTTTAAAATAGCATAATTTATTAGAGTAAGTCAAGGTAATATCTGATGTCAAAGTATTCAACGTTCGCAAACTAATTCCATCAATCCTAGTACCTAATTAAAGACATCGTGGGACGGGGCCGCCCGATTAGTTTCCTCACAGTTGAGCCATGTAAGTGTATATATCAACCTTACGGGAGTTGAGACTTGATAGGACATTCCGTATTAATTAACTAAATAAGTCTATCAAAGCGGAGCGTTCCTCTGAAACAGACGACGACGACGCTGGCGACTTGCAACTTGTCAGTCGCGTGTCAATAAGACAGCTAGAAACACGGCGGATTTAAGTACGAGGCGGGGGGCTCCAGGGGGCCCTGGGCGGCGGGCGGCGGCGGCGCCTCCCCGGTGTGTGGTTTCCTTTTGATGTCATCTTCGCGCAAACTTTACTACGGATCGGCTTTGAGATAGAGAGACGGAGAGTGACTAATTTGGCCCAGCATTTGATCTCGGGAACCGGCTGTGTCGCCGTCCCGCTCGCACTCGCAACCCGGCCCGCCGCCGCCGGGAAGCTCTTTGCAAAATTTCGCTTTGATCGCAAAGTTAAATTATATGGGAATTGAACATTAAATGGATACACATGAGAGGCGTACGCGAACTACGGCGAGCGTCGCGGACCTTCTGCGGCCGAACGAGCGCGAACCGAACGGGTGAGATATTGTCAGAGACGTCGACATACAAGGACTTAATAAATAATGAGCGAGTGACATTCAAACTTTATACATTTGTATAACTGTTTGAACGGAGCTCGTATTTAAGTCCGCCTAATTTGCCGCGAGTACGCAGAACCTTTGAGAGCTTCGTTTTTACTAGTTTACGAAACAGATATTTGCGCCCGCCTTTGCCTTTGATACAGCACTTTGTGGAGCATTTTACACGAGTTTCTTTTGAGGCCATTCAGACGGTGAATAACGAAAGGCTGTCTTTGATAAACACGTGCGAGGACTCTTCAGTACTTATTAGGGGTGCTCTCTTTGAAAGTGCTTCTTATGAAATCTATTTGAAACGCTCAAACTCAAAGCAGCTCCTGTGAAAGCTGTGCTAATTAAACTGTCACTAATATAATTAATAATTATGAGAAAAAATTGAATTAATGTCACCGTCTTCGTACTCCCGAGACGAAAGAGCAGTTGAAGCCATTCAGAATAATTCTCAGAAAATTCTTATTTAACACGGTTTTTATAAAAAAAATATCAGAGAGGAAGTAGCGGCGAGTTGACCGCTAAGGTTATCAATGTAAGGTCACATAAAGTCCGCCTTTGTAATAAACTCCGCCACCGCCGCCTCGGGAAGCAACTACGTTTATATACCCCGTCAACACTTTGCCCCTGATCCATTCACACCCCGTACATCTTAAAACGAATGACCTATCAATGAATGTTAATTAATGTAAAGTCAGCAAAGATATTTAATATTTTTTTATAAAAATAGTACCTCTATATAGAGTTATTTGCATTTTGGATACAATTTAAGTTAGCGATTAAATTCCATTCAAATAATAGAAGGTTGGCTTTGATGTCGTCTAGAACAGGTACAATTAACATCAGAAGGCACGATATTACGTGTTTGTGAGTTCGCTTGTATCGATGATGTTAGACATCAAAGACCTTAAGGATCACTTTGATGTTTCATTCTAAAAAGACTCGACTCGTGTCTTTGTCGTAATTAGAGCTATTGCTGATGTTTTAGTTTCAACTAATTTCGTACAGTCCGCTCGATAACACGCCATTTAATAAGACCTGATACTACTAGACTGGAGATTAAAAAGCAATGAAGTAACTAACTCATCGCATGCAAGATTAAATCAAAATTATATCGTAATTAAAACTTACTTACATTCACTATGATATTTCTAACATTAGGATAAAAGAAATTTAATATTCGATATACTGAACGAAGAGATCTGTATAAGAAACAAACGAAAGTAAAGCTCCGAAACGACCGAAAAGAAATAAGTATATTTTAATTAATTAAAATAAGAACACTTTAGATCCATAAAGAGAAGTCATTTGCAAGAAATAAGCCGAGTCTTTGAAGTCGAACATGGCATGGAGATATTGTAGATGTTGTAGATATACATATTACTAGGAAACATCTTCAAAGAGATATTTCACAAAAGGAATAAAAAAAAACAATAAACCTTTATTAGAACGCGGAGCATTTAAAAAGGAAATCAAAGGAACACCTAATTCATACAATTGCAATTACAGCGACCGTCCGTCCGCACTCCTCGGGAATGATGAAAAAATTAGAAACTGATTAAGGGCATTAGATTCAAACACAGAGCTTAATACAACATGACGAATCCGTAAAGTATAGACGCGACAAAGTAAAAGATAAAACACACCGGCAAAAGGAAACACCCGCCATTGATATAAACGAAATTTAAATTAAGTACAAAGGGAGGTTAGATGAAAAAAAGAATCCTTTCATTGGAAGCCCTCATCCCGGGAGTCAGAGGGCCGGGCGGCTACATCAAAGACGACCGCCTCCCGTCTCCGGGTCTTATCTGACGACTTTGAGAATTAGCACAGATCCGTCACCGATGGCCGTCGCCCGCGCACCCTCCCTTCCAACGGCTCCACTCTATGGCATTACATTGTCATAACAAACTCATCTCTAACTGTATAACAAGCGCCGTCCAGTAATGCGATAACATCGCTAATGACATATTCCATGCCGGCTCCAAAGCGACGGATACGCTTCATTCTGAGTCAGAAACGCTAATGTGTCGGGATTATGCGCAGCGGAGTGCTGTGTGAATGATTTTTCAAGTTTCAGCTGGCTTTTAATGAAATGTAGGTTCGGCTGCACGCCGCTACTTCCTTGCTCGCTTTATGTTTTAATTTAAATAGGTATTTTTTGAAGGGTTCACTTTGATGTAGCGCGGGTTAGACAACTCTGTGTGCACTAAATGGAATAGCTTTCAGCGAACATTTTCCACGCGAATGTTTGTTAATTTTTTAAACCGATGCCATTTTATATGCGACGTTTATTTTATGATACTTTCGAGTGTTTGTCATTTAGAACTGAACGTATTTTATATATACATACATATTAATTTTTATTATAAGTTTATTGGTGTGAAAATAACTGCCGTATCATAAATTTAATACTGTTATAACATCTCATGCAATCATACTTTGGAACATACATTTATAATGCGGGTATTTGTATATTTTTGTCAATCTATTAGCAAAAAATACTAGAATGACTTAAGCGAAACTTTTTATATAAAAAGCTTAGAGTCTAAGAGGTCATTTTATATAAATTGGATACTGTTGGATAAAACTTAGTCTATTATATATATATATATATATATAAAATTTTTTTATATCATAAATACTCAAATCTTTACGCCGATAACTATGATAACGTCTCACATTTAGGAATAGTTGAAATCATTATAAATTTAATTTCCACATAAACTTATAAAAAGCATCGGAATATTAAAATTTATAAAATTAATTTTTTCAGGTGACGCTAAAACTAGATACAACTATACAAACAAAACATTTCTTAAACTAAAGAGAACAGGTAGAAATAAAAAAAATGCTTTCAAGTATATTATAAAAAGAATTTTCGCGTTGATGTCTTTTCTTTGCTACGAAATATACTCGTATGTCTACGAACTAACATATCCATGCATTCCTCATTACAACGATATGCCTTTAAGGACGACTGACACATGGGCACTTTATATAAGGGGCATTCGAAACTACTACTGTTATAGAAATGTAAACAATGTTACCAATAAAAGACAAAGCATCCTTCGACACAACAACTACAACACAAACCAAAAACAATGGGAGTAAACAATCACGAGGGCCACTACAATAGGGTCGTTCTAATAAACATTTATAACAAGGACTCTACAAGCCCTTCGGAACAAAAGCCAGCGTACCGTCGATGGTCCACACGGCGACAACCTCACGCTAAAATAATAAATAACTTCCCACCAAAACTTCGTCGAGTTAACGGAAAAAGTTTTTAATCTATACCTGGCAATGTATCGCCTTCAAATCCAATATAATAAAAATCCGGACAACTATAAAACTAACACAGTACACAGAGACACATTGAAACAACTATCACAAAACTTTACATACGACAGAGGAACATCGAAACTACTACAAGTACGCGTATTTATCGTCAGGTTATTATGTTCAAGAAGGATCCGGGACACGACCAGCCGGCCTGGAGGCTCCGGAGCGACTGACACATCAGAGCCTGGGCTAGTGAGATGCGCGCGACGCACGTGGCCACTGACGAGGCGGAGCCTTCCACCAACAGGCTCAACCATTGGACGAGACCAGCCTTTGATCGGCCGCCGGCAACTAACGACATCTCTGTGTGCTTAATCTCAGTACTAAAGTCCTTTTAAAACAGGTAATATTATTAAAAATCGCGTGTACTTTTTTATACTAAGTCGTCCAGCCCGTCCGATACACAGACCCTCCAATGATATTTGGAACGACCGATGCAATGCAATCCCGATAGCGCTTTACGCAGCCCCGGTCAAAGGATAGAAAGGTTGCCTTTTTTTCCCGAAGCCACAAAACAGTTTTTAAATTTGTACTCATCCCTTTGACGTGAAACATCAAACACTGGATGTAACCCGAGTGAAGAAAGACGTCAGTCCCACTGATGAATTAAATCATTACATCTACGAACATGTCCTACAAACGACATCAGGAACTATCGATTGTTTGACAAAAAAAAAAACATTTTTTTTACCACGAAAGATTTCAAACGCATACATTATATATATATCAGACATAATATAATTGTATGCTCATAGTCGATTCTTTTGCGATAATTAAAATGTAAAAAGAAATATTTTATTCCCAGGAAAAAAAAACACTAATATGAGATTAATTAAAAACTTTTTCCATTGAAAGTACTTTGAACATTCGTGGAACATTCAGTTGATGTATGCACGCACAGTCTCTAAATTGTACATTTTAATTGATGTCATTAAATGAAATAATCTTATTATTAGAAAAAAAAAAAAATCTCATCTTGACACTCTTAAATCAAAAAATATAAACCATCTTTCAACACGATAACTTGACGATAAACAAAATATTCATACCGGTAATGAATGTATGGTTATTGATTTATTGTAATTTACTTGAAACAGTAAAAAAAATTGTAAAAATAGATAAATGAACCAATTAAAAGAAAACATTACGTTTGAACAAAAAAAGGGCCCAAAACCGAACGTATAGAAGTTACATATGAATGTACTATTATAATCCAACATAGTCGGAAAAACATACAGAATTTTCAGGAAAAACAAACATGAAAACAGTCGGAAATATATCACAGTAAAAATTTACAGAACTGTAAAGTTGTGACATTAGACTAGGAACTAGATTTTAATTACTAAGTAGAAATTAATGGACAAACTTAATAAAAATATGATATAATAAAAATTGAGGAATATTCACAGATATTCAATGAAGAGCAAACAGGGAGTTCTGATAACGGTTTAGTCGGTTATAAAAATAATCCTGGCTCTTTGTAGAAGTCAAATAGTACTTTGAATTTTTTTTTGTGTTACGAACAGAAGGTCATTCATTATGTTTTATAGCTGTTTTGTTCTGACTTACAGTGGCCCTAATGAAAAACGAATAAAGAGACGTTACAAAAACTACAAAGGACTAGCAAAATATGTTACCTGAAAACACTAATATTTTTCATATATTTTTAAAGAAATATGAGTGTTATGATAAAATGCATCTTAAATATACGTAATAAAAAAAAAACAAATAAAATATATATAATATATATCAATCATTATGATAATTGCCATCTATTTAAAAGACAAACAGAACAAGGTTAAATATTTTTGCTCTATATTAAGTGGATTTGTAAAGTGTTTAAGTTAACAACATAAAAACCTGCATGGAGACATTACGTGCGAGAATCGAACAAAACTTATTGCATTGAAATCGGCAAGGAGTGATATTTACAGGCGTTTTCATCACGACCCGGCTCAGACCTCATAAAGCCCGCGGGCGACGGTTGCATCACGAACATATTGCGAAACAGTTCATATCAATAAAGACGTCTACGTACATCATTCTATTTACATGACAGCTTAGTAGTGGGCTTAATGAAAACTCCGGCTACGTGACGTCATCAATATGAAACTTAACATACTTTTCCCAGGTCGCTTACGAAAGTAATATCGTTTTATTAAAGATTTCAGTTTATACAGCTGTCTTAGAAAGTGCGGCTGACGTTTGACGGTGCTGCGAACTCTCGGCCTGCATTATTACTAACAGCTAACGCACACAGAGCGAGATTCACACACGCTCTCGTTTCCGCACACGCGCCCCCATATAATGTCAAAGGGTGAGCGCGCCGCCTCACAAAGCGTAAGTGCAACCACTAAAAGCCAATCCTAAGTTTTATTGATACACATTGTATTGCGACAAAGTCTCAGTCGGCGGCGGCCCGCCTCACCCCACGTGCCGCACAAAGACAATATCGCGTCGTCAAAGGAGCGCCGCCCGCCGCCGCCCGTCGCCACCCGCCGCCCCGTGCCTAGAGGAAATGAAAAATTAAATTGTCAACACATTTAATATCTGCGAAAACGTGCACGGCGTCTCCTTTGAACGCGTCTCTTTGCGGGGACTCCGCGGCGAAGGCTTAGCCGTATTAAAATTTCAGTCGTAAAATTGAAATTCTGTTTAAGTTTAATTAGACGTCGCCGGTGTTCGAAGTCGCATTAGATCAGTGGCGGTAATGAGACCCGCGGTGAGCACACGTCACCGACACCCTGGACGTGGGAAACAACCTGGTCTGGCCTGGTGGGGAGGCGTGGGGGGTGAGGGGAAACCGGCGGCGGGGAGGGGTAGGACGGAGCCGCCTCGCGTTTGATCGAAGCCGCCGCTTTGACAATTATTAAAATTTGCCTGGTACCTCACGGGTCTCATCTTTTTCCGTCGCCTCGATTACGCCACGGGTTGGTCTCATTAGGGCTTTTGTGTTGTATCGCGAGCTTCCCCTTTGATGTGAGACTATGAGACAGGGCGCCGCCGGTCCACCTGCACTCACCTCCATTGTTTCGCCGGGCCTACAATTTGCACGCTCTACTTTGAGCTGACCCCTTTGAGATGAGCGAGCTCTCCAGCTCTCCCTGCCCTCGGTCCACGCCATGAGACTCTATCATAGCTCCGGTGAGGACCGTGGAGGTGTCAACGCGTCATGGTATTCAGTAGCGTGTTGTCACCCCGTGAACCAAGGGGCGGCGCACGATCAACACTCGACACCCTTTATTACTTTTGTGCCCTTTGTGCGCTCCATCATCATCGAGCATACGACTCGAATTAAAACTTTACACAACGATTTGTCAGTCATCCCCGCCGCCTGTTCATTGAACCGTCACGGCTCACGGCTGACTGTCAATTGATAAAAAAATATTTTTTTTCAACATTAAATATATTGTTATGTCTATAAAACTGTGTTATAAACGAACATTCGTTATTTTTTCTAGTAGCTTAGTTATATGGGTGATATAAAACTTAATACATGTTTGTCGAATTAAATACACTTTTAACAAAATAGCTAGTGTTGCTTTAGAGTTTAGAGTGATGTCAGCTAAGGTCGGAGTGAAACATGATAGATGTATCTCAGCCCTATTTCTATTTTTTAATGACTTGTCAATATGGCGAATGTATATGACACACACAGCCAATATATATTGCATATCAGTCTAACTGGTATTCATTTTGAATGTTATCATGTCAGTTTTCTTATTAACTTTGTTAAAAATGAAAAATAATAAACACATTAATTTCAAAAAGCATCTTCATGTATGGACAAGAAGTATGAACTTCCATGAATATTCACCCGCCATTTAAATAAAGACAACGTAAAAACTAACAAGTATTTCATACTAGTTAAGATGTATTATGTTATAATACATTTCTTTAGTGATAGGGTCTTGATAATGTAAAGAACAAAATATAATTTTCAAAGATAATTAACAAGAGAGTTGAAAATAAATAAAAAAATATCACAACCCATTCACCGTGGGCGGGTCAGGCTTCGTCAAAGAACTATATCCTACAAAGGATTCATGGACATCGTTATAAAGAAGCACTAATTACTAAACAAATACGTGAGTCCTACTTCGTGTGTGCACTTCAACATCTCAAAGTTCATTGCAATACATACATAGAAAAACTTTCTCTAATTCTATTCATTATGTAATACCAAGTTCAGACTCCTACCTCGATTAATATCTTTTTCCTTTCTTCGGTATCTTTTAAGATATACTGGAACGATATGATGATTGGTAACATACTTTTATTAAAACGAAATACTTTCGTGGATCTTCGGACTAATAAAGAGGTTTTCTACCTCTAAATATTCATGATTGATTTAATTGATTGTACAAGGCACCAGGTTAGAGATAGAGAACAAGAGATTAATCTGACTCCCTGCTTCCTCAACGCAAGTACATATCCTTCTAAACATTTTCCATATTTCTGGTCATGTAACAACTTAGATAGTTTTACGTCATAGATTAAAGAATGATTAAACTTCACACGGTCAGGTGTTACGTTTGAAGATATAAACTATAGACAAGAAAGATTGGTTGAACTAACTCGAAACGACATTACCTACAGTCGTTTAGTAAAAGTGAGAGGGGAACATCGAAAAACCAGTATCCTCAACTTTTCCAGAACAAAGTTAACTAAAAAGCTTACAACGATGCCGCTAACTGTCTGTGTACTTTCATACAAAATCCTCCCGATTTCATATTTTATAAAACCGAATTTCCCCGTTTCTATATCATTACCACTCGTATTTTCGTTGACCTTCTTAGTTCGATCTCATAAACAATGTTTTTCCTTAATAGTGTTATAGTATAAGGGTTATACTTTGTTAATAACACAAATTATATAAAATGATTTCTACAACAATCGACACAAACATTCTTTTTTTAAATTTAACTTAAAAAAAATCCCATGCAACAACAAAATTTTAAAATGTTACAAACCCTACTCGTTTTATTAGTTTATATATGTACATACAGGGTGAATTGCTAAAATGGGCGTGCATAACTTAACCCTGAAACTATTATTGAAAGGTGTACAGCGTGTCGGTTCTGATTTTGATGAGAACTGAAAGTAAACCAACAGATTTTTAATAAACAAAAATATTTGTCAAAAAAATTACACACTCAAATTTAAAAATATTTGATTGTGTGATATGAAAAGGCTTCTGTTAATTAAAGGCATGCCGCGAACTGTAGAAGTAAAACTTTTGTAGAAGTAAAAAAAAACAATTCAATTTTGTTCTCGTCTTATAATTATATTACCATACTCTTAAACCTTAATTGTTTAACTTTTCCAAGAATCCGTAATAATCAGTAGTCACTAATACTATTGGTAATGAAATGAAGATTAGATTAAAGCCATTATTTTAAATTCCATACGTTTTATTACGTTAATTCGCAACTTTAACAAATAGTTCTTCTCAATTACTACCATTTACCAATATTCCACAAACTTTTTAATACCTCAATCATAGACGATTTATACACAGAAGACCTAAAAGCAAAAATAGGTCTATAGTTATAAAATCTATTGAGCCCACGCTTTCCATCGCCCATTCTTATCGAAAGAAACTTGAGGCATGAAATTTGAAAGGGATGCAAAGAGTTGAATAGGTTTTGGTGGCGAGTAAGGAAAGTGCGGCGGGTGTGGCATCACCTTCCAGACGGGATGAATGGCTTCGGCGGCCTTGGAAGAAAAAGATGAAAAACAAGCGACTGTCGAAAATAAAGATTTCCCTCAACTCTACATTACCATTTAAGGATTTGAAAACTGACTGAAATTATAATAACACATGCAGCTAGTTAAATTAAATTAAATATTATTTTTGAAATGTCTTAATACTTATTAAACGGTCATGCAAAAAATATATATGAGCTTAGTGTCAAAACTCAAATTACCCCAATCTTATTAAAATGAAGAATGATTAATAAAAACAAACTAAGTTCGAGATGACACGTAAAGCTGCCAAGATTCATATGAATGCAAACAGCGAACGCAGCTCCAGTGTGTACTCTCAATAACAACGAGGTGCGAAAAAATTTATCATCAAAGCGCAACTTCCCACTGAGTCTAGCGCCCTTTAGACAACAACCCTTTGTAACTATGATTTTAAACACCTCCAGTGGAACACGCACGTGACTGAGACATTCGATCGTATGTTGTTAGAATTCTGAGAGGAATATGACATATATTACAGTCATCATTAGCTTAAAATTATATCCATGAATGGCAAGGAATTTGAATTTATGGATATAGCATAGACATTCAAGTGTATGTACAATGTTGATATGAATAAAAGAAATCATTTCCTTGAGTTATTTTAAAGTTTTAAACGTAGTAGAAATATTCACAGATTCGGTACATTTTTAACAATCAATCCGGAATAAGTGCACGTCAGATTGTCTCCGCGCGAGATTGTGAGCTCGGAGATCGAGATTCAGAATGAAATAGTAATGCGAGCGAGTCCCGCACCTACTCCGCCGATGAGTAAATTCAGTTTAGACCGATCGGGCCGATGGGGCCGATATGCGACGGGCGGAAAAATACTTCAGTTCACATACTGAAAATAATATAAACTATAATAGACTTATTCCGTAACAATACTTGAACATACTCTGATCACAGATATTTAGAGTCAATACTTTTAAAACATATTAATATTGAAAAATATTTCACAATCAATATAAGTAGAGCTAAGGTTTGGAATTTAAACGATTTGGCATCGGTATTTTCATTAGCATCAGACAAAATCTTAAACAATACAAAAAAATTACCACAAACTTATATCACATGACTATCGACACTCAGACAACGGGAAAATCAGTATGTATGTGTATATATATAAATATTTCAAATGCTATAAAATGTCGGTAAGCAACATCTGCGGGATGTTTTCTATTCGGTGCGAGCGTTAGGCGGATGTTTCCCGCGAATTGTATAGTGAATGAGATAAATTCGTTTCAGTACAGACGGCTCCGAGCCCGGCGCTAGCTGGAGACGAGAGACGAATCACAATCTGCATAATGCACCGCGGTGGAAGCCAATAAATTGCATTCTTCACCGCTATTCAACTTTTAAATATTATATTATACGAAATTTGAATATAAATTTGCTTTTACATAAAATTGATGTACGGAGATTTGTTCATTTGTTTACTTATAACAGAATTTTCTGCATTTTTGATTTAATAAAATTCATATTTAAATGCCAGTGAGTATAACAAATATTTCCACGATACTCGTTCAGTATATCCTCATCATAACTGTGTCGTGTTACAAGGAACTTTAATAAAATCAATTTATAATAATAAAAATTAAATAATATACATTTTCGTTGTAGAATGTGTCCGTGTTTCCCATACAGATGTAGAAATATTTGTATTATAATTCAGAGATTTACATGAGCGGTAAAACGACACCGACACACCCCAAACTCGATGAGCAAAGCAAAGTCGAAAGGCTCACTTAACCTTAGCGAAACTCAATAACTTTCACTTTAAATAATAAATTCTCCTTTGAGACGCGCCGAACACAACCGATTCAGGGCTGCTGCTGTTTAATGAATTACGAGTCATCGCTGTTAAATCATATGACAAAAATAATGATATTTAGATCTAAGGTTAGTATGAAAAGAGTTACTTTGCTTTGACCGTCTTAATAAATCTTTGACGTATAAACGTCCTTTTTGTTAAGCAAATACATCAACTGTTAGAAAAAAAATAATAGCAAAAAAATATTAATAAGTGATTATACGCGTCTGTTGTATTTACGATCAATGAATGTTAAGATAACGTAACAGCCCTGATTGATGATCGCCGTATCGAAGGGCGGCGCAATCCCGTAATACAAAGAATTAATTATGTCGCTGGATAAAAGCCTCATCCTCTTTATTAATTTCCTTCATTTAAACGACACTTACAAAATAAAATCATATTGTATTCGTGTTAAAAGAAATATAATGTTTATTTACGACTGTAGAATCTCTTGCTATTGATTCGTAAAGTCAAAACGGATAGTTAACTATCACATATAAGATATAAAACAATTGAAATTAATAATAAGCCGTAGATTAATAGCCGGTTAATTTAAAGTACTATAACTTCAGAGCAAATCTTATTATGATTTTGAAGTTCTGTAGAATTTTAAATGACACAATTAATCACGTAATATCAATTACTCAAAAAAGACTAATTATCTTCACTTCGGAGGGTTACTAATTGATTGAAAGAGATCTCCTCGAAGATTTAATCTATAAAATTTACATTAGTTTCATTCACTTATAAGGACGAATTGAATTATATTGTAAATGAAACTACAGCCGTCCGTACGTTGTGACTTGTACAGTCACTTGTCAGTACGGTATAGTCAGGGCCCGCCCACAATCTCCACCATCGATATCCTAAATAGTTGAACAACAGCTCTAATGGACTCCGACGTTTAATTTACAACGCGGTTGTCGGTTTGTTCATAATTAGTTTAATTTTAGTCCGCTGCGGTCCTCGGCCGGCCCGCGATATTCTGTATCCAATTAACTGTAATTGCATTTTGCAAATACGCCAGCTAAACTTCGGTTAACACAATTCCGTACGCGAATGGTCCTGTGCTATAGTTTGGATCGACTTTGACAGAAACCGATACAAGTCTTAAAATATGAAAAGATGCTAAAAATAATCCAGACAGGTGTAGCTATATAATATAACACAGGCTGGTTTCCAATCAGTGTAAGGACGGTGAGGAGCCTGTCTATAACAATGTTCGATCTCAGAAACAGACGGAGGCGAGTTTGAGGCCGTCGAGGCGGTTTCATTCCGATCTTCCAGCAAACAAAGCTCCTCGTCAAAGGCTCCGTGTGAAAAGGACGCCGGTGATGGAGTCTCACAATGGACTCACGGAGACGATCCAATCTATGAGCGGAACGCGGCGCGGCTGATCACAACAAACAAACAAATAGAAACCACCTTACAAAAATATGGAAACAACAAAAATTAAGGTTCATCTCGAGACATGAATTGGGACTAAATTATTGTTTTAAACATAAGTGGAATCTATTTCTGTCTTATCGTAATTCTGTATGAATTTCAAGGAATAGGTGTTTATTCTAGTTACACAGAAAATATGTAAAATTAAATAATATAACTGGTCACAACAAAAATATGTTACTTCATCCTCATTGAGAACTTTTCTCGTTGCTTTCAACATAAATAGTTATAATATATTACCTGGTCGATTTAAGCGGCAGACACTAATATAATGTTGAACTAATAACACCCTTTAGAAAACCGACACTGACATTATTTACTTGTCACAATAAATAAAATACGGCCTGTATATATTAACAGCGGTCATTATTCCTGTTTTAATATTTTAATGTTGAAGCAAAATTAATGTAACTCTCCCCGCAAGTTCGATTCCTGAACACGTCATATATTTCTACGCTATTCCGCTATTCATTTAATGTATTTAAATTTCGATACATGTGAAAAATTATTTCTGTTAATTTTATTTAAACTTCAAGAAGCTCTCGTAAAACAACATTCAAAATTGTTCATTAAGAAGAAAATATAATTCAACGTAGTTATTTTTATTAATTCAAATCTTTACTTGACATTAATAGTTGTAAAGCAAAATAAATAAACATGACTTTATCATTAGATTCAATATGGAGAAGGATACGTAGAAAAGTTAATGAAAAATATTTGGGATGGAGTAGTTCATATATCATAAGAATATCACAGAATTATCAATATAAAAAATGCAAAGAAATTCTCATAGTTTTATTGTAACTCGATCTGGCTCGCGCCTTTATTTCCATTGTGAAAAAAATGCGAAAGGCTTAAAGCTACAAAGCAATTTCTACCAGTGCGACGTATAAAAAAATAATAGTGACATAACGGTTACAAGGGAGGCGATATTCAATATAAGTGTTCCTTTACATACAAAAAAAAAATTAAACTATTTAAACCTAGCAAAATTATCATGAAAATGTACATTATATAGACAACATACAAATGAACTCAATCACACACACACACACATACACACACAAGGTAAATTTATTTGATTAAGTGGTTTCAATGCAGCCTCATATCACATCACATTGAGGGGGGTTTTACTGAGACAAAGCTCTGAACGAGTCCAAGGTGTTCCGTAGGTTTTGACTTCTTAAGGAACGTCTTTAAATCTTTAGTCAATGTTTTTTTTTACTTTTGTATTACAATATACAATTACATATAACAACATATGTACAATTTACTTCTTTTACCATATTTATTGAGTCAGCATCGCGTAAAGATATATATATTTTTTTTAAACTGTCCCTGTTATTATTTTGAGTTGTAGTCTTTTGTCACATTTGTCGCACTCAATAAAAGAAGTCTGTGTTATATTAATATGAATTTTTAAAACAAACCGATACTTTCATGGTTTTACATATTTACATTACAAACTTATTTTACTTCATTCTTTTTCTTTTTACTTTAATTTTTTTTTAAGGATATTTATGCACTTTAGTCACATCATCCTCCGATTCGTACGTAACACTTCGTAGCATCACGAAGTGACAGGCCATCGTCTTAAGTCGACGACAATCTATTGATTTTCATTAGTACACATTATAATGAATATAGTAATGACGTTTACTCCGTGATCTAACATTATTTCATTAATAGCCAATTATCCTCAGCTGTAAACGAACACCGTGTGGCTTAGACTATGAAACTGCTGTTCTCATATATTTCCTTGATTCTTTATGATTTTGATAATTAATTTATAGTAGTATTAAAAGTGTTATAATATTTACATTTCCATATCTGATGAACAACCGATTACTGCTGATGATATAAGTAGAACAGCGATTTCAACGAAAGTTTGCTACAACTACGGCTCTATGATCGTACCTTAGATAGAGTATTTTAAAGTTATAAATATACTTTTAATTTAAGAATAAAGACAATAATTAAGAAAGGATTAATCTGTTAGTTACAAATTGTATGAAAGAAACATTCAAACTGAGTCTGTTAGTAAAGAGATAGATTAGTCAAAGGTAACAAAACTTTATGCTCTAGTAGTTCTGAAAAATTCTGAAATCCTGGTTACGTTAAGCTACAGTTGAGGCTGTGATGGCTGCGAGGCAGCGAGGTGGGCTTCCGGAGTCGCTTTGTGTATTGATACCAGCCCGCCGATAAATATTGTGGCGAGCTTTGACTCAAACGAAAGCATCTAGCTTGTTTACAACCAACATTTATACGACAAATACCGATTTTTTTTTCATTTCATCGAAATTTTTAAACAGATATGCTAGCGGTTAAAAAATATATATCCTCCTGTGTGGTATAATATGGTGGAACAATAACCCAAAGTCAGTATTTGAAGCTGAAAAATGTTTTACGTACAGATTTATTAACACCTATCAACATTTGTTCTAGCAGTTTTTATGAAAATGTTTACTTTAGCGGAAAAAAATATAAAAAAAAAATTATGGAGCAAATCTGAAATCTGTTTTTTTTTTTCTTGAAATTTTGTAGTGGTCAAAACGAAACCTTTTGAAAATCATTATAAACATAATTTGATATTTTCACAAAGAAATCTTTTGCTTATACTTGTAGCCTTGGCCAAAGAAAACATCGGAACTTTTAATATTTTTATTTCAATTCTTTATGACAGTTTTTTTTTTATGGAAATCACAATTTATTACATAATTTCAATCTCATAAATAAATTTATTATTATTCCTCGACGCTTAAAGATTAAAAAAAAAATTACTTCTTAGTATAATACAAAAATAATAATAATAATAAATACTCTTCTAATACAAATGCATAAATGAACACAGACAAAAAAAAATTTTTGTGATTAATTTTTATAGCAGAATATTATTAGAATTGAGTAATAAAAAATATTTTAAAATTATACATAAAAATCTTCTATAACAATTGTACAATTACTAAATTAAATTAAAAAACACAATTTAATATAGTGACTATAAACTTAAAAATCATTCGAAAGGATCTGGCACATTTCCTGGAGCTTCTTCATCAACATCTATTTCTTCCTGCGATGTCTCCTTTTCGTTCATGAATAAAAAGATGATCGATGATTCGAGCAAGACCTTCTTCGCCATTAGACTTTAGCTTTGTAAGAAAAGCAAAAGTCAATTCCACTTCCGGATACTCCAGTAATGTATCCGATCTCATTTCTTTTCTTCTTATTTCCCAAGTCTTCAAATGGCTTTCTTCAAAAGATGTCTGTATAAGTGCCTCTGTCACTGGTAGCCTTCAAAGTAGAAGTAGAATAGAATGGAAGTAGAAGATGCAAAGCAAGGAATAGCTGCTTCTTCTTCGGTGGAATGATACTCCAAATTTACGGCCTTTTCAAAATTTTCAGAAAGATTCACAGATTCACATTCAGGCCACTTAATTCTTGTTTCTACCCAGTTCATATTCTTCTTCATGAATGTTTTTTGCACGCTATGTGCATCCGTCCATCGACGATTTAAGTTCACAGTGAGAGATCTTGCAAAGATCAATATTTTTTCAGTATCTTCTTGCGAAATTTCAAGTAAGCAAGAGTCCAAAATTGCTTGATGTAGTCGTTTTAGTCCTTGAGGTGCCCTTTACGTAGAAACATGTAAACATCCAGTAGGTACCGAATACAGCTACGATTAAGTAGGTAGTTTTTTTCACGTTATAAATTCCCAGGTATGTTGACTCTTCAAGGGTTGAATGTTAAATGACGCTGCAGCAGGAGCTCCCGTCTATTTTATAAAGATTCATAGGTGGGCAATTAGTAACGGTTAAGTGAGCAATATTAGGGAATGGGAGGGGATATCAGCAAGCAATATTGTCATTCGAGCTCTAACTGCGCTTTCAGTAAAAGCGCTAACAAGTGAGAAGTAAAATGTTATTAAAATATATATACATATTTTTTTTATTTCAATATCATTTAAAGTTAAGAAATAATAAATTTAAATATATGGTAAATTAAAAATTGTAATTTCCATAAAAAACTGTCATAAAGAATAAAATATTGAAAGTTCCGACATTTTCTTTGGCCAAGGCTGCAAGTATAAGCAAAAGATTTCTTTGTGAAAATATCAAGTAATGGTTATACATAATCTTTTACAAAAGGTTTCATTTTGAACACTTTTAAAATTTTCAAGAAAAAAAGAAAATTTCAGATTTGCTCCCTAATTTTTTTTTATATTTTTAAAGAAAACATTTTCATAAAATCTGCTAGAACAAATGTTGATAAGTGTTAATTAATCTGTACGTATAATTTTTTTCAGCTTCAAATACTGACTGGGTTATAATTCGACCATATTCAAAATTCGGACCACTGTGTGTCGTCTCGACCTCGATTTCGTCTGCCCGTGATCAGGGTTGCTGCAAAGTAACCGAAACGTCGGGAGTATGTAGTTTTCAACATAATAAAATATGCGTGGTAATAGGAAAAATATTACTTTCATTTATACGAGAATGATTGTTTTAAAACAATAGTCGGTTCAAATAAGAAACTATATATTTTAAATACATATTCAAGATAAGATCATATTGACAGCAAATCTACGAACATCAGAACTGAGATATAATTAATTACAATTAGGTCGTAAAGCTGTGGATACGCGTAAAAGTAAAACCAAAGCTCAAAGATCCATAGCGTCACAGTAACTCAAATATAATAACCGCACGCGGCGTCGGCTCCGGCAACATCTAACAGTGCGAGCCTTTGACGGATAGCTCAAAGCTGTTTGGGCGATGACGTCATCCCCGCCGCCTGATGAGCCCGTTCCGACACTTATATTTGTTCACTCCCAATGAACAGGTATTTATTTGATGTCTGATACATCACATGCTACTTCAAACAGACACCGAGGTTGACATTGACAGACGGAAAGTTTTATGTGGTGGCTCTTAATTAATACTCCTCTTAACCGTTTATATTCGAAGTTTAATAACTTCAATAATTTTTATTAATACTTTATTAAGAGAATATTATTTAAAATAGCCTTGAAAGCATCTTTCATGGTAAAAAAAACAGTTTTCAAGAGTGAAAATGGAAATGTCACATTTTCTTTTGTATCGGACGGAATGCATATACATAGTTAAGGAACTTTTTCTATGAAGAAGCGTCAGTATCAACATGAATTACCGACTTAAAATTAACTGACTAAAAAGTTAATTGTACTGAAAATATGTTTACGCGAGTGTGTAGGAGTAAACAAAGTTAGCAACAAAAAGGACAGTAAAAAATATATATACTTAGTACATAAGTTAAATTCGTAAAAACTCTAAAACACAACATAATAATTATAACGACAAAATGAATATTATTTTTATCAAGAAAAAATCAGGAGGAATAATATAGGGAGTTTGACAAAATTAGCGAAAATATACCTTGAAGTGAGAATAAATGATCTTTTACCCGTTATATATCATAAAATATACAAAATATATTATAGAAAAATCTCAACAACAGTTCACATTCATAAAAGAAAAACGATTTACATGAGGTATAAACGTACAAAAACTCACAAAAACCCCACAGCAATACATGTTAAAAGAAATCAAAGTTTTAGAAGATGCCGTTTATCTTGAACTTTAAGTACTACACATAGTTATTTCGATTTAAACCTAAAAAGTAAGTAATATAATTTTTTAAGAAGGACAAACTCATTTACAACAAAGTCTAAAAAGCTATTCGATTTTTAAATACCAATAAAACACAATAAAACACGTAACCCCAAACACTGTCCAGTACTATTAGATGAAGTGGATAAATTCTGTGACTGAACCGATGGATTGAGGACAAAACCAAGTAAATGTCACTGTCTGTGTCTCGGTAGGCGGAGTACAAGATACACCTCATACGATCCGGGATTATCGTTAGGCGGTCAATGCATTTCTACGGTTACAGAAAATACACCATTTAAATTTCTCGGTCGGAAGATTGATAATATAGGTCGTACTCCATCTTTAGAAGGTATAGTAGATGATAGCTTTTTAAACGATCTCAATAAGGTAAATAGCCAACAGATCAGTAACGTTAAAAAAGCTTGGATCTACGATAATTATCTAACTTCACGTTTAAATTGGCCTTTCCTCGTTTATGGTTTTAATATAACCCTTTTGTCAAAGTTAGATGCAGGCGTCATAAAGATGTTGAAGTTGTGGCTCGGACTCGCGCTAACTTCTGATTCATCGGCTTTATTTAGGGATCGCAATAGTTTTGGGATGAGTCTAAAAAGGCCATCGGAGCTCTTTAAACACCTGAGAGTTTCCAAGACATACATCCTGGGATTTCCCCAGGATGTATCTCGCTCTCGACGTCGTTACATCGCTCCCAAAAGATAAAGATGCCCCAGAGCTAGAGTCAAGGCTTCAATTCCACAAGCAGTTTATGATAGGAGCGCAAAGTAACAGAGTAGGCTTAGGATCAAGTAAGAAGGTCCAAGATACGGATATATTGAAGTCTTTTATTCGGCAAGACGGGAATGATAAATATAAGATCCATGCAATAAGTTTAGAAATGCAGAACGAGTGGTTACACATAAGAGATTTTTTCATCCCATTAGCACTAAAATGGCGCACCTTAATCCATGGTTGGTCGCCAGCATTGCTAAAATTATATCTCAATGCGTTCCAGATGACTCTCCCAGATCAGAGTAATTTAGTAAGATGGGGTAAAGGTACCGAAAAGACTTGCTATATCTGTGGGAAGGCAGTTGGAACTGCTAGGCATTTGTTGGTGGGATGTAGGGTACTCCTCGATAGCGGTCAATACTAGCGTCGTCACGATAGGGTTCTGGAAATCATACGTGAAGCGGTTAGTCTTTCGGTAGCCAGAGTGCAAAGGGTAATAACCACAAACAAGCGATCAGTAGGTTTTGTGAGACAGGGCACTAGGGCTATAAAAACAAATGTCAAGCCTTACTCCATCTTTAAAGCGGCTACGGCTTGGACTATAATGATGGATACGTGTGAAAAACAATACAAAATCCCCGAGGATATTTGTGCGTCGGCCTCCAGACCAGACATATTTATGTATTCGCGAATTTTAAAGCGCGTTGTGATGATAGAGCTTACGGTTTCTTGGGAAACCAACATCCCCAAAGACCATACCATCAAGGTCAACAAATATTACGAGCTCACAAACGAACTCACTCGAAATAGGTTCGTCGTGGATTTATACGCGGTAGAAGAGGGAACGAGAGGTATAACGGCTAAATCTCTCTACAACCTACGAAAAGACTTGGGCCTGTCCAGAACTCACATCAATTCGTTCTTGGAACGTACTTCGAAGGCAGCCCTAGTAGGTTCTTTTCAAATATGGTTAGGTAGGGAGAGGAGCTTGGACAGTGGAGGTGAGCATTTAACGCGCGTTAGTTGGGGGCCCCTTAAACCTACACCTGGGTCGCAAGTCCCAGGCACTGTTGAAGCTCCTCTCCCTGCAACGCGATGGATCCGGCACCCACACGGTGAATCCATTGAATGCTAAGAGGTTTCGTCTCTCTTAAACAATAGACATTCTTGTTTTACTCCAAATAGTCAAGTATTTTACACTGAAAAATTATAAAATTGGCCAACGGCTATGAAGGTCACGAAAAAATAAAAAGCGTCCTCAGTTAATATTAATAGACATCATTTATCGGTAAGAAAGTAAGCAAAAATATTATAATCTTGAATTTTATTATAAGGCTTTTTATACAACTTAGATGAAGAACACACACATATTTTCTCAATTTATTTAAAAGCTCTCTTAAAAAACTACTCATTTCTTTATTATATTTCGAAAATTTGAAATGAAAAAGAATTTCTTAAGAAATTGTAATTAAATTCATTTTTACGCTTTCTTGAGTTTCAGCAACACATACAAAAAATACGAGTATGAGTTATGAGTTAGTTAGTATAATGTTCTTGCTTCAATTACTATCAAGAACACGTATATAATATACGAGAATATTAATTAACTTTCTTTTCAATGTAAACTGTTTTTAAGCATAATGACTTGTTCTCGCCCGTGAATCCGCCCGCACCGACGACAGAACTGATTTCAAAAAGAAATTAAATGTGCGTAAAAATCTAAATACTATTATAATCGACCGGCCGAACCGATTCAAGTCAGTGTCACTTAACTTTATACGAAGTACAACTGACTGTCATACCGTGACTTCGATAGCAGCGTCGCATACATTTGCAATAGTTTATTTCTAGGCGCGTAAAGATAATCGATGTTGGCCCTTATAATAGACCGAATATTCACATATAATCACCGAATACTGAATACTTAAGTAATATTTTTTTTATATTAATAAGAAAGATTAAAATAGGAAAAACGACTCATTACGTATACATTCATCTTCCCCTTTCTCTAAGATTCTTTAAGTAGTTAGTCAACGGTACATAAAAGAGGTACATAATCATTTTCTGTAGTAAAAAATTAAAAGATTCTATATATGGGAATTATTGTCTTAATCATAATTAGTAGGATAAGGTTTTCATTTCTTTTATAATAATTTAATTAGTCTTTGGTACAGAAAACGGGTACGTAATCAACTTTTATATTCGATAAGTTATTAAATTTTTCAGTGCATTTGAATTATTTTCATAATCAAAATTTCAAAAGGGGGAGTTATGGTGCAGAAAAACTATTTTTTCTGCATTTTTGGGAAGTAGTTTATTTCCTTTTGGAGTAAAGGTTTGTGAGTATTTTTTTTTTTTTTGGCGAGTACATTAGAACAAACGAGCGCGAAACCATCATATCGGTACAAGGGTTAGCGCTAATATCCGGGCGAAGATTTTTGCCAGCTAATATTCGGCTATTCGGTCAGGAGGTGTGCCTGATATTCGGTACACTGCCAAATACACTATTCGTTGCAAGCCTAATCATTCCCGATATTTATTTGTTCTCATAGTTAAGGAGCGCAACAGACATCCATACAGAAAATAAACTTTAGCATTTTTTGTATAAGTTAGGATCTCAGAGTATAACACTTCATACAAAAGTGTATTTTTAACGGCACATTATTTATTTAAAACATTTACAAACCTACAACGAGAGGATTGACTTGTTAAACAATCTTTTTCTTTTTATAACATTTAACCGAATTTGATAAAAATTGCAAAACAGTACAGACATTTTTGACAAATACCGTGATGAGTTCTAGACTTAGGTATGTAGGAAGCTGGAGCGGGGAAACGAGGGATTATAAAAGATAGGAAGGGGACTCGGGTCTTAGGGCTCCAGGATCTCACACTCATTGAAGGAGACGCAGCACCAAGAGTCACTCGACAGTGACCTATCACCAAGGGGAGGAAAGAACAACGGCAAACAAGATACTACATATAAAATTCCAAGAATAAACGACGTATTTTATGTTGAAATGTATCATTAAGTATGTTTTCTTAGCAATAATTATAAAAGTATTTCGAGTCTGATTTCTTACAACTTTGTTGTTCTGTAAGTGAGAACGGTATGAAAGGATCACGTGGCAAATCGTAAGTTGACTGCACGAGACTTGCCGGCGACGACAGCCTTTAGAAAACACGACGGAATTATACACGTATTGAATTGAAAAAATAACGTCAAAAAAAGGGATAACTATAAAAACATTACAATATTTTTATTTAACCCTTTGAAAAATTGTATTCTAAACTCGTTCATGTACTAATGTACAAAAAACGACACTTAAAGCTCCAAGGACATTTAATTCAAATTATATTGTTCTAAATGTACATAAAACAATCGACGGGATTGGCTTAATTGTTTCATATATATGAAGTGTTCACAAAATGCGACAGTGATACCCCGATGGGCGGCCGGAGGACCCCCGTCCGCCTCGGCGCCGGGCGGAGGCGCTTTGAAGTCCGCTCGCTCTCACACCTTCCGCGGACTTTGATTGATTCCGCCACATTCACTTCTTAATATAAACGGTCATTTATCAACGCTACCACTTAACACGTATTGCCAGATAATGTTAAGATGATATTTAAAAATTACATATAATTTAAAATTATAACTTTTGAAATAGTAAACAAATTATCATAATATATAAGTCGACAGTGTGCTACTGGTGTAATAATGGAATTTAAACTGCCATTCTCGTCCCAATGGTTACTTTATTTAGTTTGAATATAATTCAAACGGGACGCACAGTGAACACAGTGGTTAAGTGTTAATAGACTCCCGAATGACAAACGTCGACAGAGCTTAGTTATTTTATTATAGAACATTCAACGCTCAAAAAAGAATCTCGTTGAGAATTTTTGCAAAATCAACGAAACGTCTGCTTATTGTGCTGCAACTGTCAAAGGAAATTTCATAGAATGTTTTATGAAAAAAAAAAGAGAAAAATAGCTCCATTGTAATAGAGTCGAGTACGTACAACGGCTGAGGTGAGAAACGACGATCCGACCGTGAAATTGTACAAATAAATAGCGGTAAAGATAACAAATTACGGGGAAATTGCTAATGATGAGCGGAGTAGGACCCGCGGGCGGTGCATTAAGCCGGCGGCAAACATCAAAGGGCCCTTTGACCGAGCCGACAGTCGACACCCTGCCCTCCCCTCACCCTCCACACACACCCCCTCGGCACCCTCGCGACTACCCGCGACGATACTACAGGTATGACTCGTTACATTTATATTATTGCTATACATATAAAAATTAATTACTCGTAAAATATTTAATATTCCACTGGCTCAGTAATTCATAAGATCAAACTATTACAACAGGATCAAATACTAATCATTAATGTCAATCACATATAAACTAACAGACGCATAACCAAATAATGATATGATACGTGTCCGTCCGTGATGAATGATGATACGATCACGCCGCCATGTCTCGCACCTCCCGGGCTTCGCTTTGATAGTTTTTGTCCGCGACTGATTCACCGACGGCTTAATAAAGTTCCACGTCAAACGACACCGCTACTTTTGTGTGTCGCTACACAAGTCGCATCCGATTACATCCTTTGATGTGAGCCTCGACAAATTGTAACATTCGTGAGGGGTGGGGAGGGGGGATTCTTTTAATCGGGATAGCGAATTGTGAAAGGGGTGATACTATCAGACAGCGGACGTCCAGTGGATAGTGACGGACGTGTGAAATACTAAGCAAATCGAACGCTGTTTAAAACATGTCTTTATAAATACTTAGCAAAAGATTATTTAATTTTACAAAGGTGATACTTTTATATATAATATATCAAAGTAGGTATGACAGAATCATTAAAATGTGTAACGATAGTTGGTGATATTGGTGTGATGTCAAGGGCGGTGTCGCGGGAGATGTGAGGCTGGAGAGGCTCGTTATCACACTCTCCGCAAGGCCCGCGGCCCCGGCTACGTATAACGACATGTTCAAGAGCAGACACTCGCCGACACCAGACACGACACTCCCAGACACCGACCCGCCTTACATTCCGATATGATTCACCAAAAATTTCTTATGGAAACAATTATTTTTTTAATTTTTCAATGGTAAGAATAAAAAAGAAATTAATAATTGATATTTAAGATCTGTTATTTATACCAAAAAAATATTCAATATAAAGTTTGCAAGTTCACCTTCCTTTCGAAGATCACAAATCTTCGTCCTATTCAAATAAAAAGTCCAAAACATTTGTCAAAATGAAAATTTCATTTGTCCGAGATGTTACAGAGTTTACTTGTAACCTCATTACAGTTAATTACAAAACAAACGATCAAGGGTTCGTTTACTTTTGACAATTTGGATGTTAAAACTCTCCTCAGACGGATAACTTAAGTCAACAAATCAAAAAGCTAATTCACAATTACTTAAATATAATAAATGTTTTCCTGCAATTAAATAAGAATATTCCTTTGAAGTTTTTTTTTTTGATTCTTTCTCATAACTTTTATATATTTTTTTAATATTATTTTTCATCAAAGGGGGTGGTCAAGTATTACGCAAACATACCCACGGAGTCAGCTGCGTGGATTCAATGTTTTTTGCTTTCGTCTGCCGACTATATCCACAAAGACAGCTATATTAAATGTTACGTATACAAAAAATATATTTTCTATAAATTGATACGATAGTTTTAAGCAAATACATATATTTATTGCTATGTTAAAATGTGCAAAACGTTTTGACTTTTAAAAATTTTTACTTAATAATCTTTGAATGAAACCTTTTTTAAGTTGTTTACACGTTATTACAACTATATTTACTTCCTTTGTACCCGGAAACAAAATAGTATGAGAGCTTTTTTCGTATCTCTTATTAACAATAGGTTAATGACACATTAAGAGAAACATTTGTGTTTATATCTAAAAATAAAGGAGACACCTCTTAAGTATCAAACAGTCTGAGATAAACGATGCCTATCGAATGTAAGTATTTGCGGAGGATTTTTTATTTGCTTATGGAATAAAAAAATAAATTAAATTAAGAATATAATCAAAATACCCGTGACCGGATAACATCGGCTGCTGTCAAAGCAATCAATATAACACAAGTTATTGTTCAATTAAATAATTTTTCGTTGAATAGCTATTGTAATTGGTCTGAGATTGGATCTCAGTCGTCTATTGGACAAGGTCCAGGCGTTCATTGTTGTGACTTAATTGAATCATTCCACATTAAATTGGCCATTTACAATTGATAATTTTAACAACAAAGCGATGCATTGTTACAGTTACTTGTTAAGTTTTAAGCTAACCTACAATTTCTATTAATTTAATATGTATTCTAAAGTTTTTTTTTAAATCATTTTACTTTCATAAATTTCGTCTTTTATATCCTTCCGTATATTAACTTTGATATAATCAAATTAAATTAGTACATGACATTATAACGTAATTCAAGTCGGACCCAACAAGTGTATACGACAAAGCTCTTAGAAGCCATGTTTGCAATCCCATATCAACATCAATTGTCCAAATATCGATTCAATGCCGAGTGTAGACGTACATACAGATCTACGCCTCAAGTGACACTAGACGTCGGTCTCAAAGGCTAGTGTTTGCCCCTTTGTCTTATCGGGCAATTAGCGAGCACCGTACATTTAATACTACCGCTCGATTAGTACAACTCCAGGTGGCCATTAATTGTGAAGCCAATTTCGGATGCCGACGCGAACTCACCAGCCCCCAGAACCGCCCTTCATGACATACTAACTGATTGATATTATCACTGGTATTCAGACGTCTAACACAATTAATACAGAGCTTTACATTAAGAACCGCTCCTTACATAAAGCCGCGCGCATCTGAACAAATGGACAGATAATTATTGAGACTTCCACAACAATAGTTGGATTATAAAAAAGATCTTATAATATTATGTTACATTAGATAAAAACGCTCAGCCCGCATTTAGCGAATTATTCAGCTGTCTAGTGGAATGCATTAGCGAGACTCTTTCTGAAACTTTGTGTTTACCTTAGAGCGATAGAGTTGTCAACTTGATGAATTACTAGAGGACGGCGGAGGGAGGCCCGCATATCGGCTCTCACAACTTTAATATTACGGGATTGGCGAAATTCATACCTCGTACATTAGACACAAAAGTTCTTTATATATTTATTATTTGTACTTGATTTTTACCTGCGTTATTCAGTTGCAGTTTCAGTGCGCAGTAACTGAAAGCTTTTTAGAACATTACGCGATCTATTTGCGTAACGAGTTTTGTTTGTCGTAACTGAATCAAAGGGACGTCCTGTTTTTTAGTAATTTAAAGTTTTAAAGTGATTTAATATTATGAGTAGGGAATAGGAGTATCACTGGATCGTTTACTTGATAAAAAATAGTATTTAGATGTTTTAATACGGCTTAGTTGTTCTGGGGAAGTTATTCTTTGTATTTTTTGGTTTTTTATAAAAGCCAGACGTCGTATATTAACTAACACTGTGACGTAGCATCCGCCGAGAATCGAGCCAGACATGATAATTCTTTGCATTGTGAAAAAAATTGTAAGCTTGACGCTCTTTCGAGCTGGTTCCCGTAAGTCCCACTTAGACGACAAAGCTATGAATCCTACTCTGTGATCGTCCCCTTTGCAATCTGACTCCTTTTGACTCATTATAGGAACGTCCTAACAGTTGTCTGCGGCGCTTTAATTAATATACTATATTATCATTTTAATATACGTTATATTATAAATATTGTATTACTTCATAAAAATCTGACATCGGTTTTTCTTTTAATATAGAATAATAAAATATTTTATTTTAAACACGAATAATAAATAACTCTGTTCGGCTTCAGTGGCGATCTGTTTATGATTTTAAAGCCTTTTAATCAATTAATTATTTTTAATAAAATTCGACAATCAAAACAATACTAGAGAAATAATTTTAAATTAGAAATCATTATAGAAATAATGTTGCATTCAATATATAATTATAATTCAAATAAATGTTAGAGCACACGAGGAAGAGAGCCGGCCGCTTATGACATTGTTCGCCGCGTCGGCGGTATTAGCGCAATGTCGCATCTTCAGAGGGCGGCGAGATCAAAGGATAGGTACACAACAACCGCTCCCATTGATGTCGGGCACAAAGGGGATTGATTGTTGCAAACCGAAAAAAAAAATAGGAAACCTAGATATAAAGACGCTGGAGCTATCACATCTGCATATACTATTAGCATCATGGCTTCTCATTGAATGATATTCTTTATATCTGTCACTTTATCAGATAATAGATGCTGGATGAGTTGAAAATTATATACCTTTTAAAGTCTTAAGATCAAATAAGTGATGCTTTTGTTTTATATATATTTTTAAATATAGTGAGCTGCAAACAAGATGTCTCAGGCAAGTGTTACCGGTGAAGATGTTATCTTTGCAAACTATATGAGACACTTTGATTTACTTAAATAGTTAATTTAAAATATAACTATTTAAAAGTATCATAACTTATTATTTGAGTATTTTTTATAATAATTTTCAGATTTTATATTTTTTAAACATAAAGCATAAACATATAGCAAAACTTATACAACCTTATACATAAAACTTATACAACCTGGTTTGTTTAATATATGAAAAAATGAAAGTTTCAATTTGGTAGGCTCTTTATAAAATATATTATTTAATTATAGTACTAATATTCTCAATATGAACATTGGCCAAATAGTTATTTGATTAATTTATATAAATAATATTTTTCTTTGGTACAATAAATATTATTATGTAGTTAGCATTGAGTCTGTGTATTATATCTGCTCTTTGTAATCTGTATGGACAATAATATCTTTAAAAAAAAGAAGTATACAAATAAGATTAAAGTGATAATTTAACAATATTTAAAAAAAAATCAATGTTTATAAAATATGTAATGAAGTATAAGAGTCATTAATAAATTATATGATTTTGTTAGAAATAAAATAAAATGTTTGAATTTTAGTAACTGCTTCAACAATGATTTAAATGAATATACAAAAACAAATGTATCATTAAAAATAAAATTTTACATTAATAAGTTCTGTTTTTTAAAATACGCGTAAAACAAAAACAAAACTGTCCAAACTAGCGTTGTACTCTGCTCGAAAGACAAGACATAACCTTACACTAAATTATTTATAACTATTACCTGTTCACAATGTATAATAACAGCTACTGTTTAGGCCAATTACTGAACTCGAATGTAACAGATCGTGCTTTAATGCTTAAATTATAAATTTTAGAAGTCATAATTTTGAAAAAAGCTTTAATTTCTTACCTCGTTGACACCTGAATTCTCAACTGATCCCCGGAGTTCGTTACAACTTTTATCACCAAACTTTGAACTTTTGTCCAATATACTTTGCACTAGATAAATAACTCACACTTTTTGTAACTTTTGATATTGTCTTTTCACTTAGAAACTAACATAAAACAATAGGTTTTTGATAAAAACAAAAATTTATCCACACACGGTTGACGTCGCTTTCGCCATGGTGTTGATGGAGACACAAATGCCACCTAGCGGTTATCTTGCTTATTAAATTGTCAAACATTATTTCACGTGTGATTTTCTTAAAAAGATAACACAAGTTGTGATTTACAATAAAAAATCCAAAATTGAAGAAGTTATTGTGTCTTTCTGAACTAACTATAATTTTAATAACATTTTAGAGAATTTTGTGTAGTACAGATTATACAACAATACTTGACATTTCTGTTACGCGCTCAATTATAAATTTAGGCCAGTGTCTGCTATTTTCAAGGACGTGTGTTACTCTAGTTATAGACTACTTCATTGCTTTGCTTGAACAATTGACTTTGATATAAACAGTAACAGGTTTGGGACATTCGACAATTTGGAAACTTCACAGGCAGTAGAGAGGGCACGTTAGACATTTTTAAGTCCCAGGATCACGATCTATTTGCGTTAACATTTACAAATATTGAGATTGGGATATATTTATATTTAATGGAAAGTCAAGTATAAATTTAATGTATTCTTCATAATATAAATTTACGAATTTTATTAATTAAGTTTTAGAAAGGTATTCTTTATGAATTTATTTCAAAACGTTTAATAAGGGATAAAATTAAACAAAATTTATTTAAAGTATTTATTATATTGTGCAATCCAAGTTATTAAAATATAATACCTCAGACATAGTTTTAAACTTAAACACAATCAGGAAAAACAACAAAAAAGCTGTGTTACACAACACATATTAATCTGAATATAAAATGAATCACACAAAAGCTTCATACATGCAAAAAGCCTCTGAGTGTAATGTTTATAACTGTCAATATACATTTTTTTTTTTAAATTATAATAAAAGTTCCAAAATGAAAGGTTTATTGACTATATATTATATTCGCAAATAAGGCTAGGATTATGAATTTAACATGGAAAACACCACAGACATCTTGGTAAAATTATAAAAACAAAGAGACTATAACATTATAGCTTCAATATTGTATATACTTATATATTGAATATTCCAACTGCTTTAGACCTGTTACTGATTCAGACATCATAAATCGTAGTCCGCAGTATCCATATGTCAAAGGCTTAAATTTTCACAATTAATAAGTAAAAATATTATCATCAATAGTTTATAGATTTACACCTATAATAATTATGAGCAGAAGAACGTTAATGGTTGTAAAAGTCACTATATAAAATAATACCATTTACTTATTAACATGTTTACATCTATTCAGTGTAGACAAAAATTTTATTGTTATGACAGCCTCTTCATGAAGATATGGGGATTACAAAAACTGCTTCATTAAACTACACGATATCAACAAAGTACAGTTGTCTTCGAATTAAGTTATTTTTATTGTATAGACATCATTATAGTTCCTATATTGAGGTACAGAACATTGATTTTCTACTTAATTGACAGTATTTATTATCCTAAATTGTGATATTTATACTTTCAAAGAATAATTACAGATTACATTTTAAGAATCCTTTTCTATGAACAGCGTAAGCCTCTGTTGTATACCCATATGATAATACATTTTACAGTCACTATCAAATATTATCAACTAATTTATATGTATAACATTCAACGGACTGCTTATTTAATGACATTGTTAGATAATATAAATTTACAATTTCGGTTTTTAAGCAATAAATAAAAAAGCCTTATGAGTAATTGTCAAAAGATAACTATTTTATTTCTTTAGGCTCTTAATAAAGTTGGTCATATCATACTCTTCTTCATACAGTTTGTCATCCCAGAGGTCGGGGAGGTTCTCTATGAGGGATTTAGAACACTGCGCTCCCGTTGGTCCTGAGCTCGGTCCTGATCCAGGAGACTGAAATAGATCCAACAATTGATCTGTGCCCATTGTTTCTAAGGCCGCGTTCTCACTGCTGATTACTGTGTTGGCGGTCATCAGCTTGAATTTTTGTAATCTGCAAGAAAGTTTTTGGTTTCGTTAAAACAATACAACCGAATGAAAGGTATATCTTATTATTCACTTTCCGGTGAAATAAAAGTAATGATTATACAAATGAATATAAAATATGTACCATAAAAAAAAATATAGACACAGCCATTTCTCAAGTATACATTTCTGATAATGATGGCATGAATAATAAAATAATACTGACCCCATGATCTTTTCTTCCAGCGTGTCTCTCGTTATCAGTCTGTAAACATTAACAACCTTCTTCTGGCCGATGCGGTGAGCGCGGTCCATGGCCTGCAGGTCCTTCATGGGGTTCCAGTCGTGTTCCACGAATATGACCGTGTCAGCCCCCGTCAGATTAAGACCCAGACCACCCACCTGAAACAACCCATCCAAAACATATACCATACTGATGATTAGAGTTTATGATCTTGTCAGAACCAATTAAATAAAACTAAAAATTTCCGAATATGCCGCGCGATGTTAATTATTTTAAAACTACATACTCTCGGTGAGATGAAAATTTCTCATCTCACCTGCCCGTGATCAGTGTTGTTCCAAAGTCACCGAAGCATCGGGGGTATACAGTCGAAATAGTTAAAAACGCGTAGTACACCCGAATATATTAGTTTTATTTAAATACCCAATTGTCATAGAACATTTGAATTCAATAATTAAACTAGATAAAAAAATATTTTTTAATCATAGACAATTATAATGACGGACATATAAGATTTAAATATATATATATATAACTCACAGCGGTGGTGAGAAGTAGTACGTCAATGGACACGTCCGTGTTGAACCGTGTCACGATCGCGTGCCTCTGGTGGGGCGGCACGCTGCCGTCGAGGCGCAGGTAGCTGACGGAGGGCAGATGTTTCTGGATCAAATCCTTTTCCACGATGTCCAGCATCTTCTTGAGCTGGCAGAAGATCAGCGCTCGGTGCTGCGACACTACTGCACTCTCGTCCCCGGTTGAAGCGCTACCAATGCCGCAGTCGAGAAGCAATTGCCTGGGATGACGATTACATATAAATTAACTATAGTTTATGCAAAAATCTTTATATAAATTATTGTAAAAGCTTTAAACGATTTTATTTTGTACTCTACATATACTTTTATTGTTCAGAAGACGGTATTCAAGGTAATATATATATGATTTAAACGCTGAAACACCTGCACAGTGTCATCACTATCTCTCGAATAAGATAAGTGCAAAATAGTCACAACTTCGAAATAAAGCTGTGCCCGTGACTTATCCCATTGTTTAATTTATTACGGTGTGTTATATTAGTTTACTTGAGCGCCGGGAGCTTCGCCCCGTGCTGTATGTCATCCAGCGAGGAGCCCGCGGCGGCCAACTGCTGCGTGACGCGGTTAGTCTCCGGGTGAGATTCCACCAGCACCAGCTTGGGATGGTTACACACGTTCTGAAGATAATGCAGCGCCTGGAAATACACATTATACATTATACGTTAACTATCATCTTAAAATGGTTGTGACCAAATTATGATTGCTTTTTTTGGTACCTGAAACACGTGCGTGTGGGAGTGAGTGGCCTCCTGCGGCATGTGTTCCTTGGAGAAGTGTTCGTAGAGTCTCCGCTGTAGCGGGCTCAGGTCGCAGTAGTAGTCCTGGGTTATTTTAGGAGGCAACTCCCGGAGCACGTCCTCTTTAACACGTCGCAATAAGAATGGCAGGACCTACAACACAGATACATTGTTATTTTGTTAAAAAAGTTACTAAGTAAATTTTTATCTTCATTCCTAGCAGCTGTTTTTTTCTTAATATAAAAAAATGATCACATTGTATATGATTGAAGAGTGACGGTTACAAATATCGTGCTAGCTATACAATAATTTTTTCAATATTTCAATTTCTGCCAGTACCTGTCGATGTAACGCCTCGCAGGCGAGTGCTCCAGCCTGCAGGTGATGGGGCGAAGCGCGGGGTCCCGAGCGGCCAGCAGGGGTCTCGAGTAGCGCGCCGTGAACTGACGCTCAGACCCCAGCAGACCTGGCATCAGGAAATCGAACAGAGACCACAGTTCGAGCACGTTGTTCTGAAAAATGTTCGTATAAAATTACTTTCCAAACCGCCCTCCTATTAAAATTTTTGTGTATAAAGAAATCCAATAGTAGACTTCAACCGTGTTTACAAAGTCTAGTATCACGTGGTAACTCAAACATGACATTTATCCCTGAGCTGTTTACAGTATCATATTCAGCGTACCTGTATCGGCGTTCCGGACAGAATCAGCCTGTGATTGGCGACGATCTGTTTGATGGCCTTGAAGGCTTTCGTCTTCCCGTTCTTGATGACGTGCCCCTCGTCCAGGATGCAGTAGTTCCACTTGATGCCGCTGAAGAAGTCTATGTCTTTCCTGACTATGTCGTAGGAAGCCACTATGAGATTGTAGAACGGCACTTGGGCCCTCAACCTCTCTCGCTCCACCGGCGGACCGACGTAGGGAAGCGGCTTCAGGTATTGACACGGAATGAACTTGGTCACTTCGAACACCCAGTGACCTGCGACAGGCCAACTCACGGCTCAGTAAACTTATAAATAACTTCGCTCCTGACTTTGTCCGCGTGAACTTCGATATTGGATCCAGAGAGATAAAAAATATATAGATTAAAAATATATATGTATACAGACTGTGTCACGAGACTTAAGTAACAGAAATAACTCTTAGCTACATTAATATAAATCTTTATCAATATCAGTGCGGTAGTTTTTTCGTCACAGATCAATAAACATGCGTTCATCATCCCAAGCTGACGCATATATTCATTAAGATGGAACAACAGCGTATGCTTGAAACCTGATAGTATTGAATATTAAGCATGGAGTATACCGGTGAGCGTGGGCGGACACACCACCAGCGACGGCATCTGCGGGGCGCCGCTCTGAGCGCGCTCGTAGTGGGACCCCGCGACCACCACCACCGACTGCAGCGTCTTCCCCAGACCCATGTCGTCACACAGCACGCCGTGCAGCTTGTACTCATTCAAGAAGCGCAGCCAGTTCACACCCGCCTGACGGACAGCGACTCATGTACACACAAACACACTCACGACAGATATCCTCATAGGATTCCGGGACTATGATTGATTTGAGGATTAAATATCGTCTTTAAGATTACACAGGAACACCCTTTTAACGATGTGTTGTGCTCGGCTTCAACAAGTCAAATGTCAAATGTTTCATAGTACAGTGAAGCTAAGTATGTAATATATACTGCACTAGTGACCTGCTGGTAGCTCCGGAGCTCGGCCGTCACCGGTATGGGTATCTTATAATCTTTGATGGACTTGGGGTTGAAGAGTTGGTCGAGGAAGGTCTTGTCTCTGTTCCGCCGCTGCAGCATGTTCGGGGACAGGTCGGGGGGAATCCCCGCCGGGCCATCCAGCGGCATCAGCTGGATGAGGGTGGCGAAGCACCGCGTCGACATCGTGCGCACTGACGGGTTGTGGTCGCTCATGCGCCCTGGAACATAAACGTATAATATTTCAACCTTACTTACTAACTTTGCATCAAAAAGCTACGTTTCGGTTACTATGTAGATCGCATTTACTGTACAACGAAATGACTTGTTGAAAAAACTCATCTTAATCTTGAATACATACAAACCATTGATTTTAAAACATAAATTACGAAGGTATTAATATTTTGACTGGGATTTTACACTTTTATGAAACATTAAATAACGGAACCATCGCCGAGAGCCAGCGGTCGGGGTTTACCTAACAGCGGCACGACCAGCAGAGCGATGTAGGGCACCACATGCAGCTGCAAGGAGTCCACGACACGCGCCAGGGCTTCCGCCGCGCCGCAACGAACTCGGGGACTGGGGTGCTCCAACGACGACACCAACTACACAACACAATACAATGCTCATTATTAAAGTATTCATAACATAGTGTGACTGTTGCGACGAGAAGCCGCGCGTCAATCCAGTACTTACTTATTCTTTAATAAACCTAACGAAATGTTCGCGGTGCCTCAATTCTTTATACATATATACATATACGCGGCTCCCTCTACACTCATCCAAGATATGAATGTTAGCCGTAGTGCCGATGTCATTCGATGCTTTCATATACAAATAACGTCTGTCATTAACCAACCTCATCGACGAGGACGCGCATGACTGGATGGGGATCTCTCTGTGCGATGGCGGCTAACGCGCGGGCCGCCATATGCCGTAGGGCTGTGTGACGTGCGCGACATAAAGCTGCACACGCGCCCACGCCGCTCACGACACGCGCCCACACGTGCCCACTACCACCCATCGAGGAACTGCCCGCTTCGCTATCACTGGCGCTTTTATCTCTCGCATCTTTATCTTTGCCTTTGCTCTCTCTAAACCTCGTAATACTCTTCTCCCCTCTCCCCACACTGCCCGCCACTGCTTCCACGACCTGGAGTCTCGATATTAATTCTTCAACAACTTCTTCTGGAATATTTTCCAATTCTGTAAAACATAGTAGTATAGATTATAGAAGCGAACACACATGCCAACACCGGTACCGTTTCTGTCACACATTATGAATCATACCTTCGTCGGACATAACCTTCTCGAACGGTTCAATGATAAACTCCCACAGCCTCGGCAGCTTCTCCGGCAAATCATCACCGAAGTATTCCGTGAGACTCGTCAAGGCCATCGTGGCGCCCCTCCTTTGTATCCGAAGCAATTTCCTGGCCTGCAGGTATAAAATAATACATCTGTGCTTGAGATTTAAATATTAGCATTGAATGTATAAATAAAAATCCAAAAATTTATGTTTCTGAAGGTAGTCTGTATTGTGGCAGTTATCAGACAGAAAATTTCGTCGCCATAGGTCCATCATATCCCCTCCCCCCGTTACCTCGTCCTCGTGCGGGAACAGCTGGTCCAGGCTGAGGTCTGCGGGCGTGTGTGCGGGCGGCCGGCCCCGCCTCGTCACCAGTCGCTCCGCACTCCGCTGCTGCTCGCGGAGAGTGAGGATGCCCTCGTACTTGTCCACTAAACACAAATACCATCCATACTAATATTATATATAGCAAAGTAACTGGTCATTTCTCAACTATTCATACTTTAACTAAGCAACAGGTGGTAATAAAAATAAAAACACTCTAAATTATCAAGTTCCATTTTTTTCCCACTAATGACCACTCGTCAGTCATCATGACATCCCACTCCCCAAAGACGGCGATCGGACTGTCAGATGTATCTGTGTCATATAACGTATAACTACTCACAGCTCGGTGTCTGGTTGGCAGGACCTTCATTCTCCCCCCCACTGTCGCCACTTCCGGAATCACCGTTCACTTCCTCTGTTGTCTCCAAACTGATGCGCGGAGTGAATTCTGGATCGCAACTATAATAACAATAATAGTGAGTAACACTGAACACTGCCACATATATACAAATATAAGACAAACGAATACCTCAGAAAAGCTTTGAGATTAGACAAAACTTTATTATTAGGACAGGGTTGTCTGTGGACGAGCTGTGCCAGTAACGCTGCTAGTGTCCCGGCTGACAATCTCTGCAGCTCCTCGGAAGCCTCCTTCTTGATACTCTCCATGAGAGGTCTCACCACTGGGTTCAGTCGCTCGGGTAACGCCGCCAGCTGGGCCACCGCACTGCTGAGGGCGGCTTGGACTCTGTAACATGAATAGTTTATATTATCTTGACTCTCATTACATTATATACCTAATACCTAAGCAGACTTTGAGCTATTTTACATCATATGTGATTTACAGGCGACGTCGTCCGCGCTGTCCTCGCCAGTGCATTCACAGAGCAACGATCATATGCCAACAGCCGGCGACATGCATCGCCTGTGTCACGTGACTACACCCTACATGCAACTGTTACGTGTTCCCAAGGACGTAACAAGGAATGGAGGAATGAGTCATAGCCTATGTTATTCTTCTGGCAATTATAATTTACAAATGACTGAAGTCTCTTTCAATTATTTCGGAATATAATACGTGAAAAACTAATAAACATCTTCACTGAACAAAGGCGTTTGCTGGTAATATAAGTAAGACTATTAAATATATGCACGATGTACATTAATTAGTTTTTATGTGTACTATGCATGTCTGTCTGTACGTACGACACGGCGAGCGCGGCGTGCTCCCGTGTGGCAGCCCGGGCGGCCTCCAGCAGGGCGACGCGGCGCTCCTCTAGCGAGGCGGCCACCCTCTTACTGCGAGCCCCGGCCACCGCCGCTTCGCATCCCGCCGCCAGCATTGACACCTACGAGTACAAAATATCACCATATTATCGCTTAATTACAAATACCGTGTGAGCATTTCTCGATACATTAAACTGGTTAAAAATCCCGATCACTGAACATGTGCAGCGCCGTACCTGTTCTAGTCTCAGTATATTATTGTACTCTTCATTGTCCACAGGTAGTTTGTAATGTTTCATCATGGCCAGCAGGTCGCGCGCCTCCTGTAGTATCCTGTGACACGGACGTCATCGTTGATTCAATAATATATTAAAAAAACACTTATATCAATAAAATGATTAGAACTGTTTTAAATGAACTGAAATTCTGTCGAATAAATGAAATATAAGCCTTCCATTGATAGAGCTCACCTGTTACAGTTGAGAGCGACCTCATCATAGTACAGGGTCTGGTTGAGCGCGGTGTGCAAGGCGGTCACCAGCGACGGTGGCGCCAGTTTAGATACAACACTGAGATTGTCTTCCTGAGGTCACACATATTGAAGTTATTAATGAATTAAAATAAATACGAACGGCTGTAATATAATCTCCTACAAGTCAAAAAATAAAATATATAGTTTTATACATTATGTGGGTAATTTTGACAAACATGGTACAAATACTTTTATTTTTTGCATAGACTAAATCCATTAAATATCTGAAGACGCAACAGATTGATAAAAACCTTTATTTTATTTATTAAACAAAAGCAAAAATCCATAGTATTGTTCAAATATAAGTTACACTTGTTTCCGTTTGCTTTAGGTGTGGTGGGTAAAGTCCATATCGCAAGGAGTTCCGCGCCCACGACGCCAGCACCAGACCGGCAACCAGCCGCTGGAGAGCACTGCCGGATCTCAGGTACACTAACATAACCTGTACATAAAAACAACATTAAGCAACATACAATATTTCACATCGTATTATTTCTTCCAATTATTATATGAATAAAGAAAGATGAATTAGATAACTGGATTATAAATAGCTCTTTGAGCAAAATGATTCAGTATTTTAATAAAAAAAATAATAATGTTTGGTGTCAATTGATATCTAAGAAAAACTAATTAGATGACTAATTATGTAATTTAATTAAATGCAAGCATAATAAAATAAACTCTATTACCCTAACATAACAGTCAATGGGGCTCTCGTCTTCAGCCTTGTATTCAATCCCCGGGGCCGGTTGTACGAGGTAACAGGACAGATGACCTGGACATAAACAGCAGGACGTCACTTAGCAGACCAACAATTGGTTTCTCTATATTACCCTTACAACATTTATATCCTGAAGCGAACGTAGCATACATATTAATTATTATAATAAATCAAGCATAAATCAGTATACTGAGGAGTAACTATTATTCAGCTCGATAGATCAACAAGTGTGTCCAACTAACCCAACAACTCCGCTGCCAAACATCTAGCCTTGGTGACGTTGGCATCTCTGATAGCAGCCGACTGTGACTCGCTTCCACCAAGATACCATTTCTGACTTGGCCTCGGTTCACCTTCACTATTTGGTTGAATAACTCCACCAATCCGGACTCGGCAGGAGCGTTCCTATTGTTATATGTAACACTATATGAGTCAGTTAAACTTTGGCCTATTATGAATACAGGAAGTAATACTTTGATCAGTAGTAACTAAAATAAGGATGGGGTGAAGTTTTTGGGTGTATAAGAAATTATGTGTAAACACAGATAATAAAATTCTATATTGCTTAAATCTAAGGCACTCTTCTATTGAAAAGTCAGAAATCATAGAACATAAGTATAAATGTGGAGGTAACTTTCTTATTTGTAATGAACTTTGAACGATGGGTGAGGTCGAACCTTTGTGGGCGTGTGTAGTAATAGTGCAGGGTCAAGCGGCAGTCTAGCGGGTTGCATGGCGAGACACATCCAGAGCGAGAGCAGCGGACATGAAGCCACCAGGATCACACCCAAGTCTGCGTGATGGAGGAGGTTCTCCCACACCTGGAACAGAATACAAAACAATTACATATATCGAGTCATAAATTTGTTACTTGGTATGGACTGTCTAAAATGAAGTTTAATTTATGTATCAAACCATAAAAAAAAATATTAAACAAAAATCATATAAAACACTTACTAAAGCACAAAAGTAAAAGCAAGATTTTAAACATGTATTCTATAGCATACATACCATTGACAGTAATCCTTTGATAAGTGTGACAATTGTTTTATTAAATAACTCTGAGTAAGACCAGGAAGTTTCAGACTTAATATTAAAAGTGGATGGACGTACAAACATACAATGTATGTATAAGGATGTTTATGAACTGACCTGTAATGCTATCTCCTGTATATCATCAACGTGTTCGAACAACACCCTTTGGTACACATGCCGCATCGCATCCTGTAGTAGTTCCGGGGTCCATTGCAGGTAATTGTTGGAGTCCCCGTTCTCTTCAACTCGAGTGTCACTCCCTTGACTATTGTCTGTATTACTCTGAGCATCGTCCTTTTCATTTCCACCACCGTTCTGTCCGTTACTCGTTGTAGTTACGAGGGGTCTTGTGATTGTTCTCAGTGTTTGTAGAGTCGCTTTCCTCACCGAACTGGTGGAATGGTCGAGGTACGGCCACAGTCTTGGCAGAACATCCGCCAAATCAATGGGACTGGAATTGAATTATGTGTGTGAACATTTGTCACAACAACACAACTGTCCTTCACCTATACTATATATACTTTCAACATAAAATACAAGTAAATTGTAATTGATGTCTGAACCGAATAGATCACAAGCCTGTTTGCAAACAGGTTTCATGGTCGCAGTATATGCTCTTGATAAACTTAGAGAAGAAAAATTAAATTTATATAACATGTGGATAGTCCCTTATCGTCAATTACTAAAACAACAACTAGGAATGCAACATTCAATTAAATTTCAAAATATAATTTATAAAAAATAATCCCTATAATCTACTCAAAACGTGACTACCAAAGTTAAGCATAACAGAAAATAAGTCATACTGTAGGTGAGCGGCGGCGGCGGGCAGGGCCATGAGGGCAGCCAGCAGCGCCATATACTTGTGGGCGGGCGCCGCGAGCTCGTCCTGGTCCCGCAGCAGCGCCCACAGCCTCGCCGCCAGCCGCGCCAGCCGGTCCTGGCGGGCCGCAGCCAGGGCGTCCGCCGCCAACGCCAACGCCCCCGCCGCCACGCCCGACACGTCCTCCGCGGAGTCCTCCAACCCCGACATCAACAGCTCAAGAGCACCGCATTCGATTGCCACCTCCTGGAATAGCATAAGGTTCGCGGGTTAGTACAAAGTACAAAAGACAGTGATCAATGGATAGTAACACCTGAAACCTTGCCTTTGTTGGAATTGATGTATTGTTTTGTTGTATTAATCTTATTTTTAAAGAACCCATGCATCCTCACCTTCATGCTGATAGCAATGAAATGAAACTGGTTACTATTATTCTTTCGGTACTTATTATTAACACTATGAACATTCTCCTGTGGACTGGCAATTATCATTACTGGCATAGACATTGTATAGTTCTGACCCTCCTGGCTGCCAGTAGGTATTTGAAGGCCAGCAGCGCCCCGTGCCTGGCCTCCCACTGCGCATGTCGTGCGAGTCCTCCCAGCGCCCTCGCCACTAGCGACACTCGCTCAGCCCTCAGTCGTGACAGACACACGCCCAGGGCCTGAGCGCTAGACTCACGCACCGGGGCCACCACCTGTAATGAGACGAAATACATTTAAAGTTACCATTACTTTAGAGCTTCTCATTTTATAAACCGATTCATAGCGCAGGTTATTTAAGTCTTGACAGCGTATAGATTAAAGATATTCAAATCTACAAGTATGGATTAAGTTTGTATTACAAGTACAAATTTTGTTGAAGAGGACAAAGACAATAGAATGGACGTCATCAGGGTTTACATTTACCCAATGACTGTTAGAAAATACATAGTCTCAAGTATAAGTACCTGATCAGAAACGAAGTCTCCAAATCTGTCGAGCGCCAGCACACACAGTAAACGAAGCGCCATGTCCTCCAACCACTCCTGATGAGAGTCCTCCATCTGGAAGATAATATATTTTTATAACATGTTTTATGGCCACAAAAATTCATCTTGAAAACTATGAAGAATCACCTGCTGTGCAGTCATTCCAGCCTTCCATCCAGCGGAGCGCACGATAGGGGCCCTCAGTAACTCTCTTATAGCAGAGGCAGCCCCGTGCCTGGCCTCCCAGGCCCCACTGAGTAGCTGAACGGTGAGGGCCCCGCTCCAGGCCCCTAGGGGCCACCGATGACCTTCCCCCCAACTACCATCACGGCTCGGCACCGCACAACCAGACACCTCCACTGTAGATTATTATATCTAATGAATATCTGTTCGCATACATATTTAAATGCTCAAATAACATTTCCTACAAAGCAAAGGAAGAAACTATACAACTAGTATTAGTAATATATTAAAACATTTGAAATATTTTTCTTCGAAATTTTAGTTTAACTTAACACTGTATTAATGAAACAAACTAATAACAATTTGAAGACAAGTGAGAGTACACTCTACACATACAGATGGTATCGTCGGCCTGTTCCAGTTTGATCTTCTTCCGTTCTGGCTCCATGGTGGTGGTGGCGATGCTGGCGATGGTGGTGGTGGGCGTGGTGGGCGTCGTGGCGGGAGATTCCTCACAATCGCGGGACTTTTGCTTGCTGAAGGCCAGCCGAGCCTTACGCTTAGCCAGATTCATTTCACGCGAGCTGAGACCCTTCGACAACACCAGCTCCTGGACGGGACGCTGGAAAATAGAACATACAAGCTATTAATGTCTATAGACTTACTAATGAGATCTAAGACTGTCGCGAGTTTTATTCATTTAAATGAAACTAATGTATTTCAGATATACTGCGCGGATTTTATTATTTTAAAACTAAATAATGTCAGACATGCTCATCTCGTCTGCCCATGATCACGGTTGCTCAAAAGTAACCGAAAAGTCGGGAGAATGTAGTTTTAAAATAATAAAATCCGCGCAGTTTATCCGAAATATATTAGTTTCATTTAGACTTATTAATGGTTTTTTTTACCGTCTAACTTAAAAGAAATGGCTACCTAAATTTGTTTCCTTCTGAAATTTATATATATATTTTTTATAGGGACCATTAACCAGAAGACAGTTCCATTTAATGATTATCACAGACCATTCACAATATTTCTTTGGACTACGACTAATTTCAGCTATATTTTCTGTTACGGATGTTGCCAATAACGGTCACGGCTGGAAGGTCGACCGCCTGGACCTTGCTAACAGTTAAACAACTTACGACGAGAAACAGATCATAAGATATATATATATATATCCTTTGATCGCTGTTTCTACATCCAATTTATGAATTAATAACGTGTAAGTTCCACTAGACAGCTCCTCATGTATGTATATCCTTACTCTATTTGTGGGTGTAGTCGCTGTCTTCTGGATGCAGAGGTCCTCGTTGGAGTAGACCCCGCTGAGGTCCACCCCCAGAGACGCAGCCACGTCCAGACCCAAGCGACTGTTGAGGTTCTGGCGCTGTTTGGTCAGACGGTCCTTCATATCTGACGATTGAACGATAGTTAACTGATAAGATAATAATATAATTCAAATTATGCTGGAATCGTGTCTGTGTTCGAATGTAAAAGGGGAATTTTTATCCATTGATTTTTTTTTGATTTTGGAACTACATTTTCACGAAAACCAATCTATCATTACATATGTATGACAAATTTACAATGCTTCATGTCCAACCTGTAGCTGAAAGCGTCTCCTCATCCAGGTCATACTCGTGACCCTCGGATCCCATGAGATGTGCTCCATGTTCCAGGACACGTTCGATGTCGAACGTTTCACATCTCAGACGGCTGCTGTCATCTTGATCAATATCCTCCTCTATTACAATAGATAAAAAATTATAATTATAATACGTCATTAAACCATTAGAATATTTAAATATTTTCGGAACATACAAACATGCAGAATAAATACATTTCACACACGTCGTGACGTAAGGGTCAGGAAAGTTTTTATAGCCGTCTTAAAACTAACACGACTTCGTCACCCTTATCTATAATAATCGTTTTTATAAAACAACGTAATTTACCTCATCATTACAGTCAAGTTTAGTGTGTGATATTTACTTATTGTACATATATTTAAACGCTATTTAACATTACATCAACCTCTTAATGAAACTAGTTGCTTCAATCGATTTTGCTTGGCACTACATATTACGACATAATTACGTATAATATACCAAAATAAATACATTCTCGCCTGTCATTGTGATCATCTACATTACCGGATCGCATACTGAACATCCGCTTAATAGTTTTTGTGAGTTACAATAACAAACAGATAGCCAGTCATATTACAATACATTCGTATTTGTATACTGTTAATGTGGAAAATTTTAATATACATTAAATAAAAACAAGTTTTTAACTCAAGGAACGGGTAAATTGTTTTTTACGTTTACATTCTAGTCAAATTAAATAGAATATCATTATAACCGAATATACATCGTTAATGAGAGACAAAAAAATATCGTCGTCGCATGACTATTTATAATATATAACCGCCATATTGCAACTCCATGATATTATTGAGGATATCCGGGAGATTAATCGCAACTTCCTGTATTACAAATATAACTTTAAGTTATCATTATATATTTACTGAATGTTTAAGAAACATTAAAATTTCTTAATGTTAAATAATAGAATTTCTTTCGTAGTAAAACCATAACTAGGTTTAGACTTCGTTCGATAATCAAAAGGCATTGTATTGATCGCGTCGTCAAGGTCACGTGACAACCGCCATTTCAATATTTAGGTCGCAACACTCAAGATACAAACGATTACAACAACATTCAGATATGAAGTGAATCGTTGAAAACAATTTAAAGATTCAAGGATTGCAAGAAATGTCGTCAGAAGATGTAAATATTTCATCTTGTTTAATCGTAAAGTTTATCAGATCTTTATTATACAAAGTTATATGAAAAGATACGTGTCCCATTCTAAGAATCGAGACAATAGTATTGACGGCGTTCGAGTTACGCGACCGAGGAAACAATGACAATTATTATTGATAATAAATACATATTTAAGTTTTTCTAACAGAGACATTTTTTATCTGATCTAGAACATAATTATGTACATATAAAACAAAAGTGACGTAATTCGACTTTGGCCGTTTTTTTAATAAAAAAATTCAACAAGTCTTATCGCATGAATGTAATTGGTACCGCAATAAAAACTAACTATAAAACCGCACGATATTTTATCTTATGAGTTATTTTTGTTTTTACTATGTACCTTTAGCTGTGCATGGCGGGGGGAGCCACTCTGGGACATGTGATAATATCGCCTCTACCGCCTGTGAACAAAATATATATTAGCATAACATTATATAAAATAACATACATAGTTTTATATTCAGTATTTATTAAAGCTAAAGAAGTTTTACACGTTAATAAATTGTACTGTCAGATTCGTCAAGCGTGAAGCTATCGAAATTCCCGTTAAAATATGAAATTAAATCTAATTTATACCAATCGGCATTTATATTCCTATTACAAATATTATTGCAATATAAAAAAAATCCATGGCAATAAATAAAATTAAAGAATGTTGTAGTTTTTTACAAAAAAATAAATCACGCGTAGTTTATCCCAAAAATATTAGTTTCATTTAAATGAATATAAAACTCGCGAAAATATTAGATCTCATTATTAAAGAATGTTAGTAATTTCAAATTATGTAATAGCCTTTCATTAAGCACATATAAGTGTTTTTGACACCAACATCATCAGAACCGTGAATTTTGTCCTTCTGTCTGTGTATTCCGGCTAATTACTTATTAGGACCGAGGTTGGAGGATTGAAGGGTGTCTCACTCGCAACAGGTAATGTCATAAGAAGTAACTTAGGCGAATCTTTACCCGATTTTAAATAGTAGGATGATCTTAATACTATCCGTTTGTTACGCTACTAGTGCTCTAATTTAAAGCCGAGTTTCTTTTTAATATGATGTTAAATTTTGTGCCTGTAACCCGCAATTTACACTCACGTACGAGTTGCGAGACGAGACGTGTCTCGTGGGCCGAAGCACAAAGTGACAGTTGAATTAGTCGCTCGAGTGTGTAAATTACCGTTCTTATTACGACTATATTGAGACTGGAATCGTTTGTAATTTACACTCTCAGGCTACTATTTAAATTTTAAACTGTCACTTTCGCGACTCGTACGCGAGTGTAAATCCCGGGTAAAAAAGTAACCGCAAATTAGGGATGCTATCTGTTAAAAAGGAGAGATATCCGAGATGAAGTCCGAGAGAGTTAGCGCGCAACGCCGCTGCGGCGAGCGCAATGTTTATTAGTGAATAACATTAAATTGACAGTATGTAGTTTGACAATACCATCTCTTGAGCAGAGTACGAATTAGCTTTTATGAACAGCTTATTAAACAAAATCCTCCACAATAATATTAAAAAATTCTTATCTTTAGGTCTCACGCAGTTCCTTGTATTTATTTAAAGATTATTCCATATTATCTTATCAAACGTATGCATACGGGTTATATATATATATATATATATATATATATATATATATATATATATAGCGCATTTAGTACCTTTGCCATTCCGAGGTGATGCGAATTCATTAAGGAAATACGAGAACATAACGTAACATAACGTTAAGCGAAATTACATTAATCTTTATTTATTCTGTTCGTTTATGTTTTTTTGATTGTTTGTGTATCAGACCTGTGTAGCAGCGACCCTCGTCTCCCAGGCCGGTGACCGCAGGTGTTTCATGAGCCTGGCCAGCAGGCGGTGCAGTTCCTCGGGATGAGCCTTCTGCACTTCCCCGAGCTGATTGGCGGCGGCTCGCCTCGTGGCCGGACCCGCGCCCGCCTCCAGCAACACGAACAAACGATCCAACCTGGTGTGATGAAGGAACCTGTCACTTTGACTGTGTGGCGATGATGACTGATGTTGTATAACTAAATCATCACCCAATTGACACAAGTCCGAACAGCTTATTCAAATTACATATTTCTATCAGATCAACTATGTCTCGATTATTGCATTACATACGTAATACATTCTAAATATTATTTTAGATGCTTGGTTTTATTTCCATGGGTAAAACTTTTTTTTTTATTATTAAATTAAGTAAATAAAAGACAAATGGATTCTTGGTATATATTAGTGATTATGATGAAATTAGTTTATTAATAGCTAAAACACATGCCTATATAAACCTAATAATAAAAAGATTTAGCCATAAATATTTAAAAAATTAATTAAAGAATTGCAAATGATTAAGTTTAATTGGAACTTTTGCATTGAAAAATAATTGCTTCAATTAAGAGTTGTTGTTAATAGGGAATAAACATGCACCACGAATTTTATAGTACTGTGGTTCCTTATAATTTAATCTGTGGCATTCAGACACATGTACCTTGTTCTTACATTAGCATTCACCACTGATATTTGAATGTATTTTTTTTTAAAGTGCTTATGAACTCATTTGTATTTATCAACAATATTTTTGATAAGCTACATTTATAACTTTTTGGAGTATGCTGCCGAGATAATTAATGTCCTGATACTTTTCATGAAGAAATTAATATCGCTGTTCTGAAAAAAAGGACTGGTGATATTCTCAAACAATTGGCTGAGATTCATAAAATTTATAAATATGACTGTAATTACACAGACCGATTAAAAGTGACTTAGTAAGTGTTTGATGTCATTCACTATAACCGAGTTTAGGAAGAGATTGTAGAACATCACTAAATCTATGTTGTGTGGCCATAAAAGCAAGTATTCCTGTTTACATCGAGATCTCTGAGAATACGAAAAGAAAATTCAATAAACATAGTAGGTTTTAGAAATGGACACCAAAATACGGGTGCCACATAAAAGGATTCTTTGGAATAGGAATTATTTCAGGGCACTTCACTAATTACAATAATGTATCTGATGTGACATACTCGGACATAATTAGTAAGTATTTAAGGTGAAGTTAGTATTGTCATTTGACTCTGGCTATTATTATGTAGTATTTATATAGTGAATAACTGTACATAAAAAACTACTCATAGTTTCAGTGATATTAAAGTATGTATAACATTCTTATCACAACTAGTAGCTTTATAATAATTTTCTCCTCTAACTTTACTTAATCGTGAATATTAAACATTTAAATTTAAATTATATAAAAACAATCAATTTAACTTACGCCTTAAAATCTAGTATAAGACTACTTCCAAAGGTTTTTCCTTTAAATTCATATATTGGAATAACCTAATTGAGATTAAAATTAGGTCACCTAAACAAAGATTAGATATGACTAAAGCATATTTCATGTCGAGTCAATATGATTTTACCAAATGATGTTACAATAAGGATTTAAAGAAAAAAGTCTAAATAAAACTAATCCCATCACCACATATCGGTTACTTAGTCATAAAACTTACCGAGAAGTCATTTTCAGAATTTAAATTCAGCTTCAATGTTTTTCCTATAACAAAAATATATATTACATACATGCGGATTTTACAATCTTTTAGATAGAACAAATAATAAAAAATATGGGTAGCATATATATTTGAAAGAGGCTTTCGAACAACTTTTTTTATCAACAAATATTGTTGATGTTAAATATCTAGACTGTATAAATTGCAGTGACAATTAATAAGACAACCATGACCTCACTCTACATCTATATTTCTAAGGCTGAAAAATATTTTTACTATCATAAAAAATATTTAATACATAGTACAAAAACATATATTGGCTTTTTGACAGCTGACAAATTAGTTTACTTTTTTGAACCAATCTGAAAGTATTTTACACAGAGTTAAAATGTTTAAGATTTTTTTATACTGTACTCTATGTTGTTATAATTCAAGAGTCTAGACTTAAGATAATTATTGAATTAAAACAAACCCTACAAATGTAAATTTAATTACATTTATAAATATCACACATAACATTTGTTGTGTTAAGTTGAATAATTGATTGTTTTATCTAAAATTTAAATTTTTTTGGAGGATATTATTTAAACAGTCTGTTGCCTCCACACTATCGTTGATTATTTGTAAGTATAAAAAGGATTTCAATAAACCTATTATGAATATATGTATTTATAAAATTGTTGAAAATAAAAACGAATATTAGGGGTATGAGTTCTTAACTTAAACAGAAAAAAAGAATCCTCTATATTTTGAATATTTTATCATCAATAGTGATGTCTATCAGGCACTGTTGATAATAACATGTCAGTCACGAAATTGTACGTTAAAAACTATCGTAGAAAACATAACTACTTTGCTACATCATTAATGGAACTAGAAAGTATCAAGGTTCATTTAATTAGATAATAGACGTATCTGCATTTACTTTTATCAAATACGTCACAGTTGTTAAATGTATTGGCGAGACAGGAGCAGCGCATGTTCACACTATAAATCAATACTCCATCAATAATACAGTTCAATTCTCATAAGGAACATGAAGTTGTATTGTAAATATTTTTTCAATGTTTGTAAATCAATTTGGGGCGCGTACGTAACACTAATGTCTATGGATTCTACAGAATGGGATGTAATAGTAACGGTATGTGTAACGTGAGCCGCTCACGCATGGTAACATATGGCTGGTACATTGTATTGATTTACAAATCAATTTCCCCTTTAAATAGACATCACCATTATTAAGATACTTAATGGTGTTCGTAATAAATAAAATGAAATGAAATAAAATTAAAAACGTATTAGGAATTTTGATTGGTAATTGATATTGATATTTTTCGGTCAACTCTACATTCGTTTCTCTTTAATGAAGGGTTTCCAGGTGCAGGTACAAAAGACACTTACTTTGTGTACTAGTGCACATATCACGTCACTGCACTTAAATCCATCCATATTTTAGTCCACTTATGTATCCACACGACAACATTTTCGTCAAAATGCACAAACAAAAAAAACCAAATAGACGAGAGGAAGCGCATCGTTCAAGCTTTAAATATATACTGACAGCCATGCTGCTGATGAGTCCGTCTTTATTGTGCACTAGGGCGCTGATTGGACGAATACGGAATGTCAAAAAAGGAGTAAGTACAAATTTGCGCCAATCAGGAGTTAAAGTTTACAAATTCTTGATGTGTTGCCAATTGATCACTTTTGAAAGATGATGCTTATGACGCTACTTCTGCAATACATGAGTTCAATATATTTAATTGACGCTTAAAAAATTATTCAATAAAATATTGTATTCAAAAACAGCTAATAAGAAAGCCTTTCATAAAAAAAATATTCACTTTTTTTTTAAGTATTAGAATATATTTTTTTTATTAATAAGCAAAACACCAAAAACTGAATTATGTATGGGCACATTTACATTCACAACATTATTAACGAAAAGTCATTGTCAAATAGTATAAAACAAACTACTGACTGCTGTCAAACTTCATCTGGTGTCAATACATTGTGTTTTGAACATTTTAGGTTAACTAAGATACACATTTATTGTTTAACATATTTCATCAAAGAAAAAATATATAAATATGGCTAAGAAACGAAATAAAAATATAGACAAAAAAAAGAAAATTAATCTAGTGTTTGATGAAGCAAAGCGAAAGTACGTACACTACAAATTAATGAAACAGAACCAAGCAATAGTTATTTCTTTATTTCGTGGTTATTTCTAGGGACTATCTATGTGGATTTCGGAAAAGAAAGCTAGAAAGAAGAAGAAAGCTCAAGAAGAAATACAACGTCTGTTAAAAGAAGAGAAGCGGAGAATAAAACAAGAGGTAACATTCGTTATTGTAAAGCTAGTGTACATTTTAAGTTTATTATCATGAAATCAACACCTTTCATACAAACCAAATACCTCGTTACAGAACAAAGAATCTTATAAAAAGCTTGTTGTTTCAAGCCGGCCCATCCCCGACATAGAACAATTGCTTCAAGAAGAGTATGAAGATGACGATGTTAATGTTAAAATTGTCGAACTTTCGACAGAAACCCTTCAAAAGAAAGATATCGTTATAGGAGAGAATAGACCTAAAGAAATTGTAGAGAAAAAGCAGAATAAACAACAAGTAAAAAATAACATGGATATTATTCCTGGCATGGACACACAAGAGGAAGATGATGAAACAGGTGAAGGGGACGAAAACACAGACGGTGATGACCAATTAAAATCTAAAAAGGAGGTAAAAAAACTATTGAAAAGACAGGCAACAAAGAAATTACAGAAAAGTAAAGTATTCCAAATGAAATCCAAACTAGACAGAATACAGAACAAGAAATCACAGAAGAAAAAGGCCAAGACTGAACAAAGGAAAGAGAAATCTAAAAAGAAAAACCACAGGAAGAAGCATTGATTTTATATTGAAGTTAAATTCTTATATAACAATAAGTAAATCGTAACACAACATATTGTTTTTAATTTAAAAAAGAATAAACCGAGGTAGGTTGTGTGATATTTCACAACGTAATATGGCATCCGACACAAACAAACATTTTCATATTAATATGAATTAATTGTGTCCTTGATACAAAATGACTGGTCAAAGCAAATAATTCTCATTTCTTTTGTTTTATCTTTTTTGTCTTTGTATCGCTAACGGCCAAACTCTGTTTGAGTACTCTGGGTGACTTTCGTTTTTTTATTTCTGAAGGGATTTTCTTAGAACTCCTGTCATTAGTTATCACGATGTCAGGACACTCTATGTTTTCTGACAAATTGCATGTTTGAACTTCTTGTTTGGGTGATTTTGTAGTTTTTACATTTGTCTCATTTTCTAGTTCGGATGAAATTAAACCTTTCACTTTAAGAATATCACCATTTCCATCTTGTAAACTTGTGTGGGTTAGCTCTTTAACCTCATGATTGTTGATTTTATCCAAACCCATTTCCATTGGTTCACTTTTAATAATCTTCCCTGGTGATTTCTTTGGTGACCTCTTATATGGAGACTTCTTATCCTTCTCGCTTGAAGGACAAATATCATTATTTAAACATTCCTGACAGTTGGGTCCGATGGGTAAACAGATCGTCTGACCGAATCCTACCATTAAATGATTGACTTCACTCCAAAGCTCAAATGGCAGCCATGATTGTAATGCTTTTCGAGTATCTTCTGGTGTGGATGTAGATTTTTTAACCCATCCTATTCTGTTGCTTATTCTATGGACGTGGGTGTCAACACCTACACAAAGGTAAATTGAATGTTTTGAAGTATATAGTTAATTGGAAGTCATTTTGAATATATCTCATTGTCTTACCAATGCCAGTCACTTTATTCCAAGCAACTTTCATACAAATATGTGCCATTTTAGGTCCAACTCCGGTAAGCTTGCAGAGTTTATCCACCGAGTCTGGTATGTCTCCATCGTACTGATCTTTCAATGTTTGTGTTGTCTTCTTTATGTATTTTACTTTTGTCTGAAAATTTTTATTTGTATTCTGGTCAAGGAAAATATAAATTGTGTAATAACTATTCAGTTCTATAAATAATATGTGATTGCTGTCTGTGTCTTTGGAACGAAATTTCACAATAATGATCGAAATATATATATATTTTTAATTTTATTTAAAGATTAATTTTATAAAAATCCTTTTGTAATAAAGTTTGATGGAATATATGAAATTCATATAAAATCCTTAAGTACTGAATTTTTAAAGAATGTTTCCATTTACAACCGCCCAGGGTAATACATTGGAATATAGCATTGAAAATCTAATCAAATTATTTAAACTATCTAAACAAATATAAAACTATTTGGAACTTTGTGTATTAGAATAGTTCACCCTGTATAATAAATTCTCTTTTCCATAGTGTACATTGGTATACATTGGTGTGATACACAATTCTTTCTAGACAATGTTTTTTATTAAAAAGCTTACAGGTATTGCTTCAGGCTTTCACACTTTCAACGGAAGAATACAAGGTGTCAGGTGTGTTATGAGAATCATGCTTGGAGCTAGTAGATCCAAATATCTAATAAATTAGTATTGAGACAATTACAGTTAATACATTAGTAGTTTAAGGTGATCTGAAGTACAAGTCAAGGTCAGTATCAAATGAATCAAGCTTCATTGGCCATGAGTGAGAATATTCTTTGAAATAGCTGGAGAAATAGGTTGGACTGGAAGGAGAGCCAAGGCGAACAAATAGGAAGGTCCTTCCATTATACAAATTTCAAGCTATGTAATCTGATAACAGCAATTATTTTTTATTAATAAATAAGTACCTTCCAAAACCCTACGGGATAAATAAGTTGACCTAATTCCTCATCACTCATATCCAAGATGTTGTCCACCGTCAGTCCTTTAGCTCTTAGTCTTTCCATGGCTGCAAATGTAACTTGATCCTTGGTTTGACTGGACAGCATGAGGGAAATCAGACTTTGATACCTCATTACCTATTACCATAATAATGAATATACAATAAGAGAAACTAAAAGTTATTTCAACAAATCGTTATTAATATATAACTATACATTACTTTTGGAGGAGCATCTTCATCCATGGACATGTGACAACCCATTGAATCCACAGGAGCATCGTTGTTTGCTCTCATATTTCTCAAATTTATCAAAAATTCTCGCCATTTCGGTGGTTCCCACAAACCTTCTTGATCCTTAAACATTAGTTGTTTGATAATAAAAATAAATTTATATTTTATACATTTTTATTTAATTTCAAACCTGTTTAGTGGGAGACTCCTTATCAAATTCAATTTTCACAGGTGGCTTCTTTTCAAATTTAAATTTGTTTAAATCAAGCATAATATCCGTCGAAGATTGTTCAGGCTTATTAATAATACTGTGTAATTCATTCTTCTTTAAAGCTTTTGCTACTGCAACACTCGTTGAAGCAAGTTGTTTTCCTTTTTTTGGAGGCATATTATTGTTTCGTAAATTGAAAAAAAAAGGTTTTTTATAATGGTACTATTATATTATTTAGTATCAACTGTTAATGATTCGTGATTCAAAAAATGAACATTATAATCAATGTAAAATAAGTTGAAACTTGCGCGCGATTTTCATTTACTACCTATCAAAATTATTAAAAGAAGAAAGTTGTTTCTGTTTTGTAGTCCTATTCATTTAACCATTAGTTAATAGTTAACTTAATTTCTTTTTAATACATAGAGATCTTTATTTTATTTAATATAATCAATAATCATAAAATATAAACTTTAATATTACTCTTAAAAACAATATTATTTATGACTATAGTTAATAAGAAAATATATTACGATCCTCATATATTTATAAAAAATATATATATTTAAAATAATAAATACTTTTATATACAAGGTTTCCTTCTAGCTTCAATTAGGTTTCTTTTATACATATATAGAAAAAAAAAATTAAAATTAGCAAAACATATGAATTAATTTTATAACCCTATAACATTTAATTGAAAACGATTTTAAGTGATCGTTTAGTTTAATGAATTTTCTTATCTCATTTTTAAAAAAAATAAATTATCTTCCCATCAGAAAATATATCAAATGTTAGAATAGCATAGTTTATATTGACACATTTGTCGTTTGTCAACTGTCATTTATTAATTACTAGGTGGGTACATTGTACATACTGTCAAAGTATGTGCAAAGTAGACTACGGTGTTCAGTTGAATTAATAAATAATAGAAATTATAATTATTAAAACATAGAGGAAATTATTAATTGAAACACAAAATGGCAGAATTACTTTTAGATCCAAATATTCGTGTGTGGGTTTTTTTACCCATAGTCATCATCACTTTCTTGGTTGGAATTGTGAGGCATTATGTGTCCATAATCCTTTCATCTCAAAAAAAGATTGAGTCATTCCAAGTACAGGACAGGTATAGTAAAAACTAAAAATACAGTATTTGTTTTGTGCACAAGTGTCCTAATGTAACCTTACTTTTAGTCAGGTCATGATAAGAGCTAGGCTTCTTCGAGAGAATGGTAAATATCTGCCCAGACAATCTTTTAACATGCGCAGACACTGGTTCAATAACGAGGATACAGGATATTTCAAAGTGCAGAAACGGGCATCAACTTCACAGGCAAGTCTCACCACAATTATCACTGCTAAAATTATAATTAATTATAAATAATTTCAATTACTTTAAATTGTAGAACCCCATGACTGATCCAGGTATGATGACGGATATGTTAAAAGGCAATGTCACTAATGTATTGCCAATGATAGTGATTGGAGGCTGGATTAATTGGATGTTTAGCGGTTTCTTAACAAGTGAGTCCCTAGTTGCATGTATATTTAACAAGAAAATAATGTTTAGAAATTCTAGTTTAAATGTATTTAAATTCTTATAAATAAGTATAGAATTCATAAAGATATATATATTTTTTTATTACAGCAAAAGTACCATTTCCCCTGACTCTTCGCTTCAAGCCCATGTTGCAACGTGGTGTTGAGTTGGCATATCTGGATGCATCCTGGGTTTCTTCGGCGTCCTGGTACTTCCTTAACGTGTTTGGTTTACGGACTATATATGCACTTGTACTAGGAGAAAACAATGGTAAGGCTAGTATTTGTATAAATAGTGTACTACTAATGTGATGTACAAAGGATAACTTATCTCTTAAAAGAAATCTCTACCAGAAACCCTTTTGATAGAGGAAAGTAGATAAGAAATGTGGTGTAGGTACAATAAAAATAGAAAAAAAAGGTAAATAAAGATATATATAAGCATACAAAAAAGATTATAATTATATAAAATTTACACATAAAAATATACAAGTAGTATAAATAAATAAACATTACATATCAGAAGGTAAAAGTGACAAAGAATGTCTCGAAGTCGATGTTTTGAATTAGTTGTGACAAGGCCGTCATCTCTCTTTATGTGTTTCAATACCTTATAACTTTCTGGTATGTCAAACAGTTCATCTTTTCATTCAGTAATAGATAAGCTTATGGATGCTGCGTTATAGTGTATCAATGTAAGTTAAAGATGTTTAAAATAAACCAATCAGATTGTTTTTTCTTATAAATAATAATCCTTTAAAGATTTACACTGTGTTTATGTATGTTAATTTTAATTGAGTTGAAATCTTTTGTTAACAGCCGCGGACCAGTCTAAGGTGATGCAGGATCAGATGTCTGGAGCTGCTATGGCTATGCCTCAGGACCCTAAAGCTGCCTTCAAGGCTGAGTGGGAAGCCTTAGAGATCACAGAACATCGTTGGGTGTTGGCTAGTGTTGAAAATGATCTACTGAATCCCGAAGGAGAGTAAATGCATTTATAGCCTTACCAATTTGTAGGTAGTTTGACTTGTTAGATAATTTATAATATATTTAATAGATGTGTTTCAGACATATTTAGATACTGCAATCTCATATGTATTGCCATACAAATGAAATTCTTATCAAATAAAATTGTTTCCGCTAGGTAATCAAATAATAAACCAATATAAAAATTTTATAAATAACTTTATGCAAGTTTAATTCAGCAACAATTTCTGTAGCACACAGTCCAATATACATGTGAATTCAAGGGTCATCAGAAGCTAATAATGTACATTATATTGCTTTGTTTTGGTGTTTCGGGACATTTTTTATATGAAGATAGAATGTGAAGGTTATTATTTAAATTGTTTATTTTTAATATGTACATGAACTATAATGAAAGATAAGCTCCCAATGTTTCTTTTAATAAAACCCAATACATAATTTAAACTAAAAATATTATTGTAAACCTGAATGAATACACACTTTGTACTGTATATGCTTATACATTTCTTGGACCCTGACATTATAAGGATCGTTTCACACTGGAGCAAAACAATCCTTTAATAGGCCTTAACTAATTTATTTATATACATGCAATTTGATTTCAAAATATTCCCATTGGTTATACTGCATACATAAACTACTTCATATATACGGCCTCTTGATCAACCAGTTACTTAAATTAAAAAAAATTAAGACATTGAATGTTTCCTTAAATATAAACATGAAGAAATATCTGGATACCGAATTTTGTGAATAAAATGCTTGTAACTTAGCAACATCATTAAGGAAAAATTTCTAAAGTACATAAAACATTTTATTTTGAATAAATCACTTGTTTTACATCATTCGATATATTTAGAACACACTCGGTAGATATTAACTAAAAATGTGTGTAATTATATTTTGATAATATTGTTTCTGTGGTGCATGTTACATAGAGTTTACATAAAAATCAAATGTATATTAAAAAATATATTTTACAACAACCGAATTAGAATTCTATATTCATAATTAAAACACGTGGCTTTGAATATTTTATTAGTTTTGTTGGAAATATTTATTAGAACAATGTTGTGTTATGGACGTCAAACAAAAGTGCATTTGGAGTAACAGAAGATGTACAAATTAATGTCAAATAGGAAAATAGGTCCGGCGATTTGTGGTGAGTTATAAAGATGTAGTTTGGTCTGGTCGAGAACTGGTCGGTGGCAGGTGGTGATCGATTGGTGTTATTTCTTAATGAGCTGTACAACGTCCTGGTCGTGGACTGTGTGGGCGATGCCGACCCGCTGTGGTGAGTACTTAGTACTGGTTCCCCACACTAGCGCATACTTCAACTGTGCCGCCAGGGAACGATGGATCGAGTGACACACATGCTCGATTGTTACGCCCTGAGAATTATAACATGTCAAGTAATAATGAGATCTAAGACTTTCGCGAGTTTAATTCATTTAAATGAAACTAATATTTTTCGGATATAATACGCGCGCTTTATTTTTGGTTAAAACTACGAGATGTGAATGTCTGTCAGTCTGGCAGATATTCACATCTCGTTTTCCCGTGATCACGGTTGCTGAAAAGTAACCGAAACGTCGGGAGTATGTACTACATACTATGTAGTTTTAACCAAGAATAAAGCACGCGTGGTATATCCGAAAAATATTAGTTTCATTTAAACGTCAAGTTATCTTTTATATACCACAATTATATAAAAATATTTTTTGTTTCTTGGTTATAAGTTATTAGGTATTTTTTTTAATGATTATCCATTAATAAAGGTCGGCTACTTGTAGAGTAGCTAAATACTATATGTATATGTATACCTTTCTTAATATCAGTCCGTCATCAAAGTCTGGCGGTTGACCAGGTTTCTTGGTGTAAACTCGGATCAACGACAGATATTCCCACAGTGTTTCTAACAGGAAGTCCAAATTTAATTTCATGTTACAACTGGAAATAAAGAATTTTTTTTATTAACTAACCGTGCGACACTGAAAGGTAATGAGGACTGTACTTATAATTAATTATACTGACACATTAAAAACTTTTTATAATTTTTGTTTTCAATAATTTTGTAAAAAACGAAAAGGAACATTTTGCTCTGTTGAATAAAATGTTTACTGTTTTCGATACATCGAAGTCTAAAATAAAGTTTTGAAAGAATTTTATACAACTAAATAGCAACAACCGGCTTGATTTTAGTCACGTTTAAGTTAGTAGTCAGCACCTGGCATTCTTCACTATTCGCAAAACACATTGAAAGTAACATCTGAATACTGAGCCTAAGGTAAATACCACAAAACCTTTCAGGTCTGATATGAATAAAATATTTTTCGACAAATGGAGAGTAGCTGAATTTAACTTTTAACCAATTACCGGTCTCAAAATCAAAGCACTTATCTATCAATACCAATCGGATAATCCCAAATTGTGACATTTCGTTGTCCTTCACTCTCTGTAAATATGAAATGTTAAAAATATTATTTAATATAGTGAGATTTTCGCATTTTTATAATTGATATCTTATTTGTAGTATTGTACCACTTATTTGTAGTACAGTACCACAATAGTACCACTTGGATGTTATTGAATTGTAACACAGATCTTTTGTTTGGTCTGTTTAATAGATCTCCAAAAAAATAATTGCCTTTTAACTCCATATTGCTTTTGAACCTTTAATACTTATTTAAAATATAACACCATGGAATTACGATTGATTGAAATTAAAATCATATTACGTTTTTACTGACATTTTAAAATACCTACCTTTCGATGCTAAGATGAATTATTTAAAAGGTAATGGGTTGAATACTTTATGATGTGTATAAGTGGGACCAAAAATGTCTATAGAAAAGTCTAAGTTGTCTATTATGGGAAATATGTTATTCCTTTATAAATCTATGTGTCTGGATATATACTAATTTATAAGTACGTTATATATACCTCACGACGACCGTGTGTGATTGTCTAGCGATGCGATCCACCTCCTGTATTGATATCTGATCGATCTTATTGTAAGCGTACAGACACGGAAGATACACACGGTTGCCAAGAATGACGTCTATCAGCTCATCAGCGGAACAGTCTTCACGGAACAGCACCTGGATATATACCAAATAGCGTGAAAACAACAACACACACACACAACATGTGTGTGACATATATGTATGTACGTATATATTAAAATAAAATAGGAAGCCAACAGCTACAATTAAAATTCTTCTGTTAAGTTATATTAAATATCTGAATGACAGGTACCTTATAGCTTATACCATAAATTACAAGTGTAATTGATTTTATAGGAATAATTTAATAGCATTAAAACCAGCGAGGTTATATTATATTCAATAATAGATACTTAAATATCTTGAGTGATAGATGATGATCTTGTGTTGGCAAATATAGTACATGTAATATATACCTCGGCATTAAATATTTTATATTCGTGAAGGATCATTTGGACCATCTTCTCATCAACTTTGGTGAGTTGACATGTTGAGTTAAAAGATAGACCGCCGCCTTTCTTGACCTACAAAATTAATTATGTTATAAAATTATATACCGAATCTATACTATAAGAAACAACATATAAATAATTATATGGGTACATAGTTTCATATTTGGTGCAGCGAGAGCATGTCATGATGACTGATGAGTGTGTTTTACTCTTATTAACATAAATACATTATATACAGGTTGTAAATACTTGAAACTTCCCTCAATATCAAGTTTCTCATATAAATATGCTTAAGAATCTACAAAAGATCCAAGGATCATCGAGAGAAAAGTCATTTACAGCAAACTTGCCTAATAACTGTATTATGGAGAGTTTTATGTACTGTTTTATGTAGAGCACTGGCTCTAGAATTGCTATTCTTTATGAAAGTAATAAATAGGTACCTTAAAATATATATTGGGCTTGTTCTTATTGAGTCTGATGCCGACACTCTCCAGTTCCTTCTCAAGCAGGGCACGATGTACATACGGCTTGGTGGCGTCCAACATCATCAGCACCAGATCCGCAGTACGAGCTACTGCTATTACCTGAAATATTATTTATATATGAACAATGATCTTAACAAAATCCAAGACACAGCCTGTATATTCTCAACATAGTAGAATTAAAGACTTAAATGTTTAGTCTGGTTGCAATACAACACTCAAAAAAAATAAATCATTTTGAATATATATACATTAAATGTATGCCAACACCCATTCTTACCTGAAATTCAAGTTTTCAAAAGTATCAAAAGTTTTGTTTTACAAATTGAAAAGGAAGTTTTAGGAATTCTGTTGACTGTCCAATTTATTTGCCATTATTTTATTCCTTCTGACATATCTTTATTGTAACCATTTTTTACATTTGCATAATAATTCCTAGTATGTGTGTCTAAATAGAACTAATTTGAGAACACTCACTTGCCGTCCCCTTCCTTTGCCCTGAGCAGCCCCTTCAATGATACCAGGTAAGTCCAACAGTTGTATATTTGCTCCACGATATTCAATTACTCCGGGGATGCATGTGAGAGTTGTGAACTCGTAGCTGGCAGCCTCAGAGTGAGTGTGTGTCAGAGTTGATAGCAGGGTGGACTGGAAATAGCATTCGTAATTAAATATTGTACATTCAAGTTATAATAGGGTTCACTAATTCTTAGTAAATTCTTAGTACAAATGATGTTTTATTCTACGCATTATATGACTACAAATCAAATCCAAATTGGTTTTGTAGTTTTAGTGTAATTGAGGAAACACTCATATACACTTACATTAATAGCGGTAGAAGTATATTCAAGTTGATTTTTCATTTCAACAATAACAATTAACAAAATTTATGTCAGTAAAGGCAACTTGTAGCTGTACACTTTTGTAGTTTTAGTCATATGCATATATACATAACTTTATTTTAAACCTAATAAATAGTAAAATAGGGGTTGCATAATACTTATATAAATTATTTTACTTTGACAATGGAGCATAATTAAAAACATATTTTATATAGCTTTGAATTAATTTGTGAAACAGTTATTTCTTGGTTAATATCAACATTACACCAATACCCACCTTACCAACTGAAGGGAATCCTATTAAAGCGACTCTAGCATCACCAGACTTCAATACATCAAATCCTTCCCCTTTCTCGCCTCCTTTCTTAGAAGGTTCCAGCAATTGGGATCTATATTTCGCTAGTTTTGCTTTTAATAAACCCAAGTGGTATTCCGTTGCTAGAAAATACGTAATTATAATTTTAAAAATATATAATTGTTAATAGGTTGATATATATAGTTTACCCTGCAAGTTGGAAAATTGGAAAAATGAGGTAAGACCTGTTAGAAATTATTATTATTATATTTACCTTTATTTTTCTGAGTTCTAGCTATTTCTTTCTCAATTTCCGAAATTTTCTCCAAAATACCCATGGTTTACCTAATTTAACTACAATCAATGCGGCAAAAATATAACACTTAGCAATAAACCCAGTTATAGTATCTTCAAGTAATAACTACAATAAAAAATATCATCCCTTTATGACGGTTAACTTAATAGTAATTAACATAAATTAAATACTTTTGTTAATTCAACTTAAAAAAAAACGATAGCAAGTTAGGTTAGTGAATTGGAGTTCAGTGATGTCAACATGTCAACTGAAAAATGACATTCGTCTGACAGTAGATAAGAGGTAGAAAAAATAAATAGGTAATTTATTTTCACATTACCATTATTAAAAACGTTTCTTAAATTCAGCTTATTTCATATAAAACACGCAGACGGTAAAATGGTATCCCAATATTTCATAACAATAAAGTTAGTTTTATTATAATCGAAGACTATGTATACTTTTGTGAAACTAACCATCATTGAGCCTTTCGTAGCCTAAGGGATTTAATAAAATTAATAAAATGTATTCATATATTTGCAACATTTTAATAATAAAGACGGAATGAGGATTGTCGAGTTTTTGATAATTCTTATTTTTATTAAGAGGTATTGTTTTGCAGAAAAGGGTAAAATAAATATATTATTATTTATAATGGAAACATATTCAAAACGAATACATGTGCAATACCTAGTATAATTTATTCAATTACTATGTAATGTTATTTTTTTTATAGTACAAGAGCTGGTGAAAGACAAACAAAATCCTTAGAAGAATTGGAACTAGATTTCGAAGATGAAAAGAATTCAATGTTAGCTACACCAGTATTCGGTGAATAGAATTAATTATTCATTAAAATTTTAGTTATTTCGTTGACAGAAATGTTTAAATGCTTATATATATTATGAATAATTTTGTACGTTTCTACTTTGAAAAATATTTTCATATGTCATGTGTAGAAGAAACGACTTATGAAGATTTTTATGACGAAATTGATAACAGAATTGAATTAGATGATTCCATGAATATGATATTTTTTGGTCCTCCTAGTTCTTTCTTAAGACTTGATGCAGAATCTATTTTACACATACTGACAAATACCAAGAAAGACTTGATACCGATTTCTCGGACATTGTTAGCTTGGGATGTAGTGACAGGTAACATTTCAAACAACTATTTATCATCTTGACTAAAATTTAATTTTTATAACTTATAACAGGTATAAAATGTTGCAGATGGAAAAACTTCTGCTTTTTTACAAGGTCGGGAGTTTCTTGCCTTTGGAAGCCTTTTAAACGATATACCCGAAGAAGATTTATATTATGTAAATTTTGGAGATCCATCTGTTTATAAATATTTCGCGAAAAATTATGTCAATTTAAATAATAGAAAGGTTATAATTTATCAAAACGTAATTTAAAAAACTTCTTTTATCTATGTTTGGCGCAAATTGTAACAAATGATTTTCTATTCTAATATAAAACTGCTAGTTCGGAGTTTTGGCTGCAGCGTATAGACGATATTATGGCAACAACTGGTATAAAAACGGTTTCCTTGTGAACGATCTCGGATACATGTTGTGTGGATTTCCGTCACACGATTTGAAACGCATAACGCCATCTACTTTTAAGGAGCTTACATTTGACGTTCTCAGTAAACTTGGTAGATGTAGTACTCATCAAAAGCTGGTACATAGACCTGAATTTATAATTTTACTAATAAAATTAACTTTTAATATGACAAATAACATTTTTTTAATGTTCATAGACTTTATATAATATAGCCACACATCCTGATGCTTACGGAGAGCCGCACAAATGGTCTTCGCATGAAGTTGGCAGGCTAAATTCTTTATTTAATTGTAATAATAATATGAGCACTTAATATAGAATTATTATTAAATAGAGATATTTTAAAAATACCATCAGCATACAACAACTGAATATATATATTTTTTTTTAATTAAATAGCCTGTAAAATATTTAAATAGAGTCAAGCGTAAGATCCAATTTATGTTCTTAAATTCTGTATTCCTAATATAAAACGTTTTTCAGGTATACCAAGAGAGGAAATAAGTTCAATTCAATTAGAAGCTATAGCAGCTATTAGTCCAAATGTAATGAAACTTATAAAACAGGAAAAGCTATCGTTCTTTACTAAACCGCAAATACTAAGAATGAACCCAAAGACGCGACGTATTTATATTTTAAGAGTACAATTAAAAAACAGCCTCGATATAAGACAAATTACTAAAAAAAGTGGTAGCTCCAGAACATGTGTGGATATGACTAAATATGTCCAATATGTTCATTTTACTGTGATTTATTTCCAAATGTTATAATTGTTAATATTGTATTCGGTATATTATCAATTTAATTATGCATTTTTTGGTTCAATGAATATTTCAAATATTTATAATGGATTTGAAATATAAATGTTGGTTGACAATAAATTATTTTGAAAAAATATTTAAAAATATGATGTTTTATTTTTCAAAATTATTTCCTATAGTAGTTTTAGATGTCGAAACGGATATAAATAAAAAGGAAACAGAAGTGCATGATCAGTTTCAAATCATAATTATTAATATCCAACCAGTTAATATAATTCGAAAGATATTGTTTTGACTAATTATTTTCAGTTTTATGACTTTTATTTTATTACCTTCATATTAAGATATATTAGATACTTGAAAATAATTTTATTAAATTAATTTTAATTTATAATAAATACTTTTCGTTAATATATTGTATTTATGAAATTTTATGATAGAGAACACTAAAATTTGGTATTTGTAATTATTCATTTAAGGCCATATATCATTCGCCATTTTGATTGGTGTTCTTGCGCCATTTTAATTTGTTTTCTTGTGGCTTTGATTCTTTGAAGATCTTTTGTTTTGTGCTGTTCACCAATAGAGCACGCACAAGTAAATCGTTATTAAATTAAATTAATTATTTATTGTAAGATTAAATTTATATAAAATGCCGTCTATAAAGCATTACTCTTCAAGTGAAGTGAATCAGTATGAATTATCTTCTAGATTATTATCATTAACCGAAAACAATACTTCTTATACCCTTACACAAATAAATGGCCAAAGGATTTACAGAAAAGCACCCCATGCTTGGAGTGGTCCGGAACCATCAAGGAATTGCGAGGTAAGTGCTTTTACTTCCTTTTGATTTACCCGCTTTATGGCGGTTTTTTACATTGTTCTTGGTTTTTTAATACAAGTCAGTCATAACTGTATAGTGTTTACCCATTTTAAAATGTGAGTTATCTGAATTCTGAAACATGTTTAGACTGTCCAGCTTAATAACATTAGTTTATTAACAATCTAGGAATTTCTTCCTCTTAAAAACGTTAATATAAGATGACCCTATAAAATATGTCAATAAATTGTGACTATAATTTTGAATATTCAACTTTTCACCGACGCTACCTTTGAGATTCGGCTTCTAGTTCCTCTGTGCGTCTGTTATTTAGAGAGTAGACTTAAGTTCACATTTAATTCTCAATGGCATGTTTTATAATATACAAAAGTATTAAAGGTCATACTTAATGTCCAATATTACTATGGTTTAGGAAGTTGGGCTTGTATATCAGCGACTTTTTCATTAGTTACGTTTGTATGATATTTATGTTATGCTGTATGCATCATGAATTTATATGTTATCTTATATTAACACTGTCAGCTGAAATGAAATAATATTGCCGGTAGTTTTTTTTAATCGATTGCTGCGAGAATTCGTTGTTAGACGAAAAGAACCCCTCAAATTTAGTCTACAGAGCTAAATTGTGCACCAACAAGGTTTGTTGAAAAAGCCTAGGTTAGCCAAAGCTGTGTCTTGTGAAACACGCGTTTAATAACCGGCGTAGTAACTACACTCTTTATAATGCTAAATAGAGGAACATTTAGAAATAATATATAATACAAGTTGTAAGTTGAGCTCATAGGGACTTTGTTTAGGATTTTGTTTAAAATTTTCAGTTCGGACATCTGACGTTCAGCAAAATGCAAATTCTTAGAAATCACTGAATATACATAACCAACTTTCAAACACGAAAATTTCAAATACCTTTGCTTTGTAGGTATTCATTGGTCGCATACCACACGATTGCTTCGAGGACACTTTGGTGCCTCTGTTCCGCCAAGCGGGGGAACTGTTCGAGTTTCGTCTCATGATTAATTTTTCCGGTTGGAACAGAGGGTGAGTGTAATACTATATTAAAAAGATGACTTATTATATTAATAATTTTAAATACCCACATGTAATATTTAATTTGCTTCAGATATGCATTTGCTATGTATACCACCGAGGAAGAGGCGAGCAACTCCATACGAATGTTCAACAATTATATGATCCGACCCTCCTGGCAACTCGGTAAAGGAATTAGTTCCAATATATAAACAAAAGTGCATAAAATATGATAGCTATCATTCGCTTTGAAATATTTACAAACTTCTCGGCGATTTCAAAAGCTTGGTGTTTACTAGGTTTTGAGACAGATAAAGGTTATCACAAATTACTATATAATTCATAGATAGTGTTTGATCGTAAACAATACGTGTCCGTGTAACAGGTGTCTGCCCATCGATCAACAACTGCCGCATCTTCATATCTCGTATCCCGGCCACGACGCCGACGTCCGAGATAGTACGGTTGGTGTACGCTCTGACGGAGGAGGTGCAGGAGGTGCGCGTGCGGCGCTCGGCGGCGGCCTGCGCGGCCATCGTGGAGTACCGCTCGCACCGCGGGGCGGCCATGGCGAGGAAGGCGCTGGTGGCGGCGGCCGCGGCGGCCTGGGGCGCCGGCGCCCGCCCGGCCGTCGACTGGTCGCTGCCGCAGTCGCCGCAGCTGTTGAGACAGTACAGAGAGGTCAGTACATGTTATATAAATGTTTCTCACTCGCTTGTGTCTTCTTGTTTTCATTGAAGCTTAAACTGTTTGTATTCGTTTTTATTGAAAAAGCTTTGTACTCTTCTAATATAATGAATGGGCAATACACTTGTTATAGATACAAAATAATGATAGAAATATTTTATATTGAGAGAGAGAGAGAAGACCCTGCAATATAATTATATTTTGGTGATTTACAATAAACACTCCTGTAAAGGTAATAATATTATGTACTCTTAACTCTCAGTCATTTCATTAACATGAAATCGTGAGAGTATGAGTATACCGATAGAATTGTTCTTTCGCCTAACACTTTCGCTCTGAGAAAAGTATGAATTTCTCAAATAGTTAACCTTGCTTTCATTTCTTCAACATCAAGTGTATGATATATGATCCGATAAATTATTATTATATCAATCTTAAAAGGTGGGTCGCTGGAGCCCAGAGCGTGGCGTGGAGTTGACTCGGGCAGGTGACGATCCTCCGGCGGCGGGCATGGTGTCAGCGGGCGGAGCGGGCGGCGGCTCCTACACGCTGGAGCGCTGGTCGCAGGCTCGACGGCTAAGGATGATACACGAGGCTCAGCGCAACGCACACGCCGCCGCCGCCACTCAGGCCGCACCCTTACCAACCGCTCACGAGTAAATATAACATATGCACTTAGAAAATCAAGTATCAATGGTAGTGTGGAGTATGTTCGGTTGCGAGTTTTACAAAGCGTTTCGCATCTTAATCATATTGATTTTAACCTCGATTAAGAGCCCTTAGATGTATTAAATATTTAGTTCATCTTTCCGAATGACAGTGTTCTATAAACGAAAAAACTTATTTATGTTTTGGCACTACTCTAAATTAAAAATAGAATTCCATACACAGAGAAATTAAATTACAAAATAAGGAAAAAAAAATATTTAGTTTAAATAACTCTTATTTTAAAGGAATTGGATATGATGAAATAATTAATATTTGTGGTTAGTTGGTCCCCCCAGGGCATAGATTCTCTGGTGTCGTCTCTGTCTTCACTGGGTGTGTCGCGAGTGTGGGCGGCGCCGCCCCCGCCCACTCGTGACTTCAACCCCTGGACCGCTCGTCACCCGCTGGAGGAGTTCATACCGCACCGCTCACAGTGAGCCCGCAGCACGTCCTGGTAACTGTATGATCAATGGTCGCATGTCTCCGCTGGCTTGACGCTATCTAATTGGTGGTTGTAATTTTCTTTGTGATTCACTAACAATTAACATGTGGCAGATTTAAAATTTAGTTAAACGAGGCTAAAGTTCAAAATGTTTAACATTAATACGCACGGAAATGTTTACACAATTATATATATATGTATTTTTCGGGATGAGTTGGCTGCATGTATGTATGTCATGGTCTAGTTTTTTTTTTATAATATATAGTGAACGTCGCTAGGGTTGTGCAGTTACCCGGATTGTAATTATGCATTGCTTTTTGTTTTTTTTTCGTAAACGTTGATTAATTTATTGCATGAATTAAAATTGCTCTTTTAATTTTGTATTAAAGTGTTCGGGTTGCATTCCCTGAGAAAAATCTTTGTACATCAATTACAAGAGATGCAATTTAAATTTCAATATATGTGACAATTGTCTATTACGTTTCCTGGTTATTTTACACGTATCATAGACATTACTCATTTGCATTGAACTACAGAGTAAACTGATTATCGTTTGGTTAGTTTTAACTGTGTCTGTGTGTCTGTGTGTCTATGCTTCGATAACATGCGGTCAACATTTTTCTGTGAAGTGAATTGTATTTCAAGCATTTTTCTCAGGGAATGTAACAAATAGGGGATGCTAAATATAGTATTGCTGTGTAACGTATTTTTTTAAAAGTACATTAACAGTTAATTTTTATAAGATAATCAAATAGACTGATTGTTAACAATAGGTCTGAAGTTTTTTAAGATTTTTGAATAGTAATCCCTGAAATAGAGAGATAAATTTGGATAAATCTCTAGATATTTCGTTTTAAATGTAATAAATTTAAGAATCCAATTTGTTTTAAATAGTTTAAAATTCGAAGCTCTTTAAGCCTGTCGATAATTTTAAGTAGGTTTCAATGAGGTTTTAATGTTTAATAATAGAATATGAATTAAGGGCAACAACAGCTTACAGCCGTTTACTTATTATTGCACATCGATCTACACTTTTTTGATGTTTTTTTCAACGGAATATATAGTAGTTTACTATATCTGTGTATGAATGAATATTTAAAATCAGGTTTAAGGAAACAAATCAATTTGGAAACGTTTTCTCAGTAGCAACGAGCAGTATTATGAAATGATACGGCTGAATATGTCGGATGTGAGCATTTTGAAGTGGGAAATATGAATTTATCTCTCGGTGTTTTATGAGGTTTCGTTGATGTCGCATGCCAGTATCGATTAATTGATTAATAAATTTAAGTATAATTGAAGTTGGTTTCATTCCACCCCGTAGTTTGACTTGACGTTTTCAATGTCGCTCTGAAGCGCGGGAAAATAGCGGCCGCTGTCAGACGGAGGCGTGCGTCCGCGGCGGACGGGTCGCTCTACTGTGCAGTGTGGTGTGTGTATGGTGTAAGTTGTAACGAACGAGGCCTTACCATGGCGATATGCGACAAGTGGGTCGCGATCAAGATACTGGAGTTTGTAAGTATGGTGTTTGTTATTGGGATAGACGCTTGGATATAACACTCGCTAAAAACATACGTACATACTAACATAAATAAATTTTAATATATCCCCTTCCAAATCCCGCGATATTGTCTCCGTTTCTCATATTTATTATTTTCCTATAACTATTCGTATAGACATTTGTATTGTCGTATTTTCTTTCATTTACCATTTAATCCCGCTCGCCGTAAACGTCTTAAGAAAACGAATGTTTAGTACATTATATTTATTATAAAAGAAGCTATAAATATAAAGTTGCACATAATATTGCGCATGTTAAGTGTACATTTGCATTAGTGCATGTAAACAGACACTACCTGCATAGAATTTTTTACCGTTTAAAGACATCGCAGGGCTTAAATGAAAGGACTTCATATTTGAAAAACACTCCCAATTTTGTTACGCAGAGACATATACAAGCAATATTAAGTAGGCTATAAAATATTTTTCTAACTCTTAATAACAATATTCTTTCATTACAAGTATTCAGCGTCGACAATAATTAATATTTTCGTTGTGGGCCGCGATGACATTATAGTAAACATGTTACCAAATGTGCAGTTTCGTAATATTAGGTTTGGGCATTCGCGGTTACTTCATCTTGACTCGAGTACCTGTCGAGCGATTTAGGAGCTATATGAATTGGTTTAAGAAATTTGTTACATAATTTGAACCTCAAGAGTGAAATACATGTGGTTTTTAGCATTTATCACCGGCCGTCATTGGTTTCTAATTATATATTTTAGTTTAATTAAAATAATTCGACTTCGATTTTACAATAGAATGTTTTATAAACTGGACCAAAACTGATTTTATTCTTTTATGTAGAATTAAAACTTTTAAATATATTTGTTGTGTGTCTTAAGCTCGGAATGATAGTTTCTAATTGAGAACTTTACAGATGCAAACATATCTTTGTAAGTTTTGTATATATGAGGCAGAAACTAATTATTTCTAATATGTTTATGAACAAGTCCCATCATTTGTATAATATGTAATTAATTAGATATTCGGTGTACTTTATAAACATCAGTGTAAAAATTTAATTACACAATTAATAATTACTATTTTATTTCGTAACACAAAGGTTTACTGACATTCTGAAATGACCACAGTGTTTGTTGTTGAAACCTCTTCCGTATTGATCACAGTTATATTTACTCAAAAATATAACTAAGTAATAATGTCTAGTGATTTTAACATAGAATATAATAATTTTTTTTTTTTAGTGATGTGTACAAAATATAATTTAACCATCATATTACTTTGTTACCAACAAATTTTAATAACAATTAACAACAGAGGACACCAATTATGTATTTCCACGGTTAGGAATAAATGAACGAGCTTGTTGGCGGCTGTTTTATATGTTTGTGTATAAATAATGGCTTTAATAATATAATAAAACCTTGCGCGAGTGAGTAACGTGTAATTATGTCGCCCGTAACGTCGACAACATTTTAATGGAGTTATATTTATTTAATGATATTTAATGTTTTCCTCAATATGTGAACACGCCATAATCTATCGGCGTCTTCAATGCCGGTCCCACGGTTGACAATAAGAGGTCGTGGCTTCGAAGGTTCTGTAGGGCTAGCACCAGCTACCAACCTGCTATTGTGATCCCGCATTGTTATAAGGACAGGCTTCTGTTTAGGACGCAGACACAAATTATAATATAATCAAGCGTTGTTGGCCAATGACTGTGCATATATGCTCAGGGAGTAGGTACCTATTTATTTAATGTACGCATACCTACCTAATGTTATTGCAAGTTGTAAGATTAGGTTTTTTTGTTTATATTATCGATCAAGTTCAATTTAAAATTAATAAATTAGTTTTTAATTTAGCGAACTAACGAAATAAATCTGTCACGACCTTCCGATTATCTTCAATAGCTACTAATTGGAGTGTCGAGATGTTTTATTTAAAAGAGACACAACCTGAGGAATGATGGATAGCTTCATTGAGACTAACCCGGGGGCGGTTGCGGGTTCTATTCTTTAATGTGCATGATGCTTTATATTTTGTCAGACCTGAAACTATTAACCAGATATTAAGGTAATTTGTAATTATTGTGAAAAATTTGGGATTTATAAACTTTTTGTCGGAGCAGAGCCGCGTATGCAGTTTAAACTTTCCAATAAAAGAGATTTGTTCAAGCTTTGACATTAAATAAGTTCGTTTGTTATTCTCTAAAAAGTTTTAATTCCTTCAACAAAATTTGAGTATCTTTTAACTTTAAGTAAGTCTTAATTTATAATTTGTTTGTCGCTGGATAGTTGATGTGCGTGGCGTGCCTGGTGGCAAAGCGTGTGTCTACCGATGACGAGGCGCGTCTCGCTCTGCTGCTACAGAAGTTGTCCCGGGAATGGTCACTTCTGACATCCGTAACCTGGGACGCCAATGGGGGCGCGTTTGCTGATGCGGTTTATGGAGGTTGCAAACTATTTGTATATATATTTTTAAATAGGGCTGCAAAAAGGATTCATGGGAAATCAAAATATATTACTAAATATTGGTACATAATTTGCTTTTGCTGTACGCTGTTAGTTATATTGATTAGAGTAGGTATTGCGTTGCATTTGTTGTTGGAATGTAGTTGAGGCTCTTGACTCATGTCGAGGTTAGTGTGTAGGCAATAAACATTATAAGAGCTAAAGTAAAAAATAACGCTTTAACAGCAAACGTTTAGAAGTGTAGTTCTGCCTCTCTGGTCACTTTGTTACAATAAGATATCTGTTTATAAATTTCAGTATGTTAGTGTATATTTACGTGTATTTCAGTTTATATAGCTTTCTAGCCTATGAATATTTTGTTCCGGCGATTTGTTTGAGTGCTAAGTCTCGAGGCCTCGTGATTTATCTATTTGTGTACAGCGCCCTACTAAGCCTCGTTAGTAAGCCGAGCTCATGCTGTCTGTGCAGGTTACGTCGTGATAACCTTCGCCTTAATCATCGGCAGAGTCTTCCAAGAGATACCGAGGGGCCGGAGGATTTTGGAAGGCATTTTTCTCGGCTTCGGATTGATATTCTTCCTTATTTTGGGTAAGATGGTTTTTTTTTATAAAATTTTAAACTCTAAGATCCGGAATAAAACGTTACTCTCTGTGCGCAGGTGGTCTAGAGTTGGCGTCTCTAGATTCAGTACCAAATAATTTGATAGTGAACGCGTCGGTGCTGGGATCGCTGTCTCTAGCGGTGGCGATACTATTCCTCATAGATCTCATGGGTCCCAGGGTCTACACCGCCACACGTCCCTCGCAGACGGATAAGACATCACACGCGACAGAGAAGAAGATAGCTACTGTGACGGAAACTAAAACCAACGGCCATATCCCGAACGGAAAGCAGAACGGACACGTACCAGCGGAGAGACCCAAGGACTTGGATCTAGACGAGGGGAAGAACACGGACAAGCTTGACTCCAAGGACGAGGCGGACCTCTTCCATGAATCTAAACCATATACGAAGCTTGACGACCTTCCCATAGAAAAGGTTTTGGAGAGGTCAAAGTTCGGTTCATTGCGGAATGGAATAGAGTCGGGTAACTACGTCCGGTTATCCGACCCCCTCGCGCCGCTCAATATACCGGACAGGCTGCACTACGAGCAGGAGCTGGCGAAATTCAACGAGAAGTATTTGAGAGAGTACATGGACTACGGCCCGGGCAGGCTCGCTGTCAAAGAAAACTACCTGCCTGAACTGCAGACACCCGTGTTCTCTAAGATACATAAGGCGAGGACGAAGAGTGCCTACGACGAGCAGCCGCCGAGCTACGAGCAGAAGAGATCGGCCAAGTCTCCCACCAGAGCCAGGATAGTGCCCGCGCCCACCATACAGCAACTAGAGGATTACCTGAAGAGCTCCAACAGACTGAAACGGGCCGACACTCCCGCCATGTTCCCCATGGAGCCCATAGAGGAGAGAGACCGGGAGGCCCAGGACACACACGGCAGGGCCTCGGGCACCCCCACCGACCCGGGGTACGTGCAGTACACGGCGGGGAGGTGGCCCGACAACACCCGCGAAATACGGACTCCCAGGCACAGCCCCACGGACTGATACATAGGGATTAGTCGGTGTACACGCGATGGACGAGTGCCCTCAGCTTGACTCAATTCGTTCCCGGTTTCCGTGCTCGTGGTCTAACCTAATATTCGACTGCCACAGCTGTGACGTCACAAGCCTCGCTTCTGAGTAATCTCCGTCGTGTCAAGCGGCGGTCTTGTCATCAATCAGACTTGTGTTCCTTAATTATTTTATCGCTATTATTACACACATGATTTTTTACCTACATTGTCCCTAACACGAGTTCGCACCGTTAACTCGACACTGGCAGTTTTCGGTTTTTTTTTCTACCGTACGTTGGTAGTATCGTGTGCGGTGAATTATTAATGAAGAATCGGTGACTGTCTTCGTTTAGTTTGTTGCCGCGAGCGCGGTTCCGGTAAGGTTATAACATGTTACCAAGTAGTTTTATAATTTTGTATATTTTATTATAATAACAACGACGAACACTTTTTGTAAGTTAGTTCCCATAATAAAATTGTATATAGCTATTAATAAATTTTATATTTATATAAATTACGTACGTATTTTAATTAGTCATTTTAATTTTTTTGTCTCTGATATAACTCATAGAAGGTTTTTGTCAAAACAAAAGAATTAAAAGTCATGGGTTTTAAAGTTTGTTTGGCGGAGGGTCGTTGCTCTCGAGTGGACCATTACGTTAATTTGAAAATAATGAGTTGTGTGACGAGATGTTTACGCGGCGGCTGGTGATTAGTATGTCACTTCCACTCAAATATGGACTGATGGTAAGCAGCAAGGACATTGAAAAATATGGACTTATCGGTTATTCTATGTAGAATATTCTATTGCTTTTTTATCTGTTGCGCCGTAGATAAGAGCTTACGGCCCGAGTACACGTAATCTTAGCAGTTACACCGCAGCTCAGCACGCGCTTCCCACACATGAATGAATTGAGCAATTTTCCCGCTAACAAAAATGTCTTTGAGCATCGCTAATAAATGACAGCCTCAGTCAAACGCGTTTTATTACGTGAAGGACGACGTAAGATCGATTCCATAGAGTTATTACCATCTACTTGAGATATTATTAAGCTATTTCTAAGAAACAGGACTGCATTTGACTCCAAGGTCCTTACAAATATGAACTACTTATAAGTTGGTAACATTTCAAATAAATTTACGACGACCCACTACCACGATTAAGCAACTATAAACACAGGATTATAGTTTTTCTTGAGGATTTTTTTGTGTACAACTTAGGATCCGATTCTCATGAAGTAATTAAAGAAGTTTTCTTAACTAGGAAGACTCGGATAATTTTGATTATAATTCTACCTAAAATCTTTCTGAAGCTCAACTTCGTTTCTCACGAGTTTTTAAACCTTGTTGTCGCGATTGTCTTATTCCTTCATATCTTGAATCGAGATTTTTGAGGTGACTCATCTGGGAAAATCCTCGGTGGAAATGTTTTTTTTTCTCTTGTTTTGGCAAACAATTAATGTTCCTAATTAAAAAATTTCATTATTATTCTTAAAATGCTAACCTATACGCGCGTAGCGAATATTATGTCAAATAAATATTAGTGTTGATTTTTCTCGTAAGTCGTCTAAATATTTTTCTAATTCAGTTAATACTTAAAATACAAGCACCTTTACAAGTCGACTCCCATTTTATATTTAATGTCAAACGATGACGTTTGTCGCCATTTTTATATTATTGACGCGTTGTAAGATAATTTTTATTTATGGTTTCAAAAAATAAGTATTAGTTGTATTATTTAATGAAAACATATTAAAAATGACTGTGATTTACAAATATGATTCCAAGCGGCGGCGGACGGGGTCACGTTACCAGCAACCTTGCCTGCTTTAGACAAAGGATAGTATTAACGTGTGAATCCTATTCTTAATAGTTGAGACCTTCGCATTTGTTTCTTTCCTTTGTAGGGTTGCTGTTGAATACAAAGAGCCGTGTAATCTGGCAGTTACTAATATTGCACTGTTGTTATATTTGAATGTTCATAAAAAAGTCGCTTGAAATGATTTATTTAACGACGGTTAAAAAAATATTTAATGACGAAGGTAATTTAGAAACGACATAGAAAAACATAAAAAAAGTCGGCTTTTTATTGAAAATATATCTTTATTCGTATCTACAATATATTCATACAATGTTTTATTAAATATATTAATTACATGAAAGTATAACTCATGTGGACTCTGACCGTACGGTCTTTGGGTTTTATTATTTCATTATTTTGGATAACAACTAGACATAACGAAAAGTAACATTAAAACACGCAGCGAGAGAGTGAAGGAATGAATGGAATGCTTGCGAAGAAACTAGCCTATACTGTGTACAGAGAGACTCACTCTACAGAGAATATTGTGACTGGTGTGTTAATATTAAGGAGCTGATAATTACTAGACGTATAGCACCGTTCATGTACAGAAGAACAGGAAATTTAGTAAAGAAACAACAATATAAACAAAATAACAGTATCCATTATAATTAATAAAATTTATATTATTAGAAAAATGGCGGGACTAAAACACCACGCTCAGTGTTGCTGTTACATATAACACGTGTTCCAACTTGGCGACACTGATGACATTAATGTTTAATAATTTGGAATGTACCTTGTTCATAATCATTACTTAATTTCACGTATATAATGTCATTATGAGTTACGTAAATATAAAAATATAGATTTTGTATCCGCTGACCGAGGTTTGTTTTATTTATAAAAGCATATATTAATGATGTACACTTTTTATTCTATGTACATTCTCCTCGTTCTTTTTGGGACTAAAATGAAAATAGAAAATATTGTAGTTATTCCCCATGTCCCGACGTCCTATTCCCATTTAAGTCGATTATTTTTACTCTCCGGTGATATGAAGGGATATATATTTTAAGTACATTTCACAACAAAGTACGAAGTTTAAGATTAAATATCGTCTTATTGTTAAGAGTTCCGGTCGCGTGGTTCCCGGCTCCCGTCACGTTCATTGGCTGATGAAGGCTGGAAGTAAGGCGACCGTTGATGAAAGAATTACATAAAGCATTAACCAAGTTTCATAAACACATGATAAAGTAAAAAAATATATATTCAGTCATTTCTTTTATATTTTTAGTACTAATAGTATATAGATTGCATTTATTTTTAATATCATTATCATTTCCACTGTCAGCGATGGCTTTCTCTTTATGCTTGTAAAATTTTGCTACTTGATTGAATACTATAAGTTAAAACTTCTTATTCAAATTAACATGTCAGTCAAGGAAGGGCATGTATCGTAGGGCACAGCCCGCTACCTGGTGAGTGCCTCGAATCTCCCTCCCTGTTATCTCTCTGCAGGGCGATGTACTGCCTGATGAGTCTCGCTATCTCGTGAGCTTGTTCCGCCTGGAGCCGCGTCACTCGCTGCTGCAGAAGGGAACCGCACTTCACGTCCAGGAACAGAGTCCCGTCTTCGGAACGGACCTGTGGGTACGAAGGAGCCTCAATGTATTCATCAATAGCATTATAAGAGCCCACTCAGCTGATACTCTCAACATTCGCAATGTAAACCTAAGGATTGTCTTAAAGCTCGTTTCCATAAAGTCAAAGATTTTTAAATCAAACATAAGAAATGTACTTTACGTCGGTGTCATAACAATGTATTTTGTATACTCTTTGTAATCTGTGTCGTATTTTACCTTCCTAGTGGAGATGAGGTCGGCGTAGGGCCAGTGAGCGTCCGTGTCGTGCGTGGCGGGGTGCAGCAGGTGCAGGCCTCGCCTGTTGAGAGCCAGCACGTGCTCGCGCCATTCGCCGCCCTGCACGCGCCGCACCGCGAAGAAAGACGACCCGAACAGGGACCAGCGAGATAATACCTGGCACGGAGAGGGGACGTTAGAGGGCGTGGCATTCATGAAGATATTATTATCGGCTAATTCTATATTATTCTATATTAAAGATATATATTTTTTTTCCGAAGATTAAGTTAAGAATTTGCAAAAATATCGGTTCACAATTAACTTACTTGTAAAACTTTGGATTTAGCTGCGGCAGGCGACAGAGTCCTCACAGTCGGCCACTCGTTGCCGACCCACGACGCCCACTTGTTAGGACGCGGCTCTTTCAGAGCTAGGAGAGGCTTCGGTAGGAGGAACTTGAGGTCCCTGGGGTGTGGTGCGTCTGGCAGGCCTGCCGCGCGGTGTAGCAGGGCTGCCACCACTGCTGCGTCACGAAGCACCCCCGCCGCGGGAGCGCCTCCCCCTGGCAACACTAGCAGGAGTCCTTCTAGATAGTCCGGGGCAACCTGCGGGAGAAAAATAAGACTTAGAGAATACTGAAACATTGAATAGATTTACGTGTTAAATAATTATCACGTGATATCGATTGTGATCAAAACATCATTCTATTAAGAACCTTTTCATCAGCAGGAGTGAAAGTATTAGCTGGTGTGTCGCGGTACCTGATTGAAGAGCACTTCAGTGTACAGCGGCGGAGCGTCGGTCCTGAGCGGGTGGTGCCACACGGAGCGGCAGAAGATGAGGTAGAAGGGATGCTGAGCGCGCTGCAGCTCCGTGGTGACGTCCAGAACGTACTCGTCGCCCGCCAGCGGCATGGTGAGGGAGTCGCCCGCCACGATGCAGTACAGGGAGAACTCCGCGCGCTCCGCCGGGTTGCACACGCCGATCTGGACACACAAGCACTCGTGAAGGAGCGCAGAAAGATTTACTACACGTCACACGAGACGTCACCGGGCCTATTCTATATAATATTTATATAATAAATGAATAGATTTATTTGGGATAGCGATTGTTATTTAAATGTTTATTTTATTTGTACCCTAAATATGTTTCATAAAAGTGTCCGGCCTTACGTTGTAAAAAGTCTATGTTGAGATTATTGAATTCTAAAATATTATGTACTATAAGTTACAAGTAATATCTGCTCTTTAGCGTCATAGACGTCTGTATCCAAAGCTAGGCAAGGGGCCACGAGGCCCCACGAACGTCCAAAGTGACCCAATACGCCCTCATGATACTGACCAGTTCGCACAGGTCGTCCACTATGTCCTGGACGACTGTCGCGCACCTGGTGTTGACGACCCTCTCCGCTCCTCCCGGCAGGCGGTACAGCTGCCGGCGAGCCGACCGACCAGCTGACACAGCCGTCACCTGGAAACAAAACCAACACACGCTGTATGCAGGAGGAAACAGCGAGCACATTTGACGCATCACATTGTTTGTAGCTGAAGTATAGATATAAAATTTCGTTGTATATTTTTTTCCTTCCGGACGCCACTACCGCCCCTTCCCCAGCATCTTTTTTACCTTTTGATAACCTCCATCATGACTAATGTCAGATGCTTTGCTGTTCACAGACGACTCACTTCTTCCCTTACATACGAAGAACAATCATGACACAACTATTGTTATCTTCGTGATGAACTCTAACTGAACTTCTTTAAGACCGGTGCAAACATTTATTTACTACGGTTTACAAACAAATGGTAGTTGAAGTTATATATCAAGGTAGCAAGTCCGTTAGTGGCTGTACCTCCTCGACGCTGGGTACGTTCTTCCTGCCTCCGCACCTCATGGTCTTCCTGAAGTTGGCGAGACACACGGCCGCGGTCCCCTGGCACGGCCTCCGCCTGTCCGCCGCCGCCGCCGACAGGTACTCCACCAGGAACGGTCTACGGTTCATGGGAGTCATTGGACAATGTCATATAAAAATAAGGAACACCGACACTCCCTGTTTCCTTAAAATGGCTTTTGAAATAATTATGAATAAAGGTAGTTGAATTCGTCCGCACGATTCTCGTGAAAAACTGAGTCATTTTTAGTTAGCGATATAAGACAACTGAACCTTTGTGGCTGCATTATTATGGACATTTATAGTCGGAAGCTGATGGCTATAATGTGAAGTAAGGAATAGCTGTATGAGAGCTGTGATTGCGTGAGATCTGCTATGTTCCCTACCTGAGCGTCTCAGAGCAGGTGAAGTATGAGGACAGTATAGACATGAGCCTCCAGGCTCGCTGGCACGAGTCGGGCGCGTGCGAGCGGTTGGAGGTGGTCTGCTTCATCAGCTGGCAGTACACCTCGTCACGGAGCTCCGCCACCGAGTGGCAGTGCTGACAGGACAAACACACGGACATTGAGGTTGGAACATACCGGTCGACATTGAAAAGACAATCAGGAGAATAGGCTGCAATAAATGCCTGAGTGAACTTAGCACTCACCATGAGAACAGTATAGACACATTTCACTTCCGTCAAATCCTGATGCATGGCTCGCTCGGGAGGCTGCAGGTCCCCGCAGTAGGCTCGGATGCAGGTGAAGCACTCCAGGGCGGGCGGCGCGAGCGCCGCCGGGAGGCGCAGGAGCGGAGCCCGCAGCGGCGTCGCTTGCCACTTGACCACATCCGTCTGAGCCTTCCACGTCCACTCGTTGCGCTTCGCCTTACTCTTGAGTGACGAGTCCGCTTTTAAGATTTCCAATCTGTGTTGAAATATAGAAAATATTAACTATTTTCTTTTCCATTCAAACACGACTTTGTTATTTAAATATTATTACTATAACGATAATATAGCGACTGATTATAAATTAATTACTTTACATTTCATTTAATATCGCAATTCATTAATTAAATTTGAAAGTGATTTTAATTAAATATACTTATAAAAATATATATGTTTCTTCTAAACTGTTTTAAAAGTGTTTTTATACAATAAGTCTACTTCTAATAAGCAGCTTAACGCACGTCGCAGTCAAGTAACTAGCTTTCGAATGTATTTTTTTTATATCATCGTGAATAGCGATTACTGAGTAAAAACATTATAATCAATTTAGTGTGTGGCTGAATAACGGATTACTTTGACAGTAAACATCAAACGACTTAAAAAAATTTTTTTGAATATGGAACGTGAAACCGAATTTAAATTTTTTTATGTAACATATTCGATTCAAAAATTATTCAATTCAAAAACCATAAAAACACCGATATTTTTATTTAAAAGCGGAGAAGTCAAAGTTGTTATCGTTATATAAATTAAAATTGACATGAATATTTATAATAATATTCATAAAACTGTCCTCATTTCATAAAAACGTTTATATATTAAATATTCATAAATAAAGTAATCTTCTTGAACGTGTATTGACTTACGACATCCAATCAGTGATGCCTTTCTAATAGTATTTCAGTTTAAGAAATTTTTTGAGTGTATCTATTTTTGTATGTTATTAGTTTTTAATCGCGTGGTTAGTATTGTAAAGTTAATAAGTTGACCAGGTTTTTGGATTAAAGACAGAAATTTATGGCTATCATTATATATATATTAATCGAAAATTGCTCGCTGGAATATGATGATAAAAAATATATCCTCTTTTACAATATTTAATCGTAAAATGATAAGAACTGATGATGAAAGAACGTAAAAGGATGAAAATGCAATTTTTAATGTTTATCAATTTTTAAAAACGAGTATTTAAAAAAGTTTAAGAGTTAACTTTAAACGGTCAATATGACATAATTCGATAGCTTAGACGTCGGCCTTCACAATTGTATTACTTCCATGTAATTGAGGCCGATTCATACATACTTCACGATGGAATTACTATTATGTAGCACATATAACAATGATATTGTAATAAAAGTAAAATATCTTTGTACTTCTACTTATATGTTCATAAAATATTTATATAACGAATGTCAATAGGATCTTGGTTTAGAATTTATAATATGTTTTTAATGAATTGTTTTCGTCCTTACACGCAAATATATAGGTACAATATTAATGAAAAAATACTTTTATACTGGCTGTGTATCCGTAGGCGCCAGCTTTTTTAAAAAAAATTAACTAAATTTAAAAATAAAAACTGCCAATGAATATGGATATTATATATTTTGCTAATTGACCGTCGCGTGTTTTGTATTTAATTATTATAATTTATACGGAACAATTAACAATTTCTAGGAATTTTAGTGAAAATTTTTATTCAATAAAAACTACGAATAAACATTGTCTGTCATCGCGACTTGTATTTGTCACGTTAAAGACTTTGTTAAAATTTTTATTTTGTTTCAATACAAAACATGAAAGTAATTATGAAATATAAATAACATATATTCATAAACACTCATCGGTTGGTTATTAAAAACATAAGGATCTAGGAAAAAAATATTTTAAATTTCAACAATGTATAAGCGATAGTGTGCGCGATCGCTACATTTTTTTTCTGAGATTCGATCACATAAAAATGTTTAGAAGAGTTTAAACTCGCCGGAGCGAGATTTCAAAAAGCAGTCAAAATTATTTTCATATCTAGTGTCGAGTTAACGTTTGTTAATCCACACTTTCAAACTGGCCAACGACCGAATAAAAGCGACATTAAACGAAAGTGTCTCAAAAGTAGCGTGTATTCAAATTAGGAGACCGATTCGTGGTCCATGGCTCACATATTACGTAAACAGATATATTTTATGTCATAAATAACAATTTTATATACACAGAATATACTTAAATACATAAAAGTAATAATAATGCGGCTTCGTCTTTTATTATTATTATCCGTATAACAACAATCACATATTCAAATTCGTTTACGTGCTGAAAACCACTTCACAATACTTCATACACCGACATATAATTTATTTATCACGTAATCCTCGAGTGATTCTTACAGTAAATTGCCTTTAACTTCCTCACAGTGACATACGTCGGCGTGTCGGTCAATCGAGTCGCTGTCCGAAAGACTGTCGTCCGACATGTCGGCGAACTCCGCACTCGCCGACATATTGTTATGACAGTCGATACGTTACTGAACGCTATGCCAGCTATCGCGCGAAAGTCGAACGGGAAGGAATTAAAAATAAATAAAAACATTCGCACGCCGTTCTGCTTGTTTACATACGATTTTATAACAGTTACGTTAACATCATGAATTATTTAAATATTATATAAGTTATACAAATATCATAATGTTTACTAAATTAATTACAAACGTAATACGTGTAACGTTGCGTGAAATGTATAAGAGACTGCATAAAATATTATAAGTTAATCTGCCAAATTGAATGATTAAATCTGCACAATTTTAAGTTATAACTGTCTTATAATTGACCGTGTTGTGTGAAGCTGACAAGAAAATCAAAAGGTTTTTTAAATGTCGCATTTAAGATAAGGTCGATATGATAGTTCCTAGTAACTATTCCTAATACATAGAATAAATAAGCGGATTTAATAAATTAAAAATATTTTCTTCAAATAAAAATTCTATCATCTTAGGTTTCTGCTAAATTAAGTGTTTTAATTGTAGATTTGAATATATTCTTTGGTCATTGTTATATGAAAAATATATCTTATTTCTAAACTCTTAGCAACAACGGAATTCCTTTTTTGAAATGAACACTAATTCAGACGATCTTATTTCTATGCTTTCTGGTAATTATTTTAAGAAGTATTCAAATATTAAGAAATAATAAAATATTTATATATATTGACAGCCATACAAAAGTACAATCGAAATTTGTTTAAAAAAAACTAGTGGCGTGCACTCTATAGATGCAAATAAGCACTGCATACCCTACCCATATAACAACTAAACCTATATTGTTTAATTCTTACTTTTAATCATACCTTACGCAATACGACTGTTTACAGACATTTAATGTCTTTTGAGTCACGATATAGTAAAATTGTTAAAAGTGTCAATTATCAACGTAAAAACTATCATTTTCGATCGGCCGTTGCTAACTGCTAGCGCCGCTATGCAGCCACAGCGGCGGTAGGCTCAACTACTCCGTGCTTATTTTCCATACAAAAATTCTCAAGGACGATCTACAAATCTCGGTTGTATGCAGAAATGTTTGCATGTGTGTGTGCGAAAACATATGTTGAGTTGTATTCGAGAAGCACTACATGCTTTTTTTCATTTAAAATTTCGTAGAAAGTCCGTCAATTGACAAATGAAACGGGACTCTCTGATTGGTCGGTAAACTGTTCATATATTTTTTTCGCCATTTTATTATTATTGAATATTGTCATTTGTCTTTCTAAGCGCAAGAGAATAAGTTTTAATTAGTAAATAGTGAATTAATTTATTAGCGAATCAGCTGTGAGTACGGTGCTGGTGATGTGTGTTTATCGAAATTAATGACGATTAGATTTTGAATATTGTCGTTTGATAGTAAAATTAAAATAATCACAAAGGGAACGTGTGTGACCAGTTGAGAGTGAACTTAAAGAAAGGTATTGTTATTCTTTTTTATAGCAGGTTGTGTACACACAAATAAGTTATTTGTCTGTTGTTTTTTGTTCGAAGAGAGTTTGCAAATAAAATGTACTGTAAAGTTAGGTGTTAAAAGATAGAAAAAAAAAACAGTTTTCTAATATTATGTAAAACTACCAGTTGAAAAAAAAAGTAGAAATAACTATTTTGAATAGAGAAAAATCATATGTGGCCTTCATTGACTGTCATTGTTATAAACATGTCAAAAAAAAAATTATATTAATAACCGTTTAAAAATGACCCGAATATAAGTAATTAGTAGTGATTTTTTTTTAAATTTTACATCCTAACTAAGATGCTAAGCGATAGTGTTAGGTATTTATTAAGTTTTGGAATCCAAATGTAAACGTTTAATATACTTTTTTAATCTGTGTTGAATGTTATGGATTTATTATTTTAAAATGAATTTGCAACACAGTTGATATGCGAATGATTTTGTAGTCAGATACTTTTACTTCGTATGAGAAATACATTTTTTTTCAAGTTAGTAACTTTACGCATTAACGGATGTCTTTGGATAATCAAATTATATTACTGTACCTACTGTTTACAAAAATATTTTTTAATTGGTTTGTCACAATCACTTATTATCCTAGAAACTACAAAATACCACATAACACTGGTTTAAGGGAAACGTGAATACATTTATCCCTTATTTTTAACAAAAAAAAAATCTGCACTACACTGACTGTAAGGATAATGTTTAGGATGAATAGAATGCAACCTTGGCCTTAAAAATATCTATATATATTATGTCAAAATTTCGCCTGATACTTGCAGTCGATGCGTTAGCCTCGCTGCGGCAGCACACGGCATGACTGACGGTTCTATAGTATAGTAACAACTCCCACGACAAGTGTGGTGCGTTCCGCGCCAACGATGTTCTCAGTAGGACTGAACAGGGCTGAACATCTTTGTTTTATGGACTATTGTTGTTAGTAGACAGTACACTAATTTCACAATGACACCGATAATATAAGTTGAATAACGTATGAAAATAAACTTTTAAAGTGGAACAATTTAACATTCGTTCACAAACAGAATCATTGTCGCTTTATTGCATAGGATCGGTTTAATTTCTCACGCTTTTTATTTTGGATATGTAGTTCGTCAAAGGGAAAGTATACTTCTAGGCATGTAACATACGGATTTTTGGTCATATCGATATCGAAAACAGTTTCAGAACAACCCTAGGTCAGTAATTATAGAAATAAAAGTAGTTTTACGGATTCCTCACGGCGTACATTGAATGCAAATACAAAAGTACCACGCTTTTGCCATTACAGAACAATGTTCAGAAACAGATTATTCAGCTAATTATGGAATGCTTTTTGTTTTGTTGTTTTTTTTTTTTTTAATAAAATTTTGTTTCCTATGTCACTTAATATAAGTTTTGATGTCTATCCACGATGCCCACGTTCTCAAAATAAAAGAACAACTCTAAAATTATAAGTTTAGATTACTGCAGTCTACGAAAATCGTAATAATTCAGAAAAAAGCAAACGTTGTAGTTAGTCTTTTGAAAACCGAATTCACAAAAGCTTAGTTTGAGAATTCAATAACATTAGTTTTCGCACGCTTGTAGTCCGTCTAAAGTAGCGGACAAAACAAAACAAAGATTGATGTAAAATGGAGATTAATTTAACAAAATTATTATCATTTAAAGTATTTCACGGTATAAATGAAACTAGTGTTATTCGGATTTACTACGCGGATTTTATTATTTAAAAACTACATAATCCCGACGTTTCGGTTACTTTGCAGCAACCGTGATCACACGGGCAGACGAGATGTCACACCTAAATAAAATCCGCGTAGTAAATCCGAATAACACTAGTTTCATTTAAATGAATACTCGCGAAAATCTTAGATCTCATTATTTCACGGTATCACAGAGTGATTGGATGATACATCATACAGCGGTCAGCATCTATGCAGTGTAACGATGATGACGGAGCGCCGTTTGGTATTACCAATATATCGTTTTGCAATATACAAATATTCGAAGACATGGGAGTTCAGTTCTTTTGTAAAAGGGATATGTCCTTTGATAAGGCACTACAATTTGGAGTTTCGTAAATAATGACGTGTTGTTAGATAATAATTTATTAAAGTTATTATGTCTCGAAAATTATTATTAAATCTTAAACGTTCTATAACAATAAATAATACAACAATTTTTATTCGAACTTTGTTCAATAGATGTCGCTAGTAATGAAGTCCGTAGTTGATCATTTTCATTTCCGCTAGATGGCTGTAGATGGATCGCATCGTGACATCGCACGAAAGTTCGGTGTTCATGATATTTTCATATGACAACACTACTTATATTTAATTTTTCTTTTCGACTCAAGGGACTTTATAATTAAACTCGGGAAGAAACGAATTAATTTGCATTTTTTTTTTGAAAACAAACAAGCAGCGCCATCTATCGTCTGTGTCAGCTGATTTCATATAAAAGTTGTGTTTTGGCGGGAACGATACGGAATAGCATACATTTTATTTTGATGTAAGTCTTAGGAATTCCATTACCTAGCTACTATTAATTATTGAAAACTATTACTCTATCGTGAAAAAATATTCTTAAAATATTCAGAAATCACGAAGTAACGTGTTGAGTATGTTCCATTAACATTATAACTTGATTTGGCTTACGGAAATTCAGAAATAGATGAATTCCCCGAAAGATTAGTCACGCAATTTTCACTTATAATACAATAGAGACACTTAATGCGAATATGATATAACAATGGGTTATGTTAAAATGTAGGTGAGGTCAGTGACCTGTTGCGACGTAATGTGAGGTAATTATAATTAATGTTTAATGCAATTCCTGATGTCAAAAAGGAAAGATGTAGAATTGCAATCCATTCATATCTATATAAATAAAAAAAAATGCAATGTGTGTTTTAATATTAAAATAGTTGCTTTTTAATAAATACATGTTATTAACTCTACCAAACGGTTCTTCCGTCTGTCTATTTATTCTGCCTCATCTCTGAAACGTCTGACCTATTTCAACGAGGCCTTCACTGGCATAAAGCTGATGTTATAATCAAACTCAGGCTACTAAAATGTTAGAAATATTATTTTGCGCGGACCAAGTGGCGAGGCTTGGCTAGTTTATTAAATACGAGTTTATGAGGGGCGTTGAAGATAACGTCGAAAACAGAAATTAAGGTTTTAATAATATTTGGATCTCACGCGAAACAGACATTAAATGTCTATATTGTATAATAGTTTTAATTTATGCACTTATTAATAACTTGTATTGTCCACTTATTTAAACGGGTACTCACTCGGGACTCTGCCGGAAGTGGTCAACGGCGAACTGCAGAAGTGGATGCCGGCCGTCATGCTGTGGTGTGGTCTGATCCCTTCTCTCATCCCTCATATCTCTCTCCCTTTCTCTATCTCTATCTCTTTCTCTGTCTCTATCTCTATCCCTCTCTCTCTCCCTCGATACCGGCGACGATGTCTGTCCCCTTCTCTCTCGCAAGTCCATTTCGGATTCATCCCTTGATTGTCGTATTTCCCTGGATTCTCTCGATTGCCGGGACTCTCTCGACTCCCGGGATTCTCTCGATTCTCGGGACTCTCTGGATTCCCGGGATTCTCTGGGCTCTCTAGTGTCCCGGACATCTCTTTCTCTCGTTTCTCGTTCCTGCTTCTCCTTTCCGCTCGATACTCCGTTAACAGTCGGCTTCTGTTGGATCTGGAAGAACATTATATAAATTTATAGACCATATAATAAAGTTGTTAGTTTTCTAATAAAATAAGGAACGTCATTGGTTGAGACGTTCCTAGCAGCGGACGCGCTAGAAAGCGTGTTGAACTCAACTGAATTAGCAAGGTATGTGTATTCAGCACATTGTATTATAATAACTGTAATTGGTGAATAAAATATTTTATTATATTTATACATATATAATGTTTGGTGTCATTATTGTCGCGTGTGGATACTTGAGGAAAGTATGGCAATAATGTTACCATGTATATTTTTAGATGTATGAAAAATATATTATCTAAACATTGTCACAACGACTTTTTTTTATATATTATTTAATTAAACACAAACCTTCTTTGAAAAGAAATAAAAGATGTAAGAGTTCTGTGATAATTTTAAGTAATTATAAAAAAACGCGTTCCGCAAAACGCTCTCTTTGCACACGCAGACAATTAACTGCATACATTTTAACGTTACCAACAGATAATTATCAACGATTGAAAAAGTTTTCCTCTTAGTTGAAAATACGAAGTAAATTTTATTCTTAACGTATCTTTGATGTTAGATATGGAATTATTAACCCTAATTTCATTGTTTTATCCGTGGAACGCCAAAACTTGCGTCGAAAACGGTCGTTATAAGTTATATATGAAATAGGAAAGTTTTAGTTGAAAAAAAAAAGAATTACGTCAAGCAATTAAAATTGAAAACATTGAAAGTACTTGATGAAGAACTTATTTTTATTTGAAAGTCAACTTACGATTAAGACGTTTTTTTTCCAATTGTTTAAACTACAATGCCAACCCCTTACCTGTTTTCTTTTCAAAGTCTTCCGACTGAGCGTTCGCATAACGTCGTATAAATTTTCCATTTTAAACTGTAAATTTCTTGCATCGATACACTGTCACAAATGTCTAATGATCCAACAAAAATGTCGTTGATTTGACCTTCAATATTATTGGTAATAATATACAGAAGTGGTCACTCAGTGCTAACTGCTAACACGGCGCTGCAGTCTTCAGTCGCGGGCGCGCACGGTATGCGCTCGCTCGTTGCGCATCACTTGTGGCATTTTATAAATATTTATATCGTGTCCGTTACTAATGAGATATTAAAAAAAAATCATCAGACATTAAATGTTCAGATGCAAGAATAGATCTATACCAATACTAATGGCCAGTCTGCTGATATTTCGAATTTGCGACTAAATCATATTAAGGTTAAATCTAACTAAACTAAACTAAACTAAATCATGGATTTGATTGATATTTTAATGTAATTTTGAATAACGCAACTTTTTTTTGTGTCCGAAGAACCCAAATCCATAAGATGCTAAACTTTAGAATATAATTGGTGAAAAAATAAAATGAATGTAACGTGAAAGGAAATTTTAGAAAGCAGAAAAATAAATAAATTATTATTAATTATAAAGACTATTTTCTAGTCTAACTCAACACTAATACAGTGTATGTAGGCACAATAGACAGGGTCTATTGTGGTGATGATCGTATATGTTTAAGATATACTCTGTACTGGCGCGAATGAATTTGTTACTCCTGAAATGTAGGAAACACGCACCTGGTTATGGGAGCATTAGATTTACAATTTACCGCCATATTGCTTGTGATATTGACACATTGACAACTATAGTTTACACTAATAAAAAAATTGTTTTCCGAATGAAGCTTGAAGTAATTAAAAAATTCGTTTATATTTTACACTACACGGATTCGGTATTACGTTGGTAATATTTCTTGTATTTTTTAAATGCAAAAAAAAATGAGCATCTGTAAAAATAAATATGTAGTAAATGTCATATAAATAAATTCGAGAAATTTAAAGCTTACTTTAAAAAAGAATCTGGCAGTATGCTGAGTGTAAGTATGTCAAGATGGTACTAATAGCGATAAATAAATATTCATGCCGTGGACATCGTGAATTTAAGTTAAAATACCTGTTATTTATTTATTTCCATTCGAATTTGAACTTTAAACTAATGACTATATGTCGATTTTGGTAAAATATATATAATATGGGTGGTCTAAATACTTTCAGCAGGAACTCGCAACGCAGAAAATTGCTTCTGTCATACATTTGAAATACAGACTCGTTCGCTGATAAAAACTTTGTTATATTTTTAACACAACTTTAATGTAGAGCATATTATAACTGACTGATCATATATTATAATTATTTTATAATGTCCGATACAGCACTTTCTAAGCCATTAAAACTTGTCATCGATACTCCCATTAAACGATACTTTCCGCGTCATAATAAATCATTATTAGTATGACAAATGTAAGTTTCAGCTTATGTAGGAAACGAAAAATTAAAATGCAATCGATGCCATTGTCATATACATTTATAATTAATATAATCGATGTCTTAATTCCACGTCAGTTACAGAAGCTACATTACTGTTAACCAAGAATTCGTTTCGCCCCGCCGATAGTAAAACACGCATCCAATTTAGAGAACAAAATAAAAAAAAAAACAAACACAAAAATAAGTTATTAATAGTTAGATTATCACAACGATTGTTTTCTTTGTAATGTCACGGAACATATTATATTTGACCTTGAAGTAACTAACCAGATGCATAGTTTACAAACATGGCGTCCGACTTACACCAATGACTTGTTTTTCCACAGATAACAAACGGTGCTAAACTCGGCCCCGCCCTGAATCAAAACCGTTACAACTGTAGTGTAAATTGTAGCAATATCATTAAAAATAACACACGCCATATGTACCTGTAATCTATCATGGTTATTTAGGAGAATATGTGATTAATAGACTTGTACATTTACTATAACATAACACACTAAGGTTCTCATAAATAACAAATATTAATAAATCCTATCTCAAGAATGCGTTCTTGTTATTTTGTGTCATTATTAAGTTTCAGGATTGTTTTATATTTGTTGGAATAGGAGCACTTTGTCGTTTTTTGAAAGAGTGACGTCAGCATAACTGACGTCACCGATGACTTTATTCTTGAATGTAGTCAGGATCTCAGACTCTTGAAGGTAATCTCGTAGACGATTTGACAAACACCTTACGTCGAAAAGATCCGATCCCTTGTAATCTGTACTCTCGCCTCTATTTACACCAACGCAGGTGGTTACGCGGGTGACACCTGATAATTTCAACTACCCTCAGTTATTGATTATTCAAATAAAAGGAATTGCGCCGATATATTCATATCTTATTATTTTCATAATTATAATTAAGTATATTTTAACAAAAATGTCTGCTACTATTGTAATTTACATTCGAACGTCTTGACAGTTTTCTGTCATTAATATTTTAAAATAAAATTGTTTAGTAAGTATTTCACAGTAAAAAAAAATTTATAATTTTATTATTTCCTCATCGCTGTTATTTCACGGGTAAGTACTTTATATATAATTTTAATATATCACAAAGCCGTATAAAAGTTGAAAATCTAATTTATTTGTGAATACGTTATGTAACGGTTACAGGCAGCTTGATAGATGTTTTTGTGTTAGTAATAAGAAAAATTTCACTTCGTAACGCTTTTAAATTATTGTTATAACATGTATTGTATATGTAACAGCCACAACCTATGAGGTAATAGTTACTAATATCAAATATACAACGATGAGTTTGTGAGTAATGCAAACAATTGGCTTTATTTTTTTTATATCTGGCAACAACGCATAGCTTTTAAACAGCTTAACATTATTCGGCCAACAAATACTTTTTATGATAGAAATGATGGCACAATATTCACGTACAATTTTGTGTTGTTATAAAAAAATAAAAAAAGTTTTGAATAAAACTTTATCTTTTTAATCTAATTGTAAGAAGAATATATAATTTCATATGTATTCAGCTAATAATATATAGTTTTACTGCATCCTTCGAATGATTTATCCATCTGCTGTAAGATGGCGTTGTTATTAAAATGCAATAAGTTGCAGAACCTAATATTGTTTTACAACAAGTAGCTTTGCCTTATCTCATCGTATTATTGTTTTGTTCGGACGCTTCATTGTTGTGAGTGGATTGTGTTCGTTACATTTATATCATCCAGCATGTATTGTTGTTTGTTGTTGGCCTTGCACGCAACCATAGAGTTTAATTTACATTATATAGACTATAGACTATGGATGTTCCGCCATGGCAAATTATCTCACACATTTATTTGACAATGACGCGATGTTTTCATGATGGATATATTTTAATTCTTAACAATGCTAACAGCAAAATTGCAGTAAGCAAAAAAGATGCTAAATTCTTATCACGTTTTCAACATGAAACTAATTTGGACTTTTATATATCTTCTGTACAATCAAAAGTAATTATAACAGAATCTAAATGCACGTTCAGAAAAAGCGCTTAAACACTTCCAGCAACTTTAATTAAATAATCAAATCAGATAAAACAGGTAGGCTAAATATATATTTTTAAATGCTATGGATTCATTCGCACTGGAATCGTGGAATATTTTGCAAATGTCAACGTTTTTTGACAGTTGAATGACAGGCCTGAATTAGCAGTTTTACTTTCTACACAGGGTTGCTTAACGTTATCTTTTAGGGTGTAAACCGTAATTATTGAATACCTATTGAATGCTTAAAGTCATTTAAAAATATAAACATTGTAATCATCACATAACATACATAAAAAAATTAATACGTATTTTATGATCTTGTCTATGTATAATTTGACAACATACTTCAGTAACAATGTGAATTGGAGGCCATGACCTACCACCGTTCATCCTAATGACGATTGTGGACATTATAATTGCTGATATTACAGAGTTAATGTGGTCATGCACAGTTATCATTAATTTTTTCAAATTAAAGTCAAATATTTGCTTGCAGCTAAAAGTTTATAATAGAATTTTGAGTCATGTGCTTTAAATTATCTAAAGATATTTTAGTTCTAATTGCCATTAATGTGTCGGCGTTTTAAAGGTTTTATTACAAATGAAAGTTAGCGGTCACGCTCTCGTTCGGATCAAAACAATTAGTTGAGTCGAAATTGTCAATTACTGCGTGGGCCCTCTACTTGACTCTTTTCGTATGAAGAAAACTGACATTGACAGTAGAAAACGAGGGAAATAATAGCGGTAGTCTGTTATTTACTGTAGAAATTATTTTAAAGGCACATTTTTTTTATTCTATAAAGGCGGGTATACAAAATGTACTATATTCTTCGAGTCGAGCCTAAACTGTCATCATAAATTAATGTTAAATAAATAGACGGCTATGTTCCCGTTTTCACCGATAGTTAAAACATTAACGAAGCTTCGCTACACACGTTATGGAGTGTATCGTTGGATAGTGGCTAGGAACTACGGCTCAGTAACCACCGCGCCGCGTCGGTTAGCCGACAGGTGACGTAACCATCTTTAGTATGGCAAATGACAGGTGTCCATAGAATAGGGACTCGATACATGATATAAAGATAAAAAACATAAACAAAAAAAAAAAAAAAAAATATATATATATATACGATGTTAATAATAAAGAATAGTGTCAAACATTTTCGCTATATATCACTTTTATTGATGTGATCTAAAAAATCCAGAGAACGTTATTAAATGTCGCACAAATAAGTTTTCTTGCCCATGTTTCATTAAGTGTTCTAGTGGTCTAATATCAGAATATCAGTATTACGGACACAAATGACCAGGCCTAGTAAATCGAACTATCATGGCGCTCTTAATCGAGATAACGGTAAGTTTGAAATCGCGAATGATTTTTATCTGCTCGTAAAAACTTGGGACATGCAGAAATGAGGCTGTTATCAATGAAGCGAATGCGATTTATTATTTATAATTCATAAAAGTAAAAGCGGCAGAGTGAGTTATTTTGACTGTAAAAGAGACTGCAATATCTACATTAAGAGCTTTGTATCCTTCACGGTAAGAATATTGTCGAAGTATCATCGGAGTTAGTATTGTACTTGAGTTGTTGAGTTGAGTTGTTGGAGTATCACTTGTAAATACACTCCTTAGAGTATTGTTTTACCGGTGCTATGCAGTTTAAAATATTTACGCATATTTGTATTAATATCTTTTTACTTTTTGTAGAAGAAATAACTAGTTCAATATTCAAGTACGTTTCTGTCTACACAAGAACAAACGTGAAAATAATATCATTATATAAACTATATATAAACAAAAAAGAGTTTCTAATAAATAATAAACACTAAACGAGTGATTTCATGACATTATTATGTCAGACGACAAAACATTATACGAAGATTCCATCAAACATCATAACGAGGAACCATAGAGAAAAAAAGAAATAAAGCAAAATTCACACGGACTATCATCATGTAACATTAGGAAACGGAAACACGGTCCGATTGGCGCGAATGTCGCCGGCGCATCGCGGATCACGCGTCGCGCCGGTTTGATTTGTAATGACAATGTCAAAACAGTTGTTTAATTAAAAATAAATAAATCATGGCCTTATTTACTGTAAATATTCTTCAAGTGATTATATTTTTTTTTAAGTTGGCATTTCTTTTTTAATTTAAAAGTAATTTAGATTTCGTGTACTAAGTATTAGTCGCTTATTTAATCCGACTTTCTCTATACAGTTGAACACATTGTGTGATAGTTTTTTCACCCGCCAGTGTACTATAAAGAAATTATTTCCTGTAACCATTGTTGACAACTACATGCTTACATTACTTGGAATTACTAAAACTTTTATCTATGAGGATAAACACAAATGTTACTTGATTTTTGTTGCTGCGTCTAATGGTACAGAGGACAATATATTGCATTTTTGAGATGTTAAACGTAAAAAAACTATGTTTGTAAGCTTTTCTTGTTAGTTTATTCTCTCAGAGAAACAAAAATTTGTGACAATTATTGTCTTTTTTTACTAAAGGACTCCTTTTAATGAAACTTTACAATAATAATAATAATTTAAGTTGTTTCCCAACCGAATTACGATGAATAAAGTCGTGGTTAAATCAATAGAATATAAAACTAACAATATAAGGTATGTGAAGTTTGTTAGAAAAGTGGAACATACTAATTTCTCGTTCCATTATAGACTTATTTAAAGACTTTGTTAAAAGTCTGAGCTCTGTCGTAAATTGACTTTAATGTTATGTCAATGTGTTAGAGATACGTCGGCTTGTAATCAAAAAGCGGTATACCTTGACCAGTGAAGGGTCATGTGGTCTCGCGATACCATCGTGCGTCAGGTGTTTAAAGTAATGATTAAATAATGGTTGGGGAATGTCATTAAGTGCTAACGGTGTGAGATCGCAGTACAGTGATCTGAGCGGTACTTTCAGATGAATTTTCTCTGAAACCGTTTGATTAATATACTCGAAGAATAATTAATTTGTTTGAACAAAACTATAACTTGTAGGAATGTTAACAGAATAATATCAGTCATATCAGTAATAGCACGCGCATATCTTAGAAATTATTTGTTTATAGTGTTTTCATTACAATTTAACATATTTTTAAATAATAAATTATAAATTTAAAGGCTAAAAACACACAGGATCGATCTGTCCAAACAATGAATTAAGATTTGACCGACGAAAAATTTCTAAACAATAATTTTCTAATTGTTTCAAACATTCGTATCATTGAATGCCACTGTAGATATAAAATAATAAATAGCTGTGTCCAAGTTATTTCCAATACTTTTGATGTTTCTTATTTTATTACAAATTTAATTAATATTCAACCGTCATGCGGTTATGAAAGCCATCAGAAAGTTTAAACAAACATGACAATACGAAATTCACGTACGGAAATGCATTGACGACACAATAATATTACTTTAAAGCCAATTCAAATAACGCAAATGTTCCAATTCGATATGCATAATTGATTAAATATGAAGATTATGGAAATCAGCTGCTGATAAATTATAATTTTTCGGTACATTGACACTGTTTCGATAGACTTACGTCCGTCTTTTCGGTCAAATTCTCGAACCGGGCGAGGATCTCCTTAACGGACACTTTGGGTTCCGTAGTCTCTTCGTGAATCGTCTCCATGTGACCGCTAGACGAGGACGAGAAACTCTGGGGGCACTTTTTACGTCGCGAAGGTTCGGGATCACGAGTGTCGGCCCCAGAATCGGAATCTTCGGGGGCGGAGGCATCATTGCTGGAGGCGCCTTCGGAGGAATTGATAAGCGAGTCTAAGCTGGGGGCTCGTCTGGGAGGATGGAAATCATCCTCGACCTCAAGGCCGTACACACGCTGTAAGTGGCGCCAATTATCTCTCATGGCGGTAGAGAGACGTGGGCGCGGCATGGTGCGCGCGGACGCGCGGGCACTCGGCGACTGAGCGCTCGCTATGGTGTATTGAAAGCTCTGACATGTTGACACTATGTGTTAACGCGTGCTGGTACTGTCACGGAGGTTTGTTTTGAAGTGAATTGTATTGATAAGTGATTTCAAATTGTTCATTAGCGTTAGTAATGAATGATTAGAAAAACGTTTTACGATAGAGATACAACGAGAAATGCTATTTATATGGAGGTTACTTTAACTTAAAATATGAGAATTCAGTTCAGCAATGTTAGCGATATCTCCAGGTGCCAGTGAAAAACAAATGAATTGTAAAGATTTTAACATTTTAAAAACCTCATCTTCGCGTACGTGAACAAAAAAATTTAACAATAATCAAAATCACACTTTCATCTCGCTGCCCGTGATCGCGGTTGCTGCAGAGCAACCGAAACGTGGGTATTATGTAGTTGTAACATTATAAAAACTCGGAGTAACATCCGATAACTTTAGTTTAATCAAAATAATCAAAAAGCTTAAAACAAATAATATCTAACAAACTTGTTGATTGTAAATTAATTCATTAAACTTATATTTAAAAAAAAAATAATAATCAACAAACAAAAACAAAAGTATAGTGAACACGGTATTTCAATATGAATAACTTTTTGTGTTACATTTCTAAACAGATATTACGTTTCTAAACGGACCCAAAATGAGAAACATAAAAAAATTAGGACTCTTTTGAACTATTATGTACAAAACAATTATAATTTATGTATACACTGGTAAAGTATGGGTATTACAAACAACGGGATTGACATCCAGGGTACAATATCAGTATATAGTAGTCATACTATCTACTACTATCTACTACCAGTAGTCTACTAGCAGTAGTAGTCATACTATATACTAATATATGTACCCTAAGTATATAAATGAGCGGATTAACTGGTCTACTTACTTTATATAACTCATTACAGTGAAATTGTGCATATGTAAGCACGGCCCACATCGAAGGGAAAGTGAGAAAATATTTATGATAATTTAAATCAAAATTCTTTACATAATAATGTTAGTAAATCATGAAAATTGACGATGCGATACTAGTTTATGTTTTATTAAATTAATCACGTATTTGTTTTAATAATATCTTTAAAAGTGGTCATTTAAAGGCTGGGTAGTGACCAGGCTAACGGTGAACGAAGTTTGCCGGCTGTGACGCTTTGAAATCAGATAGTGATTGCGTTCCTGATTGATTTGATAACACCACTTGTCCGGACACGGAGCCTTCTACGTTGTTTTGTGGCATGGATACGTTAATTCATGTATATGTTTCGAAAATATACGTAAAGTTAAATTATGTTAAAAAAATGCAATGATATCTCATTATTTACGTAATAAATGCGCGTTAACAAATAGTTGTACTACATATAAATTTGAATATAGGTACGCTGATTGTTTCAATAAACGTAAAAAACTATCAACAAAATCTAATGTTTCGTATAATATTTTATATGTGGTGGATATTTTATAGATTTGGACTTTTTCTCGTATCTACTGTTCATGGCACGGTTGATACTTACTCCAGCGAGGAAACAGCGCCTTAAATAACCGTTTCAATTACGTACTAATTAGACATGTAATTGCACTGCAGTTTATGGTTAGACATCTTACGTGATACCGTAACTACGTAACTATTTTCATGCGGAAGTTAATGCACGGAGATTTAAAAAAATCTCGTCTGCCCGTGATCACGGCTGCTGGTGAGTAACCGAAACTTCGGGATTATGTAGTTTTCAATACAATAAAATTCGCGTAGTATTATCCGAAAAATATTTATATTATCTTTTTTATGAATACTGGCGAAAGTCTTCGATCTCGTTACATGGAGATTATTCATTGCGATTACATAAACAATATTCTAGATCATTTAGCTGTCAAAAGAATTTGCCGGAAAAATATGATTTGTTCGTGGTGAGAAAACCATTGACGAGAACAACCATCGAGAGCGGAATCGATAAACATAAACACGATGTTTAATCGGATACTTAAACTGAAAGAAATATTTAATAAATCTTAGTTACGCAAAATTATACAATTATATACGGATTCAGCAACGACATAATGAGGTTTTGCATCAGTATTGTCGTGTTGAAGTGCAACGAAAATTAAATATGGCGATTTGAAACGTAATTATTAATGTACCGACTTATAAAACCTTATGATATACAAACAAAATTAATAAAAATTAACATAAATGATAAATCTGTAGCATGCTGAATTCATAGACTTGGTCCGAGACACGAGAGTGCAATTGGAAAAGCGACTAGCATGCATGAGTTACGAGTTCAAGTCTCCGCTCGTTTCAATATTTTTAGCCCGCGTTTATTAGCTTAAGTTATACGTATGTATGTAGCGGAATTTTTGAGCTTAATTTTCACCGGTTTCTAGAGTTCTGAAGAATGTTAAACTTTGCATACGTGTCAAGGACCGATGACACTGTAGAATTTGATAATAGATTTCCATTATCCTTATCAGGACCGCAAGGATTAAGGAATTCTTTGATAGATCCTCTGTAGTGGAGCGAGAGAGATAGAGCTAGTGCGCGGTCTGCGCATGTCTGCAGTTAAAAATTAGTTTGAAAAAAATATGCCTTTATAACTAAACCGAACAAAAAAATTGAAAATAATTTTCAATTACAAAGAAATTATATAACAGTCGTATAAGGTCACACGATCATTCATAGTCAATCACATCAAGATAAAATTATAATCAAATTTAAGTTACCAACAGAATAATATAATTCAGAGTAAAAAGCGTGGGCTGCATTGACTACACTTCATATCTCTCCCCTCATAGAGAGTTGCCACTACAATGATCGTAACATTCAGTATCAAGCACCCCGTTTATTAGTTAATTAAAATACAAATAATTTACTAATATGAAAAAATTATGTGAAACCCTGGAATTCATCACGAATTACAAAATTTGATAATTGTTTTAATTCTGAGGTGGCACCGAAAAGTATATTTATAATGTGTCAAAGGAAAGTTCGAGACAGGTCTGTGTGTTTCACTTCGTTAGTTCAACCCTAACTCAGACGAGAATCGTAAAAATCGATATTTTTGTTCGTAATATCGATAAACATTACGATTATCAATTTTTTTATTGCTTTCCTCCAAATACTGATACTTTATTCAGATGTACTTTTAAAACCGTATGACATATATATTGTGAGGTTGTATTACACTTAATGCTTTAATATATTGAATTTCCTTATCGATGAGAAAACATTTATTTATTGAAATTTCCGGTTTAGGAGGAACATACACATTAACGTATCTTTATCCGAGTGCAGAAGTTATGCAGTTGAGTATTTCTAGGACTTTCTCCTAGGTTTATTTCCAATCCAGATAAAATAATGTCTGTCTATCGACTGATTGTTAGGCGAGTTCAATTCAATCAATTCTCGATAGACATTTATTTATTTGCCAGACATATTTTAATGGTAGTTTTTCGTTTTGTTTTCTTTGAAAACAGAATATTATATTTATCTATTGTACTAACCTGTGAGTATTGTAAGGCGAATTCTACGATGAGAGCGTGTGCGTGGTGGGCGAGCGGTGCGTGGAGGGTGAGGGGAGGGTCCCTGGAGGGAGACAGCTGGAGGGTCCCCGCGGAGGGAGCCGCCGCCCTCAGGCCGGACAGGGGCAGCGAGCGACGGACTACCAAACCGCTGGGACCTGGGATAGTAATGACCTGCTTATTTTATTCTGCAATATACGATGCTTTTGTTACGCGGTCGTACGTAGTCACACTCTATACGGAGCGGTTCGTGGTGTCTGGTGACTGGTGAGCCTGATCTGTTCCGTTCATGCTGAAGAACGATGTGTGAGTTAGGAACTTAAAATTCTCTGAAACGATTTATAATTTCCTGCGACGTCGTTCGCCTTGGAAGGTAAATAGTATTTCGTTCATTCTGTTTTCTGTTTGAGGTTTAATAATGTTTAAATAATAAAAAAGAAACAGTAATGGTATGTGTTGTTACATATAAGACGCTTGTTTTCACCTCTCACGCCGACTGTGACGGCGTTGTGGGAGACGGCCAGCACGGCGCTCTCTCCCGGCGGGAGTTTGACTGAGAACAATCTGGCGAAGTAGAAGGGCCATTCGCGCGCCATGTCGACCGCCTGCCGCTTGGTGGCAGCGCGCGCGCCGCCCGCGGTCCGCAGCCACGCGGCGCCCGCACGACGCTCGCTGGCGCTGATGCGGAGACAGGGACTCGAAGACGTTATGTCGTGGACGATCTGCAATTATAATACTTATAAGATTTACAGGAATGTGAATGAGTATAGAGACGGAACGGTGCAAGTCGTAAAGGACTTTATGATAGTGTGTTAAATTTTTCAACCAATCGTCTATTACTATGAAGTCGACGTGATAAATTAAACCGTCTGTCAGTATCGGAAAACGCCAACTTTATTGTGTGGATCGCTGTATGTTTCGGTGCACTCACCTGAGCGTACAGGAGATCCAGTATGGCAGGTTCGTTGTATGTCTCCAGCGGTGTGAAGACTTCCTTCCTCACCCGCAGCTTCCACGGCACTCGACTGTACGTGAGGAACGAGCGGTCTGATGGAAGAAAAGCTGCTGGTGCTGGCGTCTCTATATATATTTAATAGTACGTTAACTTACAGACGCTTCCAGAATATCAACAAGCATCCTTAATGGCAGACGACCTAACAATTATTTAACGGCTGAATTATCTCATGTTTACAGCAAAACAAAAGTGAGAAAAGAAGAACATCAAACCGCGATAGAAAATGAAAGCTTTTCAGAACAAGCGCTGTTTTTGCATTTCGTGGATTTTTTTTATTTTTTATTTTTGTAGTCCAGAGGAATATTAGCAAGTTATAATGTATTATAAATGTCTCACATAACCCACATCTAACAAAAACCACGTTCAGGCCTACATAGCTCGTAGTACTTACAGTATGTGCTGCACCTCGTGTTATGAATGCGTCACAATAACTATATTAATATATTACTAGACACTTACGCTCGTTGAGATCTGTTTTGTCTGTGAGGTGAGTTGAAACAGACTGTCTTCTTTCAGCCTCCATCTTCCTGTTCCTTTCTTTCTGCGCCATGTGTGTCTTGAATGTGGGTCGCTCGTTTTTCTTCAAAGTGTCGTTGTTATCTGGCGGGAATATGATATCTGAGCGAGGGCTGTCTCTCGTCCGTCCCACTAACATGTCTCGCGAGTTCTTTCTGCCGTCGAATCTGTCGAAGTCGTCGTACATTCCAGAACGTTTTCTGTCAAATCTCTCCTCTATTTCCGCGTCTTCTTTTCTCCTCTCCGCTCTTATCGGATGTATCTCATATATCTCTGAAGGGCCGCGTCCTGACACGTTGTCGTGAATGTCTCTTCTGTTCTCCGCCGTGGACTCCGAGTCCCATTCGTCCCTTTCCATGTGACTTTTCTCATCGTTGTAACTGCGGCCGTCGGACTCTTCTCCCCAATCGTCCTTCACTCGTCTCTCCCTCCTGTCCGATGTCAGGAACCGTGACGCCAGGTCGTCACCATGAGATGATTCGTTGTCGTCTTTCCTTCTGGAGCTCCAATTCGCTAAGAAGGCGTGGCGATCATCCGCTTCGATGTTCTGATGGACGCCGAAGGTATCTCTGTCGCGCCTGAGCTGTGCGAATGTTGAAGATGCCTCGGGAACTGGCGGAGGAGGTGCCGGCTTGTCTGGTGGGGAGGGCGGTGACATGGGGGGAGGGGGAGCGGGCCCGGGCGGCGCGGGGGGCAGCGGGGGAGGAGGCGCATCCCACCTCATCGTACCACCCAACTGACGTTCGAGCATAAGTTTCCTTGTATCCTCCAACTTATTAACAGTCCGAGGAGTTTCAGCGGCCGAGGAAGTACTCCTGACGGAGTGATTCGCTGTGACTCGTTCCAGTCTTTGACGCATCTCGGAGCTTAATTTCAATTTGCCCACACTTCCGGGCGATGGTCTCTGAGCTCCTATTTCGAAACTCCGTCGAGCAGTCCTCTGTGATGGTGGTTCCCTGTGTGCTGGTATTTGCCCGTCGACCTCGAATTCTTCCCATTCTATTCCAGTCGTGACCTCAGACCTCGACCGCCCGCGTGGTGGTTCATGATCTATCCCATTAGACTGCGCCTGCGGCGTGACTCTCCTTTGAACCTGTCTCATTTTAAACTTCGTGAAGTCTTGCGGCGTCTCCTGTCCCACTGCGTCCTTCGGCGGCGGCCATCGCCATTTACCAATCCGGACTGTCTTGGCTCGCCCGTAAGGGTCTATGAACGGCCTGGCCTCCGAAGGATCCATATCATGTAACGGCGGGGGCATCGGCGGCGGAGGTGGGGGCGGCGCTCCAGCACTACTTTCATTGGATTCTCTTCTGGACTTCACCGAATTTCTAGGCGGCGAGTGTATCTGTGCGTGCACTACAGTCGACGCCCTCACCGGTGACGTGGGCGCTGATTCTGAGGGTTCGACGACTTGACCTGCTAAAAGTGTCTGTAAAGCTTGATTCTGAGCCAAAAGCTGCTGTTGAATTTGAAGATTCTGTGCCATTGCGTTCTGTAGAAAAGCTCTTTGTAGGTTTTGGTGATACGCGTTGATGTCGACCGTGCCTGGAGGCGGCAGGTGTAAGCCCAGGGCCGCCGCCAGCGCCTCCGGAGTGGCCGGCATCGCGGGCATAGACGGCGGCAGTGTGATAGCACCGAAGCTAAGCGCCGAAGTGTTCGCTCCCGAGCCGCGCGGTGTAGCGCCACCACCTTTAATGGCACCCGAAAGACCCTCACCGTCTGTTAGTCTCTTCAGACTGTCGTTCATGAATATCGGGTCGAACAGATTAGTGATGTAATCGTCTACCGAGTCGACGTTGGATTGTTTCCTGCTCGTCTTCCCATCTTCGTGTCCTCCGCCCTTAATGAGTTTGGTGACGTCATCGCTGCTGTTCAACGTGTCGATTTGTTCCGTGTAGGAGCACGAGAGGACGTCGTCTATGAACGTGCTGTAGTCCTTGCCGCCCTTGATGCTGGCGGCCAGCGATCGAGCGTCAGACAGCTCGTCGATGTTCGGGTCCAGGACGGGAGAAAACAGATCGTCCAGGAACTGATCCACGTCCGACGCCTGACTCGGCACGCGGACGCGACGCACATGAGACGCCAGGCTCGGGGCTTCCGAGGTATCCGACATCGCAGAGGATCTGTGACGATAGTTAGTAATTAGTATGTTTTAAGGCTTGTTTTGCAGTGCAATATGAACATGAGAAAAAGCTTGGAATACAACATTAAAGTTGTCAAAACATTAATTTGTTTAAATCTGTTTTACATACATACAGGCTGGGCATAATGAAATGTTGCCAGATATTCCGGATAATGTATATTGTTAAACTAACCGAACGCCTCCGAATTCGGAGCTCTTCTCGATGTATGCGCGACTTGACTGCGAGCCGGCCGGCGCACGCTTGCCGGCGTACTGGGACTTAATGTACCGCGAGGGCAGAGCTCGTCCCGTGCCGTACTCCGGCTCGATGCCCTTACTGCTGGAGACACTCGGCGCACCTCCCAGCCTCTCCACCGAATGATAGCGATCGTTGAGGCGAGACTGCGACAACCCTAGGTCCGTCAGTTTGGAGGGTTGCGGTTCAGGGTTATCACCCAGCAAGTTGTCTAATGAGCGACTTCTGACTTTATCGGACGTCTGCTCGAAGTACCGCTCGTTGAGGGCCGACTCCCTGGAGAGTATGTCGTGTGATATCTTCCGGGAGTAGTCCGCGGGGTGTCTCAGCGCTCTCTCCCGCGGCTCCTCCTGCTCCATCTTCCAGGTGTACTCGGAGTCGTTCTCGGGTATGGCCTCGTGGAGTATGCGTTGGACGCTCGGGGATCGGGACTTCGGTGGCTCGGGCGGTGGAACCTTTAATATGCAGGTCGCATTTAAAATAACACTAATATTTTCTTTACCAAAAACGCTTGAAATAAAACGGAAATATAAAATAAAAGAAAGAGAGAGAGAAATTCTTTAGGTTGCAAGTTCCAACCTATTCGAGTCGATGAATTTTCTAGTCTTTGATTTTTATTTGATTTAAATTCAACTATAAGCTCCATTTTTTATCCAGTTAATGTTTCATGTAATAATAATAATCTGTATTACCAGCGGGCGTCTGTCTTCCACGGAGGAGGCGCGCGGCGGGGGCGCGGGCGCCGCTCGTGTGGCCCGGAGCGGTTCAGAGCGCGCTGCCAGCGCCGGCCACGTCTCTATCTCTCCTATAGCATCCAACGCGTACTCGCATCCCGCCCACTCTGTACACATAACGACCACGCTGTACTTCTTTAAACTCACTTAGTTTCTCAATATAAACAGATTGCATCGACCTCGCACCGATCACAGTTTCAGTTGCATATGGTCAGTGCGAGTATTGATCAATATACACAGTTCGGTACCGGTGAGCTGTCCGTTGTGTTCCATAGTGAGCGACCAGCCGCTGGCGTTCCTCGCAATGCCGGCGGCGGAGAGCGCGCTGGCCGCAGCTCGCTCGCACGTCGTCCACGACTCCACGCACACGGTCTGCACCGTGTCTGAAAACATGTTTCGTGTCTTTGTATTGTTGAGGAGCACTTTTATTACTTTTTAGCAGGTTATTATGAATTTAATGTTCTTTTGAAAGAAATACTTAAGTTAAACTTCGACTGAGCCCGATTTATTAATTACTTGAATTACTTGAATTCACTGAATTTGTTTATTTTACAGTATTTTTTTTTTTAAGAAAAATTGACATTATGACATGCAATTTTATGAACTTTAGTAATTTCTTTCTGAAGTTCCGCTGCAAGGATTCTGTGTCAGTCGATTACTTCAAACTCCTCACTAACCATCATACAGGGTGAGGGGTATGGCCGGTCGTGCGTCGTTGTCAGCGGAGCGCCACTCCAGTAGGGTGGGTGGAGTCCGCCGCGGAAGCCCTGACACCCTCGCCGCCGCGGCCTCCGTCCCGCACGATAGACGGAGAAGACGACTCCGTTCTGGACCGGACGCTCGCTCGGAGATCAACCGGATAAGATATCTGGAGGAAATATATAATTCAGTTTAGGTACTAAACTTTTTTGTGCATATCAAGCTCCAGTACCAGTGAGCACACAGATTATTAATATTCATAATATGCACAGATACAAAATGATTCATATATTAGGTTGCATGTTCATTTTCGTTTCAGTTTAACCAGCTGTGTAACAGTGTATACTTGTGAAGCGCCGGTCCTGGTTGGAAGGCGGCGAGGCAGTGGGCGAGGAGGCGGAAGGCGCGCGGCTCCAGACCGGCCTGGCCGCACAGCTGGACCACCACCTCGTCGCGGAGAGCGCGGGAGCTGATGCCGCGGGAACAGATGTAGTCCGCCACCACCTGGGATCACAGGTGGTGGGTATTAGATCAACAGGTGCATGGAATATTTTGTGAGTTATATGCATCTTTTTATTAAAAAAAAGTAGACACTAAAACGCCAAAAATTTCTAAACACTTTCATTATGAAAATGAGATAGAGGGAAGAAAGGTTGGCAGCAAAACATCTTGGTATGACTATAGGACGAAACCAATTCGATCACTCACTTCGTACGTGTGACTATCGCCGAGCATGAGAGGAATAAATGGAAAGTTCTCGAAGTTGGAGTGAATAGAACATAAGCGAACCTTTTGTCTGGTCTCATTCCCGGCGGCCGACTCGTCGCACCATCTCAATATCAGTTTGAAGATCGCCACGGCGTCATTGAAGTCTTGATCCCTGGAAGTCAACGATCACTTTATAAAGTTACATTTATTCTAACCTCACGAGGATGTCACGAACAGGTCACCGCTCACCTGACAGCGGCTTTGGACAGGAACGGCTTGGTGATGGGATGTTTCTTTGGACTGAGCTGTCCGCCGTCCGCGAAGTACACGGAACTGAACTTGGAGAACGCGAACTGCTCAAGATCCCGAGGCAGTTGGATGCGCTCTTCCTCGACGAACACGTCTGAAACCTGTTACACGGATGAGATGAAGACCTATGTAGCGTCGTATGACACGAGCCCAATATACATGAATATATGTGGATAATGTTGTTAATTTAAATTTAAAATAGAGTTGAATTAGCATTATTTTGATTGAAGTGAAAGGCAAGGTATGAAAGCATTCATACTTTGGTAACATTCCTGTCTGCATGCGGCGGCTGCCAGTCGTCTATCTTGGACAGTATGAAGGCGAGTTCCGCCGGTACTTCCAAAACCTGAAGACTCTCCGCCTTAGCCTTCTGTTCGGCCGCGCGGCGTCTGAAACAAAAAAATAATAAGAATACAACCTCTGAAGACCAAACGAGCCTCGGCTGTGCGACATGGGGTTGCCTTAAAATAATCTCCGTATCACGAAGCAGAGTACATAATGTCGCGCGCGAAGACGCGGGCGTTGTGATGGATTTATCGCGAGTGATGCACGCTCGAATGCTTATCGATGTATCGCAGCGTACGAGAGCGCAGTAATAGCAGCTAGGTAACCGACTTTCACTCACAATTATAAGAATTAATTTTATAGTTATGACTCTGACGCTGAACATTGACGTTACGAAACTCGCCGATTTAATGAACAAACATTGTCTGGTGACGACAGGCGAGCGAAGTATGCTCCTTTCAGAATTTAGAATGGCTTCACATGAGAACGTTTCGAGATTTTTTAGGTACTTATGTATTTCAAATCTCGTGAAGGTCTACTTTAATAAAGACATGCCTTACAGAGTTTGTTGTGTCGGATGTGACGAGTATCATTGGAGATGCGTTTGTTGTGAAGGCGGACTCACAACCAGACATTACATACGCTGTTTCTCATAGTAACTTATTTATATTTTTCAATAAGATTTTCAATTTCAATACTAAGAGGTTATTAAAATAATAGAAGTGTTCCAAACTCAAATTAATTCAAGAGTCGAAAAAAGGAGAATTTTATATATAACAGTATTTATGACCAGACTAGGTGTATTGCATTAATACAAATTTATATATCTATATATAGTGACTATTTATTAAATATTTTCTGTACGAAGCCTATTTTTAGATATTTGTTAGAATGTTTTTATATCATACTTGGCGGCCGCCTGTTGCGCCTCGAGCCGTCTCTTCATCTGTTCCCGGCGGTCCCTCGCCAGGCGACGAGCTCGTCTTCCGCGGACGATCGCCTGCACTCGGACCACGCCTCGCCTCACGATGACGTAGCGGCGACGCTCGTTGGAACCCTTCCACCACGATTGTATACGTATGGCGGATTCACGCATTTGGTGGTAGCGTTTTCTGATAGTGGATATTTTTTATAAATATATTAAATCCAAAGAGTATTTATGTCTACTCATTAATTTAAAAAGTTTAACTATTACATAAAGATATTAAGATTAGATTATTTTACTCTATTCAAGTCATTAACAAAACGTACTCGAGCTGTACTTAGTTAAAATATTGTAACACAATGTATTAAACCTGTCTCACCTGGCGAGGTACCCTCTTATCCTGGCCTGTAGTATTGTCGCAGCGGCTCTTAATTTATCAGCGCGGGCCCGCTCCAGAGCGCGGTGCAACGCCTCGCGGACAAACACACGCGCCGCGCCCAGCTGGAAGTCCGCTCCCACTGACACCACAACTTTATTAGTGACTCGTCAAAATATTAATTCATTTATTACAAACCCGCCGTCTATTAGACTTTAAACGTTAGTGATAAAGTTTTGAGATTTTCACAAGTGCATATATTTCGGTACTTTTTTTTGTGTGAACTGCCCTGTTCATACGATACTATAATATAACGTAGTATCGATTGACGATATTCTAAAAATATATTTAATTTCACATTCTAACAAAAGATATAGATCATAAATCACTCGTTAGTTCGGCGCACGGTTCACGTCAGCTGTTAAACCATCAAAACATAATCAAATGAAACGAGAATACACTAATTATAGCTAAGATTTCTGATTGTACACATTTTAATGAAACTAAGTTTTGTAATAACGCGTTTTTTATTATTCTATTCGTAATGTTTCCGACATTTCTATTAGTGTTCCTCAAACCTGATAAACACAGGACAACAGGGAGCACTACAAAAATACTTATCCCAATTTTAATGAACAAAGACGAAATTCTACAAGCGTAACTCACTCAAAACCATCGCCTTAACATTATAACTCCGTTTCTTAAAACCTTTCCAACTATACTTCTTGACTATTTTCAACATGTTCCGTCCGTCCCCGACTGACCTCTGACCGTGTCCTATCATTTCTTTGTGATGCCCATGATTGTTTCTTATCACCGCTGTATAGTAATGGCTTGATTCATTACAGCGACAGTTACGTTTATATTAATAACGGACCTTATCGCATCACAGATACTATCGCCACACTATACTAACGACTTTAGGTTTTAACTAAACGATTTAAATTATATTCCACAATTAGTTTAAGTAAAAAACTGTATTTTTAAATATAAATAAAAAAGTAGTGTCTATTTACAATTAAGACAGAGGCTTTTTAATTCATATGGTTGTATACTCTGTACAAAAAAAAAAAATTCTCTGTTTTCTCCGGTTAAAATTGACCTATTTTGACGTGACTTTTACATGCAGATACTTTTGAATAACAAGTAACTAAGGCTACAATTATTATTTAATATACGTTTTTTCATTAATGCAAATATTGTTAAATCATTTTTCTTAACCCAGAACAAACTTTAAGGGACCAGTATTTTTATTACGCAATTTTAAAAATGTCGGAAGTTCCTTAACCTAATATCCTCATTGTAAGTGTCACTAAGCCATTGTATTGTTTGTTAATAGTGGGATGTAGTTTTAATTATATTTTCTGAATACCATTGTTAGTTCTGTGGGCGACTGACATTGAATGTACATTTTAAGACAGGCTTTACAGAGTTTTGGGTGGTCTTTGTATTTATTATATGGATATTTTTATAAATTTTCCCGCATTAAAAATTTTCATTTACATAAAAACTCGATGTTATAAAACCTTCATGGATTATTGTAAGGATATTTGCTAGTCTTAAAAATAATTACATTAAAAAAATATATGAATTAGAGGGTAAATATATATTTTTACTATCAATGACAATAAAAATATGTCCAGAAATAAAAAAATATAATTTGTTAGTTCTAAAATTATTTTTTATGATTGTTACCAGTATGATTAGTACGAGTTTATACCGCGCACTTTGCACTGACAGTTTAATCGAATTCATCGATTTTTGTATCAAATGCTGTGTAGGCTGTGTACTCTGATGTATCAAACTGTGTAAGGCATTAAGAGTATTTAGACACCAAAGAGGGACGGTGAAGGAAAACATCGTGAGGAAACCTGGACTTATAATTTCAAATTATAAGATTGAAAACAACCCGTCTTGAGCAAGCGTGGTGATTTTTGCTTTAACCTTCTCCACGTGAGAAGAGGACTTTGTTCAGCAGTGGGCTCTTATATATATATATATATATATGTGTGTGTGTGTAATACTGACCGGCTCCAGTGGGAGGCATCTCGGCGAGGATGGAGTTACAGATTTCTCTGTAGGGCGTCGAGCGAGGCGGAGACGACTTAAGAAGGTACCTTGAGAATATATTCATAATTAATCGTCTGTATGTGTTTTGGGTCGACCCTGTTACAGCCGACGGTTCTGCTTCACCGCCTCCATTATTATGATCGAGTCGTTACGACTCATAATTCTTATTAATACAAACATTCAAACAAGTATTGGTTTTGATAACATTAGTTATATTTCGTATTTTTCTTTTATATTCTCTATTTACTCAAATGAAGATTGAATTAACGATATAAGTTAAATCAGCAGGAATAAAACTATTTGCGTGATCATTTAGCTGAGACCTCTTACTGAATTCTGTTAAATATCTCACCGATATCTTTCCACGAACGCCTGGAACGGTATCCTTATGGGGTATCCCGTCTGCCTTATCTTGATGGTGTCCAGCATGCCGGTGTCTCTCAGCTGTGTGAGAACGCACAGCATGTCGAACTTCATAGCGGACTTGTCGGTGTTGGGTTTGATGCAGCGAACAAACCAGGGGTTACACCTGGACATGGACTCCAGCAGTTGGTGGAGGCTGTCCGAGAACCTGGACAATCAATATATGAATTAAATGTGTAAACTTCATCATTCGTTGGTAATAAATTATACGGAATCGATCTTCCAGAGTCACAGTGTTGCAATTTTGATGAAGAATGCTGAATAGAACATGACTTATGAGCATTATAACATAATGACGTAGACACAATTTTAAATACACTTGGAGTATAATAAAAAAATATGCGAGAAAAAGCAACTTGCAATACAAAGTAAACCATCGCCATTTAATTAAGTCACTATTGCTTTTTTTTATATTACAATGTACCTTCATAATACGTGACGTATAGGATTCCTTTTAAATGGATCACGAATGTAATCACGTTACGTAATTATTATTTACTAACACATGTACAACGACACACCAGCACAGACACACTTACTCAGAGAGGTCGTGAGGTACCAACCTTGCAGCCACGGTGGGTGTTCTGGGCTTCATGGTGACGAATCTCCCATTCGCCCCTCTCGGTAATGTCTTGTTAGCGTCGTGTTGTGCTCGCAGCTGTGTCGACATCTCGGCAACCAGCGGCACATCACTACTGCAGAGTAATTCCAGTACATCCGCCCTCAGAGCATCCCTGTTCTTATCCAGGAATCCTTCCACGTTGTACCAAACCTGGCCGGCGTAGTGTTTTATCTGAGGAAGTTGTACAATGTTGAAATTCCATATATTTATTTTCAATCAATTGACCCAAGTGGTAATAAACGTACCCCAAATTCGTTAGCTCCTAATCTAGGTCTAGAGTACAGCTCGTTAAGAGCGTGATTATAATGGCACTTTTCTAGGAATGAGTTATCAGACGCCCGAGGAAAATTGCTTTCGTCATCCAGCAAATGAAGAATGCCCACCGGCTTCTTGCTCAGAAGTTGTATAACTGAAAAAAACACATTTCAATTTAAAGAAGGACGCTTCTTTACGTGTTATAAGTTTTTACAAGTATACCAATCTTACCTGGAGAATTATCATTCCACGTGAGGTTAGACCACTCCAATCTTTCCTTCTGGTATTCCTGTTGCTCCAATTTAAATATATGTTTATTAAAATAATGCTGTAAAGTTTCGTTAGCATAATTAATACATAGCTGCTCGAACGAATTCTCTTCCAAGTCTTCGAAGCCGAAGATGTCGAGGAGAGATATCCGGTGAGCGTCGTGTAGTCCAGCTCGATGGACTATCGAATTTATTCTAAGGACAAGCCAGCTAAACAGTGATGAATATAGTGCTTTAGCGAAAGCATCTCTCGCGTCTAAAGCTTGGTCAATTGGTAAGGGAGATCGCATACGCTCTGCCCTCGCCGCCGTTACCCTGGTTGTGAGAGCTCTGGCCAATTCTTCAGCTGGGATTTTCAATAAATGGGCAGCCCAACGGACTTCCGCTCCTCCGCCCAGTTGAACACCCTCTTGACCATGCCTGAGCTGTCTTCTATGAAAGTAGACGTTTCCTAAATGAAGTACAGCAGAGAGGACTTTAATTATATCCTCTCGTTCAGAGTCACCAATCCCAAGAACTTGCATGGCGCCACATAGAGCCGACCAATCGGCTCCTGCCCCCGCGCCTCCCGAGTCACCGCCTTGATTTAAATAAAAGTAATGTTCGGCTGTCAACAATCCTCGTGATTTCCTCTGTTCTTCGTCTAAACCAGCCAGTAACTCGTAGAATACATGATAATTTCTTTCTCCGGGTGATTGTGTTACAATACGAGATTTTTCTAGCAAATAATGTGCCACTCTCGCGCCGGCTAAAGCGCCATCCTTAAAGTAGAGTTCTAGTAATTTACCAAAACGACTAGAGTTATGATTTTTTGGCGTTCTCGCGTTACCGAACGCTTCAAGTAACGGAGCAGCTTCTAGAATCTGTTCAGAAACTGGAGCTCTTCCGGGCGGTGCTGGGGCTACAGCTGCAAGAAATTGTACAGCTAGCTTTGTGGACTCCGTCTTTCCGGCGCCAGATTCACCGGATATCAGAATGGCTTGAGGATGAGGTAGTGACGCTCGCGCTGCGGCGGCTATTGCAAAAAGGTGTGGAGGTAAGTCACCCAACGCCTCCGCAGCGTGGTACCTGAATTAATAAACACCTGAAGTTATATATCCCAACTAAAAGCACTTATATATGTATACAATTTACCTTCTAGCAGTTGGCAGACCATACAAGGCATCCACAGGTCTATAAGGGTTCACGGCGACCAATATGGAGCCAGCATAAGTGTAAATGAGACCTTGTTCGTATCTTAACTTGAGATTCCATAGCAAGGCTGCTTCATGTAAATCGTGGAGACGAGTCATGTCTTCCACGCCAGTAGGGCCCAGTTCCTCCCGAGGCCATACTGGATCGCCTTCTTCTTCGCCGTTACCCATTTGTAAGGCGAAGGTTTGAGCCTGTAGAAAGTTAAAACAATATGAAAAGGCTCTAACTCGTATATTTCATTGTGTTATAAAAATATCATTAATACTAGAATGTATTAAGCAGTTATGTGAAACCCTGAAAGTTTAAACAAAATTTTTGTTTTTTTTTTTTTTTTTTATTGCCATATAATTAAAAACAATAATACGTAAACTATATATGTATATCAAAAACATAATTGGTCTTTATTATCAAAGGATATTGACACATTTCAAAAATTATAATGAGCACAAAGTGAGCGGCAAATTACAAGTTTATTGACCGCGGGCAGTACAGCTGTGAGTTAATATCAGAGTTATTGATACTAGGCCTGTCAGTTATGTAAGGCTATTATTACTGAGCAATTATTAACGTGTGACCGTTAACAATGGATTAAGGCTGAAACAAATTCAATACAACGTATTGATTTATAATGATTTATATGTTGTACGTTTCACAACCGTGTACATTGACGTAATAGTCAAATTAGCTTCCAAATCGCGGCAGCTCAATAATTATATAATTTACGTCAGTTTCAGGTGTATCCGAAGCTAATATCCAGTGGCTCGGAGATATAACAAAATGGTACTTGCACGGAACAGCGGTCATATGGAAAATTATTACGTCCTGACATACAAACGTTACATGACATAACTGCTAGCCATACAATCGCGTCAAGCTTTTGAAGCCAAAAGCGTTTCGCTATCAGGATCACTCTATTCACGATACATTGCCCGTTATCTTTCACAATCTTCTCAATTATGTGGTTAAACAAAGCAGTGAATTATTAACACTGCAATAATCACGCAAATTAATCGCTATGTTGCCAATATGATTAATGAATATTACGATGTGGCCGTTCATGTGTGCTATACAGATCATTGGTCACACTAAAAGATTGTTGTTTAAGCAACATAATTATATTGAAATAGTTTGAGACCTATCAACTCATATTCGTGTAACTTCAAAACCAAATATCAAATGTAAATAATGAATCATGATCGCCGATGAACAAAATCAGTTTTTAATTTCGCGTATTCGTGTAATTTAAGAGGTTATGTTATACCGCAGCGCATACGACTGCAAGACAAATACTTTTGCGTCCATTAAAATAAGTCATCAATCCTTATAAGCTGAACGTGACACACTGTTATTGTGTGCAAATGCATTTTATATACTACATATATATATATATACATACATTGTTGACTAATACGTCTAAACACAAATTCCTTAACAGAGGAACTAAACGATTTTTTCCTATTGTATTTCTCAAACCGACGTTTTTCTTCAGTATAGAACCAACGATGTGACATTTCTCCATTTTGTTTTAGTTATTGACATATATGTTGAAACAATCCGTAAATCCAATCACCGTATGATTGAGACGGTTATAGGTATACCCATGAGTTTACATGCATTAAACTAGCTAAGTTAAATAAACTGTATTATAGTATTTTTTTATAATCACAAACACACTTCAGTATGTACACCAAACATTAAAAAATGTCGAGGTTCATATAGATTTTTAAGGAAACACGTATAATATAATATCCGCACAACGTTTGATCTGATTCACGTCATGCGACTGATGACTGGCTCGATGTCCGACAGTTATCCAGGTCTAGATAACGGCATGCACCCCTGGCATTTTGCATTACCGCCTTACGAATACAACACACATGCTACAATAACCTTACGTTACGTTGACCAACCTCTGTATTCCTGCTAGAAAGCTATTAGAATACTGCCATAAACGTGTTAAAAATCAAGATAAACGTTGCCAGAGCACGCTGAATACGCAGTCAACTCTCTATCAACATTCCAATGTACGGCCTTGCGTTACGCCGAATTCTTAGGCCTCGTACACTCAGTAAGCCTGAGTCACTAATATAAAATATAACCGGCTTTTAGAATTGACTAATACAATATTTATGAATATACTAAAATATCGAATGTGTATAAAGCATAGGATTAACTGTGCTTAAAATTCTTTTCATTCTTTCGTATTTTGTGGTAAAACTTTTTAGAATTAAGATATTCTTATTTGCATGATTTTCTTGTTTTTTGTTTATTATATTTACATAGACTAGCGACATTACTATAGTTACTACCGTAACAATGGATTAGGCAACGCTAAGACTGTTAGTATGTGCTGGAATGTTTCTTAATCAAGAAAAAAGCAAGTCGCAACGCATTCTCGATGGTTTACAAAATATTATGCGTATTAAATAATTTTCTATATATAGCAACTCTATTAATATTTAATGTTTTCTGACCGTATTCAATATTTTTAAAGTGTTAAAATATAACAATATCGTAGGAGTGTTTTTTAAGGTTTTTTCAGTATACAGTGTAAGGGTTTTTGAACTTTTTGTACGCTGTTGATTTATGATTCTCACCTGTCCATTAACAACAGCGCTGACGAGTAGGACCCTGGCGGCTCGGTGGACCTCCACCAGTTCCCCGGGCAGCGGGGCGGGGGCTCCGGCCGGCTGGAACCACACCGCAGCGCCCTCGGACCACTCCGACATCCCCCCACTACCCGCCATGCTGCACACAAAAAATAACGAAAAGATTAAATAAAATATATGCAATGTTCCATTTTTACCATGTTTTTATCATTAGCAATGTCCAATTAAATACTGGGTTCGAATAAGAGACTTCTTGCATATCGCGTTCCAGTAACAACGAAATATCCTATAGGAATTAGATACTCCAAAATGCGTAATTGCTAAGGCTTTTAGAGAAATACGGTGTGAATAAAACTTGGCATTAAAAATAACTTCATTGTCTTCACGGCGATTAAAAAAAAATCTCCGTATGACCACGTAACTCCTGTTATCTGTATTACCACGGCACTTCATAGATGGAATCTGTGGGTGAGGGTGTATAAAATAATGAACCTCTACCTTTTTGACGTCTCGTAAAAAAAGCGGTCTGCGTATGAGTGTGTGTAGTGTGTGTGTAACAATAAAATATATAAAATGAATAATACTGCCGAATATTTACCATAGTATACCAAAACATTGAACTATTCGTTTAATATAAGCTATAGAATATTGAAACACACATCTGTCTTGTAAAATCGTCTTAGAACAAACATATGACAAACGCTATTTCACGGCCGACACTAAAATGCGTATACATTAAGCTGTTCTAATAGTATTGTAATTTAAATGAGGTTTTTCATTTACACGTACCAACTTAATCACATCATGTTTAAAAAAGGCTTTAAAAGATTTAAAAGATTGTTATATGTTCTACTATTTGGTTTTATCTGAAGCTGTCTGAGCGGGAAATGATTTCAATGATGTTTCCGAATACAGACTATCATCACTATTAATTCTTATTTATTTTTAGTAATACATTATTTACTTTCAATTGCTTAAAATAAGATGTAACGCTTTTCGTCCGATTTTATTTTCTCGTAAGAAATATGTACCAGGCTGTCATGTACGCATACTATAAGTTTGGACGTCACACTACATACGAACGGTTTACCGTTTCTCTTTCACGTGCCTATTTTCTACTATATATAATGTGAGAAGATTTTGAACCAGAAAATGATCCGCATTTCGTTTGAAAATGAAAGTACAGAATGACGTTAAAATAAAAAAAGAATAATCTTTACGTGGATCAGCAATAAGAATAACTTAATTATGGTGTTGTAAGTTAGTAGATAATGTGAGTTAATTTTTAACCGAATTCAAAAAAGGTGAATGCAACAGTTCGTTATAAACGTTACATGCTTTTAAGTATATATTTCTTATTTTATTTTAGGACTATGTATAGTTTTTAAATCTCTTTTTCAATTTTTGTTTCGTAGTTCTATTGTGCTTGTAATTTTCCATTAAAATCACGTTTCTTATGTAGGCATAATCACAAATAATACATTTTAATACAGTTCTCATTTAATAACTAATAATATATATTAATAAATTGCAATTTCCAGCTTTCTCGGCAGATCACCGTTTGTCTCAGAAATGGTGTGTCGATAATTTACAAGATTACGTTCCAATTTACTCGGTTTTTTTTTTTTGTCGAAGCTATTTCATGTAATGTGCGTAACGTGGAGACACAGACTTTCATTCCCACGACCAGCCCCTTGCATGGAACATGGCCATGATAGTTGTAACATTATTCACTTATATATTAACTGTTACGAGGAAAACGATATCATTTTTACATGAGCTTTGTAATATAAATAAGTAAACACGATTAGGCGTAATTTATGTATAGAACGGTTCGTTGATATGCCATCACACAGCACCAATAAGGTTAAGGCTGGTTTATGACCCACCACGTCATGTCAGTCTCCCGTAAAGATCGCACACAGACAAATTTGAGACTTAATCTCACACACACACATTTACCCAGCCGTGAATCAGAATTAAGAATTATTTCAAGTACAAACAACTTTTGCCATAGTGGTTAACATTGATAGCTTCGCAATAAAAATATTTTTTTTGTTATTGCCAAACATTAAACTTGCAGGTGGTCATTGTTTAAGACGATACGGAATACCACGAAATCGTAATCGTCGCGAGAATTAAAACTGAATTGTTTAAGGTGCAACAGTTTATTGAATCACATTGTTTCGTCATAACTTATATAAATATAACAAAATTCGTTTTAGGATAATTATAAATAGATTGGAGATGCCATCGCTGTAGCCGGCGAGCAGCACGACGGAGTGGACGGCGGCCCGGGGGTGAAGCATATAGTGGGAGGAGGGGGAGGCTGGAGGCAGAACGGCTCCGGTGGAGGAGGCTGAATGAACATCGGAGGCGGAGGAGGGGGTTGAACACAGAGAGGAGGCAGCGGGGGAGGTTGGACACTGAGGGGAGGCAACGGAGGAGGCTGGATGTACAGGGGCTCAGGGCAAGGAGGCTGAATAGTTATAGGACACGGCGGAGGAGGCTGAACGTACATAGGCGGCGGGGGTGGAGGCTGGATCATCATGGGAGGTAACGGTGGAGGCTGCACTGGCATCGGAGGAAGAGGGGGAGGCTGAACCATCACGGGAGGCATCGGCGGAGGCTGAATTAGAATTGGAGGCAGCTCTATCATAATGGGAGCAGGTGGAGGAAGTTCCAAGTACAATGGGGGAGATTGGGGAGGAGTGACGTACATCGGCGGCGGCGCTGGTGGTGTGATACACATCGGGGGTAGCGGCGGTGGAGTGATGCATAGAGGAGGGGACGGGGGAGGCGTCAACGTCATGGGGGGCAACGGTGGTGGTGTGATGCACATCGGGGGTAAGGCGGGTGGCGTTATAGTAATCGGTGGCGGCATCGGCACCTCTATGAACATAGGGGGCAGTGGAGGTGGGGTAACGCATAACGGAGGGGGCGAGGGGAGAGTCACATAAATCGGTGGCGAAGGGCTCGGACACCCACAGGGTTGACCCAGGTATGGCGGAGACGCCAGACAAGGGGAGTAAGGAGATGCATAGTACTGGCCCTGAACTGCGCACTGGAAGAAAAACACGCGTTAAAAAGAACCAACCTTTTAAGTAAAGCAAAAATTAATTGCAGTCTCTGAACAAGAATACATCGTTTACCTTCAAAAATTTATAATTAAAAATGCATTAAGTTATATTATAAACAATTGACATTAAGTTGTATTTTCCGGCTTTAAACAATAACATCCGTGAAACTTAATAATGCAAAAACATTTATCTTGTGGCGTGTCTGCAAATAGATGGGTATGGATGGAATAGAAATACAGATAAAAAAAATATACAAGCGAATTTTCGCGTCACTCACCCAAAACAGGGCAAACGCCACCGCTGTCTCCATCGGTGATCGATAAATTATGTTAAATCCTCAACAATACTTTATATATGTATGCACTGCCCTTATTACGTAACACACTAAACGTTAAATATATCAAATTACAAACAATTTCTTTCAAAGATATTTCAGTTTAATTAAGAGATTGATCACGTATTGGATAGATAAGTGACGGATTTTGATTTCTTAAACAAAGATAGCGTTTACTATTGTCTAATATAATAGTATTATTGATGTCAAAAAAATAGTTCCAACAGTCTATTTGTTGATGAATTTTAGTCGATTAGGTTTGTTTGTAACTTTTTTTTTTAAATTGTCAATTTGACAGCGCTTGACAGATCTTTAATCTACCTACAAGTTTACTACACGTTCGCGTCGTCAAACGAAACACGAAGCGTTTCAAGTTTATACGTTTAACTCTATAGATACTATCATGTGGAAAAGTGGTAAGTGAAATCATAGTCTTAGATCATAATAACACCAGTAATAGAATATGTAATTTTTATATTTACTTCATGTCACGTTTATATGTTTTGGTTGTGATTTGTTTAAAGTGTTCTTAATTTTCTTCCACAGCAATCCTAACGAGATTCAAACTTATAAATAAAGCTATAAAACCGATGATGTAATTTTTGTCATCGGTGAATTTCGTTTAAGAAATTTTCTGCTTAAGCTGCTTCAATATTTTTATAATTAAATATTGAAAACGCAATAACTTTCTAATGTGTGCCAACATGAAAGGCAAACAAAAAATAAATCCAATTTAATTAGCAATAAGTTTACTAACGAGATCCAAACGATACGTTGACCTTAACATCGTTAATATTTAAAAGTAAAATTAGTTAAGTCTCAAAACGAACGTCCCACAAAGAGTTCGTTGAATCCGGTAAACAATTGGACACTTCCGTCCGCCGAAGTGGATCTCGATACTTTTGATGAATATTAAAATATTATACGCCTAAATAAGAACGGCACGTATCAAGCGCGGGCCCGAGCAAGTTCCGGAGTTTTAAACCAACTGGGTTACATACGATGCATCTATATTCTGCGTGCGGAAGAAACGGCTTTCTAGACGCGGCCGGTGAAGAGAACAGTTCAGATATGAATTAATTGTTCATATAGATTGATCTTGTATTAACCAGAGACAAGATTTCAGTTCAGAATTCATCAGCGACAGCCCTTACCAAATATATGGTAAGGGCTGTCGCTGATGAATTCTACATTTAAAAGAGTATAAGAATGATGGAATGGTATTCGAACACCCTTGAAAGATAATGATTTAATAAAGGTCCCGTTTCTATCCTGGTTAATGTACAATACTAAAGATAATGAATAAAATATTGTTTTTTAGCATCACCCTAATACTAGGAAGGGCCTTCAATTGTGCAACCGATATCACGTCTCTACAACATATCTTTAAATAAATAGTTATATAAATTATGCTTTATGTAAATCAAGGAGCTAAAAATTAAAATTAAACGGTAAATGGATATAATAAATAAAATTATAAAAATGTCATATAAAAACGTCATTTCATATATTTTTTTACCTAAAATATAGGCAATTCATTCAATTTGAACGCATGACATTCAATGAGTTAAAACCGTGAAAAAATTGACAAAAACTGGTTTAAAAAAAATCTATCGATTTTACAAATTACAAACGCTCAACGAACCGATGAGCTATATAGCCGGTATACACTAGCATACCGGTTATGATTTATTAAAATGTAAATGGCGACACAGTTAACTTTCAAACAGGCAACATTATAAAACAAAAACATTTCAATTACGTATAAATCTATTACATAATCGTATATCTAACTATGCTAACATATTCAGCCCTTTATTAGTATAATTTTAATTATATTTTATATTATTTAATAATTTATATAATCAACAAGACATATAGAAAAGTTCGATAGCCCGCTAGTACAATTATTTGGCAATATGTTTACACAATTGTACAAATTGCCCGCCTATAGACTATGGTGCAAACTTTTACGCATATCAAATAATTAGGTAATCATTACGTCCAAAAAATGTCCATTAAAATATTTACGTAATACGATAACATAAATATTGCGTTGAAATTACAACTAACACGCGGTTTAATTAACATGAAAGCAAAATAATGGAAAACTGTCAATTAATTAAGATATAATCTGTGTTTTTTTATAGTCTGTATATGTGCCCTGATAATGGTTTCGTTTCTTCCGAAGTTTATTTAGAGTACACTAAGATAAACAATATTTTCTATACATAATAGTCTAACCGGGAAATTCAGAATACGAATGGTAAAGCCGACTCAATTATTAACGCAATTATAAATGTTGAACACTATGTAGGTAATGGTTGCATAAGAGAATCTTCAGTGTGGGATCGGGGGCAGCAGATTCGAATCCGTGTCATAAGAACAATGCTGCTTACACTATAGACGCTGTATTAGGAATGTTTTCACACCATTTTGATCGCTAAGATAAAAGTACTAAGGACGTTTCTGTATGCACAGTTTTGACCTTTATACCGTACCCGTGGTTACAATGTCTATTTTCTAAGTGATTTGTATGTCATAAGCAGTTTTATAAAATATTTTATTTGGTCTATGTTTAATTAAGCATATAAATTAATCTCTTTATAGAATACAGTTAGCGTGACAAGCCAAAAGACGCTAAAAAACATTGTTCTGTTATTTTTATGATGACATTTCTGAATAAAAATGGTTGTTGCCGTTATATTTAGTTTTTTTTTTTTTTACAATCGGATACTTTGCGACAACCTAAGATGTAAGTTAAAATTACTTTTTTGTTTTTTTTTTTCTCAAATTAAAAAGTCTCTAACAGACAATTGTTGTTTTAGCCAGCCAATGTCTTTTTTTTTTATCTTTGATGGGGGAAAGAATATACCTCAGGAGGCTTACGTATGCTTAACAACTTATATACTTAACTTAACTAAGAAAAATTTTAAGATATAAAATATCTACTTAATTGATAAGAATCTTACAATTAGTAATAATTTCAAATGCTTTTGATCCCTAAATTGGATTGAATAAATTAATTTTAAACAATGGTAAGTTAATATGGCGTAAAATGGTAGGTTTCGTGAACAATGGCCTGTCACGACACAGGAAAGTCGCTTATTTCCGAACGACCGATTCATTCAAGTCGTGGAATACAAATGTTTCAAATATAAATATATATCATTATAACATCTAATAAGGAGGGATAATTGAAATAGAAAATATATCTTTTTTTTATTTACTAAGATATGAGAATATAATGACGATGAAAATGGTTAGTTTTAAAAAAGCTACGTTCGTAACAAGCATAAATTAATCGTAGAATATGTTTCTTTGTGAAAAATTTGTTTTTTATTGTAGCAACAAAAAGAAATCTACGGAATCAAAACAGATAAATCAAACACGCATAAGACCTATTTATTGAAATCGGCTGGAAATATTAAGTTTTCGTATAAAACTTAACATATAAAAAACATTCGTCTAACGTAATAATAGATGTTTATGGTGTATCAGAGTAATTAGATATGGTGCTATAATGTAGAGGTATATGTACGAATTAACAACATAATCATTATATAATGACATTGAATGTTTTAAAACTACAAGCATTTATCAAAAACCAGCGATTTTTATAAAGAATTATGAAATAAAAAAAAAGGTGTTTCGTTGAGTAAAGTAAAAATATACTTGCAATAAGTAATGTTTACCTGGTCCTAATGAATGGAGAACGGTTATTCTACGAATATTATGAATTGTACTAACATTGTGAATGCTTACGTTAGTGAGGATATATGAAGGTATGGGAAAATATTGCTGTTTTGCACATAACTACTTAATCGATTATGATAAAAATTTTACAATACTGTAGCCTAGGTTTTAGAAAACGATATAAGCTAACTACTGAAATTAACACAGGATCACGTCATAACAGTTTTATTGTGTATTACGTGACGTGACATACACTATGAATGTCACTGCCGATGGCTTAACACACTGGATACACTTTATATATCTATCAGATACAAATATAACACACGAGGACAAAATCCAAAACAAATACTAGTAAAGTAATAAGATCAGAAAAATGAAAGGTTTAAAAATAACCTTACCTGTATTAAAGTTAAAAGAAAACTATATATATGTTCATAATAATATTAGAAGATTTGGCTGTTATATAATATTTTAAAGTTCCGATCCGTCTTTATACACTAAACTTAGACTACAAATACTTTACAGCTCTTACTCGAACCGAAGTCATGGTCATCAACAAAATATATGATGGTGAGTTCAAAATAAATGACATCACATAATAGCAGAATAAAATAACATATAGCGATGAAAATGAACAAACACAGGGAGCGACTATAGTTAAGAGAAAGTTATTCTTCTATTCCCAAACAAATTACTAGCATTCGCAGCCCTTAAACGGTTCGAGTCGGTTAAGCAATTTTTTTTTCAATCAAAGATTTAACCTATCTTTTTATTTTAATTCAGTCGTTTAAACTTCAATGCGCGGACGATATTTTTTCAAACTGTCAAAACATATTAGTGATAAGTAGAAGTCGGTCTATGTTATAAGTTATTGAAAGTACATATAATATTACGTAATATGTCCGGCTCATGACATAGATATAATAGATGAAATCCAGCGAGAAAACGTTGCCTTATCCTAGATAAGACCTTGGAAATTAATTTCGGGTATGAGACCAACGTGTGAACCCCCCATTGTTTGTATATAAACGATGCTTTGTTATAATTAATGGGCCGTATAACAAAATACGACTCATTCATCTCGGTTCTTGATAGCAGACGAAAAATCGACTTTCATTTTTTTTTTCATAGAAATGATGCAATAGAATGCTTGGTTAATTTATTTCAGACTGAATAGAGATTGACTTTTATCCCGCCTGATCGGAAAAGGCATTGAAGCTATAAATAGCACACGCAGTAACCTAGTGTAAGGTTGTTCGCTCATGCCTTAAACTTTTCCAAGATTTACGAGCAAGGAAACAAAGAAGGCACACAGCCCGAATCCCTGGCAGTCCATTACATAATTATTTGTCAATACTTTCAATATTTGTCTTATAAAATTGTTTGATATACATCGAACGGTTAAAGTAGAAAAAGAAAAGAAACAGTACATTTAAATTCAGCGTTGGAAAGAGACAAACGAAGGTGTGTATTTTTTTCACGTTGTATATAATGTGTCATGATTTTATTATACATAATTAATTTTGACATCACACAGACATTTAATTTAAATAATTTAGAATAAATAATTCGTTCTATTTAAATGTGTTACGTTGTTGGAGATTCGTCAACATATATTTCGCGAGGTCAAAGGACATGAGGTGTTGAGGTCATGTCATCTAGTTTTATATAAGACTAAACCCAGCGTGATGTAATTCCGAATCCACGATAGACAATGGACGTGGGAGTCATTAAACACACAATACTCAATTACAATGATAGCTTTAACATTGGCTCTAAATGACCTCTGTCCTTTCATGAACATTTCAGACAACAGACAGTCCATTATAGTAATATTGTTGAAAGATATTTACATTTTCCCTTTTAATGGAAACTATGAAAAAGAAGTCGTCGAAACTATCAAGTGAAATTAGAAATTTCTAATAAATTTTGTCGATCTGTTATTTAATTATACCAACTATTAATCTTTTCGTCAGATGGGGTAATATTTCTACGCAGTAATAGCGAGAATTAGTAATAGTTTTTTCTAAGGTACGGCCTCATCCGCGCTGGAATCGTGCGATATTTTACCGATTTCAACGTTTTTATTTGTTGGACGAATTATTATTATAAGTAAACAGTGTCATATAAATAGATAAGACATCTTTAAAACACGTTTAGAAACGCCAAAATGACACGTTTAGAAATGTCACAATATCACATTCGATACTGTCAATGTCACAACTTGATTATATGTGGCGCGTTAAAAATCAAATGTTGCAAAATTATTGAAAAACGCGAAACCTTGAAATGTGACGTGAGATGAAAGTCATTTTATGTAGTATTTTATAGACTCGTGGCGATAATACGATTTTATCTTAAAAAAAATATATTTAGAATCTATAGCGTGGTAAGAAAGACATGTACGCAAGTGCCTACATATTTAAACATGTTAAACTATGTGACATAAAAATTAATTTTTATCATAATATGTAACCTCTCCAGTCATATATATGTAAATGTGTATCGGAAAAATATATTTTTTAAATATTTCATATTTTGCAATTAAAGTCACTTGTATTTCTGTCTCGCTCCTTGTCATTAATGTTTAAATGAAACTAATATATTTCGGATATACTACGCGGATTTTATTATTTTAAAACTACATAATCCCGACGTTTCGGTTACTTTTCAGCAACCGTGATCACGGTGTAGTTTATTTAGTTTTAAAATAATAAAATCCGCGTAGTATATCCGAAAATATATTAGTTTCGTTTAAATGAATAAAACTCGCGAAAGTCTTAGATCTCATTATGTCATTAATGTTTTAGTCTTGATCCGTCTCAATAGTTCATTAATTTTTTTTTAATTTCACACCATCAAACATAATAAATGTTTAAATGAGCGTAAAAATAAATTATAAGGAGGTCGAACGACTTGGTTATTAAAACAATGATAGTACTTAAAGCCAAATTAAAAGCAAACACTTTTTCAAGTTTTTCATAAACAAAATCATTTTCATTCTTGACATTCTTGTTCTTTGTTCATTGGCAGTTTGTTAATGTGTGAAATAGTTTATATAAATGTTGAAAATAAAACACTTTTGTAGTCACTTGCAGCATACTAGTAGTTTTTGAACAACGAGATTTAATCATATGGTGAGGGAGGTTTTAAAGTAAACTATCATCTTCAATATTCATGTTAGATACTTTTATGAGTTTACTAATAACTGCAATTGAATATTCACAGACCAGAGATGAATTTGTTTTAAAACAGATGTTTGCGTTGCAAGACACATAATGGTGAATGGTGGGCACATCGAAGGAGTCGTTTTCAGAACTTATAACTTTAACTTATCCTTATTAAAGCAAGTAATTCCTTGAAGAAAACTTCTTGGTCATCAATGGATCGTAATTATAAAATAATAATAAATTATTTATTTAGTTAAAGAACTATAATCTCGTTAACATTCACAGGAAACAAATGTAACATTTAACAGAAAGCAATACTTAACGTTCTCGTTAACTAAAGCATTGCCTTTAACACGACAATCATAAAGATGAGACAAAGCGTCATACATTTTAGTTACTAATGAAGCCTTATTGTGTGACAGTCGATGCAGGAAGGACAGTTGTGTAAACAGAAAAACCTGTTTCCCTCTCATTGTGCGCTGGAAAGTTCCTTACAAGAGAGTGCGATGTTTGTTAAGAGCATTCTACGGATGTTGTACCAAACACGAAACAGCTGGCACTCACGCATGTATATATACAAACACACACACATCTTCATGCATAGCCCAAAGGCTTAACTTGAAATATGGCTAATATTTGCATCTGTAGTAAAAGCAAATTCTTCAAGTAAATCCGAAAGTATACGTGCGAGTTGCCAGATTTTAATTGAAAAATTACTAAGTAAACATTTTCTAATATAAAGGAATGGACTAGTTCTGGCAACACCTATTAAAAAGGTTTATTTGACATGTAAAAATGTATTTTTTCTAAGCGATATAGTTTCTTGTAGTTCCGAGAAATATAAGTTGAAAGAAAGTTAACGGCACTCCCAACACATCGAATGGATACACTCAGGAAATAAGAGACGTAAACAAAATCATTTGATACGTCGACATATAATATATAAACGTTACTAAACTAAATAGTAGTACGATAATAACAAGGATTGAATTAAGCTAGCTAGCGGACTATCGATAAAATTATACAAAAACGATATGACATTGTTACGATATTCGATGAAAGTAACATCACTAGACGTTACACATCTCAAGTAATTTCTAAATTTGAAAACAACATGGACAGCAAGAAGTTTTTTTAATTGTATAGTTTTTTATTATTAACAAATTATTTTCCATATAAACGAAAAAAGTGTTTAATATGGTTTATATAACATAATCTCAAAAGAATTTTTATTTTAACCGACAAAAAAGTAACAGTCAGAAAACAATCTATACGTTAAGTTGTTTTTTCGCTAACAAACTTAGTTTAAAATTAGAAAATACGTGTTCTCGCACTTTCTACTCGTAACTGCGTAACAGTTTTTATTTTATATTGTAACGACTTCATTACTACTGCAAAAGAAGGCATTGTCACAAATTATACACTTATATAATACACAACTTGAACGAGCGACGTAATTAAAAGGCAAAGTAATATACATACATAGACAAATTGGAAGTAAAATAAAATATTAACTGAAATAATTCTAAAACTAAGTGAAATCCGCCGCAAAAACATTGAGATGGACGTAAGTATTGAAGCTCCGATAAAAAAAGTAATTTTCGACAAATAACATACAAGGAAATAAACAACAACGACTTCCATAAATACTATATCCTTGTAAATCTCTTTCCAACTTGTTACCTTCGTGCGTGTTATAATTAAGAAGCGAGAGCGTGTTCCTCGCGTATTGATAGGAAAAGACACGCGATTACATCCGAATAATCAGAAATATGTCTTGTAACTAAGAATACGCATATATGGTTTAATACATTCATAAAAATACACACGCGTTAATAATTGATATTCGATTATTTGATTAATTTCTCGTTCGATCAACGTTTCGACAACTACAAATCGAAGGAAATCGATTTATCTCTATATCGATATATATTTTTTACAATATATAATATAATGCAATAAAAAACTTTAATTTAGATTTTTTTTTTTTCAATTAAGGTTTCTATTTTATTCCCAAGATATAAATATTACATAACACATACTAATAACGCGAATGCGAAAGTTACTTTGTCTTTCTGTTTCGTTTCACAATTTAACTAAGATGTTGCTTTGACTTTACCTATCAGTGAACAAACATATAAACAAAAACAAATTTGCCTGATCTAATCCTGGGATTTAACAAGTTTTGGTAAATAGACATAGCGTCCAACGAAATAAATAAAAGATTGAAAGTTGTTTGTGGTAAGAGGTTGGTAACTATTGTTCCAAAGCTAGTATTTCGCTGGTTTGTCGATAGAAGAACGCCTTGCCAAATAAATCCCCAATGTCATATGGCGTGGACCAGCTAGTGTTAATTCTACTTAACCTACAAATGTTAGTTTATTTAAAACAACTGGTTATGTAAATAGAAGCGAAGAGATCTCGTCACGTGTACGACAGCGTAACGTGATACAACCACAGAGGTTTTATTGTTAAATTTATAATTTTATAATCTTTTAATATTACTCATAGTCATTGTGAAGTTGCTGTCGAGTTTTCTGTATATTTTGTCCTCAGTAATAAACCGTAAGGTTTTGTATTTTGTATTTCGGGTTAAGTGAGAACCTGTTCTGACATTCGGTTTTCACCTTCCGCAATAAACACAAATTTCTTGTCAAAACTGCGCCCTTATGGTCAAATTTTGTAAGTGGGACATTGTACGAGAAAACAGTTATTAAATATTATGTTTTTGAGGAATAATTTTCTGCGCTAATCAAGTTCGAAACGGAATTAAGTTATATGATGAGCGTAATTTTGCTAGCATCAGAATTGCATACTCAATACATATTAACATTTGTTGGGGAATATTAATTTTAAGTTTCGCTTTTTTACTCCAATGTAAGCATTGTAAGTATTTCTTTGAAAATATATAGGAATTCTGAAATAGATTTTTTGTCTTCAACGGAATCAGATAAGATAAGTTACTAATGTTGAGAATATTAATTGATACAACGAAAATGTATATGAATTATCCTCAAAATCTGGATTAATAGTACCTGAATACACATGTGTGGTTTAAATCCAGTGTAATCGTGTAGAATTCCATGTATTTCCTCGTCAATCCATGCGCCAGTAGGCAAGTACCTTGACCGTGGCTGCGGTCACCTGTTTCGTACCGCTGCCCACAGTGACGTGTGAACACCACTCATAAGTAGGCCTCAAAGTTCACAGACCCCAAAAGAATATGAGAAATGAGTAGATTATACCATAGAGATAGGTGAACAAGTTTAGGATAGAAACTTCTTGGTTACGATTAAAACCTCTTTAGTCTTTTGTCTCCTTAGAGCAACATACAATCTTTTTACTAAAATATAATCTTTTTGGTCCTAAATGATGTTTATTTCAGTATAAACTTTAGGATCAAGTATTCGTTTCATTGTTCGATTGTCGATTGTCTCAGCGTTGTATGTATTAACGAGTAAGTCTCATTAAGATGTCACCCACGCATCTGGGCCGATTCTCAATGGTATGAGAAAGCCGACAGCTTTCGTTTGACATTTCGTCTTTTGTGACGGAGGCGCGGCGTCCAAGGAAAAGTTGTTTATTGACCGAAATTACTACATACAACAATGACGGACACTTGTGTAAAGTGATACCTATACATGTTTACATTTTCACTTGAATACGTTTTGATTCTCGCTTTTAAATTTTTATATCTTGATTAGCGTCATATTACATCGGTCAGTAAACAGCCGATGTTATGAAACGTCTCAGATTTATATTCATATTTAGTTATTTAACGTCAACTTAGTTCTAAAACATGTTACAATAACAAAACTTAAATCTCTATAATAGTATATATTTTAAAAGTTTTGCGACTTAATAAAAGTATTTACAGCAGAGTGGTGTATTTAGTTAACCTATAAATGTAGACTACATACCAAACGTTGCTGCTATTCAAATGATTCGTCCGGAAAAGTGTTTGCAAGTCTCTGAATCGATACATGAGTTGAATTCTAATTAAGTACGATTAGAAAACAAATATATTTTTTTTTATATTAATTTATATAAAAATGTAGTTAACAGAAATAATAATAGAATATATCGGATTTTTTTTTTTGGCAAACGTCTGACGTAAAATTTTCTGAATATAGAAATTTTTAAATTTTAATTAAATTGCTGACTGTATCTCCATTATACAGCCAGTACATCCTTGATGGAGATACTTTTCACTTATTTGGATGAAAACGTGAAAGAATTTATAAGGTGAGTGATTTAATATAACACCACAAGTTTAGTGATAAAGTTGAAGATTTCAGGTATAATTTAAATTAAATAAAAAAGGCTTGTTGATTTAAGGGTGAGGAGGATTTTGTTGATTTAATGTACAATTGAAATTAGATTTTATACAATTTAATAATTTCCTTTATAAGTAACGTTAGACAATATTACAAAGGTCGTATGCTAGAAGTTTTTTTACTTAGTTTTGGAGATTTGGTTGTTGAAATATGTGTTTTTTTTAGAATAACTAAAAAAAAATATTACTTGTCCTTAATAGTAACGTAAAGAACGAGTGAAATGTTAAATAATTTATTTTAAAACAAATAAAATACTGTCTGATATTAAACAATAAACACGATATTGTTCACTGCCATGAGCTGCATGACAGTCATGACTTAAAATGGGCTGTCATAGCAATAAATATTATAATAATGCTTAATAAAATATGGAATGTTTACAAATGAATCTTGGTTACATAGATTTTTTTATGTTGTGGCTTCAGTCGCACTGGAATCGTGGAATATTTTGCCAATGTCAATGTTGTTATTTGTTGGACGAATTATAATCTTGAGTACCATGTGGAGATAACACGAAGGAGTTTGTGCATAGAAACTTATATATTTTAGTCTAAAAACAACTGTCATTAAACGTTAATACAATGATTCGTTGTAGTGTCAAAGTCATGTTACTCAACATGGCCGCATCACTAAGGTGCATTTACAATGGAGTAAGTCACTATGTTAAGGGTGAAAAAATATTAAGGAAAACTTATGAATGATCCATAACTTAATGAAAATCTTTAATAGTAACAATAATATAATTTGTTAAGAATATTGTACAGGAAAATAAATGAAGCAAGTATGAAGGTAACTAACTACAAAGGACGATTTTTTACCAATATATATTTTTTAAACAAAAACACGACTATATGAAGTTTGTGTGAAATATTAATGAAATTTTTACGTAAGTTACATAAAACGTAAGTGAGTATCATGTCGTGATATTTGGTAGAAAGCTGTATGAGTGATAGAAAACTGTTCCGTCTGATTTCTCCGATACATTATCCGAGGCGTCAGTTAATCGCTCAGTGAAAAATCTTGAAAATCTTTTACATTATAACATTTATGATTTAAAACAGCCTTAATTAACACGTGGATATACGTAGACGTTCTTATTTTTTAAATGGGAAAAATATATCCACAATTTCTATTATGGATATAAAGTGTGTTCGTTTATCTTTTGAGTGATTAAATTTATTTAAGTATAAATGAAAAAATATTTGAAATGTATAAAAACTACATTGAAAAGCCGAGAGAAAATTAAATATAATCTGTTTTTATTTCTTTGACATTTGACACAGATAAATAATAACAGTTTGACATTTGTATAAAAATTATTGTTGTTCGTATTCTCAAACCCATCCGTCATGAGTCGACAGATATTCAATGAGTGAATGATGTCATTATTACGTCTCACCTTCAGAACACCGGTATAATTGCTGTTAATAAATTACAACATAAGTTCCCTTTTTTCTAAAGCTGCTCTTTTATTCACAAATCTTGAATGTGACAATGACTTACTCTTGGAAATTACAATCATTCAAAATTCTTTTTGTCAAAATCCCATGTACCTACAAGGACAAAAAACTAAAATAATATTTGTTTAAATACACTCTCATTTGTCTTTCTTCTCCTGAAAAGAAGTCCTAATTTCTTTTTTTATAAACATTAGTAGTGTTGCAAGACGTCAAGATTGTTATATTATTTTTTTTAGATTTCCACCAAATCTTTATACCTCAAATTTTTTGTTATTTTATTTTGTATAAACTCCATTCATTCCACTATATGAAATTAAAATATATTTGATAAATTATAAGTATTTTTTAATGAAACGTCATTTCCGTATTCCATTCGAAATTAATTATAGACTTATTCACTTCGATTTTTTGGCTGGAGGTCGTGATCTTTGCGTCTGTCAGAAAAGGTTAATAGCGTTGTTTGATTGTGAATAATTATTGATGATTATAGAATTATAATTAATTCTCAAGTAACCTTCTATAGTCTGTAGAGGTTTTTAACAATCGTGACATTTTATTGTCATATAAATTCGATTCCATTTCAAATGCACGCATCCCAATATTTTAATAACGGAATAATTTTCAAGTGCAATTTTTTTTAAAGTTTGTAATTTATAAATTAAATTATACTGAGTAATGGGCTAGTTTCCTCATTATATTAGATAGGACTCTCAACATATAATGTTACTCGCTGACTTAAAACTATCAACATTATAATCATATAATCTCAAAGTGTAAAACTCGTAAAGAAACATTTTAATAATTATTATATAATAAGCCGCAATTCAGACGGCGTAATATTTTTTTAGAACAGTTCATAATAATACAGCCATGACGAAACTTAGTTTCTAACGGCTTTGATATTTCATTTAATTATTTTGATTTAGAAATGGCTCATTAATTAAATAATTATTTAGAATTCAATACACTGAATGAAATTACGTCATCTGTTCAGACAACAAATTAATTATTTTATAATGTTTATCTCATACAGCTTAAAAATGAAACCTTTTTGGTTTGGCATGTAATTAAAGGATATTTGCTGTAAGGCTCGAAGTATTCGACGCCTTTATAAACAAACTACTTAAAAAGTATTTTAAGCAAATATGAAACACAATACTTGTATATCACTTGTTGTGTTTTAACATCACCTTCATTTGAATGTTTAGCGAACATAAATAAATAAGATTTGTAGGTAGGTTTATATTAATGTGTAATATAAACTTTTTGGTGTTCAAAAGCGGGTAAAGTTTATTAGAATATAAAAAAAAATCGTCTATAAAAAGAAATAGTAATAATTAAATAAGATAATCAGCCACGAATTGGAGCGATTAAGGTTCGATATAAAAATCAGGGGTTGCTCAATAAAATAATATATAAATGCCGTATTCAGTACCTCCGTTGTATTATAGAAGGTACAGTCACCTGACAAGGACTTCCAGGACTTAAATGTAAACGTCAGCGACACGTACGCTAAATGACTTACAGGTATGTCGACGCGGCGTTCCTAGCGCTCCGTCAGCTACACTTCATAACAATAACTTAAAACACGTCACAAAACACTTATCAATATACACTGTTGTAACAAATTTCACACATATTTTCGTAAAGACGCCGTCTGCGATACAAACGACTCAGTCGCGGACGAATGGAAGACTGGTTGTGACTTGTGTTGAGGTTGCGCGAACGCACCGCATTCCGATAGTTGTAATGTTACCGTTCACGTCTCGCTCTAACTTTAAAGGAACGTATTCGTTAGACAGGGATGTATAATTTAAACGCTATAGGTAGGTAGCCCCGTTATTCATACACATAACACGGGTAAAATGTTATGACGGTCATTGAAAAATATAGATTTAATATTCGCTAATCGATCGAGACGAAGGAGGTATTATTCTTATAAATTTACAAAGAAGTTTGTATACTGAGAATTATTTTCATCAAGAGGTAATTAAATATCGGATACATTTAGCCGTTAATTCCGGAACCAAAATTAGGTCACACTACTTAACTAAATAGAGTGTATTTAATAGACATTGATTGAACTACTACTCACTGACAAGAAGCCTTTCTCATAATTTAATATAAAACACGGTGAATATATCGCACGTCGAATCAACCATATTAAGTTACTCGCATTTTCTTACATTATCCTCGATTTTTTACCAGTACGCGAAAATGTCAAATAGTTTACAAGCTTAGGTAAAATTTGACTCTTTTTTCACTTACCCGCATCACATAATCTACTCGCTTTTTAAGAAATATGTACGTAAATATTTAATTACTTCCTGAAATTCCATGTAAATTATATACCCATGTAATATACTCGCTACTGTTATGAGGTCTATTCCACATGATAAATTAGGTCTCTATATTCCACCCTTACATTTCGTTATTACGTTAAACTTAATATTTTCTATTTTGCTTTCAATTACTTATGTTGAAAATATCACTTGCGAAGATCCATTATAGAAAAACAAATGTCTGTATTTAGTTTGATGCAAAACCACTGGTAAGCGATGTTATGAATTTCAGATCAAAATCTCAATAACCATGAACGTCTGAATAACTCAAGCTAGCATATTTCTTAAACCTATTCTTACGTAATATTAGACATGCCTGGATAGCAGTAATTTTATCAATAAGTCTTATCGAGTCATTTAGTGAACAGCAAGCAATGTATAACGAAACTATTTTTTTATGTAATAATTACAATATAATAATCATAATTACAAAATCTCGGCGTTTTTAATGATTTCCAAAAGGTGACGAGAGCCATTTTAATTTTTAAAGTTTGACAGTTCTTTTTGACGTTTATTGGTTAGTTTTTAATATGGTCTAATTACATTATGTTATAATATAGTATTAGTGGGAAATTAATATGTCTAACACTGCGACAAATTTCATACATATGGGGTTTTCCAATAGGGACGCTTGAACTTTGACAGCTGATTGCGGCCATGTTGTTTGAGTGACAGCTGTCAAATGCAGTGTGTTATATTCATTCCGTCCTCCCAAACCACCATGGCAGGTGTCGAGCAGCACGTGCAAATCATAAAATTGTTTTATGAAAATGGGTCTTCAGTTCGAGCAACGTTCCGCGCACTTCGCCCGTTTTACGGTCGCGATGATCGTCCTGCCGAGTCGACTATCCGTCGATTGGTGGACAAATTCGAGTCAACCGTGTCAGTTAACAATCAGCCGGTTCCCGTGCGTCAACGTAACGCGAGATCTGCCGAGAATATCGCCGCTGTGCGCGACAGTGTCCTCGAAAACCCGCGGCAGTCAATTCCGCGTCGCGCACAGGAACTCGGCCTTTCGCAGACGACAACTTGGCGAATTTTGCGTTGTGACTTGAGCCTGCACCCGTACAAGATCCAGCTGACCCAAGAGCTCAAGGTTAATGACCATAGACAGCGCCGTGTGTTCGCTGACTGGGCATTAGAGCAGTTGGAAGTTGACGCCGATTTTGGCAAAAAAATCATCTTCAGCGACGAGGCGCATTTTTGGATGAATGGCTATGTCAACAAGCAAAATTGCCGTATTTGGGACGAGACCAATCCACACGAGGTTCACCAAGTGGCAATGCACCCGCAGAAAGTGACTGTTTGGTGCGGATTTTGGGCCGGAGGCGTGATTGGTCCGTATTTTTTCGAAAACGATAATGGTGTGGCCGTCACCGTCAATGGTGAGCGATACCGGTCGATGATAACCAACTTCTTTTGGCCTGAAATCGAGAATATGGATCTGGACAACATGTGGTTTCAATAGGACGGCGCTACGTGCCACACAGCACACGCTACGATGGAAGTTCTGCACGATCAAGCGCCCTTAATGGAAAACCCTATAGATTGCTTGAAGTCACAATATTTTAATCTCATATGAGTCCACTGCTATCAATACCGTTGGTGTCATAGGGAGTGGATATATTGTTTAACTATAAAGTCTTTCGTAAATAAAATTAGATACAAAGTAAATTTAAAGTAAGATAGTATTGTTGAGCAATGCAAAACATTAAATTTCTCAATTTAAGTATTTAAACTGCCTGAATTCTGATATTAAAGGAAACTTTGTGTCATTGCTTTTTAAAAAGTAACTACTTTACGTGTATCTCCTACTCTCCTATCTGTGTTATAAATGATTTACGTTTCTCCTGAGCAAAATTTTTCAAGAGTATTTCAGACCCATGGCATATCAATACATATATGCATATCTACATAGAAATAAAATTTTAGTGTCTGTTTGTATTATTGAATTTACCGTTCTTTACTATATGTATATAAATATATACACGGTACATACACAAAAATTACATTTTTACAATTTTTGTCGGTCTTTCTGTTTGTTGCGGCTTATCTCTGAAATGGCTGAACCGATTTTGAAAAAACTTATTGGCAGGTAGCTGATGTAATAAAGGGTACCTTAGGTTACTTTTTATCCCGATCTCGAATCCTGAACTTAAAGAAAGATGGAGGCGGCGTATGCGGCGCTTAAATTTTTTTTTATTGTTTTTTGTTTTTTTTACGTAAAATTAGTGGCGGGTCATAGCTAGTCTAAAATAGATTTTGAGATGGAATTATATATAGAAAATATTAGTACGAGAAACTGTTATATTCAAAATTATATAAGAAATATTGTTGTTTAGTAAATAACACAAGTATTTTATAAAAATATTTGAGTAAAAGACAGGAAAGAAGGTGATGCGATGCCATTCCATCGTCCTTTGTACCAATATTTTGTTATAGTGCCTTATCTCTTTAAGTCAAAAATTAAAAACTATGAGAGTGAAGAGTGAATATCTTCCCGCAACTTCAACTATCTAAATAAAATCCTTAATTCATGCCATTCACTTCTCAAACATGTCCGGAGAATTAGAATCCTATTGGCTAGACGACATATGATATTTTTTTAGAATAAAATTGATAAGTAGTAAGATCTAAATAACAGTTTTTTCGTATACATATTATGAAATATAGGTAGGATTTCAGGATTTATATTGATAAAATTATTACAAAAACTCCACATTATAAAACTCAAATTTACATAAATATATAAACTTTTTTTATAAAAGTTCAATAGAGATGTCATCTGTAATATCTTGAAATTCACTCGTAAAATAAAAACCCTACTCTAGCAACATTTTTAACTTATTTTGAACATATTTGGAAAAGTTAGCCCAAACTACTGGAGTACTAAGTGTTTCCTAAATATTTTTGCCCTCAAGGAAGTCTAGAACTGCCTCTTGGATCAATGCATAGATCTTGAGTACCGTAGATCTTGAGTTTCTTTACTTTTTGATGATATAATACCTGTACGAATAACCCGTAAAAATCTAGTATAAAGGATACAAGACTAATTAAGTCAAGAATTTGGTAAAAATTTCAGATAAAAGGAGTGAAATTGGCAATGCTTTTACCGATCAAAGCTAAATAATTTATATTAAATACTAGTTACAATTTGTGTTTCTTTTGTACCTTTTTAGTTTTTATTTTGAAAAATGTTTATTAAATTTTTTAATTATGACTTATATTAATTATAGTAAATTGTTTCTGGCTTATTACTATAAATACATTATTTATATTCTGCAATGTATCTACAAATTGTGATGTCAACTGTCATTTGATAACTGTCAATTTAATCTGTGATGAGTTTAATGTGGACACTGGACATTGTTTGGTTACGCTAGCCCGCTACTATAACTGTTATTATTTTTCAGTTAAAAGTAAATTTATTTTGAAACTTGTAACATACTCTTCTAAACAATGCCTAAAGTTCGCCGCAGTCGTAAACCTCCACCAGATGGTTGGGAATTAATCGAACCGACCCTTGAGGAATTAGAACAGAAAATGAGAGAAGGTATTGAAATACTCGTTATTTTTTTAGTTAAGAATAAATTATATATTGTAATAAAAATATAATTTATATGAAAAGCAACTGCTTACGAATGTGTTTGGAGCCTATCAGTTTTTACTTGCTTTTGTTACTTTACCAGACATCAAACCACTCGTCACCATAGCTACCTGAAGGCATATAATACATAATTTAATCCAAATCGATTAGCTAGTTTATTCATGTTTTAGTTACAAACATAGCAGGTATATTGGTAGTGAAGGTAGTTGTTTTTAACACTCTAAATTTTCTATTACAGCTGAAACCGAACCACATGAAGGGAAAAGGAAACAAGAATCACTTTGGCCCATCTTCAAAATACATCACCAGAAGTCACGCTACATATATGACTTATTTTACCGACGAAAAGCTATCAGTAGAGAATTATATCAATATTGTTTAAATGAAAAAATTGCAGATGCAAATCTAATAGCCAAATGGAAGAAGACTGGTTATGAAAATTTATGCTGTCTGCGATGTATACAAACTAGAGATACAAATTTTGCCACAAACTGTATATGCAGAGTGCCAAAGAGTAAGCTAGAGGAAGGTAGGATTGTTGAATGTGTGCATTGTGGCTGCCGAGGGTGTTCAGGATAGTATATCTACACATGTGTATAAGTACATTACAGTGTTAATGTATATGTTACTGTAAAAGCTCCAACTATGATATGAAAATATGAGTTGGTAAATGTATTTCTGAAAAAAGAATAATTTTTACATGATTTTACCGTTTGAATTCAGTATATGCTAGGTTTTACTGCAGTGGGCTGGTAGGAGTTGGTTTCAGTAATAAAACAATGAGTCATTCATATTATTTACTGCAATTAATCTAACTAACCCATTTTGGACATCTACATTTAGGAATTGGTAAAACTTAGGTCTTACAGGAAAATCTTTAGATTTACAGTTTGAGCTTTTACAGTAATAAGACACTACAATAGACTTGTTGATATAAAATTTGTCTCTTTCTAAGAACACTATGCCTAGTCTAAGTTGGCATTTGGACCTCCATAGCATTAACAGCTTTCCATCCATAAATCATCGCACATTATAGTATAAACACTGAATATAGAATGAAAAAAGGGGCAGTTTTAAATGTATTGACAATACAAATGTGGTGTATGGATACAGATGTTATTAAAATGAGAGATTCTCATTGAAATGACTTTTTTATAATATCCTCATGACTTGAAACTAGTACTGGGTGTAAATTGTTGTACACAAGTGTTAAAAATTCAATTTAAAAAAAATTATGTATGGTGACATTTCATACTTGAAATGTTACATTTTCATTCACATATCCATTTCCGAAATTATGTGGAAGACTTAACAAATGTACTTTAATTTTAATTTGTTAGAGCAGGCATTTCCACTTGGTACAAAATTCCTTTTCACACCTCGACCTATATTTGTACAATATTCTCGGTGATGATAAGGACATTATCATTACATTATACATTTTCTTACTTTGAAGAGATCTTTTTTTACAATTCATTTTTCATTCATAAGAGAGTATTGGAAATCTGTAAAATTTTTTTATTATACTGTCGAATGTTACCCTTATGAATAATGATGGACAAAATAAAACACCTTATAACAATATTATTTTACATTTTTTATTTACTTAAGTGTAATCAGAACAATGTATTCTTATGACAAACTTATTCTTAAAAACTGATCATGGAAAACTTTTTCATTTTTTAACAACAAAATATGAGATAACTCTACTTAAGTAGATAATTATTTCTACGTATTAGAAATAAAAGGTTAATTAAAAGAAAAACAAAAAACATTCGATAGATAAAAAAAATAAAATCTAGATTATAAACAAGGAAATTCTAATCAGATTCAAATCATAACAGCCTTATTATCAAACTCCTTAGACAACTCGATAATTAAATCCTTGTATATAATAGGGTTCATGTTCTTGCCCAGCAAGTAAAGAATGAACCAGTCGCCGAAACTGAATCTTTTAACAACTTTTGATATGACCTGTTTTTTAACATATCTAATCTGACCCATGATCATGAAGGTCCGAAGGGGTGGCAGACAAAACACAACGATGCGGAAAAGTACAGCCACCGTGGAAACTAAAGCGAGGAATATCAACCAGAACCATAAGACAACAAAAATCTTTTCATTAACAATGTTAAGAGGCAGGACGCATAGAAAGTCTTTTAGTTGCATCGAACCCGACGGGCCGTAGTTTCTTAGCCAGCATTTAGTTAACTTTGGAAAATACTTCTCCATTGGATTGACAGATGTATAATTCCTGAAGTTCTCTGGCACTTGAGGTAGTTGAGTGAATGATGCGACCGCTGCTCCATAGTTCCGGAACGTTCCACCCAAGAATAAATCTAGTAAGAATATTTGTCCTATCTGTAAAAAATATGATTAAAAAAAAAAATTAAATTAATAGATATCTCAATACAATACTTAAATAAACTTTTATATAATAACCCTTACCACATTAACAAGATTGAGGAGTTCACAGAAAGCAAAATGTAAAGCATACATATTGTGAGTGTATAGATTGGTATAACTCATATAGGCCACCAGATCTCCCCGTCTATACTCGGACCAGTCTTTTGTAATCATTGGATTAGCTGCATATGTTATAAATTAGTTATTATGTTATAGGTATTATAAGGACGATAACAGTAATATTATAATTAAGTTAAGTGATAATCTTTAACCGACCTAAATCAGTTACTAATGCCTTCAATCTGCCTCCTTCCCATATCTTCCAGAGATATCGAGGAGTGTAGAACAGGGCAGCCTGACCCAGCAACACGAAGCAAACCCATTGGTAGTATGTGTGTCTCATCTCGTCATCGTCTTCTATGTCTTCGCTAGGACCGATGCCTGCGTAGGCCATGTTTTTCCCTTCTCTGCCTATAAATAAGATATTTCGGTTTATATAAAATAAGGAAACCAATATGGGTTTAGTAGTATTGTAACGTTTTTTATGACATTCAAATAAATAATGATCAGAATTTCTAAGAACTTACCGATCAATCTACTCTTCAATGTATAAGTCCCATATATCCAACAGTAACTGTTGATAGCATCTTTGCCAGGACCTTTATCATTGTCACCCATACAGTGAATTGGTTCTCCAAAGAATTGTTTCGAAGTAACCAATAACGTAAACACAAGGAGGATTATCACAGACAACTTGTAATGCATTCGAAACACGTTATTATCAGTACATACATTTTCAAACTTCAGAAAAGAACGAAATGGCATAAACAGATCTATCATTGTGATGTTTTTTAATAAGTACAATATATAAAAAAAAAAGGCTGGACGGTGCAATTTCGAGACACAGAGACCGACAAAACTAATTTAAGTAACTACCCCCAACAAAATAATTAAAATCGTTCAATGTATTCAGTTTTTCTGAAAACTATATTTTTAAATTCAATCTTGTTTTAACACTTGAAGTCAACTATCACACAAAAATTATTGTCAACATCCGGAAGAAAAGGGTCGGGACGTTTTTTAATTATAAATTAACGCTTTAAAATTAATTAAACTATGCAGTAATTTAATGATAAAAGGTAATAAGCAACTAAGTGCACGTTTTTCCTTAAACACAGTTATTAATAATTGTGCTTTAAAATTATGCGTAACGCATTTGAAATACGGATATCCTATAAGTAAAATGATGCCTATTATTTTTTGGAAAATTTATCAAGCTTAGAATAATACTTCGGAAATTCGTAAAAGGTCTTTCTTCTTTTATTATTTTCCAATTTTTATTTACAATTGCAGCAAGCAAGATAAATTTATTATTAATTTCAAAATACATTTATGGAAGTATTAGTTTTGTTTAAAATCTAAACCACAAAGGCAATCGTAGTATATATTATACATTAATTATTTTATTAAATCAATTTTTCGAGTCCCTGATGCTCATAAAATTCTTACAAATTGGCTTATTCCATTATATTATTCAACTTCTAGAAATTTAAATTTTAAATATTCTAGTACTAAAATAAATCAGATAATTTTAAAAGTACTTGAATTGATCTCGTTACTCTTATAAATTTGACTACGTAGTACGTACCATTAAATCATTGCAAGTAAAGTATACTTATATTAAAATTCAAACATTGTATACAATAAATTATAAAATATTCATTTTGGGTCTGAATTTGGAAAGATTTGTTTTATACGAGGTATGATTTTTGTGTCCAGAAATTAGATTTTTAATCTTAATAACTTGTGTAATGTTTGCTGGAAGCCCTTTTTCTTTATCGACCGCCATCTCCTTATTAAACAGAGCCATATGCAAATTTACCTTGTTTTTCTTATTGTAGTAAAATAAACAGCTACATAAGTATTGAGTGTGGAAAACCAATTAGACGTTTAAAAATTATGTATCAATGGATGAACGAAAAGATCACGTACAAATAGAATAAGCATTATAATTTTATCTGAGAAATACTAGGAAATCTTGAGGATTTTTTTATTGAGATTTTTTTTAGATGGATTTTTTGAGGGTTTGTGGTCGAGGAGCGACTCTAACGATATCGAGTCACTCCTCGACCACACGGTGCTTACGCTTACGATTGGTGCAATACTTCCACCGCCAAACCGATACGCGTGACACGTGGTAGATGGTGGGGATAACTGAACCTTCTACGTCCGCGTCGTTAGCTCTGGGTAACGCTAAAGGAAAGATGAAATTCTTAATATAATTTTACTTGGGATCAGCAAAAAACTAACACTTGAAATTGCTTCCCTCAAGTGGGCGCCACAATATTTTCGCGCGGGGTATCAGTGGCCCTTACGCCGGCACTGTTAGTTCCATACAATTATAAATGTTTTTAATTTAAATGGAAGCAACGCTTGTGTTACTTAAACAAAACAAAAATGTATTGAGTCCTGATATTTAAGACTTTCGCGAGTATTCATTTTAAAAAGGAACCTTATATTTTCGGATTATTACGCGTATTTTATTATTTAAAAAAAACACTCCTAACGTTTCGAGATAGAAATCGTCTGCCCGTATCACGGTTGCTGCAAAGTAATCGAAACTTCGGGAGTAGGTATGTAGTAGGTAATACTTAATAAAGTAATACTTGAGTATACGGTATGCGGACGAATACATACGACGACGACTTGCATATTCGGACTCGACCGACTAAAACAAAAGCCGCCGAATAGGCAGTATAGTAGGTATATAATAACCGAATATTCTTTGGCTAGTCTACGAGGATATAAGTATCTAAGATATTTTAGTATATAAGGAAAAGGGAAATTAGTATATAAAATTGGTATATAAGGAAAATTGGTATATAAGGAAAATTGGTATATAAGGGAAATTGGTATATAAGGGAAATTGGTAAATAAGGAAAATTGGTATATAAGGGAAATTAGTATATAAGGGGAATTGGTATATAAGGGGAATTGGTATATAAGGGAAATTGGTATATAAGGGAAATTGGTATATAAGGAAAATTGGTATATAAGGAAAATTGGTATATAAGGAAAATTGATATATAAGGCAAATTGGTATATAAGGGAAATTAGTATATAAGGCAAATTGGTATATAAGGGAAATTAGTATATAAGGAAAATTGGTATATAAGGGAAATTGGTATATAAGGAAAATTGGTATATAAGGAAAATTAGTATATAAGGAAAAATGGTATATAAGGGAAATTAGTATATAAGGAAAATTGGTATATAAGGAAAATTAGTATGTAAGGAAAACCGAATATTGAAGAAATAAATTTCACTCGTGTAATTGTGTAGTTTATTTAGGGTCCTTTTTAAAGTTTGTTTAATAAAGAGATCCAATTTCTGCAAGATTGCATTTAAACACTATTTTATTTGATAAGTATATGTACCAAAAACTGGTTTATTTATTTAGAGTAATATAAACATTTAATATATTTCAACAAAATATTTAAACGGGGCTATCTCATTAATTTATTGATCAACATACATACATTTTACTTTATTTTTTTATTCCGAATTCACAATCAATTGTGACTTATGACATGGTCAGGCGTACATTAGTCGCACACCGCTTATCCGAAGTCATTTCTTGAGTTTTTCAACTCCGTGGCTATGAGATATTAACACTAGTCAATGTGATCTCGATTGTAGTAACTCGGCCTTACCCACAATTTTACGTTTTATAAAGGTACTGCACTATTTCTTCTCAGTCATCCACAAGTATTAAAATGGCCAATAGGTAGAGAAAATGTTTTCAATTGTTAAGAATATTAATTTCTTTATTATTTATATTGAAATACCTATGTATATAAAAAAGAATGGACCAGTATGTATGAGTTTTCTAAATTCTTTGATATCCCTATTTGATATGTGGCAGCGATAGTTAGCATTAGTATAATAACCACTCGTACTCAGGTCATTTATATCTAAATTAAGGTACCATCTTGAAGAAACGACAGTGCCAACGTCTGTCCTAAGTTATGGAGGAATAGTGTCTTATATTTCATTATGGGAAAAACTTTAGTTTGACGAGTCAAACACGTGATAAGGGTACCAATAAAAAAGTCTGTTTTTAAATATTCTTTGAAATTTTACATAATTCGGGGTTGCTGATCACCTGATGCAACATTTAGGTTACCTTTTACCGCGGGAAAATGCCTCATTCCCATGGGAATATTTTTAAACTACTTTGAAGCAAACTTATGTAAAGTTACTCGCATTGAACAATTAATGGGTTTAATAATGACATGTTGTATTTAATTAATGTACTAATTTCCGAGGGAAAATTCAATTCAATCGGCCCAGTGGTTTAAGTTTTTATACCAATGACGGCGCCACCTACCGGAATTAGTCGTAACCGTCCCGAATTAAATACATATACAAGATAATTAAATCATATACAAGGCGGTTAAAATTTTACAAAAGATGCAAATTTAAAATTTTATTTAACAGAAATTAAAAATCGATAGACAGGTAAGTAAAACAAATACACCACAGCGAAGTAAACAAATTTATATTTTGAGACCATGAGGACTACAGTGTCACCTACTGGGTCTAATAGTAATAGCATTTAGAACGGACTCAAAACTCTGCTACTTATATAGATAAAATTTCAACCAAATCAGCCCGGCCGTTTAACAGGTTTCATACCAATAGCAGCGCCACCTACTGGATCAAGCTGTAATCGTCCCGAAAAGTAGAGAAATACTTATAGGTACATACGAACTACCAACATACTTACGCCCGTTATTCCTAGGCCTTATCAATGGTTAGCAAAACACGATTAGATCGTTCTTGCTCACCGTGCGTTCACGTACACAGCGTCAACTTGTATGAAGAAATTTTGTATAAGGTTTTTTTTCTACGCGAACAAAGTCGCGGGCACAGCTAGTATATAATAAAAACCTTCACCCATTAAAAAAGTTTATTCAATTCATAAACATCCGTCAAGTTTTGTTTACAAACATCGCAGTACAAATATCTATGTCGTTCACAGCGTCACACGGAGCGGACAGGAAAAAAAATAACGATATTATAATGTAATAGAACATTATTCCTTCTTTCATTATTTTACTGGCATAGTGTTAAATAAAAATGTTATATATCTATATGTTATATATATATATATATATATAAAATGTTTATTTTTTTAATTTATAATAAATGAGTATTGTATATATATTTTTTTTTATTATAAAATACATTATATGAGAGAATTATATAAAGATTCTTTTTTATCCATACATTAACATTGAATCAAATACAAGAAAAATATATTGTCGTTGGAAATGCTTCCTTATCATAAGTAAGCAGACTGTTAATATATGTTTTAATTTCCATATCAGTTCCATAATTTTGTGTGACCATTGCCAACTAATTACTGGCAGTCATATAATTGTTGGCCAAATCATAATACTAATTCACATTATCCTAAGTACATACAACATACATTAAATATATATATATATATATCATTAAAATTTTGACTATCCGTCTGTTACCAAGAACATCAAACACTGTCACTATACTTCTCTAAACACATATATATATATATATATATATATATATATATATATTTTAATAACTTAATCAATAAATGGTAATTTTATTTTTCAGCCGTCCGCTCCATGTGGAATGTATTCATTATTTTAAAAAACTCATTCTTACTGCTATTTTATAGTTTAAATAAACATTTAATATGAGCAAAGTCAAAATTTTGTGTGACAACTTTTTTTTTTTTAATTATATATAGGAATGTATTAATTTGTTGTCAGTAAACTGTCTAAAAACGTCTAACCCTTTTCCGAAATCAGTATCCAATGAAATTTGCTAATAAATTTCATGAGGCGTTCGTATAAAAATTCTTCATATTCATATGTGTAAGTAGTCTTACAGAGTATCCTTACTATTATCTATTCACCAAGATCAAACGTACATTATTATTTAAATATCTTCATATTAAAATGGCCAAAACCGAGTGAGGTATCATTGTATTTAAATTACTATCATTTGCATCGAAATTGCAAATATCGACAATTGACTATGTTAACGGAATATTTAAATGGATTTAACATATAAATATTCTCGTCGTAATGTGTTATAGCTTGCTCCTGAGGCCCAACCCGTCGGCTTTGTATTGGTCGTAGGCCATATTTCCCAAAGCGAATATGTTGTCGGGGTCTAGAGCCTGTTTGGTGGCGAGTAGTAGCCGCCTCCCGGGTTCGCTCACCGTCTGCGTGTACCACTTCTTGCGCAGCTTCCCAACACCGTGATGATGAGATATCGAACCTAGGACATGAATACTTATCATTATGACATTATTTAGGACGACTCGGTCATTGCAGTATGCGACCAACCACTTGGACCTGGGACCTGTAAGGGACCTGTGAACGTGTCGTAATAATGTCAAAGCTTCTATTCCTCACCTCCGTTAGCAATGATCTCGTCCCGAGCCGCCTCTTCGATGTCTTCGTAGACGCGAACCGAATCCGCGCTCAGGTCGGTCTTGAAAGCGAAGTAGAAATAAATACAACAGCCGGCGTCGTAACTGAAACATGACGTGTGTTGTACGGAAACGAGTAGACTAGAGGCATCGGAAAGAATAATATATACGAAGACTGGCAGACCGGCCATGATGATAACGACCAGGCAGTGTGAGCCATGTCCAGCGTATAAATTCAAATGATCAAATCGGCTGACTGTACACGCTGCGAGTCACCTTTCAGTTTAGAAAGGAATCGCTTTGCCCGACAGAGCTACACATCATTCACAATGACATACTGATTTGAAGTAAAATACTTTATCTATAATAATATCAATGATTACAGGTAAAGTAAGTAACAGTGATGTGAATCAAGTTCCAGATGACGTAATATATAACCACGCGCTCGCATCCACTCTTATAGAATGTAGTCTTTGAGGTTTGATCAGACTTCTATTTCCAGTGGCGTCCATCAAATGAGTATCTCTGTCCATTTGTCTTGTAACAAGCCGTATCGGCAGCAAATAATTTTACGTACAAGTTATTTTTTTCACTATTCGTTCCTTTGTCTATTTGTTTCATTCTTTCGTAGCGTGTAAGTCATGGAGCACCTCGCGTATATACTAACGTCTGCGTCAGTCTGCACGATATGATGTGCTCTTTAATGTTCCTGTCGCGACACTCTCGTCGCACTCGCTCCTTGGTGTTCCTGCACAGGGCCAGGGTCCGCTCCCACGACACCGAGGTCTCGAACGACTCTGCCACTATGTCGTAGTCGAGAGCCAGGTCCTGGAAGGTTTCATTGTAACGTATATGACTACATAAGACATTCTAATCGGCGCATCATGATTAATATCTGTATAGCGTATGGTCTGTCACCCTTATGTAGGCGATGACGAAGGTGAGCGTGTATCCTATCTCCCCGTTCCGGGCGCCTCCCGGCACGCCCCCGTACTCCGCCGCTATAGCGTTCAGTCTCTTCTCGCTGCGCGCGACATGCTCCGAGCTGCCCTCCATCAGGAGAGTGACGACACACATCTTCAGCGGGTCGAAGCCTTTGATCCGTGTTATGTAGAACTTCTTCAACCCGTCCAGGACGACTCCGCCCCAGGACTGTTCCACTTTCAGCGCGTGGCCCATTCGGAACTGAAAGGTCATTTGTTTAAATGTAGTTTGCGCACAGTATAAATTAACTGCAAGTAACATTGCTACAAGTAAAGACAATGGTCGTGTGTATGTATGCACCTGTTCATTGTCCATGAGTCGTATACTGGAGGGCTGTGCTCGCTGGCGGGCGACCTCCCTCTCGAAGTGGAAGCCAGCCTCCCAATCGGGGAAGACGAGCGAGCCGTAGCGGACACACGGCGGTAGCGGACGGATCTTCAATGTCACCTGGCGGAGGAACCGTATCAGACAATTCAGGATATATGACATATGCAATGTATATACAATGAGGATGTTTCAACTGACAGTCCTGGTCCGATATCTCTCAGTATCTTATCTCCATTGTTAAAGTGAAACTTCTTATGCGACTTCCAAATTTTCTTAACGACAAATATAATGTTTGTGTTCCAACATACAATAATTAGACTAATAGTAATAATATATTCTAAGACTTTAATTTTTTTGTTATGTAGTATGCTGGCTACTTTGTGACATATTAAGAGCCATCGCACGATCTCCTAAGACTCTCGACGGTGAGGAGACGAGACTGTGATATGATAGACTGATAACAAACTGCTTAGGATTTTAGTCCTCTCACCTCAGTGACGACTCCAAGACAACCCTCTGACCCCAGCACCACGTGTTCCCAGTCCGGGCCGCACGATATACGAGGGACACGACAATTCCTCTCGATGACGCCTTTAGGAGTCACGATCTGGAGAAGAATTGGGTATTAGTTTTCAGTATATTTAATTAACTAAGTAAATAAATATTCGAAATTTAAACCCAACGTCAGTTCCGTAACATAGGTAAGTGTCGAAATGTCTAATTTGGTGGTTACCTTGGTCTGCACGACCAGATCCTCTATATTCCCGTACGTGTTCTTCTTCATGCCGCTGGCTCGTGTGGCGACCCAGCCGCCGAGGGTGGAGAACTCGAACGAGTCCGGTTCGTGGCCCACCGTGAATCCCCGAGAACGCAGCTCGCGCTCCAAGTCCTGGCCTAATATACCCGCCTGGAAGTATAAGCTTGGATGATGCTATGTATTTCTTATATTTTTAACTAACGGTGACATGCTCGTATCCTTATCTTTACTTAAGTCCTGATTATCATATAAAAAGAAGTCTATCTAGAAAAAATATTTTCAATAATACTGTTATACCTGACAACATCGACTCCGTTCTGTGGGGCCAATAGGAATTTGACTAGGACACGGGCGAAAAATGTCTAAGTATTACAGTAATTACATACATGAAAAGGATAAAATGTATGTGATTCGTATTACCTGGACCCTGGCCAGGAGCTGTTCCTTGTCCAGCCACAGGATGGCATTCATGGCGGTGGTGTCCAATAGCAGTATGGGCCTCTCCTCGTTCGCCGGACACGTCACTGAGCCGGACACCGAGGTCCCGCCGCCGAATGGAATTATCACGAACTGGTGTTTGGACGCACACTTTACAATATCTTCAACCTGAAATTTTGAACGATCGTTCACAAAAGGTTTTACTGACCGCCCTTGTATTGTCCTAGCTCCCTGCCCTTGACTTTAACTGCTCATTATCTTTAATTCATTTTACTGCTCATTATCTTTAATTCATTTAACTGCTCATTATCTTTAATTCATTTTACTGCTCATTATCTTTAATTCATTTTATTTTTAGTTACATCGTTTACGTATTCTGTTATTAATTCAAATATATAAAATAAGATTTTGGGTAAATAAAAAAAGTGCCAAGCATAAAATGATATATGTAGATATATAGTTAATATACATATATTTAATAAAATAAGGTTTTTACAACCTGTTGGTGAGTCTCCGGCCATATCACGGCATCAGGTATCTTCTGGAAGTTATTCTTCCTCAGACAGTAGACGTCTTTCAGGGTCTGTCCGTGGGCTCTGATCAGCCGATCCATACCGTCCGTGCTCAGAGGCGCTATCTTCTCCAACTCCTCCTTTATGTTCAACGGCAGCTTGCTCTCTTGAAAGCTTGTGGGTTGTGGTGGCGGCACCATTACTTTGGTTATATCCACGTTGAAATACTCCTTTATCCATTGTAGAGCGTGCGGTAATTTTTTTCCACCCAGCAAGTATCTGAACCACAGAACGGTCATAAATACTTAGAATATCGATTGGTTATTTTTTTTCATTATGTGCAATGTAGTTCTGTACGCACACACATTGTTAACATAAATGAATTTTTCCCGAAAGCTGTTAAAGAATAATACCCTCGATACACAGCAAGCGTTAGTTCAAGAAAAGCGAATGTTTGTTATTTTTATTTATATGAGATCTAAGATATTCGCGAGCATTCATTCAAATAAAGCCAATATTATTCGTATATACTACGCATTTTTTTTTTATTTAATACCTCAATACTTCCGACGGCCAGTTTATAATTTACTCTTATAACATACATTTTTAAAATATTGTAATTATAATGTTTCGAAGTCATAGATATTCTATATTCAGCCGATATCAGATTTATCCCTGGGTGTTATGATTTGAGTTCACCCCGGATAGGCTATCTTGTATGGACAAAAATTATACTCTCGCAATAGGTGAGGGTTAAAATGATTTAGCTGGTTTTGTTTTACGAGTATGTCCTGTGTGAAGAATTTGAAATTTTTTATTCAGTGGGAGAGAATTCATGGATGGCTCGTCTCGCCACTTTTAACTCTGTATGTTGGGTTGTTTCTTTTGTGGATGCCACTGATGGCGTTCCATAGATAAGTTAGACTCTCATTCATTACCTGTGGGAGTACGAGATTTGTAGCTTCGACAAGGTGTACAGGGGAACTTTATGTAGATTAAAAAAGTGAACCTAGAGAGAGTCCTATGTTATAAACTTATAAGTGTGACCTTTGGGGTTAGCAATTCGCATTTCAAATCTAGCTGGAGATTGAAATAAAAAAGGTAATCATTATGTTTTTGGTCTCTCCATCTAGAGCGATTTGAATCCAGGAGGTAGACGCGCCCTAGCAATTAAAATCAAGAAAATTTTAAATACTAAAATGTTTATTCAAAATATCCATGTTTATTTGTACGAAAATATATTTTATTTTGCGTATCTTTCATGAATGACTACAGCCTGTGGCAAGTCACTAGTGACTTATTTAGAATTGCCATTTTATTTGACTGACCCACTCTAATACTTATTTATGCGAGCCTTCAATATATCTCAAACACTTATGCTCTATTTTCATTATTACTCATACATCTACACAGTCCAGAACGTCAACATAACTCAAAAGAGGACCAACTGAAGAGACCGCGGACCAAAGTATATAACAATTGTAAAAATATCCAATGATCGCCGAGACAGCATCATTATTGTGTGTAGTAATTATGTTTCGTAAACTTTATACATTTGTTATGAGGCGATCTTATATATGGCGTATGTAATATTGACACGTTAACATCCACAAGGCTCGCCTTATGATAACAAGCGACAATCGAAAATATAAAAAATAAATATTTTCCTATCATCCAAGGACCGAGTGACCTTCCGCTTATGAACATGATCTAACACAGTTTCAAGAATTACACCACTGATGTGTACATAAGTTGAGAGTAAAAACATGTATGGGACGTTGTGTAATTCTTTATTCTGAATTATATAATCCTATTAAAAACAATTGTTTGTCTCTCGTGTGGGATGAAATTCAAAGTTACTTCTACGTTTATAACATCTGTTACTGTATACGTTTAAATGTTCTCCTGTGTATTTTATATTACACCAAGGGCTCAACAATATAGTTTCTTAAGACAAAGTTTGTCGTAAACGGTTACAAGTGCAAAACAAACTTATTGCAATACAGAGAATGTCCTCGTAAATCAAACTGTTTGGTTTAATACATATTTGTTTGTTTTCAATTAATAACAATGTGGAAGTGTTGTTTGTTGATACACAATGATATTTATAGTCAAACATTATCTTCGCTCGTAGAAACTTCATATAGAGGGTGTTTCGTTGGACAAACGACCGTTATGTTTAATTAAATTACGATAGCTGTACCATAGACAATATTTTTGTCATGACAGAAAAACCACCCTATGTTATAATCAAAACGGCTTTTGCTTATTCTATTATAATTCCTAATAATACTGTTTCAAAAATTCACAGTTGATCTCTCAAGCAATAACAATATTTCTTATCTACTAAGAACATTGGTAAAAAATATATTTTGAATATATTGCCTGTACTGATTTTAAAAAGCGTTCAGTCCTGAGAATAATCGGTGTCATTGGTCCGTCCTACTTTGCAGAATAACTGCCAGTCTAGTATTGTTTCAGACGTAAGGTCAATTCTATGCGTGCTGTGACACACAGGATAAGTTAATTAGGGATGTCGTTATGTAATTATACAGAATTTTTATTTCCAACTGGCTCGTGTTTAAGTTCTAAATATATTTTGAATGTAACATTGAATATTTATCAGAAATATTATATTTCTTATATGTGTTTGGGATAATTTACACATTTATGATATAATTAATTATATAGTCAATGAAAAGAAATTCCGTGTAAATGTCGAATGATTAAGACACGGGATACGCCAATTTATATGACGCCCACCTCTAATACACCCGTGCTCGGATGGAACAACTTTCTTAGCTCTGATATCAATTACACCGAGATGGCTCTGATATTTGAATGATATAGAGAAAATTATTTTACATATAATGGTAATTTAAATACATAAAATTAAATAAATTTCCTGAAACATCATTTTAATTTAAAATATTGAACTCTGATAACATTGGAATTGGAATAGTTTTCTTTTCATATTACATTGTCTCATATAAATTAATACAACATATACGTATGCAAATGCTAGTTTTATCGGTAAATTAATTAAATAGCGCATACTCATAAATAACTCATTACATGATTCCTATGAATTTGACCCAAACGTTATTATATAACCAGTGATGGTTACACGATTTGTTTAAAGACTTCACTATACGACTTTTCCTACTCTAAATTTACATAGCCATACTTAATACGGAAAATTAAAAGTTTTCCGTTAATTTATTTTATTATTATTTGTTATATTGTCTACAAAATAGATTACCAAAATGTTCGTTTACCAAAGTTTCAATATTAACATCAGCGGAAGAAGTACACGGCTGAATAGTTAGTTACATTCAGCTCGGAGTATGAGCGTCCTCAGTGGTATCATGGACATAGTGAAAAAGTCAAATTATAATATGATTTTTGGGTTTAAAACGACGGAAGAGGAAAATTGGAAGACAGCGGAATTGAAATAGCCCCTGAAGACTTCACTGAACTTTAAAGAATATTTTTTCTCTCGTCTTTGAAGACATTTCCGTGCGATTATCACTATGTATGTAGCACCAATATTTATTAAACAGAGTACTTGATGCTTCATTCGGATGGAGATAATAAGATAGCTTGGAATAAATTTGGCTAAATAGAGCGAGTCTGCCACTTAACATTTGGTTTTGATATATAATGGACAGGACATTTTATGAACCGAAATATTTGTGGTGCATACTCCATGTGTTTGTCTACACACAATGAGTTTTAAGAATGTGATTACCCTTTACTTGGAGTGTTCTACAACCCTTACGCTTGTGAACAAACGCGGGTTATATTTATGTTCTAGTTTTTACCATAGAATATTTCAATAAAACTAATACGTTTTTTATTTTATGACAAAAAAATCTGGTATCGGTCCCTTTGCGGCAACCGTGATCACGAGCAGACGAGATCACGATTTTTGCAAAAACGCGTAGTATTATCCGAAAACCTTAGTATAATTAACATAAGTACTCGCGAAAATCTTAGTTATCTTTAATAAAATATTTATCATAACTTCCACATCATCATCAAAAGTCCACTTTCGTGTGTTTTGATAACCATATAAATTATCACTGTCTTTAGAAAGGTATTTTAATTTTTTTCTTGACAGCTATAAAAAAAGACTTATACAAGTATAAAAGTAGCTTCTGCATCACGAAAACTAACGTGTCCAAAGTACCCCATATATAAAAAGTTGGGAACATGTAAAGAAAGTGGATTCATATCGTTTTTTTTTTTTTATATAAATCGATATAATTATCGTTACTAGGCATTAATCGACAAGGTTAAAGAGGTTTTATCTATTAAAGACTCAAGTCCGATATTAGTTTATCATTTTTCGTGACTGTTAGCGATAAAAATTAAATAATTACTCATAAAACTATCGGTATCTAGAAAGATATTTGCTGTATTAAGTTAGAGGGGGGTTCGACAATCGCACCTATACTCATAGATTTTTATCGATAAATATAGTTAATTAGGTAAAACAATAAATCAATCATGTTAACTAGGTTTTGAGACTGTCGATACATAAGCTTAATTGAAAGACTAGATTTGACCGGATCTATCCTAAAGTGCTTCTTAAACTGGCTTCAAGCTAACAAGCAATGCATTTAAGAGATTCAACAGTAGCCGCCGCTTTTAATCCCATTAATATTATAAATACGAAAGTTAGGTGGTATAGGTATGCATGATGATTGTTACCTAGACACAACAAAGGGATAAATATAGTTAATTAGGTAAAACAATAAATCAATCATGTTAACTAGGTTTTGAGACTGTCGATACATAAGCTTAATTGAAAGACTAGATTTGACCGGATCTATCCTAAAGTGCTTCTTAAACTGGCTTCAAGCTAACAAGCAATGCATTTAAGAGATTCAACAGTAGCCGCCGCTTTTAATCCCATTAATATTATAAATACGAAAGTTAGGTGGTATAGGTATGCATGATGATTGTTACCTAGACACAACAAAGGGATAAATATAGTTAATTAGGTAAAACAATAAATCAATCATGTTAACTAGGTTTTGAGACTGTCGATACATAAGCTTAATTGAAAGACTAGATTTGACCGGATCTATCGTAAAGTGCTTCTTAAACTGGCTTCAAGCTAACAAGCAATGCATTTAAGAGATTCAACAGTAGCCGCCGCTTTTAATCCCATTAATATTATAAATACGAAAGTTAGGTGGTATAGGTATGCATGATGATTGTTACCTAGACACAACAAAGGGATAAATATAGTTAATTAGGTAAAACAATAAATCAATCATGTTAACTAGGTTTTGAGACTGTCGATACATAAGCTTAATTGAAAGACTAGATTTGACCGGATCTATCCTAAAGTGCTTCTTAAACTGGCTTCAAGCTAACAAGCAATGCATTTAAGAGATTCAACAGTAGCCGCCGCTTTTAATCCTATTAATATTATAAATACGAAAGTTAGGTGGTATAGGTATGCATGATGATTGTTACCTAGACACAACAAAGGGATAAATATAGTTAATTAGGTAAAACAATAAATCAATCCTGTTAACTAGGTTTTGAGACTGTCGATACATAAGCTTAATTGAAAGACTAGATTTGACCGGATCTATCGTAAAGTGCTTCTTAAACTGGCTTCAAGCTAACAAGCAATGCATTTAAGAGATTCAACAGTAGCCGCCGCTTTTAATCCCATTAATATTATAAATACGAAAGTTAGGTGGTATAGGTATGCATGATGATTGTTACCTAGACACAACAAAGGGATAAATATAGTTAATTAGGTAAAACAATAAATCAATCATGTTAACTAGGTTTTGAGACTGTCGATACATAAGCTTAATTGAAAGACTAGATTTGACCGGATCTATCCTAAAGTGCTTCTTAAACTGGCTTCAAGCTAACAAGCAATGCATTTAAGAGATTCAACAGTAGCCGCCGCTTTTAATCCTATTAATATTATAAATGCGAAAGTTAGGTGGTATAGGTATGCATGATGATTGTTACCTAGACACAACAAAGGGATAAATATAGTTAATTAGGTAAAACAATAAATCAATCATGTTAACTAGGTTTTGAGACTGTCGATACATAAGCTTAATTGAAAGACTAGATTTGACCGGATCTATCGTAAAGTGCTTCTTAAACTGGCTTCAAGCTAACAAGCAATGCATTTAAGAGATTCAACAGTAGCCGCCGCTTTAATCCCATTAATATTATAAATACGAAAGTTAGGTGGTATAGGTATGCATGATGATTGTTACCTAGACACAACAAAGGGATAAATATAGTTAATTAGGTAAAACAATAAATCAATCATGTTAACTAGGTTTTGAGACTGTCGATACATAAGCTTAATTGAAAGACTAGATTTGACCGGATCTATCGTAAAGTGCTTCTTAAACTGGCTTCAAGCTAACAAGCAATGCATTTAAGAGATTCAACAGTAGCCGCCGCTTTTAATCCCATTAATATTATAAATACGAAAGTTAGGTGGTATAGGTATGCATGATGATTGTTACCTAGACACAACAAAGGGATAAATATAGTTAATTAGGTAAAACAATAAATCAATCATGTTAACTAGGTTTTGAGACTGTCGATACATAAGCTTAATTGAAAGACTAGATTTGACCGGATCTATCGTAAAGTGCTTCTTAAACTGGCTTCAAGCTAACAAGCAATGCATTTAAGAGATTCAACAGTAGCCGCCGCTTTTAATCCCATTAATATTATAAATACGAAAGTTAGGTGGTATAGGTATGCATGATGATTGTTACCTAGACACAACAAAGGGATAAATATAGTTAATTAGGTAAAACAATAAATCAATCATGTTAACTAGGTTTTGAGACTGTCGATACATAAGCTTAATTGAAAGACTAGATTTGACCGGATCTATCCTAAAGTGCTTCTTAAACTGGCTTCAAGCTAACAAGCAATGCATTTAAGAGATTCAACAGTAGCCGCCGCTTTTAATCCCATTAATATTATAAATACGAAAGTTAGGTGGTATAGGTATGCATGATGATTGTTACCTAGACACAACAAAGGGATAAATATAGTTAATTAGGTAAAACAATAAATCAATCATGTTAACTAGGTTTTGAGACTGTCGATACATAAGCTTAATTGAAAGACTAGATTTGACCGGATCTATCCTAAAGTGCTTCTTAAACTGGCTTCAAGCTAACAAGCAATGCATTTAAGAGATTCAACAGTAGCCGCCGCTTTTAATCCCATTAATATTATAAATACGAAAGTTAGGTGGTATAGGTATGCATGATGATTGTTACCTAGACACAACAAAGGGATAAATATAGTTAATTAGGTAAAACAATAAATCAATCATGTTAACTAGGTTTTGAGACTGTCGATACATAAGCTTAATTGAAAGACTAGATTTGACCGGATCTATCCTAAAGTGCTTCTTAAACTGGCTTCAAGCTAACAAGCAATGCATTTAAGAGATTCAACAGTAGCCGCCGCTTTTAATCCCATTAATATTATAAATACGAAAGTTAGGTGGTATAGGTATGCATGATGATTGTTACCTAGACACAACAAAGGGATAAATATAGTTAATTAGGTAAAACAATAAATCAATCATGTTAACTAGGTTTTGAGACTGTCGATACATAAGCTTAATTGAAAGACTAGATTTGACCGGATCTATCGTAAAGTGCTTCTTAAACTGGCTTCAAGCTAACAAGCAATGCATTTAAGAGATTCAACAGTAGCCGCCGCTTTTAATCCCATTAATATTATAAATACGAAAGTTAGGTGGTATAGGTATGCATGATGATTGTTACCTAGACACAACAAAGGGATAAATATAGTTAATTAGGTAAAACAATAAATCAATCATGTTAACTAGGTTTTGAGACTGTCGATACATAAGCTTAATTGAAAGACTAGATTTGACCGGATCTATCGTAAAGTGCTTCTTAAACTGGCTTCAAGCTAACAAGCAATGCATTTAAGAGATTCAACAGTAGCCGCCGCTTTTAATCCCATTAATATTATAAATACGAAAGTTAGGTGGTATAGGTATGCATGATGATTGTTACCTAGACACAACAAAGGGATAAATATAGTTAATTAGGTAAAACAATAAATCAATCATGTTAACTAGGTTTTGAGACTGTCGATACATAAGCTTAATTGAAAGACTAGATTTGACCGGATCTATCCTAAAGTGCTTCTTAAACTGGCTTCAAGCTAACAAGCAATGCATTTAAGAGATTCAACAGTAGCCGCCGCTTTTAATCCTATTAATATTATAAATGCGAAAGTTAGGTGGTATAGGTATGCATGATGATTGTTACCTAGGCACAACAAAACAGATTTTGATAAAACTCTACAATTATATAACTTAGAGGTCAGAATAACATACATGATATAATATAATCATTGGACTAATACATAATTCAAGTTTTTTTTACTGACTAACATTTTTTTTACTAACCAACTAAAGCGGACAAGATCAATTCGGTCAGAGAGGTTAAAGCTATTAACACGCGTGACATTCTTTATAGTATAGTGATAGTGATAATTAAATTAGTACGTATTGTGAATTTTGCCTAATATTTATAAAAGCAATACAGGATAAGTAGCAAAATGTTGAATTCACAGTTTCATTTATACTTAAATTAATCATTATTTAGTACAATACATATAAAAGTCTAAGAAGGAAACATGAATATGAATGAACATTATTATAAAGAAATTTATAATAAAAAAGTTTTGAATGTGTAATGGCTGTCTTGTTGGGAATTTTACTGATAGAAGAATGTTAAAGTAGATTGATAAGTTTAAGCGAAATTGAAGAGTAAGTCCGCTTCCCACCAACGGTTTTCAAGAATTTCAAATGTAAAGTAGAAGTATTATGGAAGTTATATACGCTTATCTATGGTAAATATGAAGATTCTTATTATAATGTAGCGTCTTATAGTAAATAATAAATATCATATAACTTACCTGTTTCCAGTGAAAATTGCTACACCATCAGAAATTTTAAAGGTCGAGTCCTGATAGCCCCATCCGTACCATTTCAGTAGATCCTGTCTAAAATTACACAACACGGTTACACAAGAAATAAATAGTTCTATAATATTTTTTATAAATCATAACCCTCTTTTTTACTAAATAAGGTTTTTCGAAATTACTGATTACATCGCGTCACTTAGTGTGTGCAAAACCCTTTGCTGGTGCGCATGCGCTAACCAAAAGACGCTACACGAAGCGCGTCGTTCTGCGCAATACAGAGGAAACTTGCAACAATAAAACGATTTAATTTTAAAATATATATTGGTGTTAATTATGCTTAATAAATAATTTTTGGTATTAGGACAATTAGAAATTGAATATTTTTTTTTAACATAATTATTAATGTAAAGGATATTTTTTTTCTATAAACAATGATTATTTTATAACGTTATAGGAAGAATATTATAAAATAATCATTGTTTATATCTCGTCGTAAAATTATTGTTGAAAAACCTTACATTTTAGACAAGGTATCGAGTTACATAAATTCGGTTAAAAGTGGTCACATCTGATGTAATTACCGCTGCTTGTAGAGTTTGAATTTTTTTTTCATAAGAAGGAAGGAACAAGATATGCGTAGGTCAGACTGAAGATGGAGAATGCTTACTAAAACCAACCACACTGTGATTCAATCAACTCTAAAATATCAAACTAAATTTCCTTTATTAATTAAGTAATTTTAATTTGTAATAAATCAATAATTTATAGGTACATTCGATATATTACCTTCACAGTTAGTTCATAGGTGTTTTGAATAAGCTCTGTGGTTTTTGTGTTGACCTAACATAGGTAAATATTTGAGGATGTTGGCATAAGACACGTCTTTTGGTGGTACCTAGTCATTAGCACGAGTTTTTAACTTCAAACTGAACATCGACAGTTTTCAGTTTGCCATTATTACATACCCCTACATTGTAACTATTATGTGCGAAATATTATGAATAAAAGTTGAAATGAATCTTTAATTTCATGGTGCAAGCTTGAACTAAGACTATGCCTACCCTAATATGCAAGTTCACACTACATACGGATAGTTGATAGTTTTTCATTCATAAGTCTTTGTACATAATAGTGTTAACGCGAACCGGAAAAAACTTCGAATGTTGTTATACGATGCAGAGTTGTGCTAAGCTCACTGATAATTATTGGAATGCGTTACAAATAGCAAATATTAAAAAAATATATTTCGTACTGTAGAAGTACATTACTAAGGTTTGTTTTAAATTAAAATATCATTATATCTCTCGCTATCTACAAAATATTGCTATCAGTCAGACATGCGGTTCTTATCATGATAAAACGTTGACCCATTTATATAATTTGGGACTGTATTAAGCACGGACACTTACATTAATCTTTATTGACATTAATCGAGTTTTTTTTAATACATATAAACTTATGTATTATTTTGAGAACTAAAATAGAAAAATGTAGGAAGTCGTTCTGATAAATATTTTTATTGACACAAATCATGTAGCAAACGCTGTGTGTAAATAGTCTTAGATGTTTGTATTTAACTCGATATTTTTTAAAGATAGAAATAAAAAATATCAACGTTGTTTTAGTAAAATACTAAGTATTAAAAAAATACGAACTTTTTACTACTGCAATATCCATAAGTATTTATTTTATTTTTATTAAATCGCATCTCGCGAATCAGATTTTCGAATTTATGTATTCTTAAATTAAAATTGTTACTGTGTCATAGACAAATATTTTGTTTATTAAGTAAATATAATAAAAGGAAATAGACTACATGAAAAGATGAAAATTAAAATCATTGTAAATATTACTGAATTAATAATCGAGTTTGATTGCACTAAACGGGGACAATAGGTTCAAAAGTGTGATTCTGTTACTGAACTTGTAAAGAGAGCTTGCGCAATATAGTTTTGATATTTTTAGATGAACGCCTAGTTTAATTATAACCAAAGAAGTGGAGCGGATAACAAAGCGTCTTAATTAGGAACAAATTATAATTAAATTATTGCTTGTTTACAATATTGTATGAAAAAAGACACGCGTGTTTTCCCAACAACAATTTTTTGTATGAAATTTTAACGAGACAGTAATACCGTTCTTAGTTTTCATCAGCATTTTTAATGAAGAAAGGGCAATAAGTGATAAATCAATAAGAAAATTTCAAGGCAACACTTTCAGTTTCATTAAATGAATAATTACTATAAAAGCTACAGACAAATAAATTTATATCTATGGAAGGAAAGGCCCTTTGGATAATAAACAATATTAGATAATCACGATAATCATTTTCAGTGTTGTATTCTTTTTGTAATTAAACATGGGTTATTTAATTATTCCTTGAATTATAGCGATATGCTATTCCAGATTTCTAATCTTGAGTTATAAATATAAAACGACGATAAAAGTGATACTGAAGGATATTTCACTGTATTTTCTTAAATTTTGTACGAAACCCACCGTCTTCTAGGGATAGCACTTTTAACTTTGATAACAGTATCAATATCCTTATTTTCTACACTTTTAATTTCACGTTGTTCACTGAAAGTATTTATTTTATCATTAAACACTAAATTATCTTTAACTTTATTCTGTTCTTCTGTATTTTCTGACATGTTTTTTGCACTAGCGACCGAGCCGGGTGACATATTTGTTAGCGCCGGAATAACGTTTATAGATTTATGTCGGCTTACATTTGCTACGATTTTTATAAATCGCGCAACCCGCCGCGCATGTCTGAAAATTTATGTCGATAATGTAGTATTTTCTCCTAAGTGGCGCCATCTGTTAGACGGATGTAAAAGTAATTTTTCGGACGTGGTTGTTCACTGATTCATAACTAGATGGCTTAACGTGATCTCATGAGATTAAATACAAATAAAATACAGAGAACATGTAATTTTGTTTTATTAAGGGAATACAAGTAAACTTATACGATAAAGGGTTAAACATTTTACAAAAACTAGATTAATGTAATACGATTACACGTCGGTCAATATGATTGCTTTAGCACTAGAATATTTTAATATAGAGGTGATTAAACGCAGAGCATTCAAAGCTCTATAAATGCTATTATGTTATTAGGCTACAATAAGTATAAATTATCATTAACCTGACCAGTTGAATAAATGCATTTAAGAGCCTCAGTTTTTCAAGTAGAGACATGACCTATCCCCTGTTATTTTTAATTTATGATCATTATTAATCGTCGACTAATCGTTGTGTTTACAATTTTATTAAACTTTAAGTTCAAAGTATCTATTCTGAAAATTAATTAGTAATACCTTAATCTATGTAATAATTTAAATTCGTGACGCAGTCTTAATAAAATATCTAAGCACCTATCAGTTACTTAACCTAAGTCAATACTTATATGAAGCTTTTTTTACAAGGTATGTTCTCCGCGATAGGCCCCAATAAAGTTTACATACAGATCATTTACATTAATCAAGAATAGTAGTAGTGCGATTAATATTACTTAAATCGATGGAGGATGAATATAATGTAATTTACTGTCAATAAAAAATCCGCCATTAAAAAAAAAAAACAATTTTACAACCTGTAGTCCAAAGACTCACTACAACAACACAGAAAAATGTAAGAAGATCTAAACAAACAGTTTCCACAATATTGCATATAATGTTAACTAAAAAATATATATATATTACAGATTATGGCAGTAGTCTGTGATATTCGGCGGTCTTTTTGTCTTTTTCGATGATATAGAAAGACTTAGGTTTGCCGTTACCCGAATAGTATTTCCTGAAAGACGATTTCTTCGCTGGTACGTAATATGAGAGGGCGTCGATAGAGTTCGGATGTTTGATCTTCGGCCACGTCGGTGTGCTTTCAACGTTGACCACGTCGTCGTCGAATCTCGCTTGGGGGCGGTTTTTGGCGAGTTTACTTAGTACTGGAAGATTCCAGTGATATACTCGCGCGGGTTTACCGTTGCTGGTCATCTGTAGCGGTAGGGTTCTAGCGACTGCTGGAGCTGGCTCCGCGTGGCTGTAGTAACTTGTATTCGGAGGCAGTTTGATAACGAACATTCTCGAATCACCGGACGCGTGCCGCCTGCCTTGTTCCGCGAGCCGTTTCCTGTGATGCGCTGCGGGTATCCGTAACTTCTTGAGCCCCAACGAGCTGAGGAGCTCGTGTGTGGTTGGGTCCTTATTGTCTAAGGTCAAGTTCTCGACTGGCGAGGCTGGAGCGGCGCATGTCGCAGCTACAACTAGCAGCAATGTGGTTGACCTGTAACAACATATTGTTTTAATATTCGTACTTTTATATCTATCGTTATTTCTTCATATGTGTGGTTTATTTCTATTAAAGCGAACATTTATTTTCCATAGCGACAATGTCAAAACAGGATTTATGGACTTTGAAGAAAACTCTATCCATTCAAATATATAAATGGATGTTCTTTAAAGGCTTTTATCTTGGAAATGAACAATGGGTCGTCTCCGCAGACCGTGCAATACATTTCCTGCCATATATCATTATGTTAAGGATTATAGTAGAATGTGTCGGGACGTTGACATGTATTCAAGTTGTTTACTAAGTTCTCCAAGCTCTCGAGAAGACAAACAGTGAAGTTAAGTCGTGTCCCCATTGCACAGCAGTTGTCTTCGGGGCAATTACCATATTCTATGGAGTTATTGTGATAATACTGCGGTTGTAACGAGCGCGTCTTATATAATCAACTTTAATTTTATCACCTGCGCAAAATAACAGTGATTCTGCTCACTGGCGAGTCACAACCTGTCTCCGTAATTATCATTTAAATCACTGTGTACATGAATTTTAATAAATTTTATAATCAAATATATCTCAACAAATTACATACCAAGTAATTAATGCGAGTGCCATTAATAAGCTAAATATAATTATGTTATGTTCATGCCAAAAGCATTTTATTATTAGCAAGCTCTCAGTGTGACCTCGTCTTTATCACCGATGCATAAACTATCGAACATTACCATAACACGAACTTAGAAAAATATTTCCATTCAAGCGTTAACATTCAAATATCATTGTAAAAATCTTCAACCATTATAACTATATGATAAGTGTGCAAATAACTATTCAGTAAACTTAAATGATTGAAAGAAATAAACTAAATTCATACAACTAAGCATTCTGATTAACTTATCTCATAATCATATATTATATTTACATTATAAATTGATGAAAGAGTAGCGATTACTGTGACACTATACAAGGCTCCATACATATACCCTAGTGATTTCTAAACTTCAATATTGTTATCCTTGCAGGATATTCGAAAATTGAATAATATTTTTTTGTTGCCAGTATATAATTATAGATAAAAATATATATTTTTATTAAATTGTCTTAGCTGTCACTAATTCATCAAACTCTTTAATTAATCCATAAGTTTAGGTAACGCATTAATTTCAAAACTGTTCTTATTTAATATAAAAAAAATACTTAGTAGTAGAAATACTTTTGTTTCTAAAATATATTAGTATAAACATATCTATTCTTAGGAGTTTCTGCGAAACGAAAAAAACGTTGCTGTATGATGTATAAGAAAAGAAGCAGTTTTCAACTAGGTATTGCCAACCTAAAAACAAACTGACGTATTGCTATCTGTCTTCACGTCTATTTTAAAATAAGAAGAGAAAATTCCCACATTAAATTAACCAAGTTTAGTACAGTTTAAGCTCATTAAGACATTGAATTGAGGCCTTTATCAGAAAGTATAAGTTGTCAAGTTGAAATGTATTTGCATCAGCAAATGAAAAGATGCATATTCACTACATTAGCTAGAAACGATGTTCAGTATGTTAATAAGACGGTGATTTGCTAATATATTGATATGGAGAAAATGGCTTCCTCGCTCATTAAAGCCTTTACTATTATTTGAAACTGTTATAGGTTTAGATGTAAGCAGCGTATAGAATATACTTGAAGTAGAATTATTAAGTATTCTATTCGACGACATAAGTTATCTGTGGGTAACATGTTTTTTAAATAAGTAATCGAGTACGGCAACGGTCTTAATTACTCGTCTCAAAATTTTTGTGAAAATTTATTTTTATCAAAATTGATTATTTTTATCAAAATAGAAAACATGCTATTATAAATCATTCGTAATGAGATGTTGTTTACAGATTGATTTATCTGATTTGATATAAAATATAGTAATTATAAATAAAATAAATTATTAACATACTAAACATCGATTAATTCATACTCATACTCAAATCGAAACGAATCCGATGCTCTAATATGGCGTCGTGAGAAAATTTCTCTAACCCAAATTGAAATTTTTCAAGCATAATCATCGTTAATTTTAGTAATCGGGCCATGTGCAGGTAGTATTTAAGAGTAATTAATGGAAATGTTTAGATAAATGCAACTTGTAAAGGTGCAATTAAGGCTAGGCCATTAGTTTGTCGGAATTGATGACAGCTGTCAAATTGAAAATGAAGAAGGCTTAGGCTACAACTTACATGTATTAATAGTTTTGAATTCAGGCTTTGAATAAAAATATAGTAAAGGGTGTGAGCTAATAATACGTTGTATATAATATTAAGAATGCAAATGCCCTATACATTCTTGGGTCTAGTTCATTCAAGTAACATTAAATTTTTCTTCGAACGAACTCATGAGTCACAGATTCTGAAACTATAACCCGACTTCGCGCTATATACATATATATATTTTATAATTACATAAAACTTTTTTATATAATTTTTTATATAACTGCTCAATAAATAAGAATGCTATTTTTTTTGAAAGAAGGTTCTATATCTATAAATTTCCAAGACACAGAATGAATTTTTTTTATATGAAAACGTATAAACTTTTTAATTTAAATTGCATTTTTAATAGTTTCGTTCTTAATCTCGTGTTTATAATTATAGAGTCTTTATTACCGACAGCTTTTAAAGCTGCGTGTTGATTCACATATTTTATAATAAACTATAGACATTGAAATGTATGCGGAACACTTTTGTTCTCGTGAGAAATTCTCACATGTTTTCATTGTATTAAAATATATATTCTATAAACATGAAAAAAAAGGAATATGTTAATAAACTAGGAGGTTACAAATCATAGCAAAGTAATATATATATATATTTATTTGTTACGTTTTTATATTCATTAGATATAAAGCAAAGGTTTTATACCAGTCAGCCAGTCCACCTATCGTTCTGTATAAGCAATTAAATATCATGGCATAAATCGCTGTAGGCTTTAAACTTTAAAGCCTCTTTTAGCTCAAGGGCTGAATCTATTGATTAATCAGACGTTAAGGACCGTCGGATCCCGTTTGTGAATTATTCTGCCAATTAAATGATTATAAAACGCTATGAAAATTTTAAACCGTAGTCTCAGAGTCGTTTTCAATGTCATACTGAAAAATTAAAATATAATATTGTCTATGGGTTTTTTATAAAATGTAATTTTAATATTTTTTGTAATATCTTTTGTTGTATTTCCATACAGCTACATTGTTAGAACATACTGTGCACATTAGCGCACTTGTAAATGTCTCAAATCAATGACGTATCAGACGAGGCTGTATAATCAGAACCTTAGCCTTATCTAGCGATTTAAGAAAAGATTTATCTCAAATTAAGCAACAATTAGTTAATGAGATCTAAGACTTTCGCGAGTTTTATTCATTTAAATGAAACTAATATATTTTCGGATATACCACGCGGATTTTATTTTTTTAAAACTACATCTCGTCTGCCCGTGATCACGGTTGCTGAAAAGTAACCGAAACGTCGGGATTATGTAGTATTAAAATAATAAAATCCGCGTAGTATATCCGAAAATATATTAGTTTTATTTAAACTATTAGTTAGTTTAATATTCTAAGACCAGTTCGTTGAGAGCTCATCGCTGATGATACGTCTGTATTCTGTGGCTGGCCTTTAGTAGGCGTTGCCTCGGTGACCGCATGACCTCGACGTGGGTCAGGACAGCGGTCAACGCACCGTCATATTCAGCTTTTTACTTTTTCTTCACCATTTCACTATTTCCATATAAACTAAAATGCTATGCAATTTTTTATCTTATACATTACACTCAATAAGAGTCATTATGGGCTAATGATAGGTATTATTTTTGTTAGTCAATATAAATAGTCAAATAAAATTATTATTTTTTGTTCAACTGTGATTCATAAATTACTTTCAGTTTCAATAATTTCTCGCCTTCGCTCTTAGACTAGGTTTTTAACTCAAGCTCATTTGTGCAAGTTTGTAGCTTTATATTTCTTTTATTATTTAACTAGTTGATATCCGCGACTTCGTCCTTTTTAATATATTAATTATCAAAACTATCGGATGATCAAGAATAAACGTCAGGTAACACACTGAAAGCGTAGAAAATAAAAATTAGACAAAACTATGAAAGCTTCATAAAGTTAATTCTCGTCTTGTCTGCCCGCGATCACATTGCAAAGTAACCGAAACGTCGGGAGTATGCACTTAAAAATAATTATAAACGCGTAGTAAATTAAACAAATATTATTTTTATTTCAATGAATGAATGTCTTAGATATTATTGAGCTTTAGAATGTATCAGGATATATGGATTTTGTTTTAAATAAGTTCCAAGTGCCTAATAATGATATAATGATATAAATCTATATTCAACAATATATATTAAAATAACAAAATCAACCATATTTGTATGTCAAACGAGAAACTCAAAGAATTAAAACAACATGGCCGACATTACGTTCTGAAAACTAAAAATATTTTATAATATTCTTGTCTTTTTATATAGTTTATAAATAGATGAGTAATTTGATTCAACATTCCTCATTTACCCGCAGGTGATTTAATTGTAGGCGCCACACGAAGCGGTCACCGAGTGAAACGATATTTAAATATAATAACTAGTCTCTATAATAAAATACTATACCAACTAGTTCCAGGCTATAAGAATCTCGCTAAAAGAACTACAATTATATAAATTATTGATATTCTTATATAAAATAATTATATTATATAATTTTGGTGTGAAAATATATACATGTATATAGTTAAAATATACATACTGTAAACCTGCCTACCTTTTTTTTTTTTATTTCTTCTCTATTTTTATTGCACTGACACCACGCTTTCTCATCTAGTTTCCTTTATCAATAGAGTTTCTGGTAGAGATCACTTTTAAGAGATAAGTTATCCTTTGTACATCACTTTCCTTTTGTAACTCTTGTTACATAAATCAATAAATAAAACAAATCAAATAAAAGTTTTTCGCATACAGATACTTTCATATCGTCTGCCCGTGACAACGGTTGCTGCAAAGGAACCGAAACGTCGAGATTATGAAAAATCTCGTTTCATAAAAGTATATATTTTTTCCCAAAGCTTTAATCATTCTAAATCAACGCGAGACATTATTAATTGTAGCTATTATGTGACACACACGTTAAAACACGTAGTAAATTAGCAATTAATTAACATTACATTCTGGTCACGCTCCGCTAGCGGTCGGTTGGAAATAGACTCGGCTTAATTATGATTGGCTTACAAAAAGAAATGACACGACTTTTATAAAGAGAGACGGTTTTAAGAACGAAAGAGAGCACCGTGACTACAAAATGATGATAAAACCGTTTTCAAAAATGCTGGTCTTTGAGAAATATGGTCGGCAATATTAATTTTGTGAATGCAAATAACCGTTTAACTATACCATACATCAAAAGATTTAAAAAGTTCATAAATATTCTTGAAGGATTGTTAAGGTGATATTTTTTTTTTCAAAGAGTATGAGTATTGAGTTAAAAGCTTAAAGTCATATATCATGAGAGTTGTGAGAAAATAAAACCGATATTACACCGTTTAGATTATAAGAAGAATAAATTAAATTGGATTGTCTATTTCTGATATTCAAATAAGCACTTTACAAAATCCACATGTACAAACGGTAGGTACAATTTTATTATAAAAAAAAACAGTACTACCTCCGTGCAAAACGAAGTCACGTTCAGGACTATACCATAACATATCCTGACATAACTAGTCAGTGCGTCCAGAAACTTATACCGATAAAGTTGAATTTGTTTAAAAAATTAATAAAAAATTACAGATTCTTATTGAAAATATTCACAGGATTATTTATCAAAGAATCCATTTCGTACATTATCGATAAAAAAAAGCACCAAAAAAATTGTCTTTCATCCGATTTCTCATGTGTCAAATGTTGAACATTGGGGATCCTGTCGTGCATCTTTAGGTATTTCGTGATAATCGCAACGATAAATCTAAATAACTACTTCATTGAGACGACATCACGCTACCGTGACACGCGTGGAAACCAGCAAAACGTAATTAGTTTATGAGACAAGACATTACTATTGTATTCGGAGCACGATAAATACTGACCGATTTTGTCGTGAAAGGATTTTAAGACAACTATCACGATCTATATTTATTCTTACCTCTCGCTATATTCCAAATTCAAATTATCTTTGGTGTCATTGTTTTTTTTTAAACTTCAGCATAACAGCCTAAAGTATAAGGTTCTGAGCAGTCAAGTTTATGCCCGATAGTTAGGGATGCTGGATGATAAATTAACATGAATCACGGAAACGTCTCTCGTTTTCCCACGAATCATAAATAACCATAGACCAAGACTTTTTTTTAACTCATATTATAATCATTGCTTAAAATTCATTTCGTTTTACTTTACATTAATATAAGAATTATGAGAAATCAAAATAAATAAATCTCCCGACAAACTTATCCGTTAATAAATAAGGTCACCATAGAAATGGTACATTTTAATTAAAATATTAAATCGAAACAAATTCCTTGATATTAAATATCAATGAGTAAGACATTGCTAAGGTAATTTAACAGCAGCTATTAACGGTCGTGGGACACGCGAAGTTTGAGTCATTTTAGACGTCGGATTTATCTATTATTAACTAAAAGCATGACATTGTTTACAAAAAAAACACAACATCACAGACAAAAAAAAAATCAACAGAATATATTATTAAAGAAATCAGATTTATTTCAATTTCTAATGATCGCAAGATCGAAATAAGGTTTTATATCTAAAGTACTATCTAATGAATCATTAAAAAATATAAAAAAAATCAATAACAAAGACGCGGAAATTTAAAGCTGCATATAAAAAATAGGCGTGTATTATAAAAATAGAATTCAAGTGTAACAAGTTCTTCCCGGGCTGCATAATAATTAGCACTCAATCCAGTCCTGTGGAACATTCTGTAATCAATAGCCTTGCCAATGTACTAGCAAAGGTTAAATTGAACTTTTCCTAGAGATCGTCTTCAAGAATGTAGGCTGTAGCAAAAGAATGTCGTCCTTATTTAAAAAAAAAATATTTTCTTCCCTCCAAAAGAAATTCGGGCAAAATCACTTAGTTATTCAGAATTCGGTTGGTGCTGTAATCTTAATTGAATGAAAAAGTTTAATATAAAAAAAAACAAAGAATATTTTTTATACAAACATTACTGTTTACCTACGTACCATATGATTATTAATTATAAACACATATAATACTTCAACGCGTCAAGATGCCTCAATGTGTGTAAATGTCAAATATGACATTTCTATATTTCTTTTAATTATAAACTTAAAATAAGAAATTCAAATAAAATAATTAGAAAGCATACTTGTTACGGCATATTAAGCGCAACCTTTTCTTAATGGACTGACATTTTAAAGAATTGAAAATTCCTTAATGAAACAGTATAAAAATGGTCGTAAAAATTTAAAATATTAAGTGACAGTGACGTATTTCACGAGAGCATTAACCAGAGTCAAAATATTCTCATAAAAGACAATTATCGTATCACCGTAAAACGATTGATTACTCAGAAAGAAATCACTCGATATTATCAAATATTTGCTACAAATCAAGCATGAAACATACGTTTTCTTTCTCGGTAATACTATGGTTAGCTAAACGACTGTAAAAACTTGTAGATACCATAGAGTAAAAACATTTTCATTTATTTAACTCTTCTGTTCATATCGTTAATAGACATAGATTGAGACAGTTTTTTTAATTACGACCTGAGCCTAAACCATTAATCCGACATCACATCTTTTAGAAGTGGCTCTAAATTGCAGAGCCATTTGTTAAGTCGATTTATTTTTTAATCTGTCAATTAACCTTAATAGTGTGTGAAATTAATGTAAATATTCACAGCTAAAGCTAAGTAATTACAAGTGGGTCAGTAACGGAAGGGCTAGGGACGGCGAGTGACAGGTACGTTGACCCGCGAATAGATTAACACGTGTTTGTATTAATTTACTTAAAGCCTGAATATATTGGTAATACTTTAAAAATTATGCACAAAGATAATTTTATTTGAATATGTTTATTATTTTAAACACATTAGTTAGTTGAAACATATAAATTATATGTAACAAATAGGTGTTTTTTTAATATATTTATTGTGCTTTAATGATTTGTAGCACTTATTTTACATAGGAAGTGCTAACCTAGTTAGCAATACCGGTCACTTCCCTCTTATAAGGAAACGATGCTCAACGCCTACTTAGCACTCATGAGCACTGAACAAATACTAAGCTATACTTAAATATTCCGATTTCATCACAATGAAAATTTTCATTTCAATTTAAAACAATAATCAAGCCGAATGAAAAAAAATTATATAATTAATTTAATGATACACATTGATAATTTTTAAACGGTTTTTTTATTACGCTATTATTTTAAAATTATTAAGGCTTTTTAATTTTTTAATTATCACCACCATGGTGGTCTGTAGATACGTTCAGGAATTTTTATTAAGACTTGTTACATCCAGCACTTCGTAAATCGCAGACAGCTGGTCTTTAGGACTACATAACATATTTTATTACAGTTTTATTAACGTGTGGAATCTGACGAGCTTTTATTATTTTTAAGTTTCATTAAGTCTTACTATCAAGTGTACAAATTTCGTTCGGAAACTTATATAGATATAGAACCAACTCTATTTTATAAAGAATGATCTTTATTTTCTAAATATTAAACTGTCTTTGTTTGATTGTTGAATGTTTGAACGATAAACACTCAACAGGTTGCAATAAAGTTTGGCACACATATTTTTTTTTTGTTTAATCTGTGGCTTCAAGGCGTGCATCATTATCTAAGGGTAATGTTACTTTCGTATACAAAAGCGGTAGAAACCTCTGGATTATGTTGTATAAAAAAACATTACAACTGTCATTACATCTCCTATTACAACTGTCAACTACTAGATACTCAACACTCATGTTCTTAACGCGTGTTAATCAATCGATACATGGAGGGAAATTAAAAAAAAAAGACGTCTTAACGCTATTTAGTGGCTGTAGCCTGTAAAAAAATATCAACCTTGGAGGTTTAATAGTTTTTGTGTGAATAAATAACATATACATGTATTAATGATTGATATTAAAGGACGCTTAGAAACATATTGTAAATAAATAGTAATCGATATAAGAAAGTGTTTTAACGTAAAGACATTGAATGTTCGTTTTAAAATTGTATAAATCTTAATGATCACCTGAAAAACATTTTAACTTTAAAACATTACAACAATTTGAAAGTTTAACGAGAGTTATTGAATTTCAGAAAGCGTATCCAAAGATAAGTCTCAACTCACTTATGTAATTCAGTTTTCACTGTTGTTTGATGGACCATTGTCATAAATAGTTTTTGTTACGTTAAAACAATTTAATGGAAATATTCATTACATTACACGAATCCAAATTCCTATCTAATTATCCATCTTCAGTAAAATATTACGAAGTCATAATATAAAGTATTAAGTTTACATTCAAACGAATCAAACGGTGAGTGAATATATGTTAAAGATATAAAAGATAAAATAGATGGAAAAAAAATAGATTTAAAAAGATACATCTAAAGTCTGTCACGAGCAATAAAGTTCTCAGAATGGTATCGGTTTGTCTGTTGGAGACAAGACTGGACGTTGTAGTAAATTGTATAATATACGATGCGCGTCTTCTCTACAGCTATTTTACCGCGACATCTGCATTCTGCACATGTATTCAGAGATATGAACCTGGTCGAGGGACGATAAGATTGTATCAGAATGTACGGTATTGATATACTGAGATTTAATATTAGCAATGCCGAATAACTATCAAATATTTTAAGCTTCATACTCCCGACGTTTCGGTTCGTTGTTCGAACCGCGATCACGGTTATGTGTGTAGTTAAAATAACGAAAAACGTATCAAATATTAGATTTTGAATGTCTAGCATATCTCAACGGAACCGATCGTTATGCTCATTTATTTAAACCTCAATATTATCAAATCATAACAAAAATTTAATGATAATATTAAATTCATTAACAATTTTTATCTCGGCATTGAGCGAGATATTTACATTCCAATGTAAATAACACTGAGGTTGATTCAAAATAATCTATACAAGCAAGACTGCTTCGATGTCCGACAACATTTCAATAGCTCGTTAATCAGGCTAGCTGCTCGCTAGAGACCACGTGAGCTGTTTGCGAATAGTTCAGGTATATAGTAAGTTAGACGATTTCGTATTACTCCTTACGATTTATAGTCCTAGATCATTATCGAACGAATTGGGTTTCGATTTGTTATTGGTATTGAAAACGCATATACCGACCACTGGAATAATTTACACCCTATTTTAATACTGATATGATAGTTATAATAAATTCTTTTTGTGTTTTTAATTCATAATTACACATACTATAAATTTCAATTTGAGAAAGTCTTGTGAGAACTTAGAATAGTTAAAAGTATATAAATCGTCTCTGATAGACAACTGTGGACATTTTTACGTTTTTTTTTCTAAAGTGCTTCTTGAATTTCTTATGGAGGTCTAAAAATAAATCCATGAGAACAGAACTACAGCTCGCGTCTTTGACCTCATGCAATATTCAAAAGTTGAAAAAAAAAAAACGTTAAAACGGAAATCAATATACAAATATTATTTTTTGTATATTGGCACTATATCCTATGCCTTACCCTTGTTAACATCAAGTCTACTAAAAATAAAGCATTTGACAGTGACAACAAATATATCTTAGTAGCAAAAATTATAAATAATATTAATCCACGATTCTAGTGCGAGTGAAGCCATAGCATTAAAAAAAGAATACTAATTATATAATAACTAATATTACAAAAAACTATCATTCATTTAGTGCTGGTAGAAAATGTTTTAAAACTCAAAGCTCGTTGAAACGGACGTATGGCTATTAATTAAATAATTCCAAGTAAAGTAACAATGTTCCAGTGAATACCGAAGAATGTTGCAAGCTAAGAACAGTATGGTGAATTTTTTACGTTTCTTTTATTCCAAGCATGTGTTCGTTATAAAGTTAACTAGATTATTCCCACGGCTTCGGCATATAAACTATTACTTTTATTATTCTATGCGCTGGTCTACGCGCGAAACAATAAAACCAATCTACTGTTACCAACTGAAATACCTGAGAAGATATAAAAAATCGTTCCAGTGCTACCAACTGAAATTTGTAATAAACCTGACGCGGTAATTCCAAGACAGACCATAGAGAATATATATTTTTATTATAGTATAAGCTTGCACGTGAAATGGATTCCAGATATCGATACTTACCTATATTTCAATTACAGCACGGGGAATAGACAATTTTAATACATCCAACAACGGTATCTCACAATTCCCTCTTTATTCCTTTAAGGTTTACTGCTACTACTGTTTTTATTTATTTTCTCATTTATTCAATTGTTATAGTCGTGTTTATTTTATAGTAAAAAATCTTAAATTCTATTGACGGCTCTTACGAACATAACACAACTAACTAAAGATTTAAACGACAGATAATAATGGTACATATATGTAATATTTTGTTTTAACTATGAGTGAAATTGAATATAATTTTGATAATGGATTTGTCTTCTGAGATTATCTTTAACATGGATACATGGCTTAAATATGTAATTACTTTATTTAAATCTTAATTACTGTAAATCATTGACACACTTTTTACTTTATTTGTAAGCATTCATAAATATTTGAAAAACTTAAGTAAAATTGAAAAGTAAAAAAGAGGCAATAAACTGGCGTGATATTTGAGAGTGATGATTTGTTGAAATTATTTGAATTTAATATAAAAACAGTGATCGCTAACCCGTAAAACGTTATACGTGACTCGCTTTCCAACAGAGACAATCGATAAATAAAAATATAATTGAATGATTTAGAAATCGATTCAGACGATTATTATTCTTTAAGATTTATTTAAATAAGATCGAATTTTTTGACACCGCTCTTTAAAGAACAGGAATCATTAAATGAAAGCGGATTACAATTATATACTTTTGCATTAAGTATTAAATAAATTCAAACGTCACTTTACGATGACATTTTGTTAAATATGGCGGAGAAAGGAGATGACAAATTAATTATTAGTGAAATTCTTTTAGTGGTGTTAATCATTTGTTATTTTCAATATACAATCTTAGTTTTTTTCGTGAAAGTTGATTACGTTGAAATCCTTTACGGGTTAAAATTAAATAAATATATATATATATTTTATCTGTAATAGGACCTCAGTAGGAATGTGTCACTTAAGGATTTTTCAATATATAATAAGAGTAAATATTTAGACGCAACAAAAGTGTGAGTGAGAAAAATGTAACCAGAGTAGGGTCACCCACGCCACGCCATGTGTGGTCATTCAACTTTGTTTTTCTACTTAGACAATACACTGGACAAAAGCCATAGACTCCTCTGTATTTGTGCACTACGCCCTATAAACGTACAGACGTCGTTAGACAACAATACTTAGTGCTTCAATTTCACATTACAGTTTCTTTTTTTATTTTAGAGCTTTGTACGAGGCTTTGATTCAAAGTAGAATCGCTAAAACGAAGTTTATAAAAATAATCAAACTAATTTATATTAATTATTATATTATGCTATAATTAATTGTTTTTATTGCGACCTTAACTTTGTGAATATTTTTTATTGAAATAAAATTGAATCCCCAAATATTGAGCACGGGTTTTTTTTATCTATTTGCTAATTTAAGTTATCGTATTTGTTTAATTTGAACATTATAAAGGCTGAAATGCGTTTTTGTTCAGCAGTCAATCACGGTATTTATGCTGATATTTTCATCAAGAGTCAAACGTGATCGCATGCAAAGCCACGTTTTACAACTTATCAACAACGTGTTATCTTAATATAAACGAATAATTGAATATATTTTGAAATAATTTAATAAGACTCATATTTACATGCAAGATGGAAATGAACAGTTATAAAAATGCAAATTTATTTTACAACACAGATAACAATTGACGAATACTAGTTAGGTGTTTTATTATCTGTATTATAGACGTTGAAATCTGTGCAAAAAAAAAAACCGAAATTCTAATTAAATTAGATATTAAGACAAAATGCAGCAGATTTTAATTTATTTAAGATATCAATACATGATTACGTTTTCCATATATTTCTGACTTCACCGTATTAATATACGAATCCAATATAAAGCTTCGGGTATGTAAATGTTGATAATTTATTCATTTCAAAGAACTCTAACTGTTTTCTATAAAACAAACGGGAATCATTTTATATTTCTAAATTATTATGACATTGTAATTATTTAAGATATAAATGGTTGGAGTTTAAAATTAATTTTATTTATTCTGTGGAATCCGACATGAAGACGGTTATTAGAACTGTCATATTAAACAGATATTTATACTCGAAAACTTATTAATATATTTTATATATGATAAATGAAATAAATATTACATTACGTGTATGAGTTATATATAATAAAATCTTTACTATTATTGTTCATGTATTAATTGAGAATAATCATACAATTGTTTTAAGCCTATATGATATTTTCTGTGTTTAATTACACTGAAAATTATTTACGTACAGATAGCATTTTAATACTTTACGTATTTATATTATTACTTTTTAAAGTACATATATGGCTTCATTCGCGCTAGAATCGTGGAATATTTTGCCAACGTCAACTTTTTTATTTGTTTGACAAATATAATCTTGAGTCTCGTGTAGAGGAAACACGAAGGTGTTTGTGCGTATATATATTGTAATAAATCAAACTTAATAATCGTGCTACGTACAAAGATAAATGACGTCACAAATTGATTGTAATTCCACTGCTCCGGAAATATAAAACCGGCTGCACATTTTCGATTAAGAATTTCGTAACTCATCTAAAAGTTCATGTGAAAATATTTTGAAGTTATGTATACAAACACGCTTTAATTATTCTTAGCGTTTTTATACGTATTTATATAATAAAAATAAGTAAACATAGATTCCTTAAGATAAATTGTCCCATTGGGTTTATTCGATTTCTTCAAATTGTTATTAAAACTTTAAGCACTTTTCTTTTTGTTTTTGCTACTTTATAACAGGTATTAAAGACATTTTAGTTATGATTGATTAATTCACACAGCGGACTGTCTCCCGGCGTGTCTCACCGGCTTAATGTAAATTGTATTGGTGCATTCGCCTTTGATCTGAATAACACTACTTTTTATAATGACAGGTAGACGCGCCCACGTATTTGTATACAACAGGAATTTGACACTTAGTTTTTTGCGTGCGAAAATTTATTATAATATATTCATAAATAATACAAGTCCCGTTATATTCTGTTTAACACATTTAAAAATAGTTACCAATATTGGCATTATGTAAAATGCAAAGTTCGTTTTTGAAAAAATATATGTCAATGTTGGCACTACACGCGGTACCAACGTAAGTTTAACCGACAACTTTATTTATTACGTAATAGAAACATCTTTCAATGTCCGATGCTTATGCTGCACCGTTATAGAATGTAATTGTGTGCAACGTTATTGAGTAACATGGAATATAATGACAATGAAGATAGCTTTTACGGTGATAAAAAGATTGGAGTATAAAAGATTTTGAATTAGGAATTAAAAACCGCCGGTTCATAAGTACAAAAAATTTAAGAGTACGCCATGAATTATTAAAATAATTGTATTACTAATCGATATATATTAATTAAGACAAACAAACGAACATACTATTTAAACCTTGCAGCTAAATAAAAGACCTCATTTTATGGGACTTAGAGGACATAAGTTGAGGCTTTACGAAACGTAATCATACTCGTACGTACGATTATTATTAAAATAGTAGATAACATTTTATTTTTTCGGTATCCTGCATAATGAATATTTATATAATATTAAGATAACATCAATTGTAATTGGCAATATTTTTAATATAAATCCTAAGAAAACCGCGGGTTAGAAATAAAGTTTTAACTAATTTTACTTAAAGACATCATGATATAAAAATAATAAATTACTAAGAAACCCGACTTGAAGGGACGTCATAAACGAAAGAAAGCATAAAATTATAAAGATTTTATCTATAATACGGACGCGCAAAGGAGAAGAGTTTGCTTTGTTGGGATAACAAAAACGCTTTTATGTATATTCACATAAGGTTCTATATGCTGCATATTTTTATTCCAAAGTATTTCCCAAGAATTTCCCTCCTGTATGAAGGTCGAAGCCATATGTGATGAAGCCGCTACACCCGTCTGTCTATCCGGTTTCCTTGTTTGATTTACATAAAAAGGAAAACTAACGTGTAAAGAAATTTTACCGATATACATATTTAAAAACTACTGAAAAATAAGGTTAATAAGATGAAAAGAAATTAAATGAGACGAATGTTTTTTTACACCAATGTTTTGGTCTTTTCCTGATTATAGATTTAATTTTATCTTACTCCTAATTGGCGTATTTTATGGAAGAATTATCATTTATAAATATTTCTATTAAGTACTCATTTCATGTAAGCGTCACGTATAACTTCAATCAAACCTTTAAATTTTATGTCATATAACATATTAAAATTACTTTCTATTATCTATAATTAAGATATACGAAATTATTATCATTTGTAACGAGGCATTTATTTTATAATTTAAAGTCCTTAAAGTTACCTTACAATGTAGACGTACCTAGGTATAAGCAATAATTAAAAACTGTTTATCCATATTACTAGTAAAGTAAAAATATAAACACACATCTACATATATAAAAAACGTGAAAAAATAACTCACCGTTTTAAAATTCACTGCTTTCGATTTAAACTAAATTAATTTTTACCATTCTAGAAAAATCTGTATTTTCTTTTATAATAATAAAAAATATTATTGTTACTGTATATTTAAATCTTATGAGTTCAACTTAAAAAAAAAGCAAAGTATTGAAACTTTTTGGTAGACTACATCTAAATTAATAAGTAAAGTAGGGTCTTGTTTAATATTTTCCTCATTACATTAAACAAAGACGATTCAAACGGTTAGTATGAATCGTGTGAGTAATTGACCGCTATTAAACGGATTCCCACAACTGCTATTCTGTTTCCGCTACATTTTGGCAATGAAAATCACTTATTTATGTCAAAAAAATAAAATAATAAATATATATTAATATTTAACTGGTAATAAGCAACAAATATGTAAAATTGAGTACAATATAATTTAAAAACTAAATGAACAATATAGAATTACGGCCATTTTTACATTATTCTTAAGAAGTTGCTGTCAAACGTGTGAGTAAATACCAAACAGTCCGAGTCCCGTTTTGTCTTTGTCAATTTTATGTTCTAGGAAATGTCTTACTTACGTTGTTAAACCACTAACAAAAAATATTTCCGACAACACTATTATGTGAGATTTTAATTAAATATCAATATATTTATAAGATTTCTGTCATGTGACTTGTGTTTCGTTGTAGAACTTATTACAATTTAACTGTTAATTCGTGGAAACGCGTCATAAGGAATGTCCTTTCCATTTCATTATGAGGTCACTGAACTACAGCTTTATTAACATTAAGAAATTCATAAAATTTTTACGTTAAAACTGTACTAAACGGAATAATAGGGAAAAAACTGAATTCAAATCAAATAGATGTCAGATTTTTGTAAACACTACGACGGTATTGTAACGGTTTTTTAATGAGTGAATCACTATCCGAACGCAAAAACCCTGACGCGGGATACTTGGGATTTTAAAATATCGCTCCGATATGAATAAAACTTATGACAGGAAAATATATGTTTATTGAGATTAGTATGAGTCATACCGTATTTTGAAGTTATAATATAATGAACATTGATTTAACTAGGTATATATTCTAGGGACATTTATATGAACTATCATAAAAATTGTATCACGAAAACTTTAAATAATCTTTTTAAATAAATACGTATTTTTGGTATTGAACATTTTTTAAATATTTTTTATTAAATAGTCAAAAAATAAAATCATTTGTCAAACATCTCAGCCGAAAAGACGTTGCTACGACATTAATTACGTAATTTGGTTTGATGGAATGATTTAATGAATATAAATATAATAATAAATGTACTTTAACTTTTCTTAAAATATTGTACAATTTGATAATCTAATATACTAAATTAATATGAAATTAAAAATACTATCGCATTATATAAAACAGTTATAATGAGACAGCTTATTAATACCACAGGTAATAAATATAAAATCGAAGGAGGATGCTATCAAACAATATCGTAGCTGGAGCACGTAATAAAAACTTAATTTATGGATTCCCTCTAACCTTAAACCACACAGCGATCTATGGCTCTTTCAAGAGGATTACAAACATTCATTTTCACATCCGTACCGTCTAATACGTGTAATATCAATTATTAATAAGAAAGTATATTGGATTTGATAGTTTTTATGGTGAATTTGCTTAAATATTAACACATTCGTGGCGGTAGGAAGCGACTAGAATGAATTATATAATAAATTATAATATTTTTTGTCCAATAAAAAGGACCAAATTATAAGAAGGTATACAACATGATCTAACTGTCTTTCCAAGGCGATAACACTATCTATCATTTGAATATATAATTGATTTTGGACTTAAGTAGTCGATCATACATATAATCATCGATTGCTTCCAGATTAGTTGATATAGCGTGGGTGTTGGTGTATATATTAAATCTCAAATATATTTCTTTTTATACAGTAGTATTATAATTTATAGTCATAACCTTAACAATAGTTGCAATGAACTTAAGTGAATCAGAATTAAGTGAAGAAGAAAAGAAAATAAATACTTTATTTTAAATATTTTAAATGTTTTCATTTAAATGACAGAATGAATCTAAGGTTTTTGGATATTACTACGCGTTTTTTATGATTTTATGACTTTTCCCAACATTTCGATTCCTTTACGGTAACTTTGATCACGATTGCTGTAGTCATAAAATAATAAAAAAGCGTAGTAATCCGAATACCTTAAGTTTTATATATCTAACTTTAACGTCATAAGTCTTTCTGACGTTAGTGTAGCCATTTTGATGTTAAAAAGAGTTTTGTTTCATGATGGCTGTATAACATTAAACCTAAACCACGTTAGCAATATTTTATTATTCAGCCGATAGTTAAATGTCAAAGAAGTGCCGCTAACAGCAAGCTTACTTTTGAATACATATATATGTGTAACCGTCAGTTAGATGAACAATGCAAGAAACGGTATGCTTATAAGTTTGCATTCCATGTAACAGATATTATTTTAAGTACTGTTGTATGAAATACATACCTACCATGTATTGTATATTATATATATATATATATATATTCTGCTTTATAGTGAACTAGATTATCTGTTTATATGTCAGTTTTGACGTTACGCGCCAAAACCTTTGTGTACAATAAAAAAAGATACTTAAATATAACAGATAACTATAATATAAATATCTTGCTATTATTTTTTTTAAGTTTTTCTCTTGAAAACATTTGCTATTAAGGAATACAGTGTGAAATTCATAGTTACTAGTTTTGTTAAGCCTTTATTTTTATTGTACATCACATTTTATGACAAAGTATTGTTCAGTAAGATTTTATTGCAAAGAAGGAAAATAAACAATCAAATTTAGTTCCTATTACTCGAGCACTAAAGTCTAGATTCGTAACAAATCAATTAACATGGCATAGCTTACGGTATGAAAAGAAATATTTAGCTATGTATGAATCATCGTATATTGTGTTTGAAGTTCAAATACTGCTCTTAAATACACAATTTTCACATATTTTTCTTACTAGCATATAACCCGGTTTCGCACGTTTTATTTAATACAAAAAATATATCAATACCTAGTGCTTATATAAACGCTTTTCCTATTTTAAATTAATATTCGTTTATAAAAATTCAAGATTTTATTTTATGAATAAATATAATTAAGTTACTGGAAAAAATTAAACACTATTATTGAACTGTGTTGCTACTCCCAAATATCTTATATATCTTGTCAACTCTATCAAATAAAGATATACTTTTTTTAGGTAAACCGCACGTGTCTATTACGTTCATTTAAATTTAATTCTACTCCAAACTTGTTCACATCAGTAAAACCATAGATCTCTGTGTTTTTATCTATATGCATTTTATAACTTATATGATCTCTTTAATTAAAAATAAATAATCGTACGTAATATGCAAAGCCCACCGTTTGGTTAAGTCCAAAAGAAGATAGTACAGATTTCTAACACTTATTGTGATAAAAACTAAAATAATAACTACTTTTACTGAACAAATAATGAAAAATATTTAATATGTCACTTGGAAGTGAAATCGTTTTCAAAACCTGTTATAATATATTAAAAACAAAAACAACTTGTTTTCTTGATCTCTACGTCAATCGTTTGTCTACATTCAGCCAATCTATTTTAAAACGGTGAGCGTAAAATAATATATATATTAACGCTATATATATTACAATACATACAAATATATATATTATAATATACAAAGGAGTGGAGCATCAATGACAACTGTTACAAAAACGAAGAACATTTTTTATCTTTTGACAGATTCTGGTGCGTTAGCCGCGTAAACGGTAAATCTTTAAAAGTTGGCACACTATAACCTTTTTGGTTGTAAACAATTCGGTCTAGTGTTTGAGAAATACTTCAGAGTTAGGTTTTAAATACATATAAGTAACAAACATATTTTTTAAACTGAAAAGGTTTGTACGCAGTAACAAACAAATTATTTATATGTCTGTATCAAATTGTGTTTAATTAGAAATTAGAAAACTATTAGGATAGTTCCACACGCACTTTAGACTGTTCAAATATTAATGGCATTTCTTCTGTTATATTTCAAAGGAGTCCAGTGTGGAGTCATCTTTAAGAGTAATTATCATTGTTAGATCAAATTGGGTTCTTGGAAGGACATGTGTTGTCATTAAACTTCGCGCGTCATTGTCATTAGACTAACACAGACTAACTAAAATGAAACCGAAAAACAAATGTATTAACCATTAATATTACCCTTGAAAATACTATTTATTTGATTAGAAATAAAAAATGTTTTCTGTAGTGCCAAGGATAATATTAATATGACTTTAGTCAAATCTTATTCAGTTATATCTGCTGTCGTAATGACATTTGTGTGAAAAAACTAAGATGGGTAATGAATGGCAAGTTATTATTGTAGACAATATGTATTCGCGACGCATAAAACTATATCTATTTTACATAGATTATATTAATACAAAGTATTTACGGTCGAAATTACAGTATTGACATTTTAATCAGATCTTTAATGTGTTTTTTTTTAACAAACAAAATCAAAGAAACCATATATTGCTTTCCAAAGCTGAATGATTACACGTAATCTATGTTTCCTTTATTACAGCCAATAAAGCTATTATAAAGAGCGCATTATACCGCCTTCGCTGGATTACAAAATCCGGTATCGATATAGAAATAGAACATCAATAAAACAGAGCCGACCAAGTTCGCAGACGAAACATTACACTAGTTAACGTAAGACTTCATTCCGTTGCTAGTTTAAGATTTATAAAAAACCCCCTCTAAAAAATATAATCTATCAAAAGAGGTTATCTTAAAAATTATATATTTTAAAACCCATTATAAAGATGACTGGCTGGAAAAAAAAACAAGTTGACAAATCAATTTCTTTAATTAAAAAAACTAAACCAATAATACGCTCAAGTTACGCCCATTACAAATAACATACATACTAGTAGTTTTCTTTAAAAAAAACGACTCCGTTTATGAGCAAGTAATTAAACGACCATAATGTTACAGTCTAAAACTTAGCTCACGGATTACAATACCTAACCGTTTTCAAGAGCTGCACAGGTCATATAATTGAACACTAAATATAATCGTCTGCGCCGTATTAAGTATTTAGGATCCCAGTTAAGGCATTGTTGGCTTTTATCCAGGACTCTCATAAAATATTACAGAGACAGCGCAGCTACCTTATAGCCCCGCAATGGTTTTTAAAGAGCTCATAGTTACATGGAGTTTTTAATGCTTGGAAAATCCATTTACTCGAATAAAATGTTGTTCTTGACTTCATTATAATTGCTTGTGAGATGCTATATAATAATTAATATATATTTAATTTAATTAATAATACTCTAAAACGAGACGTATCTTTTCTAAATGATATATAATCTATAATTTAAATAAATATAAAATATCATGTATCTTATGATTTATTAATGATAATATGCACTTTTTATGCATTACTAATATAATATGATTATAAATAAATACGAATGAAAAACTGAGAACTCTACGTATTTAGTTCGTTGGCGACACGTGGTAGGGATACAGATGAAATCGAAACGTTCTCGAAGTTTTCTAGTCTGGTAGACGATTATCCAACGCTGAAAAATATATTTGAATCTCAAAAGTCTAAACCACATGTTACTACGAATTAATAAAAAAATTTTATTCAATCAATACAACTTATTACTATGACTTTGTTCATTTTGTTTGTTTTTTTTTACCGATGTAAATATGATATTCATTTGCGATTATTATCTGTTCATACCAATCAAATTTACAATTATTTCCATCATAGTAATGAAACCTATTGAATAGATACTGCGATAATATCTACAGCTACCCGCAGATTCGCTACATATGAGTAGTTATATATGTAATAATACGAGTCCATATTAAAAATTAACAATTATTCAAAACATTTTTTTTTTTTTTAATCCGTTTAGAAATCTTCGCAGATAACACCAGAGAATACATAAATATCGACTTATGTTAATATTTATGAAAGTGAAAGATATGAATATAAAATTATACACAAGATTTATGGACGTGATATAAAATTTATAACAGTTTATAATACATCAACAATATAATATGAAAACCCTTATCTATCCCGGTAATCGAATCCACACCCTGCAATTTGCCGCACAAAAGCCGTACAAAGTTCATTACAAAATTACACTCCAATTCCATAAGCCTCGGTTACAACGTTAAATATAAAGGGAGGCTGATTATAATCTACATCTAACGATACTGTTTTTGTTGTTCGCAAATATCGATTTTTAATAAACATCTAAAAAGTTTCTATATAAAAACGTTTTTGGATGTCAAATCACGTAGTTTTAGAGTGTGTGTGTGTGTGTGTGATTTTAAAAAAAGGTTTGTTTATTAATTTCGTATATATTCTTGTAGTTATGTGTATTTTTAATAAATAAATTTAATTCGATAAAATCCTGAAAAGTTTATTCTCAAAATCAATTTGATTTTTAAGACAGTTTATATTGAAATTAGTTTTTTTATTGAGTGTAGGTGCTTCAGGAATGCAAAATGCGGTCGATTACCTTCAGTGTCCGGTAAAAAAAATGCAAATATTTATCTTTGAATACATTAACTTTCTGAATAACGAACATATAATCATTTTATTGTTAAATCAAATAACAATTTATCATGTTCCATTTACACCTTCCTACTGCATCCTTATAATATGCTTTCTTAAGGGCGACGGGTGGGGTCATTCTAGTGGATTGCTATTTCGCATTAGAAAAATGCAATTCCAGCTTTTTTTATTTGTACATAAACAAAGATCGGTGTATTCAGCCGCAACCTTTTAGTTTAGTTCAACAGACAAAAAAACTAATGTTTATATTAATAAAAAGAAACATTGTAACTATAAGTCCCAACGGCCGCAACAAATCAGGCGTGCTGAATAAATATACATAATAATGAATTTGTCAGACGTAAGAAATTATTCTATATTTAATAAAATGGGAATATTATATAGATGCATATATGAAAGTTTTATAATTGGACTTGTGTTACTTTTTTTTTTTAAACATATATTGTTTTACTTATGTCAAAAGCTTGACATATTCTGTCAGTGAAGATCTATTTGGAATTGCAAATTTTTTACATTTTGTTAAATCCTAAATTTTTGTTGACTGAGAGAAGAATAAGTAAGACGCGTCTTCACTAACGGAAATGTAAATTAAGTTATTAATTATTTAGTTTTGAGAATATTTTATGTCTATACAATGTTATTGTTTTTTTGTCATTCATAAAACTCTTAGCGTCTAAAATATTACTGAAAGGTGGGTCAGTCACTTTATTTTTTTATTTAGTTTTTCTTCCGATTTTAAGTTTAAATTTGATTCTGTGTCGTTATGAAAGAATGTGTCCTGTATAAGGCTTTTTAAATTCCTACTCGTACTGGCACATTAATATGGGAAATAAGCGACGAATGGCTATTGTTTTGGCGCGGCTGACCACACCATACGCATTGACGAGAAGCAATAAAATATAAATAAAGAAAGCACAGACACAATAAGTGTAGCACACATATATGAAAAAGCTTATATGTTAAATAAGTTAATTAAATTGTTAAGAGACCGGCAAAACAAAAAAATGTAATACAACGAACATCTATTGACTGACCTTATGAAGTTCTGCATGGCTGCTTGTCCGACGACCTGGCAGCAAAAACCAAATAAAAAAAAATCACTTTAAAATTCAAAATTCGAATGACAGCGCGATAGTCGACGTGCGTCCAGCGCGAAAGCCGCTGCGTTTCTGCTGCTTTCCGACCGGCGCGGCTGTTCTTGAACTTGTGACTTGACGGCTTGCATTGGTCCCCAGAGCGTTGCATTTTCGTTACAACTTAAACTTCCTAATGACCTGTGCTTACCCCTCTGTCGCCGTAGGAACTTCGTGTCGGGGGAGGCGGGGGAGGCCGTGATAAATTTGACAATTTATTAGGAAAACTTTCGTCGTTGTATGGGATTAAAGAGGCGTGATTTGTGCAATGTAAGCATTTATTTACCGAGCAATTATATGAACCGCGCTCATTAGTGAGTTATACCGGATTAAACGGTGGCCATTATAGTAATTTATATCACATGCTTTTATTTTGTACATAGAAATTCTTTAAACGTGACTTTTTTATATCAATGTTAATAATAGTAATTTTGTATGAAGTTACGACAGCCAACAAAGGGTCGTACATTATGAATCTATAATCTAAAGTTTTTATCGTATAATAAAATTACGATTATAATTTTTACCTTATAATTCTTTCAATAAATTACGTCTAGAACTAACCGGTTAAACAGCAACCTTATTTATATAAAATATAATGACAATATGACAGACATGGTTTATGCTAATTGGATATATCAATGAAAATAGCCATAGGTTGATAGTTTTTAGGGATCGGCGCGGCGGTAAAAATTTTTTATCCATAGGGAGAAGCACTTTTGTTTTGATTTCAGGCATTTATCAAATGTAACCTTCTTGGCTGTGGTCATATTCTGTTGTGAACTTAAATCAGTTATAGATTACATTTAAAATGAATACACATACCTTGAATTGGGACATTTATGTACGTGAGGAGGTTTAAAGCCTTTACACCCTGAGAGCCAATTATAAAGTCAAGTCAAATGCTTAGTAATGTCTCTAAAAAAAATTTTGTATGTTAATTTTTTCGCGGTAACATTTTTGAATATCCTTATATCAACTGTACGTGTGTCACTGAACTCCTAAACGGCTGGACCGATTTGAATGAAGTTTTCTGTATTCATTTGTTTAGCGCCCCAGATGGTTTAATTTCACAAAACAGTCCTTCAGATGGCACTGCAGTCCGTATCTATGTTATTTTAAATGAAAAGGTTAAAACTTAGGTTTTCGCTATACGTATTGTTTACCTCGCTTTATAGTTTATACACATCTCTCTGACCGTAAGTCTGAACGTCAGAGTCGGAGTCACGAGCCAAAATTAGTTTAATATATATAAGTATAGACAAAACCTTGACGTGTATTTGTTATAACCGCAAAACTAATATTTGTTTTCCGGTCTGTATACCTTCAAAGGGTTGAAATAAAAAAAAAATCGAACATCATTTCACTTGCTGTATCGCCATTTTTTTTTAAGTTATTAAATCTTTTTAGCTTATGTCATTATATTTAAATAGTAACTATAACTTTTTAATTAGAGAATTAAAAGTTATAAAATATATATATATATATATATAGAGTTTAATGACTACATTTAAAACACCAGTTGGTAAAAAATCCTTCTCTTATTTAAAGAACGTGCCTTATATAAAAAAAATTCTTGAAAATAAAACAGTCCATAAAAATATATTTTAAATTACTTTAGTGTGTAGAACAGTTTTTTCTTAAGCAAGACAAACATCAATAGATTTGCTCTTCAAATACCCCGACTGACATAACGTTAGAAAATCATTAGGACCTAAATAATAAGATATTTTCCAATATAAAATTGTATCTAAATTGTATATAAATGTTACAATACAATATAATTGAATAATATTGTATTGTAACATTAATAAAAAGCTTAGCGGCTAAATGGACACAGATTACTAATATATTACAGATAATTTAGGAATATTGATTAACCAAAAAAATAGCTGAGTAGATCTGTGCACTTAAACAATTTGATAGGGCAATTCGGTTTAACGCCGTGACTGCTCATGAATTATAATTATAATAATTTTTCCTAAACGCTCCATAACCATTATATACGCATTAGCACAGTTTAAAAATATTTATATTAAAACGAAAGTAAATTGTTGGAACATTTAGAACCGGTTAGATTTTAAAAATAAATTATCTTCCAGACGACATGAAAAATAAAAAGAAACAAGTTAGTTATATGTCCTGTTGATATAATAAATGTTGTAGCCAGCCTTGTTCATACTTTAAACAATATATTCAAGGTATATTATGGGTATATTACAGCTGTCATATTTCCGAACACGGCTTAAACCTGAGGAAGCACTCAGTGTTCCATATACAACGAGTTCTGTTGGAAATCTCATGATATTTTTTAAACAACATGGTCAACATTTTTTCATTCTCATTCAAAAGTCGTAAAATTCTGATAAATAATTGTGTAAAGATTTTAGGGAGTACTCATGACTGACATAACATGACATGACAATACTCTGGGACATCCTGTTTATAGGAAACCCACACATATGGATAGGTATCCCAATGGTAACTCACAACACAACCCTATCCAGTTAGCTGCCGTTGGCAAATCTTTGTTTCAGAGAGCAGAACATCTTCGTGATGCTGACCATCTAGAGGCCGAGCTGCAGCATGTAAAACATGCTTTTACTACCAACAACCTGCCCGTGCCTCGCCAGCATCGTCAGAACCACTTAAAGCCACCCACGGATGAGCGACAACCTGCGATATTACCTTATGTGAAGGGAATTACTGACAGAATAGGCAACATCTTGAAGGAGGTTTCTAACAAGACTATATACAAATCACATAAGAAAGTGAGCCAATTCTCAAGACCTATTAAGAGTACCATGCCTTTACAGGTGTATACAAACTCGATCGTGACTGTGGCTTGTCATACATTGGACAGAACAAGAGGAGCATCGGTACAAGGGTGAAGGAACATGTCTCAGGCATTAAAAACACATAATGGACAAACTGGGCCACTAAATTCGATTCGAAAAACCACAGGTCATCGCCAATGAAGGCAGGTACATACCGAAACCTATACGTGAGGCTATTGAAATTAATATACATCCCAATTTCAATAGAGAAGATGGCTGGAACTTATTCAACACCTGGGACCCATAAGAAATGTAAAATCCCATATCCGTGACCACACCACACTACCTCGAGATACACTTAGCGCAATTTGCCGGCATTCAGAGCTGTACGCTAGGAAATTAAGAAATCGTTGACGATAAATAAAAAATCACAAGACCAATTGACAGACACTCTCATCTCGTCTGCCCGTGATCACGGTTGCTGGAAAGGAACCGAAATGTCGGAATTATTTAGTTCATAAAATAAAAGTATTGTATTATCCGAAAACCTTAGCTTCATTTTCACTTCTTGGTTTTCTGATGACAGAAAACAGAATTCATATACATACCTAGTGACTTATTACTTAAGGACAATTACATATATATGTATAGAGCAATCCACACAATAAAATATAATGTACAATTAAGTTCTGATACATTAATTATTTACATATAAGTGTGTGATTTAAAAACAGCCTTCAAAATGATGTTCAATACTTTAGGGTTGTTCATATTAATATTAATCGCTTTTTGTTAATACTTATCACTTTAACAGGCTATTTGTAGTTAACACACTCCCTGTGACGGCAAAATGTTGTTTATACTATATTGTAATAGTAGACGTTCCTGTTAATAAATTAATAAACAGAAAAACATTGTAGTTAATAGATACTCGGTAGGTAGAGTATATGACCGGTTCATAATAAAACATAGATGGTAACAATACAATAAAGATGATATGAAAAAACTTTACGTTATAAAAATTAATCCAACATTTCCTTGCAACTATAATTATACAGGGTGTGTAAAGAAAGCCGGGTTTTGCCTTCCCAGCATCAGACGATAAAAGCGTCGGTGTTGGCTTTCCCCGTTTTTTTCTCGCTTCTTTCACCCACAAGTCCACAGATAACTTAGAACTATTTTCAATTTGTAAATTAACTATCTCATTAGCCACAAATAAAGGTAACGTGAAGCTGGTTAGAAGATTACTTATTCGGTATTAGATGAATAATTTACCAAAAAACTTGTTGTTTTATCACATAAAAATCAATTTTCTAACATAAATGTGCCTATAAAGACTTATCCTCGAAACGAATCGACCCTGATTACTAAACGGAAAGCTGTTTCGTTTCAATGGTGGATTAAACATTCGTCTTCGTTATTGTATTAAAAATAAAGACTATAATGCTGAAATATAAAAAAAAAAACAATAAGGTGTAAAAATACTGTGAAAAAATTGCAGATATTTAGTGTGTAATAAGTTTTTAGCACCGTATTTGGTATCTTAGCAATTATTATCTAACCGGAATGCTGTAACTAAATAGTTTTTATTGAAAACGAATAGAAAGAGTTTGGTGGAGAAAAAAGGTTTAATTATATATAGAAATCCGTTCATTATAGCATGAAGTTCTGACAGATTTAAAGACATTTGTATATTAATGTATTTAGTATGAATTAAATGAAGAGGTCAATTAATAAGCGCTAAAGTTCTGCCAATTGATTAAGAGTTATACATACAAATGTTGATAAAATCAAGCGGAAATAGTTGGTTAGAAATTCATTACTACACACTTCAAGATAAAACAGACATAAGCGGTGAGATGTTTGTAAACAATACTTCAATTTAATTATTATTAGTCAATAATGTGCGTACATACTCTAACAGTCTACAAACTTTACTTTACGTTTAGAAACTTTATCCTACATACTGAATGTCATTTTATTTTGAATGCATTGCCAGTTTTTATTGGTACAATCAAATTATTAATGTTAGTATATGTTATAATATTTGGTAATGAGATCTCAGACTTTGGCGAGTATTCATTGAATAAAACTAATATTTTTCGGATTTACTACGCGAACTTTATTATTTTATTTTAAAACAACTCGTCTGCCCGTGATCCCGGTTGCTGAAAAGTTACCGAGACGTCGGGATTATGTATTTTTGAAACAATAAAATCCGCGTAGTATATCCGAAAGTATATTAGTTTCATTTATAGTATTTGGTCCCTGACGTCATATATATATGACGTCAAAGTGTCCAAGCCAATTGCTCTAACAGCTACAGTCAAGCCGAAACTAAAAGATATGTTTGGAGAAAGCCTCTAACCGATCCGGGGCTCTTGATAACTTAATATACTTTTTAGTGTTATATATTTAAAACTTAATAATAATAATAATGTCAATATAATTAAAACAACACTTCAACAAAATCCTTTTCATGTGGGTACAGAAAGAGGCTATGGTGGTAAGATTTTTACGATCTTGCAACTTGCTGCACAGGCTTGACAGCCTCTCTTGTCTTCTTTAGAGATGTCTTCTTAAAAGACGCTCACTGATACTGATCTTGTCCTCACTGTATCCTCTATATTCAGATCCTGTATAATATGTATGTCATAATTATCTGTCCTTTTTAATTAACATAAAAAAATCATGACCGTATTTTAATTTCTCGTCCTTGTCCTCTCATAAATAAGGCGCCTTTTTATATGTTGCATCTCTAAGGGACATGTCATAACTACACGTAATCAAAGTATTAAAAGATTTGTTTGTTTCTCAATTGATTTTTTAAAGGCCCCGTTTCAATCCCAGCCAGAAGTTCAAGGAAAACTATGAAACATACTTATATGTACATTAAAATGAGAATTACACAATAAAACTTTATACCTATACCTAAGACTACATGTTTGCTCAGACGTTAGGATACCAAAACATCTCATTTCTGGTGTGGTATCAGAAATCTTCTGATTCATACTGTTAAGTTTGTTCTTCAGAGTCAACAGAGTCCCTCGCTATATGATATTTTATCTATGCACCGCTGTTACTCCGCCGGTGTTCGTTTAATTTTCAATACATTACAAATTACGAAACATAACATATATTTAAAATAACGTTCTTAAATATTCAGTACTTAACTACATATGAGGAAAAACAATAATAAGAACATTCTAGCGTAAAAGAATGGTTCATGTACACATATTTTTTTTAAACCGAATTTCGAAATTTTAATAAATTACGTTATAACTTATATATAATATACGTTAAAACTTTACAAATAGACATTTAAAAAAAAAATATTTTATATATATTCTGAAGTAAACTGCATAGAAAGAAAAATAATTATATGAATACTCAAGTTGAAGCGAAAGATTACATAAGTAAATATTAATAAAAATTTACAAATTTAAACAAAGTATACAACGCTTCATCAGTTCTTTGTTTATGGTGCAGATAAATTTCAGGATATTTTTTTTTATTAAGTCACATTTATCAATGTCAAGGTATTTGATACTGAGCCACAATTTATTTTAAATAATGTATCGATTCAACGAACGAAATATTATATACATCAGGCTTAGTGTCAAGAGGATTATATTATATTTTAAATATAATTATTTGCAACTGCAAAAAAAAAGAACGAATTAAGTACATAACAAGTGTCACGGCTTAGTGTCACTGTCATTTGTCAAAAGGTTATCAGAGCAGATTATAAATATATTTCTCGATAATTTCACGCATCCTCAATCATGAAATTAAAAAGATAATGCGTGAAAGGTATGTCTTTTTCGTTTTAATGTTTTATATGTTGCTAAAAATAAAATGTTATGATTCCGTTGCGCCGAGTAAAATATTGTTAAGAGGGAAATTAATACAGAAAAAAAATTTATGCTTAAAAAATAATCACATTCGAGTATTATAACATCAACTGCAACAAAAACAAACGTGACGTAACAAGAAAAAAATTGCATTAAATATCTGTAAAGCCAATCAAGTATGTTTAAAAACCTTTTTAAAAACTATTAAAATCTGTTATGCTCTAAAAATATAAAATAAATAAGATATTTTTAAAGACGCTATATTTATATGTAATATGACAATTATTTGCCATGCTAAATTGGAAACTACAACAATTTTATGTGAACTATGTCCGTGTCAACAAAATGAGTCATTTAACAGCCAAGGTGCTGCGCATTGACGTTCCAAATTGTTACTGGCTTTCTTCCAACCTGCAAGTACACTGGTCTTTACGTGTCATGACTCTATAATCATTATATATACCTACACCCAAACTGCGCTGAAGAAGCCAGTAAAACCTTTTTTTAAGTTATTTTTACCAAGGAGTTTATATAAAAGAAGATATTTATATGATACCAATTTGTTCTGCGTTCGTGACGCAAGATAAAATTACTTTCCCTAACAATTCATTGTATCATAACTTTTTCAAACAAACAACCAGTAATTGACTCTGATTATAATTAAATGAATAATTTTATTACGTTCTTAAAGAGTAACTTTTGTAATTATTGAATAAAGAAATAAAATTTAATAATGAGTGAAATTACTTTCATTTTTATAATAGAAAATTATAATTAACGCTTTAATATTACATTCGCTAATGAGACTATTTTTTTCTGAATGGGAATATGGACTATACTTTGTTTGGACGCTGCAATGTGAATATTTAGATAAAATAGAAATATCTATATTAAATTTCTAGTTTAAAGAATGTCATGTACGATTGGAAAATTGTTTTATGAGATCGATTCCAAGGGATTAATATTTTTTCAATCCGTCCGTCACAGAGCGACATCGTGTCTGTTATCAGGATCCACTCAAACGTACTTATATTAAAGTGCTTCTTATTTTCATCATTTAGATAACTACAAATACGATACGTGCCTCCGTCGTAGGTATTTATTTATATGTAATCTATTACATTATATATAGTCCTTATTTTTATAATATATAAATTTAAAATCATTTTAAAATCGTTGTGATTGATAATGTTCTATTAATAATAATAATTAAATTTTGCTTAATAGATTATTCACTTGCAACGATAATCTCTTCAACATCTCACATGTATACATTTTACAATATAACGTTATATAAATAAAAGCTAAAAATTTCGTGAGTACGCATTTAAATGAAAAATACGTAAAATATTACTAAAGTACAACGCTACGAGATAGAACTTGATAAATGCGAAAATATTTCAACATGACTTTTCTTAACTTTTTTTTTTTTGTTAAATGAAAGAGGTTGATTGTTTGATTATATTTTTTTTATCTATAAACAAACCTTACTTAACATGAGAAGGTATAGGATTAAAACTATATATCGCGATAAATATATCATACACATTAAATCATTAGGTATGATTTAAAAATAATTATTATTTTTAAACCGATAGTTTACGTTACGAGCTTTACTTATTTATTACTTGAAATTCAGGTACCACACACTCAAAGAACAATAATCTAATAGAAAAAAAAACAAATGTTTTCAAAAAAGGAATAATTTTTAAATGACGGAATGACGGAACACTTGATTTGATTGTAATCTTTATCTCCTTAATTACCTTTCATTAACTCAAATGATTTCTTATTTATTAATAGGTATTCAATAGTACAAACGTTGACATTGCCAGACTAATATACGATTTCAGTGCGGACGAGGCCATGGCATACAGAAATATAATAGGTACCTTATCATATAGAAATGTAATTTACAAAACATCAAGTTTAGTCGCTATAAAACCATACAATCCCGACGTTTCGTTTACTTTTCAGCAACCGTGATCACGGGCAGACGAGTTGTTTTTAAAATAATATTAAAAAATTCGCATAGTAAATCCGAAAAATATTAGTTTTATAAAGTCTTAGACCTCATTAGTTGTTATAGTCTAAATAAGTACCAAGGCATTACTAAAATACGACTATCAAAGAGTGTATTTAAAATAAAATTTATTATTAGAAATTGTTTGAACATACAAGACATACTCGTAATGAATAGAAGTAAATATTCAAATCATTCAAACAGAGAAGATTGTATTCACATAATAATTAAATACAAATTTTCTTTAGTAAAAGTGACAGAACTCCGAAATGTTTTGACAATTAAATATATACGTATAAGTTTACTTAAATACCATAAAATTAAATATATATGTTACTAAAATTACAGCACCATACAGTTGTTCACGTTATTCTAAAAGTAATGTATTTTCAATTATATTTTCTGTTTTATTTAAACACACTTTGATGGTATCGAAAAATAAAAATATCTCATATAACATAAAATAAACATAGTTTCATAGAAACAATGATCTTTATAAGACTTACGTGTTGTTGAAGAGTGTTTTATTACTTATATAAGTTTATTGATACCTACTTACATCAAACAACGCAGAGGAAGTCGCGAGAAACGCTTAGGTAGTTTATAAAACAAAAAAGTGAAAAAACATACTTGTGGGAATGTAAAAATTTCAAGAACTAATTGCAGGCTGTTAATACATGTATACGTTATTTAGTTTGTGTTTTAAATGATTTTTCTAATGAGTTGTTCTATAATAACATATATAACATTAAAACATATATATATATGACATATAATTATATCATCTGTAGATAATATCTTATCAAAAATATAAACTACATTTAATTTTTAATCATTGGTATATAATAACGATTATTCACAAATAAACTTATACTGTACACAATACAGTACGTACAAATTTCTTTTGTTTTTATCTTTGCAATACACCAAATAAATGTCCAAATCAATTAATTATATCTTGCGGTCAATCGATAGATAGTTGATAACTCTGCTTACTACAAGTTCGCACCGACACGCTGCATACGAAGAGTTACTCGTTTCTCATTCAATAACCGTGTGAATTGTGTGACCAATAACCATGCAAAATTATGGTAATCGTATTGCACTTTAGAATTTTTTTGTGTACGTCAGTTACTAAAACATTTCCAACACGGAAGCAAACTATTGAAAATATTTACTAAAATTCAGCTATTCTGTAACTAACCTATTTTACATTTCAACTCTTTACGTCTATTAACTTTATAGGTAATTTATATTTAAAGTACCTCAAAATTATATCATCAAAAAAAAAAATTATAAAAAAATTAACTAATTAAAATAAAATTTAAATATTTCTCATCCAATCTTTGTCACATCGTTGATAAAATTTATTATTAATTGTTATCCGATGAAATAACAAAATTTATACACACGTATCTCTTGTAGCATTTTCTCCATGAATTTTCTTTCTAACTTTCATCATAAGTTATCATCCTAATTAGAATGAACCTTTATCGGCTTTTGCGTAACTGTTAGTAAACGGGACTTTTGTGCAAATCAATTCACACCACAATTTTGAAATGCTTTAAATTGGTATTAATAAAAAAAAACTCTTATATTCACAAAATTACATGCAACTGTCGTAAGTCGTAACTGTATAACTATATACATTTTTATACTTTAACACGAGTTTTGTCCGCAAAATGTCTAATAGCGAGGAGCGTGTTCGTATAATGACTATAAACCTTACCTTTTTAATGTCATGTTTTATAAAAGATGTGAAATAAAAGTTTTCTGACTGATCATATTCTATGTATATGTTTTCTATATGTGTGTCTGTGTTTCATCACAGATGTAAAAAAATCATAATCCATTTGAACAGAATTTTTTAGGGACTTTGCTATGCGACCACAGCAGAATCGCCTTGCGGGCCCTGTGGATTAGCAGAAGAGCGGCGCGTGGGACACCCGTTGGGTTTTAGTCGGTAGTGCGTCCTTTTCAGGACGAGAGTCCGACGTAACTCCTCTTGTTTTCTTCCTCCCCAAGCAAGAGAGTATGCATTAAGCATTTTGCCCACGAACAAAAAAAAGGTACATTGCTATGTGTAGGAGTGACCTACAGACTGATCTGGTTCCAAGACTGCAGCAAAATCTTGAGAGAAACGTGCCAAAATCTGTTATTTAGAGTTTTAATAGAAAAATATAACGCCTGACAGTGAACAGGTTTTACCAGTTGAAAGAGCTTAGAGAATTATTTGCTCATTACTTTTGAAAGTTTTTTTAAAAAACTGTAGAGAAATAAACAGAGTTATCTTTTTTCAATTTAAAAGGCGTTAGTGAATTAAATTAGCTTTGACATTATTTAGTTGGTATACACAAGAAAACTCGACTGTTGATTGTCATATTAAAAAATCTTAAAGATCGTAAACATCAAATTCATAATTAAAAACATATTGAATTACAACGGGAAGTCTTGGACGGAGGGGATATTCAGCCTTTTGTGATGTGCACGGAGGAAAGCCATTATTGAAGAAAAGAACTTCATTAAATATTTTATAGTTAGTTTGCGATAGGTCTTCATTATCGTATTAAAAAGGTTTTAGTGTATTGAAATTGACTTCTTTTTATTTAATTTGATTCTAAATTCATTAGAAACATCAAGCGACTGAGACCGTCTAGAACCAGTATTAAAATCATTTTAAATACGCCAAATATTAAAATAAAAAAAATGTCTGATTGTTGTAGAATATGTATATAATTCGATTTCAATCCCCTAGGCACAGATAATGCAGTATTTTAATATTGGACCATAGCTTTAAAACAATCAAGAGCTGAAATCTTATCATAGCAACTCAACGAGACCAACTCGTCACCACAAAAATTCCTTAATGATACTGATTTTTTTTATTATCGATCTAATCGACAAAGGGAAACCAAAGAGTATAGTTAGAAAGGCTTTATGACAAAATAATTAATTTGTTAATTAAGTCTAACATTAGGATAATTGACAAAAGTGGATTTCCATAAATATCATTTGGTAATTGTAAAGATCATAATCAAATTATTATTGTTTTTGGTATAAATAGGCCGTATTAAAATAATTTGAATCATTCGAGTTTAATCATCCAACATGGAAATGAAAACTTTGGTAAGTACAGCATAGTTCTTATTTTTAAAGCTAAAAAATATGTTTGAGAAGTCAATGTTTTTATTATTATTATTATTCAACAGCTCACCGTGGTATTAGCAGTTGTACTTGTTTGTCATGGAAAACCAATAGTGGATAATGCAAAGATAATGTCTGGTGTTTTCATTCCGGCTGAAACATTTAAAAACCTTCAAGATGACGCAGCGAGGAATGGGCTACAAGATAAATCCATAATCACTCCAAATTCGGAAATAGATTCACAGGTTCGCGTAAATCCTTCAAATCAACAACAAAAGGAACAGAATCCAATAAATCAACAGTCAGTATCGTTAAATCAACAACCAAGCCAGCAGCAAGTTCTTATCAATCAACAACCTCAACAGCAACAACAAATTTCTATTAGTCAACAACCTCAACAACAAGCTGTTGCTCAACCGAACCAGCAAGTAGTTTATCAGACGCAACCACAACAACAAGCTGCTGCTCAACCGAACCAACAGCTAGTTTATCAGACGCAACCGCAACAACAGGCTGTTGGTCAACAGAACCAACAATTAGTTTACCAAACGCAACCGCAACAATCCAGTCAGCAAGTTATTAGTCAGCCACAGCAGACGCAACAGGTTATGAGCCAACCAGATCAACAAACCGTATACCAACAACCGCAACAACAACCACCTCAAACCAGCCAACAAATTATTGTAGCTCAACCAAATCAACAAGCTGTTTATCAACAACCACAACCTGGTCAACAGGTTATCATAGGTCAGCCGAATTCCCAGGCAGTCTACCATCAGGGAGCACCTGGTCAAATTGTTGTAGGTCAGCCGACATATGTAAATCAACAATCACGTCCGGTCTACATCTCGCAACCAGCTAACCAACAGCCATTATTGGTAAACCAGCAACCTAATCGCGGACAGCCCATATATTTAGCACAACCAGGACAAACCGTATTAGTGGCCCAACAGCCCAACCAGCCCTCGGGTCAACAACAGTATCTGATCGGTCAACCTCCCCAACAGACAATACTTGTTGGACAATCCGGTCAGATTATAAATCAAAGGCCACAACAGGGTAACGTGTACGCACTTGTGCCAGTCTCAAGTTCAAATAATCCAAATCTTAGTCAAAACCAAGGCGGCGGCACCATTTACATCCCTGTACAAGGATCGAATCAAGTTTTCACTGTTGCGTCTTAAATTTTTACAATTCCTTCATATAAATCTAGTTTGTTACTGAAATAAAAAAAAATTGTTATTGAAATCATAGAATTCTTCTATATCCTAGTCCCGATTACCCTCTTTCATTATCATCAGTAGGTCTTCTTTACTGAGAAGGAAATGACCTATTTTTGTAAATACATTAATTTAAGAAATAATATCCACCAGCAGGTTCAAATATAAAGAAAGGAACTGAATAAAATGTGACTTCATATAAAAAATTTGCGTGATGATGTAATTGTTCCAATAAAAAATTCTTTAAAACTTTAGGGTGTCTTGTGGAATAAAAATGTCATAATGAATAAGCCCTAATTTCTGAACGAACACAAATCAACAACGTTCTTTATTTATTTTTCTTTCCGAACAAAATTAAACAGCCAACGATCTTCATTAAATGAATATTAAGACCCTTAATCCTTCATCCTGTTTGCCTTAAATAAGGGAGAATACGTATAAAATAATAATTATAGCAACATCTGTTTCATTACAAGCGTAACCTGTTGAGTCGAATATGTAGTATATCGTCCACGATACTGCAAAAGCGCTGAGTTACTATTTGCAATAGTTCGTAAATACACGGCGGACAACTTTCCAGGAGAGGAAAAAACTTTATAATTTGAGTAATTAAAATGTAAAGCTATTCTTACTGAAATATTAGGTTTTTAGTGCACCAGGCCATCAGTTTTTCTATTCAGACGGATGCTACAGCACTTACGCGGTATTGTTGAGCCACTATCAGCCTCGAGATATGGTACAATTAATAGATACGCGTTATTGAAACAATCATTGAAGTACAAAACAATTAATTATTTATTCATTTTAATGATGGCACTTATGGCACTTTTCAGTCACAGCTATATAGGAAATAAACATTTCTTTATAATCTCAATCAAAATAAAATCTATTAAGTAGTTACAACAATTCTTTTGCACTGTTCAACCTTCTCGATACGCGCATTCTTATCACGCATACCAGAAAACATAAAATACTAAAAACAAAACAATAATAAAATTATCCTTAATCATACAACAAGAACTAAATAGTCTCAAAATTATCAAAATACCTAATATTTTAATCATCATAAATTAAATTATTATAATACTCGCGGCAATCGGACGGTGTGACAGCTTTCAGCTGCTGTAGATGATTAAATTTAATTTTAGTAATTTTTTGAGGACCATTATGGAGCTGTGGATGATCGGATAAGATAAGATTTATATTCTTTAAGAATCGTAATTGATATTTAGTTCATGTAGGTTATTTTTTACCAATCCTACTAGATATTAATAAATATTAATTTAATTTAATTTAGCAATATATTTAACATACAGTTGGAGCGGATGTATATAAACTTGACACAAAAATGTAATGTTTAAATTGTTTTTTCAAATATATTTTTAAATTAAAATTGTCACCAAGTCAAAGATCACCCCTTGTAGAGTTCACCTTTGTGGCTAGTAAGTCTCCGCAGGATTCCGAAGTAGAGTGAGACTCGATGCTAACCATGCCTAAAAGGGAAATTAACACAAATCTCGCGAGGTCAAACTGGACCTCAGCTTTATCCCACTCAACAAACGAAATTCGCCTAAAAATTTATAATATTTAAATTATCAGGGAAATGTTAAATATCTAATAATAAAATACTTTTTCGAGATGTTCAATGTTATATTATTACGATCAGCAGATGAACTATTTTCGTTTGATATTTTGCACGCAACATACAAAATTTAAATCATAAGCAAAAGGCTTGTGTTCAATAAATTGTAAAAACATTATTTCACAAATTATTCGCCCTACCTCAATTTGAATGGTATATATGAAATACTTTTTTAAATGTTTATACATTTATCAATACATATTATAAAACGAAGTCCCTCGCCGCGTCTGTCTGTCTGTCTGTTCGCGATAAACGGAAAAACTAATACACCGATTATCAAACAGTTATCATAACTCAATAGCGTGATTCTCGAGAAAGGTTTTAGTATATAATTTGTTAAGTTTTTGTATTTACTTGTGTGTACATTAACAATATTTGTTAATGTACATAGATGTCGGGAAAACATGAGCCGTCTGAGAGCTTTTAACGAAAACGCTGTCTTAAGTCTTTGAGATATAACAAAATAATATATGGTGGAATTGTGTATCTTATATAGGTCAACAGAAAAGGCGGTGGCATATAGCGGTGGCATATGTCTATACCTTGAGGATAACAGACTATATCCATTTTACGACTAATAAATATTGGCATTTCTAAAGCGTTTATTGGAAAACTATTTACATATTTATACCGTATTAAGTCTTATCAAAATAAATTACTTATTTTTCAAGGCTACATCAGTATCTGAATATTACTTTTTAAATCATTTAAATCGGGTGTATCATTTGAAAGTTACTAAAATATTAGTTTAATAATTCTCAAAATTAAATAGGCTATTTTATATTTTTAGTAAAGTGCCCGTGCGATGTCCCTAGTTATCTAATAACTCATGAATTTAGATATTTGACAAGAAGTTGCGGATATCCTTGAAATAACAATTAATTAATAATATTTTTTTTTATTACAAACGATGCTAAAGTAACCTTATAACACGGCGGACCTCTTTTGTTCTGTTTATTTTCTACTTTTTATGATATTGGCGCAATGTACTTTATTATATATTAGACACGAATGAATATATTTTTTTTTAAATATATTGCTTTAAATCATATGTTTCTGACTTACATATATTGTTTTATAAATACTTAAAAAAAAGATCATAAGAATAATAATAATACATTTGTTTTGAATCATAAAACCTATAAATATATAGGTACTTAATTTCTGTACAGGATACTCAAACCTCAACCTGTACACAAATTAAAAATCTGAACGACACCCTTTGTAAGTCTTAGACACCAAAGAATATCTCCAATAAGACATGGCAGAACAACAGATATAAATTTTAATCGTAATTACAATTAAAAAATTTATTCTTTATAAAAGAATTAGTAATATATTATAAATATTATACTTAATCATATAACTATTTTTTTGTTATCCCAACACTCAATTTCAAACGCACTGAACAGCAGAAGTAAACTGTGTATCTTTTAAACTTTTCTATTATTATAGTATTTTCATGAATAAAATTACTATATAAAATTGAATATATAATAAGTTTCTTTTCGTATATAACAACTTGATTACCTTTTTTTCAAGTGAATAAAAATTTATATTTAATCTGTACGTTACCAATTTATCACATATTTAGTATGGCGGATGCGGTGGAGTTGTCAATTTATCATTATGTTTGTTTTTTAAAGATCAAATAGAAATCTTACAAAAATGTCGTCTACAGAACCTTCACAGAACAAGACCTGGGAACTATCCCTATATGAATTGCACCGTACACCGCAGGAGGTGATAACAGATGCCACAGAAATAGCGGTATCACCGCGCAGCTTGCACAGTGAATTAATGTGTCCTATTTGTTTGGATATGCTAAAGAAAACTATGACTACGAAAGAATGCTTGCATCGGTTTTGTTCAGACTGTATTATTACTGCACTTCGATCAGGAAATAAGGAATGCCCTACATGTAGAAAAAAACTGGTATCTAAAAGATCACTTAGGCCTGATCCCAACTTTGACTTACTTATATCCAAAATTTATCCTAGCAGAGACGAATATGAAGCTCACCAAGAGCGGGTTTTGGCTAAAATAAATATGTCCCATTCCCAAGCTTCTTTAGTAAACTCTATAACCGAAGGTATAAAGTTGCAATCACAGAATAGGCCACAAAGAGCGCGCAAAAATCATGACGACAACAGTAACGCTTCGAATTCAAACAATAATACGGAGCCTCCACAAAATGGTAGCAGTAGCTCGGTACCTAAGGACAGTACATCTTCAGCCGCAAACCCTACCACACCCGGACAATCAACTTCGAACCCTGCATCTGTACGGAGTACTCCATCTCCTGTGCCATCGAACATTAGTTCTGTTTCAAAAAACACCAGCACAACTAAGCGGGCTAAATCCATTTTGACATCTGAACGCAGTGAAGGAAGTGAATCTAGTGACAGCAGGTTAGAATGTAAATATCATTCATAGTCTTAATGTCGTACAAAAAATGCTTGTACTTCATAATTTAAACTATTTGTTATGGGCCACAATTAAAAAGGTCATTCACTTCCCTGTTATTCTAACTCCCTACTAAATATTCTGTCTTTGAGATATCATCTATGTCAATTTCTTTTCCAGGACTGAAGGCGAGAACTCAATGGACACAGAGGGTGAAAGTGAACCCTTGAATCCTAATGAAATAGAGCTCGTGTTTAAACCACATCCCACAGAGATGACAGGAGACAATCAACTAATGAGAGCTCTCCGAGACAGTTCAGTGAGATATTTAAAAACTACAGCGAATGCTTCAGGTGTGACTTACTCATATATTACAAATAATATCTTCATGATATTTAAATCATAACCTAATAGTATTAAATATAAAAAAAGCCTCAGTAATTGCCATTTACTTATTATTCTGGCACACATAGGGCGGTAAATGAAGTAATCATAGTCCAGAATGACATATCATTTTGGTAAAGAAACTGATAACCAAATATAGCTAAGGGCAACCTCAAAGGAACTGGCTTTTTTAATAAATAAAATGCATCTAAATTTGTTGATCTGTTTAAGAGTTACAATGCTAAAAACGGAGAGACACAAACATCTATATCATGCTAATCACACCCCTCTTTCCATGACATGGTCTAAAACTTCACTATCAATTTACTCATATTTTACTCCAAAAATGTTTTCAGATTTTTTTTTTTATTAATAAGTAACTCAAGAACTTTGTATTAGAATATTTAAGAAGTGATCTATTGTAATATTTTAGTGGATCATCTCAGCAAGTATCTCGCCATGCGTTTAACATTAGATCTGGATGCTGAACTACCAGAGACCTACCGCCTCTTGAACTTCTGTATCTATGTGGCTCCATCTCCTGGACAGTTTGTGCCACTGGCCGGCTCGCAGACGTTGAGACAAATTAATGATAAATTTTGGAAGGTATGTATCCATCTATGCATAAATGTGTGAACGAAAACGGAATTACAATAATACCTCAGGAATATTCTCAGTATCAATTTGTATACATGCTTCTCATTTATTACATCTATTGTAATCTAAAATATATAGAATTAAATACATTGGAATGTATCATTAATATTCTACGAAGCCAAGTAGTCTTTCCCAATCAAATACCCTAATGTATTACAGGCTTGTTAAGCGGATTTGAGTTATCTTTTCTTCATTATAATAATAAACTGTTATTAATATCGTAATATTGACTGTTTACAGGTGAACAAACCGCTGGAGATGTACTATTCTTGGAAGAAAACCTAGAAGTAAAACACATTTTAGTTATCATCTTATAACTAAAATGGTAATGAATCTGATATAACATAGATTTATTAAAATGATATTTAATTTTTAATTAATGGACATATGTGATTACTTCTATATACACATGGCCATAACATGTGTTATAATCTATAGATATAATAATCTAATATCTATAGATATTACAAAATCTGTATTATATATAAGGATATTTCGTCGGTGTATTCTCATTGATTCATGTATGTTAGAAACAACATGTAATTTTATAGAACTGATTTAGTTTTACACTAATATGTAAAGCAAATATTGTTGGCAACACTAATTAGTCGGATATAATACTTTACGGTACAATGAATTAATCATAAAACTATGAATTTCAAAATGTAATTTAGATTTAAATGTATTATGTAGGCAAATAAATATAATATTACCAATTTTTATCATAATAAATTGATACTTCTTTTTATTTTGTACAGATAATAAAAATGCATTTCTAATTCCGGTTTTATATTTTTTTAAATATACCATATTAATGGTTGTAAAAATCACATGCAGTCGGCAGTGTACAACTAATGTGCAATTATATTATTCAATTAAATTTGACATTTAACAATAATCTTTGTTTTATTGACTGGTAACCCATGGTGCACTATGTGCATTACAAACATGTTTATTATAAAAACTGATATACATACATTTTAAACAATGACATATATTAGGTACAAGACAATAAATATTAAGAAATAAATATTATGTTATTATACATCTGTATAACATATTCAACATACTTGGACTAAATGGCGCTAATTTAAAAATCGTAAGCAAAGCACTGTTTCAGAATCTTTGTGTTTAATTGTTTCTCGAATTGTAGTGGACGTAACGTGATCTGAAAGCGTCGTATTCACTGGCAAGTGCTTTTGTCGCTTCCAGTTTTAATAAGTGAAGGGCGTCATTGATTTCTTTTCTATCCTTGTTATCACTGACAGTAGAAATGAATGTTTGTAATAAAACGTAATCTATTACTTCAATCCTTTCAGCAGCAACCATTACTTTATCCAAATCTTTAGAAAATGTTGGTGATGCAGTACCATCAGCATTTTCCCTGTAATGTATCAATTTTTCTATCTTTTCCCATAAATCTAACACTTTGCGACCGTGTTTAAAATTGCTTGAAAACATAAAATTTCTAAATAATTTACGACCCTTTTCATCAGAGAGGACATTTTCAATTCTATCGGTGTACCGATCTAAATCAGATGTTGTAACACCTTCAGGATCATTACAGCCGCAGGCGACAAAACAACTATCCATGTTTTAGTCATTTGTGGACACTTCAATAAACAGTCCTCACTCCTTATCGATTGTAATATTATAGAAATGACATCTTCAAAATAGACACATTTGATATTTTTATAATGTCTATTCTTTAAACTAACAGCCAACAAACCCAAATGTTATAAATCAAATCAAGTCTCAAATTAACTTAGGTTAACTAAATTCAAAAATAGGGTTTTCATCACACACACAATTCACGTCCGCAGTTGTTTTCAAACGCAAATAAACTACATCTGCGCTCTTCTATACACCGCACCGCCTTGTACCACTATACTATGAATAACGACTTGAAAGATAACATCATAAGCACTAAAGAGCTCATGCGATGTATTTACACATTAATATCGAGTGTTTTTGGATTTTCAAAATCAAGTTAGTATTAGATATATGAAGGTAAATGTCAGCCGTCTTTCAAGACACTGACGTAATCAGGTGAAAAAAAAATGTTATGACCTCTATTCATGCGAATTATTCATGGGAAATAAAAGTCGGGGCATGGGGAAAACAATGGTTACTTTGACATGCCGCGTTCATAAATGTAGCTTCAAGATATATTTACTAAACTAGCGACAACACCTAACTGAACATTTGATTTCTTTCCATAAGGTTTCGCTGACAAAAATCATGATGTAGAAAACAATACAGTACGTATATTAATTAAAAAACTAAAAGACCTAAAGAATAATCACGATTTTCACCAAGTCTTATAAATAAACGTAATAGTATCATAGAAGCAACGAGGTATTAAAATTTCATCATATATTTATTTCAAGCATTTTTACGTTTCAATATTAAGTAATTGTTGATTTAATATCGTATAATATACATAGTTACAATATCCAAAGAATTGTTTGTGTCCCTCAGTTTCTTGTAATGAGGTGGTTATAAGTATTTTCTAGCTGGGTGCCTATTCTATTTTCTAAAGCAATTTTATACAACTTCATTAATACTATTTATAATCAACTTGAATGCTTTATGTCTTTGACGACTTTAATAGTAAAAACAACAAATTCTTTTTAACTGTAGTTTTATGTAACTTAAATATGTAAGTCACAATTAAGCCGACTAAATAAGTGTGATTAAGATGCTATAATTCTTTAAATTCAGTTCTATTTTAAGAAGAAATTTTAAGATATATTAGTAAGTTGAGATACTACTCATATACTTGTTTAGTAGCATGGCTTCGAGAATGTTATATAAACATTATTAATAAGGTATTGTATGTGATAATTATTAAGGGCATTATATTTTAAATATATTTGAAAAAATACGAAGAATTTGAAAATATTTTTCATTTAATAGTTTTTATTATCTATAACAAAACCCTTACCAGTTACGAAGTAAAATAATATCATTATTTAACTATCACGTACCAAATTATTTCAAAACTATTTATAATAAAAATTCTGTAAATTCGTTGCCTGAATAACAATAATGTCGAGATTATAAAAATAAAATAAATCAAAAAAATATTTATTTTTTAAGCTATTGTTACTATAATCAAAAATTAATAAAATGTGACGCTGTCATTCGTAACAACAGTATATGTCGGCCATTTTGCAGGTTTTACGGCGACTGTAACACGTGTTCTGTAGGTTAATCTTAAAAATTAAATGAAAAGTAGAAAAATTATTGATACTTGTTTTAATTAAATATATCTATAATATAATATCAATTTCAGGTTGCCAAAAATGGCAGTTGCGAAGAAACCCGTGGCTAAGAAAGCCCAACTTAACCAAAAGAGTGGTAAAAAAGGCGTCAAGGGTAGCAAAATCCGCGGCAAGGGACAGAGAAGGAAAATCAGTCTTAAGTTTGCCATTGACTGCACGCACCCTGCCGAAGACAGCATCTTGGAAGTAGCCAACTTCGAGAAGTACCTCAAAGAACGTGTTAAGGTTGAGGGAAAAACAAATAACCTAGGCAATCACGTTGTCATCGCGAGGGATAAGACAAAAATTATCATCAATGCAGGCAAGTCTTTATTTACACACTTCAGTCCATTACTTTTCATTATTTTATATAGTCCCATACGATGTGATCACGTTCATCAATTACTTTAAATTGAACTCTCTCCTAATATTTTTAGACTAACAAATAATCAGTCAGCTAATGGTCTCTTTTATATTAATATATAACCTTCATACTTGGTTTAAATATATTGCTCCCCATGTATCATTCGTTAGTTATATGTTCAGTTTTATTATTTTAAAGATCTGGTGTTGGGTATTTACATGTAGTACAGTCTGACCATGGCAGTTTTTTACTTACTCTAGAAACTCAATGACCATCAATCTCTGTTTCATTACTATTCCTGGTAATGATATCCCATCTAGTAGTATGTTTTATCTAGAAATGTGCAATTTTTTCTACATTTGTTTTTAAACATTATCTATTTCTATGAACTATTGAGTAGGTTGGTGAATTCAGATTTTAAAATAGGTTATTCAAGATTTCTCTTTCATCAATTTTTCTGTATCATACTGTTATATAGTCATTTCTCATGCCGTCCATGAAATTTTCTCCTACTTTTGACTTATATTCAACATCCTTGATCTGCCTTCCATCCATTTATCACCAAAGTATCAAAAACAGGGCAGTAGCCATTTACTTGATTAAAATGAAACTTATGTGACTAGTTTTAATTTTGTTTCATCACTTACTTGTTATGAATTATAACTTAGAAAACAATGTCTAGAGATGCTACCGAGTCGAAAAAGCTTCCCTTTATACACAAACAGATTGTGAACCATCGAATCGGTGGAGCTCTACTTGAAGTAATGAATGAGCCCATTTTGTTTTCATGACATTTTAAAACTACTATAATTTTATAAATTATTTATATTCTTATAAACAGAATACTAAAATACAATGAAATTTGTATTAGTAGGAACATGTATTAAATATATTTCATACACTTGGTTCAGGAAGTGAAGACTACTTTTTTAAAGAGACGTTCTTAAAAATGATATTATTTTATTAAATAATTTTTTTTTAGCAATTCATTTTATTGTTACAATATATATATTTTTTATCCAAATGTAAGAGATATTTTTTATTTAGTACTTTTCATTTTTTTTTTCATGAATTTTCCTTTGACAATGCTTTAAGTGTATATGAAGATAAATAATTTTTATTTAACCAGAAAAGTCTTGTTCCCAATCAGGTATCCGAGTTTGAAAAGTAATGTTATGCAATTTTATCATAAGAATAATGTCTAAAATTATTCATTAACTTTAAAATTATATTGCAGACATTCCCTTCTCCAAGAGGTACCTGAAATACTTGACAAAACGTTACCTCAAGAAGAACAACCTCCGTGACTGGTTGCGAGTGGTTGCTTCGGCTCATGATTCCTACGAGCTCCGTTACTTCAACATCAACGCTGACAGTGACAATGAAGACAATGAGGATTAACCTGGTGTTAATAAAATAGTTTTACACTAAAATGGTTATTGTTTCTCATACCTTACTCGCTACTTTCATATAATTTGAATTTGATGGACATTATTCCTGATGCAATGTGGCAAAAATTTAATTTACACTTACAATTAGACAATGCCATTTTCCTAGTCTTTGGTGTCAGTATAAGACATTTGAATCCTATACACATAGGTCATCTATTTTTAACTGTACATTTTTATATTTAATAAAAATAAATTATTTCAGACTTTCAGTTCCATATGGGTATTAATACTTTTTCATTATATTAGTAAAGTGTATTTCTTACTTGCTGAAAAGACGAGAATTGAATAGCTCAATTATTAAGGAAATCTCCCATAATTTAAGAATGGAATTTCTCCCGTGCCTAATTTAAAAATGGAATATTTTTTCTCAGGACTAATACGCTTACACATAAAATACATATTGGCTGACAGTTTTGCGTCTAAATTCTAAAATTATGAAACATCGGCGCACGTTAGTTCGGTTAGGTTTGTAAATAAGTCCAACAGGTTTCTTCGTATACAACACGAGCTAATGGCTGTTTAGTGTTTACCTTTGTGTGGATAAATAAAGCACCAATCAAAATAACCTGGCAGAACAACATCCGTCTGAAAATCTGGTACATGCATGACGTAGTACGTACTTAAACAGATCTCACGGTATATGTATGAAAACAATAGACTTTTTGGCAAGATTTCGATTGGAAAATTTATTTAAATCTTTAAATAATGTTAATAGATTACGAAATAGTAGTTTATTTCTTTATTAGGTCAAATGTCCTGTACGCCATAGCAATCCATGTAGGAAATAAAAAGTATGTGGTATTTGGAGCCCGGTGTATTTCGGTATACTACTTACCTAGTTATATTTTTATTTTCATAACGTATAGTATTTATTTTTAATTAAATTAAGACCGTTTCTTTCTTTATTTTAGTATAAAATACAGCCTGTAAAAATTTGCGTATAGGATTTATTAGTACATAAAATAACATCACTATCCCTCAGATTTTAAGATTTATCAGTACTTTGATAGAGTGCAGTCATATAGATTATAGAATATCAATAAAATGAAGGCTTAATTGACTATCAATTGTCTAAATGATGAAAACAATATGACAAACAATTGTTAATGTTTTTTACACTAGATAAATTGGTAAAATATTAGGAAAATCAATAAAGACGACACCTCTCATCATTCCACGGATTCACTGTACGGGTGCCGGGTCCATCGCGTTGCAGGGAGAGGAGCTTCAATAATGCCTGGGACTTGCGACCCAGGTGTAGGTTTAAGGGGCCTCTATCTAACGCGTTAAACGCTCACCTCCACCGTCCAAGCACCTCTCTCTACCTAAAGAAATTTGAAACGAATCTGCTAGGGCTGCCTTCGAAGCACGTTTCAAGAATGAACTGATTTGAGTACTGGATAGACTCAAGTCTTCTAGTAGGTTGTAGAGATTTAGCTGTTACACCTCTCGCTCCCAATTCTACGACAAACCTTCCCTTTCCTTTTAATTGTACATTCAGTTATTGTCTTAGGTTTAAATTGGTCAAGACGGTGGTAAATGAAAAATCAATATGCGTTCATAACAGTTATATCTGGTAGGTAAATGTTATATACATAAATAATATACAATAAAACATCACTTAATTATCTTTCAATACTCGAAGAAATGAAAATCGACATTTCTATTCTTATCTAATAATTGCACTACACTATTATCGATAACGCACCGCTTTGACATTACATGTATCGATTGACTATGTTTTATTTTGAACTGCCTTTGATTTTCTTATACGACTGTTGAATACTGGTTCCTGTTGTTGGCGGTGTTGTTGTTTCCGATGTTTACTTCCCAGCGGCGATCTCCTTCATCCTGTTGAGAGCTGACCCAGCCTTGAACCACGAGATCTGTTGCTCGTTCAAAGAGTGGTTCAGTTTGATGCGCTCGGATTTACCGTCCTTGTGTTTGATTTCACATTCCACTTGCTGGAATACATTAATATATTAAATAACTGTAGGTATACATACAACTAATATATGACATTCAAATCCTACTAACTAGATTATAAAATGTCTAAAATATAGCTTTATTTCTCATACACACTGTAAATGTGTCACTCTAATACAATAAACGTATAATTTATGTGCTGTCCATAACATGTTGTTAAATAGGTCAGTAACCTTTCCAGGCGCCAGGTCGTTGAGTCCCAGCAGTGAGATCTTGTCCGATGGCTGGATCTTGTCGTAGTCCGAGGCGTTGGCGAAGGTCAACGGCAGTAGACCCTGCTTCTTCAAGTTGGTCTCGTGGATTCTGTTTGGATAAATATCACCTCATACATATAACTAGCCAAAGAACTGAACGTAAATTCCCATCAGCGACTTTTCTTCTACTTGGTATAGTTGTTTATAGCTGTACGTTGTGTAATCTTGCACTGTGTACGTACCTGGCGAAGGATTTGACTATGATGGCTCGTCCCCCGAGGTGCCTCGGCTCCAGGGCGGCGTGCTCCCTGCTGGAGCCCTCTCCGTAGTTCTCGTCTCCCACCACACACCACCTCACGCCGGCCGCCTTGTAAGCCCGGGCGGTCGCCGGGACAGGCCCCCACTCGCCCGTCTGCAGGTTGCGGACCTTGTTCAGCTCGCCGTTCTCAGCGTTCGTTGCGCTGGATATTGAAACAGATTAAATGAATATCACTACAGATTATTTTTATTTCATTAACTAAGTACCTAAATATTATTTTAAAGAATATCAAGCCAGAAACAAAATACCCTGCAATCTATACAATTAATACATATTTTTTTTATTGAACACTCACGTTATGAACATGTTATTGGAGATGTTGTCCAGATGACCTCTGTACTTGAGCCAGGGCCCGGCGGCGGAGATGTGGTCCGTGGTGCATTTCCCCTTCACCTTGATAAGTATGGTCAGGTCGCTGAGGTCCTTGCCATCCCACTTGTCGAAAGGTTCCAACAACTGCAGGCGGTCTGATGTAGGAGATACGTCCACTTTGACCTCTGGAAGGATTTTGAATATTTATATGTTAAGTAAATTAGATTATACAATGTAAAACTTATAAATATCTTATTTAATACAAATTCCTTGTTTTTAAAGAGAGAGAGACGCCAGCCTCGCTGACGTCACTAATGTCACTTCTTCCCTACGTTCCGTACTATTTTAAAATGAAACTTCAATTTTTCAAAACGTCCTTGTATTTCTCGAAGGTTCTTCATAGTCACATTCCTCAGCGGTCCGCGCTCTCTCAACCCTGCCGTCGTGTTTATGCCTCTCCAGATCGTGTTTATACCAGAAATCAAACATAGTTCTATTCTGACTTTAAACAGCCTTTGTCTTCGTTTTGCTTTTGAAAATAGTAACGGCTACCGATAATTGCTGCGTGCTCCCATCATTGGTGAAGTTAGCGTCGTTTATTGTTACTTACAATTCATATTATACATATCCCTATGTATAATATGCTTTTGATTGATATGAAGTAAGTACTAACTGGATCCATCGGCTGGCGGGTGTTCGTACGTGTCCTGGCCGGGGTCGAAGCCTTTAGCTGGTAACTCATCAGCGAAGGGATCTGATAGTTTGAACTCCTTGCCATCCTTGCCCTTCAGGGAGTCGGTCAGGGGATTGAAATCAAGACGGCCTGGGAACATAATTTCCTTTAATATTATATAATGAAAATAATACTTTGATAGATGTTAGAGACAAAGTAATCGAGCAACTCATTGGTGTTGCCAGAAAAGGTGTATTAAATGTTACATGTGACAAAAATAAAAATATTAGCCGTTTGAAGGATTTACTATTCACTATTATAACTTATAAGTGATATTATGTTATAAATATAAGTGTAGTAATCTCAGATTTAACTAGTTTCTATATTTTAAATAACTGTTAGCGTTGTATTTTTAGTGTGAGGATGTAAGCTCGGAGTTGGCAGTTAAACCTGAATGCACTTAGTTATATGTGAGTGTGTACAGTACTTTATATATATGTTACCGGCCAGTGATAGAGCCGTGACCAGCTCGGGGCTGGTGACGAAGCAGTGGGTGGCGGGGTTGGCGTCGTTTCTGCCGGTGAAGTTTCTGTTGTATGACGTCACTATGGTGTTCTTATCCCCCTTCTTCACGTCCTTGCGGTCCCATTGACCGATGCACGGACCGCAGGCGTTCGCCAACACCTGGATAACATTATATTGGTACATGTTTAACATATATGTAAAAGTATATATATATATACTAACATTTTTTACTTCACTGAGTAATAGTTTTAGTACTTGACGAACGTGATTGGATTTCTATTCAGAGGAATTTCATTAAATGATTGCCTGATTGGTAGCTAGGATTGCCTCAGCGTGTGATCTCAAAATATGATTTTTACTATCACAAGGCGTTACCAAACTTTCTGCTTAGAAGCCTGCCCCGGTCCGTCTGGTCACTAACATTGTGAACAAATTTATATTGAAACGATGACTATTAATAATTATCGGTATTTTAAGGAATAATTATTTCTACAAGCTGGATGATTGTACATAATATATATGTGGCTGTAACTCCTGCCAGGCTTTATATTAATGTTGCTGGACGTGTCTTACGGTTCCTCCGAAGTCCCTGAGTGTCTGCGCGATGCCGTCTCTCTCTATGGTGGCGCGCACTTGTTCCGAGCCGGGGGTCACGTTGAACGGTATCTTGGATTTGACGCCGTGACTCAGGGCCTGGAGACGGACATTACATTTTTTTTTTAATTTACCCTAACATCTAGGATTTACACATTCAGCCAATCTATGTAAAAATGTATGGTAATATTCTATTTTTTTTTAAATTTATTATACAATCTGAGGACAAAACATTATCACAAGTCTTTGTGATCATGTTAAAAATATAGCTTAATATTTTAAACTTGTTTCCTTTAAAAACCTTGTTTCTATCCAATAATAGCCGACCAGTTTAGGCTGACCTCTTAGACAAGATTTAATCTTTATAAATAACTTATAAAAAATAATTCTTGTTTCAGTGTTTTAGTTCCATCTAATAATCGCCGACCAGTTTAGATTGACCTCCTTGACAATGGCCAATATTTAGAAATAATTTTTAGAAAAATTCTTATCCAGCGTTTTTGCTTCCATCTAATAATCGCCGACCATTTTGGACTGACCTCCTTGACAATACTGGCACAGCGTCCCATGTCTTCGTACGAGGAGTTGGTGCACGAGCCAATGAGGCCGACCTTGATGTCGATAGGCCAGTCGTTCTTCTTCGCGATCTCTCCCAACTTGGAGATCGGGTTGGCGAGGTCGGGCGTGAAGGGACCGTTCACGTGGGGCTCCAATGTAGACAGGTCGATTTCGATTAACTGGAAAATATATGTCAATTACTATATGAATAAATACAAGTAATAAAATCATTCAGTACTTACAATATTAATGGGAATTTAAGAACATTTTTCTGAGTTATAATGTTGTATACTTATAATAACAAAATAAATTATTTAGTAACCAGTTTCCTCCTCATTTGTTTTAAGTACGTGTTAATATTGCACCTGGTCGTAAGGCGCCTTGGGATCAGGCGTGAGGAGGTTCTTGTAGCTGTTAGCGGCGGAGGCGATGTCGTGGCGGCCGGTGGACTTAAGGTAGGCCTCCATACGGGCGTTGTAAGGGAACACCTGTGGTATCAATTATTTATATATAACCTCCATAGATAATGGCTGTATGTTGTAAACTTCAAGCTCATTAGCTAATATGAACGTGAATTACACACAATCATATATAAAATCTCCATTAAATACTGATGCTGTAAGTCGCTTAAAAAACAAACCTACAGATCACACCAAAGCAGTACAAGTGACGAAATGTTGTTCATAAAACTACTTAGTTTCCATAGAATAGTACATATTGCGGGTAGTTTGATATTGCGAGTTCTACTAACACTGGTGGTAGCGCCGATCTCGGCCCCCATGTTACAGATGGTTGCCATGCCGGTACACGAGATGGAGTCGACGCCAGGTCCGTGGTACTCCACGATGGCGCCCGTGCCTCCCTTCACTGTCAGGATGCCGGCTACCTTCAGGATCACATCCTTAGGGCTCGTCCAGCCCTTCAGCTTGCCTGGAGAGGGGACAATGAAGGGGATTTTGACAATAGTAATGGAGGTACAGTCTAGAACATAACTAAGATGTTTGTTAGAGAATGTTTGGTACTTGTTAGAAATGGTCCTAGTATTATATATAAACACCGTTCACTATTTACGAATGTTTAAATTAATATGTTTTCTTAAATCGTTGAAGCCAAAAACCTTACGGGTCTGGTGGAATCTTGATAGAATTTGAGTACAATATAATTCAGTTATCATAAGCACATAAATCACTGGATCGTGATCTTATCTTCGTGATTTGTGAATCGTCTCCAAAGACCGCAGTACCGTACTGCGTAGTACAAACGTCATTTGATACGTGCTATCAGTTAACTCTCACATGCCCTCATTGGCGCCAATCAACATTAATAATCACACGTTAAGTAACAGACATATATTTTTAAATATGTATGTAAATAAATAGAACTACTAGAGGCATCGCCTTTCTTGATATTTCGTCTTTTTCATGCGATAATTCAATTCAAATTCATTAAGTAATTCGAAAGTAAGAATTGACTGGTGGCCATTTTCCATCTATACAATATATATCATGTAATCAGCGTATCCGAGCCCACTACTGAGCAAAGGCCTCTTCTCACATGGAGAAGGTTAGAGCATTAATCACCACGCTTGCTCAAGACGGGTTGGCGATTTCGAACTTATAATTTGAAATTATAAGTCCAGGTTTCCTCACGATGTTTTCCTTCATCGTCTATCTGTCTAACTATACTCATAAAGAAAACACAATACAAGTGTATGCATATATTGAGATAAATTATACATAACAGACATTATCATAATTAGACCCAGTTTCACCAGGCCCTGTTTGTTAAGTCTACACGAGGCATTTACTAACGAACCTTCAAAAATATAATTGTCTGTCAAAATTACTACGTCCCACGATTAAGAATTAAAAAGGCATTATTAAATGACAAGTTAAATACCGGCTTCCAAATTATTCGTTCTCGTTATAAGGCGACCAAATTGAAATTAAAGCGTTTAATGCGACATGTTTGCTGGGATGCACCACTTTACCCCATGATCGTGTATATCCCTGGATACCTCACTCGTTAGCCAATGCGACCAAATTTTATATATCGTTGATTGCATAGATTTAGCACACAAAAAGCTTTCTTTTCAGTTTACCCGTTAAAATCGTGTTGCCAATTTATTGGCATAAATAGAGTTCAAGTTATAAGTTATGGAAAGTTTAGGTACCTCATTTGCAATGTCATAGAAAAGCCGGGGCAAAATTATTCATCGTATGAAAAAGATATTTTAATTTACCTTATTAATGACAAAACAGATGCTGTCACACTCACTATGGCGACACAAAACGGGGGGTGGGATTGGACATTTGAGTTTTGACAATACAATAGATTAATAGTCCGTCAGCCATTTAACGGACCTCTAGAGCAGGAATTAATATTAATGTCTTAAGACATTTAAACAGACAATAGTGCGTGGTGGGACGCTCGATACATCTAACAGTCCATCAAACGCCTTAACAAGACGTAATTCATCTAACATTGATTGGTGAAACTGGGTCTAAGTATCGTAATTCATCTAAATAGGAAGACAAACGTTTCAGCATTTTTGGTAACCAGTTTTTGTCGAGCCAAATGAAGATACGTTAAACATTCGATACTAATTCTAAATTTAATACAGATCACGATTTATAAAATGTTATACCTAAGTTTTTTAAACAATCTTGTAAATAAGAAATTAGCCTTTGGATGCAGTGTATATAAGGATTCAATTAAACAAAATTAAAACTTAAACTTAATGAAGTAGGATACATTTTACAAATCATACTCGGTAAGCTTTTCCTACACCATCTTAAATAACTTCTAAAAGATATAAAATAATAATAATATGTATCAAATATCACAATCTTATTAGACTTTGATCTCATTATAACGAACAAACGACGTCTTTATTAAGTGCATGTTTACTTTCGAGCGGTCCATTTGTAAACATTGTGAAATAATACCAACATTATCTGAGTCCTGTTTGGACTGATCGCGTACGATGTATACGGGAAATATTTTTTATACTAAAATATATTTAAATAAAAACTGTTTATAAAACATTGCTATTATAATTTTGATTCAAAAATTCAATGTCTATTTAAAATTATTAATCATAAAGAAAAATGGTTATTTGTATCGCTTTTGTTACGAGCTTTTATATATTTGGAAACTATTATATATTATTACGTCTTAAAACTTAGTTTCATCGCAACGTACGCTTAGTACGAGTTAGCATCGTCACTACAGACGAAGCGTATCTCGTTTCTGTTTCAATAAGTATACTATAATGTGTGGCTATTGAAAAGTAATACTTTTCTGATACTACAATGTACGAAGTTTTTTGAATGAAAATATGTTAACGCTCAGTATTTAGTGTGACTATGCAAAATTTGTTTTAACTGATAGTGTTGACATATATATATATATATATATATATATATATAGTTGAATATAAAATAAATCTATAATTCTACACTACCACACACTTGATCAAACGCATCTGAGTATCTTTTTTATTTCGCGCTTCTGGCATTCAGCCACAATGTCTTCTATTTATAATCTGTTATATATGCAATAGCACAAAAGACTTTCTTTTTTTTTTTAAATATATCTCTCCCAAAAGGCGATAGTTCAAATTAAATGATATATGTTTAATGAAGAATTCATTTGTTAATTAATGATAGAAATTAAACAGTTGTTATTTCATAATTATGTGTGATTAATCTATATTAAGTAATTAGATTATTATTCATTTTATTGTTGGTCATATCAAGACTCTTTGTATATAACAAACGGATCAATGTGTATGTTTGTATCTGTTACATCTTGACAGCGGAACTGCTGAGCTGAATTTGATAAAATGTGTCATGTGTCAATCGCGAGAGAAAGATATAGACAAATTAACAAATAATTTAATTTAAACAACTAATGTATGTAATAATTACTACTGCAAGGATACTTAGTGACAGTTTGTAGTGTAAAATCAAACTTTCAGTTTCAAAGTATTCATAAAAGATCTGAGAGTGACAGAACATATATAAGGTTGTCGCTAGAACTTATGGTAAGAGCTCTCTAACAAAAGGTTTTGTAAATGAAGTAATTCCTTTGTAAGCATTATAATGTGAAAAAATTTAAAAATATTTTTCATATTAAAACAACCACGAAATTCCTATGAACATGAATAAATTTAGTCTTTTGATAATATGTATGAATGAATACTGATAAGTTTCAAACTATTGTTAAAAATAAATAATGTATTTTTAACTGACATTGATGTTTGTGAGGTACAGGTCGGTGAAGGTGATGTGGGAATATTTTTTTATCAACCAACGCAATGCATACTTTACTCGTGCTGAGATAAGATATTACATTAAAGGTCAGATTGTAACGTCATTCATATAAATGAAATTAAACATTTTTATATGAATTTTAATGTACTTAGATTTATTAAGAAGAAAATTACTGCACTGATTATAGATATCTCCAGAAAATATGTAATTATTCTTGTTTATACATATGCCTATGGGACTTTTGAATACATATTTTTGATCTAATGATTTGAAATAAATACATATAATTGTCTATGGTTCCATGTCAAGTGTCAAACTAACACTTGTTTTTTTTTTTGTTTGCTATGGCTTCATTCGCACTGGACTTATCGAACATTTTGCCAACATCAACATTCAATACTTGGTTTGTGAGGTAGATTTACATTTTGATTTCGATTAATTGTAATTATATTAAAAGTTATGTACATCACTAAAAATTACTATAAATATAAAATATTCATTATATCTATTTTAGTATAGGATGTTGGTAAAACTCACCTGTGAGTTTGACACCGATGACCTTGGGACACTTCAGCTCCCACGGGATGTCGGCCATTACATCTACAGCATCAGCTCCGCCAACACCTGGGCATACATAGCATATAAAGTTTAAGCAATACCATATGTATAACATATAAAACTATAAGTTAAGACAAGTAAATAATAAATTTTAAATAATATGTCTTATGTGTTAAATTCATGACAGTATTGTTAATATCTGTGTTTTCAGATTGAATTAACATAGCTCTGAAACATATCTCAATGACATAATATGTTTTCGGTATATCTATATATTTTAGCAGGCATATAATAAATACACGTACAAATTAGTAAGTAAATTGTAATGGCAACTCCTTTTGAGGTCTTACCAATGCAGAGTCCACCAAGACCACCGCCGTTAGGAGTGTGAGAATCGGTACCGATCATCAGTAAACCAGGAAAGGCGTAATTCTCCAAGATGATCTGGTGAATGATACCAGAACCAGGTTTCCAGAACCCAACTCCGTACTTGGCACCGGCTGTTTCAAGGAACTTGTATACCTCTTTGTTAATATCCTAATGAAAAATAAATTACTTTAGTATCATATTATTACACTTATTGAGTAAATTCAATCATTGCTTGAATACCTTGGCTCTTGCTAAATCTTTATCTCCGCCGATTTGGGCCTCAATCAAGTGATCGCAGTGGATGGTAGATGGAACAGCCACTCTGGGGAGTCCTGAAGATATGAACTGTAGCATGGCCATCTGCGCTGTGGCATCTTGCATTGCAACACGGTCAGGACGAAGGCGGAGATAGCTGGTACCACGTTCGATTTCCTTTGGGAGTTATAATTAATCTTATTTGTAAATAAATATGAATTCAAATATTTCTATATCAATAAATGTTTAGTCTTTATTGTATTATATCCGTAAAATAGTTTTGTTAGTAGCAGCATACTAATTGAATCACAAGAGTAAACAAATACTTATAATGTATGGTAGCTTAAAAATTGTTGAATATATTTTCAAGTTGTATAACATTAAATGTGTTATTTTCCTGCTCACCTGTCCTTTAGGGTCGTCCAGATGAGAGTACAAGACCTTCTCGGACAAGGTCAAATCACGGCCCAACCTTTTCTTCACAATTTCGATATTCTGAGTTAACTTTTGGTACGGGAGAGGAGCTTTGTCGAATTTTGACATCGCGACCTATAAAACATTGCACCGCCGTCATTATAACGATATAAAGGACGCCACATAACTTTTTCACCTTTACAATGATTACATAACAACTTTGTTATAACACTGAAAACAGTTTAAAACACAGGTTTTTCGATGTTTTCCGGTACCTGGGCCGCTGCTGCGGTTAATGGTGATACACTGAAGCATCGTTTCTGAATTTCCACGAGCGCAAGCCTCGTCCTGCCACCCTAAAAAGAAAAACCAACCCTTAATTTTTTTTCTTAATGAAATAGTGTCATTCATAGTATTGAATAAATTGTGCGTATTTTATGAGATAAACTGACCCCAGACTGTTTATTTACCAAATTGACCTCTTCATTCATAGATTGTTTAAATAGCAAGTGATAACTCGTAAGTAAACATTAATCAATTGATTAGATTAGTTTATGTTATTAATAATTTAATGTTTTGAATGAGAACACGTGGATAATTAAAATATGTTATAACTTACTTGGCCATGTAAAACTCTCGTACAGTGAGCCATGGTTGCGGGACCTCTTGTGAATAAGTAATAATTTATAAATGGGATAGCAATGTAAACTCTATATCGGCAACATAGATTTATTCAACACTACCCCGTATAAGTTACGCAGTTTAATATTCTAATTATATTTATAATAAGACGCAGCTACTTCAACCGCAACAGCGGAATTATTTGGCAGATTACTGCACTGTGTAATCTACGTTTTGGCACATGCTATGTAAAATGTTGTCATTATTTTAAATTTACCCTAAATTGGACAAATTAGAAAATGTTTTAATTTTTTCACATGATAACTAACCTATTGAATATATGTTATAATTAATTAATTTAATTATAGTGGTGTAGCTCAGTAGTGAATAAGCATGTTTATTATTTGAGGAGCAATACTTATGACAGTTAAAATAATGAATATATACCTTAAGAAATAAATATTATAAAATATGCGTTGTTTAGTTTTATGAAATCTGTGAAAAGTGGATAGGCAAACGAGTTTTATTAACCGTTAAGCGAAATGTGGTAAATTGACCATAAAATTTTTGCAATATAATGAAAGTGTAATTTTTATAAGAAGTTACTCTTTTAAAGAATATTAAACCATATAATGAACCCTCGTCTAAAGCAATAAAATCCTTTTTTTATCAGGTAATAGTTACAATTTTTTTTCTAGGAAAAAAGAGAACTGACGTTTGCCATACATTTAAATCTAATTTTAACCATAGCCATATAAATTTTTGTTGCGTTTAAAATTTTCGTTTGAATAATTTACATTGGATACATTGTATGTCATTAAGTAATTAAAAAAAAAATTTTTTCCTTACTAAAGAAATACTATAAATAAGTTTAGAATCAATTATATAGTTTTATGTTTTGAAATTTTACTTTTCTTGAAATGCTTAGATACCTTTGGGATTTTCACTTAAATTTTCGAACCTAACTCTTATGTCAATTAGAAAGCGAATCGCAAAACAAATCAAAGATGTCAAAACTCAAAAAGTTATGTTGATGTTGACTGACGATACAGTTACATAAAAGTACTAAAACCTAATTAGATTTATTTTAAATTCTTTTAATTGATACATTTATGCACAATATTTGCTACCCATTATACGCTCGGAATAAATTATACCTTTTAGGACAAATTGAATTTCCGAAAAATGACTAATGCAACTATACAGGTAACTTAGTACGCCCCTTTTAAAGTGTACGTAAGTTTCAAAACAAAAATAATCAAAATATTTGTAAACGTCTTATTATTGAAAATTTTCTTTTCATATTAAACACTACGTTTGTTCTTAGTATATTAATAATAATATTTTCGTAAAACATTTTCTCATACCTAATGTCTAACTAGACTATGTCACCTTTTACACTTGCTTGTTCAAAAAACAGTTTAGTACTTCTTCAGAGGTTTGTGCCACAAAGCATTCTGTTTTGTTATTGTGCACTATATCTTTTGACATCCAAGTTGTTTTGTTACTTTTGGATCACTGAGTATTTGCATAGAGAAATTTTATTTCTAATATTAATAGGTATAAGTTTCTTATTTCTAATTAGAAATGTCTGTAATTCAGACAAAACAATGTTTTACCATACTATGAACATATATATACTTAGCACCAATACCTAATCTTTTTTATAAAGTTCCTAATAGTGTATGTCTTCACTAACTAAATCAATGTTAATCATATTTTTTATTATGAAAGATGTGTATGAGATGTGATGAACAGCGGGCTACATACAGCAAAGTAATAGCCAATTATTAGTAATTTAGAGTAACTGAAATTTGTTATTTTAAAAACTTTGAGGTCTTTTACCTTTATGTATTATGAGACTGATATATGAGACTGGTATATATATATATATATATATAAGCTAAAATTAAATAGTTGATCATTAATACAACATAATTAAAACTTATAATTGTGATTCCGTTTTTAAGACTGACTTTTATGGTTTAACAAAAAAACTATTCAGGAAATAGAGGGCATAGATGATTACTGGGGGCCAGCGTTCAGGTCGGTGTATGAAGGTGAAGGCGGCCATGAGGCATTTGTGCAACAACTGGATGAGAGGATCCAGCAACACGACAAAGAAATTGAAAAGCTGTGTAACTTTTACTATCAGGTATAGACACAATAATATATAAATATACTTATATGTAGGTTGTGTGAGAGTTTTCTTAAAACTATAATTGTCTAACAAACGGAACTTAAGTATCAAAAGGAACGATGCTCACATACAAACAACCCTCGCACATTTAAATACGCCATACATACAACAGTCCATCTGTCTAATGAAATTTTGAGTGCTAGCAAAGTTATCACACAGGAAGGATGTATTGCATTCTTTGCTAAACGCTATAGAATAGATAAGATCTTATTACAATAAACAATAATATTATTTTATGCTAATTTTTTTTATTTGATAACCTATTTACAATATTGAATTTGAAGATAATAACTTTTGTTTGACTATTCCCAGGGTTTCATAGACTCTATCAGAGAGCTGCTTCAAGTGCGGTCTCACGCTGAGGAACTGCATTCAGAGATATCCAACGTTGATGCCAATGTTAAGGAATCCTCAGAAAGTAATTAATAGTTTGTTACTTTAAAATTGTACCCAAGTTACCTTAATATTATATATGTCACATTATGTATATGAAGATATGCGATGACAGTCATTTATTCAGATATGTTAGGTATTTTATATTGTATGGTAAACAATTTTCTATGAAAAAAATTAGTTATTGATTAGATCCTGATTTTGACATATAATTCATATATGTACTTACATATATCTTGACTATTATTATCCTTCTCATTAGTGGCGAATTTTTATATTGTGACAATACTGTACAGGTCTCTGCAATCGAGCTGAGGAACTGATTAGGGCGCGTAGAGTTGAACTGAACATTGCATCTACTATAGAGAAAATGGAGTTATGTCTGCCCTTGCTCACTACTTACTCCAAGCTCAAGACACAGGTTGAAGCCAAGAGGTGTGACATTACTAAGATTTTGTTATACCAGTTATTAAACCGCTTTATAACATGACATAATATTCTTTAAAAAGTCTGCATATAATCTGCTAAGATTAAAATATCTATAATTAAAATCTACAATAATATTCTTTATAGCAGACTTCATAATCTGTTAAGATTAAAGGATCTTTAAGTATCAAGTTTATAATAAAATTATTTTTGTTGTATTACAAGCCATAAGATTTAATGATTTATTTTCCTTTACAGATATTATCCAGCATTGAAAACATTGGAACAGCTAGAGCATGTCCTGCTGCCGAGGGTGGGTCCATATAAATGGTGTTCACAAATATCAGCCGACATACCGAAGCTAAGGCAGTCTATACAAGATGCATCGATGGCTGATCTGAGGGATTTTCTTGAAAATATACGGAAGTTGAGCCCGCAGGTTTGTTTTTTTCTATAGAACATTAATATGTGTGACCTATATTGAATGTTATATTAAGTAACTCATATCAGGTGGGAGCTTTGGCTTTGAAACAAACTCAAGAAATGCTTGGCAGGAGCTTGGAGCTCATTATCAAGAACAAGAAAGGTAAAAGGAGATTTATTCTATTGAAGTAAAAAGATTTTTAATTGCATAAAAAAAATTCTTGAAAATGCTTTGTTAGTTTTGAGAGCTCTTTAGTAATTTCTTAATTTATATCAACGAATTGCCACTGTAACCGATGATGATACACAGATATATATTTTTATATTCACAAACTACTTCTTAAGCCTGATAATACATATTTACATGTGATACCAACATATTTGGAGTTATTTAACATGTAACATAGTTTGTCTTTAATCTTTAAACTTATCTTTTGTATTGTCTCAGAGGCGGCATCTCTTGGTATACCTCGTGACACTAATTCTCAGAGTCCCCATGAGCTGGTCGACTTCAGCCCCCTTCACAGATGTCTCCATATCCACAGCGTGCTCGGAGCCAAGAATGATTTTGTTCAATATTACAGGTATAGTATATTTATAATCATATATTAAAATGAGTAGGAATATATGTCATGGACATGGACATGGACATGGACATGTTATTCTCTCGTTTGTGATATGTTAAAAAATTATAAGGTCATACGGTTCTGTATATAATATAGTAATCTCATAAAAACCCTAACATTTTATAAATATGCCATGGTCGTGGATTTAAAAATGAACTATAGTCTATTCCTTACATGTAGGTATTATAATTTCAAAGCGAAATATGTATTTTACTTGCAGAGCTCAACGTAAACAACAGGCTCGTCTAGTGCTAATTCCCTCGGGCAACTTGCACGACTCCATTCAAAACATGAAAGGCTACCTGAACTCAGTGCTGGGTTTCTTCATCCTGGAGGAACATCTCCTGACCACGGGAGCCGGTCTCGTGTCGAGGGACTGGCTGCTCGACACGTGGAGTATGGCGGTCACCAAGGTCGCCTCCACGCTGAGGACCAACACTTCCCTGATAACCGACCCGACGCTGATGCTGAGCATTAAACACCAGATCGTGCTGTTTATTAACGCTCTGAAGTGAGCTGGGTCTTTATTGTCAAACTAAAGCTTGTATTATTGGCTTTATCTATGATTAGCTTATTACCTCATTAGCTTTGTCTACAGCTGTCTCAAGCAGTCCGTTCTAATCTAGTGAAGATTTTGATATACCATTGTAATTATAAGAAAAAAAATCTCAGGTGTTATGGTCTACCAACGGAACCCCTTCCCCTCCTTCTCCAAGAGATGGCTGAACATTACACGGAGGTGTTGATGCAGCGTTGGGTGGTCGTCTTCAGAGATATACTGGACAATGCCTCATTCGCACCCATCGAGGTACTATCTCCATTATAAAACTAAGAAAATATATATTTTTTCTAAGCAAAAGAAAGTTTTAATAACACATTTAATAGTAAAAGAATGTGTTAATGTCGGTTTGAGTGATATTAGGATCTTAGCATATAATGTTATTTTTTAAGATGTCAGCGAAGTCTCCTTTGTATGTCCCTCATCAGATGTTAACAAAATAGGTCCGATTCAATGTCATTGAGAACAGTTTTTCTTATGTAATGTATGCAGAATTGCTCAAAGAGTTTGTACAATTAATTAACTGTACAGTAAAATTAATTATAGTTTGATACAATTCGTGGTGTCAACTTTTTTTTTATGCTAAACCGGGCAACCGAGCAGACGGCCTACCTGATGGAGGTAGGACCGGCGCCCATGGACATCCGCAGCATAGATTTGCAAATATGTTGCCACTCTTGATTAGGGCAGAGGGGGAGGAAAATTGGGAAAGGGAGGAAAAAGGGAAAGGGCAATCTTTAATTTAACATAAATATATAGTCGGTTTTCGTCTTCAATTATTTCGATTTAAGCATGACATCAGTGATTTTTTTATTATCATGCCATATTAGTTGTTCCTCACTCACTCACTCACTCACTCCTACCGGATACAAGTTTGTCAGCTACAGTGAATAAAAATTATGTTTTAATTTTTCATAACATATTTGCTGTCAGGTTTCAAACCAAGAGGAGTATGACGCTGTAATGGACACCTTCCCATACGACGGTGATGAGTTGGAGACCCAGCCGTTCCCGAGGAGGTGAGATTGATTGAGTTCTGGAAGTTTTTAGCAGTATCCAGAATAAGATGTACTATGTGCTGTGTCACTGATCCTCTGCTTATATGATTGCTGTTTTGATAATAATACATTTATGTATGTTAATTCTCTTCCAGCAGTCAGGTTGCTGGCCAATAATTTTAATAATTTCCAATATTATCCATGTTTAAACATATGTAATCTTTTTCAATTTAAACTTTTTTAATAATTCAGTCCAGGACGGGTCCATAGAAACTAATTCAGAGGTTTTATTGTTAAATAATCCATCCAACTCGGTTTGAAATCTTCTCAAATATTTTTTATATTTTTCCTTCACTCCAAAGATTTTAAACGCATAAACCTCACGTTTTAATAATTTTCTTTACATTAATTTGTCATAATTACACCAAAGAACAGCTCGGTGGTTCTAAACCCTTGGCCTATAACCAGGTTTCCGTTGAAATGTCAGTTCTAAAGCTCTAAACCAGCGTTTCCCAAAGTGGGCGATGACGCACCCTTGTGGACGCTGCAGGCCTAAGGGGGCGGCAAGAGACACAGAAAACAATGAGGGAGTTCTGTAGAGGCTGGAGGGTGGGTTTTTAATTTCCTTCAGCTAGGATAAGTTATAGTGGTTTTTCAGTAGGTGAAAAATTATTTATTCCCAAAGTGGACAGTACAAATAATAAGTTTGGGAACCCTTGCTCTAAACCTCGCTGGCAAGCTGGTTGCCATTGACTTGACTTCAATGAGGACCTACAAGCTGCGTACACCAGAAACGAATTGTCCGTATTCACAGCAGGTTCTCTTTCTACCAGGTTTCCGTTCACGTCACTGGTGCCAGCGGTATACGTCCAGGTCAAAGAGTTCATCTACGCCTGGCTGAAGTACTCTGCTGGCCTCGGCCTCGGAGGCGGCCGTAGGGCTGCGGCCGCGCGTCACTCCGCCTCGTTACTCCTCAGCCGCTCCTTCACTGGGTGTCTCTCGGCTCTGTTCAGACGACCCCTGCCGTTGACGCAGCTCGTGCAGGTGATTATGATTCTTATTGCGGGACTAAATAAGGTTTATAATTTATATGTATAGGTCGTGCAACACACATTGACAATACAATGGTGCTTGAAGCATGAACACAAGAATTAAGCGAAAATCTCCAAGCGGGAGCGGATTTATGTTACAAAATATGATTTAATAATATCTAAATACAAATCATACTAAGTCATTAGAAGATATCGATAAAATTTCGATAAAATTAAGATATATTTAGGCATTTCTATATAAAAATACTTAAATTATATATGCATCAGATATGATACAGTACAGAGCTCTTACAGAAGCTAGTGTCACAATACATAAACATTTAGGGCGTGTCAGTTTCCAATTAATCAATATAATGTAATTTCCAATGTGACAACTATAATTGTAGTACTCCGGCTCCATATTGTTAACATCAAATGTAAGTCAGTATCTGTATCTATATTCCAAACCTGGCAAGTCGCGGTGGGATTTTTCCGAGTTATATGTACTTTCTAGGAGTATTCAGACACCACTGACGGACGGTGAAGGAAAACATCGTGAGGAAACCTGGACTGATGTGATTAATGCTCTAACCTTCTCTACGTGAGAAGAGGCTTTTGCTTTAATTTTATTTATTTTGCCTTAATTAATTATAAACAAAATATACATATGAGTGTTCAAAATAATTAGAAAAGCAAACAGTTTGAAGTTATTTGTCAGGAAACTCGTAACGTTGGAAAATGGATAAACTAAAATGATTGTGCGTGGACTCCCTCCGCGCGGTAGCAGAGAACCTTCGTAAAGTTGGAATGACAACAGGAAGGGATAGAAATTGATTTTTAAGGATTTTTTTGTGTTTCTTTGAGACAAACTTTATTAAACATTACTTACAAGTCACTAGGGGTTGCCTTCGAGCGTTCGAGCGCCACGCATTCTGTCTCTCTCTCTCTCTCTCTGTCTCTTCATCCTCCCTCCCCCCCCAGGAGTTTGCAGCTTTGTTGGAAGTCGAATAAGAAGTTTCACTTCATTATACAGAAATGACATAAAATATTGGAGCAATAAAGGATTGATTATTTCAACTGGAAAAATACAATCAGAGCCTTGAAGTTAATAAAGGGTTATATACAGATTATGTTAATATAATATTGAATAGAAAATTAAGTTAATCAGTGGCCATAGACATAGACTGACTTATAAGTTAAAGTAGTTATTGGTTATAAAAATTAACAATTATGAGACGGATACGAGAGACACGAGGAAATGTTTAAGAGTTGTAAAAATGATATCAGAGCTCCTCTCACAATGTGCATCATACTGATTAATATATTATCTGTCACAGATCTCATAATTTTGGTTGAAATTAACCTTTCCAGTGGTGATTAAGGATGTATTTTGCATACCAGTTCAGGAAATAAACAAGTCTCTATGAAAATACCTTAAAAGTATTCTAAAAATGTCACTCGCCCCAAATATTTCTTCCTTTTATGGAGAGCAGTGATAAATGACCTATATTATGATAATTTTTTATATTATATTTATTTTGTATTTAGATAATCGTGGACACCCAATATTTGGAGGACGCTACATCCTTCTTGTATGAATTCATCAGCAACATAACTGGGTCAGAGCTCGTCACCACTCAGGTATGTTTGATCTACGTCACTTCCATCATGAACCATCATGTGATGACGTCATCAATCAAAAGTTTTGATGTCACAGTCATCACTACCTATCACCTCGACATCACCGCTAAGATACCACTCTCATCTCCACAGTACCCTTGCTATCGTTATTACCTCCAATGTCATTATATATCTTAGATAGGGGCCCCTTAAACCAACACGTGGGTCGCAAGTCCCAGGCACTGCGAATCCATTGAATGCTAAGAAGTTTCGTCTCCCCGCTGCTCACGTCGGCACCAAAATCATTACTATGTCATATCATTATCACAGCGGTGTTCGTGTTCGGTGATTATAGTCTATAACAATATTTTTCCTCCTAAGACCGCCGGCAGCATGTTCCAAGCCGCTAGAGACGACGCAGAGAAGCAGATATGTGAGAAATTAGAAAAGAAGGTTGACGAGTTCCTTGACCTCGAGAACTACGACTGGCTGTTAGGTGAGAGTTAACGCTGATGTCATAAACATCAAAGTTTGTTACGCTTCCACAGAAACTACCGGACGGATTCCGAGAAAACGTTACGTTAATGTAGCTTGGGTACCAGCGTGAGACAGGCTGTAACTTTTATCCAAATTCCGTATACTTTTCGTAGAAAGGTAATATAATTATAGTCACGTGACAGAGCTAGATGACGCCACATGTATTTATTGCAGTAAGCGTAATTATTTAACAACCCTTGTGCATGTTATGACCCAGTCGAGCCCAGCGGCCAGGCGTCGTCTTTCGTCACGGACATGCTGAGTTACCTGTCCGGCGTGCTCACGTCTTTGGAACAGCTGCCTCAGTTCGCTCGGTGAGGATCGTTCTGTCTCGTGCTTAACCGTCTTTAAATTGAGTATAATTTCGCCAATTAATAAGATCATGATAGCATGAATGAAACATATTTTTAAGGAAATTATTATTTTTTTGTAAATTTTTGATAAATATCTATTTTTTATACCCAATAGTGGTAACCTATTGTATGATCATTTTTTCCTCCATCACCCAGTGTGGCAGCAGTGCGTGCAGCAACCAACCGTATCGCAACCCGCCTCCGCAACCTGCTGCTGGAGCCGGGCGTGCGTCAGATATCTTCGGGTGCTCTGTATCAGCTGGACCTGGACGTCATACAATGCGAACAGTTCGCTGCCGCCGAGCCCGTTCCGGGTCTTAGAGAGGGCGAGCTTTTGGAACACTTCGCCAGTCTAAGGTGAGCTCAGTAGTTTATTACATTTCATATAAATGTATAAGAGATATATTCATATCAGAGACCATTAAATATAATGATATTTTGGTATTTAATTGACAATCGTATCACAAAGTTAGGTTTAATATTCTTAAGTTATAGTAAAATTTTATTGATTTTCTTTTTATAGACAGGCAAAGAGTATCTTAGCAAGCCGACTTCATTCAGCTTTCCCTTCATTTCTACCATTCATGATTCTTAAGGGTTACTTAATATTTTCTATACCAGCTGGCTTTTGTAGCGGTTACCGACCTAGTGAATTAAATATTACAGTTGTGATAATAATTCTATTGTTGCTCTCTTCTAGCTGAATCTCGTGATTACACAGTTAAAACAAATTTTTATGAAAGTATTGTTGATACATTTTTACATAGGGCGTACGTTTTGTCTTGTATTAGCACCTATAATATAAAAATGTCATTCTTAATTATAATTGGGGTGGCGGGTAGGAGTAGGGATTTTTAAATGAGTGATTTCTTGTAAAATTGCCTAGACAACTCCTGGACCTGATAACGGGCTGGGATTGGTCTTCTTATTTGCACGATGTTGGCATCGAGGGCGGGAAATACGCTCTCGTGACCCCGCGGGACGCCGCCACGCTTTTGGAGAAGCTTAAAGAAGCGGAACAGAAATCTTCCGTCTTTTCCGTTCTCAAGAAAAATGAGAGGGACAGAAGAAAATTACTCGACACCGTGCTGAAACAACTCAAACAACTTCAGAACCAAGATGGTTGATTTAAAAAAATATATCTATTTATGTTACTGTATCATTATTTATTCTGTAAATAAATTATTATAAATCAAAATTATAATCATTTCACAAATAATTTTAATATTAAACAGTCATAAATCACGTAACAGAAAATCGAGAGCAAACCTATAATTCATTCACGTGTTCAACCAATCGGAGATAACATGCAGGTGTGGATCGAGAGGTCAACTGTCAAAAATGATTAGTGCCATTGGTTGATTTGACATACACATTATATTAACCAATCACAGATCAGATTCCGATTTAAAAGCTAGGAAACAAACTTTATCTATAATTGTAAATGTCAAACTTCAACGTTTCCCGCGTTAACGTCTGTCACATTATTTTTAGGTGAATGCGATTCAAAACTATTACGAGAAGTCGGTTGCTTAACAATATTGACTTAACATGTCAAATCAATGTATTTATACATAAGGTTTTAATGCAATAGTTTTACTTTCATTTGAAAACCTGTAGGACTTATCACAAGCAACATGATAGCCTAACATTAGGTTTGACCCAAACAGATTTAGTGTTGCGAAAATCTAGATCAGATTGTATCGCTGAGCTTATAGATCGTGCTCCGCATTTAGTAGCAAGGTTATTTAATGACCTTATGTTACTTTATCGCGAATATACGGAGATGATTTATTGAATATTGTTTTGGACAAAATTGGGTATCTTCGATTTTGTGCAAAAAAAAATCGATGTAGGATCTAAATTTGAACATTAGAATAAAAGCTGACTACATATTGAGTTGTTTTGCGACGTTTAAAAATATTTATGTCACTAAATCATTGTTTGTGCCATAAAATATAAAACCTTGGACTAATGTAATGATACACAAAAAAAATAAATTGGATCAATGCGTGTCAAACCTTGTACAAAGATATAAATGTGGGCATAACATATGAATTCAATTAATATGATGCAACAAAAACCATTAGTATGTGGAAGTATGAAACGGAACTCTATTCAAGTTTAGCTAACCTCATATTAATAAAACATAATAAATAAAACCGAACACTTAAATGGGTCAAAGTCATTGAGTCACAGTGATCAAGTTTTTCACATAAATTTAAGATAACTCGCTCTAGTGCGGGTTAGGTCTTAGTTTTAAACATGACATTGGCAGAATATACGACACTTTGGCGTGAATTAAATGTGAATGTAACCATACTTTATGAAAATTTCTGTATGATTTCAATATCTCTATTATTTTAATTATTTTTGGCTTTGAAATATCAAAAGATGATAAAGACTGTCAATATATGTTAATTTGTCATGATAAATTAATTTTTTTTTCAGCCACTAAATTGTCGGGTATGTTATTATATAAAATTAATGTATAGTTTTAGAATTCTGCGTGGATATTTATTTTAGAATCAAATATAGTTTATTAATTGGATAGAGTGGGATGATAGTCTATGAATCACATAAGTTTTTGTTATCAATAGTTTCAAATGTCAAATTTCTGCAAAAAAGGTCTCCGTAAATTCAAAAAATAATTGAACGATTCCTGGCGATTGTTTTTAAAACTGCTTCGTGTTAAGCAGTTAAAAGTCATTGATATGTAGTAAAAACTTGAAAAACGTTACATACCTACGTTTCTTTTGTAGCAAGGATTTTGCATTATTCAACTATACACAAGTTTCATAGTCTTTCGTTTACAATGTTGGTATCGGAAAATATATGCGAACTTGTACTAAGGTGTCTCTATTTTCCATTTGGGTCGACGTATCAGTTATTGACAACCATGTACAGTAATTAAAGTCAGGTAGATTTTAAGAGTTATACTTATCAGGTGTCCTTTCGAACCTTTCTAGTTTATACGTGCTTACTTGACCTTATCTAAATTAGAGGTTTAAGAGGTCTAACCGTTTTACACATACCTAATATACACATTGTAATATATAAAGCCTACAATAATCAGTAATCTCCATTAAACAATAACCACAAATTAATAAATGATTTATATATCACTAATTGACTACACGTTTTAATGCATAATTTTTTTATATACGACACAAGGATATAATTTGTTTTTTATTTTTAATCCTGTGACACAGAGACCTTTAACTTGTCTTCCCGTCAACACGTTGCTGAAACTTAATTACCGCCAAATAAAATGAGGATAAAAAAATAAGCGAGTCACATCCTACGGGAACTAGTTTCATTTGAATTGGAATAAATCCAGCGTTTTACTTTTAAAGATATCTATTTTTTAATATTTAAACTGCTTTCAGAAGTGCTAGACCAAAAGTCGATCTGGTTTGGTATTTCTTTTCATACCTTTTGTTGTAACGCCACAAGATATTTTGATTAATAATAAAGTGTATAAAAAAGTTACACATTATGTACAATTTATATATATCAAACGCACGTATATTATTTCGGTTATTCTCAACTAACAACAAATAGACCATGTATTCTCCGACTCAATATCAATTTTCTACGATTATTATAATAAATAAGTGACGCTGATGTGGTTCCTAAACTTCGTGAGTGATAGCTATAATTCCACAAGTTAAGAGCTTTCTTACTTTTTATTTACGAACCTATGTTGATACTATTATTTGCGAAGATTTTTCGATGAAAAACTCTCAGCGTTGCGAATTAATTTCACGATTCTGACTCGTATTAAGGGTTACTTTACATTAGTACCAGTTTCAAACTATCGAAACAGGCTATACGAATATAACCAATATATAATTACGTTGAAACTGTTAGTGTTTAAGTAAACGGTAGAAACTAGTATGAGAGGACTATCTTAGGAACAAATAGTAGTAATATTTTAAATGCAAAAGTTTGTTCGTATCAACGTATGGATGTTCGTTTTTCGGCGCAAAAGCTCGTTAGTGGATTCTATAGAAACACTTCAGCAACTAAATTTAAACTTTAGCATAAATAATATCTGCAGTTTAATCCAAAATTTCAGGTAGTTTCTGTGGAATCACGTGATAGCAGTTATATTGCATGAGAACTCACATGGCATGGACTAAAGATGGCGCTTAAGTTAGTTAACTCATATTTATTTTAAAAGCTTATTTTTAATATAACTAATATTTTTCAGACATGCTACGCTTGCTTTATTTTTGTAAAAAAGTACATACTCTCGACAATGTGAATGTTCGCATCTCGTCTGCCCGTGGTCACGGTTGCTGAAAAGTAGCCGATACGACGGGAGTATGTAGTTTTTTACAAAAATAAAGCACGCGTAGTATATCCGAAAAATATTAGTTTCATTTATATGAATAAAATTCGCGAAAATCTTAGATCTTAATAGCTTATTTTTAACTTTTCTCTGAACCTCATTAGGAAATTCACATAGACAAAGTCACGGGCAGAACTAGTCAGCTATAAATTATCACAATTAACAAATGTCAAATTCCTATTGCACTGTAATTCGTCAAGTTGCTCATTTCCATAATCAACTGAGTCGCCTTAATCACCTTTTAACACTGAATATAAATTTTGTTTGATAAACAGAGACAGACGGATGTGATGGATTGTGTTTTAGCTAGATTAGCAAATAAGGGCATCAAAAACTATTAATTAGGAGACGTTTACATTTAAATTGTAAGACAAAGATCTTCAACATCCATACTTAATAATTCTGAAATAACATTTTTGTGTTACTTCTGCAAAAATTTTAAACTCAAAAAGTTTCTTGTAAAGAGTTGCTATATGAAAATATATATTATAAATTAATAAAAATTCTTTGAAGTTAATTTGATGCTATTCATTTATTAAAGGATCTTAACTGTTCCATAAAAGTGTCTAATAACGTCCGCCTAAACAAAGATAGATAAAGTTTGGTTTAATTAATAGTTAATAGTGTGTTCCCATGATTAAAGAAACCGTCTCTCATAACGCCTCCAATAGCGCCCCTGCACTCCGGGCTGGGGTCGGGCTGGTAACCCGGCCCCTGTGAAAGCCCGGCGTCGTCGGGGCGATCCTAATTGCCGGGATCGCCCCCTTTCTCCGAGGGAGTAAGTCCGGTCTTTGCCAGGACCGGCCAGTCGCTGGTGTGCCCTGTTGCTGACAGATCCGGGGTGCACCAACATAGCGGCCGATGGCTTTCGCAGTGGTTTTAGTGAGTAGGGGCCTGCCCAGGTCGAGTCTCACACATCCTCTCCGGCCCCACCAAGGCCGGTGAGACGGCTCGTAAAAAGAGTTTCCCTGCGTCATCAAAAAAAAAAAAAAAACCGTCTCTCATGTTGTACATAGAAAATAACATTTTTTGACAATACAATTCTCACGGAAGTGGGCGGTATTACTAGAGTAGGGTACTTGGAGAAGCTAATATTTTCGGACATACAACGTTTTTTATTATTTTAAACTACATACAACTACGCGTAGTATATCCAAAAATATTACTTTTATTTAAATGAATACTATCGAAAATCTTCGATATTTAAACTTTGAGACGATTTATTAAGGGTTAATTTTTAAACGTATTCCATACAATAAAAATATAACAATACAATCAAATATGAAAGCTGGCTTGCATTATTATTTTATTTTAAAACTATTTTAAATTTATTACACAGATAATAATATAGGCCTATACCTTGACTCCCAAACGCATGACATACAAGCAATGCTGTCATAGAATGCACATATTATATGCATATAGAATTATGCCATATAATTTAAACGGAGCTAATAACAGGTCATATATCACGCGTAACATTTAACTAAAATTAACATATAAATACAGATATTAGCGCCTTAAGCTGATATTCGGCGTGCTGTTTAATCTTATTAATTCTATTCTGGGTCAAGCCCACGTCGGTTTTGACAAATGGATATTCTATTATCTGATAGCGCGACCTCGGGGCGACGTGACTCGCACTGGATATGGTTTGAAATATTAATATGTAACGTTAATAAGATTTAAAAACTATTATAATATATTAGAGTCTCGATCTATCTTGATTTAGGATATGCTTGATACGGATCTGTCAAGAACATATGTTTTAGAACGTTCTGAAAAATATTTATAAGATTTTTAAACGTTTGTTTTGTATTTTATTAGATTGTAATGTAATAAAAATGTAAGGCATTACTAGGTAACACTTCTTTGAGTGATTTTGTGCTAAAACATGTAACCTTTGCGACTAATGGCCACATTTTTATATTAAGTCATTCTGTTTTTATATGGCAACTTTATTGAATGAGGTGTTTATGATATTTTCCTTTATATTTTAATTTAATTAATTTCTTAGAAAGAAGGTTAAGCTGTTAATTATAATAAAAACATTTTTTTATATTTGTAATGTAAGAAAATGCTATTTAAAATTACAATGCATTCGGATTTATATTCTAAAATTACTAAATCATTATTAATATGCTTTTCTTTGAGCGTTACGGCACTCGTTTTGCAGGATAAAAAACTTTTAATACTTATATTAAGCGAGATTCAATTATTAAATATATATTTTAAATGACGAATTTCAGATGCATAGATAAAATTAATTTAAACTTATACTAAGGGATCATTACAATATATATAATCCGAAATAAATTTAACAGCACAAAACTTAAATGTGAAGTATTGTAAAAAGTATTTTATACTTATTTAAAAAAAAATAATTAATATACACACATATAGTTATTAATTATCGAAAACTAAAAATATTTGTATCTATTTTTGAATATAGAATGGTCAATAGAGCGTAGGTAGGAGTGTCTTATTTATTATTGTTGAATTTTGTCTTATTTTATGAATTTTTAATCATTTAAACTTTTAGTAAGTTCGTAATTAAAACATTTAGTAATATTTTCGTTTAGTTAATAATTTATACTTAGATACGTAAGACTTATAATATATATCAAAGTGCTAACCGCTTGTACGTACTATATACCAAATGTCACTTAAAAGGAGTGGTTTGCTCTCAATATTTACTTTCCGATAAGCTACTGTTATGTAATAAGCAAATGCAATATATATTATTAAGGCGGACAAGTTTATTTCAGATCTATATGTAACATTAAAACAATGACAATCATTCGTTAGGTTTTAATTTTGATTAGGAAATGTTTTTTTGTAACATTGCAACAACATTTTGTACGTCCGTTTGAATGAAACTAATTACTACGCGATATTTTATTACGTTTAAAACTAAGTACTGCTTACGTTTCGGTTTCGACACGGGCTGACGAGGAGACAAAAAAGGATACTCGCGAAAGTCTTAGATCTCATAACATCTGATTGTTTTAAAATGGCCGCCGTTGTGAACATTGCTAATGCTTAAGCCTTAAGGTGTGATGTTTCAATGAAATTAATGACAAATTTTATAAATAAAGGATAATTTGTTGTGGAATTGAGACAGTTGGTAAAGATAGAAATATAAAGCTTCTAGAATTTACAGTAAATAAATTAAAAGCAGCTTCAAAGAAACCGGCGTTCACGGTAATTTTCGATTCCACAATGTTTGTAACTAATCCGATCAAATCAATTAGATTCTGGCATACCGCAGAAAATCTATGAGTACCTAATTACTACCTGAGTTTAATTTAGCATTTACCGTGATACTTTCAGTTTCAACGTTTATCATTTAAAAATTATCTTATCATAATCAGTAAGTGATTATTGAATGACTTTCAAAGCTCTTATGTTCGGTATGCTTAGTATAAGTTTGCATCGCCTCGTTACGAGCATTTACGTATCTTTAACAGTTCTCTTTCGTTGCACATCGCGCTTTATATAAGGTTTTTATCTATAAACATTCTAGACAAAAGCACTTAGCTGTGAATTGAACGTAATAGTATAAATATGTGAGTTAAAGGAGAGCTTTAATTCCTGTCCGTGAATAGTCTGTTGAAATGATTCATTGTAGTAAATGAGTCAATGCTTGATTCATTGATTAATATTTAAATAACTTGAACTGTTTTGCGTAATGAGTTTACATAGCTTTTAGATATGTCATCTGGATCACTAGTGACGTTTAAGACCTTTGTCTTCTTATTTCACATCTGTGTACAGTGAAACTTAGTTAAGTTGGTCCTGTTACCTGAATAAGTGTATATCTTGTATATATATGTAGGTATACTCTATAGATTCTTCACCGATGTCATAAATACTATTAGTATTTGTATTAAGTTTTCATTGTCACCCTACATATATTGCGTTAAAAGTTTTTTATTCATAAATCTTCGCATATTTTTGTTTGTCTGTATTTATAAGTAGGCATATGGTGAACACAGATATTTATTCATTTGTCACTAGCAAAGAAACGTTCAAAATTTAAAAACAGCACTGTAAACTTTTTCCCATAACGGCTTGTCAATAGCTTTGTTTTTAAACTTGATTGTTTTGATTTTTTTTCAGCCAGCAATATATTAGTGTCATATATATGTTTCACGTGGCTGAAGAGAGAGAGAGACAGAGAGAGAGAGAGAGAGAGCGAGATATGTTTACATACAGCTCTTAATAACTCAATTAACTGTTTGCTAACTCTGTAACATTCTTCCAATGAAATTCCGATCAGTTACACAAGGGTATCCCAGCTGTGATACACGAGGGGATCCTAGCTATTTATTATTTCACTCGAGCTTTCGGTTACCCCATAAAAACCGAAGGCAGACGAGAAGAAAGCGTTTGTCAGTTAGTCTTTTTATTTGTTATCTATCGCCAACGATTTCTTAACTGTTCGTCTATTGCTTTGGATGCTCCCAAAATGCGTAACTGTATCACGAGGTCTGGTAGTACGCTCAAATACACTCATACATTTTGACGAGAGAGTCCTTGGTGTGGGATAAATTCCAGTCATTTTCTCTTTTGAAATTATGATGTTTTTTAATTTCAATGGCCTCGCGTATAAGTATTGGTACTTACCTTCACGAGCGATGATCTGGGTTTTTTCGAATCGAATGTTGTGGCCTGATTTGTCCATTATGTGTTCCCACACTGCTGTCTTCGACGAGCGCCTATTTTTAATGTCTGAGACACGTTCCTTCACCCTTGTATCGATGCTCCTCTTTGTCCGTCCAATGTTTGACAAATCACAGTCACAATCAAGTTTGTATACACCCGCTTGCTGTCAAGAAATGGTACTCATAATTGATGTGAAAATTAGTCGCTCTTTGTGTGGTTATAAATTGTTTTAATACAAACCCTTCTCAAGATGTCACCTATTCTGTCAGTAACTCCTTTCACATATGGTAATATGACAGGTTGTCGGTCAACTGTCGGTGGTTTCAAGTGGGTCTTCCGTTGCTGGTGAGTCACGGTCAGGTTGTTATGGTAAGTGTATGCTTTACAAGCTGTAGCTCGGCCTCTATTTGACCAGCATCGCAATGATTTTGAGCCCTCAAAAACAAAGACTTGCTAATGGTATCTAACTGGCTAGGTCGGTGGTGTGATTTTCTGTCAAAATACCTGTCTCTTTGTGGGATTCTTATTATCAGTGTATCTCAAAATATTGTCACGATCCTTTACGACCAGTTATCAAAAAAAGCTAAAGAATTATTTGTCTATAATTATACAGTGAATTAAATTTAAGCATAAATTTAAGAAAAGGAGATGTTTAATTTTTATGTAATATCGTGAGGGTCTCATTTACATACCGCATATATATTTCAAGTTGGCGAGTGCATAGTTATTTAATTCTGTATTTCTGCGCTGCGGCGTCTTCCATACATACGAAGTTATCAGGAACAGGGTGGGAGATCGGTGAACTCATTGCAACTCCATCTGTGTTTGTAGAATTCATCTTTCCACATAGGGTAGACAGATGTTGGGCAATTTGACAACAGACAGTTAGGTAATAAGAAGTAACGTTGCGTATTCTGAAGTCATATTATTAAACATCCTAATTTCAATAGAGAATATGGGTAGCATATAGAATGTGGTCTAACACCTAATATACCCTAAACAAAAATATAAAGTCTTATGACCCCACAACTGGTATACCTCAGATTACAGTTAGTGCCTTTTTCGTGCATCCTTAGCAATGCTTGAGAAAGTTAACAAATACTTAGCAGTCACCAAACACAAAAAACAACATTAATCGACAGACTCCTTCATCTCGTTTGCTATGTGATAAGTTTTCTCTAGTGATTTGTAAACCATAATATTATTTATTAACAATATTGTGTACTAGCGAATTAGATATTGCAAATTTTATTAAGAATATTATGTATTAATGAAATAGGTGTATAATATGTAACTGGAACATTCTTAGGACATTACAGTGACTAAGAAATGATATAGAAACCAAGTTACAAAATGTCAACATACTACAATTTACATAAATTATTAACAGTCCGACTTGTATGTAATCTACGGTCATAGTTACAATTAAACGATATCGTCTAATAAGATTTTATTTGAATAAAATTTATAATGTCATTAAATTATTTCCCGGAAATTTGTATTTTAATGTTATATTTAGGAATTAAGATTTATCGAGACTCGATTTAGATTTAGCATTTTTTCTTTTTTTTTTTTTTAGGATAACGGCATGAGAGTAACTAAAATGTTGCTAGTGACAATAAACGCCATATGAAAGAATCTGATCAGGTTTAACGAAGGAGATTTTGTAACTTTTTAATTATTTTAAATGTAAGTAACGTAAGGATTACATTAATTGCCGGCGCCGTGATATATTTCTCGTTACCAATTTGCATATTTTACAAACATGATTGATAGGGTCAAGAGCGATATATGCGATGTCAATTATTATTACTCGAGTTTCGCGTACGAATTGGGTCACCTTACGCTTTTGAAAGTAGTCCATCGAGATTCCGTTGCAAAAAGTGAAATAAAGGCCGTTCTTGTCCCAAACTCAGACAATGTAACGATGGAAACATGTAACAGGAATATATATGTATATATGTAGGAATATATATGTACAGGAATATTTATAATTAAACTAATAGATCAATAATTATGACATGAATTATGCTGATGTTTGAGACAGGGATGAAGCTTTTAATCAATCTAGAAGAAGCCCTCTATAGTGTTATAAATCTGTTTTATAGATTGAATTAAATGCAAATATTTGCATTGAATTTATTACCAATATTCGTCTGGAACAGTGACTTAGCTACATGAACATAAACTCATCATACTACTGATAAACCACACCAGTGAGTTCGGTTATCGAGTAACAAAGACACATAGTAGCAAGCCTAGCTTTTTGAAGGGACCATTGTTTTACATGCCATAATCCTTTATAAGCCTTTAAATAACATTATTATATTATCTGACGAAATGTACTCACTTATTTTAAGTCTATGCTTATAACTCTTAAACATATGAATGGTCTAGAGTCTAGACCATTAAAGTAACAAATAAAAATAATTTCCTGTCCCACACTCTCTTGATAGAATTATCTCTATTTCTGTCTTTAAGACGATCCTAAGAACAGTACGTTTTTAACATGTCGGCGTACGGAGAGTAAGCAGTTTTTCAGTCATAAGTCTTCGCAAGTTAATTGAAACGCAGGTTATTGTGTAAGAAAAGGAGACTTTTGGTAAGTACTGTGAAAATACAAACTTATTACACACGCAATTTTTAAACACCCGTTAAACAGTGTATGTAGAAATATACCTCTCTTTTGGTAATTAGATGACAAACGTATTCTTGTTTTTTTGCGTAACTTTGTAAGAGAAGTTATCATTTTCTTTTATTATTTCTTATAAATTGATCGTGTAGTTTTAATTTAAGTTTTTAATTAACGATTGTTTTAAACCTTTAATCTATTTATAACATTATAATTTGCAAGAAGAACAATTAGAATTTCAATTACTCACTGGTCACTAACAAAGTAATATTAATAAAATGTAAGAGTTTAGAATCGCTTATATTAAAAATATATTTTAAAAAAGAGCAAGGAGGTCTAGTTCGATTTTTGAGAAAAATATCTCTAGACATGCTCCGTTGTAGATTCACATACTTACTTGATATCATACACAGTATTATACCCTTAATACTAGTTAGTTTCGTAAACTAAAGAAGGAAAGTTTACAGTTTTCCATTCATTTATACCTTAAAACTTTTACGCGAGAAGAATATATACAATTGCTATGTTATACAAATGAAAATTCTTTGTCTATTAAGTATTGAAATGAGTTAGTTTATTTCAAATTTTGTAGTTTTCGTTCGAGTCACATATTTCCATCCATTCATTCTTAAAAACTTTCGTAAAAATATCAATCAAATAAGACAAGTTAATTGATTTTAACTCAACCATCAAGGTCGGCGACGCATCCGCAAAACTATGTGGCGGATGTACTACCTCCATCAGGTAGGCCGTCTGCTCGTTTGCCACCTTTGGGACAAAAAAAAGAAGATCTCATTTTTGTATTCTTTAAAGCGCATTCGATTCCTCTTTTACGAAAAAGGTTTTAAGAATATTTTTTAAAGTTTAAATTTTAAAACATTTTCTCTGTTCGTTTCAACCTTTTGTGTATACAACTGGGTCATGTTGAAGTCGAAATGTCGACAGTACTGTCATCACTCACTTAAAAATTATGATTTCCCACTAAATTATTGTATACGTTATTTTTCTTTGTTTGTATACATATTAATGGTTATTAAGACTAATTTGTTATGGTGTAATAAATTTTTAGATTTAAAATAATGAAATAATTAACAAGAAACACGTCAAAATAGTTGTTTTGATGAGTTCACGATTTATTCTGACATTATAAACTTTTTTTTTGTTGTTTTTATACGCAGGGACTTACCCTGTTTGTGTTATTTTAGATTTAATAAAAGGATTACAATTTCCCTAGGTGATCTACCATTTTTTGCTGATTTAATGGTTGAAGTAACCCAAACTAGTTATTACTTTTTCTTCCATAAATAAACTTTCATCATATTTTCATCTTATTATTATGTGTATTTTAATAATAGTAGTTTAAAATTGTTCATCAACACCTCGTTTGTGTCAAATAAAATGAAATTGAAAAAGGAAATTAGTTTATATGTTAAATATCTTAATCTGTTCCTGTATCGATAATTTGAATATAAAAACATATATATATAATTAAATAAATTAAGGAAATCCTTCATTAAGACAAGATAATATAAAAATTAGCAGTTATTTTTGATAAACCTTTTTTAAATATTTAATAACAGGTCAGGCCAGCTGTTATGACAGTGGAAAAAATAATTTGTTTGAGAATTAAACACGTTAGAGGGCTTTCTTCAGTTCTCTGACTTTTGTTAACTTTTTGAACTGTTGATTTAAAATTAAATCTCAAGTTAAATACTCGTAATGTTGATATGTATGTAAAAAGACGTTTTATTGGGACAACTACATGTGGTATTCTAACAGAATGAGGAGTGACGTTTACAGTGTGCCTATAGACGGTCATTTTGAACGTTTTAAATAATCATATATTTTAATACATTAAAACTGTCGGTGTCGACATTGAACGCGCTTACTAAGGATTCTGATCAAGCGTCCGCCTCAACAGTTGATATAATATCTGAATATCTTTTTGTCGTTTCTGCAACTTTGAATAAGTTTTAAGATTACATTCCTTGTCTCGTAAATAAAGTGTTATATGTCGTCTCGGATAAATGTTTAATAAAATTCTCGTATATATCGCAACACATCAAAATGGAGGTTTTCAACATTCACGTAGCAAATATCAAGAACGGTCCTGACGCCTTATATGTGTTTGTTATTATTATTTTATTATAATTATTTATTTAATTATGTGTGTCGTGTTTTAGAACAAAATGAATAATCGCGCCTTATGGGGATTCATATTGTGTATATGAGATCAGAATTACATTAGAATTTTTGTATTTTGCCAAAAACTACATTCTTGAATTGGTTCACTTATTAACTTTTGAAATAGGATTTAAAAGGTTCCTATTTCAAAAAAAGCAATAAAGAAAATCACTTGATATATACAACCTTTGTGCTTAGAAACTTTTTGTTAGTTTTTTGAATAAAAACTATATGATTAATAGATATGTATATAAAAAAACTAGACGCAATGTATACATGATTTAGGTATTAAATTACTGTTTTTTTTTTTTATTTATTACACATACGTCGGTCTATGTTATAAGGAATTAGGTGATATAATATCTTTTTGTTTTATTTCAAATATAGTGATCGATTCAGTAATATAATGTGGTCACGTTATTAATATTAAAGTAAACCAGATAAGTCTACTTCAAACTCTTGACAGTCGTCTTTTCGCAACTTTTAGACGAAATATCTTTACGTGTTATCCCAGACGAGGATTACGTTATGTGCATTACGAAATATATACATAAAATATTGTTAAGTTTTATTTTATTTTATTATTTAAACAAAATATAAATGGAGAGATTAGCCTGTTTTATATTCACCAACATTTTTATCTTTATTTACGAGTAGAATTGTACACCATTTTTATATTTAAATATAATTATTTATTTCTACATAAACATTAGAACATAGATATATATATATATTTTTAATTAACAATTCTTCTGTCAGCTGTTTAGTTTTATGCTTATTCCTAGTTCACATTTATATACTACATACGAAGCGTTTTCCGTTTCTCATTCAATAGCTTACGTTAATACAGCACAAAGATATATAGCAGAAAAACTATTAACGCGCGGTGTGTAGTAATGTGATGACGCAAGCAAAATAGTCTCTGGTCATTTACATGAGCTGAACTCTATGCTCTATACTCTATAGATTGATCAAGAAATCAGAATACTAAAAACACGAGCTGCTATCTCAGGCGCTTTTTCTTATCTATTAGAACAAAATTAAATACTTAGTTACCGTAAATTAAAGTGTAAGTAAGTCGTCAACTTTATATAGGTTAATCCTTATAATAAGTGGACGAAAAAAAAAGTGACCTTATATTTTAAACGAGTTACACCGAGCTCTTTGTTTCATGACGTTAAACAATGGGTGGGCGGGACCGAGTTGTGATTTAAATTGAACATTATATAGCTGTATAATTATAGTACACAGTTTATATAAATTATAAGGCCTTTATAATATTTGCTGGTTAGTTATGAGAGTTATTATTGGTAAGTAGCATTTAAGTAATAATACTTCGATGTATTTATAAAAAGTAAAAACAAATTACTGAGTTCCTAAACGAATTTAACTATAATTATTATAATTTCTTAACAAAAACAGCTTTAAGAGTTATTAGAGTCACATAGAGTTATTAACATTAATTGAGTTACTGATGTGTTTGATGTGTATATGATTTTAATTAAATTTTTTCTTTATATAAATGAATGTTAACATATTTTTGAACTCCAAAACATAGACGATTTAAAACACATGGACGTCCATGCTGGTGCCTCTGTTCATATATATTTTTTTTTTATCATAATTTATTGAATATAAAATTAAACTGAACGATAAAACTCATTCAAAATTTATTAATTTTATGTTCGTTTATTGAGTTACGATCCAACATCAATTAATTTATATAAAATCAAAAATTTGATTTTTGTAAATATTTTTATTAATATAATATAATACTACATAATTTATTATCTCTAAGGAATTTGATTCTCCTTACGATGTTGACATTTCGATTCCCCTAATACGTACACTTTAGATATATTAATTTATGTATCTGTAACAATTTATTCGTATTGGGAAATTAATTTTGCATCTCATAAATGTTATACATCAATAATTTAATAAATTAACATACGTTTTATTTAACAAAAAATTGGATTTAAGTTTGATAAGTTTAAAAATTACATGTTATAATTAAATAAATACTTTTTCGATAATACTTAAAAATATACATTTAATATAACCTAGTTTACAAGAGCGTAATGTATAGTTGCGCTGAGATCTGTGCCGTCTAATTTGATAGTCTGAAAAAAAATATATAAAAAAAATATATTCGTTTTTACTTAGTAATTGTTATAGTTGAGAACATTCATATTATGTAACATCAATATAATAATAGGAAAATAATTATATCAACCTCTTAGGAATTAAAATACATTTCAAACATTTTTACCAGAGAAAAACGTACCTTTTTTTTTCTTGAATTCGTGTGCAATAAATAATAAGATATTTTCAATATTCTCAAAACATAACCATTAGTATACATAACTTTGTAATCTATCAGGTCCGATACCGAAATGTGTTGATGAAAATGTCTTTCAAAAAATTTATCAGCTCAAGAATATAATCATTACCGCAAAACTTATAACAGTCGGTATTTAGTTCAAAAACTCATAGTAAGGCAAAACGGATCTGTTGGACGTAATTTTATGAGATAACTATTAAATTTATTTACCATAACGACTCCATTTTCTTTGAATTCTCTTTTGAAATACGCTGTTCGTTCGTCCATTTTGATCACTTGATGTAAAATGCTGTCACCCTCGAGTCTGTATGTTATCTTTACCTGTAGAGACAAACATATTTTTTACAATTAAGTTTTGTTTAAGTCAAGTGCTAAGTACGTTAGGATAGCCTCCTCGTCCTGATAATGTTTATGAGTTGCAATGCTTTAAAATATATATTTTTTGTAAATCGAGTACATTTTTGTGCTTAAACTAAGTTAAGTAATTTGTACAAAAATATTTCATAAAGTAATATTATATATTAAACAGAATACATTGAGGTAAAATAATTACTATTGATAATATAGTATGTAGTTTTTATAGGGGTAGTATCTCTTTATTTCAATATATTATTTCCCTTTGATTGCGTTTTCCAGATTTATTTTATGCAAGTATCTTAAAATATCCTTCGGGAAAGCTAGCTTAAACTAAAATTTCATCAAAACCGGTTTGGAATTTTTAGGTAATGGACATACAGACACACAGAAATAATTTTTCGAGTACATGCAATAAATTTAACACGCAACCTTTTAATAGCGTTTCATATGTATATATATATAAAATGATTGTTTTAAATAATCGATTTTGGGATCATTATTGAAATATATTACGCGTAATTTACCTTGCGTTTTGATTGTTCATTGTGAAACGTTTATAAGTAAAAGTGGATTACAATGAATTTTGTTGAAATTTATATCAATATTAATATGAATACTAATAACGATATATTTTTTGTTGCTCAAAATCAAGCCTAAAAAGTTTCTTATATATTCCTTATTATTGTTCATGTTTTATAAGAATTCGTTTGTATTATTATTCTTCACGGCTTTAAATCTATATCTGGTATTGACAACGATAGGATAAGCATCTCAACTTTCCATCGTCATACGACAGACTGAGCATATAAAAAAATCAACATTGTAGTATTAACGTTGGTATTGTGTGATAAACGGAAAACGGTGCGTGCGTAGTGTGACAATGAAAACTTGTGCTAGGCACAGGTGATACTTTAATATAATATTTTTATGGTTTTATTGTCATAAAAATTACCATTTATGTAAACCTATTGATTATTTAATGGCAATTCTATGACCTACTAAGGCCTACTAAGTTCTTTTGATGGCTGCTACCCTTTTGTTGTGGAACTTGGAAGTACTGATTAGATCGGGGATATGACGAAAGTTATATGCTATACTTTCAGTTACCAAAGAATCTTTGCATAAAGTTATTGTAGCATTGTACACACTAATCTTTTATGATACACGTATGTGCAAATGTGTATATAGTTGTATGTACATACAACTTGTACTTTATATTGTTCACGAGCTTATAATCTTTTATTTATTTATTTATTTATTTATGTACCAAGAGTTACAAAATTAGTTACAAAAGAGAAGTGATGTACAAAGGATAACTTATCTCTAAAAAGAGATCTCTACCAGAAACCCTATTCATAAAGGAAACTAGAGAAAGCGTGGTGTAGGTACAATAAAAATAGAAAAGGAAAAAAAAAATAAAGAGATTTATATATTATATTATACAAAAATATATATAAAATAAAAGGAAATTTAAATATTATACATACATAGATATATCTATAAAATATATACATAAATATATACAAATAGTATAAATAAATAAACATTACATATCAGAAAGTGACAGAAGATGTCTCTTAAGTCGATGTTTAAATGCAGGTGCACTTGGACTCTCTTTGTAGACAGAAGATGGGAGTGAGTTCCAAAGTTGTGCACCCAGGACAGAGAAGGATTTACGGAAAAAAATTGTATTAAAGGAGGGGATATCAAGAGGATTTTGTGTAACACAAGAGCGATTAGGAAGAATTCTGGGGGAGGAAAATTTAAAACGCTCAAGTAGGTACGGGGGAGAAGAATGTTTGAATATATTGTACATTAGCGTTAAAACATGCATATTCCGGCGGAAGCGGATGGGGAGCCACTTTAACTTGCTGCGAAATTCAGAAATGTGGACGTATTTACGCAAGCCGAAAATAAAACGGATGCATAAATTCTGAAGCCGATCTAATTTATCGAGCAGCTCATCAGTTGTATAGTGGTACCTAGATAGGTAGCAAACATCACCGTAATCGAGTAAGGAAAGAGGAAGAGATTGTACGAGAATAATTTTCGTTTTAAAAGGAAGGAAGTTTTGCAGACGTTTAAGAGAATGTAGAGTATGGTGCATTCTACGGCTTACTTCGTTCACTTGAGCTGTCCACGACAAATGACAATCAATTAACAGTCCTAAGTTTTTAACCCGATCTAGAAATGGGATTCTGACCCCTTCGTACACTATACAGGGCAAGATGTCAAAATTAATTTTATTAAACATTTGCTTACTTCCAATTATAATAGCTTGTGATTTGTTTGGGTTCACTAGCATCTTTTGTTAACATGAGAGAGAAAAATAATTTACACGATATAGGAATTATATTAAACATTTTTTGTAATTTTTAAAAGGAACTCACTTTGCTGCCATCTTTCTTCTGCATTTCCTGTTCCTCTCCTAATTTGAAGACATGACTCAGGTGCTTCCCTTCGAATTCCAATTCCATGTGCAGTATGTTCCCATCGTTTATGGTGTACGTGACCAGTGGGGCTTTAGCTTTCAACATTTGCACTATGTCTTCATTTGGGTCTGTTGATCATATTATGTAATATATGACAAACAATATTACTGATATAATCATTCAATGTGTTTGAGGATGTATGGACGTTTATATTAGGATGTTTGTTGCTGTTTTACGCAAAATATACTAAACAGATTTTGATGAAAATATACAGTTATGTAGCTTAGTTATAGATTATTCCAAAATTTCGTATTGACATCACGATTAGGCCCATTTACCATTCGGTAAAATTTTTTGTGTATGAACTCGCGCAACGCAGACTATAGATGTCGCTGTCGGCTGGTTTATATATGGACTGTTAAAAACACTATTTATTTCTCAATGAGCCTAATTTCCTTGTCCACTCAGGCGAGGTCGAGGCAAAAACTAGTGTATGATATAATGTCAACGTCAAATTTTCAATAGAATGTGCTTCACGTTATCAGTTTATCACTTATCTAAAATTGATATAATTTGTTTTTATCTTTACTTTGCCATTTTATTTTTACTTAACTATCCGGCGATATTATGAATAAGAATGAAATAAATTTTTCATATTTCCAACCAGCTTTTGAGCGGGTTTTCGTTCGCGTGCATTTCAGAATTGTGTTTAGAGGTTTCGTATTAATGTGCCTAACGCAACAATTATTGTAAAAAATCCATACAAAAGTTAATTGTGTGTTTATTCAAAATATAATTGTATTCTAACTAACATTTTGCATTATCAAATAAAAAAACAGACAGCTGAAAGTTTTCTTTTCTTATCTATTACCACTTTAATAGTAATTCATATAACGATTAACTTATGAGAGGCTGAAAACCTCTTTTTATTTAGTTTCACAATGGAGACACGTCGTATGGATACAGTAGGTACTGTTGTGTCATTTTATTGGAAGTAAAATTTTATTACGGATTATATATTACATTGCCCAAACGTATGAGCCACATAGTATATTGCATTAAAATCTATTTAGTAATTTTTGCTTGAAAGAGAAATCCACACATTATATTTACTTTGATGAAATGAAAATCCATTATATTAAAAAAAAATATCGAAAACGTAACTCTTACGCAAAATGTGTCAAATCACCTACACTTATTGCTAGTGAATTGGTAAATTTTTCATGTTTTCGTTACAAGACAATGATAATGCAAGCGAGGTAATATGATCACACAAAATAAATCCACTCACTGGTCGCCGCTAGCACTTTGTCAATGTTTTCACATCGGATTCTCCTAAACTTCTTTCCAGAAAACCACATCACACGTATATAAAATATATTTTTCTACAAACACAGAGTATTTAGCGCTGTAGAAGCTAAAACATAATGTCTTGTAATACCTATTCCCTTAGATAAGATTGTATATAATGCTGTGTCATTGTAGATTCATTACTACTATAGATATAAATTTTATTATTACGTCTGTATTTACGTAAGATTATTTTTTACATGACTGTTTTCTGCATATCCACTTCCATACAAAACGTCATAAAATAATTAATGTCGAACTAGTAGACCGACAACGACGAGAAAGGTTTGTTTTATGACATTTTAATAATATACCTAAGTTATTATTAGGAATAATAATTTAATATATGTAATAGTTAGCGTTTGTGGAGGTAAACCAAGGTGTTTCTTTAAACTGGCTAATGAGGAAAAGGATTTCAATTTCCTTGTAATTGTAATGGTGGTTTCAAATGAGCTTAGATATTTGATACTGAACATGTCTTTGTTTCTGTGATAAAAGAATAAATCCTTTTTGTGTATTCGAATGAGATCCGTTATGTATGCTTTAAGGCTCAAGAATAATCTGTCGTATATCTTCTACAAAATCTTAGAATGAAAATAATAATTGGAAATTTTTTTAAATTCATTTTGGTAGGTGTGATAGCCTTTTTTGATTAGCTTTCATTACCTCACTCAACCCTTGAGATTGTTAAATTATCATGATCGATAAACAAGCAGAGAAAAAATTGCAAACATATTCACCTCCGAATCTTATATTCTGTGCAGAACTTTAAAGTTAAAATATATTTTTTCTAAGTATAGTCAGAATTAAGTAGTATTAGTTTGGTAGTTGTATAACCTCACTGCGGAGCGTTTTCAGTTTTGAATGTAGGCTACATTGTTACGTGTGAATATTGATGAATGAAAGGCTGCTAATAGTCTGTATGCAGTGTGATTGTGCTAGCATATGGTGAGGTATTGTATTGTTACGATAAGTTACCCTATATTGATTAAGTTAAGTCCGAAAATGCTTATATAGTTTTTTATAGACAGATATCCAAGATGAAAACTCAAATTATTTGAAAAATGAAATAGTTTCTATCATCAGTATCTTATGTAAGATTTTTTTGATCCTGCGCTATTGTTATGACAAAAAGGAATCTTTTGATTATTCCAATAGTATAGCTATTTTTTAAACAATAAATATTTTTTAAACAATAAAAACAATGATTGCATTCAACATTTATAAATACACACACATGCGCAGACACGCACACAAAAACTTTTTCATCTATAATAGTATTAGAAAAAAAACTAGACTACTATTTTTAGATATGTATAGCTTAAGAGAATTATCAGACGTAAGTCGTTTACGATCATTATGTATAAACACAGGCAATAACAACTCATAAACAAAAATATTATTTTAAAAGACAGTTTCATAAAAGCCCTTGAGTTTAACGATATTCTTAAAACATAACGATAAGTCACTGACACATGTAATGTGTAACATTACTTAGATGTGAAGTCATTTTATAATCCTTATATATATATATATATATTTATATATATTTTTATTATATATATATTTATATATATATTTAATTATATATATATATATATATATATATATATATATATATATATATATATAATTCTACTGTACGTGTATGTTACTGAACTCTTCCTAAACAGCTGGTTCGATTTGTTTGATTTTTTTTGTACGCCTTTGGGTAAAACTTCAGATGGTTCAGATTTACAAATCAGCCTGGCAGATGGCGCTGCAAGCACTAGGATATTTAAAATGAAAATTCTTTAACGTAGATTACTATATGTATTGATTTAAAACTCTTTACACATTTCTCTCTGACGTTAACGCGGACGGAGTCGAGGCTAAAAACTAGCAAGATAATAAATATTTTAATACAGTTTTTAATTATGTATATATTGATCTATGATGCAGCTGACTTTTCTATTTATATTATTTTTCGTGCATTTGAATATAAATTGTTTTGTTTTATTATATCCTGGTACATATATTCATGAGCTGGCGGTATTGATTCATAAAAATCTTTATATTTTAATCAAATTATTATAATTTTATATATATATATATCGAACTATAAGTCGGGGTAAGGGTACTAAATGATCAGGAACATTAAATTCCATACACTGCGTGCAATTTATCCGGACAAAGCCCTGGTAATCCGTCACTCCTTGTAGCCATGGTGTATCATCTATTATTGTACAGACTGTTGACAATCTTCGCTAATGTGTGTATGTTTCAACAAGTTATAAGTTGTACACACCACAGCTGTTGCGCTCAACTCGTACGGCATTGTCTTCATTCTAATTGCTTTATTCAAATTTGACTACATATGATGGAGGTAGCTGTGGTTTGTCCTTCGGGGTACATATATATAAAATTTTGTACCCTTTTAGTTCAACAATACAAATTTGTGATTATTTACAGACAGTTTTATAAACACTTAACAATATTTTAAATTAACAACCTTTTTGTAATGCCCAAGTGTTGGCGTGTGTATATATATATGGGGTCTAGTGTAGTGATTTTAATCTAATATCTAACCATTCGTTGACTAAAGAAATGTTGGTTAGGAAAGTATTAAATAAAGTATATAAATTAACTATTAATAATTGAAGGATGACGTTTTTTCAAGATTTTTATTTATTTATTCTCCTTTTGAACATAAATTGGAGTTACTTATTACACGCTGTGGTGCTGTGTTAGTCTGGTTACTTTCCCTTCATTATGGCTTTGACAGTGAAAAAATATCCCTGGCATATCATATCGGACAACGGATGTGAATCTGAGGAAAGAGATTAGGCGATAGTATTCATTACATAAGACGTAGCTATAGTAATTAATTTACTAACATTCATTATTTCTGATAGGGATAGGATAGGATAGATATTATTCAAATGATTTTTAAACTGTTTAACATAAAGTGAAAACGTATAAATATTTGAAATTATAATCTGTGGTTGTTTAAAAGTTCCTCAGTTAATGTTTTTATGAGTCTATTTAAATGTTCTATCACATCTATTATGGAGTCATGCGATACCATTGTTTAGTTAATGTCAAGGACTATGGGAATAGGATGTGATCGTATCAGAGTACAACCCAAATAATAAAATTTCATTCAGTGAAACTGATTTAATATAAACAGTTCTAGACCTTTCATAGTTATCCTGTTTAAAGAAATATGTTTTATGTTTTGAATAAATGATATATTTTAGATCTCCCTTAATACACAAAAGATGTTAAGTGATGATTCCTAAGATTTTCGTGTACATATTTAAATGAAACTATTTCAGGAAAGAAAATTCGATACTAATGTTGCTCTATATTAAAGCCTATATCTTTAACGATTGCAGTTAACTTAATTCTCACAAACCTATTACAAGCAAATTTCATTGAGACGCGTTTTTTATGTGTATTTGCACCGGCACGTTACATACGAAGCGTTTATCGTTTTCCCGCCAAAATCGCATAGCTAATATTACAAGATGCTAAGATTTATAGGAGACAAACTGTTAACTATCAGTATATAGTGTGCCTATACAAACTTGGGGTAAGCATGCAGAACATATTTTTTATGTAGTAACATTATCCTTAACGTAGCATAAAAAGTATTCTGAAGGGATGTTATTTGGAAAGGCTTCCATAGGTAAATACAGATAAGACGAGTTATTCAGCTGTTCAACTTTTATAATTTGAATTTAGAATTATTTGATTACAAATTCTCGAATTTTCTATAATTAATTTATTTATGTACCAATCGAAACAATAAGGAAACTACACTCATGTTCAAATGTATTACAATATTTATATTAGTAGAAACCGCTCTGATTGGCTAAGCCATTTCTGATATTAGTGCCTACAGACAAACATACTAACAATTAGGTGGAAAAAGTAACATAATATTTTTCTTATAAACCCTCCATACACAGACAGCGATCAGTATTTATTTTATTAAACGCGCACATTCTGAAATGAGTTAAGAAAACCAAGTAAAAGTAAGTATTGGTCTTATTCAATCAGTTTTCTGTTCGTTTCTTAGAATATTTAATTATTGTGAAGATTGAATCTGAAATTCACCGATTTTACGGAACCCTTATATCAGATGTCCATTTTAAAGAATTGACTTATATTGGTTTGTCAGTAAAATTACAACTGAGTTTAGAGTATGAGAACTTACAGTCACACTATGACTAATAAGTTATTACGTATTTATTCTTACTTAAGGTAAGCGTGTTTAATTTGATATAATTTGAGTTTATTCCGCTTCCAATTATAAAACCTGTTAATTGCAGCAAGTTTGACATCTACCCGTCATTTTATCGACATCAAAAGAGGAGGAGGTTTACAATTCGTCTTTATTTTTATATGTTTCGTTCGTTTCGTTTCGTTGTCAGCTATGTTTAAATTTCATATTGTTATGAGATTAGATACATATGTAAATATAAGGCGCTTCGTCTGCGCGTTGATCCGATGCTGGTCAATGTGCATCCGGGTATCTGAGAAGCAGCCTTCGACCGTGGCATACCGTTATGATACTTACTGATCCAATATCAAGTTCTTTGCGGCCACAGCGTTTCCATATCATCCCGGGTCAGGAGTTACCTGTGACATATAGATTTAAGACTTTTCTTTTATATTATAGAATATTGATGTGCTGTTAAGATACTGTTGAGATATCATCAACGCAATGCTTGCTCATTTTTATAGTAAATGCTACTAGCCCTAGTGCTACTGTATTCGGTAGCTGAACGAGTATTGCACTTAAGCATAGATAAGAAAAATATTCCGTTTATTACGACACGTAACTAGAACGACATGAAAGTATTCTTGACAGTGCCCCCAGCTCTAGTTCGGTCGGTGAGCGCGCGACCTTGTCACCGTGAGGGCGGGGGCGCCTATGTTTGCGGCCGACCACGGGGACTTCGCCACTCGTACTGCGGTTATCAGCCGACGAACGCGCTCGGAACGATATGACAGTTTAATTTTTTTGGATTTAAAACCGATATGTCATACTAATTTCATTTCAATCATGTGGCTTTGGTTGCTCTGTGCGGCTGCGGCCGTGTACTCCGCGGAGGGCGCAGGCCCGGGCGCCGCCCGCCTCGTTTGTTATGTCGAGGGCGCGCGCGCATCTGATGTATCTGAGTGCACGCACCTCGTGTACGCCGGCGACTCTAGAGGTGAGGCACTGGACGATCTGCTGAAGGACTACAGGAAAAATAACCCAAGGATCAAGATCATCCTGCGCGTCAACGAAGGAGATAAGGTATGTTCATTTAGTGATTAGATGATTTCGTATTAATCTCGCCACTTACAGTCAAAGACCATTTTCTTCGTTAAAATATTTATTTTTTTTTTCTATTACATTAATAATTTAATAAAATGACGATTAATAGTTCTTTAATAAAAAATAAAAATGTTTTGAACTATGAAATAAGATCAGTTAAATGTTTTTTTATTCAAAATATTCAATATTAAATAAAATTAGAATACAGTCACGAATATGTTTTTACTTTATGATGTGTTTTAATTTTTTTACACGTTAGCACTAGTGTTAACAAACAACTTTACGCGAAAAAATATTTTCAAAATATCGTTCAAATTAAAAGTCTATACAAAATCGTTATTTTAAAAAAATACGGGTCGATTTGGGAAATTTATGCTTCAAAGTAGGCATAAGTGATGGCCGTGAAACAAAATCAATTTTTGTGTACCTTTTTATGTACCTAAAATAGAGTATTTTAGGTACATAAAAAGGTTTTATAGTAAACTAGCTAGAAGCCACGCCTGTCTTGCATGGCAGTAATGAACGCACACCTTTGTTTTAAAAACTTACTTTCGCTACAGTTTTACTATGTATGTTGAGTTTTTATTCTTCTAACGTGCATTTGTAATGTTAATTGAACAGTCTCACAGATTTTTAATTGAAATCCTTTAACAACACTATTATACATATAGGATATAGAAAAAAAGTATGTCTTTCATAATCGTTTTAGTGATATTGATTCATTATCCTGTATATTTTGTTACTTTGAATTAACGGAAAGTTTAAAATATTTAACCGGCGCTAAATGCCCTCATTGTTAGTTTCTTTCAGATGCTAATCAGTGACGAGGTTCGTTATTGCACAATGCACTTTCCACCTGAGTAGTGTTCGGCGTTTTAATTGTCTCGTTTATTATTTTAAGACAAATCCATAAAAGTATAACTTTATGTTTTTTTTACCATACAAGGCAACAATTTCTGTTATACAGCTTTGGTTGCGTTAGATTATTGTGGAATATAAATAAAAACCTTCGCTACAAAGTCCTACGTATGTTTTTGCTTTATATGAAATAGGTTCGTTGTAATTATTTGTTGTTGTAAAGTGGGCACATACTGCTATGACTCACATATTTTGGTCTCTTACATAGTCGAGGACTTTTCGAGCTATGGTCATGTTAATTATATTTTTCATTATGAAAATCGCATCCAAAATTGTTGAGTAATATTTTTTTATTCAGTATATGAATTATTACATTTACTTAATAAATAATTTCGTAGCGACATCGTGAAATCCTTTCACATATTTTATGATATATTTATTAACAAAAATAAAGTTACTGCATAAATCTTTCAATATTTAGATTCATAAAACAGTTGAGAAACATGGCAACACTTTAAAAACTTTGATTGTAATTTTTGGACCTTAGGAAAAAAAAATTAAATTAAGAATACTAAATTTTAAAAATAATCTCATGAATTTGTATTCCTTTTTAACATTCCAGATGAAATTTAAGTTCAGAATATTATAACGCCATAATTCATTGTATTTTTTTTTTTATTTGAGCTATAAAAATTCTTAAAAAACACAACAAAGTAACAATTTGACACCAGGACTTAAGAAGGTCGCTTCTATAAATAGTTATTGCTTTGAACTCTAACAGGTACTAACCGCAAGAAGCGCATTCCTGAATCATAAAAATAAAAATGTCCTTTTAACAAGAAAGCATATTAAAAAAATTTGAAATATTTATACATAGGGTATTTTAATTTTCGTGTATTAGTAAAGGACATTATTGTGACAGAATAAAAAATAGAGTGAGTAAAATATATCATAAAATATCCGCATGATTAATTTTAATTTAAATCTCTCTTGTGGATTCACGAGCGCCCGAAAACAGCTGTTGCATTACGCAAAAAAAAAAAGTTCTCCCTGTTAATCCACTTACCGCTTGCAGAACACTTTTCAATCTTTTGTATTTTTAAGTACTTAAAGTGTCAATTGCGTAACTCGTTGCGAAACAGTGACTCAGAGATGCTTTACATTTCTCCAAGCTCCCAATATTATCTCATTTTAAAATCCTTTGTTTGTTAACTGTGATTTTGTAACTTCTAGTTCTTGTATAACTTTTCACCACAAATCTTTTATTTATTAATAGACGTATAAATAAGTGAAGACGATATTGTTTTTGTTATTATTTTTTTTAATTTTTATTAGTCTATACGAAGTGTTGAGAAACAAGAAAGCTTTTTTCGTTTCTTTGTTTTTAATTGGATATCCGAATTTATAACCATATCCCTTTAATAGGTTTATATCAAAACTATAGTAAAAATACTGCTCTTTAAAAATTAGCACGACTTTGATTTTATTGATGCCAGTACAACTATAGCCGATGAGATAATAAAAATTAATTCCCTATCAGGCTGACAGCTGTGTCAGTCATATTTGGTGGTGGCGTACTCGCTGGCCGTGGAGAAAATGTTATTAAAAAATATGTTTTTAGAACTTACTTACTGTTTTGAATCATTTCTATTAAAAATATTTTTTTTTTTCTTTGTTGTTAGAGTCCTTTTGGATGATACAAAAAAAAGAATTTATTGACTTACGATTTCATTAATTTATCAATTTCTCTATAACTATTCATATATTGCTATGATATTAATACGCATAAAATAACATGAAGGAAAATTACTAGATGGGTTTTTATATCCGCCTTATATTATAATTATCAATTCAGACAAGGATCTTAAAAATGACCTAAAATTTTAGAACTTTTTTTTTTACTATATTTAAATTTTCAAAGTTGTCAAGTTTTTTATTCGGAAAATAGATATTGAAAAATAATAACATATGTAAGTGTAACGTCAAAAAACATAATAGTAACAATTTTCAATAAAAACTTTTATTCCATCAGGAAGCTGTTAAAAGCTTATTTTAAAATACATAAGTAATAAGTGTCATGACACAAATATGTTTTATTAATGACTCTTAAGTTATGTATATCCGTGTTAAAAAAATATGAAACTATTAAGAAAATAATTATTCAATAATCATAAACTGTTTTCAGAATTAATAGTTATCTATACAAGCCCAGTCTTAACTAATGGAAACTTTTAATATAGATATAGTTTAACTTAATGTAAAATTTTAAATTTTACAAAAGCTTAAACTATACCGAACTTTTTGTTGTCAATATGAAAACAATACCGTGATTAATAATCTGGACGCGAACAGTTTAAAATGATTCATTTACTCTATGAATCTGTCTCTGTCAGTGTGTCAAGGCCGCCATAATTGACGGCTGTCAAAACAGCTCTCCTTTTAATCGGAATGCAGTCTCTTGTTATGTCATTGAGGTTTTAATGTCAACAAAGATTGTACCTACTCGAAAGCCATAGAGAAAAGAAAAAAAAATGTACTCCAAAACTTATAAATAAATAGTCACAAAAAAAAAGTTATTAAACGGTAAATTTCTCATAAAATAATTTTAACTTAATAATATTTTTTTAAGTATATCAAAAATATATTTTTTTGATGTGCACATTCTGTACGTACCTGGTGTTCGTGTATTGTGAAAGAAAAGTACAGATAATTTTAAATGATTGCATGCAGATATTATTTATTACATAAATTTTGGTAATATAAATATTAAGTAGGGGCAATTTTTTATAAAATTATTCCAAAGAAACAGTGCGAGTTTGATTAAATCAATGTGGTTGGGCCATATTTGGTTTTACACGACAACATTGATTCTAGTAATTAAAAGGTTTTAACGATGTAAATAAATTTCAGTTACAAATAATTTTATTCATAAGATTTAATTGTGAAAGCAAATTCTAAAAGTCAGAACGCAAAAAACATCCTCTATGTCACAAACACCAATTCACTACACGGAGATATATAACGATCTTGATTATAAATATGAAAGATTTTATAATTATTGGCTTTATATAATACTTGAAAAGGCTATAGCTGACATCATTATTGAAAGCATAAATTAATTAAGTATGAAATTATCAAATTTTATGACACGTTGCATAAACGATAAGTCAAAATAATTTTGAAAGGAGCGACTAATTTGATCGACATTCATCTCATAAAATATATTGTAAAGTATAAACATACTTAAATCGGTTTAGATAAAGTCATTATAGTGTTGCAACATAGTCCTATATGTATTTCATGCTTGCAAATTACAAAATGCTCGAATTTATCTACATATCCCTAAACCAGTTCCAGACATCGATAAATCTACTTGCGAAATTGCTTACAACACTATTCTATGGAATTAATGATCTGAATATGACGTAAGACAATGCACGTGGTTTACAAAATAAATTTAAAATAATAATTAATACGTGATTTATTTATTTTTTTAATCTATATTTAGGATTTTTTAATATTCAAGGTAAAAACCGCGTTCGTGTTTATTTATCGTATTTATTTTTATATAACCTTTTTAGATTTTTTAGATATATATATATATATATATCTAAAAAATATATATATATATCTAAAAAATCTAAAATCTATATATATATATATATATATATATATATATGCATATGCATTGTCACACGACTGCACGACATCGGAAACGTTAACAGTTTTATAGTATTAACGGGAAATTGGAATAGTTGATTAATGGAATGAGTGAGAAACGAGAAACACCGCGTATGATGCAAAACTTGTGTTAAGCATATTCAAACATTTTTTGTTTCATTAATGCTAAAATAATTATTTTAAAGGAAGCTTATATGTATTTACCATATATTTTATTTCTTTTGTCGACGACTGGTTTAATTAAGGCAAAAACATTATCAGCTCCTAATTTTAGTTTAAGACGTCTAAAACTTTTTTTTTAATCTGCAATAAATATAATCTGTTGAATAAAAGAAGACATCACCTGTAGTAATTTTTTAAATATATTTTAAGGTTCAAAATTTACTAAGGAGCTCTTAAAACTGGTCCTCATTTATTTGGCGAGCATTATGTTTTCCGTTATTGAGCCATTCTTGAGTAAAAAAAAATTGTTAACAAACATTATTATCTCGACGTGACACAATTTACAACTATAAATTCAGTTTCTAAATGACTACTAATTATTTTTCGATACACGTTTTAAAATAAATGAGGTATAAATATTCGAATATAATTAAATTCATATTGTCAATATTCTTACATGACAGATTTCTTTCTTAATGAGTTCGATCATCAATTTTTTTTTAATTGCTTAAATATATACATCCACATTGTGACTTGCCTGTAATAACTTCCTTAACATAGTTCTATGTCAACCTTCTTTTTTCGTACTCTTTGGTAAGTTTGAAATTATACTCTATTATAAAGCCTATTACTGACAAACATTTAATGTCCTATTTAAAACAATAATCTTATTTTTAATTATGTTCTTTTAATATACTTGTTGAATAAGGTATAATGACTTTTTTCTAGATGAGAAATTGATGTATATGTCAAATGAAAATAAGACTGTACCAGTATGAAAATTATGTCTCAAAGGAGAATATCCGATCGGAGGTCGCAATTACGATCTGATCTTAAAATTCATGTCCAATGACCCTAGTTTGTACCACAAATCTGCAGTAGTAATTTTTAAATTATGTAAAAAAGCAAAGGGATAAATCAAAACAGAAATTTGATATATGATTTTTAGTTTAACCTGTTCCAAAATAATAATGAAAAATAAAACTAACTCTTTTTTATTCTTTTGGTTATTTGATGATTTCACTAACATCTTGAAATTCGACCCTCGGACGAAATATCAAAAGTCGATGAAGCGGAACGCCTTGGCAGCCAAGCATTGATCCATTTATGTACCAATGTGTAATATATAATATACAAGTTACATTAAATAATATCACATAAATATACTGGCCGCACCTAATCCCTCGCGGGCTACATTCTTTGACATATTCACATCAGTTTCCAAGACATTCTAATAAAATCTATCTTATAAAACAACATTTTTAATATCCTTAAGTCGAAGCTAGTAACAACATTGTAAAATGCAAATGTTCGAACAATATCAATTCAATGGACGCGACTTTACATTTAGTACGTTATTATAGTTAAATATTATTACTGATCCTTTAAGATAAACGGCCAATTGATTATTGTTTTATTATAATTATAATATTTTCTTTAAATGCATAATATATATTTCATTATATATACTAATAATCTTTATGAACATTTGATTTATTCCCACCAAAGTTTAAGTAAAAATCCACTAAAAGTTTTCCATAATTTATGTGTATCAGTAGATTTACCAAAAATGAGATAATTGCTTTAAACTTTTCTCCGTAAACTCAATCTATAGAAATGTCAACAGCATTCTTGTGTTACTGTAATTTTTGACATTTTGTTTGACAGCGTCATGAGACGGCTCGCAGTATCCTGTCCAGTCAAAACTTTAAGTTTATTTGGATTATTATTTACTTATTTTGTGTGTTGTTCTAGATAGTGGTACAAATTTTAATGGACTCTATAAAAAACTACAATTTATTTCATATATCATCCGGGCTGTATATTCAAAAGTATAATACTCGTTACAATAAACAATAAATTGACTTTTTCAAAATATTCCATAGATTTATTTTTAATAAGGTCGTAGTTAAATTAAAAAAAAAACTTATAAGTTGCCAGTCCGTTCCGGTAGCGATGTAACAGAATTTGATATTTGCATTTTTTATTGACGTTGCATTAGAATGTGTATAAATGTTGTTATTATTCTAATACGCGACATCTTGTATAAGAATCGTGACCCGTGGTGTATATAACGTGAGATATAAATAAACACTAATTCAAGAATTTTACTGTTCAAATAAGTGCACAGATACCGAATACCTTTTAATCATATTCCTTTGAGTAAGCCTAAACATTGATAATAAAAATAGCTTTAATAAATTGTAATCAAATATTTATAAGTATTGATAAAGGAACGCCTTAAGGTATTTTCTGAAAATAAGGTTACGTTAGCTTTATACAGATAAGATTAAAGTTAAAATTGTACTTAAAATGTTTTATCACAATCTAAACCATTTTGTTACATATAAGAGTAATATATTCTCGAATGAGGTCGAAGGCTAAAAGCTAAAACTATACAATACATAACAATTATACACCTATGTCGCATATGTGTCGCAATGTTCGTATGCAAATGAAATTCACGCTCAGATATGCTTTATATGTTAACTCTTATAGCTAACGAGTTCGAAGGGTTTAAGTAAACCCATTACCAAGGCGATTTATTTGATCTATTACTACGTAAATACAGTATAGATTTATTAATTAAAATGAACGTTTAAATTAAAATTATATATTACTTACCCATAAAATAAATGCTTTAAGTCCAGTGGAAGTAGCACCTATTATTTTTATTTTACAGATTAGGAAGACATAATAAATTTAAATGAAACTAGTATTTTTCGGATTTACTACGCGGATTCTATTATTTAAAAACTACATAATCCCGACGTTTCGGTTACTTTGCAGCAACCGTGATCACGGGCAGACGAGGTGAGGTGTGTGTCACACACCTCGTCTGCCCGTGATCACGGTTGCTGCAAAGTAACCGAAACGTCGGGATTATGTAGTTTTTAAATAATAGAATCCGCGTAGTAAATCCGAAAAATACTAGTTTCATTTAAATGAATACTCGCGAAAATCTTAGAAGACATAATAAATATTCCATATTTAAATATTTGAAATTTGATAGAATTCATGTTTTCGGAGTCGTCAATATTCAGCCATACATATATGTTCATAAACTAAAAGTGGACAAATATTACTAGATTATTATAAAAAAAGGCTTTAATCCATTGATTATTGAATGTTAATACTCTTTCGTGTTTTCTCCACAAAGTATGTAAAATTATAATTCGTTCAACTAATAAAAAAGCTGACATTGGCAAAATATTTCGCAATTTCCGTGTGAATGATGTCATATAATAAAAATGTTCATATAGTATAACACATATATAGTAATGACAACAGACTAGAAAAATTAAGAAAAAAATATAGTGTTTAAAAATTACTTAGACGATAAATAATATTAATATATTTAATGGGATCTAAGACTTTCGCGAGTATTCATTTAAATGAAACTAATATTTTCGGATTACTTTTAAAAACTACATACTCCCGACGTTTCGGTTGCTGAAAAGTAATATACTTTATATCGACAAATTAATTAATTTAAATTAATATATTTTATATCAACATTGACTAAAAGTAATTTAGCTAAGTGTCTTAGAGTGATTGATAAGGCTGATCTCCTTTCTCGGCTGTTCGGGTTATACAGTAGTTAAAGCAATTACTAATAATGACCTGTGTACACTTTGTATGTATTTCAACTATACTATATTTTTTACTTAAATTTTATATTATTATTGATATTAATTACACGTGAAATATAATAAAGAAGGAACAATTAAGTATAATTTTTAATTAAAATAGTAAGTTGGAGCAAATTGCAAAGGAATAGTAGAAAAAAATAAATAAAAAAATAATACGTATGTTTGATGGGAACAGTAAGGAGATAGTGATGCGATTGACAGTTGACAGTCAAAGATTATTTGGCTCATTATTTTTTTATATGTGTACTTAGCATATAGGAAATTAAAATAGAACTCTATAAAAAAATATATATTCTATTCGTTTTAGTGCTATATTTTGAAAGTTATTGTTTTATTCAGAGGTAAGACATCAGATTAAAGTTAAGGACAGAAGTTTATTAACTATAAAGTAATCTTAACTATAAAAACTCCGAATCATTCAGTGACCCAAACTTGGATTAAGAAATAAAACACGTATAAAATAAACGTACGATATAAATGTATTATGTCTTTTTAACTGTTACGAACGATCTTAAAATTGTTAAGGGCAAATCATATGCGTGTTTTAAATGACAAAATAATATATTATATAAAAAATCTTTTGTATTAAAATCAGAGAAATTGAAGGTTACACCGCTTCATAAATATTTCTTTAGGAACATAAGTAATAAATAATGTCGGCTATTGCATAATAATGGCCTTAATAACTGACACTTGGTCATCGAATGCATGGGGAGTGCCATTTAAAAAAAAAAGTGACAACACACTTCTCAAATGACAGCTGACATTTTTACCTTTTAATGTGAAATGTTGTTAAGACTTAAAAATTATGCCTCGAAGTTATTACTATATATGTATGTACAGTATTGATATTACTTTTTAAATAGTTTTAACAGTGATTGTGTTTTGTATGACGCTTTGATAATAATTTAATAATGTTTATTGCAAACATATAAAAATAAGGATGTTATAATTAGTTTTTGACGGATCATATCACTAAAATTTCATGTTTCCTGCTATAGTGATAGATGTTAGTCATGACTCATGTAATTAACGAGCCTCCTTCAATCGATATTCCGGAAGTTTAAATATTTCGTGGTAAAACTTTATATGCAACGTGCAGATTTTTGACTCTTAACCTTTTACGTAATAAATTAGGTACCCAAGATTTCAACAAAATTCAGAATCGTGATTATTCATGCTGAACTTTTTGACTTTCTAATTTTGTAAAGGACTTCTTTACAAAATGGTTCTCACTATGAAAGATTTTTTTATTTGTAGGAAATATAAAAAAAAAATTCTAACAAAAATTATTTTATTTAAGTTACAACAAATTTGATTCAAAGACTTGGTGAGTGTCAATAAAAAACAGCAATCACGGTAAAGCTAATAAATTATTTATGAAACACCATTAGGTGACGCCAAATTGAGATTAAAGTTAAATAAATTGTATTTCACGGTTTTTCTTAAGAGATTGTACATCCTGTCCTTATTTTTTTTTACTAATATAAATTGAACATTGACATGAACTCATTATCAGTGAGCTTGCTACAAGTATACTTTGTCAAATTTAATACGGACAGTGTTCAGGTTTTCATTCGTACAACACCGTATTTTGTCTCTGTTGCAGTTAGTTGCATTGGTTTAGACACAGTCATAGGGGAGGTTTCCGGTTTCCAGGTTTTCCCGATTCGACGTTACCCTTGAAATACGTGTCTGAAACGCCATAAGCAACTTTGTTGCTACGCCATGAGCGAAAAGTTATGTTAAAACAAAAAACTTTCTGTATTTAGTTGCAAACAGCAGACTCGTGGTAAGGCTATCGATGAAGAAAACATAAGCCCTTTAAAAATTTACATTAAGTTTAAATTATAAACTAAATTGTAGTGATTTTTTTTATTGTATTGACACTTTCAAATTACATAACACAAGGAGTGTAAAAGTATTATTTAAGTAAACATAAGTAAATATATATATTTACTTATGTTTAATTTAAGTAATAATAATAATAATTTAAGTAAACGTCTAAGTAGACGTAAGTAAAGTTTTATTCACGAGTTATAGTTATTACAATGTAGGTATGTCTGCATTCATAGAAAAATACCAAAGATTTTATTGAGTTCCTTCTCGGTGTCAATAGTCTAGAAATGACCACTAAACTCTTTATAATATTGTTTTAAGTAAATTATAAACATAAATATTCAATTCATACAGCATTCCTACACTAATAAATACTTATTTTTATATGGTTAAAATTCTTACGTGACACTATACACGTACCACCTAAAGCGTTGAACTTAGAAATCTTATAAAATGATTTATTTAAAAAAAAATAGGTCTTACGATACCTACTTTAATACCTTTAATGCAATACTTAATATTTAGTATGCTTGGAGCTAAAAACTTTGTTGGTGAGCGACTTACTAATACAAGGGTCTTATTACGAGTAACGAAGTATTTTACAACTAAAATATTTGTTATTTTTTTAACATCACTAATAGTTTTTTCATAAAATTAAGTTCGATATAAACATCATATAAGTCAGTTGCAAGGATGACACTAAATCTCTGGATATTGGATTTTAAATCGTTTTTTTTTTCCAGGATCTAACAGAAGTCCTCAAATCTAAGAACGTGCAAGGTTTGGAAATATACGATGCCCACAAAGCCTTCAATAAGACCAAAGTCCTGGAAATGGTGGAATCAGCTAGAGCTGCCCTCACCGCAGCGGGAGGTGGGCCATTGTTCCTGGCGCTGCCTTCGCACCCAGAACTCCTGGCCAAGTATTACGACCTCAGGGTCTTAGTGAAGAAGACTGACCTCATGACCGTCCAGACACATGCTCTGGGTTTGGTGAAAAAGATGACCTACCATCCCAGTCGGCTGAGTGGATTGTGGGACATGATGAATACTGTAAGTAGACTTACACGACCCAAGAAATCATCACGACATTACTCAATTTCAGTTCTCAACTAAGTTAATAAGTTCTTTGCATTATTTTAGGTAACCAAAAGTATTTATAGCCTTTCCTTACATGTGTAAAGCCGCAAAGCAACTAAAAACATTTCCATTTATTCCAGTAGAAAAGTTTTCCTTAAGCTGTGTAAGGAAATCCAAGTTTAAATAATTTTTTAATACGTATTGCCAATTTGTTTAGAAACATAATGTTTATTCTGTGTACATATAATACAATATACATATAATTTTAAATGCAATAACTAAGACTTTGTTCGTATCATTTCTATTTCACCGACTAACCGCTCTCGAGTCATATAGAACTGGTACGAAGGCAAACTGGTAGTCCGAGAAAATTTTTAGATAATAAATATTCAAGCGATCTCCGTCCTTATTTCTTACGGACTAAGGTGTGCCGAGTGATTGCTCAATTTTTGTAAATCTAGGTCAGTTAGCAGGTGGATCTTTTTGAAATGGTAAATTGCTTAGTTGTTTTTATATAATCTAGATATACTTGACAATCGTCACTACAAAGAAGGCTGAGCAGATTAAATCTCCATGATAGACCGAACTGCCTTCGCCTGAATGCTAAAACCTATGCAAATCATGTTATTGTAGAGACAGAATCACGCTATGTGATTGACGTAGGCGTCAAGACATATTATGATTGTAGCATTATAATATACAAAATTAATTATCTTATTATAAGCAATATGAGTCAACGGATTGCGAGAATCCGCTTGTAAATGTGTCCAATGATAATAATAAAATGAATTTTTATAGACGATTTACAGTTAGCTGCGTATTTTATGACGACATGACTAAAATATAGCTTGGATATTTACATGAGACTTTAAGAAATACATTACGATTATAAACATACTGTTATTTGAATTGTTGTAAATGTATGCATGTAATTTCTTTAGGATTCCGTAGTGGATCTAGTCATCGGCTTAGGAGTCCCCGCTTCGAAGGTGGTGATCAGTTTACCAGCTACGGCTCGACAGTTCCAACTCCTAAACGAGACCCTCAGTACGCCCGGTAGTCCGACTACCGACGACGATCCGAAAGAAATCGACCAATTAGAACTCTGCAGACAGTTACGCAAAGGCAGATGGACCTTAGAAAGAGACCAGGACCTGTCAGCGCCTTACGCATTCAAGTAAGGATTTTCGCAACACCGCGTTGCAAATCAAATCGGATTTGTATTTGCATAATTCTGATAAGACGAATGATATTACGTGTATCACTTAACATGGAAAGGTCATGATCTATATTTTGATATGTCAGTTCCCAAATAAGGTTGACTGATTAAGGTTAAATAAGATTAAATGGCTATTTTATAGCTTAAAAATATTTGTATATGATGCAAATTAAACGTCGTAATAAAAATCATCACGGAAGTGATATAGATCGAGTTTCAGTTGTGGCAGCATTATTAAAAAAATTTGATATCTTTTCCGAATGTTAGAACTCAGATACGGCTTATTTGGCAACCATATAAGTATGTATTTTTCCATGCAAAAACTATGGCGGTTTCTAGTTAATTTCATTTCAATCAACCATCGGAATTGATTCATTGTAATATGTATATTATTTACCAACTCAGGGGCAAGACGTGGATATCATTCGAAGACGCATCCTCGGTAGATGTGAAGGGTAAGTACGCGAGGGTTCGAGGTCTCGCTGGCCTCGCTTTGTACAACACTGAGAAAGACCTGGACTCGCCCTGTGCTCCAACTCTCAGGACGGCTTTGAATAAAGTGCTGAACCAGCAGAGTAGAGCGCCGAGGGCAGCCGTTTTAAGGTGATTTTTCATATTTTTCATATTTTCCTATACCGTCATTATTCGTGCATTGAAGGAATAGTTTCGCTTCTCCAAATTAAAATGTTTTCTAATTAAGAAAAAAATATTAAATCATTCGACTAAAATGTTAAAAAATCACGAGCATGAAGAATAATGTTTTATAATAGATTTATAATATTCTTGACACGCTCGAGATTCTGAATGGGTGATAGACCATTTAAGTTTCTATATAACAATTCGTTTAAAGATCTTTGGAAAACGAGATCCTTTCCGCTCCACACAACGCGCGTGTTCTGGACGCTCTCCAAGTGTCACCTTACCGCATCACTCAGGTTGTCGACGCTGACGGTGTCATACATTCCATCAGAGAGGTAATCTTCACTAATTATTAATAGGAATACGTCACGTTAAAATTTATTCTCACTTTTAAATCGTTATATTTTCGATTTTGATAAATAAAATTGTCTTTCCGTGACCATAGTTACTGCAAGGTTATTCAAATAGGGGTGAAAACTTAAACAGTATTATAGACAAAATACCTTTCTTTGAACTTGTTCCGTTATAGAAATGATTTTTTAGTCACACTATGGTTTACTCAGCCTTTGATTAAACGGCTCTTGTTTTTTTTTTGTTATGATAAATATTTTTTGACCGAATGTTATTTTTTAATATTTTTTTAACGGCCATTCCGAATGTTACGAGACATAATGTCCATGAATTTTTTTTACACGAATTATGAATTTCAGTCTTCGATAAGCAATTTGTTCCAAAAGAGAACATAATTTGAAAAAAAATCCATCTTTTTGATAAACCCTTGTATTTTTTAAAATGTATGCGTTGCTTATGATTACTAATGTAATGTTTCAGGATACGAGGACAGAATTCTCCTGTTCCCGCCAAGGCTACTTCGTACATCCCCGTTCTTGCGCTCGTTTCTATCGCTGCGTTAAATTCGATCAACTGTCTCCCGAATATACAGTAAGAATTATAGTATTATATGAAACACCAATATTATTGACAAGAACTGCTTAGTTTAGCTTTAATAAAATATCTATAGCTTCCAAAATAGTCCTAAGTACGAAAGGAAAATTAAATATGTATATATATATACGTCATTTTGTAGGAAGTATCAAAGGATCAAATAAGTCTTCGTGGATGCTTACATTACTCAAGTCTAAGTTGGGGTTATGAATCTATCGCACCAAAATAAAATCTATTTGAATAGATTTGACCATCTACTGGAAAATGTTTCTTAAATTAAATTACGTACGATGTCAATAAAATATACTATCGTATTGAAAATATGAAAGGGAATATAGCTCCAATTAAAAAGTCATCCAAGTAACAAATTGTATATGCAATTCGTTACTTTGACAATTATGACAAACAATTAAATCAATCAGAAAAGTGTGTTCTTCTTTTGACTGGTCGTGCTATGCGAAATGTACAACGTCCTAAAGTGACAGTATTTTCCTTGCCCCTTAAAAGCCTCCGATTGCAAATTATATGTATGCGTACAAGAAAATATACAAAAATATGTGTACTTATTAAATCTGGGAATAAAATATATGAACAAACTGGATAACACCAATGTATACGCTTCCAGTATATGACAAACATAACAAATGTACATACATGTGTATGTATACAGCGTGTTCGTCATGTACTGGGAGCTCAAGCTTTGGTCATGTCTAGTTATTAATTATTGTTCATGTGTGTTCATATATTGAAAATATTTAGGTTTTCGAATTTGACTGTCCCGCTGGGCTGGCGTTTGACGCGCGGTATGAGGTGTGTGTATGGCCAGGGTCTTTGCCTCATGCCGCCGCCTGCCCAGGGTCATCAGAGATCGCGCCAGTTCCTACCACCCGGTTCATTTGTCCGGACCATGAGGGTAAGATAATGCTAATGTGATCGATTTCGTAATGTTTCTCCAATTTAATGCTACTTAAAAATTTGTCGACATGAATGTCACGGTTGCTGAAAAGTAACCGAAACGTCGAGAGTATGTAGTTTTAACCAAAAATAAAGCACGTGTAGTAGGTATATCCGAAAAATATTAGTTTCATTTAAATTAACAAAACTAGCGAAAGTCTTAGATCTCACCATATTATATTCATCATTGCCACAAATTAATTTTATGTATATAAATTTTCAAAGCTGCAGACTTAATCGAGACTTTAGACTTTCGTGTAATTTAATCGTCAAAAGAGTCACTGTGTTATAAGTTTCTCAGAACGAATCAATAATACCTTTGAGACGTATCACTTCAGGTTACTACGCGGATCCAGAGAACTGTCGTTGGTTCTTCGCGTGTCTGGACCATGGTAAAGCGCCGCTAACTGCCTACGAGTTCCGCTGCCCTTTCGGTCTAGGGTTCGACGCTGCCCGCCTTAAGTGTGATTGGCCGTGGTTGGTACCGGCTTGCGGGAACATTGCCCGATACGAAGCAGAAGCCTTTGGATACTCAGGCGCCGCTCTTAGTGGTAAGTTGATTAGTCTATAGTAGCGCAATAACCATTAAAATTTTAGTATCAAAAAAGTATTCGATCATTTGGTGATATGTTGTATAAGTAATTGTCATCACATTCATTTGTGTTTAAGGTGCTACTGGTTTTGAAGGAAAAACAGCAGATTCAGTTAACATAGCCGCTCATCAGAGTTTGGTTTCCGGAGCATCTCTTAACAACCTAGTAGGAATTCAAAACGGACTTCTCACTAATGACGATATTCTAGACGCTAACTACATATCATCCCAAGAAGCTGCCAATGGGGGTTTGGCCGGAGCAGGAACTTATGACAGCTTTTCGAACATAGGACTCAGTTATCAAGGCGAACCAAGCGGAGTCTTCTACAATTACGTGTCAGCGGAAGACATTAACAAGGGTCTTGTTAGGGGCGTTAATAGTGAGGGAGAGGAGAAATACACGAGTGGATCCATAATTTTAGATGATTACAGACTACCAAGTAATAAAGTAAACACTTACTCGGTATATAATAAAGGTCAAAGTGGTGTATCAGGCTCTGCCAGAAAGCCACTTCGTTACAATGATGGTAAATACCGCCCTGATAATTCTGGGAAGTACGTCCACAACCCTGCCGGTGACCGAGCCAAGCCCTATGAGCACATTGGTGTCCCTCCCGTTCCGTACGCGCACAAGGATTTTAAATATAAACAATCAAACGAGAATGACGCCAGCAAATATTCTGGTAGCGTCTCTGGAGGTTACGAGTACCCAAGACCAAAAATTGAATTCCACGAAGGATTTGGGGTGAATGATAATATTCATACTGTTAGTGGATACAACAGTGTAGGAGTCGAAGGTAGTGTGACAAATACATATCAAGGCAGTTACACAAACGCAGATGTAGGAAAATACGTAACCGACGACAGAGTATACACAGGCGCTTCACATACTCTTACTGCTGGAGCAGTGAATGTTGGATTGGTCGGGAAGACAACACTATTAGACGCTGATTATGCGAATCAAGGAAACTATCAGGGTCATTCATACAACAGTGAGGTTGTTCATCATGTTTCTCAGCCTGTAGTCTCTGTAAGTCACGTCAGCACGGCCGATCAAAACTTAGACGGTTACAGTTATACAACTTCAACCTCATCGGGAGTCCCCACAACAGTGAGTCCATTGTCGTACACAACATACAAAACTACATACGTTCCAGAAGTGCCTAAAACTAGTATTAAACAAGTTTTCGGTTTCACTCAACCAGCTGTAACTTACGTCCAAACTGCTGTAGTACCTGTAAAACAAGTAACGCCACAAATTCAAGTTACTAATTACAATCAAGGCGTCAACTATCAGTACGAAAGTAAAGATTATTCGTCCGCTAATGCCAAGTCAAATGAAAACTCTGAGTTTACAGGTTACGAATACAAACAACCTAGTATTAAATTTGAAAATGTCCCCACTGCAACTCCAGCCGTGACTGTAGTATCCCAAAAACCACAAAACCAACAAACCTTTCACACAATCGAATCAGTTGGTTTTGAATATTCAACACCACTACCTGTGAGTGAACAACCATTTAAAAAAATTGTGGCTTATACAACTGGTCCACCAGTTAGCACTTACGTTCAATCAACATCACCGGCTGTCAGTCATCAAACAATACATAAAGTGGAAACATCAAAAGTACAAATTCCATTCGTCGAAGTCAGTGGCCAAGATGTTGCAAGCACAGGTGTCAACTATGAAGTGCCCCAGGGTTTGATACAGTACACTACCCCACAACCGTCAATTTCAGTTCAACCGGAAATATCATATCAACCACAAGCATTTAGTCAACAAACTGTACATACAGTCGCTGCTAACAAAGTTAATTCGTTCACACAAGGCCATTCGCAAGTAGGATACGAGTACCAAGGACCGTCAACAATCAGTTTTAATACCAACGATGAAAATGGGTATAACTACAAACAACCTAACGTTCGATTAGAAGACGCAGCAAGAGTAGTTCATTATTCTACCCCAGCACCGACAGTGTTATACACTCCTCAAAGTGACAGTTCGCAAAGCATACAGAGATCCAGGACGCAATACGTTTCGTCAACTGCTCGCCCATTCGTGTCAACAACGCCTGTAACTTTATACGAGAATCCCCTTCTACAATACACAGCAAAATCTACGGAAATAACATATGACGCTCCTAAGTACACTTCACACTCATACAGTCAACAAAACCACAACAGAGGTGTTTCTTCAAACTCGTTCGCATCCAATGGATACTCAGCAGCACTGGATCAACAAACTACAGTCTATTCAACTCCTCAGCCGACACTTTCAGTTCAATCCACAATAACAACATACCCTCAATATCAAGGTCAGCAGACTCTTCACCAAGTCGATACAAGTCGACTTAATACATATGAAGGTGCTTCCATCAATGTTGATTACTCTCAGCCGTCATTTAGAGTAGAACAAGCTAAAATAGAAACATCCACTCCTGCATCAATTGCTTCTTCAACGTACAAACCTCAATCATATAGCCAACAAACAATCCATAAATATGAGAAACAAGTAACTCCTTCAACCACGCCAATTTCTACCATACATTTATCTTATCAACAACCTGAGGTGTCTGTTTACGAAAACCCAATATTGAAATACACTCAAAGGGTTACTCCTGTTACTTATGTAAAGCCTACAGCATCTATATTTACTCAAACATATAGGCCTGAAGTCAAGGTAAGTCACGTTACCAGACCCGCACAATACGAAACATCAGACCAACAATCTTATATAAATCAAGAAGCTTATACTTATAATCAACCGGAAATACAAAGAAATATTGAGTCATCAAAAAGCCAAACTTACTCTGACGCGAGTGTTGTGTCAAGCCAATACTTCCACCAAGGGAAAGGAATAACACAAACAAATGGAAATGAACAGTACGAATCTGGTAAGAACGTTGTGTTTGTATCAAGTACCCCTGCAACACTCGCTTACGAGGATCACTATACAGTATATGAAAATCAAGGGAAGGTTAATGCATACAAAGCTCCTGAGTATATACCTCCGAAGGAAGAAATACCACAAACATACATAGTACCAACTGTCTCCACACCAGCCGTGAAGCAGCAGGGTTCGATACTTTATTCTCAAGATCAATACGATTATCAACCTGTGGGCTATTCTCAACAATATCAAGGTCAATATACAAATAGTAAGGCCAGTACATCAATTAATAATTATGAATATACTCAAAATAATTACCAATCTCCTGAAGTACAAGTGGAGTATAAGGCTGAAGAATATTTGCCACCAGTACCATCTACTGCAAGACCCGCTGTCTCATCTACATACCGGTCACGCACCTATTCTACGACAACCAATGCTCCAGAATACCTGCCTCCTGAGTCTGAAACTAAATTCCGCGCCGATGAATATTTACCACCAGTGAAAAATAGTTACCAATCAATTGTTAAATCTGCAGACAATGTTGAATACTTACCTCCTGCAGAAAGTACAGCAGCACGCGTGGCAACTTTCCAACGATTTGGTTACAACGATGAGGATGAATCCAGTAAAGGATATAGCACATATCAAGATTATTCACTCTCAACTGAAGCGCCCATTGTAGCGGCTGGTGTGACAGGTAGAAAACAGAACATAGTAGTTGAGACGGCGAAGTCAAATTTACTTGGTTTTGGAACTGTTGGACCAGAGGCTGGCTTGGTGTCAACTACGGCCCGGCCGTTTATATCTACTACGGATAATTCTTACTTACCTCCAAAGACGGCAACGTTCACGTATACAACTGAAACTCCGGAAGTAACTACTACAATAAGAAGGACGAAACCTAAATATTTTAGAGTACCATCTTCTTCTACTACACCGGTATACGTAGAGTCAACGACAGCGTATCAGGCGCCGGAATACTTGCCACCATCAGAAAAAATCTGGCAAGGCTTAGTGGAGACCTCAGCATACAGTAGTACAGTAGCTCCAAAAATAAGACTTAATCCTTATCAAGGAAATACATATGATAATTCCCAAATAATTGTTTCCACAACAACGGCACCGATAAGAAAACAAAATGTTGTCGTTGAAAATGCTAAAGCACAATTATTAGGATTCGGTGCCGTTGGTTCTGAAGCTGGTTTAGTTACACCAGCATCGTATAGTGAAATAGAGCCTATTGAAGTATCTCATGATGGCACCTACTCTACTGTGCTACCAGTTCAACAACAAGTGGAAGTCACAAGCGCAAGAGTCCCGATACGAAGAGTTAAGCCAAAGGTAGCGATCGTTACAAAAATAAATGACTTTAATCCTCTTCTTGTGAAAAAATTAGGCGCTGTTTGTAGTTGTCAATCTCCTGTATTAATTCTTAAGGGCAAAAGACCGAATATTCAAGAAGAGGACGTTGATTACGACAATGGTTACGAAAGCGGACGAGGGGATCTCGGCAGTTATAAATTAAAATCGCAGTCAGCACGAGTAACTACCGTTCCATTACTGAATACTGTGACGACGGCATCACCGGTAGTATCAACTTTCAATCCAATAATTGTCCCCGATGATTCATACTATCAAGACTACCAAGAGGCTAGTAACGATAATGTAGTGGTAAATGCCGTTGGAAAAGATAATTCTCAAAGTTACGTTTCAAGCGTACCCGTTGTTTCAACAACTGAAAGAGTAGTGAGAATAAGACCAAGAGTAAAATTAGTGACTGAGGCGCCTACTTATAAAACTGTTGTATTAAATAAACAAGTAGGCCCAAGCATTCCCCAGACAGCGGAATTGATCGAATCTGCGGTTAATTCTCCCTCTTTTGATCGTTATGGACCAGGCGGCTGGAGAGACAGGGATGAAACTTTACAGGGCTCTATAGATTGTCAGCGAGCTGGGCTATTCCGTCATCCAAAACAATGTAACAAATTCTATGCATGCAGATGGGACTGTACAAAACAAAGATTTACGCTTCACGTCTTTAACTGTCCTGTTCAACTGAGCTTCGACCCTAACATTGGAGCCTGTAACTGGCCAAGTCAAGGACCCGCTTGTCAAGGGGATACCCTCCTCACAAACGCTCTTTGAACGAAATGATGATTATGTGAGAATCTCGTGTAACGTGCCATCAAAGTGTGATATGAATTACGATGTGGTCACGTAAATCCTACAATCAGCTATTTTGTAATTCAAGTGTAACTGTTAAGATCAGTCTCTCTTTTAATGTTCTAGGCTTATTTATTTGTTTCATTGTTTTAATTTTAACGCATAGTTATTTATTACTCATTTTATTTTTGATGCTTGTGCTATTTGTAGCAATGTAATTTTTTCATTGTCTAATCAAAAGTTACCATTATCTAGTTCAGTAGGCTAAAATGTTTTTGGAGTTGTGAAGTCATTTTTATTTTTTTCTATAAACGCTGTAATGTAAATATATCATTTATTCATGAAATCGTTTCATTTTATTTGCCAAACATAATGTTTAACAGAACAATTGTCATTTTTATATATTTAGAGTAACTGGTTTCTCGACTTCAAGTAATGAGTTCTTATACTTTGCAAGAACTGGATATACTTCTTCTTCCAAAAATTCCGTGACTTGCTCAGGAGCTCGACCAATAAAAGTAGACGCGTCTAATATTTTGTCGAGCTGTGGTATGATAGGAGCAAAATATTTATCGTTTTTGATGCGATCTATTAAATCATTATCTTTTCCTTCCTGTTTGACTACCGCTCCGGCTTCGTGGGACAAAACTCTTATTTTTTCATGACAAACCTGCCGATCACCACCAGATTGTACCATTGCCATTATAATATTTTCCGTTGCCATGAACGGGAGCTCCTGTGCAATATAACGAGCAATTACTTTTGGGTACACCACCAACCCTTGACAAATATTAAGGAGAGTAAGCAAAGTCGCGTCGGCAGTCAAAAATGCTTCAGCTAAAGTGATGCGTCGGTTAGCAGAGTCATCTAAAGTGCGTTCCATCCATTGGACGGCGTGCGTGTTGGCAGCATTCGCATGAAGCGTTATCAAATGCCGAGCCAGGGCACAGCAACGTTCAGACCTCATAGGGTTTCTTTTGTAGGGCATCGCGCTGGATCCTATTTGAGAAGTCTCAAACGGTTCCTCCAATTCTTTACGAGAAGCGAGAATACGGATGTCAGAGCACATTTTATGTACAGTGGCTCCTAACCCAGATAACGCCGCTATAACTTCTAAATCTACCTTCCTTGAGTACGTCTGACCGGTGACAAGATAACGTTTATCAAATCCAGCAAGCTCTGCGACTCTCTTATCCAGAGCCCTAACCTTACTGGTGTCACCTTTAAACAGTTGTAAGAACGAAGCTTGAGTTCCTGTAGTGCCTTTGACTCCCCTGAACCTTAAATCTTCTCTTGCCCGGGACAATGCACGCTCGTCCATAAGAAGGTCGCTAAGCCACAACGAAGCTCTCTTTCCAACTGTTGTTAACTGAGCTGGTTGTAAATGTGTGAATCCCAAAATCGGAAGCGATCTGAAATTAATATATAAATAAATTTATATGTCACTAAACTAACATGACACATGAGAAATCTAGGATCAAATTAATTAATTTCTATACGGTACAAGAAATGTAAACTTGATAACCTATGCATGAATGAATCAACCTAATCAAATAAAACACCAATCAAAGCTTAGACTTACTTGTATTCATCGGAGAATTTCGACAGTTGGCTTATAACAGCAGCGAGCCGGGGCAGGAGTAAGTCCAAGCCGTGTTTCAATACAATCAGATCGGTATTATCGCCAACGTAGCATGAAGTAGCTCCTAGGTGTATGATAGGAGCCGCTAACGGACAGCGTTCAGCGAGGGTATGGACGTGCGCCATGACGTCATGACGGACCTTCTTCTCATGTTCTGCGGCTGATGGGAAATCTATGTCGTGGATTGCCGACTCCAGTTCCTTGATCTGTTCATCGGTGATGTCTAAGCCGAGATCCTGGAAGGTGATGAAAGAAGCTTTCAATGATGTTAATGTCAGCAATGAACCTTCCCTTTCTTTCTATTATACAGATATATCATAGAAATATTTATTCCTGATAAGAAAATAGTTTCATTGTGGAATTCTTTGTTTTTTAAATTATTTTTACCTAAACATACAGTGGTATATTTCAATATAATATTTAAATTACATTTTTTTATGAGACGAAACTGAACATTTGTTACTTGGTTCTCATATACTCGTATACGCGTGTAATGCAACATCGTATGTAAGAACTCATTCAAAAGTACTAAAATAATAGCACGAGCACCTGTCCTACTAATTCTTTGAACTAGATAAGATAGCGACAGTCACTGATAAAGTATAGCTGATAATGAAATCATCCAGTGACGACTCACCTGTTAACAAAAGCGGACAAAAACAAAAGAGTGAAAAAAACTAAGAAAGTCAATAAATTTCAGTGAAAAGAACAAGTGAGTGATAATGGTTTCCGTTCAAACGATAGCGACCATTGTGGTAAAAGTATTCAAAATTGTAAGTAATCAAATTTGATAGAAATGATTATTCAGATAAAAAACTATATCGAATGCTATTCCGATTGCAATATTAAACAGTTATATAGTATCTCCTTGTTATTGTTTAATTATTTTTCAATTTATAATTGATTACAAATTTAGATAATCTAAATACACTTTTATATCGTAATGACACAGAGTGTCAATAGTATGGTGAAGTATTTTAGAACGAGCACATTATTAAAAAGTCTTTAACAAATTTTTCAGAACGGTAATGAGAAATGTCAAATCGATTATTTTATTAGTGCAGACAATAAATTAAATGATAAGACAAGATCAATCGACTATAATTCTTTCAAATGTTAGATATAAACATTTTTATTATATGAATTTTGTTCAGACTTGTTGTAAAGAAAAGGTGGATTTATATGTCAAAATGTCATGCTTTATGATTGTCGTTGTATATATTAAATTCTTTAGCTGATTCATAATAAAGGGCCCCCGACCTCATTCCGTATCGCTCCGATAAAAACCACACCTCGTGGAATTAGCGACGCTATCAAAGTACTAAACTGAATCCTAAACAATTCACATTATTCATCGCCATTTCTAAATTTATTTGTGTTAACCTGTTAAGTAAACCGTCATTATAATAGTGAGTTACAACGAGTTAAGTGCAATTTACTCATTTTTTAAATATTGCAAAACTTTTATCTTATCCGATAACAAAAAGGGCATTACTCAGTCGCAAACATTCTTAGGTGTTTAACGTAGTGAGGGGCTATTTAAATGAAAATGTTCATAATTTACTTCTAGACTACAAATTAAATAAATAATAGGACATTTTAAGAAACGTCTGTCCACTTAAAACATCAAATCTGAGGCGGGAGATACGATTCGTAATAATTTAATGTAAACTGATATGTCTTAAGATTAATATTTTAAATGATATTAACCTTTTAAATTTTAAAATACACAGTGTATTGTAAAATTTAAAAGTATGAATGTATTATGTTTCTTATTTTTTTTCTATAATCGATTGGCGTAAACTAGATTTTTAATTATGAATTTTCAATAAAAAATTCTTCCCACCATAATAACGTACAGATATCTCTTTTAAGAGGTAAATTATCCTTTGTGCATCACATTTATTTTATAATACTGTAACTATTTCTTCTTTTCGTACTTAAATAAATAAATTATTACGAGACACATTTATACTCTCTGATTATCAAACAGCAGTCATATGAAGAGATAAGTATATAACTAATTTTAAAAGCACTCAAAACTAAGTTATTACTTAGTTTTGGGTGTTTTTGTTTTGCTTAAAATTAGTTTACTTATTAGTAACAAACATATATAATGTTTTAATTAGTGTAATTTTTGAAATCGTAATAATAAAATCGACTAACAGTAATGTTCAAATATGTCGTTACGTTCAGGAACTAAACTTATGTACAGAAATACTTACTTTGATTTGTAGACTGTCAATCTGACCCAGATTGCCAGTAAAAAGAATTGAGTCTAAAAAACCATTTCGATTACTTTATCATAATATGTTATAAACAATTTTTATATAAACCCAGTTTCAGCAGTTGCAACTAGGACTTTGAAGTTTTGCGTTGTAAAAATAATTACTGAACGTGTTTATTAAAAAGTAGAATTTATGTGATTTCATAATAACAAAAAAAATTATAATTATCGTCCGTATTTAGTCGCACGATGAGGCGTTAACAATACTAGCACTGTTGTTTTTTTTTTTTTTATACATGTGAATGTAACCAACCAGTAATAATTGCTTTAAAGACTTTTTTGCGTATTTCATAATATGAAATTGACATGAAGCATAGAAAAACATGTGAATTATTACTTTTAAGTAGCTTTCAACTGATATAAGAAAAAATATTAATTCTTATTTGCATACTAGTATGAACTATTTAGGAAAGCGATATAATTTTCTTCAGTATACTCTATAATCTGTCTTTAATAGTTCCATTAAAAATAATATAATTGATTGTGAAAATTATCAAAAGATTTAAAAACACTGTCGACATATAACATTTTAATTATTAATAAAGATTATACTTATTTCATTGCTCAGCTATGTACATATTGTTAATATTGAAGTAAGTTCTAATTAACAACATCTGTCTCACTTTGATTGGACGAAGCAATCAATGTTCATTATTGTTTGATCCCGGCTTCCTGTCGGAGACAATTAAACCTGTTTATGACTTGTGTTACATCTCACGGAGTACGACGGAAACAAACACGGTCCACAGATTAAGCGACGCATAAAGTTATGGTTATAAGAAATCGCGCCAAAACGCGTCATAAAATGAACGTTAAAAAATATAATTGCATTATGTATTACTAGTTTTACGAAACAAAATTAGAAGCAATTAATAATACAATGATTTATATATATATATATTTTTTTTAATAATTAAAATGCTACCCTCATTGATTACTAAATGGATAGCTAATCGATTAAGTTTCACTCGTCCAAGGTTTAGAAGCAATTTTTACTTGTAAAATAAATTGTTGCCAGTGAAATCTATTAGAAAATTTGTTATGTTTATAGCAATTCAATAAGAGATAATTAATACAGATTCAACACCAAAAAGGTTTTACCTTGATGTTTTTTTTTTGATATTATTATGTTAGTTTATCTGTTAATTTCTCTTATGTAACATTACACACGACATCCTTGACACTGGCAAATCGAATAGATTGCCATTTTCACAGATTAAAAAAACAAGGGATTTACAATTATTTTGCTTACGATGGTTTTCAATATTACAAATACTATTTATATTATATATGGATATTTAGATAGAGATTATTTAATATGGCTTATTATGTTATAAATGCTAGGGAATAGAACGGGAATAATACAAAATTGTTATATTTCTCCCGTATCCGAAGTTGTGGATGATTTAATAAATTTATTATAATATGATTCATGCATATATTAATAATGCAAATAAATACGAATATAACATGACATTCATAATAATTAGATTAGCCGCCGTTTGACCCCGCATTAGTCAGACGTCGGCAGCAATTAATGGAAGATATATGGAAGGAATTATTCACATTGTCTATGCCGTAGGTCAGGACGAGATAAGTTGATTTTTTTAAATGATTTCTAAACGGATGAAGCTCTCAATTGTGATGTATCCGTTTCCATTATGAATATATTTTTTTTATTCGAAACAAATTTTTGCAAAGTCAGTATTCATATATATTACTTGTAGAGAGTAGATACGCCGATAATTTGTGCGAAGAAGAAATAGACAGGAGGAAGGAAATGTTTATATTTACTTCAAGTCATTTTATACACTATTATTTTTCTTATCAGTTGAAAGTTATTTAAAATTATTTTGTATTCATAACTATATATTTCTAAATTATAATTAATAGAATGTTCTTGAGTTACGGGTCGCTTTATATTTTAAATTATAGGGCTATTGTAAAATATTTTGCAGTATTGATCGTATAGCAATTTCTAATCGTCCAAAGGCCGAGACTATACGACTTACCTATTTTGTTTTGTCAATGAACAATGAGCAATTAGGAAGCATTAAAAGGAATGACATTAAGTTAAATTTGGCAAGTTTTATTGAGTATCAGTTGTAAACAGCTACTTTGTTGTCAATGAGACGTTAATAATATAAATAAGAATATTATAAAGTTTTGTAAGAATTAGAAAATTTTGTCAGAATGTGGCTTGTAAAACCTACGCATATATGTGGCTAGAGTAAGTTTTAAACATTTGTTTGCGTGCGAAACTAAAGAAATCGATAGTATTTAAATTACAATTTTTGAGGTATTATATATATGTTAGTTGTATACGAAATGACCTACAAAAGCTATGGCTTACATAAACATGTTTCGAGACATCCAAATATATTGTATAGAGATTAAAATACACACAAAATATTATTCCTATGAGGTCATTTGATAAGAACGGTAACAAATTCGCTGTTTAGTTAGAAACAGGTGATTCAGTTTGTTATCTCGGTAATAGTATTTGAGTAAATACTTCCGATGCTATGATATGTTTAGAGAAATAAACAATCTTGTTAATATGAGATAAAGCTTTAATATCAAGAAAAAAGTTATATAGTCTTGATTATTTTGATCTTCCTTTCAATTTGTTTGTAATTTTGAACGAAAATATATATTTTATATCATTATTTCCTTCCAGGTCTTGAACATAGTGATTCTAGTTCTGTATCGAACTGGTTACAATGGCGAGTTTCTCGGCGTTGGTGGAACCTGGAACCTCAACGAAGAGAAGAACCCTGACGCAGAGATAGTGGCCTCTGGAGTCATCGTGGGTTACCTGATCTACACTCTCGTTCAAGTGGTCACATTCCTTTTTGGAACGACTGAACATAAAAGGTTGCAACTAATAATTCTTTAGTATGACATATGTACTTAACAATAACCGTATTGGAAAATCGTCTTCCAAGTTGAGCAAATGTTGATGCGTTTTTTTAAGTGTAACAACAAATTTATCACACTCCTTTATTTAGAGGGAGGGCAAATAAAAATGGTTATTTCAGATTCTGCCTGTGTCGGCACTCGTTAGCATCAATTTATGGATTATACCAGAGAAGGATAATATTAGTTGATATCTTTCTTCTATTTGTGGGTAAAATACACAGCTGCCTACCGTAGCGGTTGCAATGCTTGAACATGAATTGACGGATTTCGGGTTCAATTCTCCGCCGTGACCAATATTTGAATAATGATTAACGTCCGGGTTTTATTTTAAATAGTCACAAATTTTGTAACCTTTTGTTTTTATAGGCTGATGTGCCATACACAGTAGATGTTTTGTAGAAGACAATATTTCAACTAGGGTCTTGTTTTGATTGGTACTTTCAATTGTTCCAGATGTATGTTATAAACGCAAAAAGATTCTCCATTTTCTTCCTACCGTATATATTCAGAAAGAAATGTTGCTTTGGCAATTATTGTTCCTGTTTTAATATTCCTATATTTTTTATCGGTTCATAAATTATAGCAATGTATTTTCCCACACAGAGCTATGTCGGAAATTGTGATGAACTTCATCGGCGTGTTTCTGTGGATAGCCGTGGGGGCAGTGGCGCTTCATTACTGGGGCGGTTACCAGGGAGAGCACCAATTCCAATTCGTATTTGCAGAAAAACAGGTATCAGCGTAGACATATTTGAAATATTCCTGTAGCTAGTTGTCTGTATTCAGTTTTATATCCTTCTGCGCGCATTTTCAGCAAAAACAAAGCCCATTAATTTGAAAATTTCGTTTATAATCTCTTGAGCAATCTCCGTATCTATTTTAGTTATACGACAATCGCTCTACCTTTTTGGCAATTGAAATCAATTGATTTGAATAAAGGATTTTGTATTTTCTCAGGTCGGCCTGGCCGTTGGTGCTCTATGTGTGATTCAAGGGGCTGTGTACCTCCTCGACACAGCATTGTCTGTTATACACTTTACGAAAGAAATGTAATTAGATATAATCAAGAATAAGATATTTCTAAGTCTTTGTAATAAGCTTTTAATAGAAAATATTTAATAATTACATTTTTAATATTACCTGATTCATAGATTTGAATGTCTTAATTATTTTTTCGAACAGTTTGTTTAATATTCCCACCTCGTTGTAAATAGAGTTTTCTGTATTTTGCAACATGTTTTGATGTGTTTTTTTATGCTGTTTATTGTATTTTAATTAAATTTAGTGAAATCGAAACATTGTTTCATTTACACAGCTTTTCCTATTTTTTCTGATAGTGGTCTTTTATAGGACATATGAATGTTAAATAGAAAACGTAGTCAGCGATGGGAACTGCTTGACCAAAAGCCGAGGTCAAGACCTATGTGTCACATTAGCAGGGTCAAATGTTAAATACCATATCCTATGTGGCACCCAGTGTTCCAGCAGTCGGTCAGTCGATATCACGATTTCCAACCAACCTCACCTGGACTAAATAGAAAAATATCTGTGTGTTCATTAAGTCAGTAAGTTGTATTGCCTTTTGAAGGACAAAAGTCATTTCTTATACTGAAAACAACATTTCTTTTGCAATATTTATTATTGATATCCATAAATTCTTATTAAATTGTCTTCTATTTAAAACTATTGCATGGTAAATATATTATTTTTTATATTAAGACCAGATATTTTAGTGTAATGAGGCCTGTTAGCCTACAGTGGATGGTATAATTAAAGAATTATTTGTAGATCGTTTAATTGAAGTCGGATTGGTTGAATTGGATAATAGTGAAGGTTAAAGCTGGAGTGTCTTTACTCAGGGAGTCTGGTGACCATATCGCCGAGATCCAAGAATTTTTTGCAGCAATTTGATATAATTGCTGTCAAAATTGCTCCGCTCACAGATAACGTAAGTACCGCTGATTATTTAATTTCAAGATAAAATTTTAATTCCGTATTATATTTATTTTTTGAACGCATCTTTATTGGTTCGTTATGAATAGTTTGTTTAATGATTTTCATGTATATTTTCCAAAAGAGAAAAACGTATAAAAAAATCGAGACGGAAAAAAAAATTATACATTGTAAGTTTATGTTTGATTTTTAAATATATTTTCGATAAAAACACACAACAAATATTTTTTGTGAGTTCACTTTTAATACTTTTGTAGTTTATTTGAGTTCAAATGCGTATATTTATACTGCCGTCTCTAACGTGGACGTACAACTGCAGTAATACAATTAATTTAAAACCAGGGCATAGCGAAATATGTCGAACGTTTTTCGCCCCAGTGGCTTCAATCTGTAGAGTATTGTCGGTGTAACAGATCGTTATACAGCTTATATTGATTACAGGAAATGAAAATACTTTTTAATTTTACATATTATCTGTACCGGACTATGGGATTGATATTTTTATTTATAAGTTTAGTTTGAAATAATTGGAACAAAATAATTTAATAGCTATTATTTTGTTTGATGTACCTTTGAGTGCTAGGGCAGGTATTAAGATTTGTTGCTACGAAGTCCCCAAATAAAATAAGAGTAAAATACATTTAGTAAGAGACATGAGAAGCAATTGTATTATTATTACGATACTATAACTTTTCAATCGAAAACAGTAGAGTGTAGAGAACATGGCAAAAGGCAAAAATTAAATATTTATTTTTGTATCTATAATTGTGTGATGAACAATTAAAGATTATAATAATACATATCCTTAAACCTTTTATGACAGTTACCCAACAGAGACAGTATCCGTCTAACAGTACAGTAGTCCAAATATGCGCACGCGCGTAGGACAAAGTACTTGGACATTAGCATATGATCTAGGTAAAACGATAGTGAGATTTAAATGAAACTAATATTTTTCGAATATACTACGCGTGCTATATTTTTCAGAAAAGTAACCGAAACATCGGGGTATGTAGTTTTTTACAAAAATAAAGCACGCGTAGTATATCCGAAAAATATTAGTTTCATTTAAATGAATAAAACTCGCGAAAGTCTTAGATCTCATGATAGTGAGATTATCATATGCTTTTTTTTACGTTTTTCTTGCTACAGTTAAACTATAAAATATCATACAGCAATATAGTACGAGATATACAATTTTTTCCACTTTTAAAATCAAAATATAAAGTCATAATTGTATCTGCAAAACAAAATCGGATAGTACAGTTAGCAATTACAGCTATTTAAAACAATAATATTATCAGAATAATAAAAATAAACTTCCAATAGACCATCTGCGTCGAAACTAAACAGCATTTATTCAACTGCATAAAACCTCCTTTGTTTGTAACGAGGAAAATATGAAAACGGGTCAAACAACGACCTTAGCGAACGCACCCCATCCCTAAGAAGATTGGCGCCAACTCCGGCGTCAGTATGGCGGCTGGATTACTACTACGATCAATTCTTACAGCCATTTTGACAAAAGCCTTTAAATATATGTTTATTATTGGCGAATCTATAACATAAACTTATTTTGTAACAAGATTTTTAAAATTAATCGATTTTTAATAACTTCTTTTCTTTAAACCGTTTTTATCACATCATTTGTTTTTATTGCCATCTCATTACAAGCATATTTTTTTTCAAAGCGCGTGTATCGGTTACTCTTTTGTTTAATACCAACAAATTTCAAAGAAGTGATCGTGTCAATAGCTGTATCATTCGTGTAAAATTTTCACGCTCGTTCGTAAAACGTGCGTTGTATTTGTATAGTTACTTAATGTTCTAACGCCGGTCGGCATGTTTTTAGAGAAGTTCAATAGTTCAACATATGCAGCCTAGATCACATTACGTGAAATGAAAATTATAAAGACTTTGTACTATTTAAATATATATAATACGTTAACAATGACAATTTTTACACATTTTATTAAAATCATACTAAATGTAAACAAGTTCAGTAGAAAATGTACGATAATAGTACTAATACAATTATCGTACTGTGAGTAATTCTGAAATGACACACGAGAGGATTTAGTTCATTCATCAAACATATAGGAAAATAACAGGAATTATAATAGAATTCATTTAAAGCTATGGGGATTTATTAATTACGTCTCATTAGTCATAACTTCTTTAATGAAAATATTAACCGATATAAATCGAACAGTAATTACGTTTTATAAGAACCATTCAAAATAAAAATGACCTGTGAAATAAAAATTTGTCGCGAAAATATTAGCACTGTTTTTTTATCGACAGCACCACATCGATATAAAAGTGACAACACTATAAATGTCCTTTTTAATGAATATATTTACAGATTAATAATACGCTATAGCTCCAATCGTACTAGGATCGTGGTAATATGCACATATTATGATAATATTGTGACAGTACGTTTGTGACTTTGTTGTCAGTCGTGATGCGTGCGTATGAAGCTATGCGGTACATGTAGACCGGAAAATATAGAAAGTTGCTTCTCAATACACGAAACTAACTTGGACTCGGTTATTAGAAGCGATTGAGTGGAAAATAGTAGGTAGGAGAAAATATACTTCTGTATAAAGGAATATAGCAGGATTACTTATAAACTGCGATCGTTAATAGTGGATCCTTATAGCTTTCTTAGCAATTATATATGATTTTATCGATTTATCAAATTAAAATTTATCGTATTCCTGTACGTAAATTACCATGTACTATATACATATTAAATGATAATAATATTTCTTTGAATTACACTTATAGTATACAGATTCTTAAACGAAACTGTCTTAGTAAAATCTAAACAATTAAAACATTTTTTGATAGACGTAAACAAATTTTTCTTAAATAAAATACTAGATACGTATTTTTTTTTTCTTTCCCGCAAACATTATTTACTACACAGTCGTATAATAAGTTTTACATTTGTAAAAAAAATAATAATAATATGGTCATTGTTGACATTGAGTAGAATTTTTTTCTCTAATTCCCGATATAGCCTTAACGCACGAGTCAACAGAATATAACAAAACAGTACAAAAAATTTAAATGAATAAAAAGATCTCTTGAAGATTATAGTACATTAGGACGCAAAGGAACTAGCGACATTTATATAAATCTTTTTAAAGTAATGTCGTCACTGCGTTTGATGTCATATAATTTATAAAATTTCAGTCGTAGTACATAAGATAATATAGTCAGTTTTAAATCAAATAATTTAGATGAAAGCCGTAAAGTACAAAATGAGTTATGACAAATTTATGATACTTCTATGGCTAAATAAATGTCAAAATACTAGTATCTAGAGCGTGTACAGATGATAAAAAAGGACAACACTGAACTGATTTCATTACAAAATGTTACTCATTCCTATTCGAAACTACATTCATTCTATCATTCACAAGAAAATTCTTTTCCACTCTTAATTTAAGGAATTAAAAACGTAAAATGAAACAGTAAAACTATAATGCGAGTCACAATTTATTACATGAACTATTTCTATGGAAAATTTAATTTAACTCGCGAAATATCTAAAACGTTCTGACTTTGAGTTCGTTTAGCTTACTTCATCTGTACTGTTTACGGTGAGTTTTTTAGCATTCCAGTGTAGTGTAACAAAAGGGCGGGTGTAATTTTGTTGATATATACACGAACGCAGTGTCAGTTCTCGGATTGTGCTTCAGACTTGATTCGAAGTAGTCGTGTGACAGTTGCTGCACACAGCGCGCGGGGACGTGCAGCATTTTGTATTGTGATTTAGTGCTTGTGTTTAGAGTTCCGGTGGACATATTTTGATTTCTCGGTATGCCTATATAAATTTGATTTTTTTTTTTGATACTTACTTATTTTACGTGATTCGTTATCAAATAATTTCATATAAATTAAGTAACATTCGCGTTTTTTTTTTCATGTAATAAAAAAAATAACAATCTTTTTTAAGGATACTTTAGTTTTTTATTCAATATTTATTATTCTATTATTTTGTGTGTAATGGATCGAAATAAATATAATTTACGTAGTATTTCTTGTAATTATCAAAATCAGATTCCATTTAATTCAATAAAATGTATTTGAAAGTTATTATATTTGTAAATAGCGTATTGGAAAGCGTGCGTGCGTTCCGAACCAACGATCGGCTTTCGATGCGTTCACGTAAAACGGTTTTAATGAATTTTTTTATTCCTAACGCATCTTAATTATATGATGAAAATGAATTTTCATGAACAATGTGATCAGACGTGGAATCTCGATCAGAATTTATGCCTCAAGACAATGTTTTCATTAATTTAATATGTACTACATTTTTTTTTTATTTTCATCACGTACTGTATAATATTTACGGGTTTTGATTTTTTTTTATAAAAAAAATTGTAGATACGAAAAATAGAATGGCGTCTAAGAAGTTAAGAAATATGTAGCTTTTTGATTTTCCTAATAAATTAGGTATACACTTATTTTATATTAATAAATCATCGCAGACATGTACCTGTATTTATTATACAAGTTGCGTAAATTCTGTCCTTTCTTAAAATATGAGGAATACATAATGTTATATTTTTTTTTAATTTAATTATAATGAAAAAAGATTTTATTACAAAAATCATTTCATTTAAAGACAGGGAGACAACATTATTGGAAAAGTATCTGTAATAATCATAATTATTCCTTGTCCATATATAAATATTATTATTACAAAAAATCCTTTATATAATTATTTTTTAGTATATGTTTATTCATTGCCAGTGTTATAGAGATAAAAGAAATTTAAGTTGCATTTATGAAAACAAAGTTTTATCTACACACAAACCAAAAAGGTTGTGAACTTATAAACCTTCTTCATCCAGGTTTCGGAGTACGGGGGCGGGGCTCGTGTAGTGTGGGCCATGTCGGCAGGCGATAGAGAAGCGGAGGCTCAGGCCAAGAAAGAAGAAGGCAGCACAAGCGAAGATGGCAGAACAGCTGTCTTGAAACAGCACTGGTGTATTGGGCTCAGGATTGTGGAATTGGTAAGTGGACTGGGAATCAATACATAAAGTGCTGAAGAAATCACTACTAAGAAGATTTTTTAAAATTCAAGACCTTTGCACCCCTACCACAAGTTGCACATACATTCCAAACGACTGCTTCTCATTTATAAATATGCGTACTCGATATAATGTTGTAGGTTTATGAAAAAGACCTGAAACCTCTTAATGTAGGACAACGATACAAGCCTTGGATAAGGATAGTAAAGCCGATGGAAGGATTCGAAGAACATGATTATGAATTTATAGATTTTTAGGACTTTATTTCGATTAACTGTGATTGTATCAAAACAAAAGAAGGCGTTTCCATAGAAACATATCAAAATAAATCAACGAGGAAACAGATATTTAGGGTTAGACTTAAATTCCTTGGACTCCGTTAGAATTAACCAGTAATTAATCACATTACAACGCTCATTACTGACGAACAGGGATTTGAAAGTGAGCGAAGAGTACGAAGAATTTCATATATGTAAATATTTAAAAAAAAAAATTAAAAAAAGGGCCCATTCACACGAAAAACATTAAAAACATAAAATTAAATTTAATTAGTAAAACTCATCGACTTTATTAAAATTAGACAAATTAAAAATGTTATTACTTTATAGTAGTCCTTGATTAAAGAAACGTCCGTGTAAATTATTTTAATTTGTTGTTAAAATACTATCGGCTATTTCATTAAAAAAATAATTGTAATTCTTTTATTACTTATAAAAACACACTCATCTAGTTTTAAATAACAAAGAATACGTATATATTCTGTTCAAAAATACGTTATTGAAATACATAAACCATCACATTACTCTGACCATAACTGTCCGTCTAAGAGCATAGTTATCGATTTTTTTGCACTAATTAACGAAGGTGTAGGCCTCGGTGTATGGGAACTCGCATATGATGAGACCCCATAACTTGTCCTTGATACAAAGGCTGTTGTGAATCACGTTACACATTACGGCAGCTGTTTCTATAGAACGTTCATCAAATAGCATTACGTGTAACCAATTACGACGAGGATAATACTCTCGTTATGAAGTTATTACGTTAGTAAATTATGTTATATTTTTTATTATGATACTGTATGAATATTAAAACTAGCGATTTAGTAGCGCTTGTGATATCTGTATGATTTTTTTTTTTATCTGTCATGTTTTTTTATCAATAATGTGTACATACTCTTTACATTTACGCTTGAGTTTGAATGAGGTACATTAAAGATACGTAAATTTTTATGACAAAGAAGTAAAGTAAATGTAATATAAGTATGTATATGTAGTGAAATTTTTTATATAGAAGTAATCTTTGTCAAGGTATTGTAACTATGATTATTTCTAGCTGTTCGCGGTGATCGCGATCGGTTTGATGGTGGGAGCCCTCAACTCACACCAGCTGGCCAACATCGACCACCGACACATCGCGCTCATATACTCCACTTACTCCGGTAAGATATTAAACTCACTCCATCTAGTAATCTCTGACTGTACTCACTGAACACATTTAAGCACAGGATTCATCAATTTCACTCAAACATTTTCATGTTTTAATATTTCAAATTGTTCTTTATTTACAATAAGTACTTATTTTAGTTTTGTGTGTGTTTTCATTTAGGTGAGTTTTACTCAGATAAGTTTGTTTCTACGGAAGATTTCACAGCGATTTTCAATTTAGGACACTGAGGTTTTTAATTACGGCCACGCTTCCCGTTGATTTCAGTCCAGTCTTTCAGACGTGACCTCGTTGTAAAACGGCTTAATTTTTCAATTATTCACATCTGCTGATTGTTACTTTAACCTCTCACGCTCGATCGAACATAACATTGATGGAGTTTTTACCGCCATTATTAATGTCAAAATACTATAATGGCGGCCCAACAAAGGGTCATTATAAGAAACTAAAATTATTCAAATCATCATAATTTTTACAATGACTTAATATAATAAGTCGAAAAAATATCTCGCCCAATAACTTCACAAAAATAATTATAATATTTACATTCCTCGGTAAGCGTCGACGGCGATCAACGTTTTCACTTTCTATCAGGTGGAAAAATATTTATGTTTATTTAGCGTGAAAGTGCAGTTATTATTGTATAATTCATAGCGATTCGTTTGAAATTATTACTTCTAAAAATATTTTTTCTTTAATCATACGGATGTGTATTTCTCTTTTTACAATATAATAATTAATTTGGACAGAATTTGAACTTGTTTACGTAAGTCCTACATAATATGTTAGAATAATTTCCGTAATATATAATATATGTAATATAATAGTAAGTAATTTAAATTTTTAAGTTGGATATTCTATTTCCGTTGAATGTGTTAGACTATATAAATTTAGTTGCCATATTAAAAAAAATATTATTGTACTTTATTATTATATTACAAGCTATTGTAGTATAATATACGAGAATAATTAATAATATTATTTTATTATGTAACTTTAATATATTATTTATTGAACAGGTTTCATTATAATCGTCGGCGTTTTAATAATCGCTCGTTTGCTGGGCGAGTCGGCCGGCTGGCGTACATCGCTCGGTTTTTCAATCATCGGTGCTGTTTTGTTCACCGCCACAGCCGCTGTTATATTCTACGGTAAGTTTTATTTAACGGTAGATTAAAGAGGTATTTACGTTTAATAAAAGGAAATATTATGAACTTTAATCGAGTATAAATTGTTAGCTGGTTAAGTAATTATGGTTCATTTAACTGCTATTTCAATCAACTTTTTATGTGTTCTATTTAAGCCTAGAACTTAATAGTTTATTGCAGGATGTATGATCAAGGAAATTTAACAGTATGAACCATTTTAGTCATAGAATTAATATTATTTATAAAAGTGAACATATGCATAATGCAAAGTACATACATAGTAGTATGTATTTGAATTTGGCAAGGGACGGTGTGGAATATAAAGATAAAGAAAGGGAAAAAATTAGAAAAATTGGAGAAACAGAATAGGGTGAAATAGAAAAAAAGCTTTCTGCGCAAAACACGATTATACTGAGTTCAGTTCAGAAACTTAGTTTGATCCAGCCACATAGATCACAGTCATACTGGTTCGTGGATTCAGCCGCTGTATTGTTAATATTATTTTAGCAGAAGTGTAAAGTTTAATTAATATTCCTGTCAAATAATACCAACAATAAAGCCTGTTTCAAACGGACTCCGTCTCAGGGGATTTGGAAGAACGACTTCCGCTGCTTCACTCAAAGGATGTCAATATAACACTACTTAAAACAGTATTCTTAATTAAGTCTTAATAATGTATATGGCTTCATAAAATATATCTACATATTTAATTTTATTGTAAATATATGTATACCATTTTCATATAAATTTGACAGTTCATAGCGATATGTTTGACAGTTATAATTTACTAATTATATGACTGGTAACACTATGTATTTCTTTGTCAGACTGGCACAGATCCTACTACGCGAACGTTCGTCCCAACAAACAGTTCTACGACCTTGTAATATCGTCCGGAGTATTTTCTATTATAAACGCGGTTGTGTTCATCGTTCACGCTTTCCTAACATTCAAGAAGGAAGCGGATTATTAATAAGAAATATTATTATATTTAATCGTAATGTAATCCACGTTTTGTTATATTTATTGTAATAGTATTAAGGAAGATATTTTTAAGATATACTAATTATCATTTTTATTTACTCCCAAAGTGTTAGACATAGTTTAGAAGTAATCGGATACTTGTACATAATGTTGGTTGTCCTGGAGTGTAGCTTTGTGTTTAGCTTATAATGATTATCGTAAGTGTATGAAGTTGTCCGTGACGCAGCTATTTTATTAGAAAGTATTATCGCCTGTAAACGTTTGCTCTTGGCCGAGAAAGTGCAAGTTTAAAAAATATAGAAAAAGGTGTAGAATCTATTAAACGATTTTATTGACCGCTAATGGTGACTTTCTCTTCTAAATTTAAAATCTTATATTATTTAATTTAAATTTCGAATGGAATCTACACCGAAATTCATTAGTATTAAGATTATTATAAGAAATATATGCTTAGATTATTTTTATTTAAATTTTTAATAAATAATGCGAATACTTAAACATTCCTTTGTTGTCAGTGTTGCCAGAATGTTTGCAACGAGAAATTAAATAACCACATTCGGTGTTATTTTTAATTTATTGTCCAAAAATGTATTACTTTTCTAAATTTTTATTATATTGAGTGTAACAACGTACTTATTAATGTTATTTCAAAGTAAAATTTTTGCAGATATTTATTTATTTTTAAATTTATTTTTAGTTATAAGATGTTATTATAAGCCAAAGCAGTAATCAGTATCCGTCCAGTGGTAGATAGTTTATGTTTATTCATTTTGTACCTTCACTTATTTCACGACTGTTGAAATGTAACGTATTAATTTTCTTTTTAAAAACTTTGACTTATATTGTATTAATAATTATATTCTAAGTAGTATAGAATAACCAAATAAAAATTTTGGTGCATTTAGTATGAGAATGTGCGTTACGAAAAATTTACGTTTATCGAGTTTAAAAAAAAGTTAAGATTGTCAGAGAATAGAAAGGAACAAAAACTCGAATACTTTGTTGGTTATCGTTTAATATAACTCATACTAAGGGTGCTGTAAAATATGTTTATTATGTAAAATATAATCCTGGCGCTAATGCTACCTTATGTCGCATCCGGTAAACGGTACCGCGTAACTAATATAGTGTAAATAATATATTATGAATGTTGTGACTCGGTTGTTCGATGCATTATTATAAGATTAAGTTATGTATTCGTATCTTAAATAAATAAATTAACCACCCAATTAAGACTTTCATTTACAAAAATATATAAAAAAAAAAAGTATCGGTTCATAAGATATACCAAATTTGTCTATGTGTGACTTGTAGTTTGATTTAAGAATAGTTCTAAAAAAATATATACTATTATGAAATGAAAAATTTTTATGTTATGCAGCAAGTGATAAAAACCAAACTTTTAAATTGGTATTTTAAATCTATCTGTTATAAAAATAAAAAGTACAGGTTCCTTCACCTTAAATACATTTGATTATTATAACAATAAAATTTTATGTTTTAATACAATTAAATCATGGCGTTGGTTTATTAAAAAACATCAACTTTGTAGCTGTGTCGATACTTTTAAAAACTGAGATACACATTATTAGGATAATACATAAACCTAAATTGCTAAAAATATATGCGATGGTAAAATATTATAATAAATAACAGATTTTGTGAGAAAACAAAAAGACCAATAACCTTAATATTATATTACTGATAGCTGATACTATATCGGTGAAATAAATAATATTTTTTAACGGGCTTAATCAAATCACATTCATTTTATATTTATTAAAGTTTTTACTACTAGAAAAGGATTTTGCATTTTTTTTCCCTTTTAAGTCCAATAATTTGTAATTATATACAAATAATAATTTATAAACAAAAATAATTAATAATTAAAATGGACCGTTAATATATGTACATATTGTAGATAGTATGAGCAATTTTCAGCGATGTATTACAAAATTTATTTTATGTATCAAAGAAAGTACTAAACACACTTATACGTAATAGAAAAAATCATAAATTGATATATTATTTAATGTTTTTACAACAAGCTTTTTCTTTTGTCATTTAAGCGAACAGCGTGCGGTACGAGTATCTGAATTATATAAAAAGATAACCTACAAATGAAAACAAAGTGCTGAGAAAATGAAATTGGGTGATGTTGCACGTACCTTTTCAGCTTTCGCCAGATATATCCACAGCTTTCTCCAGGTAGAGAATTTCTTTTGGTCACTGAAATTATATTGCATTTCTTTGGACGCATAGCGAGTACTTAGTGGTGAACGATAATTGCAATATTCTGAATTTTGTAATTCCGGTGGCGCGTCGATCGAAAACATTTTAGCACAATTTAGTATTAAAAATAGGTGGTATGTTAACAAAACTCTCCTTTAAAACTTATACTTTTGATTTTCTTAAACGAGTTGACAACTGGTCAACAGACAAGTTTGAAATGAAGTATTGAAAGGTCACACGCGGGAGTATTCAATTTGATAACAAAGGTTATCGATTTGTGATCTGATGTAAGTAACGCAAATTTATTACAAAATTACTATTTATAAATGTATTTATTGAATCAGACTTGTTGTCTGATATAAAAGCGAAAGTTATTAAGTAAATGGAATTTATTAGTTTAATTAAATATAATAACTTAGGATATCTTTAGGTTCAAGCTTTTTTTATCATTCGCTTAATTTAGCATTTACATATATTCAGTCTTGAGCATTAAAAAGAAATTTTACATATACCTGGCTATAAGTAAATTTAGAACTGACTAATAAGGATTACTAAAACTCACCACTTTTTAAAAACTTTTATTAGATGTACCATATATTACAAACTATTTTTAACATTTGTATTTAGACATACTAAAATATGCTCGTTTTTAATACCGACTTGCGCATTTATTTATTTATTCGGATGAATTAACATCCATTTTGAACTTGTCAACATAAGTCGGCTTAAAATAATATTATTGAGATATATTAATATAACTCAATACAAAATAAACACTGGCTCACAGTAAAACAGATAAAAAACACTAGAACAAGAAAAATATTGCATCATTTCGTAAATATTTTATTGCCTCTTTATCATTTCCAACCAAAAAATTTTTTAAATAATCTTGATACATATATGTCAGCTGTCCTATACTTTAACTGTACAATTTTATAACTTTACACTTTAGCCTTGAGTGATTTCATCATTTTCTCGAGTTTCATCGCCTTCTGCATGTCCCCCTTTATTTTCAGCTTGCCCATCATAAAGGCTGTGGTCGGCTTCAATTTCCCTGAAAGTGATTCTCACTTATCATATTGTTATAATATGTTTAGTAAAGAAAAATGCACTAAAATTTAAACATCATCTTGTTACTATTGCAATGAAATCACTATATATTAATAATATAAAAAAAGTTTTATGCATTAACCTCATCAAGATTAAGTATCTATCACATTTAAAAGCAGGGAATCAAATGATACAATTAGATTCAGAACTACTATATGATAGAGTAAACTTTTACCGACCAGCAAACATATCAGCAAAGTTGGTGCTGTCCATGGTGAGGGTGGCATCGGGTGCATGTTTTGGTTCCCCCTGACCGCAGGCTCCATCACCGTTCTTGAGATCGAGGTGCCATATACCTTCCTCTTTACCTGATGGACATATTTGATATTATTAAATTATTTCAAGAGCACTCCATCCATTCACCATTCATAAAGCGTTTACTTGACCTCTTTACTACTTTAAAACTAATTTACTGTAGCAATATTTACATGGACATAAAATTTTTCACAACAGTCATTTGATTTTTTAGATAATTTTCAATAATGAAATTAAAATTTGAATTTTCTAAATTATTTACATACTGTAACTGCTACATTTAAAATTTTAACAATCACCTTTCACATTAAACTGGAACACGGCCTGTGTTTTTTTAACTAATTCAGGTGTTATCGTCTTGTTGATAACTGAAAATAGTTCCGGGATCTGTCCTGCCGGCTCACTCTGAAATGGATTAAAATTTAAAGTTAATAACAAATTTAGCCTGTAACTAAACAAGCATGATTTGATTTAATGATTGTGTTAATGATAGTATATATGTTTTGTCAAATTCATTGTTATTTCTCATAGTAAATGTCAAGAAACCAGCCATCATAGTTAAAAAAAAAACACAAATTAAGCCACATTCACACCTTTTTGACCTCTTGCGTTTGGTGCCCGGGTAAATCCAAAAAGAAGTCAGGTAACAAATTGTTAACATTACCTGCAACAAGTATAAAGCTAATTTTGAAAACGTAATAATTTACACCAATATTTTAAGGTTTCGTCAGTTAAGTATAATTTTTTTTTTTATTCTGCTACCCCATAAATAACTTGAGGAACATGGGTGGCACAGTTTTAAATAGCAGACAATTATATTATATTTTTCCTATGATAACTAGTATCTTGACTGACTTTGATGTGTTATGTATATTAAAATATTAGTCTCAATGTGCATTTAATGATGATTTTATATTGAAAAATGTTTGTAACTTTGTGAAAAATGTTTGTAACTTTGTGAAAAATGTGAAAGCTTCCAATTAATACAAATATGATTGTACCTTCACTTTTTTTTAATACTTTGATGTGCATTGATAAACATGTAAAAATCTAGAAAAAATATACAATAAAAACTACATTTGTTTACTATAAACATAAAATAGGAATACTTAATAATTCAAATTAAATAAAAGCCACTCTGATATAAATCAACAATGTACACGAGGCTATTTGTCTTTTTAAGCTACAATGATTTAAATAATCTAAAATATGCCCAAATCTAAACTAAATATTTACCAACATTGCAGCATAAACTCAAAATTGTTATAGTTGCCGGCACGTATCTTGGCAATGTTTGGCGTAGTGCGTATAAGTTGGTACATGTACACTGAGTGCAACAAAAGTCATCACTTTTGATGCTTATCATTGTTAAGATACCAATAACAAAAAATCGTAAAAGTAACAAAACCAATAGGTCTAATTTAAGGCTCGCGAGTGTACACGAAAGCGAACAGCCAATCACGCGCACGGAATTTTCTCGTCTGTTTTTCCCGCTTCCCGCATATTATGACAGTTGACAACTAAAAATCGCATTCTTCGCGTCTATTGTCTCTTGCCAAGTCACGCGCCGGCTACTATACCCAGTACCAACAGTGTTACCTTATCCTTATAATTGACGGAAGTTGTATGATAACGGCGTATGGAAGCGGAGGAGACTGTCTGCTGATGATGGAGTAATGACGCTGGATCATCCAAGAAACCATCCAAGAGCAGATTATTTGCGTTCTCTATGGTTCAAATTGTTTATGCTGTAGTTGGTACGTACAGACTTAGGTTTTTTTTTGGTTAACAGTTAGTTCACAGTACCCAAAACCTATTCATATTTGTAATGGTAGTCTGTTACCCCACAATGATAATTCTCATGTTAAATTCCCCTCTATTTCTACCCACCGTGGAGTTGTAGTTAATTTTTACCTGAATGTGAATAAACTTACTTGGATCACAAGCGTAGGGCGCGAGGTCTTTGATTCCGACTGATTTAACTACATCTTCATCTATCTCAAACTTGCCCGTGTATGATTTAGGGTCTCTGGGGAATGCAATATGTTTAGTTATTAGCAGTTGTGTAACTAATAAGCACTATCGAATAACTTTATTACAGGTAATGATTCCATAATAAGACGTGTTTTATATTAAAAATAAAATATTTTCCTTTCTCACTTGCTCAACATGACGTAGGCAGCATCTGAGACTATTTCCGGTTTGCGACTGGACGAAGTGTCGCCAGTCAACATTTCAATGGCGGCTGTCGCGATAGCTAAAATTATAATCAAAACAAATTAAATAAACACATACACAAGCAGATTAACACAGTTTAGAATTTTTTTTTATATACACACCAGTTTTTGGCCAAAGTGCATTAACCCCAATATTGAATTGTCTAAATTCTTCACTCATCCCCAGCACACACATAGACATCCCATATTTAGCCATTGTGTAAGCAACGTGCAGTGAAAACCTTTCAGGAAAGGAAATATTTTATTAAAACTTTTTTTTTCACCAACAATTTGTTGAAGTTGTATTAAGTTGACATTAAAAATATTAGCATTATATTATTATTAAGGTAGTTTCTAATTAGCTACAAGAGTAATGAGTAAAATTATTGTTTTTTTTAAAGAATGAGTTAAAAATTACTATCAGTTGTAACTAAGGGACATTATAACCCACATATTAATTTGGTATAAATATAAAAAAATATAAGATAGTTAAATACAAAACTAGACTTCACTTGAATAGATATTTCTATAGAGTTAATTAGGCTTTGTGAAATAAAAAAACCTACCAATAAGGATTCATGTTAAGTGGTGGCGACAGGTTTAGGATGTGAGCGTGGTTGCTTTCTTTCAACAACGGCAGGCATAGTTTTGATCTGTGGAATACAGTATTATTGAATCCTCACTTAGTACAATGGAAATAACACTGATAATTCTCATACATAATTATAATAGTCAAAACAAAGATCAATGTTGAATTTGAATTGGGTCGGTACATGGAACGAATCTCTCGATTTCAATATTATATCATTGATATGACAGTTACTAGTTTTTGTTGACTTAATCTGTTTCGATTTTGTTTAAGGGCTCCCAGAGGTAATGGATACTATTCTAAAACTATTTTATGCCATTATACTTCATAGACCTGCTAAGCTTCGATCCTGCGGAAACAACACAAAGTCCAGGATAAATTATGGCTTATATTTTATTCTGGTGTTTGCACTAAATTAATTAAAGTAAAAAAATCCATTAAGTTTCGGTTCAATGAGATACATACATCCATTCTCATAAACTTTCATATTTATTTGTAGGATAAAATATTCTTACGCCAAAAATGTGCCCCTGGTGTTAATATTGTGCATGAGGTCGTATCTCTTCATATCGGTCTCCGCAGTCCCAGTGAGTGATATGGCCGAAGCATTGTTTATGAGTATATCAATGCCATTGAACTAAAAGTAATAAACATAATTTTTGCAATATAAGTTTTTATATCTTATTAATTTATTTTAATGATTCATGATAATGAAAAATTTTACACTCATTGTTATATAACCTTTTTAACAGCTTCATCGATGGCTTTCTGAATCTGTTTCTCATCTCTCACATCAACAATGCAAGGCAAAGCTTTTCCACCAAGAGCCTCAACTGTAATTTTTCACATAGAGTATATTTTTAAAAAAGCTAATAATACTATTTATGTCAGAAAATAGATGAATTAAAGAGATTTTTATTCCTTAATTAACGATAATTAGAACAATAATTAATGTTTTGATTATCATAAATCATTTCTTCATTTGGACTTTGTTTTGGGTCCAAAGTCCATAGATTATTGCATTCGAACTATACCTCAAAAAAAAATATAGGAAACTGAGGAGACTATAAGAAATTTAATTAAAGACAACGCACTCTCTTCTGCGGCCGTGTAAATAGTTCCCGGTAATTTGGGATGAGGTTCTGCGGTTTTAGCGGCAACCACAACGTTAGCTCCATCTTTGGCAGCTTTGAGTGCGATAGCTTTACCAATACCACGGGATGCTCCCGTTATGAATAGGGTACGACCAGCCAACTTCCTGTTAGAGAATAGGAATAAGGTGAAAGTGGGACACGGCTAAGATGTACCGATGTAAACAATGCCGTTATCTTACCCTGTATTCGCAACTAAACTCATTATTCCGTGTAATTAAAACAAGAAAATAAAATGTCCAATATTTTTGTAGAAACAACTAATAACTGATGATTTTATAATTTTTATAACGGTAAAGGTACGGTTCTGTGACACAGGCTCAACAAACTCTGTCATTAATATTTAATCACATATGTTTCACAGCTTTGTCAATGTAATGTCACTGTCATTTGGTTGCAATAAGTATCCAATTATTTTGATGTGGTAACTATATTATTTTAAAATATTCCTTATTAAGATAAGCTGGATAATGTTATTATTTTTATTGTTTTATTTATTATTCTCTTTAGGATAGCCATTTGTGAAAGAAATTAGGAACTTCGATAAATTATTAAGCAAATCTTTTTTATTTAATGAATATTGGAAATGAAGTGTTCCCTTTTCTTTAAATTGTTATCGATTAGCTTAGACTAAATTTTCCAAGGTTGAAATGGAAAGTTAATTTCATCTAAAATCAATTGCAAAGAAGACTAAATTCTTTTTATGTAATCGTCCACTGTTATCGGTGTCCTGGTTCATTAATTATCAATTAATTACCAAGGTACTTTAGGCAAAATTAAATATAAAATTCAGTTGTGATCTATACTTGAACCAATCATGGGGGCACGAAAATAAAGTAATAAATATTGCTATCGATGTCGTGATTAAGATATTAAATTATTAGATTATCTATTGTAGAAATTCTTGAACAAGATAGTAGAAATACTGCTTGTGTAAGTTTTGATAGTCGGTTCAATATTGTATAATGTACTTTACGTTTAGCCATAATTATTACACTGACATAAAGGTCTCATTTATAAAAATAATTAGTCAATAAAGTGACGATTTTTGAAGTGAAATAACAAAATAAAATTAACGTCAAAATGATCGACAAAGAAATTAATTCAGCATTGTTCTAATCATTTCTGAGAAAAATACGCTAAAATAAAAGATAATAGATCTGTAATACATTTATTTTGTGCATAAATTTATATTTCCATGATCTAATTGCTAATGTACAACACCACGAGCGAGGGTGAAATATCTAAACTATTAAAATAGTCTACAAATAAAACATCTTTAGACATCATAAGACATTTAGTTAGGCTTTATTGTAACAATAATTGCATTTCATAAGTATGGCTCGAATCGTTGATATTAGTGAACATGTTTTATAAATATAATACTTATCTTTAATATGTAGGACATTAATTTTTGTTATAATGGTTTGATTTATATTTTTCAAGGTGTCAACACAATACAAAATAATGTAGATAATATTTAAAAAAAAATTCTTTAATACTATAAATGTCATATACGTATTTCATTAAACCGTCCGTACGCTTGTATAATTTTTTTTTTATTGAAAATCAATAGAATTATAAGTATTTATTCGCTAATCTAATTGAGTTTTTTTTTTAAATATAAATTATATTTCCTATATAAAAAATACCAATATCTTGTTACAAAATGATAGCTACCCGAAAATAAAATCCATTTGAATACATCCTAAGTTTTCGTATTCCCTACCACAATCTTCTAATTTCAAATAGAACCACGTTTATAATGAACTATCTAGACACGTACAACATTTAATAAATGTTAAATTTATTTACAGTTTTATTACAGCTAATTAAAATTTCACGTGAAGCGAAAACATACTTCGGACGATGACATTTAAAAATCAAAAAAATAATAAAATAAAGTACTCATTGTTAAGCACCATTCATTCTGTTATACATTCCCTATGTTTATTCACAATTTTCACTTAATAATACTTAATTATTTAAAGCATCGAAATAATTATTGGCACCGAAAATAAAATTATATCATCAGCATCTATCACTCTATTACTCTGAGATAAAAACTTTGTGATAAAATAAAAAAAATAAATCTTTTATTATCTATATTAATCTCTGGTTATGAATTGTTCTAGATTATATATAAGCGGGCTGTTTGGCTGAATGTTGTAATGCAGCCAGCACGTCGTGTTTCAATCTGACGTATAATCTTCCTTTCCTCCAAGGGTTCTGCAATTGTAGAGGTCTGAAGTCGTCTCGTAGACATCTCTCTCTGGCTCCTATAACTGCTACGAGGCAAAAATCTTGAAGCTTTTCCGGACCGTAGACAGGTCCGGATTTTCCTTTTAAAACGGCGGCCATGTTGAGTTGTTTAACGACGAGGTCAATGACCTCTCGTGCTGATGTTCGTGGAGTGACGTGCAACTTGAGTGATGTACCCACAGCCAAGCCCGTCTCGTAGGCTGCGAACACCTATAAATGCAAATTTATCAGTAATTTCATAAAAAAAGTTACATTAAGAAGCTTTCACAATGAAAAAAACTTGTTACAGATTGAGTAATGAATTGACATAATTGTAGTAACTTTGTTTATTATATGTTATTAAACTATATATTTATAGTAACTTTCGGAGAAATATGTCATTTAACTTATTATTTCATAGGCTATTTTTGGTTTCTAATTAAATTATTGAGTTTCTTATTACCTGTAAAATTCCAGCTTGATCAATTCGTTGTTCTGGAGGTAGTTTCCTGTCATCGTCACCGTGTCTCTGGTCAGTCTTCTGGACCTTATTATTATATTCTTCTTCCTGTGTCTCCAACAGTGGCTGTCTTTTGACACTGTGACCCTTACTCCCCTGCCCCGTGTCAGTGAATTCGACGTCCGTCGACTTCACGTTGGTCATACTTTTTGAAGCTGTCACGTTTGCGTGCGTGAGTTGCGGACGGATTTTTAGAGGAACTGTCGTTGTGAGCGGACAGCTTTGACTTTCTGAATCGCTGGACAGACTCTGAGCGGACTCCGACACGTTCGTCTTGTTTGTTTTCACACTGATCATGCTCCCGGGATAGAAGCCTTTCACTGTCAGTAGCGGACTGGAGCTGGTTGAGACACTCGTGTTGATGCTGTGCGGCCTTGGCTTGGGTTCTATGTTCTCGTTTTGCAGCACCAGCGTGTCTTCGCTGCGCGATGGCGGCAGACGGTTGCTGGATATCGAAGCGTGGGATCCGTTAGATTTGATATCGAACTGGGAGTTGCTGCCCATGTAGTTGTTACTAATGGCGCTCATTGCACTGGATTCGGTGATTTGTGAGTCGGCGCTGCCCTTCCTTGCGTATTTAGCCTCGTGCAGGTACTGTGATCCGCTGAGATTTAACGTCGAGACGGATGTTTGTCGTGGTGCTATACTGAGTTGTTGTTCTGACTTGCTGAATTCCGGATGTAAGCTCGTGTGATTTCCGTTGCCGGCGGGCCCCGGCCAGGAACCCCTCCCGGGCGACGTCTTGTTTATTTTTGCATCCCGCGGCGGTAACTGAAGCAGATCTATCTTCAAATTCGCGTCTCTCTCGTTACTGTCGACTTCATCGTTTCTGGACGGCGTCTTATCTAAAATGTATTTGAGCAAAATGCCAGAACTCGGACCGGCCTTGTCTTTGTCTCTCGCGAATCCGATCAAGTCCATCAACCACCGCTCTGCCTTCCAAACTAAGTTAAGATTGTTTTGGAGATCCTCCAGCTTTGTGAGTCTCTCCTTGGCAGTCTGTAATTCCATACATGAGAAAGCTTCTCGTTGCGAGTGCGCGGCCAATGCCACATCTAATTCTAAAACACAGCTTAACTTGGAGTATTTGTTCAATATATTTGTATGGTAGGTCTGCAGGTGTATCATTTCGAAGGCCTGTATCGGCAGACTGAGGAGGTCACCCTTCTGGAGAAGGATTTCCTTCTGTCCTGGTACAGAGCAGGCTTGTTCCGCGGGCGGGCATATCATGATGAAGCTAACGTCACTGTTCAGTTCTATGACCTCCAGGTCATATATTCGGTGGGCAGCGATACTATCGTCAGGTATTTCCATGTCTTTGAAGAGCCTCTTGGAAGCCGTTGCGATCTGTTCCAGGAACATCTCTTGAGATTCTGAAGGTCTTTCGTTGCTGCTGATGGAAACGAAATTATTGATCGATGGCGACTCGTCCGACGAACGGCCGGATTGTGACTTGAGGTACTCCCATTCCTCACTGGAATAGACAATTATTTATATATTTCTAATCTCTATGTAATGTCGGTAAAACTTATAGGTGTTAAGCGACATTTATTTTTTTAAGTCAAACATTCAATGGTTACGATCGAAAGTATTCTTCTCTTACTTTCATATAATTATTATATTTTAGTTACTTAGAATAACATTTTATTAATTCTATGAAAATAAGAAATATGGATATTATTTAACTTAATATTAGTCATCAATATATTTAGAACTAAGTTAAGTAGACAAAGTTTGATTACTCACGCGGAAACATGAGGATTATCTCTAACTCGTGTGTGTGGTGGTACATTCGGTGTGCGAGATGGCGCCACTATGCGGACCACCTCCACCGACGATTGCAACTTCAAATACCCGAGATACAGACCACGTGGTAGCAGGTCACGTGACACCTTCGGAGATTATTCATATAAACGTTACATCATCAGCACGTGTTAAGAAAATAACGATTACATAGATACTATATATTATTTCCTTACTTCACTGATGAAGTTAGATATTAGAGTACAGAAAAATTTAGTCTTCAGCAGTACTGATGTTAATGAAGTAGGAGTAATAAGCTACCCTCAATAGTATAGAGACCGTTACCTGATGGTAGGCAATCTGTTCGTGAACTGATGCCATGAGCAGTTCTCCCATAGTGTTGTCGTCGCTGAGGACGCGTCGCCTCAGCTTGTTGACGGGCAGCCAGCGGGAGTTCAAAGCCGACACGGCCTTGGGTGACTTCACGGAGGTTATACAGGAGAGGACGACAGTGCCGTGAGAATCTCGTAACGGTTTGTGGTAGAGTTGGCCTGTGATTGTTAAACATATATGCCGTTTATTTTGTGTTATTAACTCGGGACGTAGTACTTTTGCTAGACGTTTTGAATAAATCGTATAAAATGTATGTGTCCAAGAGCTTTACTGTTTTATAATAATTGATATTTTAATAATAAGACATTTGTTCGACGTAAATACTTTAAGTTACTATTTTTTTGTTTCATATTTAACTCGGTATGTCTGTAACTCACCAAGGTCTTGTATCCCCAGCGCGGATTGCATCTGAGCGACGGCTGTGAGGAGTTTCAGTCTGAAGTGTATTGACGACGACGTGTGTTTCTCCATATCAGATCTCAGAGACTTCACTTCTTCCCAGGAACAGGACACCTGGAGAATTGAAAGAATTCAGTATTAGTGGACACTCTGTATAGTCCATTTGAAGCTTGAGGCATGTAAAAAATGTCAAATAAATAATATTGGGTTAATAATTAAATATATATATATATATATATATATATATAAATAGACAATATAGAATTAAAAAATTATCCTAAAGAGTAGAATTTTAACTTGGAGACAATATTCAGGAGTATGCAAGTTCGAATCCTGTTCATGCTATGGCTTGTTCATGCCATGAGCTAGGTATGACTACCTTCATTAGCCAGTGGAAGTCCGTGTAGATGCAGGCCGGGTATGTTTCATCCACTTCAACGACCGGAAGGAACTCCTCGCCGGTGACCAAGACGCGGTCCTCGTGGTAGATGATGCAAGTTAAGTACACGCCTCTGAGATACAAATGATAATCGTTTAGACAATTTATCATACGTAATTATTATCAGTGAAGTATTTTTATATTTTTAAAAGTAGTTTGTTTAAATTGTTATTTTTTTGGATGAACTCTGTACTTTCATGCTAAATAGTATGCCTTTTAATTTGATCAACGTATTGAGTGTTTTATTCTGTGGGGAAATTCATTAGATTTATATGACAACACATATTTGTTTACAAGTTTTGGGATGGAGAGAGTAATTTGTAAACAAGCGCTTAAAATTCTTTATTTTTATATTTTATAGTATATACTAAAGATTTTTTTTTCTATAATTTTATTTATAAATATTCTACATGTAACGGATATTAAATAAAGTATAAGTGTTTATGGTCTATTGATTTATATTTCGAGCTAAGACTATGCTAAAGGCGAGTTAATCGAGTAAATTTCTACGAAGAGCGATTTACTTATATATTTGCAGTACTTGTCCATGAAAAATTAAGTCTCTATATATTAAAATATCAACCTTGCTGCATACAAAAATGACAAAAAACTAGATTGTAAATTATTGCAACACACACAGCGACACAATTTTGAAAACGTCACCCGTAAGGTGTTAAGAGAATATTTTTTATATACGAGTGTGAATGTTATAATTTTAATATTACCTATTAAACAAATGAAGCCATTCAAAACGTATATAACAGTATAAGTTTCCCTGCTGATAAACCCATCGAGGTGCACTGAATAAGAAATACATTAAAGATCATAATCTTCGCAAAAAATCTACCTCCTCAAGTTCTTCTGGAACTTGCTGGCCGCTGTGAACAGTTGTCGTATAGTGGCCGTCTTCTTCCTAGGAAGTCTTGTGACTGTTCTGGTTCGAGTGCTTGCGGTGGCCGCAGCGAGCGCTTCCAGCGCTGCCGCAGCGCCACCAGCCTCCCCGCGAGACGAACGAACTGATATATCACTCCAGCCTGAAAAATTGTCCAATTGTACTAAGTTTCGAGCGTTTTTTCCTGTGTAAGCTCAGTTATATCGGTTTGCCACATCACGAACTATGATATAATACGTTCGCGTTTGAGTTGATTGACGTCAATTTACAAAGCTACGGTTTGAAATTCTTTAGGTTATATAATTTCAGAAAAGAACGCTGAGGACGGACAACCATAATAGGCGACCGTCGAACTTAATCCAATAAGTCGAAAAATTGGTTCCAATCATGTAAACAATACGTATAAAAGTCCACAAATATAAAAATCCATAATATTTCATAGAAATCACATTCTCCTTAATCTCCTGGTACAAGTATACTCACTGCTGGGTACAACGCTCCTAGGTACTGACACACTGTAAGTGCCCCAGCCCTTCACGTTCCCGGCTGCTGCCCTGAAGAAGTACCGCCTGCCGCGGGTCAGACCCGTCACGGACACGCGAGCACAAGACGCCACCACCTCGCGACTTCCGCACACATTGGAGAAATCCGCACGAGACGACCACTCCACTGCGGATGGGATATCACTAATTAACAAATGCCCGAGGTGCACCGCGGAAGGTATGTCATTTTATAGTCCGCACATCATATTCAATGAGATCTAAGACTTTCGCGAATATTAGTTTAAATAAAACTAATATTCCCGGATCACGTAGAATTTTATTATTTTAGACTAAATAATCCCGACGTTTCGGTTACTTTGCAGCACCTATCCCATCTCGTCTGCCAGTGTTCACGGCTGCTGCAAAGTAACCGAAACGTCGAGAGTATGTTGTCTAAAATAATAAAATTCTACGTAATCCGAAAATATTACAGTTATTTCCATTATATTTACGTTATACACGTCTGTACCTTTGTATTTGGTAACGAGAGGCGGGTCGCGTGCCTGGGTCCGTGTCGCTAGCCACACGGTGACGGAGTGCGGTCCGCAGACCTCCAACGAGGGTGAGGGCAAGGCTGGAGGGACACGAGCTTGTTGCCAACCTTGCACCAATCGTCTAGTTTTTTGGGATACCATGGTTTTATATGCAGCTTACTAAATCGATTGATATTTTTCAAAACTACCTTCATATATATATTATCGGACTTTAATAAATCAAATTCACTTACTTCAATGTTCTAAGCCGCCTCTCCCAGTGTTGTGTTTGTTTGTCCTTCTCCGAGCCGGTACCTCCAGCGCAACCCATCGTACCGGCCTGGTTGCCACCCGATGATCTTCGAAACAAAAAGAAAGTAACTCAATTCATGTATTATTGATATAAACACAAAGAAAAACATCCAAAGAGAATATGTTAATATATTAATATATGTATATACTAAAAAGATTTCTTTGTGAGTATATTTTCAATGAACAGTTATATATTACCTGCACATTTCCTCTCTACAAGCCTCAGGTATGTACCCCGTGACCTCGTGGAGTCTGGCTTCCGCCTCGCGAGACAGTCTGCGGAGGTGGTTCCCGAGGGCTTCTGGGCTCTTGACTGGAATACAACACATCGCATTACAGTCTTAACTAACACAAGCTATAGCGTAAAATAAAAAGGCATCGTAACGGATAGCTGTAATCCTTGATTATAGTTATATATGTGTCGTTCTTAAAGTCTGGTAAGCACGAAACTGCTTCACACGATGTACCTCTGTTGATGTGACGGTTAGGAATAGGAGGCTTTATATAGACTCGAGTCGAGTGAGCTTCATGTTAAGGACACGTGCCGGAGGCAGCAGATTCGGTTCACGGCTTTGTTAGTGAAGTTTTCATTCCGTATTTTGTATTCGAATATCAATTCACCGATAATTATCAACATTTGATTGGTCATAAGAAGAAAACGATGAACTATATGCAAATGACATAGAAATAATACATCGGTAATGTTAGTACTAAACTGTTATATATTTAATTACGATAAGAAAACGGGGGTAGACATCGTTTTTTTTTTTTATAATGTTCAGATGTTTTGGTAAGAGACGCCGCGCCGTAATAATCTGTGATGAAAGTATCTCGTTGAAATCGATATTTATCTCAAGGAGCGTGTATTTAATAATCGTCTTGTAATATTACATGTAATGGTTTGTGAGTTAATTTCGTATGTTTTTTATATGCTGTGGCTTCATGCGCATTGGATCCGTGGGTTATTTTGCCAATGTCAACGTTTTTATTTGCTGAACGAATTATAATCTATAGTACTGTGTGGAGAAAACACGATTAGCGTGGCTTTAGTTATAAGAAATTGTGACATTCAAATCGCTGTCCTGTAAACACGTTGCCCTGCATGGTATAGTTTCAGCGATTATGATTCAAATTTGGAAAGTGATTATAATATGCTTTAGTTGTAAAACAGTTGTTGATCGCATCATAGGAACAATTCTATTGAGTCTGTCATTAATCACTTGGATTGATTGATTGCGAGCCAAGAATATTCTATACAATGCCTCGGTTAATTTGATAGAAATTAAACTTCCAAAGTAATGTGGTTGATAGAATTTATTTGCAGATATCGATACTAATTTTTCTTTAATTATTAATATTTGCAAGGAACATTAGATTGATGGCAGCGGATGTACATTATTTTATGCTAGCCTTAGGACTTATTTAGTTGCACTCTTGATTTATTTGACGATAATCCGTGTCTATTATCTGTGTATCTTTGTACTGATATTTTTTGAGGTAGTGAAGGTCTATTGTCAGGTTGTTAAACTTGTTGGTATTATAACACAACAATATTAAATGTGTTGTATCTATGTTGCTACTCGCGCCATCTGTTATGATGTACGTGTAAAACTCTATAATAAAAGTTAGTCTATTGGAACGTCACTACACGTCACTTGGAGTGCTATTAGCAAAACTCACATTGACTGCCTTCCTTGGCTCCAAACTCCATGAGCATTCTAACCAGATGGCGGTTGTTGGCCAACACCGCCACGTCCAGCGGAGACAGGCCGTCTGGGTTGAGGCTGAAATAATACGAAAGTGTGAATAAAAAACAAAGAAATACGAGATCTCAACAGAGATATGTCATGATTGACATTTTATTTTTCATGTATCAGAATTATCGATCAACAACGTGTATGTGTAATGTACTCTAGAGGTTGCAGTGTCATATGTTACTTTTATAAACTTCTACAAATACAAACGTCTAAACTTCTACAAATATAACTTTATATTTTTTTAATTATTTCCCCTCAAGTACTTTTCATACATCGTTATGGATTTTTACTATCCATATTCCAAGTCTCGTCTACTTTAGTGACTTATTTACGCTAGTTGTGAGCACAAATTCTACATGGAATGTATATATTAATTTCTTAAATTGTTACTTAAGCAAGTGATAGTCCCGTCAAAATCGGTTCAGTCGTTTCAGAAGTCAATTGAAACAAAAAGACAAACAAGTCTTTATAAAGTACTTATTTGGCAAATGGCATTTGGCAATTAATTAAATGAACATTTTATAATTAATAAAGTACTTTTTGTATTTCGAGTCTACTTTACTCAGTGGATTTTTTTTTTACTCAGAGGTTGTGAATAATTCTACGAAATTTAAAAGTGTGTGTATAATCATAATGAAGTTTTTACCTGTTAACATCGACATCAGTAGACTCCAGGATGTTTCTCGCCTTATCGAGGTAGCCATGTTCAACGGCAGCGAAGAGAGCTGAATAAACAAAACAGGATATAATACAAGGGAGTGAATAACATTAAAAGCCTGATGATTACTCGATGAAGTTATTATTGAAGTATTGTTACTGTTAAAATGATAGACAGAAAAGAAAAACAAAAAAAGCAAAATAAAAAAAAAAAACAAAAAATACCATGAAGGTGTATGTTAACTTGTGTTATTCTATCGTTGTGCGCACGCGCATCCCTCTGCTTACGCTTGTCCGGGTGCGAGGGGAGCGGGGCGCAGGCGCTCAGCGACGGCAGCTCCCCCCCGCACCCCTCGAGCAGCGCGCCGTATTGGAGCTCTACAGGATGGAAGGGATGGTGAGCGAAAAAAAACTTAAAGCGGAGATTTTAATACAACAAAAATAGCACAACGGTTTTAATAAAAGAAAGAGTATGCAGGTATGCAACAAAAATGTATATGGAGGCTTAAGAATGTTTTGGAAAAAAAACAATTCTAAAATCGAAATACCTACACTATAAAATTTAATGTTTTAATCAAATTAAACGCAAATCACGTACGTTAATGATATAGAAATAATTATTAAATGAACTTTCAAGTAAGTGTAATTAGTGTGAAAGATTGTGGCCCATTTGACAATAAGGAAAATTGGTAACTCAATATTATAACGAATTAAGCGGTAATGATTGAAAATTAATAATTTTATATATTCAACCGAGAGAACTTGTTTTTGTTAAAGATTTAAGAATTTATTTAAACTCGTCAACCAAGAAGGAGGTTTCATATGCTATGACGCCGATATTTCGTCACGTACTATGGCTGCATAACAGCCAAGCTTTAATTGTCCTTAGCCTAGATGATGTAGAGATATAGGATATTATTTCTTACAGAGTATCGATATGACGAAGCGTTAAGAATTAATTCGCTCACATTAGGTCCAGTTAAATATTTGATCGGTTCCCAGTTTTTAATGTATTTTTTAGATAACGCAAGTTTATTACGTAACAATGTCAAGACTACGACGTATCTGAGAGCGGCTAAGTATTTTCGAACAATTAAAAAATATATATAAAAATATAATTTAAACTGTTCCACGTATACGTATAATAATTTGTCTTAATTCAATCCACGATCGGATACCTCGGAAGTTCAGGGTTAGCCAATCTATGAATCTAATTTATTAAAGGAAGTATAGTTTATATGTGATTAAAGTTTTAATGGTATCAAAATAAATGACATGCCATGATCGTATCGAAATTATGATAGATAGCTTGTAACAACTCTTGAGTTAAATAAATAATGCAAAATGAGCTTTACATCACTACATTAAAGTGTCATTTTGAACGATCCGATGTATGAATTTTCATACATTCATGCATTTAAAATTGAATGTTTCGGCCTCGATTGCTATTACCTTATTCGATGCGCACACATTTTGTTAGGAAGGTGAACGGTTAACCCTACGGAATTAATATATGATTTATCCGTACATTTGTATGGGGCCTTGTAAATAGCAATCTGGAACGTGATTGTTGCGAGGATTTAATGATGGATGTATTGTCAAAAGTTAAAAGGTCATGTGGCATACATGCCAGATAGTTTTAGCCTTAACGATCTCAAATTCCTCAGCCAACACCGAAACTTGATAAGTCTGCCTCGCATAAATTTACGATTTCTTAACTTTTTTGAATCTATCGAAATAACAGCCGCAAAAACAGTCGAAATTGTTGTAGGGGCAATTAAAATTTAACAGTAAAAAGTATTATACAAGTTCAGACGGGCCAAGTGTTTGTTCGTAATGACTACAGAAGCTTACAATTGTTTTAAGATCTCACTTTTAGTTTTATAAGAACAACTAATTAAACAAGTTTCAAGTATGACGTCACTAAATCTCGTTTAAGTCAGCTGTGTTATTGTCTCCAGTTTTTAATATAAATGAAGTATTGTTTCACAAGATTTTCAATTTAATATGGCTATCGTTTCATCTGAGAACAATAACGGGATAGACTACGTTGTTTTTATTAAATCAAATTAAATAAACAACAACTTTCATAAGTAAAACCGGAAATTATAAAATTATAATCTTAATAATTTAAAATTTAAATAGCTTCTGTATATTTAATAAACAACAACAAAAACAAACAATGGCCTGCCTTGCAACGAACGCCATGAAACGAAATGTTCCCATCATTGTTATCGAAGCAGCAATCTAAAATGTCATACTTTTCCCTTAGAATTACGAAAATTGTCTGCTTAGAACATTCTACCAGCGCATTGTTCGTACAGCGGTTAACCGAAACCGTTCACAGACACGTCGCGTGGGCGAGTTACGTTACATGACCAAGAAAAAAAATACACATTGAAAGTAATAGTGATGTATCGTTCAGCTCGATACAGCGGAAACAAAACGCGAGGCCAACACGCGGAACGTGGCCTGAGAACAAGCTTCGTTTATCGGAACTACGGAGGCACAGTTATATACGATACTTTGAACACACATAAGTATTTTAACACGGAATTGAACTGACCGCATGTGAAGATGTCACTCCATTCGAGTAACATTGTGTGACTGAGGCAGTCTCACGCTTTGGGTAGGATGAACCGTCTAACATCTATGTCATCAAGTTATGTGCGAGCGTGCGAATGTTTCTGTGACTTGGAATCTATTTGAAATTTATTTCAGAAGTGTTCTTATGATATCCAAGGAAAAGGCGCAGTTCAGAGACACGGAGAGAAATAAAAACTGAATGTGTGGGTATTTGGAAATTTTTAAGATGTTATGGAGGGGATGAATAGAAGTGAATAAAGAATTAAATCTGATTATATCACGAAAAGTAATTTCCGACCAATCATTATATGTAATTGGACGTTCTACATAAGTTACGAAACCGCAACGCTTTTATCTAATTACCACAGTTTCTTTACACAATACAATAAAAATCAATTTAAAAAGATCTTAAACAGATAATAAGTTAGTGATGATTAAAACCTTGCGATATATTATCTATTATTTGATAAGAGAATTTAATTTCCTATAACTCCACGACCAATAAAACCTCTTCGGAAACCTATGCTCGGGTATCACGTTACTAATAGAACCCTTCATCAAGCGAAAGGTCGTTGTCTCTCATTCCATTATAATCGTCCGTCCTTACTGAACACAATATCTTCACTCCCACACTTCTGCTTACATAATGTAAGGCATTTTGTAGAAAATTGCATGATAATTGTAGTAATTCTATAAACCGTAAAAAATACTCCAAACTCCTGATTTCAGCTCTACGCGGATGCTTGTGTGGTTGGGTAACATGTATTATTTTATTTAACCCGATTTAAGTTAAAAATTTCTTCATTGTATAGCAAACTTAAAGTACTCTGCGTAATGAGAAAAATACTGCTGTATAAAGAATTTTTGATTCGGACTTAATTATAGGATTATTACTATCAATATTGCCTGATTTTGTTTAACTAGACTAATGTTTAAACAGATTTTCTGTTGACTTGAGGTATTATGAATTCGTATAAAAGTTGATTAAAAAATATTTGGTATTTGAAACTAAAACATAAAAAACTACATTACTTACGCACGAAGGATTAATACGTAGGAATGATGAGAATAAATAAAAAAAAATATCAACTAATAATTTTATGTGTAGTTCAAGAGAATTCGTTGCTCTTATCTCTTACATGGAATAATCAGGTCGTACGAGACAGTACAAGTTTAGTCTTTTAACTATAAGTTTTTAGTTTTCATATGGAAATAACAATTAAGTAGTTAAAAAACAATTAACAATTCTAATTATAGCATTAAAAGTCACAATTAATGTTATCGGCTCTAAAAGTATACGTATCGAGCATGTCCATGTAAATCGTATTTAATGAAATGTAAGCCAGTATTTTTTTTGTTTAAATTAGACCAGTTGAATAACTTCAAAACAACTATTGTGTGAAATAGCTTCAAGCAAAAATAATACCGAGCTGCGTAGATTTAACATTGGAACGTGTTACATAGTAGCAAAAGTAATAAAGACTTATATCCAAGCAATGTTAACAAGTTATTTGCTTTGATAATAACGTCGTCAGTATTAATCTGGTCAAAGCCTAAATTAAACAGTATAGTGTGAAACGTTTCGCTTTTTGGGACCTAGCTGGCTGGTTAACTGGCTTGCATGATAATGGTGATTTCGCGCCACCCATCTCCATATTTATTAGTTCAGTGTTCGAAACTAACACTAGCTACAAACGCTAAAGTTGAAGTGTGAAGTGACCTAACACCAGTCTGTTTTATAAAACTAAATTCAGGCGGTTTTCATTCAAACTTACGTTGCTACTATTATTTAATTTATGATTCACTACGTATGTATGCAGATTCACAATCCAAACTCACAGTTATGGATTTTTTTTTGTCTATGATATTTAGATTAGTTAAAAATGTTTTTTTTTATGGTCTGTGATTATTTCTTTGATTTTTTTTTTGTCAGGCTAATTATTTTTTTACGTCATTGTCAATCATCTCTTATTTGTTACAGATGTCAAATTTTTTACCTAATTCTCAAAAAAATTTATCATGATACCTTGTTTGAAAGTCAGCAGAGTTGAAGTAAGTATAAGAAATATCCTAGCGTTATAAGGTCCGGAATGGGTCTTATAAGTTTTCCTTATAAAAACATATCAACATCAAAAGATCAGCGTCAATTGGCTCTTCTTGTGGAAGTCTTGGCGTGAATTCAGGGAACATTTGTTTTATGTATCGTTCCCACGACGCAGTGAAATGCTTTTCTTCTCGACAACTCAAGACGCCATTAATTAACTTTTAATTTCATTTTAGCTGATAATGTATACGACGTGACATGGAAACTACTTTTGATACGCAATTATTTTTATATTTCTGATTTAAAAAAAATAACAAATAATTTCATTCAAAGAAATTAATAACCTAACCTAACATGTAAGCGTAATAAATAGATTACATTTTAAATCCATAATCTGTATACAAGTATACGAAAATTTATTATCGTTATAACTACAATTATGACTGTATAAAAACGGCATATTTTAGCATCTTTCATAACCATAGGTATTCTGTAACCTTTTTTTTTTTAATCAAAAGGCAAAGGAATGTTGTTACACTTTATACGTAACATATTATCTTAAAATTAACGTAATTAAACACGCATTACGGTATAGTGTTGTTTTATCGTATATGTTATAACATTTGTGGTCGCTCGTAGATGATGGAATCTTATCTTTGAACTGACGGCTCTCTGATTTGATATTGAGCTGTGATCTTTTGTGAGAACATTAGGGAGATACTTGACATTTCTTTTTTGTGCAATAAAGAAATAATCGTCCTATTTTAGATTTTTTTTAGGTCCAATATTAGAAATTATAGACCACGACAATTTATAAGAAACATGGCCAAAATTAAAGTTATAACAATAACATAAATTAAATTTTGACGTTATATACTATATGATTAAATATAAAAAGAAACTAGTCTTTACTGATTTACAGTGACGAGCAATTCTAATGGATTTTTGAAGTGAACACGCTATGGCTTAGTGATAAGATTTAAAAAAAAAACAAGAGCATTGAAAGAATTTGATAGTAAGTGATAAAAGAATGAAAACTTTTTTGTAAAAATCACCGTATTTGCTCATGATTATATTATATACCTACGTAGTTTATTCCAAACAGTTGGAAGACTTGTAAGCAATTCACATCTATAGCGCGTAGCTAAAGTGTGTTATAATCATGGTATCAATTTAAAATTTAATACAAGACACATCCAAAAAAGCTTTCGTGGACATGAATCATGAATTAAAGTTTTTTTTTTTTTTTTTTTAATTAATTTTTATCAAAATATATTAGAGAACTCGAAAGGAGTGTGACATATCTATATCATAAGCTATGTAAAGAGCTAGTAAATTTTTATTTTAATCATTATGATCTTTCTTATTGCGTGTAACGTTGTCTGTCATTCTTTTAATCCCGATTGAATTAATGAATTGATTTGATGAATACATAATCGCTTGTATAATACGATCAATATTATGCAACGGCATTAAAATTTTATATGAATTTAAATTCAAATAACAACAAATAATTTTTCACTTCGCTGTAATTAATAACCGTAGTCATCGCTAATTGCATAAAGCGGACCATTTCATATCTATGTCGAGTATTATAAAAACGTAATTCAATTAATTCAAATATCGTATGCATTAGTTTATTTAATTAATGATAAAGACATAGTAAATATTTTGGTGCATTATACACTATCTTGTAATGCATTATTGGGATATAATAAAAGCTGTTTTAAATTTTAATACGTACTCAAATAGCTTGATGGTGATAGGTTTAGCTTGCGTTCCTTTGGCGGTGTGCTGTATACGAAGGCTTGGTTGACAAACCCACGTGGCTGGCTCCCACACATATCGCTCTCGGAGCCCCTGCGCGTGCGACGATGTTTTATATCGGTCACCGATTTAGCACTCTCCGATTTGCCGACCGATTTTAATTTAATCTTAAGTTTGGTATCCGGTGAATTTATGTGTAATATGGCCGCCGCTTTCGGTGGTATCTTCTCCGGCACGAGCAATTCTTTCGCGGACACACTCTTCTGTTTCTTATTGAATAAATCACTTATTTTCGCTTTATCTACTTTCCTATGCCGCTGTGGCTTCAGTGTGAGATCGATGTCTCCGCTCTTCTTCCTCGGCTTCACCGGCTCCTGCTTCCTCTTGGCCATGTTCGGTGTCTTTGCTTTGTAAGTACCGTCAATGCCCGTGTACGCTACGTTGTAATCTTTATCACCGTTAAAGATCTGCGTCAGTACTACGTTTCCGTCTTTGATGGTGTCAATGTTCTCAGACGTTTCTTCGTCCTTGGTTGATCGCCAACGGTTACCTATCAGTCGTAGGGAAGCGCGGACGGATCTGGACCTCCGTAATCCTCCTTGGTCCCTCTTGAATTTATCGAGGAGGGTCTCCATAGCCCTGCGAGGGGTAGAGGGGCAAGCGGGGCCCTGGGCATTGCACGTCACGATCGACTACGCGCACGCTATTCAGTCGAACGATAGTTACGTGAGCCGTTTCCTTTCCGACGTTCACTCGAGGTGGCGTCGGCGCGTTGAATGCTGGCAACAACAATCAAACCTCTGGTAGGGCTCCCAGCGACCTCGGACTTCCTCAGAACCCGGTCTTTTGTCTATCAAATACGCGACCGTCTGATAAACTGATCTCATTTGTACAATCTTTTACAATGATAACGCTGGTATGCTTGATATAACTATTTGTATGTACGCTTGTCACCGAGACTGAGATTTGTTTGTGATGACGTAGCCAACAACGAGATAAGTAACTAAATAAATTTTCTGTCGATTCGAAATAAGACATCGGAATCGTGATTTACTTCTGTATTATTCCGCTGTCTTGGTGTGGCAAAATAATTTATATTGAAAGTGAAACAAGATTTGAATCCAGCTGTTGTCAATATTATTACGAAACTGAACTTCCAATTGGAATTCTCAAATATTAAATTTGAACGACCAGTGTAATATGGATAAAGAAAATTAACCTTCTATTATTTGAAAGTTTTTTTGTTTGTACTTCAACTTCAATAAATAAAATATGAATAATATTTATATATAAGATAAATGAACCCTAAATTCGGTAATGAAAACGTGGTTCATGGGTCGTGTACTTTTGGTGATAAGGGCTTTCAATAACAATCTTAAGAGATTCAGACTCTTGTCGTAAGATTGAATTTCGCCTGAAATTTTCATTATTTAGACCACGGCGAGGAACAATTTGTAAAGAGATTCAATAAGATTTAGTAAAGAAATTCTTAGAAATATCATAATTTTGTTAAATTATTGTTATTTACCAAGAAATTTAACCTTAAACAGATCTAATCTATGATGATATCTACGTTGATGTATGATATATGCACTGTCTGTAAATAACCGTCTGGTAGTCAGAGATTTTAATCTTAATGTTGAATCTGAATGATGGAGTTCTTGATGTAAAGAGAGAACAACAAGGAGCAATTAGAAAACCTGAAGTGAAATACTCGTCGCATATTTTCTCACCTCATTATAAACGATGGTTAAGACCTTTATTTCTTTGGGGATTGTTTCCGCTTGCCACTAAGATTGTTCAACGTCAATCAGGATGATATGGAAGTCATAGGGAAGATTTTCTCTGCCATTAGAACGGAACTAAATTAAACGGATTTCAAGTAGAAAACGTTGAGTTTTTCTAGAAATTTGCTTATGAGTTACTGTCATTGGCGGTGAATTCTTTTTTAAGAAACATAAAGTGGGGTAAAATTTTCATTCTTAGCTTTAGTAGCCAGTACAACAATTCTTTCTGGTTCAGGAAGAGGAGAACTAGTCTTCAACGCAGCATTGGAAATAAAAAAATTTAATGCCGACAAAATATTTTCGTTTCCACTCCAGGAGTATTTTATGAAAAACTTGAGTTCAAAGCAAGAACAAAATATAAAATGTGAAATTCATCGACTCGAGAAAGATTCGAATATCGCGTCCCTCTTGATTTACCAATCTAGGGACTGCGTGCTGACTTAATCGGCGAGTTAAGCATTCCATACATCATATTGGGACTTCATATGACAAACTCACACAATCTATTCCAGTTTACTGACTTGATGCATGGTGGTATTATATGGTCTCTGATAGTCAGCTTGGGTAGTTAAGTAATGACGACTCTCGCACTTGAGACATTTAACGCGCCAGTGATAGTTATTTGGTGCGGTTTTTCTGTTTGAAGATTACTACAGAAAGTCATGCCAGGTATGAGATGGTTAAGTGTCGCAGCCTCCTACTGCAGCACCACCTACTGGTGTCTTTATAGAGGAGGTATATAATTATAAATAGAAAATGTCTCGTGTTTTAAAACGTGTTATAATTAATATCGAATGGTAACAGTTTTTTAGGCCTTTACAATTGAAATGCTACTTTTAATATATATATATATATAGTTATGTTTTTGTGGTCCCAATATTAATTCTCATGTTGCTAGTAAATACTAATTATACAAGTAACCGAAACTTGTTATTCCAGACATTTATCCTTAACTTAATAAAATAACTAATTAACGCCCAGTTTGGTATTTGTCAAACATTTTTTTTTCTTAATGAAATAGCATTCAAATTTTCGTTTCATTCTATTTTCGGAAATTTGTCGAACTTTTTAATATTTAAAAGCTATTTTTCGTTTGATATCCGAAGGATTGTAGACTGGTGATTCCAGTATTGAAGAATGGTTTTAAATTACAAAGCTTGATACGTATTCTAAAAAGTCCAGTTATTTTCTAATAAACCGAGTCCACATAAGGGACTATATCGTTATCAAGAATCTAGATATCATACTCTCAAGAAACTAATTGTCACGCATTAGTGACATTTTGTTACAGTACTTAAATGGGAAAATGGCATTTCTATTCAGCTCGTATTTATGGTACGTGTTGACACTGATGGACATAGACGGAGAGAATTATTTATTAATATATAAAACTTATAAATGCACTTCTCTTAATGACATTAAATTTATAACAGAGTTGTATATTTAATATCCTGTATCGGGCAATTAAAACCTCAGCTACTGAAATATGAAGGGAAAAGTAAGCTTTTTCCAATTCCAAGGGTGTATGTAAATGTAAAAATATTTCCGGCATTTTTTAAAACAAGATACAAAATCTTTTTTTTTAAATTTTAGCTTTACTTTAAAGCGGTTACAATGTAGAACGTATTTGATTTGAAATTAAAAGTAAGAGAATTTTTTTATTAAAGCATCAACTTCTCAATAAATTGAAAATGTATACGAAAACGATGACCGTCCGGATAAAGTATAACTATAAATCTGAAATATACACGTTTTCGGCTGAGAGTCTGGTTTATGGTTTAAAGAATTTTATTATCAACAAAGACAAAACATTGTCACTTATGTGATAACAATATATTATATTATTTAGTACAATTTATCGTCGTTGCCAATGTATGTACTATTAGTATAATATTATATAAATGTAGGTATGCTTTAAAAAAAACAAAGAAAAAAATTACAAGTAAAAACCAAAATAAGCAAAATCAATACCTCGGATTAGTACTATCTCACAAAACCATTCAAATTTTTAAGACGAATAGAATTCAAATATTATTCAATAACCAATAATTCGATAAAAGATTTTTAAATATGTGAGTAGTTACAAATAAAATAATTTTATCAAAATCTTGGCCTTAAAATGAAAAGCACAATGAAGTCAAACTGAGGTCATTGATCATTTTAATATAATGAATGTTGTTCGTTTTTAATAATATTATATATTTCTCTTCTGGAAATTCCGTTTCCAAGAAAAAAAATATGTGTGTCACTGTGAACAAGAGATAGCTAACAATGAATCAATAGGAATTAAGTTAATCATAATATTTTGAACGTTTTATCCATCGACGAACACACTTCAGACTGGAGAAGTATATTTTGAAATGACTATATAATTCTTATCTCTAAAACCAAAAAAAAGTCCCTATCGGTAAACTTAATAAGTGCGAGGATTAACCAAAAACAATTTTTAATTACCACTCATATTTAAACTTTCGTCAAAATACGATCTTTAAATTTCAATGTTTCAAACTAAAATCCTCTTAAAGTCGCAAATTCCGAGTAAGTTTCGAGCGATGGGCTTATGTTTATCCCGGCTGTGAGGAAATCGTAAGCCTACACAGATTTATGAACCCCAATGACGTTAAAAATTTAAGTTATAAATATATATGCATATTGAATTTTGTTTTCGCTGTTGGATTGTGAACGATATGGACCCTTTAGTTTGTTTTTACTAATTCAACGGGTTCATTCATTTCGCATTCCGACATCATCCGGATGCGAATCGTATGCATGCACGATTTCCGTAAGTTATTTGCAATGGAACTTTTTATTGCGAACTTGTGTAAAGAGTCAGCACGGTCTTTCAACTATTCAGTTTTATATCTGTATTTTTTGTTTTTGTATACGAATGAAAGCTTTCATTACAAAGGGAGGTGGTGTCTATTGAATTCTTTGAGAATTCCATTACATTAAATTTTACGCAATCAATTTTATCATAGATGAGAGATACCGTCGGTCAAAGGCTATAGGACTATCTGTATACCATTTCTGGTTTAATAATAGAGTGCTCGCTCTACAACTATGACCACATCATATAACTTGGTCCATCGGAGTAATAAATTAGATACAGAGATGGACGTTTGACTTGAGTAGGTCAAAGAGTTCAAGTCAATTAAACTGACGGGATTTAATCTCTTATTAAATCGATTCATAGATTGTGTAAGTTTTTGTTTCACAGAGTTAAATTATATGTGTCTTACATTTTAAGTCGTAGCAGATAAATTTTTTACTTTTTAAAACATAATCAGAAGGAAAACGGCCCCTCTCCGACTTATCAGACAATGCCAGACGTAAACAATGTTCATTGTCTAAAATCTAAATCATAGATAAATACATACGAAATTCAAGTAAGGAAAACACTTAAACAATGTTCACAGAAAGCAGAACTGGCAGGACGGCTGTATTAGATCAAAAGAATATATTTCATAGAATGGGCAAATTGGGACACGAGAAACAATAAAATATTTTTGGGTGTTATAAAAACGTTTACTTATTATGACCGATTCCCCTAACGGCGAAGGTTGGCAGGTAGCAGGTGCCTCGAGTTGGGGCTTTGAAATTCGTTGATTACACAAAGATATGCCGGGGACCGAACTTCTAAAGAAAGTACGGAATGAATGCCGCATAAATTTGTCGTTTTACTGCTTACATGACAGAACTATAAGTGTACATCTGAATAACAGAAAGAAATTACTTATACAAGTATGTACATAAAGTTATTATGACATATACCTAATAAACATTTGATAGTATCTTTATTAAAATTGAATACTAGAAGAAATTAGAAATTTACTTATAAAATTAATATGAAGGCTGTCATTGGTGAGTGACACGACCGTAAGTCACGCAAGCCTGACGCAAGTCATAATTTTAATCAAATCCAATTGTTTTCCTTCCCATCACGCAGCTAACGATAAATATTATTACAATGGCCTTATTTGTATAATTATTAGACATAATTTACACTAAGCAAACATTCCAGAAGATTCTTTTCTATACAGATATTCTTTTTCTGTTGAAAGCATTGTTATCAAATTTATTTTTTAACCAGTTTTGTGAAGGTTTCCTATTCGAGGCCTATGGTTTTTGTGCGCGTTTTTTGTAGCAGAGCTTTGTACTATTGGTTGCTATAACAAATTCAACAACGCCCTATATTAAGTAATCAATTAAGTACTTTTGCGTCATCAATGTCGGAAATAGTGAAGGAAAAAATATCAGACACCAGATGAAGTCGTCGGTAAACTCCAGTCTTATGGCTTCTGATTATTTTTAAGTGGTTGTTAATTTGTTTCACTCGTTACCTTATTCATATTACTATCTTATATTTCAGTATTCTCGTTTTGCACATACATACAACGAGGTCAACATTTAATACATTTCACCTTAAACTGTTTGTCGTGTGTCGCTTAGGACTAATTTATTGCTCTAATTAATATAAAAAATTGTTTCAAGGTTCATATTATTTAGAGTTTAAAACAACTATGGAATTAAAAAGTAGTGTCGTAATAATATTTTAAATAAATAGTTAAAATATAGAACTGTTCGTAGTCAATTTAATAGAAATTTGTATGCATACATTAAATGGTATTTTCTTGTAATTTATCACCTACTCTAAACCTCAATTTATAGTGCTATTACATCAGCATACCAGCCTTAACATATAAATGGTTTCAGGGAACCATTCTGTTAAAAGTGTCTCATTGTACAGCGGCCCAATAGAGCTATTGTAAATTATCGACTTATATTTAAAAAAGCAACCAGACAGGGCTCTGAGGTTTCACATAACAAGATATATCAGGACGTCGACCAGGGTCAAACAAGTTATAAAAAAATTTACATGTGATTCGTTATCATTTTTAAGCTATTATAATTGAGACGTATTAGTCTTGTATCGCAGCAAAGATTTGTCAATTAAAAGTTTTAATTAATTTACTTCCTCCGAATATTTTTTTTAAACAAATAATATACTTTTTTTTAAGTTACTTAACAAAGTTATGTTATTATAAAAGCCATAATAAACAAAAGTATATTACCGGTACGAATTCAACATTTATAATAAACTGTCAACATAACCACACTTTCACAGAACTCTTCATATATTACTCTGTCCAATTATAATCACATAAGGTAACATGAACAAAACACAACAGTCGTTTTTGTTTGAAAATCAAGAAAAAAACAGTTTGTTCCATTGATGAAAATCAATATAGAAAAATTAACGAATGATTCAAAACATCGTAACGTACTCCGTGCGTATAAACAACTGCTTTGATGTGAAGTTAGCTGTTAGCAGGGGTTCGCCATTGCTGCCAACCGTTATGAACGTCAAGTGCGATAGTGCTGCCAACACGACGCAAACATGGCCGACAGTCAACGGCCTTAGGGATCGCATAGTAATGAATGAGCTTGGTTAGCTGACGAACCTGTTTGATTGATGCAATTTATACATAAAGCACAGGATGTAATGTGGCCCTACTTAAGGTTAATAAATACAGAATCAAGGGTAATAAAATATGCACTGTCCCCAGTTAAGAAGTCAATTTATACGAAGTCGTAAATAAAAGAGTGATAGTAAAAGACATCAAATTTTCTTATCCGGTAACAAAAGTGCACTAAAATCCTTTACAATTGTATAATGATTTATACCTTTATTATGTTCAGAGTAAAATATGTAATAATAATATAAATATAGTTATTAGTTATAGCGGTTATAAAAAAAATACGGATCAATGATCACTTATTGACTAGATATGTATAGTTATTTATTATAATAATATTTTTTATGTTACCTTTACTAGATACGCAATATTAAATAAAATGGTAGCACTAGTTTCACAAAACTTGGGCAGTAGGTAAATTATCAACCTGCTGTAATAGGAATACATATTCAGGCAATTTATGTAACACATATTGTTATTTATATATATTATCTTATATCTAGTAGGTTATTTAAAAATTCTAAATCGATTTATGTTTAAAGTTAGCACTAGTCTTCAGTATCAAAAATTGTTATTATACAAATCCACTTATAATTTAAAATACAGACGGTAGAAATAAACAACCTTATAGTCTTGAACATTGGATAAAAAGCTCGAGATATTTTTATCACTTAAAGTAAATAAATAATGCAATTGTATTATACTCAAACGCGGTAAAAAAAGTATTTAATGTTTTTTCTCCCCTAATTAAAATTACGACAAATATTTTTATCAATTCCCGGAGAGGAAAAAGAGATGAGATTTGAATTTGTGAGAATTTTAAACAAAAAAATATCACAAATTACTTTATGTGTAATACCAGTATGTGTGTGAGTGTTAAGAAATTAAAATTCCTTATAATTGTCCTATAAACAATAATGAAACTCCTTAAATGCCTTTGCGCTTAGTACTAAGGCATTTTCATTGTTTTTTTTCGCTTCCGTAATTTGTAATAACAATTAATGAGACAGTGAAAGTCTGGGAAAAGTGGAAGGCGTGTTATTATGTTGTAATATAAAATTGAAAACTTTCTATACTTTATATTATAGGTATGAATAAAGTAGTTTTCAATTTTCAATTCATTCATTACGCAAGCTAATAAATATATATAAATCAAAGGGGAATATATCGGGATGGGATTTGAAAAGCAATTTTCTCAAATTTTCAGAGTTGTGGCCGAAAGTATTTTATTGTTAGAAAACCGCGTACTGAATTACGACCGCGCTTCGTGATTTCGTTGTAACGCTATATATGAAACATATTGGGTTCTAGTTCATAATTAAGGTCCAAATGTTTTGTAGTGCTTAATAAAAACAAATATAAATGTTATGATTGACTAGTTTTGAAATGTGTTTTGAAGTAAACTTCTCGTATATAAAAAATACGTCTAAGTCTTTGGCTCATTCTATAGGTATAGATTTACAAAAAAAAAAAAATACAATATAGTCGACGAACGACATTACGCAAGATAGGTAACTTATAATTAAGAAAAATTATAAAAGGCGCTTTTTCCACATTAAATTGTAATCAACAACAAACGTCATTATAATCATCTGCAGTTTTTTTATTGCAGTAGACTATAAAAAAAAAATCTGCGGATTCCTACGTAGTCTTTTGTATATATAAAACTAATATATTTTAAATAGTAATTGTGTTCTTTTTTCAAAAACTTAATCGTGTTCAGTGATGGACTTCGACTTTTTTTTTATTTCAACCAGTTTGATTTTTTATTTTAGGACTAGTAACAATTTTAAAAGTTTATTCATAACAATTTAAAAAATTATGGATGGGTTATATGATTATTATGATTAAGTTTCGTTTGAAAGAGAGAATATTCCGCTACTCAAGTTTTTGAAACTAAAACCCAATATATATTTTTTTCATTTAAATTTAGTCATACAAAGATAAATTAAATATATTATTCATTGAAGTCACGTAAAGAGATTTCCGGTTAGGGTAATATTTAAACAGGTTTGCATGCAGGTAAAGTTCAATCCTTTTTTTTGTCGATGTTGGTTACAAAATGTAATATACTATGATTTTGAGAATATATGTTTCAAAATCGATATTGTTTCTATAAAAAATGGATGTAATTAAAAAGTTGTATTGCATTTATGTATAAAAGATACTTCCAAAAATTGAATTTATATCTATCGATAGTTTTTTTGCAGTTTCGCTACACTGTTAGACATTCTCGCAAATGAGAATTATGTTAATCCAATAATGAGTTGGAGATAAGATTTTTTTTGATTAAATTTCATTTTAGAAGCAAACTCTAACTAACTGACGTGAAAAACGTCTTGTTATAAAATCATTACAGAACGAATAAGTATGTAGTCGTTATACTTAGAATATTTAGATAATTTCTTTACTAATTACTAATAAAATAATTTCGTCATAAGACAACACTTAAAAAAAATAATTTTACTATATCTAGAACATATTAATATGAATTGTATTCATGCTACTACATTTCATCTGTGCTCAAATAACGTATTATTTAAATTTTCAATCAGTTTTGGTTTAATAAAAGTATTGAACGAAATTATTTTGAGCGGGATATGTTTTTAATAAACTTTAAATACAGAAGGGATCAGTGTTAACGGTCGAACGCTTCAGTAAATCTAGTAACAAGCACAGGAACAGTCGAATATTATTTGCGTTTCGAGTATCGGCTGGTCCAGCAATTAGTTAAATATAGGATATGTCCATATGTAGATATAAATTGATTTCCCGAATAAACATATCACGTGCACTTAATTCGTAACAGTATTTTGATCATAAGGATTCTTAATGCTGTCAGCTGTCAGCTGTCAGCTGTCTGTTGTTTATTTTTCATGACGTAATTTTAAATAGGTAACAAAACTGTTTGGTAATAAAAACTACGTGCAATTTGAACACAGAAGCACTACGATTTCTGTTGTTACGTACGTCCAATTTGTTTTCGTAACGATACAATTTATAACAATCATTCTAATTGACGATTGACTTTTGCAACTTGATATCTGAACTTTGTGAGAGACAATTTAGAAGGATGAATAAATATGTGACTTGGCAACTATGCTGAAACAATATAAAAATGCTAAGATCACTGGTACATTTATTTAAATTGTTCTAAAATTACTTGACATTACATGTGTGTACTTGATTTCAAAACATTTTAACCCTCACTACAATAAGAACAAAAGCCCCGCTAAGACTCAACCTTCAAAACTTTGTCCATTAAAAAGATGGCAGTCAACAATGGCGTTGAATACTTGTGTTTGGAACTATGCCCATTTTGACATTATCTGCGTTTTCTGTTTTGGAACATAGAACTTTGGGAATATAGCCTTTGGTTTATATCATATTGAACAAGAGTATTGGGGTAAGTCATTAAACAAAGAGGCGGTATTTTTAAAATGACTTATATTTAATCCCTAAGTCTGAATATGAGACTTTTTCTCTTAAAATTGATGTCACATCAAAATTGTTAGGATTTATTTTCGTTCAAAAATATTATTCTATTTTGAAACTGCATAAATTGTTCAGCCAATCATTAAAATTAAGTCAACAATAAACAAAAGTCTGGTAAATTTAAAAATATAAAAAAGTTGCTGTCATCCATTAAAATTAGAGCAGCTGTCCCCAGTTATAAAATATCCTGCCACATGTCATTGTGATCATCTGACCGTATCGTAGAATCTATTATTCACTTCAGTGTTTGGGACTTAGCATACTGGCTTTTTCCCACGCATGTCTTGTTTTTTCGATTCAATTGTTTAGTAAAATTTATTCTAACATATATGTAATTTCTTTTTGCTGATATTAAACTTATAATTTAATCGTTTTTCTTGTTTTACTAAGTTTCCATCTGCAAATATTTATTACTTTTTCAGATATTTTAAACCAAATATCATAGTGATTTTGGATACATTTCAATGTTGTTTTATATACATATATATAAAAACAAAATATCATATGTATTTTCATACAGATAAAATAACACTTGAGTGTTTTTTATCTGTCATGTCATTCGGCAATTTAGATTTAAGACGATCAATATCAAAGCGCATAAGCCGTCCGTGGTTTACCTGTTAGATTGGATTTTACGTGAGATTTAATTGGTTTCAATATAAAACATGTATGTTATATCAGTTTTAAAATTCGTATTATACGTAAGAATTTTTTAACAATTTCTGTTATTGCAATACAAATACCTTTGTCACTATGGTAACGTAAAAACTAATTGTTATGTTTATACCTACAAAAATTGGCTCCAATAAATCGAAATCATATATTGACGTAGCGAACTGGTTCAAATCAAAGCGGACAATAGCATTCATACAACCATTTAATGATATATGATTGATATCACGTGTGTGCAACTTTAACCGCTATTCGACCTAAAAATATAAATTTGTGAAAGCGATATTGTTGTATCAAATGTAACACACGTTGGCATTCGATATAGAGAAATCGATACCTTATTTATAATAATAAGTATAGCACACCTTAACCAGCTTGCTATAATATGTTCGTCAATATAATGAGAGGCCTAAACAAACGTTAACACTATTATATAAGATTATATCAAATATATATATCAAAGAATGAGATCAAAATATAAATATTATAATGAGTATCCGAACAGTTTTAACAATGTTAACGTTTTCTTCGTACCATGAAGTTTTTAGTCAATTTGAAATAATGCTGTCCTAAAGATGCATATTCAGAGTTAGTGTTATTTTAAGATTAAAAAAAATAAATTTACTATACGTATAAGTCATAAGAGACATGTCCAAAGAAGTGTTTGTTATTTTTAAATAAACTTCAAAAAATATCTAACTTTTTTTAAACTATTGAAATGAACTCCGAATAAAATTCACAGTATTATAATTATTTTTCATAACTTCATATAATCTGATAATAATCATAGAAAATTTGAAAATGTGGCCTCAAACAGCGGTATTTTGTACGAGATAGTTTGAGAATTATGATAAAAACTTTATTGCAGATAAGTCTTGTATTAAGTAATTCTGTGAAATAACATAAAAAAGAAAACTTTTCATTGCTTCTTTGTGTCCTTATTGGGCAAAGGTTTGCAAAAGTCATATTTCTTAAAAGGACATACGCCGAAATGATAAACATATTTTTTTTCTCGGAACGTATCTTAATCGTGGTTTTGTAATACAATGCAGTCATATTAAATACTAACCTAATTGTATGTAATGAGGCAGTTTGAGTTTGGATATAAGATCGCTAACAAGAAAAGCATATAAATTATTATACCATCACATATCTATTCAAGGAACACTTAATATCAAATTTTATTGGCTTAAACCAGTCTGATTGTGCGTTCATGCAGTGCGCAAGCAACTCAATGGTATGCAAGTTTAGAATGCAAGACGCGATGTCTAGGACAGACAAACTGACGCGTTGTAAGTGAATATCATTAAAATAATATTAAATTATACATACGTTAACTTTTTTTTTAATTTACTACAACTGTTTCATTGTGAATACATTGCGTAAATATAAAACGAGTTTATTATTAAGGTATACCTAAAAACGTAAACCATAAAATAATTCTTACTTGCTATTGTATTATTACGATTAAAATTACAGAAAGAAAATTATGATATTTAATTGAACGAATAATTTCGGACTTTCAATTCATATAAATATATATGGTTACGTGAAATATATTGGAAAGTATGAATTTTTTGTCTTATATTTGCCATATTGATCAGATTACTTCTGTTAATGAAAGCATTGAGACTATTCATCTTACCGCTCCACCGATCACTTGCATATTGATGCGATTATTATAAATTTAAATCTCATCTACATTATGTAACCTGTTTCAACGTCAATGACCGCTGGACACGTTTGTTGTTATATTTTCATGACATACTAGCTTTTGCCTGCGGCTGCGACTGTGCGGATGTCGGTCACCATGTCAAAGAACGAATTAACTATCTGGTACATATATATTTTGATAGTAATTCGCAACGGAATCGCTTCAGTGGTTTAGATATAGCAAACATGACACAGACATAATGACTTTCTCGTTTATTATATGAAATTAATATTGATGACTGAAATTATTTTTTACGTAGAGCTCAAAACTTTGCATCGAATTGATACTTGTGTTTTGTTTGTTTGACAATTGCCTAAACTATTACTAAATAACTCAAAATTTTAAATAAATTTGTATAAATTATTTATAATAACTCGTTAACGAGAATCGCTGTGGACGATAAATTATCAACCTGATAATAATTAAACATTCTTAAGCAAAAATTCCTGTCTATAAAAATGAAGCGATGTTTTAAAGCCTTTTTTCAATGGAGGCAATTTGTATTCAACATGACTGAGTTCGACGCATAAGGTTGAACTTGGTTTTGGATTTAAGTTAACCGACACAGATTTTTACGTAACATTGCAAAGGCTAAAGTGTTTAAGTTAATATGCTTATGTGAATACCTTTGGAACTAACAATAATAAAAACTAGAATATCAATAGAAACTGAATATTTCATGGTCAATCAAATTACTTTTTCATTGGATTCAAAGTTTTAGTAATAAACCTTTTTCTGTTCATGTCTTACGATATCTTGAACGCGATGAGAAATATTTTTTTATCGCACTAAACACACCACATAGACAGACATCCTGATAATAAATCCGTTGTTCTCGTGATTTTTGTTTTGTGAAATAAATAATTTATAACTTTTGTATCTTTAACTTAAAAAGTTCATTTACATTTAAACCCTTCATTAATATACATATATGCATACTCAAAATTGTATTTTAAATTATTTAACAATAACATATTTTACTCAATATAAGACTATCATTATTTTTTATGCATTATTCTTTATTATTATCTCTGTCTTATAATATTGAAATATTATTCAGATTATTTTTCTTATTTCGTTTGATGGAACGATGGCACCAAAATCATAATTCTACCGATAATGTTTAGTCGAGTTAAAGTTTTTGTTGTAAAAGAGAGTATTCCGTAAATATTATAATTGTAGTAGTCAATTTAATAAACATTTAATAAAATTAAATAAAAAAAAACAAGCAGAACTTAGAATATAATAAATTAAATAAAGACTTATTTAACATATAAAAGTAATTGTTATATAAATGGGAAACTAAATCATATTGTCAAAAATACGTACGTTTAAGTTTTATCTTGATTCTGTTCTTGGGACTCCAAGTCAACAAACCAGATATAGCAACACTACGCACATTCATTTACTAACACAAGCACATATTTGTTTCACGCACACAAACGCAACAAAAGACTAAACTTGTAATAAATAGTTTATTTAATATAAAACATTTAATTTTAAACTAACATTTTGAGCGAATACGGCACAAAGACATGCGTATGCGCAAATGTCATTTGATGCTACAACCGGCCGCTAGCGGGCGTCCGAGTGTAGAGAGAGACAGTTGCGACTATGAATAGGTGCGAAAGAGACGGACAATCACAGCCTTAAAGCTCGATGTTTTCAACCGCGTACACATAAAATATGGGTTGGCTTTGATTTTACGTTTACTTTTGTAAGGCTCATTGTTAGATTGTTTTTGTACGCACCTGAGTCACAGTACAATAATTATAATGTAATCTGATTTAATAATCTTTCTGAATATAAAATATTTTTATACTAACATTACGAACTTGTTGCCGGAATTTGTAAATAGCCTATATATTTATTATATGAGAAAATTAAAATAATAAGTTTATATTAATGACAGTTATGTTATCGTTAGTAATGGAACCTTATTGAGATGTTAACAACATGACAAAATATTTAATCAACTAGATCCTCATCAAGTTAAGTGTTAACGAGAATTATGTTAAGTATAGGTAATTATGTCATAAATAAATTGGTCATTATATTTTTATAAAACTTGACTTATTTATAAGAAATTCTAAAGAGGACTATTGCAATTATTTCATTTTCAGCGGATGGACTTTGTTTTGTTTCATATTATACGTATGACGTATGTAAAAAGGTTTTTGGCAATAACGTCACGTTTTGATTTTATAAATTTTCATTGAAAAGGATGTCACGTAAAATGTATTTTATATAAACAAGAATAGTTCTATTCCAATAAACAATTTGTACGGAACTCGTACGTTTCATTAACGAATCAATGAGACACGAAGAGACTCGCAATTCGCTGGAGTTATTTACGATACTCGTGATAAAATATTTTGCTATTTTTCCCATTCTAACTAGGTTATAATTATATAAAATTAAGCTCAAATTGGCGAGTCGAAGTTAAAAGTAATGTGTGTAATTTTATTCAAACGATTACTTCCGTTATTCAAATAAAAATAATGAAATTTTCTATATCGTGTCATTTAATAGTCAGTGACTAAGAATTATTCTTCCAACTAAATCATTATAATTAAATAAAGTTAAATATCGATCAATTCAATATTTTTTTAACATATGGTACAAACAGGACAGGTAAATAGTTATTGGTAAAAGGTCCACATTTAAAATAGGTGTTTTTTGACGAAAGATCATTTGAAACTAGATCCATAAAAATTATAAAAAAATTGTCCATTTAATTGTTTTTTTAAATACAATAAAAGTTAAAAAAATAAGTAAATAAATAAAATATTGTGCGCGATAGCATTTAATTAATTTATTAATTTTAGAGATGAATGAAATTTGTGTATGGAAGAGGAAGTGAAATATAGGACATTTATTGGCTAAAAAAGTAAATTCTTAATGAGGGAATTATAAAAGTGATTCAATTTGACACTTAAGTGTATATATGATTAGTTTTATAAACTTTATTACGTATATATAAATTATTCAATCATATATAGAGTTCTATTTTGTGACTGAGTACTTATCGAAGTCCTATAACTCTGTAAGCGTATCAATTACAGCTCAAAATAGGAAATTTTGATAGCTTAATATTTAGCTTAGTATATTATTCATAATAAGATGTGGATTTTTTAAAATATAATATCAAGTAATTTTTGCTTAAGACTGTCTTCTGTATGAAGCGAGTTATAGAGAATTTAAACTATAATAATAGTTAAACAGGAATATTCGGGTGCTTGTCAGATTCCCAAACATATTTTAGAGTTTAAAAAAAAAAATCTTCCCGATTGAGGTTGAAGAAATTTAAGTTGCTCGAAGCTTGAAGTACAAAGTACATATGAATGATCACCTAAGTAAGTACATGTTTTCGTTACGAATAGTAAATCCGGGACGCTTAAATCGCGAGTATAGTTACGCTGTTTTTGGCAAGGCTGTTGCAAAATCATTTTAAAATAAAACTATAAATAAAATGCACTCCATAGTGACGTGAATACGCTAATTTTAAGAGTACAATTGTGTGTCGGAACTGTAAAGATCGGAATACTATAAGCAATATTTAGTTTTGTAAATGATATAAAATATATATATACTTAAACTATGAGGTTTAGCGTGAGAAATATAAAAAAAAGCTTCGATTTCCTTTAGCTGCTTCACAGCTAAAAAAAGGAATATAAATGTATCTGGATCTTAAAGTACGCATACATTAAAGTAACCATACCAGTTTGATTTCATGACAGTTGCTTGTATGCAGATAATCATACGAAGTTATTACCACAGGACAGCTCATTTCAGTGTTAAGGTGTATATAACTTTTGGTAACATTAAAACGAAGAAAATATATATTCATTATCCTCAATTTTAACGGACGGTAGAGCCTAGCTGTGGTCAGTAACTACAGCTCGAACATGGGCTGGCTCGACTGGGGAAGTACCACCCTCTCACAGAAGATCGGCGTGACGTAGCCTTAATGGCTGTGTTTTGTCCGATAAGTGGGGGAGCCGGTTGCCTTTTCCCTTTTTCCACTGTTTCCTCTCCCGGGATGTTGATGTGTGCATTGAGTTATGACCGAGATTCAAATATCCAGCCCTCAAGACACGTTGTGTCTGCATTACCCCTGTTACACTGACTTGAGCATCTATTTCTACCGCGGGTCGGGGTGTGTTTATACGTCCAGCAGGATATTTGTTATCAACGTCTTGACAGTCTCGAACAAATCTACCATCATACGGACTACCCGACGAGTTATGCAACTGGGTAGCCAGCTTCCTCCATGGGCGGAGCATACAGTTCTTTGTTGACGGTTCACCCTCGGAACTCTTACCATGGAACGCTAGCGTGCCCCAAGGATCAGTACTGTCACCAACACTGTTGATTCTGCATATTAACGACATGCTGTGAACCAGCAACATTCGGTGCTATCCAGATGAGGGTACTGGTGACGCTTACTACATTAGCCGAGCTAATATTACTTGTGAACAAGTAGAAGAGAGCAGAAAAAGACTTGTGTCTGAAATTGAGACCTCCCAGCAGCAGGTCTCCAAATTGGCTAAGCTGAATCTAGTTCAGTTTAATCCCAAGAAGACATTCAAGGACAGTCCACTTAAGATCAAGCAGAGTATTGGGATCCTTGGGGTTGACATAGCAGCTGACAATTCCGGAGACATTTGGAGGATAAGTCAAAACTAGCCTATAAAAAACTACTGGTACTGAATAGAGCGAGGCAGTATTTCAGACCGGGGCACTTGCTTCTATTATATTAAACACAGGTTCGTCCCATCATGGAGTATCGTTCTCAACTCTGGTCCGGTGCCCCACAGTACTAACTTCTTCCACTTGACTCCAAACAACGTTGGGCTGTTCGTACTATCAACGATCCCATGCTTCAGACGATCTAGAACCCATAAGCCTCCGAATGAATGTAAGCTCCCTCTGGGTGTTCTATCGTCTGTACAAAGGGGAATGTTACGAGGAACTGTTTGATGTAGTGCCATCGACTCCATTCCACCATCGCACTACTTGCCATAGGGTCGGATTTCATCTACATCACCTAGATGCATTCAGTTGCAAAGACTGAACGTGCGTCGCGGTCATTTTTCCACGCACGTGCAGGATGTGGAATGATTTTTCACCCGAGGTTTTCCCAGAGAGCCACAACATGGAATCTTTCAAATCGAGTGTTCAGGTGGCTCCTCCAAAAACAAGGTCAGCAACGCATCTACAATGCCTCTTATGTTGCAGATGTGCAAGGGCGACGGTACCTACTTACCATTAGGTAGACCGTCTGCTCGTTTGCCCCTTTGGGACATAAAAAAATCTGTTATTCCAACAGCGAGGATAAAATACCAGAAAAATTTAATGTATTCATTGGAATAATCACTTCATATAATAATTACTTCATAGTGTTAACAGAGTGTGAAATTAGCTAATCTGTTACATAAGTGGAACTAACAACGGTTTATCATGTGACGGTCAATGAATTCTGATGTAGGACCGGTTTTGCGTAATATTTCGTATACATATGTACATTCATAGAAACTATTAGTATAAGTTCTAAGCTGGAATATTTATTGTTGGTAATATGTCTGTATTATTACAGTATAAAGTTTTCTGACATATATCGTATCATTAAATATCACTACAATATGCCTTGTTTAGCGTAAGTCTTTTTGTGAAACGATTTCAAAATAGGCAGGAGGTACGAATGTCGACTATTTGGCTCGAAAGGAGGTATTTCAAGGGTGGTATCAGGATAAGAAACTGGGAGCTGATGGTGATATACTAGAGAAATCGAGGGGAACCTTCAAAAATAGTAACTTATACGGCCGTCGTATAATAATACTAGTTGATTTCTGTGGTTTTACCGTCTTAGTTTCTTGGTTTCATTTTCCGTGTCAAGTAGGCAATGTCTCCTTATTTGAAATGATTTCTTGTAGAACTTAATATTCTCCAATTGTCCATCTTAAAACCTTATATCTGAAGATTGCAAGACAATTTTTTTTTACAAGAAATAAATAGTAAGTAGTAAACTCATTATTCGCTTCAGCCCACCATATCCTCTCATCTTCTCAGTTTTGCAACAAAGGTTAAATATCTTTTAAAATGTCCAAGAAAAATGTGAGTATACAATGAAGTTATATAATTAACTGAAGAAAATGCTTACGTCAATTTTAAACACTTGCACATTTTCACACACATGCAAGAAAAGGAGTTGCCCGGAAGAGGCTTAAAACTGTTTGATGACGTGTGATGGCCTGACCCACTCTAAAACTAGGAAATGATCGTCGCTCTAAATTGATATACTATATAAATTAATATACATGTACGTATGATATCTGCTAAAACGTGTACCTAAATATTAGTGCATAAATTAATTATAGCAAAATATTATTCAAGCAAAAAAAGAATGTTTTGAATTTGATTTTTTATTAAAATTTTTCCTAGTCATAAATTAGAATTAACTCCTGGGTTGCATTTAATAACGAGGAATGATTTTTTGGAAGTCACAAGGAGAATTATGCTGTAAGAAGGTAACAAAATGCTAGAGTGCTGAGTGGAGAGAGACAGAACATATATAAACAGTAGATTGAAATCTATCAGGCACTGATTTGTGTCCATAATTTTTGTACCTTAGGCTCTGTTCCCATGAAACCTTAGTTGCATTCCCAGCCCTGTTATCAGCCAGTCATCATAAACCATTATAACGTGTTTAAAAGTCAAACTTAACAACGGCGACGATAAGAATGAATGTTTAAATTTCACCTTTGTAATTTGTAATAGTTTGAAAATATATCTTAAAAAAAACTAATACCTTTTCGGATTTACTACGCGAATTTTTATTATTTTAAACTACACCGTGATCACGGTTGCTGAAAAGTAACCGAAACGTCGGGATTCTGTAGTTAAAAATAATAAAAATTCGTGTAGTATATCCGAATAGTACTAGTTTCATTTAAATGAAACGCGAAAGATTTAGATCTCTTTAATATAACTTAAACTAAAGTAAGATACATTGTATAGTACTGGCTACATCTTTTAACTGTATTTTTAGCTTAACTGTGTATGTATAAAGGTAAGTGACGGTTAATGTTGATTCTATAAATAAGAGTTAATGGGTCGGAAATGCAGGATTAAATCCTTCTCATTTCCACAACCCGGCCTAGACGAAACTTGACATTTTACTTAGTGTAGCCACAAAAAAAAACGTTGCTCATCTAAACCCTTTTTCGATTTGTGGTGAGTCAGGCAGAAAAATATTCTCAGAGTTTCTAGAAACCATTTACATTTAAATGAAAAGAGAAAAAAACTTATCAAGTTATTGAATATTTAAATATATAAAAGTATTTGTAATTAAATAAACCCAAAAAAATCTTAGTTTGAAAACCTTGAATATAATTATTACCATATTTGAGTGAAATAAGTCGTTGTACATGTGTTTAAAATAATGTATTTGTACAATTTATTTATAAAAAAAATTTAAGACTTTACGTTACTTAAGTATATTTAAGGTCTCAATTTATATTTTTAATACATCTCTCTAATAGCGCACTATGTGAACTCTATTCAGCTACGAGCACCAGCCAGTGTGGGCGGAAATGATCTTATATTGCCTGTTAGCTGTGTAAGTGCGCTATAGAAGTGTCAAGATATTCTGGATTTAACAAGAGATAATGATTTAGATATTGCTTATAATAATAAAAATGTAATTCGGGTTATTAAATATTACCCGATCAATATTTTTATTTAGTTTTTTGTCATTATATTCAAAATAAACTCTCAGTTGAAAGCATTTTAAATGTATTTATGAAATATTTTGGTTATGATAATTGTTAATATGTAATTCCATATCTCGTGAATGTGAATAGTCTATTCGGTAGTATCCGAATAATCGGCGAGCCCCTTGACCGAATATCCGAATAATTAAAATATATAGAATACTTAACGTTTCTAATATAGAAGATGGTTATGTAATTGTGTTATGTACCAATGATTACTTAATTTATTTCAAGAGAAATGAATAGAAATATATATATTATGTACGCAATAAATAGTTTTTATTTTTATTTTACCATTTATCTCATCAAAACAAAATATATTACTTAAGCATTCGGCCGAATATAATAAAAGCAGCCGAATAGGTCGAATACTGAATAGTAACCGGGTATTCGTTGCACGTCTCGTATTTTTGATAATCACTAAATTGCATTTTCAAAAAAAAAAATCAGAAATTTGAATAGATTTCCTTTTATTCGAGATAATGTCTTTGTTTTTATCAAAGCTCTGTTCAATACATATTGTGGCCACTGGTTCAAAATTTCTTTATTCATATCAGAGTTGATGATGAGCCAGGTCGTTTCGAGGAACGAGACTATAACATTGAATTATTTATATATGATTTAACCAAGAGACGGCTCGCAAATTTAATATTTTAATATTCTTATTTTCTTTGGAGCTATTAATATAGCAACTAAGATATTAATGGCATTTTTGACATATATAGAACCGAGAGGACTAGATTTCTTAACGAAACTCCTTAGATCTTTTTAGAGAAAAACTTTTATGAGTAGTGAAATATAACATAAATACTTTATTATGTAGATAAAATGTATTATAATTTAAATCAATATATTTGTAACAATAAATATATTTATATAAGGCAAGAGCTTAATATAAGGTTTGTACCTTTGCACTGATTTTTATTTTTCCTCTGAATATTATCGGCGTATTACTTTGAGAGCCAACAACACAAATCCGAAGCGTATTGTATTTTTTATGTTTGTGTTCATACCAGACCGTCGAAAAACTATTGTTTTATTATTTGGAAATCCTTCAATATTGTATCCAGAAAGAAATAAACTGTTATGAAAAAAAAATTTATCTCCTTTTAATGACTGGCTCTTTGTCGAAAGCCTTTCCCAACTTTCTTTAATTCCTTGCATGCACTGAAGATTAAGGGGCAGGTTCTCATCATCCTGGTAACTTTATCTATATTCACGTCATCTACAATAGATTGCCAGAATTCGTCGTTAATCAATTATTTTTTGTATTAAATAACAAAGCGGTTATAAACGATCGTAAAATCTATAACATAGAAATCTGGTATTGTAATAAATAAAAAATTGCAAGTATTTAACTCATACGGTTTTTGGCATATATTTTAAAAATAAAATCATCATCTCATAATTGTTTAAGATAACGTGTTATAATGATATTAATGTTAATTAGCGTTCTGACAAATTTGCAATAAATTGTTTCAGCGTTTTATGAGAGTTAATTAAGAAACGTGATTATATTGATGTGTTATATGTGTTATATAACCACGACGTAGTTAGCGCTGTAATATAATTTCACTAATTAATAATTTTGTCAGTCGCTGAATAGACATTAATTTGACGAATTTAAATTAATATTATTGTCATATAACGATTTTTTATTTAATTTCTCTATCAAATGTTCTGCCTATAACGTTAGTTTAATTATTTTTTTTGGACTGAATGTAAATTTTTATTAGTGAATCTATATTCTTAAAATAATAGATTTTTTGTTTCATCACATAATATTGAATTAGAAATTATCCTTCAATTTAAATGAAACTAATATTTTTCGGATAAACTACGCGGCTTTTTATTATTTTAAAAAACTACATAATCCCGACGTTTCGGTTACTTTTCAGCAACCATGATCACGGGCAGACGAGATGTAAAATTTTTACTTAAATGTATAAAACTCGCGAAAATCTTAGATCTCATTAATTATCCTTCAAGTTAATTCAATACATACTATTATGAATATCTAGATTACAAAATGTATATTTAGGAAAATAGATCTGATTTTGGAGACAGTTCACTTATGTGTCTCACAAAACTTAGTATAAAAGAACATATTCAATTTTTGCATTAAGGAAGGGTAGGAAGGGCAGGAAGGGCGGGAATTGTTAAGAAACGTATATATATTATTGTTTTTATTTCGCATAGAATTTCCGGATACGTTTAGAAATAGAGATAAACAGCAAGAAGTAGTGGGAGTAATGAGCTAAAATATAAATGATTTCCTAAGACCAGTAAGGCGTTAAGAAAACTTTTTATGTGAAAGCTTTACCTTCTTAATATAAAGCGAGAGCAAGAATGAAGTAAACAAAATTTTATTTGTAATGTACATACAGCTTGTGATTAACTGATATAGCAATATAATAATCAAATAAATGATTGTTAATTAATAGAACACATAGATACATATATGTTCCCAATAATTTATATCAGCTGAAAGTTCTCATTTCGTTGTTAAATTGAAATAAATAAAAAAATAAACTTTAATTAATTTTAAACAAGCTAAAAGACTAACTGTGAACCGTTTGTCGAGAACTCAAAATGCAGTTACGAAATATTTCAGTGATGATCACTTGTTCCTTAAATAAAATATGAAGTTCCATATCTCGCGTGAATACGGAGCAAAGCTTGACTTGGATGGGGAATGGTATTACTGTATAAATTTCTTTATACGTGAAAAACGTTACTTGTTTTTACTATGTATGAGTTCGTATTAATTGACTTAGGTTATGAAGAGCCGTTTACAGATTATGGCGGCTGTTGTAGTTTATTTTTTATTTTTATGCAACAGCCAATTTTCATTGGTCACGCGATCGTTACGTTTTAAATATAACTTAAGAGATTTAAGCTTACGGAGGAACAAAGGAATTATAGCGATAAGTAATATATACACAATATATGTGTAACTAATATTATAAATGCGAAGGTTGGTGAGGATGCATGGTTGTAAAACTACTTAATCATTTAGGATGAAACTATACAGTATATACTTTAGTCAAAGAATATGATACAGTACTTTTTATAGCCAAAATCTGTGTAGTTCCTCAAGGACCATGTCATAATAAATGGGTCTGAAGTCACGTGACGCAGACGATAGATGTCGCTGCCGGTTGACTACTATATATATAGTTTTAATATATATTCGTCTCTTAGCCTAGTTTTTAAGTTCACGAGGACGAAGAAGCAAGTAAAAACTAGTATATATACTTAATTTTCTTTATATTAATATGGATTAATATTTATAAATCTAAAAAACTAAAATTATATCATTTATTTCATGTTGAGGTCTTAATATATTATTATCATTAGAAAAGAAGAAGAGGAAATATTCTTTAAAATATTATATTTTGTGGTCCATTGAAATAATTACAAATGTCCTATAAAACATGAAGGTTTTACATTTTAAGCGATTTAATTTTAATAAAGAATTAACTTCTTGTTGGAAATGTATGCAGATATTATATGAAGGATAGTTTTTAAAGGGAAGAAGATAATCGGAAGATAGAGACTAACTAATAGTGATTGACATGTCGTCAAAATAGTGTCGATACAAGTCTGGTTAATATTACCAATCAAGGAAGTAAGAGGTCGGTGGAGTGCTACATGTAGTATTATTCACATTAGAACAATTCACGATGATTTAAAAATAAATATATTTTAGTATCGATTAATATTTTATTTGAAAGGTTTCTCTCCATAAAAATCATATATTTTATGATATTTTTTAAAAATAAATATATGAATTACAAAAAACTCTGTATAATCTACTATCATATGTATCCTACACAGAGGTATGGCGTGGAGACAATGATGTATATGACATATTTGCTTCTCATAAGCAAAAACGGAGGTAAATAAATTACCTAAATAATCTAGATTCATATATTTTAATGTTTTTCATTCTTGCAGAACCCACAACAGCTTCTGGGGTTCAATGGTGTTAGAGTAAACTGCTTCACGACGTCTAACTGGGTGAGATACGATGGTGGGTGGGAGATTGGAAGAGAAGAGAAGATTAAGAACACTGACGTGTGACGAGATTCATGTATTAATAAAAACGGGTTATTGGTTGTGCAATATTGTACAGTAAGTATCTATGTCACTTCAATCATTTTTTTTCAAAGCCGAAAAACTTTATTAATATCTAAATAAAAAAATATTCGATTCAAGAACAGTCCTTTTATATAACACCTCAAGTGAAGTAGGTGAATTTAAAAATTTTGATAACAGTTTAAATAACAGCTTTAAAATTGAGTTATAATTAATGCATTACCACAGTTTAAAATTTATTTATTCATTTTCCTTTAGCAAAAGCTTACAATTAATTATTTTTATGCTGCATTTTATTTTTTAAGTACTGTACGTGCTACGTCCGTTATTTCGATCGGTAGTCGTTGCCCATAATTTACATTAATTCATGTATCTTTTGTTCGACAATGGTCTCGTTTGGTAACATTTCAGTGGTACATGAACGATAAATTTTCATATTTTATATAAAGAGATAAGGAATTATTTATTTTATATAATAGTGCCTTTGCTAACCGACGCTAGGAGTTTATGATTTTCATATAAAATTATATTTGTGTTGGTAGTGAGTCTTTTTAGGATACCTGAAACCATTTCACAGTTATTCTCACGAGAAGAAAGGGTTTCCTCTAAAACGCCTCTGATTTTTTTTATTACGTTCCGTTCCTAATTTATATTTTACTGATCTTTTTCTTTTAGTTTTTATCTAGCCATTATTTTAGTTCATTTTTCGACTCACGTTGATCGGATACACGCTACTAGTCATTGTTTTATGGTTATATTTCACATCGTTGTTTTGTTTCAAAAAATAACAATTTGATTGTTGCAGATTTAATTTATCAAGTTTCTCCAAATTCAACTTCTCTTCAGTTAGTTTTATCTTTTGTGGAAAACTCAAATCGTAATTTTCCTCGTCTCCTAAATCCTATTTGGTGCTCATCGCTTTGCCGTTACTACATTTTGGTCCTAGTGATTTTTCATTCATTGTTTTCATAACAAAATATTATTGCAAAAATGTTTTAGGCAGAATGATTTGAGAATTATGAAGCTTTTCAAGTTTTGAGGTATAATTTGTTGTAAATTAACAGGAAAAGTTCAGTTCTCGCACCGCGAAAACAGGAATTGCATTGAAATAATTAAATTTAATTAAATTTCAGAGAGTGTTCAAGAGTTGGAATGCTGGCAATAGTTGTAACTGAAATTAGAATTAGGAAAAGATTTATGTTTTTCCTTTATATTTATATACAATTTTATTATCGCAAACCAAAATCCCAAATGTACTTTATTTGTTTATACTTTTTTTCTACATAAAAAAAATGATTAATCTAGGGTAATTTAAGTGAATAATTGTATTGGAGTATTCAAGTAATAATTTGGAATAAAAGGAAGAATATACACAACAGCAAAAAACATCTATATTTAAATCGTTTTTGGATACGTTGTATAAAAAAATTAAAGGCAGTGAAAATAGTTCACATTCTTATATTCTGCAATAAGTTGTGAAGGGTTGAACTTTCTATAAAAGATCTTTAAATATAAGCTTTAAAATATGTTATTTGTATGGTCTTCAAGGACTGAAATAATGTTCATGAACACTTCAAAGGAATCCCTCACTAAACCGTTTTTACTCCTCAATATCATTGTTCATTTTCCTGAATAAATACGAAAAGATTTTTCACGGTTTATCAAAAATTCTATTTCTATCTTATAAACATATATGACATCTAAGACTTTCGCGAGTTTTATTCATTTAAATGAAACTAATATATTTCGGATATACTACGCGGATTTTATTATTTTAAAGCCACATAATCCCGACGTTTCGGTTACTTTTCAGCAACCGTGATCACACATCTCGCCTGAACTTGAACTTATCGGTCGAAGAATGACTCATAGATAATAATTCATTTCTTTTAAAGAATTCATTTATTTTTAAAGAAATATATTTTGCATCAAAAAGAAATACAAACTGTGTAAATGCATTCATTAAATTATGAATAGTTTGTGGGTGGTTACTCAAAACGTGCAATTTCATTTCTGTAATGAGATTTCACGGCATTGCATCGCTTTACTTTGAAATTCAGTAAATATACATTTTAAATTTTAGTTTGTAACGCGTTGGCTGTTTAAAAGTTGCTTATCGCTGTAACAAGAGATAAATATGTTTATTTTATGTATAAAAGTATAAACGAGTAGTAAATACGAGTACTAACTAAACATTTTTTATTGAAATGAGCGAAAAATCTCACCCTATTTTATGAAATGATTGTTACGAGTTAAAGTTTCAAAATTATAATCACTTTTATAATAGAAATTATATATTATATATAAGTAGTGTTATGTATTTCTTGAAAAATAAATAATCTAACAAAATAATATTTTAATTTCGTTGAGTTTAATCAAGTTAATAGATTAGTTGCAAATATTAGTTTTAATTACGAAGCACCTCAACTTCATATATACGGTAAGATGTGAGCTAGAAAGACTTCACATCTAATTGCAATTGCATAAATTTGATTTGAAAACGGAATAAGCAATTTAAAACTAAATATTTAAGCAAACGAAATGTAAAGTATGTCTTATATTTATTATCTGTAGTTGGCATACACTTTTTTCGGTCTATTACTTATTACAAGTGGCGCCATCTGTCCCGTACTAATTGAAATATACTATAATCTAAGGATTATTTTTATGACTGATTATAATTAATTATAGTACTGAACCATTGTAATTTTGTAATGGCAACATTTAAGTATCCACTTGTATTTGAAAACTATAAATACTTGCTTATTATTTGTTATTCCAATTTTTAAGACCAAGTTGCTTTTAAAGACGAGATGTGTAGGGGTAACTTTATCTATTACGTCAGAATTTTAGCTATAAAGGAGGATAAAGAAAGGTTGGTTTGACCACATTGCCTACTATCATTCAGGAGCTTGGTAGATAAAGTTATAATTTCCCCATCACCTTCAGCCTTTGTCTGATCGTCTGCATTACTTGTCCAAACTGACCGTGGCAGTCACTGGAGTAAACGATATGTAATTAATATATGCAATGAATATTATTTAATACTAAGTTTATTGATTATGGTCCTCGTAAAGCCTCCTTCACTCTGATCGGGTTTATATAACATGTAAAATATTTTATCTGGAACAAAGCATAGTTTATAGTTGTTTGAAAGTTTCCTAAGAGATCATGACTTGTCGTTTAATAATAAGAATCATTTATTTTCTTTAATTCAGTTTTATAAATTTAAAAACATTTATAATGACTATTATGGGAAAATACTGTATTAATTTACCATTTCCAAATAAAGTTTCAAAGTTTCTAAACCTATAGAAAATAAAAGTTTTCAATAATAAAGTTTTAATGAAGCATTTAATTAAAATTCTTTAGGATATTAAAACTCACAGTCTATAAGTCTAAAAATCGTAAAAAAATAAACTTAAAATGTATAAAGATATCAATTATTAGATCAAATTTTACATAATAATATAATATCACACATCAAAATTTTAATAGCTATTTCAATACAATAATAAAACTTAATTGAATAATCCTGGCAGACGCTGGAGAGATAGACTAATAATATTAAGGTGATAGGTGATAATGTCCGTGACAAATGATACCTCTGTGTCCGACAATTCACAATGTTGTGTAACATCATTCATCAGCGATGTACATATATGTTATGAAGTAAGTTCATTTTCTTTGCGGTAATAAGAAAGAATGGAGCTGGGGTCACATAAACATGTATAATGTAGACATATACAAACACACATGTATACTTATTTTTATATACATATGATCTGTGATTATGTTTCGTATACGCTCAGACTGATATATATTTTTTATACCATACAATAGCTATTTTAAGGTTGAGTTAATCAAGACTTGCAGGAACAATATTACATAACCATGTTCTTAACAGAACAACTCTTAAGTAAATAAATGGTTGTATTTGACAGTTTTAAATTTTGTTTTCTTTATCAGTTTTTAAAGTGTTATAGTTTATATTATTATACATAGTTTATCCGATCCTAAGGGAGGCTGTTATATCAAAACAGCGTCATTGCAAGTGCATTTCCACATTCGGGCTTCAACTTGACAGGATTCTGTCTCTCTACAGAAATATCACGGAAATTGACTTTCGAGATCCCAATAGAGGACCTTTTAAAAATAAATCACCTTTAGCGTTTATTTTAAATATATATTTCTTTCGAAAATGAGGTCAAAATAAAAATTTTGCATTACGAGTAATAAAATTTATATATATAAATATATATATATGTATATATATATATACATACATATAATTGAATTCTTTTAATTTTGCTAACGCAGTGAATTGATTTCGGGATCATCGTAACATAAATTTAATATTCACTTAAAAACAAATAAATTGTTTCAAAGCGAAATAAGTATAGGCAATTATTATATTTTTTTTATTAATTTCTAACATGATTGATTAATTTTTCTCGAGAATCTCCTATCATCTCAATTACGATTTGTGTATAGATTTGAATTTGCAACTTCGGCTGCAACTCTGTCTAGAGAGAATCTAGATTTCATAGAGGGAGGGAGTCATAATACCAGATTTATAGCAACTAAATTTGAAAGGATAAATGTTATTACATTCCCTAAATACCCTGTATATTAAATACACTTATAGTACCTGACTAAGGGTTCAACTTAATTAAGCTTTTTATAGCTTCAGTTAGATTACATTGATTTCTTTATTGTTTTACATTTTCCGCTTTAGAAAACAACAGCGCGACGTCTTCAAATAATTGCCAAAGGATTGAAGACTTAAGACAAATGGTGTGGAACAAAGGATCTATGGTCTGAGGATCAAAGAAAGTTTCTGTAGCTTTAGAATTACCTACTTCTTTCGTTTTCGATAAAATACGTATAAAATTTTTATATACGCTGACTGTTCTCAATACATTTTATTATGTAGTATCCACTAATGAACATTCAATTAACTTGGACGTTAGTTACGTATTTATTAATTTGTTCTTTAGAATGTTATAAAAATATATATAGGAGAAGAAGAAATCATTTCCTTTATGGGAACACTGGGAAAATATTATAACTAGCAAGTATACAATTAGTTGACATGCATTCATACTTTAAAAAAAAGCGTTGTTATAATTAGTATGCCTAATTTGTTTATGTTTTCATTATGATTCAGAATCGTTTGGTTACTTGATTTAAATAGATCGTTGTTATCTGCACTGACCTGTCTGACCTCTCTGGGATTTAGCTCGTCTGCCCACAGCTGGTGAAACAAGGCTTAACGCTCTGTCTGCTCGCGGGAGTTGAAGCGTGGCTGGTTCGTAGTGTCGGGCACAGATTGCAGCTTCAACCACTGAGTCGATGCTGGCTGAACGTGGAAGACCGCCGCCTGATTCCCGACTGTAAAACATTAATTAATGTGTGTTATAAAAAAAATGTAGCTCACTACCCATTTTCCTATATTCCGTGAAAATTAAGAAGTTAATTAGACGAGAAGTTTTGGTAGACATGCATAAGTACACTGTGAACTTCGTCTTAGTAGCGCTTGGGAAACTTTGTATCACATGAAGTGCTAGCTTAACGTTATACGCTTCTGATTTTATGACAGAAAAAGTTATGTTTGGTTAATTTTTAATGTAATATAGTTAGTTAGGATAACTCTCATACTGCAGACTTGGCCTTTAATTCTGTTCCCTTTATTAATTAATTAAGAAAACTTATCTTCTGTGTCTACCTTCGACGTTATTTTTAAACATTATTTAAATTATGATTATTGTTATGAAATGTATTTTTCCTGTTTCGTGCTATAAAATTCCCATTATAACAACTAATATTTGATCTTAAATATGATACGTTTTATAAATGTGAAATAGTTTGTCATAAAACTTTACAAAATTAATCCATCAAGACGACCTTCAACAAAGCTTAAACAGTTTAAATTTCAATAGAAAAACTATAGCCAATAAGAAATTGCGGTAGATCGTGCCGTCGTCTAGGCGTCACCATTTGCATTTTAATTGCACTAAAAGTTTTCTGTACCGTCAACAGCAAGCGTGAAATTTATAATGAGAAAAATAAACCAATACAATCATACAAACTAAGAGAAATTCAGGCTGGTTTTAATTTCGTTCTGAAAATGCTGTTTGTGATGGAATTCAAAACAATTACAACTTTATATAATGTTATATAAAGTCGCGTGCGTTATTTTTTACGCGTAAGCGTGCTTTATTCTTTCGTTTCGGTTACTTTCCAGCAACCGTGATCACGGTAGTATATCCGAAAATAGTATGAAACTCGCGAAAGTCTTAGATCTCATTAAGTCCATATTACTTAAGTTTGATAATAAATTAAGGATGTCGATTGCTACAGTGTTAATAGAACAGTTTTTATATATGGATGTATTGCGCAATATTGTTTTAACTTAATCGAATACCGCTAGTGAGAGGCAATACAAATCTAATGTACGCTTAAGAGCCTTTTAACGACCCACTTTAACACATTTAATAGGATTCAGTCTAATGTATTGTCAGTTTTAAACCTGAAATATGTTGATATTACAAAATCAAGTCGGTTAGAGTGTATGTCGTCCTATTTTTTAAATTCAGAACGTGTTATAGAATAATAATGAGCAATAAAATCTAATTACTCTTTAATTTTTATAAAAAAAATTTATACATAAAGTTATAAGACCTATTCGATTATTGGCAAATGCCAACCAAGTTTGGCAACGCATTCGCAACATCTCTTATGTTGCAGATGTCCATGGGCGGTGGTGACTACTGCCCACCAAGTGGGCCGTCTGCTCGTTTGCCACCTTTCACATAAAAAAGGCGTTTATTATGGTTTTTGATAGTCAATCAGAATATTTTTTTAATAATGATGATACTCAAAAACTATTAAATAAAAGACGTCACTTTAACTGTTAATATATTTGATAACATTATAATTGTTTATCGCTTTTATACACACAAGGACACACGTAGTGTCTAATTCATTTTTTTTAAACAATCTAATCTTTTCCTTATCTAATTATGTTACCTTTTCACTAGAAATTAACAGGCGTTTATCAATTTTACTGCAAAAAAAAATATTGCTTTTATTTTTATTTTTAATTTCAATGTATTAAGAATAATTTAAATGAAACTAGTATTTTTCGGATGAACTACGCATGATTTATTTTTGTAAAAAACTACATACTCCCGACGTTTCGGTTACTTTTCAGCAACCGTGATCACGGGCAGACGAGATGTGAATGTCTGTCAGTTGGTCCTTGTTATTTATCACCTACCGCCATCGATTTAAATGAATAGTCGCGAAAATCTTAGATCTCATTATTCATTAAGAATATTTTTGTAGATATTTTGAAGAAGCACAGAAATATGATTTGTAAATTATTATAGCATTGTAAAAGACGTCCTCTTCCTCTAAATGTGGTGATCAAAATATGTAGAAGTATGTAACGGCCCTATAGCTTGGTCGCTAGAGTGACCGTGATGAGATGTTTCGTAAATCGCAGGTTCGGAAGCTGTCCATTCCGAAGCATTTTTAATTCAACAATAGGTATTTATGTGAAAGTAACTCAAGTAATCAACTGTAATTGAATTTTGTTTTCAGGAAAAATAATGATATTTTGAACTACTGAACAATAATGAGATCTAAGACATCCGCGAGTATTCAATTAAATAAAACTGAATGTCCATGGGACATGGAGAATAGGACATTCTGGTATCGTCTGTCCGTGATCACGGCTGCTGCAAAGTTACCGAAACATCGGGAGTATGTAGTTTAAAATAAATAAATAACGCGTAGTAATCCGAAAACATTAGTTTTATTTAATCAATACTAAATGCCTGTGATTATTCTACAGATTTGTGGTAATTATAACTGTAATTATTTTACTTAAATTCTAATAGCCTTCCCACACTTACGAATGTGAAAGTGTGTCGGAAGACTGTTTAGCAAAAGTTTTGGTGACACCAAATACATTTTCAATAAAATATATTTTTGATACTTACGGAATTTTCAAATTATTATTGTTTTTGGAGTCCATGCGACGAAGCGTATACCTCATATCTTAAGTTTAATCTTAGTTTCAGATGAATTCTTTTTTCAGTCTTAAATGAAAGTGATCTATCAAGCTTGACATTGGTTAGGCCGAGAGATATATTTAAAAGGCATCTATGTTTGTAATGAGACCAAAAAATCATTATTATCATGCACTGATTAGTAAAATTAAAACAAATAAAAATTCCGTATAAAATCTTTAGGAGAACAACTAAACATTTTAAAACCTCAACATTAATTAATTGTTATTTAACAAAACAGGCACACACACATCCACGTGAAACTTATATCACCTTTCTTGCGTTGGGGTTTAAAAACGCTAAGTAAGAACATTGAAACGGTAAATTTTATGTTACACACAATTCAAGTTATGAAGTGTAACTTCGGATCACGAGAGATTAAACTTATCGTATCCTCTCTACTTACTCAAAGTGAGAGATCCCAGTTCTCACAGCGTTGGGCTTCGTATTATAAGTAACTTAGAACAGAAAATAACTTGTGTAATAAATAAATTCATATAATATATTCAGTTGTATGTTACTATTATATATGTAAAATTAAATAGGCTTCTAATTTATTATTTCATGTTGTTTTGTTTACAGATTTACTTTTTTCAAAAGTGCTTCCGTATTTACAGAGCTTGGTCTTCAAACATATTTTTTTAATATACCCACGTAATGACAAATCCTTCGTTTCTTAATAAATAATATCATATTAATATTAAAATTATAATAATTGGTTTGTGTAAATTAATGTCATTCACTGCTACCTGTATTGTAAATCTTATATTTTAATACTTAATAAAATCCCGATTAAATTTGCAAGTTTTACAAAATATTAAATAAGCTATCCCATAATTTTTGAGTTGAGTTAACAAGATGCAAGATAAATTTTAATAAATTTGCAATACCAACTACACGAAAGACGAACATTCTTAAACCTTGTTTAACATTAAAAAATAAGTTTAAGAGGGGATGAAACAGGGCTATGAATGATACATACATCCAATTCGAAAGCTTAAAACTCTGAAGATTGGACTAGAAAAGTTAAATAACTTTGGGATAAATCTATTACCAGTTAAAGTTTAGTCTTCTATTTGAACATAATAAAATAACTATGAAATGAAAACGTATATAAAAATACAAGTCACAAACCTGGCTTCGTTTGGTATTTGTTGTATTATTAAAGAAAAATATTACTTACGACCCTTACAACTGATTTAATTCAGTCAAGGCTTCCCGTCGAGTGCCTTTGATTATGCATGGTTAGTTATAAACAAGTTTTAAGTCAGAAGTTTGCTCACTTGAGAAGCTTTTTGCTTTAAACAAGCCTTCAGGCGCTTACTTTCTCTGATATTAATAATATATTATAGTCAAAAGGAAAGGTAAACAGTTTGAAGGGCTCATTTTCTTTGATCAATACGAATGAGTCAATCATTAATAAAATATAAATACATATAATAAGAATATTCTCTTTAAGTAAGGAGTATTTTTGTGATTATACATATAAAATCGACATGATTATATAAACAAGTAACAACTAATAAAACAACAAATGGAAACAAATCAATTGCGACTTAAATAATTATCAATATATGTCACTTCTTCGCACTTAAAATATATATTTTTTATTCGTGTGAAGCAGCACGCCTTAATGTAATAAAGAACGCAATTAGTGCCCTAACATCTTCATATAAACCTTTTGTGCTAATTAAGTAATAAGGGACAGATATACTCCGGGATTGATTGAATTTTAAAGCAGAAAATTTTTATAATGTTCTATTTTACTAGTTAATATAAAATGTGAAAGCCAGAGGTTGGATTGTTAATTAGCACAAGACAAATAACGTAACTAATTTAATGTAACGTAACAGAATTTTAAAGCTCCCTTCACTTGTAATTACCAAAGTACTTAAACGCACAAACGCTATAAAATGTACTACATAAGTTTCTTCGGTATTGTCTAAGTGTTCACAAATGTATGCATCGTGCTCGTCATTCCTCTCACGTACGAAGTAACTTGAGGGAAGCCTTGCTCGAGTATGTTTGTTACCCTAAACTGTTCAGTGGAGGTTTTGTAAAAATGAGCTCAGCTCAACATTTATTTTATAGTAGCTATGTTATTTATAAAAGCCTGATTATCGTGTATATAACATAATGATATAGAAATGTAGTTGTTAAAGAAGACGTTTTATGATACGGAATTTTATTCTCTTGTTGAAATTATTTGCCCAAAGTCCCAAACAAATGTATTATATGCAGCATCTTTGGATACAGGTGTAAATTTTTGGCATAACGTTCTCCTCTAGTCTTGCATTTTTCCATTAAAGCTAAAATATTTTCAATTGATGTATAATTTTTTCATCGGAACCCTTGCGATGAGGCCCAACCATCTTGAAGACGAACTGATTATAATTGATATGCTTGTCCTTCTTCTCTCATATCATTAGAAGACGAAACTTCTTTCGTGTCAAAAGTGCTGACGAATTGTTTCACAAAAAAGACAAATGACTCCCGACTATTTTTGCGGACGATATATTTCTTCTTATTCATATTATTACAGCATGATATTATATATGCCATCAAAATACCTAAATAAAAATCACCCAAAAAAATAATACTGACTTAGCATGTACGATTTTTTTTGAAGAACAAATAGGATTTCTTTTCACTGTTTAAACTAACTTTTAATTGTGTATTAATGATGTTTGAATTCGTAATGTTTTTATCGGCTAATTAAAATTTAATTTCGGTTAAAGATTTATTCTAATAATTCAGTTCTAGGAATTATACTAGAAGAGACCTTCCACTACTCTAACACTGCTAGTTATTTTAAAAATAAAATTGTTGTTATGGTTACATAATACCCTAATACATCAACTAAATATTAAGAGACTTTTGGTTTCGTTATCGAACCTAAACTTAATCATCAGCTCCGACTTAGAAAGAGGTTCAGTTTCTGACAATTTTTCAACCCGACGTTAATACCTTGGAAGCTGATTGAGAAGATATATCTAAAATGAACTCAGAGGCCCTGACTGACATTCGTATAAAAACGGCTTACCGCTTAAGATTGATGTTCCTCTATTCATGGCAGGTTTAGGAAATAGATATACAAGTATTTTTTTACTGAGTTTGTTATTTGATATTAATAGCAAGTTAAATCTCTAGTTATGATCGAGTTTTATTTACAAACAAATGGTAATAAGTAACACGTAGAAATAGATTGGGAGTTCGTTGTGGTGGTGAAAAGTTGCCGAATATGATGTGTTTGCAATAGGAACTTAAATAATTTATGTGCCAAAGTTTTGTACAACAAGGTACGAATATTAGACTATCGGAGTTTGCTTGAAACTGAATAGATTTACATACAAGTGAGACGTATTTGTGCTTAGGCTTGTGATTACACGGGGTTGTCTAGTTTTAATTAGGTATTTGCTTAGAAAATATATATATATGTATAATGTAAAGATTTTAAGCAACGTATGACTTTTGTGATTTCAATAGATTAATTAAATTCATTCTAAATACTTTCTTTTTTAAGTTTTATTTTATAAATCCACTAAAATATAAAGAGTTAATTCTGTTTGCGTTAATAAGTTAATCTGTTACGTCAAGTTTTCAATGCCCTTGACTGTGTGTGTTAAAGACGAGCAAGTGTCGAAAGTTTTATACGTGTAAAGTTTGATCAAAGGAAGCTTGCTTTCAGTCGCTTAACTCGAAATTAATAGTTAGTTGGTTGCCATAATGACGTTATACTACATCATTATTTCAATCATTTATTTCACTTTGTACGTTAATATTGGCCTCTGAACATGTCTGTATTTTGTGTCTGTTTGTCATATTCGTTTCTAATTTAAAAGTTACATAAACCTTCAGGAATTTTTTCCATTTAGACTTAGATTACAAAAGCTGTTTTCGCTAGTTAAAATACAGTGAAACAGCGTATAGTGAAGTGTGTAATTTGTATTTGCTTAGCGAATGCGTTCATTAAGACGTGCTGATTATTTTTAAGTTTGAAGTTAGAAAATTATTCGTTTTACTGTTCTGGAAATATAGTTTTTTACGATTTTATCGCCTAGTAGTACAAATATTTCATATATTTATTTTATATTTTAAAGTTATATATACAATTTTAACGTATTGAAAACTAATTTGTTTAAAAAAAACGACAACATATAGAGGAGCGATTTGTCAATCATTTGTCAGGCGACACGGTATTACTGTATTTTTTTTTGGACAACAAAAATTGCTTTGGTTGGTTAACAAAATCTTTAATATTGACATTTTGTATGTATACCTGTGTACATACATCCGTTTGTAAACGTCGGTCGTCCACAGTTACAAAGGGCAGTATTTTGCTTTATGTAAGCCTTTTGTAGAAGATATTGATTGTATGGTTTCCACATACGAATACAAACGTTCACAAAGAGATATGAGGTTTGTTTATTTAAAGGGGTTAATGCCGATTTGATTAAGGAATTAAAGAAGTAGTGATCTTAATATGAATTTAAATTTGATAAACGTAACACTGTTTCGCTTAAAACCTAAATCTATTAATATTATATTTTCTAAAAATGTTCAGATGTAGTTTCACAATCAAAAGAGAAGTGGGAAATGTATGGTTAGAAAGTAAATAATATAAATAATTTAGATAACGTTATACCTTATCATCAATATTAATAGAAACATATGGCACATTTATTTCGAAAATTTATATAATCAAAATCGAAACACAAATTGATCCTTGACCACATGTTTAAGTGATTTGTGTGACTTCACAACTTCTATATGTAAAGGAAGTTTATGCCAAAGTCGGATGGTAGTGACGGTAAAGGAATTTGTGTAAAAAGGAAATGCGTGGGGAGGGCTTTGAAAGGTAAAGTTTTATTTAGACAGGACTGAGGAGTTTGAGAGTCACTAAGATGCATTTTACGTAATAGAACTTACCTTGTTCTAAATAAAACGCAGTTTAAGGGTAGGATAGTGTTAAGACGGGAGATGATATGAGTATACCTACGCAGACATAAGTAGTTATTTTAATTTTATACGGAAATAATATACATGGTCATATTTCCGACGACCTTAAATAAATACAGGGGGTGAAGGCGCTGTCCTCTTTTAGGTCCAAATAACAAATGTCTGTAGTCTTCATTAGAGAAACAGATCGACTCAACATTTTCGTAGAAATTATAATAAAATATCGTTTTTAATTAACGTTCTGAATACAATAAGAGACGTTGACATCTGACTACAGTAAACAATATTAACATGTTTATTTATAATAAATAACTTTACAAAATAAATATATATACATAAAAATTTTAATCTTGAAGACCCATTCTTTCTCTCTTTTCATGAATTTCATGCATAAATATATTCTGCTCCATTATTACACTTTATTATATAATTAAAAATTAATTTTCTATAATTTTGAAATTAAAAAACTATGTTACAAAATATTGAATAAAAAATTTATGGACCTCAGCGGGATTCCAACTTCCAACGTCCGAAAATTTGTTTTTAAGTTGCTTCACCAACTAAGCTATCGTCCATTTTGCTATATGTCGTGTAAACATTCATATGTAGTAAAAACGACTATTTTAATATTTAAAATACTCAGTCTATTCTTAATTATTTATATAATTATACACCAAAAAACAGTATAAAAATTAACAAATACAAAACAGTTCTTAAAGTCTTCAAGATAAAAAGAAAGATTAACGGTTAAGAAAATTTACAAAATCTGATTAAGCAAGATCGTCCAAAGATCTGGTGCTAAACCAGAGATAACGGACGAGAAAAATTCTTTTGAAAAAAAAATTAATTTATTTTCTGGAAGACATTTCGTCTTTAAATTATTTGACATGTCGCGTTTGGGTAATTTCAGTTTTAGAAATACAATAAATTTTGTCGTAGCATAAACAAAACGTCGCATTTTAAATTTGAAACCAATGATTAGACTTTTAGTGAAGCACATTCTATAGTACGCTAACTCGAAAACAAGCTATTTTGACCTTCATTGTATACATATAGAGTTGTAAGTTGTATGGTAAAATTATCAACTGGTAAAATAATCGTAATAATAAAATAAAAAGATGTTGAAATAAAACTATGAAAACCCTCATTAAAGTTATGCAAAGCAGATATTTTTAAACGAGTAATATACAAAAAATAATTGTATTAAGTGAGAGACAATGAATTATATAAACATACAAATTTAAATTTTTAATTTGAAAATAATCACAATTTTAATGAAACCGAGTTTTTCTTATCTCAAGTACAATCCTTATTTGTAGATATTCTGTATCGTTCAGCTTTTCATATAATTGATAAAATAACAAATTTATTAAAAAAAAAAATCTTTTTTTTTTTTCAAACTGAGTACACACTGAATAGGTGTTTCTGTTTTATGTTTAGTAGCGACATTCAAAAATTGCAGTTTGAAATAGACATGGAATGCTCACTTCATAGAATTCACACTAGCATTTGTTGGATGGTCGACCTTCATCTGGAGTAGTGCAGTAGTGTTTCAGCAAAAAACTTTCAGCTTTTTATTTTGAAAACACGAACACATTTTCATACTAGACAACATTTTTAATCACATTCAATAAATTAATTGTGTTCAAGAAAAAATTTTCTCATCCCCTCCAATTAAGTAGGTTAATGGATATCTGAATGTATGGTATATTATGGAATTAGCAAAATCAACCCTAGCTTAATATACCTAAAGCTGTAAATTAAAACATGATACTGTTCAAGGTTACTGTTCTAACGAACTGTTAAATAATTACAAAGTTTCGAGTTTTCCTTTAAAGTACACATTAGTTACAAGTCAAACGGTCCACTGGAAGGCCGATCTCACAAAGTTATCTCTGCACACCGACAATTGCTCAGACAGAAACAGTGATAAGAACATGTATTTAAAGAGAATTCCTATATAAATTACATATTTTCTAAGACTTTTATTTTTTTTCAGTACCAGATGTGGGCGATTGTATTGTTTTAGTTAAGCTAAAATAAGTACAGAATTTATATTCGTTCGTTATTTTCTGTATGGTTGAATTACAAATATAGATGGCATAGTTTGTTTTTGGTAAACATTGACATTTGTAAATTGAGTTGGATTCCGATATGTTAATAAGGCATTAACTATACAATAATCAGTAATTGCATATTAAATTAAACAAAAAATATATACGAAACTAAATGTATCAGTGATTACAACCACAATTTGACCAAATTATATAGGGTGGCAACTGGAGGTTACAGGGAAACTACGAAAATTACTTATATCTATATTATAATAAAAGTTACTAATTAAAACTTATAACCTACTCCTAAGACTACATGATTGCCCCGATGTTAGGATAGCAATACCATTTCATAGCTTGTGTGGTACCAGGAATCTTCTGGTTCACACTGCTTGGTGTAAGTTCCGCGGAGTCAGCAATGTCACTAGTCATATCATATTTTATCCATACAACGATGTTGCCCCGGCGACGCTCATTTATTTTTTAATATGTTGCGCGTAAGTAACAACTTCAATAATGTTTCTACAATAACAATACCTACTTAAGTAATATTGTTAGAAGTTTGTAGTGTGTTCCTGTGGTATTGCTATGTTTTGTACTGTTGGAGATATCATAGCTACATGACCACAGAGGATTTGAAACCTCGTGAAGCTAAAAGATCAAAAATCGTCGCTGATGCTTTTAATGTTTAACAATAAGAATATATACACCCATTTCGTGTTATATTGTCCATTCCACTGATTAACCAATTATATGAAATTGATAACTATTCCTATATATATATATATATTGTTTTATGTCAAATTAGTATTAACTCATTAAGAGTATTGTATGAAATGACGCAGTCACCGTCGCAATGTATGCAAATGTGTACGAGTGTTTATTTTATTGTGTGTGTTTCCAATGTATTTTAAATTCATAGTGCCATAATCTTCGCATTTCACAGCGTCGGATGTTGCTCAAACAGGGAAATTGTTACCCAAAAAAATATTCAACAACAAATACTCTATTCGATGTTACATCAATGTGACTATTATTTATTAAAAATATATAACATAGCGGGTCCTAAGGAATTAGTTAATAAAATTCACTGTTTGGAATTTTTACATTTTTTGCTCAATATATAATATTTTGAAGGTGAAGCTAAACCTTATTCCTATTCGAATTAAAGGACAACGTTATAAAAAACACAATTTTTATTTCTATTTTGGTGTAAGCTGACTGTTGAACAGATAAGTATAAATTCCGATAACTGATATACTATTCATATAACAAATAAGTAAGTTTCATTGAGAAAAAATATTTTTTATAATTATAATAATACTCTTATATACTGGGACAGTGTGAATATATAATACATTTATTTACGCTGAAATAGTTAATAATACTTCGCAAACTGATGTCTTTGAAACAATTGTTACGAATATTTTGCGTTGTTTACACTGACTCTAAATATACCACATACCTTATTATCAGTAGTGGGTAGTCTATAATTATTAATTTAAAATGATTATAATTAATACTTTATATATTCCACTATTCTACCGATTGTTATTATATGTTGAGTAATTGTTATAATTGTTGGGAGATCTAGATTCAGTGTACAATCTGTCACGACAGTCTAGTATGACACATAGATAATGAATGTTATAGATGTATTACGAAGCCTCGGAGCATTGTTTGAATAAACTGTTGTCTGAACCAGGTGGATATGTCAGTTGTTCAAGCGCACGTGTTGATGTGAGTGCTCTTTATACAAGACCCAATCTAACTTGTTAACTACACGGCTACAATTGATTTGTTGGGTCAAATAGACATTATTATAATAATTATCTAACTTAAGCATAGCATTATATAATATGACATACATAACATTTACAACAAAATATATATATAAAGATTCATCCTATTTGCTTTCGTGTAATACCGACAAAAAAACCTTCTTTGATAATATCATTGAGATAAAATTAAATGAATGCCGGTTGCCTAGTTTTCATTGAATTAATAATATTTCTGACTTGTTTCATTTGTTTTAGCAAAAGATTATAATGTAATATTAAAGATCCACGTTTTATTGCGCTATTTAAAAGGTACAGACTGCACAAAAAACAACTTACGTATAAAAAAAAAATCTTTTAAATTTTTGCATGTAATAGATGGGAAACTGAAATAATTAATTAAATTAATATTTTTAAGTTATCAGGCTAAGAATTTAGTGCTCCCAAAGTATAATTAATGTATTTAAGTATTAATGTTATTTAAGTAAAGATAAAAAAGTATAGAATAAACTTTACGTATACATCATAATAGATGTATATCTTTTTCATACCTAAGTTCATAACGGAACGTTAAAAAACTGTTTATTTTATATGTTTACGCCAATAACTCCAATACATTTAAATTTTAAGTTCACTATATCATTTTAAGAATAAAGAATCTTATGCACGATCTGTACCTAATCAATTATTTTAATAGATTTTCATAGAATATGTAATATCAAATAAAAAGGCTAAATTTCTATTAGTTATTTGGTCTAGACACAAAATCGTCTACATTTTGTTCACTGTTACTCGAACATGTTCTAAAGAACGGGAATGTTTTTTTGCAAGAGTGACTTCACCTGACGTATGTGTTTGCGACACGCCCATATGAAGTGACACTGTTTTTTGCTATCCATGAAACTTTTGCTAACTTTCGATCGATCTTGTATTTGGACCACAGTTATTAGTGAAAATATTTTTTTGTCACATAAAGGAGATATGCAAATGAAAAATCAAATAATCTTTCATAGAATTCATTATTTTTTACTAATATATTTTATTATCGTGATGTTAGTTAAATGATTTATGGATATTTAAAATTATGTCCGTCCAACATGCAAGCAGTCGTTATTTATGTGCAATTTAATATTATTTATCATTGTATGTCTTATTCACTTTCCTTGTCTCTTTATAACTCTCTATTCTATTCGTCAATTACTAAACTATACCACGGTAAACATGAGACGGGATCTTAATTTCCAATTGGTACGACCAAAAAAAATTGCGTAATAATTTTATCTTTTAAGCTATTTTCATATAAAAGTACCTCTTTAAACTATTTTTCAAACCAAATAAATAAAAAAATTGTTTTAAAAATTATCACATGGTGTTATTCTGGCACAGACCAAATTTAATTTGGAAAGCTGGTAAGGGAGCATATTTTAACTTTATGATGATGAAGAATAATAGATATTTTTCGAGATTGTTCTTTTTTATAGATTTAAGATACAACTTATTCTAAGAATTATTTTCATTAAGCTGTACCATGTTAAATTTCAGAAGCATTATCGATGCTCTTCAAAGTGGTTAAAGCGACTTTGAATCGATGATAAAAATCTGAAAAACTTAAAAGTTTTATAATTTAAAAAAATTTCATACAGAGCACAGTTTTATTAAAGACGTGGATTGGGAACAAGCTGACAAATTATCCTTCATTATAACTACTATTACGTCACCGAAATTTAAATAGATTAATATAGAGTTTTATTTTTCGCGAATTAAAGTCTATTTTTGCCTGTAATAGTAGCAGTGATTAGTCGAATGTGCATTTTAATTTACGCCCCGCGTGGTTCGCGTTGGATTAAATGTCATAGATGACTTGAAATTTAAAAGTGCTCCGTTATAGTAAAATATTGTTTTTATTTTTTTATGACATTACGACGAAACATACAATTTAGTAGTCTTTTTCATTTGATTTTGAAATATCATTGATTATTTTTTAGGCTTCGCGTGATATTCAAAAGTTTTTAAAACAAAATCCATAGGAAATGTTTATTGGGGATTATCATTGTTTCTAAGCAAACTGTGCAGACCAAAATTTTAATTAATATTTTATTTAAACTAATAATGTTAGTATTCTCCATTGGTCGATTTTTCGGTTTAGGCTTAAGGTAATCAAGAACCTCACTGTTTCTCATAGTTTCTTTCGTATTGGCCTCTTCAAGTTCAAATTCAAACTTTCGAAAAGATCATTAAGTCGTGCCTTAGCTATAATTTTATCGCGGATTTTAATGTTTATTTCTCTATTCATGAAAATATAAATATAATGTATCGCTGTTTATATTTACTAGCAGAAAACAGAAAGAATGAAGATTAAGTACAATATATTGAGTGAGAATGTTATTGTGTATTTGTCTAACGCAGGTGGCTCTGTAACAACTGACAGAGCTAATAAATTGACAAAATGTCAACTGTTGTTTCATCCAAACAGCAGAAATCGTTCCCTCGATATATTTAGCTACAAAAGAGGTCAATTGTTTATTTCGAGTCATTAATATTGTATATATTTGTGTAGTAAATTCATTTTATATGTGTTTTTTTTTTCTTTTTTAACAGTTTGTGTACATTATTTGATTAGAAAAATGCCAATGTAATATCAATTGTTACACTTTTAACGGCTATAAATAATTTGATAGTATCCGTTATATTCAATGCAATTAATTTGGTTCGTTTGTAAATAGGCTTCAAGTTTATAAACTTCGGCACGTTGTTTATTTTAGATAAGTATTTGTTTAGGCTTCACACATCATTGTTTTTCATTTGTAAAAACCTATTAAAATATTCAATATTAATATTAATGTTTTTGTCTTCTTTCAAACCAAAAAAATATCTAATAACACTTTTTGACTGCATTTCAAAACTATCAAAAAATTAATTTTCATGTGTGTCTGTTCTAAACCGAATTAAGAATTTCGATATAATTAAAAATTGTAATCCATTAGATGGAACTGAATACCGAGCTCTACGATTTTATTTTAAACAATGATTCTGTGGTTATTTACTTTTCCACTGTAATTCGGTCGGTTCAATCAATTCATGTAAACTAAAAGAGAATGAAAAATTTTAAGTCATGTCACTCGTTTGTGTAAGGTAGTTTTAAAAATTAAATTTAATTATTCGTCCTTTAGGTGTCGTATAGTGATTATCAAAATGATTCAACTGATACTATATGTAATAATATTTAATATACACATATAAAACTCGTTTGAACATTTATTAGTTTTTTTTTTTATATAAGGTAGTACCAAGTTGTTCTATTTAGTTGGATAGCGAGCTGAATGGCAATCGATTTAGCTTTTTATTTAATAACAATTATAAATACTTAACCAAACTCTACCGACGTACTCACTATTTATTGCTATTTGACTGAAAATTATACAGAAGCGGAAAAATATCATAGGATATTTTTTGTCCCATTTGACTGGAAAACAAAAAAATAATAATAAAACCAATATCTAGTTATTTATGTCCTCTAAAGTTGACAGGTTTCATCCATACATTTCTAATTCTGAATTTGACATGGACGAAGTCGCGAGTTAACGATTACTTTTATTACAAACCTTTTTTAATATACTTTATGCTGAGAACATTTTAAATAGGTTATTTGTTTGACGGTTGTCTGACAGTTGCACAGATAGATCGCCTCCACCTACGATATCTTTTCACGAAGATCTCATAATTAAAGAGAAACGTTTTATTATTATTTTTTCTTTAGTCTAAAATAAGGATTTTATTTTTCAAATCCACGATCATTGCTTTCAAAAAAGAACTGTATCTCTTACCCAGCTTCCTAGTGCGAAGGACAGCAGGGCAGAGTCTGGCGGGTCTACTAGTGTTATATAATTTTTAAAGAGTGAACCGGAACAAACTCCAATTTTTTTTAAAAACTAAACCATTAAAAGGCGTTTTAGATTTGTGTTATAACTTATTGAAGTTTCATTTTTCCAACCAAGAATTAGGCAATTACGGTTCATCAGCTATAAAAGGTTTAAGGCATTCGAACAAACTATACTGCTGATATTGATAACGTAAACAGTACAGAAGCGAGAGAAAACTTTGGGATCGTTTACTCTCATGAGCTTAGATAGGTTAAGCCTTTGAATAATTTAAAACAAGTTGGAGTCAATCGGTTGACCAGTGACCACGTCTAAAACTATTTAAGCCATAAATAAATTGTCGTTCATAGTTCCTTTAGTGATTTATTATCTATACTAAAGGTAAATGGTAAATATATGTTAAAGAAAATATAGTATTGATATTATATTTGTGGTTCACGAAAGAAATTGATATATTTTGATTTCTATTTCATAAGCAGTAAGAACTATTGTTGTTCTGAATGCTCATTGGCTACAGCAGTGACTAGTGGAATGTGTAATCGAAGCTGATGTCAGGGAAGCGGATCGTGGTCTATCACACGGTCTCCGAATAAAACGTACAGATTTTAAAATGCCATTGCTTTTTCCGGGATGTCTGAGAGTATTAGAGTTTATTCGTGTCATGGTAGAACTAAAAATATATACATTTTATTATTTACTATTGCTGCAATGTTATAATGTTTGTAATAGCAAAATGTTATTGGAGAGAGATAAGAAATATAATGTGCACAGATACGTGCGCAAGTATCGTCAGAAGCACATGTAGACACACGTATATATACACATAGACAACAAACATACACACATACGCAATCAGACATACAACCACACAGTCACACTATTTTTCACCTCTGTAACATAGAAAAGGTTTTGGTGCAAAAAGGTTTATTAACGTTTCTTTACCAAAGCTATTGATTTGTTATTTTGAAAACAAGAAAAGTGATTTTCCAAAAGCGATGAGAAATTATTATCCCAATTAGGTATTAATTTCCACTAAAGTACTTTTTACAAAGTTTCAACGGCCTTCTATATCGAAACCCATTTCCTGAACTAATAACCTTCACGTTTATATAAAAGCCAAGATATCGAAGTTGGTTATATCACATGACAGGATAATTGCTTCGAGGCCGATTTCAAACTTGCCCTCTGATACCGATAACTAGTTAACTGACATTTGTTTTTAAATAGTCTATATTGATTTTCATTTTTTTTTATTGTGAGTAACTGCCGCCGACTAAATAACTTACAATTATATTCAGGAGTGTTATCAACCTAGAAACTATATATATATGGCTAAATTAAGAAATAAATGAAAAGGCTTGCTTAACAGAAAGACGCAGACTGTGGGCTCAGAGCAAATAATAGCAATTACTCTTAAAAGCTTGTCTTCATCACTGTCTCGAAAACTTATATTTAGTCTTAATTGAAACCAAATTTTTAATATATTGGAGAAAACACTACATTCACAACGCACATTTTGGATGGAGTGGCACAAATAACTGCTGTAGTTAAAGAGGTTTGAAATATCAATGATAACTTACCGTTCCCAGCTAAGTCTTCTAGGAGTATCAGCCCCAGACTCTTCAGGTGCGCCTCGGACACCCTGAGTCAGAAACCTGGCCAGTCGGGAACCAGCGCTGGAACTGCTGGTACTTGATACCGAACCTCTAGGAGTTGGGACTCTGGAAAACGGAAGTATCAAACCAAACTCAACATTATAATATATGACAGAACTTTCTGTCATTGCATTATTTGAAAAAAAATACATTAATAATTTAAAAAAAAAAAAAATATATATATATTTTTAATAACTACATACTACCGACGTTTCGGTTGCTTCAAAACTAATGTACGTTTTTTTTTAAATAATAAATGTAGTTTTTTTTTTCAAATAATAGAATACGCGTTTTAATCTTAAAATATCGGTTTCATTTAAATGAATACTTACGAAGTCTCAATTATTATTGATATAACAGTAGTAACAAAAGAGTTTTAAACACGACAACAATATAAAAAGCATTATCCTTGAAACGTCTCTTTAAACAGTGTGATATAGAAATAAATTCTTACAGCTGCATTATGGATGACGGATTAACAATGGACTTTCATCTACAGCACTCTGGACAGAGGTAATGATCTTAAAAGCCTTTTATAAAGGGTTGCGTATAGAATTACGATACGAGTGCATTCTGATATGTACCACATTTGTTAGAAAGTCCATATTATTAAAATGAAACTGAATACATAGTATTTTTTAAAAGTTAGAAGTGGGAGCGAGGGGTAGAACGGCAAAATCTCTCTACAACCTACTGAAAGACTTGGCCCTGTCCAGAACTAATGTCAATTCATTCTTGGAACGTACTTCGAAGGCAGCCCTAGTAGGTTCTGTTTAAATTTGGTTAGGTAGAGAGGAGCTTGGACGGTGGAGGTGAGCGTTTAACGCGCGTTAGATAGGAAACCGTTAAACCTAGCCCTGGGTCGCAAGTCTCAGACACCGTTGAAGCTCCTCTCCCTGCAACGCGATGGATCCGGCACCCACACGGTGCATCCATTGAATGCTAAGACGTTTGGTCTCGCTTTCGATTTGATACGAGACAGTTTAATTTCTTTCTATGCTTGCCTACATATAAAAGTGAATATATACATAAACAATGTCTAGTGATATTACATGATATAACATGAACTTAAAAACTATTTACTGTATAAAAAAGGTTTGGATATAAAATATTTTCTTCTCCAGCACTTCTTTCAAAATTCAAAAAAAAATAAAAAACTCATTTTGAAACAAAAGAATGTCGATTATTCGAATTTGGCCGACGAAAAGTTAGCTCATGTCACAATAAAACAGTGAAGTTTTCTTCAATTTTCCTAATTTTAACGTCTGTTACATTTATTGTTATATCACGTCGACATTTGACAAGGGAAAAGCAGATTAAAGCTGTAGGCATGTTGGAAGCGGATGCTACGCATAAGCGGGGTATATCAAGGTTTCATTATTATGGTATGGGCTGGTATTCATACCGGTGCGCGAACCGCTCTCTTTTGGATAAGAGGAAACGTGAATGCACTGAAATACCGTAATGAGGTAGTGGAACCTGTGATTATCCCACACAGGGTAAAAAGGGTCAGGAGTTCCAACTCATTCACGATAATGCCCGTGCCCAAACGGCTGAGCTGGTATAAACTGTGCTTAGGGAACATGAAATCAGGGTTATAGACTGGCCTGCTCAGTCCCCGACATGAATCCCATTGGACACGCATGGGACATGTTACAACGAAGAAGTATGGTAAATTTTTCTCCAAATTTGATAACAAACGAATAACTTTTCCTGCACTTGAAATGAACTTGCAACCTGATACCACAGCTCGACTTGGATAACTTAATTTTAAGCATGTATTACCCATGCCGAACTCTAATTAATGCTAGGGTAGGAAATAATGATTATTAACTTTAATTAAATGCCTTTTTTGTTATTTTATGACTTTAATTTTCATAACGTCCAACATAAAATCCATTATGTACAAAGTAAAAATTACACAAAAAAAAAAAAATCTTTGATGCATCTCTTTTTATGCATTGCAAGTATAAAACCATAATATAAACTTCAATTTCATATATAATTGTTATAACAAAATATATGTAGAATTTCATATACTAAGGTAAAAATAAAATATCCCTAGGCAATGTTGATGTGTGTATGTTATACACTTTGTTGAAGTGTTTATAATAAGTCTCATACATATTTACTCTTACGGGAAAAATATATATTTTAAGCGAGAATTCACCGGTAAGATACGTGAGTAAAAGAACATTTAAGGAGATATAAAGTTACAATACACATGGAAATGTAGACAGGGCGGAGATGGTTGTTTTATTTTTTTTATACAAAGACTTCATATACCTGAAAAGGATGTATATATATATACAAAGATTGAACGAAAGGGAAGGCAAATAATAATTATTTATATTCATTGATTAATTACCTTATTAATTGCAAATGTAGGGTAAATGTAATAAGCATAAATTTCAAACAGAAAATTAAAAAAAAAGTAAATTATGCTTAACAGCACAAATTTCGGCAACTCCGAAGAGACATAACGTAATAGTTAAACGGATTTCGCTGTTATGTTTAGATCTAATTAACGGAGTTGGTAAAGTCGAGCATTAGAAACCAGGAGCGGGAAACAAAATTATTCTACACATAAAGATATTTAAATTAATTGTATTTATTCATGAATTTTATAAACGAAAAAGTTTGTTCGAATGTATGTCTGTACTTGTGATTTAAATACAAAAACTATTTAAGTGATTCAGTAAAAATTTTTGATTCAGAAGTTAAGGCTGAAAAATATATAGTGATAAAAAATTTCTAGATATTTCGGAGGAAATAGATGGAAAACCTTATTTTTTATATGAAATTAAGTAATGGTTAGTTGTAACAAATAGTAACTGCTATTATAAACGTATGTACTAAAGTATAATAGATTTGTTCATATATGTAGATCTGCGAAGGTTGACCGACTAAACCAATTTGCATAAAATTTTCTCTGATGTAACCTTGGGAAAGTACATATATACATGCATGTTATTACTTTTATATGGTATTGGATACTGACAGTTAATCTCGACTGTGTAACTTATTACCTTAAAAGTTTTGTGCCATGAATATTTTTTTTTTCAGCAAAAAAACCTCTTTTATAAATTGAGGACCTGCCAACTCGGCTCATGAAGATCAATCATTTTATACCTGCATTGTTATTAATCTTTCAACTTACAACGACCTCGAACATTACTTAATTACTAAGCACTTTGAATGCGCCACAATTTTCTCATTCTATTATAAGAACTTTAGTCACCACAACGATACATATGTATAAAATATAAACTACCTTTTAGGGTAAACAATTTTTCACGCTACGAATTTTAAATTGAAGTCTAGTCTCAAAAGCGTACCTTCTTAGTGCCTTATTTTGACTTATCTCTAATCTTTATATTATATATAATTCTACTGTACGTGTGTATTTCACTGAATTCCTGGATCCATTTGAATTAATTTTTGTATTCATTTGGGAGGCAGCTTAGATGGTTCAGATTCATAAACCAGCCTGGCAGATAGCGCTGTTTTTCTAAATTAAATAATTATAACATAATATATATATATATATATATATATATATATATATATATGTATATGTATATGTATACATTTAAATACTTATCTAAGCTTTTTCATTAACAAATGCAAAATGCAAAATAACTTATGTATACATTATAATATGTTTGTTTTTTTAATTTATCGTAAAGTATTCTCAGCAATAACAAAAATCAATAATAATCCTATGTACTCGTAGAGCTTTATTTTATAAAAATAAAAACAAATCAGTCTTCTGCATCATCATTCAAGTCCGAAGAACTGATGAAATTATTGCAATATGGAATCACTCTAGGGAAATGTAAATATGGCACGTATTAAAAGGAAAATATATTTTCTTTTTCCTTTTTACATGGACAAACTTGCTAGTTTTTGCTTGCTCTTGCTAGTTTCTAAAAGTTTTTGAAGCTCTTATTCAGGATATAAAATCGACAATGCTCTCAGTCTTTTCTCTTCTCGCTACACGCTGGACATCCGGTACTCCAGAGTATTATAATGCTGCAAAATCAATGTTATCTGAATGTGACCTTGAGTCACACTACCTTTTAATCACTTTCACTGTTATTGCTATATCACGAAACCGCTTCCGACTCCTTGTTGTCGGAAGCGGACTACTTATGAAGCCACAATTCAGGCTGCGTCATTTGTCATTGACACTCTTTAAAAAATGTTAAAAGCCAAAATCAAATAAACGAAAGTCCCGAAATTAAATTGTTTGAAAACAAGACATTTCGTTGTTATACAATAATTAAAAATGACTCATATATTTTTCTGTACGACTCGCTCTTTCTTATTTATCATTAATAATTCTTTACCCACTCTTAATAAAATTATAATAGACATTTTTTAATTTGTATCGCAAAATTCTTTTCCTTCACCTAGTATAATATATATTTAATTTATCAAATATTAAAAATATTTTAATTACAAGAATTCAGGTCGTGTTTAAAAATTTTTTTATATTTCTGCATGAATGGTAAAATTTCGAATTTATTATATAATTTTACTTCAGTAAAATATTGATGGAAGGATAATTAATTAGTTACCTCAATTTAAGACTAGGGTTGTACTTTTGTATTTTATTTGCTGAGATATTTATACGTAAAAATTCCAATCAGTCAACATACGTGACTACTGTAATTACCTATAATATTATTAACCTATTAGTATTACATTATGTACCTGCACAATTAATCAACATAAGGAATAGCAACCATAGAAACTTCAAAATTATTTTTGGTATAAAGAAAAAACTAGATCAAAATTTCATCTTAACGTTTTCCCAAAATATGAAAAAAAATTCGAAATTTTAGATAAGGCTAAACCTTTATCAGGTTATATTGATATCAGGGACGTGTTCTGAAATAGAACCGATTTCTAAACGGTTCCATGGAATAAACGTAGTTTAAAAAAATCTTGTATTATTGTGTATTTTGATTGAAATTTCGTTCCTTTAACTAATAATAAAGTATAAAAAAATTAAAAACTCACAGTTCTATGCGTGTATGATAAGACCAAGGCTCTTAATCCTGATTTCAAATAAGGTATATGGAATAATGATTGTATGATATTTTATTATTTTAATAATAATAAGGCATAAGTTATGAACTTTAGTTTAGTTTAGTTGACTTTAAATTCCTATTTCAGTGTGTCATAATCTGGATCTTGATATGTTACTAACGTATTCAGATAATTACATTAATTCTACATGAACCTAACGTTCTAAAACAAAGGTCAAAGTAACCCACAGTGATAACAAAATGGAAGCACATTCTTTTTCAACAATTACATTTATGTCCATAGATACGTTATAAGTACGTTTCACTATGAAGTTGAAATATAGGAATGTTAAATCTTAAAGAACCCTTGCCTCTGACGATTCCAATAAAGTTATCAGTAGACTTTGCTGGAAAAATTTATTTGTATGGCTATTTTTAAAACTACAAAATTTCCATTTTTAATTAACGTCAAAACGAATGAGTATAAAAGCGTTTCCAACAACGATTAATGGAAATCACTTACATTTATAGAAATGCGATTTGAACTTTCACAAAAGTATCATTTTTATGGTTGAATTTTTTTTTGAAGAATTAAGAAGCATATAAAAAAATACATAAGTAATAATTGTTTAAGATTTTTTTTACGAAACAAAGTTTAGTTTAGTTTAGTATTGATAAAAAATATTTTGGGTTGTTTTATCAAGTTTTATGAGTTAAAACTGGAACATAGCCAAACTACTCATACCAAATTCATGAAGAGATATAAATATTTTGCTTTGTTTTATAATAAAAATACTTTTCGTGAGGGGGGGAAACTCTCGAGCCAACTTCCCTTGTGGAGACAGGGGCAGACTATGGGAATTGAACAAACTAAAACTTCCCGGTGTACCTCAGTGCCTATTTGATGGTGCTGTGGGATGCCATAGTACCGTCGGCGGATCCGGGACAGATTATAGTCCCGTCAGACGGCGGTTAGAACAAGTGTGGTATACCCTGCCGTGTCCTGGGCTAAGTTAAAATGTGGGCACATGTGGGAACTTTAAATTTTTACTTTAGTAATACGAGATACACGTATCCAATTTTACGACCGAACCATCTACCCAGTACTAGCCCGATCGAATGCAATACTTTTTGAACCGAAAGGGCGGCGGCAATGTTTGTTGCCTAATGTCGATGCATTGCCTTTTGTGTCTCCCATAGGAAGGAGGCGCGCTTGTCCGGTCTGGACCATTAATGGTGAACAGTCTTGCCTAGAATCCGAACAAATTACACCCCGACTCGTCGAGTTCGACAAGCAATCTCGTAGCGCAATAGTAATAGTAATTTGGTGGATCATATCAACTTTTTCAATTATCACAACACTGTAAACTTCAACTTGTATTAATATTCCTTCAAAATTTGTTTGCTTAAAGAAACTAATTGCTATCCTACATTCAACTGACACATTTATTAAGTGCCGTATATATTAAATAACGAATCTTGAAGCTGAAACTGCTCATAGTTTTCATAACTTGGTTTAAAATTTAGCTAAATCCACACTATTTTGTAGGTGGAAGAGCCTAGCTGTAGTCATGTAACTTCAGATCGAACATGGCTAGCGCGACCGGGGAAGTACCACCCTTTTACAAAAGATCAACGTGAAGTAGTCTTTAATGGCTGCGTTTCGTCGAATGAGTGAGAGAGCCGATTGCCCTTTTCCTATTCCCACCTTTTCCTGACATTCCCTTATTCCCACCCTTCCCTATTCCTAAAAAAAACAAGGTTGGCCACACATCCGCAACAGAGATGTTGCGGATGTCCATGGGCGACGGTAGCTACTGCCCTCCGAGTAGGCCGTCTGCTTGTTTGCCACCTTTGACATAAAATAAGGATTTTTAATTGATAAGGGGGTAGTTGTGGAAATGCCCTACATAGTTAAAGTTGTTTGTATTAAGACTTTTGTGTACAGTGTGAAACTTTAACCTTTGAACATCTTAATAATGTTAGGAAAGCGAAAGTATGTAAGGATGAATTATTGGAGTAGTGGATAAAAGGAGATTTGAAAAACTCCACTAATAGTGTCCAATAATAAATAGACGAGTTAATATACGGTTGATTATAACTCTTGCAAAAACCGCCGAATGAATGTTACAAGAATATTTTGGAAACAATTTTTAGCATATTCGATTTTATTACGTCTAACGCAACAATTGAAGTTACAAAAAGCGGCTTTTTAAAAACTAATTGTTTGTTCAAGTCGTAGCTACATGAATTATTTACATAAAGCAAAGCCTAACAGGAAAGTACACAATTGATTTTTTCCTTAACAAATCCACGTAATACCCAATTTGACGGAATTTACAAGAAATCAATGAGGGCTGAGCGATTTTTTCCTTTACCTCTGATCCGATATAAACGTGAAAAATACTTCCAAAGCACATCTTTTTAAAAAGGTTCAATATTTTACATATAAATTTCCTCTATATACCTGCTAGGAAATCCTTAATAATGATGTTAAAAGAAAATAAAGTTTTTCTAGTTTGACTTCTAAGAAAGTATTATTATTTATTTTATTTTTCTATATACAAATATGTAAGAAAATTGCACCTTTGGGGAATAAAAACAGAATCCTGTTAAGGAGGTTAAATTTAACGAAAGTTGTAGATAAAATAGAAGCTACTACAGTTTCAATTTTATGCAAAATATTAATTACTTTTGGAATAAAAACAGATATTTCTCAGGCTTTAAAAGAGAAGAAAATATATTATTTTACTTTCTGCGATGATTTAATGTGAAGTGATCGGTTTAAGTTCACATTTTCAACATACAACGCAAATTTTATGGACTATTTTGTTGACGGGACGAAATCAAACGGACCGCCTTCTTCCCTCGGGAAGTTCTTAATCAAACAGTTACTTGATTACTTATTGGATTAAAACTTTAATTTCTCCTAGTTATCCTTATTTGGTTATTCTATTTATTGAAGCTCAAATATTCCTATAACGAATCGATTAAAAAAATATTTGCTTAGTTAATTAGCCGTCTGTTTATTTAACGAGCGTGTTGCTTAACAATAAATAACATTAAATTCATAGAATGACTAACGAGATTTTGTTTATGTATAACAGACAGAATAATTCAAACGTTTTATATTCTTAAATGAATATTATCTGTTTGTGCAATGAACTAATAAAATATTTAAATTCTGTACATATAATTTAACTCCGTTGTGATTTTCAATTGCTCTCAATTGTAATAGTTACAAGAACAGCCGTGTATCGGTAGTAGACTTTGAGCTAGCGAATTGTTCCAACACATGTTGAAATTGTTCAATCTTGTTAACTCAATGCAAGTTATGTTAACAATGATTAAAGTAACTCTGGTCCCTGACGAATTACTTGTTCCTAGAGTAGGAATATTATCCAAGGATGTTTAACAAACACGAATCAAGTTATATATATATGTATATGTTACAGATGAATCTGTGTCTATATACCTATTTTAAATCTAAATATGTATTGAAGCTGTCACATAAATTACTTTTACTAGTGATAGAGTGCTTGTTCGGGATTGGCTGCAGATTGTGTAGGCTTCTTAGCTTAACATAATTTAAAGTTTAGTGTTAATGAGGCAATCGTAAACCCTGATTGATGAACACACTTCATCGACTGTGACTCTATTATGCGCGGTTTTCACCAACCAGAGGTAGCATCACAATGTTATTCTTATAACTTAACACTAATTGGTTTAAAATATAAAGGGGTTATAAAACAATGTGTTAAAAATTGGGAATAAATGTTAGTGTGCTTGTTTGAATTGATTGTAAGAAAAATGTATAGATTTATATATATTAAATTAATTCACAATATAAGTACTTCATGGAATTGCAAAAGTTCATGGAAAATAATATTGATTTTTAATATGCGGGTAAACTTACAAATTTCACTGCTTATATTATTGGAAAATTAATCTCAAACCACAATAAAAAAGAATTCTAATAGTTAGTAATGTTGTTTTTTTTTATAACATTCCTATTCCCCAATTTAAATGTATAATTATATATATTATACAAATATTTTTTCATATACACTGAGGATAAGTAACTGCTTAGGACAATGCATTATCATTTCATAAAAAATAATGAAAATGTTTTGACTAGAACTTTCACAAGTACAAATGTTACAAGCGTTCTAAGTACTGGTAAATTGTATATTAAAATACATTAATATGTGACTAAAATCCAAAATTTTTAGGAGCTAAAGTTATATTTTGTGTAAAAAAAAAATTTCAAAATTATTGCCGACATAAAGAATTGCAAGAAATACGTGACTATCGTCAATTCCAAGTGTAGAAAAAAACGCTATCCATTTTAAAGTAAAGCTTTTGCCGTAATTAGTTTATATCTTCAAGTTGTAATTAGTTTCAGCTGGAAGCATCGAGTGGAGCCCTCTCACGGCTGTTATTGTCGTTGTTGATCATACATTAAAAAACATACAAGTCAAACCAGCCAACTGATTTGAAGCACGGCCTGTTACGACATGAAACTAATTAAAATTTAATAAAATTCTTATTAATTACTTTCAAGAAATCGCTTGTCGGGTTATAATTTTATTGGCTTATGATTTATTTAAGATTGAAGGTAAATATAATTCCAATAAAGTAACGAGTAAGTAACTTCAAGTATTTACGAAGTAGAAAGTCTGTTTTGGTTATATTGATGTATCTCTGAAACCCTAATCAATAAAATGTATAAATTTTGAAATATTGATTAAAAGCCAACAATTTTTACCAAGAATTTATGCGTTTTATATTATTATTTTAGTTTCTGCAGTTAGTTTTGTTTTAAGTTACGTGATTGCAAATTCTGTTCTAAATGCTTCGATCATAGGTTACAAAAAAATATATAATTTTCGTCAATACACTGACTTATTGTTTATTAAATTCTTTTGTGTATTTTATATAGATTTTATAGAATATTTCAAAGAAACATTCATAGCTATGGCATATCTATACAGTCTGTCTAAGCCTCCATTTACCTTAGGCGATTGTTTACTTAAAGCATCATGTATCCGAGTGAAACTGCTCGAACTCTTGATTGGCAATTACTTTATTTATGAACTTCACCATATATCCGATATTGTCCTTAGTTATTATATTTAGTTGTTAAAATTACATTCACGGATAACATATATTTTTTACAAATAAATTATGTTAGGAGAAACGCCTGAACATGATTTGCGTCTTGTTTAACTATAAGAAGACTAAAATATAATAAAGATGTTTTTAAACAGTTCTAGTAACACACGTCTAGAAAATAACGTAATTTGGTCAAGTTATACTTGATTTCACTTAAGCTTAAAACAGCTTGATAGCGCTTTTAATATTATGTGACTTATTTGTTATATAATATTAAAAGCGGTATCAAGCGCCGTAGTGCTAGCAGTGTACGTTTAACAAATATGTGGATCACAATTTATAACTGTTTGCTTTATCTAATTTACATATTTTCCTTGTTTTCGTTTTTCTCCAACACAGTGAGTAAATAGAAAGAGTCACTGGAACTTGCAAGTTCGTACTAAATTCAAACTGTTTTAAAAAGTTTTTAGAATGATATATTTGTTACTTTGTAAACGATGAAAAATTTTCTGAACATTATTTCATTTAACACGTTGCTTTGAGTTTATTTGATTTTCACGATTTTACTGTAAATAAAAATGAAGCTCTCTAAAATTTCGTATATTTTTAAATGTTGAATTGAAATAAATAAGTCTTTTCACCATTCAATTTGGAAACTATGCATTTCACTTTAAATGTAACACCGAAGTTGTGCGGAATTTTATCTATAACACAATATGGTTATATGTATTAGCTGTGTTTAAATATTATAATCAGCAAAAACATAATTCACGTTCTAATATCATGTTGCATTTTCTTGAAGACGATAAAATAAATCTTGCTCTCAAAGGGATAAGCCAGGAAAATAATTAGAACGCGTCGGGGATCAAAGTGTTATTTAATTATATTTTATTTTTTTGTAATTAACTCGTCTGGGTGTTTTTTTTTTTATTATATTTATTTTTAATGTTTGCCATTTGTGACATCGTTCATTTATCTTAACTTAATGATGTGGCATTCTGTTAGATAAGCTTTGTCTGTGATACCAACATTGCCATATGTAAATATAAAGCGGCGTACACATGTGGCGTACTTTGATTGGGAACAAGATTAGTAAGCCTGGGTTGGATAGTTAAAAAGAATAGTCTGAGGTTAATATATCATTGAAATTAAGTAATGTTCTTTCTAAGTATTTCCTTTATTTTTTACAAAAACATGAAATTCACTTCGCACTCTATTAGAGTAAGGTTCAGACGAATACTAACAGCTCTTTTCTAGAAATCGGCATTTCTTTTTTTTTTTATTAAGCTAAGGCTTCATTAGTACTGCAATCTTGGAATATTTTGCTCATGACAATGTTTTTATTTGTAGGACGATTCTTAATCTGGAGTACTGTGTGGAGAAAACAAAATAATTTTATTATATGATGAAGCAATATGGGGTGACATCCCTCAAACTTGTGTTATGTGCGTCTCATAGTGTTTAATTAATTATTGTGTCAATTAAAAATTTTTAACTTTTGATGGTTAAAAATTAAAAAGCATTTATATAAAACCGGACTCGAGTTAACTTAATTTATCTCGAAAACATAAGGAATCGAAAATGTTGGAGAATGTCTGTGCTATTTTAAATAATAGCAAAGACAATTTTATGAAAAAAGACCATTTGTTGTTGCTTTAAAAAAACCACTTGGAAACTAAATCACCCGACTATACAATATAAATTATTTCTTATATACAATAAAAATACTATCTTAAAAATCGCAAAGTTATATCTGCTGAACTACCTATAACCCCGGATCACTTTATTACGTTGAATAAAATAAAACACATCCGAATTAAGGAAGAGAATGTTAGATACAAACTTAAAAGTGTTTTAGTTGAAATGTGGCAAGTGTTCCAATGTTATGCAAAGACCTCTGTGAATTAATTTAGGTCTTCAGTTGTTTTATTAACCTAGACCTAACATTTTATTAACCTCCAAATTGAAAAAGTGTTGCGATATGCCTTAAAGGATGGAAGGCATGCATGGATATTTGATACATTGAAAAACAAAAACGCTGGTTTCATTTAAACCGGGCAACCATCTAACATAAAGAGTTAGTTTTTTATCCAATTTTATTGAAATACATAGATCACTTAAAAGACCCAGACTAAGGAAATAGAGTTAGTTTTTTATCCAATTTTATTAAAATAGATCAGTTAAAACAGCCAGACTTAGGAAATGGAATAAATTTGGAATTGGTAAAACGGGAACAGTTCTAGAATATAATACGAGCGAATCAAAAGTATCAAATGTGTACGGACGTATAACTAATAGGACATCTGGTTATTCAATAGGTTACAGATGTTGATATACGAAAATGAAAATAGTTAAACCAGAACATGCAATAAGAATGTGATTTTTATGATTTAAATAATGAAAAAACTAAATTAAGGCATGGAGTAAGTGACCAAGTGAAATATTTAAAGTTATTAAATTTAAAATCCAAGCGGACTCTCTTTAATACAATGTGCTGATATTGAACTATGCTTATTGTGAAAAAGATTTTTTTGACGTTTTCACTAAGAGCACTTTTTCATCCTTTTCTGTCTATTATGGAGATTAATAAATTATCTTTCAGCTCAGTTCGATTCTTATAAATGATGAGATATCAGAAATTTTCTGAGTTAACAACGATCTTAACTAACAGTCATTAATCAATCTCGAACCTTGTTATATTATTTAACACAATTCATCTCGTATTTCGTGTTAATTATATTAGTACCTACTACTATTCTTGCTGTACATATTCTTCAAATAAATTACAAAACCGTCGCTTAAATGTATTTTTAATTTGTATAAACATAATCATTAAGTAGAAAAAATGTTTCTTTAACGGGATCGACTGACAGACATGCACATCTCGTCTGCCCGTGATCTCGGTTGCTGAAAAGTAACCGAAACGTCGGGAGTATTTAGTTTAAAAATATTAGTTTCATTTAAATAAATGTTTCTTTATTGAGAAGGGTTAAGTATGAATATTTGTTTGTTATGCTTTCAAAGAAATACTTGCAGGACCGTGAACAGAATAGTATTGCACATTGAATCAGGCAAATAATATTTTGTTGTACTGTCCAATAGGATATAAAGGTTTTAAATGCTGTTTGTTTCAATGCATTCCTTATAACAATAACTAGTTAATTTTGACCATTGATTTAGTTTAGTAGGTATTTCAGGTACTTAGAAGATTTTTTGAAGATTTATTTAAAGGACATTATACGAGAGACATCAGGTCTCTGATTCATTTAAGATCAAGAAAAAAAATGTGCGTCTTCTTTTAAAATTATTGAAAGTATGTTAAAGAATAAAATAAATATAAGAATTTTAAAGTATAAGATCGTCATTCATTTTATGTGAAAGAAGACAACTTATTATATATGATTAAGAACGTCACATTTATATGAATTATTTATGTTTCGTCCGAAGCCCAACTCAACCCCATTAAGGAACCAATTTAAAACGTCACGAACATGAAGGGACCTTAAAATATGTCCTTAGCTCCAGTTTCATGTTTTCATTCTGTTTGTACATAAAACAGGGTATTCACAAATATTTTTGATGTTGTATTGCCTTCATATTTACGGCACCTGAAATTTGTGGAATGTTTCTGTTAAAAAAAAAACATTTTTTTTTTTGTTATAAAAAATATTAATAATTATAATAAGTTTTCTAAAGGCTTTCTGTTAAATAACTGAAAGGTATTCATGTCATTTAAGAGATGATAAGGGAATATTAAAAAAAAAAAATTGAAAAAAACTTTCCTTAATTCCAAATTCAGCAATAACCTAATATAAAAGAAAAAAGCACTTATTATATCACGTGACACCAAATAAAGCTTTTGGTTCAGTAGAAATACAAGATTTTTTTTTCTACCATTTTTCATATTTAAATGATCATTTTATTACATAGTTATATTGAACAATAAATGATTGATCAAGATAAATTATGTGCGATTATAAAAAATCAAGGAAATTACAGATCAGAAAGTTTTAAACGAAGGGAGACTATTTATTTCGTCTATCTGTGAGTGTTGGTATTTATATGGTTAACAATTAACTACTAATGAGATCTATGACTTTCGTGAGTTTTATTCATTTAAATGAAACTAATATTTTTCGGATATACTACGGTTGCTTTATTTTCGTAAAAAACTACATATTCCCGACGTTTCGGTTACTGAAAACGGTTGCTGAAAATTAATAGAAACGTCGGGAGTTTGTTGTTTTTTACAAAAATAAAGCAACCGTAGTATATCCGAAAAATATTAGTTACATTTAAATGAATTAATTACTTTTAGCCCTAAAAACATCGTTTCTTCAAATAAAGCATGAGCTTAAAGCAATTGTAACAATATTTTAAAATATTCATTATATATTTGTCACAACCTCTAATAACTTTTGTAATATTTTTTGTAAAAGCGGTTTAGTTTTCGTAAGGACAATTTGTATGGTGAATGCGTTATATATTTGGAGATCATGCCCAGGAATTGCACGCTTAAATTTATGCATCTCCTTTCGTTGTAAACCTTCCTCGCATCTGGACGAAGCGATATGCTTTCTCTTTCGTAATATGCAAAAAAATATATATCTATGGGAGTAGTTTAAGTGCGTCTGTGTTTTTTTCGTCTTACGCGTCTTCAAGATAAGGCTTAGAGGCTAAAATTGCGTTCACCACCTACTACTTCATATCCTCTACCTACGAGTGGAATGACAGTCAAGCACTATTTGGTCGACGTACAAAAAATGAGATTTGAAGTTCATTATCATTTCATGTAAAGAGAAAGTTTGCAACGTAATAATTATGTAATTCTCAAGTTTGTAGCTTAGACCTTTGTTTAATTTACCCGTCATGATACGTAGCATATCTTTTATATTTATAAATAGGGCCTTTTCGGTAGCTTTTTTTAATAAGTAGTAGTATTCAATAATATTCTTATTATAAATTTTACCTTTTTAAATTATATAGGTAAGATTCCTTCAATGAAGTTTGATACATAACTCATTAATTGATAGCTTAGAGTCGTAACTTCAATTGTTCAATTTCACAATTATATTAATAAATAAGACAAAGTTATTCTATTTTTTTAATAAATATAAATTTAAATTATTTTATAATATATTGTAGGAATATGAGAGGGTAGGAGAGAATCAATGTAGGAATATGAGAGGGTAGGAGAGACTCAAACGACATATAAGCAGTTGTCAGAGGACATCAGGGCTCTTTTTCGTTCGTAACGCGCGTTGGTGTGATAGTTTAGTCGTGAGTAGATTTTAGAAGTGTGTTTAAATCTTTCGATTGTGTTATATTCGGATTTCATTTAACGATTAGTTTAAATCAAGATAGTTGAAAGTTATTCATTTAGAATTGTTTTTATTTTTGTGTAAATTTAATAAATTTGCGGTGGAATTGTATCGAATGTTATTTTTTAAAAAGTCAATTCTTACCTTGTTTCTAAGATCAGAAGTGGGATACGTACCTTGAGAACCCCGTTTGCTAAGGCCTTGTTATTTCAATTTACCCACACATTTTTTTTTTTGTGTTTTATTAAATATTTCATTATAACTTTTTTTAGACACTGAGTTATTTTAAATATCGTGTTACGTTATTATCGAGAATATTAATTTGTGTTAATTACTTTGATTAAGCGGTGAGTAAGCTTTTATTGCGTTTGTTTGTTGATACGTTAATTTCTAGTGATCATACTTATTTAATTATTTTATTTTGTTACTAAAATGTCTGAACGTGAACGCAATTGTAGCCGCAGTGGTCTTGATAGTAATCCTCGTCGTGATCGTAGCTAGAGTCAGGGTAATAGTTCCCGTGAGCAATCCTTTGATGAGAATAACATGTTGAGACTTGATAGGGAGGCAATGATGTCTCGTCTTAAAACGTTAGAGGCGAAAACAAGGGCTTCGTCCATGCCGCACCGCGCGTCGGTGAATTCACACGACTATGAGGAATTGCGTTACAAAGGTTTGACGCCCGGTAGCGTTTGTAATAGGCAGTCATCACGACAGTTGCAGACACCAACGCGCGTCCGCGATATATCTCGCGTTTCCGATCGTCGTGTACCCTATAGAATGCGTAAATTATCGTCGATAGGGCATCTGGTTTCTCCGACGCATGTGACTTGACGTGAAGCTACCATTCAGAATGTTATCATCATCAGGATCCGAGACCTCGCTCGATCACGACAAGTAGGCGACGCGGGTATACCGTTGGAATTAGTACAGGCGAGTGTTACCGATTGCATTGCTAGTGCCATCAGATCAATTAGTACGGCTGAAAAATCTCGGTATTACTATATTTCGAACTTTAACCCAAATCTACACAACTTTGACGATTAGTGTATACAAGTTGATTGCGCGAAAGTTTTAAACAATTGGAATGATTTAGAATGCCTTTCGCGAATAGGAAATTGTTTGTTAGGGGATGCGAAATCTTGGCTCAATGAATGGGTGTCTAGCTACCGTAGTTGGACCAATTCTAAGAAAGAATTCAAACCTTTATGTCCTGAAGTATTAGATTTTGCTGGAATATTGTTTGAAGTTATGACTAAGAATTCCGATCACTATCCAACGTACGCGTAATATGTACGCCGGTCGATACTTTGCTTACGTATAGTGCAAGGACTCGGTGAGGAGCTTATTTCGGTTATAATTATTCGCAGTGTCACTGATCCAAATATTAGGGCTACGGCGACAAATGCTAAACTATTTCCGAATGATTTAGTCGAATTCTTTTCAATCTATGTTAAACCAAATATAATTAGTATTTCGAGACAACTATACTCGCGTTCGGAATTGTGAAACGTTACGACAGATAGACGATCTCTGGAGTATTCCCGTAAATGTAATCTGAGTGATATCAGGTGCTTTTTCTGTGGGCAGTTGGGGCAAAAAGAAGCTTTGTGTAGTAAGAGACCCAAAATCGAACGGTTATCAGGGAGTTTATCAAATAGTGAGGGCGTTAAGTTATCTAGGCTCGAACCATGCACATATTTTATGAATGAATGGTGATGGTTGTTCAGTCTGATGTTTCGATGACAATTGATACACCTCTGGTAGGTAACTATTTAGAGAGGGTTACTAAGAGGATAATTAATGAATTCTCTCGGTACTTTATTACGGGAACTGCTACATCAACCGTAAACATAGGCAGCATGTCAATTAAACTTAAATCCAGCATTCCTGTGTATAATCGGTCATATCAACTCTCACACGCTGAAACGATCCGTGGTCGTGACATAATAACAGATTTGCTTGAAAAGCAAATAATAAAGGAATGCTCGTTTTTAGCTACCACTATTGAATACCTGGGTCGTACGATTAGTAAAGGTCAGGATAGGCCAAGTCGTCAGAAAGTGCGGACCTTAATTGATTCAGCCGTACCAAAAAATATTAAGCAAGTAAGGCAATTTCTGGGGTTAACTAGCTATTTTAGGCGGTATATAGTTGGGTTTGCCCAAAGGGTTCCTTGCATAGCGGCACTTACTAAAAAGGGAGTTAATTTTCATTGGGGAGCTGAACAACAAGCCGCTCGTGAGTACATTATCGATTGTCTTACAAGTGAGCCAGTACTCGCCATTTATGATCCTACGCTGCCAATAGAAATACTACACAGATGCGAGCTCGATTGGTTACAGAGTCGTCATGATGAGAGTGCATAAGGGAAATCGTAAACGAGTACTGTCTTATTGTAGTAGACTCACTCAGGGGGCTGAGAGGAAGTAGCACTCGTACGAACTGAAGACGCTGGCAGTGATTAAGGCATTAGAGTATTTCAGGCATTATCTTGCGGTTGCACACTTCATCGTGGTTACTGACTGTAACGCGTTAAAACTTACCCAACGTAAGAAAGACTTGTTGCCAAGGGTGGCTCGGTGGTGGGTATACCTCCAAGAATTCGATTCTAACCTGGAATATAGAAAAGGTTGTTTTTTGTCCCATGCAGATTATCTTAGCCGCAATCCGGTTAACTTATGTACCATTAAGAGACCGTTAAATTGGGCGCAAGTTGCTCAGGCTTCTGACGAGAAAACTCACTCTCTAAAACAAAAACTGGTGGATGGGCAGTTAAACCCCAGTCGTTATGGCATTCTTTAAGTCAAGCTCTCACCTATTGGTGAAAATCATGATTTTTGTTGTTATATTCCAAAAGGCCATAGACTGTCTTATGTGTATTTTTCACGACGAAGATGATCATCAAGGGGTTGATAAAACTGTAGACTTGATAACAAAACACTTTTAGTTCCCAGGGTTGAGAACATTTGCAAAAAAAAAAAAATACATTTCCCATTGTTTGGTTGGCCTTTCTCATAAAAAGGTAGCTCGTGCTCTTTCACGGCTCATTCATTCATGGGAGAAAACCAGACGTAGCATTTGAGGCAGTCCATATGGACACCTTGGGCCCCCTACCAGAAACTGACGGTCACCGTCATGTACTTATTATTATAGACGCGTTTTAAAAATTTTGTTTATTGTATCCCATGTTCCGACAAGACACTGACAAACTAAGGCAACACTTCACTACCATGGTGTCTCTCTTTGGAACTCCAAAATTAATTGTCACTGATCGGGGACGCATGTTTCAAAGCACTGATTTCCTTAATTGGGTCAAGGACTTGGCCAGCTGTTTTGTTGAGGTTACAGCTGATCCTAAACATAACAAAACGCAAGACAACTCAATATTCTGCCTTAAACCTGCTTATAGGTACTGAAGCTGCCACACCGCTCATACGTAGTTTGATACGAGACGTTACTGTTGAAGGCTCAAGTGGTAATCGAGAAGTCCTTCGTCAGATGAGTCGTCAGAGGGCATCTAAACTCCTTCGTGCCAACCAAGCTCGTCAAGATGCCTATGCTAACTAGAAACGTAAACCGGCTCACTCTTTTGAACTACATTCCTTAGTTTTTGTTAGCAAGGTGGCTCAGTCAACAAGGAAGCTGGACTCATGTATGCGGGGACCACACCGGGTTATGAAGACACTATCACACTGCCGATATGAGCTGCAGATGTTAGCTGGCTCATACGGCAAATCGACTCGAGCAGCTGCGGAATATATGGTCCCGTGGATGGGAGAATGGACTCCCGATGTGTGTTCTGCTTACTTTGATGGTGAGGTATTTCCTTATTCTGCCTGAAATTTTGACTAAAACTCCTTTTGAGATTTTATTGAAACTTAATCCCATTGTGTTTTTTATTTTAATTTTGTTTTGACACAAATCTCTAAATGTATTGGGGTTAAAACGAGGAGACATGAGTTACTTGTTACGATGTGAGCGTTTGTCTTGGAGTGTATCGGACACGCTGTATTAGAGGTTAGATCTCTGGGTCTGGGATAGCTGTCTTGGAGTGCATCGGACAGGCTATGCCAGAAGTGGCGCTGTGCCTGGAACAACCGTTTGCCTTGGAGTGCATCGGGCCCGGTTGTCCTAGAAGTGGTGTTGTGTCTGGGATAACCGATTGCCTTGGAGTGCATCGGGCCGGTTATCCCGGAGGGGACGCTTAGGTTGGGATAATTGTTTATCTTGGAGTGCATCGGATACGTTATCCCGAGAATCTAGTCTCTTGGTTAGGAATTAATTTAGTATGTTCGGAAGCTTGACTTTGATAGTGAGTTGTCTATCGAGCTGTGGTTGTAAAAGATCATGAGTTTATTTATGGAATGTTGGTCGGCCAACATTGCCTGTATCAGATGGTATGTTTTGGAACATGTTTTTATAATAACCTTCACACACACACCAAGTCATGCCTCAAGCAATTCCTTGTGGGTCTCTGAGGAGGTGTGAGGGAGCGATCTTCCGACAAGTCCCGCCCCAAGTGGTTGGTTATTGGGATGTTTTACAACCACTTTGTGTGGGCCATGTTTGTTTAGCTCACTTTACATTGACGTTAACCATGATGTTACTGTTGAGTTAAATCAAAAATCGAAAAGATTTCTGCCGTTATATTTCTCAATTTCAGACGTAGACAATGAGGGAGAAGAGTTGTGTCATGACGCCAACTTGCCTCCGGAGGTTGACCTGCCTGTGGAGGGGACTGAGCCGCTACCAAGCCCGTCTGGAATGTCAAGACATTCAAAACTGAATACGTCTAGTGCGAATGAAAAGAATTTCCTGCCCTTGGTGCTAATACTACGTTTTGGACGTCAAAAAAGTTAAACACAAAGGAGCCCGGGGACGTGCTCATATCAGGAAAGGCCGTGTAGGAATATGAGAGGGTAGGAGAGAATCAATGTAGGAATATGAGAGGGTAGGAGAGACTCAAACGACATATAAGCGGTTGTCAGAGGACATCAGGGCTCTTTTTCGTTCGTAACGCGCGTTTGTGTGATAGTTTAGTCGTGAGTAGATTTTAGAAGTGTGTTTAAATCTTTCGATTGTGTTATATTCGGATTTCATTTAACGATTAGTTTAAATCAAGATAGTTGAAAGTTATTCATTTAGAATTGTTTTTATTTTTGTGTAAATTTAATAAATTTGCGGTGGAATTGTATCGAATGTTATTTTTTAAAAAGTCAATTCTTACCTTGTTTCTAAGAATATATATAAAGAGACATTTGAAATTTTAAGTGGATTTTTTAAGTCGCAAAAAGAATTTACCAGTTTATCTAAAGCTATTTTAAAATGATTATATATTGTTACCTTTTTCAAAATTAATTTGAAAGTGACATTTAGTAAAACTTGAGTTCTTATTGGCGTTAATATTAAGTAAATATAAGTCGCTCCAGTTATTCCAAGATAGGTTACCTACAGGAAGAATTTTATCTGGATCTCTAAAGATATCTAGTCAACTATCCGACTACCCGCAACAGCTAATCAAATCCCACCTCCATTAACAAGTAATCTAACACAGACCACTGCAGTACTCTTGTAGCCGCAACCTTCGACAAAATTGGTTATCTGTTAACTGGACTAACTTAAGATAATATACCTTATATCTGCTTGATAGATATGATAATGATCACATAATTAGGTAAATAAAATAATTAAATAATTCCATGACAGTTAATTACAATTCCAATTAGGATCCAAACAATTTTAGTTACATATCTAAGTAAAGTTTAAAGCTGTTGTTATATTTATTCGAATATCATCAAAGTTTTAATTGAAAATAACTTTGTTAATTGGCTATTCAGACATGAAATACTTTTTCATCTCATTCATTTATAACAAGAAAATTGCCTACCACTCGCATAAACTTTTCTTTAAATCAAACGGTGAGGGGTTTTGAGATGAAAAGAAAAGGAGTCGAATAAGGCGATGGTTTACTTTCAAGCAAAATAAAACAAACCTCTCACTTTGAAGCATTATGATAAGTATAATTAAGGGTTCTCCAAATTAGTAACATTAAAAAGATTTTTGATTTTAAATAATTTTATGATTTTAAAATATTCCCTCTTCATACTTACCAGAAAGTAATATTTATCGAAGTTTTACTTTATTTTTAGTTTAGTTTTTGATAAAACACATTTTTAATAATTCTTAATTAATAATACTTGATTTATTGCTATTTATTTTGCTTGTTTGAACGATAGTAATGTATATTCTTTCAAAATACCAAAACCAAAGTATAATATATGGGTTTATATAAATTCTAACTTATTCGATCCCAACTTTTATTATCATAATTTTTGATCCAATTTTGGACTGTCACGGGCACTCGGGATCCTTGGATCACATTCACGAAGTCACAGGCGGACTTTGTATGTTTTTTATTTATAATTGAATTTGATTTGGACCATACATTCCTCTTTTGCTAAAACTATAATCAATTTTAAATGAATTTTTAAAAATTAAAAAGAATAAATTTGATTGCAAAACTTAGTTAATTGTAATGGTTCTATTTCGAGTAAGAATGACTATAGAATTAAATTATTTAAACATCTGCGTATTTAAATGTAGTTGAGGTATTAATCTAAATATTACGTACAATCTTAACAATCTTTGAGCTATAATAGTTCGCGATTCGTAGAAATATGTTTTTGGCTTCATATAACGGTTATAATACTTAGAATTTGGGACTAAATGTGTAAATCGCATTAAACAATGCCCAATGTCTAATATTAATAGGGCATTTTTATAACAAAATTAGTTAGGTATTTAAAAAATTACATATTATAATGGTAATAATGGTAAACTTAATGCTTTGCAGTATTATCTAATGTAGTAACAAAATATAACATTTTATACAATTAAAGAATTCAATAAGGCGTTGGGAGTGTCAGGGTTTTGTTTGCATCCCTGGCGCCATGCCAGGTCTATTGTTTAATTAAAACAATAAAAATAAGCTGTAACGCTATTCAAGAACTTTAAAAACGCTAACAAAGATGCTGCTACGAATTAATTTAAAAAATAATAAAAATAGATTACAAGTAAATACAGATTGGTTTATTGGTTATGTCCGAAAGCTTTAAGTCATTTCAGTAACAGAACGCATTAAATCAGCCGTAGCGAGTAACGAACGTTTGTTCAAAGCCAACGAAGCCAAGTGTGTCAATGTGATTTTGTAAGCGTGTTGATTGACAGCAGTGAGAGTATTGTTGTAGACAATCATTTATTTCATTGTAATAAATAATTGTTTGCTTTCAAATATCATTTGATATAAAAACTGGATTATAGGTTTGAATGGAAAATTCTACTTAGTTTATTCACAGCATTTGACACTTTTCTGGGTTCATAAATGACAAATGGTTCCCCCGACTTCATATAATATAAAGTTTTGGTACTTGTAGAAAAACATATGTATATTGTTTTATTTTTTAATACATGATCAAAAAGATGTAATTTAAAAACTATGATTTACTATGACTTACTATGATTGACTCATTACATAGGTTTATCGTCGGTAAAATAAATCTATGAGATCCAAATTGAGATTACCACCCAATTTGAACCCATTAAGCAATCGTCAATATAAATGAAGAAATTTCCTTAAATATTATGACTTCTTTAATGACATCAAGTCAATTCGATATTCCGTTTTCTCATGGAACTTCCTGTTTACCCAGAGCATTCGATCGCCAATAAGTATATCGCTATATAAGTAAGGACAAATGTAAATATTATTTATTTTCTGAAGTAATGATGTTATAAATTAGTGATAATATAAAAGAGAAATATCGAAGACATGTTTACTGAAAGGGAAATAAATGAAAGAAAATTATTACGTCTTAGAATGATACTGATTATAAATAAAGGTTGGTACATATTGTAGATTCGTCATAATACAATAAATCAATTAATATCGAAAGTCAGATTTAAATTTATTTTGTCACTTATGCCAAGTCACCACCGATGCTTAACAACTGGACCTTATTGATGTATAACATATATAATTTATTTCACATTCTGTCTAATGTGAACCAACTTTAACTTAAAGTTAATTGGTCTTAGTTTATGTTTGATCTCTGATCTCTCTCTTACGACCTTATATAAATTTGTTATGGCATGTATTTTGTCCGATTCATTTTGCTATCTCTACACATATATAACAATTATGTATAAACCTAAGCGTTTAGTTTTACTGTTAAAGTATGATTTATCATATTAATATCCTAACATTACAACACAGTATAAGTTCAACTAACCTTAGTGCAAGTCCGTCACTTCTATCATCACTGGCTATGCTTGATCGGGGTGAGTTACCAAGCCGGCTGGTGGCGGATTTCCGTCTAAGCTCATGAGAATCAGATTCCTCCTTGTTGATGAAGGAAATCCGCGGGGCATGAGCTCGAAGTCCGCACACTTTATGCGTGGAAACCCCTCGACATAGAAGCTGACTTTGTGTTATATCTATAACAAATTATATCTCTTATTAAGCTTGTTGATGAAAAAGATGTCTATGTGTGTATATTCTGTTCCGTTTCTCATAAACATTTAATAGCAACATTTATATTTTCTACCTTGTAAGGAAAATCTCTTATAAAAACAAATACGTTCAGAAAACTGGAGCAACTAAAGGGAAACCTTCGCGATTTCTCATTAATGAGAAAAATTGTTCGAATAACCGGAGCTAACCTACCAAGTACGACAAATATCACGAATATAGAAATGGGAGCAATATAAAAATTCCCGGAATTACTACTTTAGTTTTCCCCTTTCTTCAGATCGTAAATATTTGTCAACTCTAAAACAACATGGGTTTATAGAGCACCTACACCTAAGTAATGAGGATGACTGACTTATTAACATTCTTCTTAGTGTAACTACTTTGCATTTTCTGACCTACGAGATCTCCGACTAAGTAAAAGGCTATCATTTTTCAAACACGTTTTTAGTATACATTAATAAATAACTCGTCTTGTTATATATTGATGAGAAGTAAATAAAGAAACACAAACGGCTGAAAAGGTTAATGACCAAACTCCTTGAGATTTATTGGTCTGAATTATGTGTTAATGGTTAGGCTCTGGAAGTCTGCAAATTACACTCGTTGAATTACATTACCATTTTAATAAAACTAACATTGTCCTTGTTAGCTAAATAAAACTTATTTATCTAAAAAACAACACATCATTTAATATAAATAAGGTTTTATATAATATAATAAGAATAATAACATTCATAAAAATCTAAATGTTTGTGAAGCTAATTCCAAAGAAATAAAGAAAGTTATTTCTAGGAAAGACTTTTAATGTGAGTTCCGAAGGTAATTCTGATAGATAGAAATTAACGTAACAAGCGTCTTGTTTCGTTATACGAGATGTATGTTTAGTTTCGTTGATGACCTATTACTTCAACGTCTTCAGTGGCGGGCTTTTAATAGACGTTGCTACAAGAGTACCTCTGGAAAAGAAATAATTCCATGGAAATTGTGCAGTATTAAAAATCTTAACGAGACGTTTTACCTACTGCCGTTTTGTATCTAACGTAGAAATAAAATTTTAGACTTTATCATTCTCAACGAAAAGCATACCGAAGAATATATAGAACCGGTTGTTTTAATTTATTCGTTGAATATAAGATTGAATTACTTGAAAATAATTATTTATCGTAATTAATAACCTCATTGGATTTAAAATTATAAAGACATTTACATGATTTTGTTATAAAACGCTTAGAGCTTTCATCGCATTATGAAATATTAAGGAAGGATATGACGAAAGCATAATTGATACGCCTAAACACTGATGTGAAGTACAACAGGCTTTAACTCGATAAAAAAATATAATTTATTTCACTCCAATCTCATTTTTATTTGCAAACGTTGTTTCGATACTACTTCACTATGCGTTTGTAAGTTAGTAGCGATTATCAAGTAAAGACTAAAAATACCGGTCGACAGCAAAAAATCCATAATCTTGACATCTCGTCTGCCCGTGATCACGGTTGCTGAAAAGTAACCGAAACGTCGGGAGTTTGTAGTTTTTTACAAAAATAAATCACGCGTAGTTTATCCGAAAAATACTAGCTTCATTTAAATCCATAATCAAGTTCAATACCACGATCTTCAATGTTCGAAAATGGTCCTTTTAGCAAAACCCTGAGCTTGTGGCCTGATGTTCGACATACTCAATCTTTGTTATAAAAGAACTTTCTGGACACTGTCAGAGCTGAAGACTGGCTCTCATCTAATCCCGATAATAATCTGGTTCGTTATGATTTATGGTCAATTTTATACAGTAATTTTTATTTGTTACAAAGAGTTCTTGCTATTTGGTTAAGAATTACGCGCTTACAGATTTTATTAAAGATCATAATCAGGATAAAGCTTCGACTTTCGAAATATCTACCGACCTAAAGAACTATTCTAATATTTTTAAGGAACTAGATTAGAGAAGTTTACTTTAATTTTTATGAAATTGCGTTCTGCGTAACATCAAAAACTAGAAATTTATCTGTGGTACTAAGTTTTAAGGCTGTTTTCGTAATCATTATTTGTAGTGAAATCTACCAATTGTGTTGGTTACATTCAATGTTATTAGGTGAAGTCAATGAACAAAAATTTTAACTGTTACAAGACCCTGCTTAACAAGAAAAATTTTAAGAATAATGTTTTCAAATATGGAAACATTATAATTATAATTTTCTTGTTCCTAGGAGGTGACCCAGGGCGAACAGTACGATGTAATTACCGACAATTGACTGTACCAACCTTTGATATTTCTAATCTCTAAAGAGACTAAAAAACAATATTTTCTTGACATCAACATTATTTTATTCAAATCACTTCACACAAAATTACTTACGTAACATTCATTCGTTTAGTTCTAGGTTTACTGCCCTATCCTACTAAATGTCAGTTAATATTAGGAAGCTATCACAACAAATGTAATATTTAAATATTGCGGAAGAAGCGACTCACTTCTATCTTTCACCTAAAAATATCATTCTAATTTATATATATATATATTTTTTTTTTCACAAAACAGTGGCTGTAATATTGGAAACTATTTTGTGACATTCGTCCTAATAAAAAAAGGTAACATATTATTATTAAAGACAAAATAAAGATAAAGTTGTCCAGATATGGATTTATTTCGTTGGCCCATAATTGGGCTACGGATTAATCTGTTATAATGTGAATTAAAATATTAAATTTAATATACAAATAACAAAAATCAGACCTTAGTATATTTTATGCTGATAAAATCAATACACATTTACAGTATTTTATTCATAACACTTCTAACTTAGTACTACATAGGTTATTGAACATGAAAAGGGCAACGCTTCATATTTAGTGTTAAAGCAAAACTTACTAAAGCATACAAGTAACGTAACTATTTAAACAACAAAATAAATATTAACTGTCAATCAAAATGTAAAATAAAAAAAAGATGTTTCTGTTAATTAACGTTTAACTTTAATAGCAAATATTTTTAAAATGGGACGCACAATAACCGATCTAAAATGAAAACAAAAATACGCAACATGTAACAGGTGAACATAAAAAGGGAGTTAAATTAATTAAATTTTAATATTGTCTGGTACTGATAGTGACGATTTCAATAACACTAGCATCCAAACATTTGTTCACAGTGAAATATAAATCTGACAAAGTTTACTTACTATAATTAACCAAAAAAAAAAACTTACACAAGCATATACGAGTGTATAAGTTGTTAACTATGATGACCTTGGTCAAGATTTGGTTAGCTATACAAAACGCCATTCGAAAATGACTTATAATAACCAACTAATTAAATTCCAATTTTCAGCTTATATTCAATGTATTTGTAAAACAAAAATAAAGTCTAAATTGATTTGAAAATTGGCACTTTTGACATTTAAAGGCATGTTACAGGATGAACGTGTTGTTGCTATCGTGTTTTATGGATATATTAAAAAATATATATTATTATTACCATGTAAAAGTGACTGTCCTCTTTGAGAAGACAAATAATTTTCTGTCAAAGACCACAGAACGATAAAAGTCATTTGTTTTTCTCAGGATTTGTGATTTAATGTCTCTGAAATCGTCTGCTCCGGACGCTTGAGATAATTCTATCAGCGCTGTGAGCAGTCAGGAAGATACATTTGAAACGGATTAAATGTCACGATGTCACTGTAGCAAATTTGAATGATGATTGCAAATATTCTTTCACATTGTTGTTGTTACTTCAATAATTTGCTTCTTAAATTAGTAGTAGGAGTAGTAATTCTGGCGAAATAAACTAAACTATTTCAAAGAAAATTGGATTTCAGAGTGCGTTGAAAAAACAATAAAAATTAATCATCATTTACGAATCAAGGGCTGTAGATTCCTAGTAGAAAACTATATAGATGCTATGACAGCTTATTGCGGTAACTCGCAAATTGTGATAAAAAAGATCCGTATGCTCTAGTAAAGAATTGAAAGTTTAAAAAGGCATTTTACGAGATGTAGGACTTAAATTCCTTGCATAAATCGATTGGCTATAATGATATTTTTACCATCAATACCATTAAACTTAATGAGATCTAAGTCTTTCGCGAGTATTCATTTAAATAAAACTAATATTTTTCGGATTTACTATGTGAATTTTATTATTTTAAAAACCGCATAATCCCGACGTTTCAGCTATTTATCAGCAATCGTGATCACGGGCAGACGAGATGTGTAGTCTTAAAATAATAAAATTGGCGCAATTAATCCGAAAAATATTAGTTTTATTTAAGCCATTTACATCTTTTACAACCGGATTGTAAATTAAAACATTCGTTACTATGTTATTTTCAACTGTTTACTGTTAATTAGACTGTCAAAACTATTAGATATGAAGGACTGTAATTAAATCTGAATGACAAATACACAACAATATGCAAATATAAAATATACAGTGAATAGAAGTTGTACTCAATCATAACTTTAGTTCTGTGCTTACATAATTACTAGACTGTTAGTTAACTGAGTATGCCATCAAAGGTATTCCGCTGAGGTGGTTCAAAATTCGTCCATTCATACCTCAAGAATGCAATCTGAGAAATTCATTCCTGCAGACTTCAACGCCAAGTATAATGAATCGTACTTAGATTTAACGTGTACCTTTAAATGATTTTTTTCTCTTTTAACTCTTTTTTAACTCTTGTTTTTTTTATGTCTATAGTAAAAATTCGTGTATTAATGATTTGAAAAACGCTGTTAATCTTTTACTTTGTTAAGCTTCAATTTTTATTTTTGACCTAAATTCATATATACACTACATCCAAAGGAAATGTATGACAAGCTGATGTCCTGGTTACAAGATTATTTAAAAACCTTTTAAAATTTCAGAACTTGTGATCTTTATTAAATTTAGAATCAAAATCAAATTGTTCACGTGTCTTCATTTGGCTCCACAAAAAATGGATACCAAAAATACTGAAACGATTGTCTTCCTATTTAGATGAACTGCAATACTTAAATTGTTAAAAATAATAATGTCTTAATAAAAGTAATCACAATTCTATTTAAAGCCTTAACATGCTTCGTATAGCTGTATAACATCCAATTTAGAAACGTCTTAGTACCTTGTTGTCGACATTATAATAGTTGGAATATATTAATGTTGGTAGAAGCGAGTGTATGGTTTCGTTCTAGAGGGTGGCAATCCGGGATTAAGAGTTTAACCTTCAGATTAGATAATATATATTCAGCTCGAGTAAGTATGAAATGTTTAGACTCAATGTTAATATGCCGAGTTAGTAAAGCGTATTGCCGAGGGCTTTAAATTAGGATTAACAACACGTTTGTTTTCCTCTACAACTCATTTCGTTCTTTATAAAGATTTCTAAGCATTATCTTTTATTTATATTACATTTTATTAAGCCACAGATGGGTAACGAACCTAATTAAACTAATATTCTGACAAAATAAAGTGTACTGTGAACGGTACTAAATCAGAATTAGGGCACAGGCCCTATATATATAATTGTAACAGTATAATTCTCATGTTATTAAGACATTTCTATAACAAACATTATTTTATTTATAATATATATCATGTTGCTTCACCATGAATGGGATTTATAATTAAAACAATAGACATTTTATAAATTAATACATTTTTGTACAAGGTTTCCGTGACATTGAATTCACCGCAGTGCGATGCAATTCTGTGACAAAGTATTGACTGAACCACTGGATTCGGAAATGGGAAAATCGGAGGATATTCTGATTGAATTTCAGGGGATTTTCTAGTGAAAAGGAATTTCAATCAAAGTGTAACATATTTAAAACAATTCGTATTATTTTGGTTTGTGATAGCACAACGATTCTTATATTATTCGTACTAGATACTATAAAATTAACTTTGATCTATTAGAACATATACATAAATTTACAAGTTTTTATCCGTGGCTTTGTTCTCGAGCTCATCTGTCCGGTCTAAACACATACAGGTCAAACAAGGGTTTTTAATATTATCACTATGCATTGATGTATTCAATAATATAATATGCAATCTTAGTTAAGTTTTAATAGGATTTGAAACTCAGACAATTTTAAACAATTCCTAGTCATATATTTAGATTTTATTGTTATCATATTTCATCGACACTATTTCCTAAGAACATTCATCATTTTACAAAAGATTGAACTCGCAAAGGAAGCTCATATCTTTTCGGATGACTCATAGATGACCTGGAGATCTAAATCTCCAGGTCATCTATGAGTGTGCGAAGGTCTGTAAAACCTAGTGCTGGATCTTATATGGAACGGACAAAGTTAATATTACGATGCAGCATTTTGAAGAGGATAAAAATGTACTCGATTATGTGAGACACTCCCTGTTCGTAGTAAAGCCAATTCAAGTGTTCCTATGGGAAGCGCTACCTAGCTCTACATAATATTTATCAGGTCTTATCGAAAAATAACTTCAAAATTTTACTTCGTTTGCTATAAGGATCACAAAGCACTTACAAGAAATATATAATACAGAACACGAAAAACCTTTTATTACTCGTAGGAAAATACAAAACGATTAAAGACTTAAAGAGATAAAGTTTTGCTCACTAAAATATTCCCAAAGCCAAGGAAGGGTTTATTCAATAAAGGACCAACACTCTAAATGCTGATATATTTATAAGTGATTTTGAAATTATATCACTTATATAGCTCTCTCTCTCTTTATTTTTATAATAATGTTAATCCTACTAATATTGTAAATAAGAATGGTTGAAAGGACGTATGGATGCAAGGATATTTGTTACATGGTTACGCAAAAACTACTAAACAGATTTAAAAAAAAATCGACATATGTAGCCTTAGCATTAGAGTAGGATAAACGCTCTAATTTATCCTGTAATTTTGTGTAACTAACGCCGAATGAAGTCATAACAATCGTATTGTGTATGAAATGACGTGACGTAGACAACACATTTCGCTGCCGGTTGCTTACCACAAATATTGTTTTAACGATACATTTATGTCTAAGCTTTATTTTGAAGTTCGAGTGAACGAAGTTGCAAGCTAAAGTAGTATAAAATAATTTAGTTTTGTAATGTTATCATTATTTTTAGATAGATATAAGACACGATAGTACGTTCATTGGGTAGGGTTAATTTAATTAGTAATAGACATTAAAAGATTGCTTTGAAGATGAATGAAAGTACAGTCTACATGCTGGGTAGTCTTATTTAAAGTATCCTTTACTAGAGTTCCGTAATGAACATATTAGACCTATATATAAAACTTTTCCAGAAAAAAAGTAAATTTTGTCCCTCTGTGAAGTGGTGAGTACATAGATATACATAAAATTAATATGAGATATATATTTATTTTGTGTATTTTTCTTTGCATCGTTTTTGTTTAGGAAACTTTAAATGCGCTCCTTGTTGAAAAAATGGTTCTTAAAATTTTTTTTTATACTACATATAAGATCTTAAAGTTTTAGCAGATGTTAAATAATGGTCAGTGGTGGCCTGGAGGTTAAAAGGTCCGCCTCTCATACATGAGGGCGCCGGTTCGAAACCTGGCAATTACCAGTGTGATCTTTTCTACGTCATTTGTACTTTCTAAGAGCATTTAGACACCATTGGCCGGAAGAAGGCTACAGCAAGCCTTGGGGTCTAAATAGTCCCCAAAAAAAGTGCTGGTGCAAAAGGCAAGGGGAAACCGCTGCTACTAGCTTTGCAAGAAAGTCATCATGTATACGGATCACTGCATCGTGATGACCACAACGAGTCTGCAAGGACTCTTACGACGATGATGATGATAATAAAATAATAAGAAAGTCCGAATTTGTAAATATAACAAAAAAAAGCACTGAAAATTCTTAACTTTAACATAAATTATAAAGCCTGTTATAAATTTACGATACCAAGTAAAAAGTTGAAAAGTAGATTACTTATAGGGATATTGTTAACTAAAAATATGATTTCAAGCCCCTCCTATTTAGAAATAATAATTAGTCATTGTTAAATAAATACTTTTTAGCACCCAAAATATAACTTTTATAAAATATATTTAATATAAAGGAGGCGAGAACGTTGATTCATATCGACAAAAATTGGCCTTAAGGCATTTTCCTAAGTCACACTCGAAATGTAGCGATTCAAAAAGGGTTAGGAAATAAAGCGTTCGTATCCCAGATGGATAAGAATAAATTACTCTTACAGATATTCATTAAATATAACCTCGCTGGAATTCAAAGAAGGCATCTACACTGTTGTTGACGACTGTAAAAAGAATATCAAGATTATCGCTAGATATGGTTGGGTTTTAATTTAAGTGAAAAATGTATGTAGAGTATTTATTTTAGCTATTTACGTGGTACATTTCAGAGACCTGTCAATACCAAAGCCAATATCAACAGAAAACCCGTCCGTATGGAGGTGTGGGTACGAAGGAAACTATTCACATTTATATAAGATTTATTCCCAACAAATAATAAAAAACTGGTCTTAAAATATATGTTAAAATTAAAAGCTATGACCTGATATAATTTATCATAATAAGTAAAACGAAATAACAGATAATTAATTAAAGAATTAATTCATTAAAAACACACACATGCACACAATCACACGCACACATCAAAATAATGAATAGTCTTGCAGATAAGAATTGTAATTAATTAACACTTATATAACATTTATATTTTGAGCATTACTGTGTAATCCTGTTTTGGTCTTATTATTATTTCGTTATTCTATTATGTTATTATTGCCAACATTGGATCGCCGAACCAAATAGACATTGAGTACGAAATTATAAAATATATCTTTTTATATCTGTGACACGAGTTCTTAATTAATTTTATTTAATTAAATAAAGATAATACCGTTGTAACAATTAAAATTATATTAAAACGTCGAAAAAAATAAAATAAAAATAAGATACTAATATATAATAAATAAGATGTAAGCGTAAAATCATCGTTATTGACATCTAATGACGAGTTTTTTTTTCTTTTATTTTATTTACGAGCGTCCAAGGATGAACTTTTTAGGTATTGTTTTGAATTAAGTCGAATACAACAAGCAAAGTTACATTATTTTCTTTAATCATCCCAGGAAAATTCTCATTTTGTGGAAGTGGCTTCGATTATATTATTTTTGGAATACATTAAATATACTTGCATTATGGTTAAGCGAAATATTTTACTTGACATATGAATCAAAGAATTTCTGGAACTCTAATTTATATTTCGTTTGCAACGGGATGTGAGAAAAAAATATATTAAATATGAGAATTTAGCTTTGCACGTTTTTCTTTTGAAAATTTGGTTTTAATTGCTAGCCTAAATATTTGAAGGTCAGTCAGAGGTTAATATTTTCAGTAAGCCTCAAGGAATTCACAGTATGGATTTCAAATCCGTTACGAGGAACATTGCCTTATATAATATTTCGGTAAATACTCTGTTGACAGTACGCTTCATATTTTCTGAGTCATGAAATTACTTAGTTTCAACAACAATACGATTAACAACTACGTAGCTTTTCGCACAACACTTATTTTATTTGAAGAATACAAAAGCTTAATTCTGTCTAATTATATATATTAGAATTAATAAAAGAAACTTGAAAATTTAAATTTGGCGCCACTGTCACTGTCGCTGTCAATTTTGAACTAACATTCACATCACGACTTGTGTGATGTCTCTTTTTGTTAACTCTGTGTTCTTGTCAATACGTTTTCTATTAATAAATATAATTTGATCGCTGAAAGTAACGTTTGTTTTTGTGGATAAATCCCATAACCTAAGAGGTTATGGGCCCAGCGAACTCTGGAAATAAAAGTGAAGAAGAAATATAGACAAAGAAAAAGTTACATTGTGGCCGAGAGAATAACCTCAAAATGGATCCCACGCGGTCAATGCATTTGGAAAAATTTGATGGAAATAACTTTCGACAGTGGAAATTTCAAGTTAAGTGTGCTCTGAAAGCAAAAGGAATTGATATTTCTATACCGAAACCAGAAGGAAATAGTACGGAGTGGTTGAAAAACGATGGCATGGCGATGTTTATCATAACTTCGTCAATGGATTTAAGTCAGATCACATTAATTGAAAATTGTGAAACTGCTAAAGAAATCATGTTGAAACTTGAATCAATATATGAACAAAAGAGTGAACTATGTAAGATGTTAATCCATGAAAAATTTTATCAATATAAAATGTCTCCAAATGATAGTGTAGCTCAACACATATCAAAAGTAGAATCTCTGGCAAAACAGCTAAATGAAAATGGTGAAAAAGTCAGTGAAATGGCCATCATTACTAAAATACTTGGTACTTTACCTTCCAAGTATCGACCACTGCGGCAAGCTTGGATGTCGATGGATCCAGAACAACAAACAATCATTAACTTAACTGCTCGATTGTTAGATGAAGAAGCAAGTTTGGCATGTGAAGATGAACAACAACAAGAGACAGCTCTTCTTGTTGCCAATAAAGGATTGAAAAAACATTCAAATCAAAACAAACCTAGTAGTAGTGGTCCAAATCAAAACAAAACTAATAGCAAACATAGGTTTGAGTGCTATAATTGTGGGAAGCGTGGTCATTTTTCAAAGGAATGTCGTGCACCAAGAAAATCCAAGTACAGAAAGCCTCAGCAAGAAGGCGCAGATATGTTAGCATTTAATATAGAAAGTAATTACACAAGTAACCCAGAAGATATTTGGATATTGGATAGTGGTGCTTCCGCACATATGACCTATAGAAAGGAATTCTTTATAGAAATTTTTGAGAGCAGTCAGAAAACATTGACATTGGGAAATAAACAATCAGTGGAAGTGTCTGGTATTGGTAAAATTCTAATTCAGAGATATGTCAATGGACAGTGGGAGGACAGTGAATTGTGTGATGTACTCTATGTTCCCAGCCTGCGAAGAAACTTGTTTTCAGAAGGGGCAATAATAAGAAAAAATTTTACTATCATTAAAAAGGACACAAATGCTTTAATTTACAAAAATAGTGAAGTAGTCATGATTGCTAAAATTACAGAAAACAATTTGTATGAGTTAAATATAAAAACAGTGATTCCAAATACTTGCAACCTGGTTCAAAATACCCAAAGTGACCTTAAAATGTGGCATGAGAGACTTGGACATATTAATCTAAAGCAAATTAAAAATATGTGTTCTAATAGTGTTGTTGAAGGCTTGAAAATCAAAGACAATGAACAAAGTGACTTTATTTGTGAAGCATGTGCATATGGCAAACAGTGTAGACTGCCATTTCATAAATCTGTACGAGGAAAATTACAGCCAGGAGATCTAGTATATAGTGATGTATGTGGACCAATGAGTCATGAATCAATACAAGGTATGAAATATTTTGTATTATTTAAAGATGCAGCCACAAGTTACAGGCATGTATATTTCATTAAGAATAAAAATGAAGTCATGGAAGTTTTCAAGAAATACAATGCTATTATTAAAAATCAATACATGCATAATGTTAGAGTGTTACATACTGACAATGGGAAAGAGTATGTCAACAAGATATTTCAGGAGTATCTGGATAGAGAGGGGATAGTTCATGAGCGTACAGCACCCTATACCCCAGAACAGAATGGCCGTGCTGAGAGGGAACAAAGAACTATAGTAGAAAGTGCACGTTCAATGTTGTATGCCAAAGATGTATCCCTTGATTTATGGGCTGAAGCTGTTAATTGTGCAGTTTATATATTAAACAGGACTTCTTCTAGCCAGTGCCCTAATAAGACACCTTTTGAATTATGGAATGGTATAAAACCTCAGATAGGTCATTTGAAGGTGTTTGGAAGTGTTGGTTATGTTCACATTCCAGATCAGTTGAGAAAAAAATTAGATAAGAAGAGTGAGAAGATGATTTTAGTTGGGTATGATAATACCAATTATAGGATGTACAACTTAAATAACAAGAAGATAAAAATATCAAGAAATGTCATCTTTGATGAACAGCAAGTGCCAGAAACTAGAAAGAACATTGCAGAAATATGTATAATTGATAATGATATACCTGTAAGCCAGGAGACAGAAATTCCTGAGTCAGAAAATGTAGATGATAGTGTAACTGAAATACCATCATCTGAGAATGAAGATAGTTTGTTGAGTTGCAATAGTGACGATCCAGTATATGAACCATCTCAAGAATTGAGTGACATAGAATCACGAAGTATCAACTTGAGACCAAGGCATAATAGGCGTTTTGAAGCCAATCTTATAGAATTGTCAATACCTCAATCATATGAAGAAGCAATAAGAAGTCCTCAGAAAGATAAATGGTCAGAAGCTATCAAAGAAGAACTATCTGCATTGAAAGTTAATAATACTTGGACTATGGTGAAAAGATGTGGTCAACGAACCCTTACTACGAAATGGGTCTTTACTGTTAAGAAGAATGAAAATAATAAAGTTATTCGTTATAAAGCTCGTTTGTGTGCACGTGGTTATAATCAGATAAAAGATGTTGATTATCAAGAAATATTTTCACCAACAACTAGATATGATTCAATAAGAATTATTCTTTCTATTGCAGCTAAATATAATTTAGAAATTCAACAGTTTGATGTTAAAACTGCATTTCTCAATGGGTTTCTTGAGGAAGATATTTTTATTGAGTTTCCTAAGGGTGTATCTGTTAAGAATGATTTTGTGTTGAAATTGAATAAGTCTTTATACGGTCTTAAACAAGCATCTAGATGCTGGAACAAAAGATTTACTGATTTCCTAAAGAAATATGGTTTTATACAGTCTCAGGCTGACAATTGTGTTTATGTTGGCACTTTTGATAAAATAAAAGTATTCTTAATAATATATGTTGATGATGCCCTTGTAATATCCTCAAGTAAACAACTTATTAAAGAAATAATAGAGTACTTAAACAAAGCTTTTAAAATTAAAGAATTAAATTTAAAATATTTTGTGGGAATGGAAATTGAACGAAAAAATAACTGTATTTGTATTTATCAGAGCAATTAGCAGATATTTTGACAAAAGCCCTATCAACCCAAATATTTGTTTATCTGAGAGATCAGATATTTGGTTAAGTTTATATATTTTTTTTGAGAATTTTGAAATATTGTGTAAAGAATAAAGTTAAATTTTAGTGGGAGTATTAGAATTAATAAAAGAAACTTGAAAATTTAAATTTGGCGCCACTGTCACTGTCGCTGTCAATTTTGAACTAACATTCACATCACGACTTGTGTGATGTCACTTTTTGTTAACTCTGTGTTCTTGTCAATACGTTTTCTCTTAATAAATATAATTTGATCGCTGAAAGTAACGTTTGTTTTTGTGGATAAATCCCATAACCTAAGAATATATAATATATGACTTATAACTTTATATAAAACCTTCCCTGCAAGTATGTATAACAATCATTGCATCATCTTGAACTGAATCATATCTATCTGACGTATTTTTTCATAAGCAGAACTTACATAAGTTTTTACATACAAACATGTGAGATATGTGATCATTCCAGACGGGAGAAGTACTTGAAAAGGTATCCAACAAAGGCAGATATTGCGAAAGTCGTGATATAAGATTGTGATATGTACAAATACTATCGAATGTGAACGTCAAAGAAAAAGTGCCCTTGAACTATGGTAGTGTTATATTTATGACTTTTTTGCATCGAATTTCCCTTCCTTTGCGTAGCTTTATTCTCTTTGATTAAAGAGCTTACCGTGCCCTTTAACCAATTTGGAAATAGACAATTTTTTTATTCGATCGTACACTTGAATGAAATATCTATAATCGTTAAACCAAATATTAATTCAAATATCTAGAAGTTATATTAATTTAAAAAAAAATCAAAATTACTTGTTTTATTATGACCAAGTAACATTTATTACTAAAGGATTGTGTGTTTATTTATCACCAGAGTCACATTTTTGAAATACTCATTGACTGTATATAAAATGAAGTCTAAAATAATAGATGTGGACAACTGTTCAACACGGAAGGAGGCAAGTGTTATTAATTCGTTCTAGGCTCTTAATAATCTCCATTTTGGATCAGGGAGCACGATCCTCAGTTGCTTCCGGTTATAATTATTATCTTGGACGGATTTAATCCCATCAAATATTACAAATTTAACGTCTTAGGAGAATAATATCTTTTTATAAATATCGTAGACGATGTTTTTGCACTCATTAGGGTATTAAAGATGAAACAATTATTAATTATGTTTTTAATTTTATTTAAGTTAAAATAACAAAGACTTGATCTCTTAAATTATTAAAATATGTACATGATCCTATTATTTATCAAAATCATTTAATTCCTTTTTTTGCATCAAATAAAAAGAAATTCTCAAACGTGCAAACGAAAAATTCAAAGACGATTTGTGTTATGGTGCGATTCAATTAATATTCTAATAAAAGACATTCCAATAAACCGAGGAATTCGTATTTTTTATTCGGAATCAATGGAATATCAGGAATTTCAGCTGTTCGTTGAACCCGACGAGGAGATAAGCGAATGATGTTTTCTATAAATACAACGTGAGATTACCGCTAAGAACTCTGAACGGATTTATCACATTGGATGTCCTGAAAAAGAGAATATTCGGTACATGATAATTGTTTTGCGTAAAATTTCGTTTTTCCTTTTTTAACATTATTTGCTAAAAATTATTTTATTCATTTTAATTCATCTATCATAACTGTCATTTTTGAAGTTTGGCGAACAAAAAATATTACATTAGCAAGCAGTGCCAGCGGGTTCTATAGGACTACGGACTACAAGTCGAATAGATTTTCGCAAATTTGTCCATTTGATTCTTCACTCACCATTTATTTGATTAAAACGAGAATATTGTACAGGCTACGAATAGACCGCAGTAGATTTTTTTTTTCTTTGTTTTTGCCTTCCAAAAATTCTACTTTTTGGAAATTGGATTTTCTATTGTTGTATACAGATTTAAATATAATCGTTTGTTTCATTTTTCAGTTGATAAACAGAAATTTCACTCACTAGAATTTGATTAAAAATAATTAGAGTCAATTAGTTATCAATTAAATAAAATTAAGCTCATAAATTACAAAGTTTTAATCTAAAAGTACTACAAGCTCATTCATTTTATATTTAATTTCCAAAACACCATCCAATGAGACGCGTTTTTCATTATCAATATGTTTATGTGTAAAAACTATTCACGATACAATAAAGATAGTTCCCAATGAATCCTATCAACTCGAAATCATTGGGGGTTTATTCTGTTTTATTGGATTTTTTTTTTGACAATTAATGATGAGTGTAAATACTGCATTTTTATAATGTCACTGTCAGACGGACAGCTCGATTTCTAAACATAGTTTAACTTTAAATTACCCTTCACTAGGTAAAATATTATTAAAAGTTTTAAAATTGTCACATAAAAAAAAAACTGAATTTCTTTAGCCGTCCAAAAAAGTTTTGTATTTATTGTTATCAAGTTGTACGATGCCATTCACATATTTCTTATCTCAGGATGGTTTTATTAGTTATTGTGATCTATATTTGTATTTTTCAGATAGACAGACTTTCTTGAAGGTGATCTAATACAGCTATAGCCTGAAAAATACGACTACATTCGTAATTTTCTCCTATATGGACGGATAAGAACGTTTTATATGGATTTATTTGGATCTGACATGCGATGTGAAGACGAGGGTTACATGATTTGAATATTAAATGTCAATATACGCTTTGATTCGCTTAAGAAGTGATTTACTTACGTCACAAAATGGTTTCCGAGGTGTTAACGTGAGTGATATTAAACAGTTAATAGATTACAGTTAACGGTTAATAGGTCGTGGTTTAATTGTGAAGGTCAGGTAGAAAATTTATTGACTTTATTATTTATTAATATTTCATTAATTATGATAAATTATGGACGCGGCTGACTTCGCGGCTTGAATTATGTCAAATTGCAGTATAAATAGTGTTTAATTTTCGGCAAAATATAATCTTTTGAAAGAAATACAACGAGTTTCAGTGGAATCCTTAACAAAATATTGAAGTTGTGAACTGAAACATTATATATTATACAAATAGTTCAGATACGATTTATAATTTAAGAAATTCATGACTTTTATGAGTAATTAGTAAAGATATGAAGATTTAAGTATGAAATTAAACAGTGACTTCCGTTTAGCGTCTGTTTAATAATTGCTGTTAATATAAGTTCGTATAAGATAAAAAAGTGTTTGTTTTGATTTTAAGATATCTTTAACATTTTTACTCAAAAGAAAAAAACATTACTTTTGTCTAAAACGTAATGTTTAGGTGAATTTTACACGGAATTTTAAAATATCGGAAATATGGACCTTAGTAGTTTTATTTTAGCAATTAAAATATTTATAATAATATAAAAATCTTAATCCTTATTTAGTATGAGTAATAAAGTAACGCGATACTGAATTAATAATTATCCCTAACAAACAAACCTCAGATAAAACATAATGAAATATAATAACGAGAATCAGACATCACAAATTTTTATATATGAGCAAAAATATAATTGCACTATCCCTGGAGTTCGTTGAACTCCTGGACTAAATAAACACATTTATTATCTGTCTTTCGAGATAATTACTTTATTTACTAGTCTAACGAAGCCCTGATTGAAACGTAAATAAATTGAATTCAATCTTGTTTCGTCGCTTTGTCAATGTTTGTTTTTGTTCGAGAATGAGCTTGTTAGGTGCACGATTTTTACATGACTTCCAGATCTAAGTAAGAACTTTTACGCTGTTTGTGATAAGATAACAATAACACGCGCTTCAACAGATAGTTGCGGTTCAAGTTGTCAGAGACATTTAATATTGAAAATAAAAGCGGTTTTCTTTGCCTATATGTTATGCACCTCAAGAATATCGCTAATAACATTAAAACGAATTCGTTATGAATTATATAAAATACAATAATATGTTACAAATAATGTTAAAATAGATATAATTTATGTTAATATTTCTATAAACATACTGCCGTTTAGGTCGGAAACTCTAGATTTATAGATAAAGCAATAAAGCCGACCGCAAATATACTGTTTCATCTAAACCTGCTTTGACGGGACGGGGTCAGTGCGACCTGTGAGGGTCAAAAGCTTAAGGGATTTATTGTTGTACTAAAACACCTCAGAGGATTGCGTGGTATAGATAAAAATATATTAAATTATTCTACGTTGAAATTAATATACATATACGTACACATGTGTATATACAATCAATTATAGTAATAAGAGTAGAAATCAAGAAGCGGAAAAACAAATTAATAACGGCAGAACTCTCCCTGAAATTCCTAATTGGTTTTACACTAAAATTATAACCCTTTAGACCCTTTTATTAAGTGCCATCAGAGTATAAACATAATCAAGGACAATGAATCATAAATTTTGGTCACGAAATTAAGGGACTCTGAAATTGTACAAGAAACTTGATTTGAACATTTTTATAATTTTGTATTATATATATTTTATAAATATTCTTATACATTTTCAGAGAAAGAGACTGCTTTCAACTTTTATGCTCATAATTTTTCCACCGAAATATTTATTTATCGAAAATAACGCTTTTCCCTTCGCTACACTTTCCCTTTCCATTCCCTTTGCCAAGAATATTGAATTTCAATTTGAGATTATTTTATTTTCTTACACCTTTTAGAGAACGCTCTCTCTCATATTGGTTGTTGTCAAAAAAAAAATGAAAATAATATCTATTATTATCTAGTACCTTATTATTCTGAATCATTATTTACTTCTGAGATTTTATAAAAAATTGACTAATTATATTAACATAACACTTTACACAGCATTTGTATTTTAGTAAAATTTCCAACCAACTCGTCTATAAATTTATTAATAACTTATTATCTAGAGGCCTAATTTAGTTTCCACAAATTAAAACCTAATTAAACGTAAATTTATATAATAATACAATCTTCTTAGCAGCTTCTTTAAATTATAAATCGTAGTAATGATTATTTTATTATATCCTGAAAATAAAAATTAAGATTTTATGTGAGTTACATTGATTTTTATTATAAAAAAGCGGATCAAGGTAGAAAAACAAATGCCTCTGGCTAGTTCCTACTCTGTTTCCATTAAAAAGTTCGCTGATTGTAACTAACTTTGGTTTACAGACAGCTTGCCTTACAACACGGGCTGTGGTACTGGAGATGAAATCAAATAGGACTATTTTTGGACGTAAAAATTATTATCATCAGAATTAAATTTTCTGCTAAATAATGTCATTAAAATGTTTCCGAACTATTACAGTTTCTCTTTTCGTGGTGAGGTAGAAGCGTAGGCTATTTGAAAGTATAAGTGGCTGGCGGTGATCCAAAACGTTTTTCACAATAATCTGGCCGCGACGGCCATATTTTCGAGACAATTAAACCTGCGGGGGCTTGTTACGGAGACTTTATGTACCGTTTACCTTGACTCAAAAATAAATAGCACTTTACAGTTGCCCGTGTACACTTAATTTACTGCATTTCATAGCCAGTTTGAAGAACGTGGACATTACGTTGCAACAGTTGAATACGATATAGTTTTATTAAGATATAATTCTTTCCTTACTACAAACATTTCTTATCTTAAAAACACACTATATTAAAAAAATTACAGTTAGTTATTCAAGAGTAAAGCATGAAGTGACAAATTGTTTGTTTTCTAAACAACAGATCGAGAGAATACTTTAAACGTTTAACAATATATCTTTTTTATATCAAAGTGATATTTTAATAATGAAAAAATAATTTAATTGATAAATATATAAGTAAAATTGACAGATAAGAACAGTATTCGAACCTAGAACCTGTGGCATTGAGTTAAGTTGTCGTGTCTTAAATAACAGTAGTCGCTTAAGCATGTAAGTATTTTTTATTTTTAACAACGATAAAAAATACATACAATGAAACAAATAAATTATAATTTTGGAAATAAACTGAGCTTTTAATTAGATTGTGACATGTGCGTTACAATCAGAACATTTGAACAGAGATTTTTCCGTTAGCGCATAGACAACACTGACATCTAGCGGCATACATAAAGTTTATGTATACCTCTAAACCTCTATGTGTTAAATAATAAGACAAGCATAGAAATATTCGCTTGTATTTTCATTTGATTTAATAAAAAATAATGATTAAGGAATAAGCCGTAGATGTTTGTTGAAACAAATGGAGACATTATTTTCTACCTTATACTAAGATAAAGTGATTCGATAATGTCGTAAATGTAAATTTATTTCGACGTCTGGGCCACGAACTATTTACATAAAACCAGCTTGAATTTTAATGACACGTCACTCAAAAGACTACCGACCTCGCAGCCCATGACTAATTCAATACTTCTTTCATAGACCAAGTAATACGATTACTTTTTTACATCTAATATTCATTAAAAATAATTTTCAATAATTTCATTGTAATAACAAGTCAAATGTTTATTGATTTTAAAACCTACATTATTTTCTTTGGAGATGACATCAATACCACGAATCAGAATGTTGGGAGTCTGTATCGTAAATTTTCTATCATGCAATTTTCTCCACAAAACCTATCAGGACTATCAAGGCCCGCAACCGTAAAAAAGCTATAAGACACAACACCATACCTTTACCAATTTGGAAAAATAGGACTATTTTTCCTTAACAGGAGCCTAGATTTCCCTTGAAATATAAGTCTAGTTCCACAATGGTCAGTAGATTACAAATAATAGCTTTTGTTGATATCAAGTTACTCCCATTAATCCATATTGCCACATCAACTGGTTTGTTATCCAAATTTGATGTCAAACTAATTACGTAAAGAAATACTTTATTAATGATATGTAACACAAAGTTTATGTTCCATTATTGTATAATATGAACGGGTTTAGTTATGCTTTTACTGTTTCCGGTTACCTCAGTCTTTCTGCAGTATGTCTTAGTCAAATTAAAACATTGTATATAAATTAAAAAGGAAAAATATCCCAAAGTTCTTACTTAAAATCAACGGTTCTTTGATTGTTTTTGCCATATTATATCCCATTTACCGAAAATGGATAATATTATTTCTTTTGAGTTTCTGTATGCTCACCCCAATCCCAAAGTTAACACCGTCAAAATCAGGAGCGGAGCTCAGTCAAACAACACACCGTGATGTATATACATTGTTATATACTCCATTATTTACATGAAAATAAAAATATCATATACTATTTTTATTCAATCATCACTTTCATTTCATATTAAAGAAAAACCACAAAGCTTTCACGTTGATAACATGATATCTGAGATCCAGTTGCGAGTAAACAACTTCATAAATGAGAGCTCTAACAAAAGATAATTTTAATGACCAGAATAGCAAAGGTATAGGTATAATAACGATATCATATTATTAATATACACATGTGACATTGTTATAGGACTTTATATACAGACACGTGTTTAGTGCCTGTCAATTGAAAATATTAACTTTCTTTTATAATAATTCACGACAAAATTTAAAATTAAATTAGTTTAAATATGATTAATGGGAAAACTAAAAGCTATATGACTATTGAAATATGAATAATAGTGTTTATAAGTAGCTTATTTATTCTTTGATTTTTTTATTGACAGAAGAAAATTATGATGTTTAGCCTTGAGGCATTTTCTTATGATGTGGTCTGGCTTGATAATGGTAACTGTCAGGAAATCTACAAAACGATAAGACACGAAACTAAGCTTTAAAATTATATTTGTTTAGGGTCTATCATATACTCGGCTACAAAAAAATTTCTGAAAGATTAAGAATCTATTGGTTTTTTGTATGAGTTCTGAAATCTTATAATTCTGAAACTAAGCATTTTTTTTCACATTCGTTATCAATTAATGATGTAAGAAATATTTTTCTTTTTTAATGTAGTCTTTTTTAATGTAGTCTTAAATTATATTTTTTTTCTCTGCCTATTTATAATAGTCTCGAACCAAGAAACTCTTAGAATTTATACGAGTGTGAAACCTAATAAGAAAAAATATTTACAAACTAATGTTTAAAAAACATCTAAATCAAAAAAATGGCATTGTGAATAAAAATTTATCTATATTACTATTTGCACTTATATTATTGTAATCAATTTTTTTTTAACGGAAAACATAAAATCAAATGAAAACTTTATCTATATTAACAAAAATGTTAATTAAATTCGTTCCTGACGTCTTTTATCTGACTCCCTAATTATCATATACCGTGTAAAGTAGACAACTGGAAGTCTGCTTTGAAGTGCCATTCTAAAAGTCTGCTGTCATTAAGGCTGTCTGTACACTTTATACTTTTTTTACAATATATAAAATAAGATAAAATACATTATAAACCTTACAAGACCAAAATTGGTATCCTATCAAGTTTTGACAAGACGATTTGTTTTAACCTCATCATCTTTAACTAGCGGAAAGATGTATAAAAAAGACTATGACCAATATTTAATCTACCAAATGATACAGAACAGAGGATTAATCTGCTAACTAAAATATAAAGTCGTGAATGTATAGGAGTCCTTATTTCGCGTGTTCATTCACTACTAAAGGAACGTTGGACGGAATGACCGTAAAACACGCAGTTAAGTATCACTCGGGACCATTAAAACTTTGATTTTAACAAAACAAAATGTTATCTTTATGAGATTGTTAACATCCAACGGATTTAATGAGTTAAAATGTAAAGTAAACTTGATCTAAGTTTTTAAAATTAAGCCCGTCGATTTTATTGTCACATAGGAGACTAAAAAATCAATTACTTTAGAACAGTCACCGACAAATATAAAAAATATTCACAGTTCAAGAAATATGATCACAATCACCTATGATTATGGAATAGAAAATTTCAATACCATAAAAATACAATGTAAATACGTCAATACGATTATTGTATAGAGAAATTAGTATTGATATAAGACAAATATTATTACGTATTGTTGTAACTTGATAATGTTAATTAAAAGATATGTTACTTACTTATGAAAATGAAGTGATAATGATTTATATTTTTTTATATGTTATTTTTAAATCTCTGAATTTCTGTTTCAAAATGTTATAAGCACTTTAAAATTGTGAAGGAGGAATTAAATCCATTATAATAATTTCTTAACGACAAATATTTTAAATACTAATTGGAAGACAAAAATTGAGAAAAAAAAAATGAAATGAAGATAAATTTAAATTTGTAGTTATTGTAGAAGACAAAATAGTAATTTAATTGCTATGACTATGTAATTAATATATTGAAGCTCACCGGTAGATCTCTGAGGGTCAATCTGTGCGTGTAGTATTGAAAATCCGGGTGCAATGATGGCCGGCAAGGTTCTTGATCGCAGGAGAGGAGGAGGTGCTTTGCGACACACCAGCACCTCTGGGCCAGATGTCGCCGCCGCACTGCGGAAATAAACATACATGATAATATAAATATACTGAATTTGAAGCCACATTGTCGCTTGAAATACATTAAGTTTATGAGAAAATTTCAATCAAATAACATGAATTATTTAGTGTGACTGTAATGCTATGCCGAACTCGAAAAATTTTGTCATAGACAAATTCGGAGATTCGACTTATTGTTATTAATTTTTAATATAATTGAACTACATTTGCCTAATCTTATTCGAAGTTCATCAAAAAAGACACCTCTCATGTTAACATAAATTTTGAAAGATATTTAAAAAGTTCGCCGATAGTGTTGCCAGGATATAAAGGCAGCCAGATGTCGCAGTGCAATGCATAAAATGTAAAGAATACTGAACTAGACATTGGCAGTTTTAGGTCACGAGAAAAAAAGTTGAATGTGATTTTTAAAATTGAATTTATGTTGTAAAACTTGGTCCAATGATTTCTTTATTTTTAAAGATCTTTTTGTGATATAACTGAGGGTTAATATACGACTATAACTTTAATAAGGTGTACAAGTAAATCTTTAACACAATATTTCAGGCGTATACCTGAATTTTTTTTCTCTCTTTATTTGGGTTTTCTGTTTCTATGTTTTTGTTTAATACATAACAAAAAAAGATTTTTTTTCTTTAAAATTAAAAAATCTTTTCAAGTATCTATGAAGGTGGATTCCTATTATTTTTTTTTTTTTTTAGTGTGTCACAACTTAAAAAAATAGTCCCTTGTAAAAATAATGAGATATTCAAAATTGTATGAAAGTAAAAAAATTAAGAATAATAAAAAATTGGTACACGTACAAAAATAATATATTTTAACTAATTCCATACAAAATACTTATACATAAATTCGTCGTATTATATAAAGTTAACTTTTATATTGTAAACATGTGTTATGCGACAAGCCTTATCTCATTAGGGTAAAGTTTTTGACAGAGTAACTCTTCAACGTAATACCTTATGACGTATAGAAAAATAGAAATACATTCTTTGATAAATCGTCTTTTTTATCAAATGAAAATTGTTACAACTATTGAGTATTTAATTATTTTATTGGTATTCATCAATATTTATAAATTTCTCTTTAAATAAAATTGCAGTCTTTACGTGATCTAGATAATTGATATTGAAAAATCAATTTCCCAGTTCCGCTTATAAAGTTATAACGTAAGTACATTGAAACCTATTCAGTCCACAGCTACGTACCTGCATAAAATTCCATTTCAATTGTCAAGAGCACTTGTGACGCTTGAAATATCATTTAAAAAGATCTGCTACATGTTAGAACACTGTCTGTTACAGCAATATACTTTATATCTAAATGAAATTTCTATGTATATACAGAAACTACATCTAGGAAATAACTGGATGAATTGATTTTTTTTATTTCCTATAAAATGTTTTTTCAAATAATTGTATATTTTTTCAGCTAAATCGAATATATATATATATATGTATGTATCATTACGTTTAAAATTGAAAGTGAAAATAGAGATTGTTTGAAACATTTTAATAGTACTTTTTGTCAACTTTTTTCAAATCAAAGTGTAAGTGTAAGGATTGTTAAGAGGAAATATTTGTGGAACAATTTTGAAACATTTGAAGATCACTAAGAATATTTTTTGATTTAAAATCATTAAGTACCCAAGTTTTAACCAAATAACATTCGGATATTTTAAATAAAAACAAAAAAAGTGATTAATAACAAAACTGGAAATGGAAAATTTACATTAAACAACAAAAACATTTTTTTTTTTATCGAAGTTGTCTGTTACTTCGGTAAAATTCATTCTATTTTATTCGACTTAACTCTATTAATAAAAACCATCCCAAAATATCTATAGTTGTTAAGCCCAACAATAATGTTCATTAATTAATAATTATGCATAATAACTAATCTAAGTTTAACTCTGTAAGACTATTTCCATGGAGAGAAGTCCAGATATTTTTGTTTCAGTCTATTTTCTTAACCTAGTGGTGCATTACGATACATTGTTACTAACAGTATTTTCGATGCTTTTAAGAAAGTTTCTAACAATCTAGCGTCTAAGTTTAAATGTTAAAATAAAATGCTGTTTCGTTGTACCAAAGTGAACATTTTCATTGTATTTTGTCCGGCGGATATTTTGCTATAAATTTGCTAAAGTAAACGAATGGATTTTTCCACAAAGTGCAAGGAGTGTATATAAGTGCTAAGGAGTGTATTTATAAAAACAATTAAAAAAAGCCTTTCCTACCTACAAATACAAATAAAAGTGACAACTTCAATTAATGAAACACTAAATCAAAATATCGATTAATGTAATGGCATTAGAAAAAAACAATTAGCAAAATTTTTCTGGTATTATCTATACATCAGCATTTTCTGTTTGAGTTGTTATGCTTTCTGTAACGTTTTCATTTTCATTCTGCGTGGTGTCGTAAACCGATGGGTCAGTTTCTTGAGGCGTTTCAGCAGTTGAACTCAATGAACTTTCATTTCCAACACCAGGTGGCACCTCTAAGCTCCTTCTGTTTATTAAATCAATGGGAATGACATCGCGTTTTTCCTCGTCGTACCGTTTCTCAGATCCATGCCTATTTTGTTTCTCGCAATTACTTTTCACTAATGACGCACCTAAAAAAATCTTTTTTTTTGACGATGTCGCCATTATAGTTTTTAAATTATTGCTGTCTAAGATATCTCACCATTTAACAAATCTTGAAGACCTGGTACGTGTATGTTTCCATCACCAACACCAAGCTTTATGCTACTCTTACCAACGTTAGATATCCCAGTAGCATTAAGATCCAACATGCTATTGCCTATAAATACAAGACATATAAAAATATTTCTTACTAGTAGCAGATAGATTACACTAAAGGTTTATTTAATATCCGTAGTCAGCCTGAAACAATTACAAGAATCCAAATATCCGAATTTATACTTGTTGAGATTATAAAATCAGTATTACCGGATTCACCAAATTTAAGTTGTAAATCGGTTTCCCCGATTCCAACAATTCCGCTTGCTTTCAATTTTAAATCAACGTCACTTGGTAATAATTTACACTCATTAGCGTCGCTGGTGATTTCTTTGAGGGTCTCAGAACGATCGGTTCTTTTTCTTTTTTTATCTCGAACTTCTTTTAATTTATTCTCTAACTGCAAAACAGAACGTCGGTTATATGATTCATATTTATACAAATAATGAGTTGTTTAACAATCATTCATTATGTGTTGAAGTAAATAAGAAATCATACATAAGAGGCTGTTTTATTGAGAACAGCCAATTTATGTTTTCATAAACATGGGCCTCAATATATCGTCGCAAATGTCTTCAATACACACAATTCCTTGATAATGAAGGTTTTTATATTCCATTACCGAAAGCGTAATATTATAACGAAGTCCGAAGTCTGACGACGATTTACATAATTACGTTTTATAACCACAAAAAGGCTGTAGGTATTAAATTAAGGAGTTGTTCCTGTAATAATGATTACCATACTAAGTAGAATATCTTTTTGTTCCAGGAATGCTTCGTCCACTAAGTCGTTTCTTCTTTTAGGATCCAAAATTTGCTTGGGAATCTTTGCAGATGTAGAATTATCGCTAGAGCTTCTGACGCAATTTTCATTGTTACTATTAAATATAATCTGAACAACAGATAATATAATATCAAAGTTACAAAAATAAATTCCTCATTAATTAATTAAAGTTAAGAGTTCAAATTAATATACGTATTAAATTGACTATTTAAAAATATTTTTTTGGTAATTAACTAATTATAATGAGGAAAGAACTTGAACTTTGTTTAGGTAAAATATATATAATGATCAGACTTTAAAGACAAAAATAATTTTAAAAGGACGATATTATAATCTTTTAATTAAGTGATTGCTCTCCGATTCCTCAAGAATGTAATAGATTATAAATAAATATTTAATTAGAAAATGTCCATCAACCATAACTATAGACTCGTACACAAAATATAATTTGTATTCTCGTCATTGTCAAACCGTTTACCAAATTCATTCCCATTTACATTTTAAACGAATTTGCTCTACAAATCGGCAGGGTCTGACAAATTTAATTTTAAATGTCAATGAAATAGAAGGAATTCACGACGCCTAGTAACAAAACGACTTGAAAATCAACTCTTACGTTGACGTTTATAAAAAAAAAACATTTGACTCGTAAAAAGGGATGTTGATCCCAACTTTATACCTTTGTATTGAGCTTTATTGAAGAAGTTTAACTTTTGGTAATGTTAATATTTTTTAAATCTCGATATAAATAAAGCACATCAATCTCTGATAATTTCTGAAAGTACGTAAAACATACCAATATGAATATAGTCAAAAATATAGTTAGCTAAATTTTAAACGGCTTAAAATTTAAATCAATTTACCAATACATGATAATAAGCTATTCGATCAAATAATTTCAAAATAACTGACTGAAAATACGATATTATAGATAATTATTACTAAAATACCTTTTAAACATGTCAAAGATAATACGAGTGATCCAATTTTTGAAATTACTTATATGTACACAGTAATAAATGAAATAAAACTTTTTAATACATACCAGAATAGCGAGTGGTAAATACGCAAGTGCCATTCGTGCGTTTTAACTGTTCCAGACGGCGAAATACCTCATGAGCATGAATTTTACGAGCCGTTACAGAAATCGAAGTTTATAAATAAATACAATTTAAATGAATTTTATTACTGTACACGAGGCATGCGGCCACAGACGAAGAAAATGAGTAAGGACATTAAGTTTTAAAACTCAATCACGCTGCTCTCTTGTTGATAGCTATAATTTTCATAATTAAATTATAGGCATTATTTAAAAAAGCTAATCAATATTTGTTAATATTTGTATTGTAATAAATAAATTATAAAATATATTCTTATTATAGGATAAGAAAGTGGAATATGAAGAGAAAATATTTCGTTAGTGACATCTAATCTCGTATTTCCAAGAACACAGCAGTATTACTTCAACGTAGTATTAAGAAAAACGTCACGTAAACAAGTTCGTTTAGTAATAAATTGTTTAATCTAGCTTACATCAATATTAAAATTATTTATATACAACAATAACAATCATTAAAATGTATTCTTCTGTTGTTTAGTATATAAAAATTTAATAAAATGAAAATTATTACAAATCCGTGTGTTTGTTTTTGAGTAAAAGTAACTTAATTTAACAGAACGCTCCCAAGTACTTAAACTGTTACGCACAGGCTATCATGTGTAGAGTTGAACGATCTCATGATGATTAAAGATATTGGATAAATGGAATAGCGTTCCTTGACATGCTTTGTAAAACAAATATAATATTTTCACATATACATTCATACATTTATATTCATAACAACATATTAATGATAGTTATTTTGTTCAGCTGTATAAAATTTGTATATATCCGTATGCAAGAATGATAAAAATGATTTTTTCTGATATTACACGAATAAAGGTAGTATATATAGACAATTTGAATACAATTAATATAAGGTAAAGTTCTTGAATATAAAATCTATATTATGATGGAGGTAAAGAAATATTCACAAGCTCAAACAACGAAACAATAGCTGGAAGTAAACAAAATAGCCTCAAAAGAAATAACAATACATCAATTTATGAACATATATTTCTCAATCGTAAGCCATAAAACTGAAATCCAATAAACGGTCAAATTGATGTTACAAAATGGTCTGAATTAGATTTTTGCTCAATCGAAAATTCTTCTTTATTCCTATTGGTTGTGTTATAAGGAGTACACCGAGTTCGAAGTTAAATACGGTATTAAAACTTTCATTTAAGTCTACGTATTTAGGGAACTTTATTTATTTCCATTATGGTTAATATAAGTTAGCTTTTTAGAACACTCAGTTAAGTTTAGTGAATAATCTCAAAATTAATTTCAAATGACTTAAAATTCATGCTGAGTTTTAGACTTTAATACACTTTGCTTCCTCTTTGAATTTATTTGGTCGTAAAAATTTTCTTTCATAATAACTTATAATAAATTTTATTTCATACTTAAGGTCAGAATGAACTATTTAATGTTTCCATTACTGGCGGCAATGGTAAGTGCCAGGTATCAGCAGGAATTTCTCAGACCATTTAAAACTCTTCCCGGTAACTCCCTGGTGAATTTGGGGAAAATTGACATATCATTCTATATTAATCCCCGCCATCAAGGTAAGTATGTATATAAATATTATTGAAATAAGATTTTTTTTCATTTATATAATTCTCACGTTAGAATTATTAGTAGAATTATGCCAAGGGCTAGGTTTCACAGACGTTCATAAAAGGGTTCATATATGAAAGCTGTTCTTTACAAATTTAATTTGGACTACGATTTTGCGCATAAAATGTTATTCAAGTGTCCGGAAATTTGTCGGATCTACTCTCAAGTTTTATTTAATTTAGGACTAAACTGCTCTCGCTGCTGCAGACAACTCTTTAGTGCTTACTTAATTGCTTAAGATATTCAATCTCATAAGCAACTTATGTAAACCCGCATAGTACTGTTTTTTTTTTAAAAATTAAAATATTTATTCGATATAATGCCATGACCAACGAACAGTTTGATGTTAATTTTTTTTGCGATTTAATTCATAAAAAATAAGAATGTTGCATTGTGTCTACATAATACGTTGTGTTTTATTTTTATCACTTATAACATTCTATGATTTGACATAAGCACAATTGTTTACAGTATTGATTTATGATAACTTTTGTTATTTTAGATGTACCAACAAAATCCGAGGAATTTAGCCATGGGCCTTTGCTCTCCACAGTAGAAGGACCTTGTCCCTGTTCTAATTTCAAGATGGTTAAAGACACAGTAAAAAAACCTTCAGACATACTAGGAAAAATCCTTTCTGGAAATGATTTGTTTAAGTATAAAGAACCAATGTCTTCAATGTTTTGTTGTGATTCTCACGAGAATGTACGTGAAGAAATCATATTAGAGTTCGGTCCGAAAAAAACTCAAACAGTTGAGAACGCACAGAATTCTTTCCCACTACTACCATTCATTTTCGATAATTTTCAACGACCAAAATTACCATTGATGTCACCAAAGACTAGTGCTGTGGAAATACTATTCTATCCGAAAAACTCAGCAGTATCCAATGATTTTGATAACGTTTTCGCACAGCGGAACATTAAGAAGTTGAATCCTGTCAAAAAAGACACTATTAAGATCGTAGGTGATAAAGAAATTAAGAATGATATTAAATCCGGTCAATTCATACCCCCAATACCATCTTCGGTCAAAAAAGATTTAACCGGTCAATTTTCAACCATTGGAATAAAAGAAGAAACAACCAACCCTAATAATAAGTCTAACAACATTTAATTTTCATCATACTTGGGAATAAGTATTTATGTGTGATCTTTTGTGATGTCATATATTAAATAAAGGAGGTAGAAAATTCGTAATGAACTTCTTAACTGCAATCATTTTATCCAGTGAGAAAGATAATAAGTCCTCAGAATTTTATTTGCAAAAATTTTATTCCAATGACGATTACATAAAACTTGAACGTGAACTGAAAAGCTTTCTCGTTTTCATAAAATTAGATTACAAGTTACACGCTGCTAATGTACCTTCAGAATAAAATCTCGATATTTTTTTCACAATCTTAATAATATAATAAAATAAAGATACCGATAAATTCTAAAACAAACATCTGAGTATTTTGAACAAACGTGTCATTCATACTCGAAAAATAATCTATAAAGCTATCCAGAGACGGAATAAAACTCTGAAAAATGACTTTTATAGTCGGGTTTTCCAACTCTTAACATAAGTTTAAACCTGCTGATATCTTAGGAGCATTTAAAGTTATCCATAGATTGTCTTTTAATTGGATATATTATCAAAAGCAAATGACATATATATAAAATATTGTACACTTTGTTTAATATAGGTACTTACTGTTTCTCTTTCCTTTGTTGTCTCTTTTTCTTAAAGGCTCTCTTGACTCTGAGAAGGAGAAACGCCGCCCTGTCTATAGTTAGCACCGACGGCCGCTTGGCGGCACTGGGCTCGTCCATTCCCTCCTCCTCGTCAGCGGGCTCATCGCATAACTTCAGGCCGAGCCATTTCTGCTTCGTATTAGTTCTCGTCGTGGCGTCAGACGTTTAACACGGAAGATATATGTTTTTTGTTCCAAACAAAAACACTAGAAATTGACACTATATCACTTTTTGGGACGGTTTGGGATTTCTGAGACTGACAAATTCAAAGCACCTGGAACAATAGAGACATGAGATGTATATTTTTTTACGTCTGGGCTTTAAAATGCAGTACATTAAAAAAATGCAATATCATACTTCCGTTTTAATGAAATATTAAGCGAATTCTTTAAAAATAAAAGAAGAAGTGGTTTGATTCCATGCCAAAAATTGGGTATGAATTGATAAACAATATTTTGTACAACTAACTGTATAGCTGATGTTACACGACTACTATAATTGTGATATTTTTAATTATAGAGACCTAACTTAAAGTTAAAGTGAACCAGTTTTCTCCAAGAGAATACTGAAAATATGTAACATCAATGCATGCATTCGCCGATCAATGACATCAAGGGTTTTTGACTCTTAAAATACTCTTATAAACTTTGTTTCTAATCAAAACGTGTAAAAATCGAACTTAATATTTCTCCCAAAAGAGAGCTGGCTAACCAACTAAAAACGTACTAGTGAAACAGTATGATAGAAATGCAAATTTTTTTATCTATACAAAGTTTTCCGTATATAACGCGTTGAATAAATTTTGAAATAATAAATATGAAATGAAAATTCATCCACACTATTGAGACTCGAACCTGCACCCTCTTCAATATAACGTTCTCGTCTGTTTGCCGAGTCGATGAATTAAACATTCCATTTTTAACAGTCGTATAGGAACGGAGGTGCCGGAATTACAATCCTAATACCAAAACTACCTCAGCTGTCAATGAAATGTTATCCAAAAGACTTTTGAAACCCATAAAAATTTCCATAATGACTTAGAATCGTTTACTTTTAATAAATAGTTTATAAAAACAATTAATCATTCTAATATTATGAATATTAAATACAGCTCCCTACAATAAGTATTTATTGTAGGGAGCAGTATTTTATACTCGCGATTTAAAGCGCGTTGAGCTAATAGAGCTCACGGTTCCTTGGAAAACCAACATCTCCAAAGATCATACCATCAAGGTCAACAAGTATTACAAGCTCACTAACAAACTCACTAAGAATAGGTTCGTCGAAAATTTGTACGCGGCAGAGAGCTGTAGGCTGTAGGCTGTATAACACCTCAACCTCTCTACAACCTACTAAAAGATTTGAGCCTAACATCAGTTCTATCATTGGAAGCTGCATCGAAGGCAGCCCCGGTAGGTTCGTTTCAAATTTGGTTAGGTAGGGAGGAGAGAGAGGTGAGCGTTCAACGCGCGTTAAATAGGGGTCCCATAAACCTACACTTGGGTCGCAAGTCCCAGGCACTGTTGAAGCTCCTCTCCCTGCAACGTGATGGATCCGGCACCCGCACGGTGAATCCATGGAATCATGAGAAGGTTCGTCTATACGACTAACTTTATCATGCTTAAAATACCGACAGTTGGCAAGTTTTTTTTTCTTGAAATGTCATATTTAAACTAATCGCCCCTTATAAAATAAAACCTTAACATCGTTTCTGTCAAATTTACCTTATTAACCTATACTACTATCAAGTAACACATTCCCCTTTATAACTATCACACATAGACAATACTCACTCAAGTTTAAAAGTTATTGAAATACAAATAATATAACAAATATATATTATAAATTTGTTTGCTCTGGAACATTATGGAACCGCTGACCGCAAATTATCATGGGAGGCGAAAAACATTCTCATAATATGTCCGTCTCACCCACGTTACGTGATACATACATTAAGATATTCAAACTACGGTAAATATACTTAAATTTTTAAACAAAAAAAAACAACTGGTTATAAATATCAATTACAAACAAAATAAAATGGGATAATTATGATCTGAAGTAATATCATTAAAATCGACTCACAGAGAAATCTCAATTCTAAAAAAAAAATCTATAATATCTAAATCGAATGATAAATAATTTAGTTAAAAAAATTTCAAAGCTTCTCAATTACTAAACACAAACGACTATTTAATATAACAACACCTCTAAGAAGGAAAAATATAATATTTGCAGCTACAGCATTCCGGTACAGGCAAAATAACCCATTTTATTTAATTCCTTTGCTCCAATTATTCTCTTCTTTAATGCTACTCAAAAGAAATCATAGTGCCATAAATATTATTCTTAAAGAGCTTTCATTTCTCTCTTTTGAAAATAAACTTACAACAAATTAACCCTAACAACTTATACATTATTTTGATTTCCACGGAGCATTAAACTTGACACTTGTTCTTGTGTTTGGTTCGCAATTGAAGGGTAAAGTTTAGGAAACTTTTCCATATCCTTAACTTTCCATATAAACTATTTTCTATATATTTTTATGGAAATCAAAAATATACGAATTCAGACAATATTCACATATTTATATAGGTTTGAAATATGCATATGTTTTTGTCATACACAATTTCGCAACTCAAACAAAATATTATATTATATGTGTAATATTATTATAATATATGTATGTTGATAAATAATTAAATAAATATAATCTTATCATTCAATTAGCGGTAACGATGATTTCTCCAAATCCACAGATCAATATGTGTGTGAGACCACAAACCACAAATTAGAGACCTTATTTTCATTATGCTTATATTCATTTTTAAATTACTGATAAGAATTATGAAAAAGCCAAATTTCTCTAACACTACATATGTAAATAATACTTCCATTTTATATAAATATAACTATAAATATATAAGAACGTACAATTATAATTCATTTAGAGGATAAATTTGCTGAACGCTAAGATTACGTCAACTATAATTAGACCCGAGAATAACTTGAAAGATTATTAACTATAACACTTTGAATATTGGATTAATTGTCGAAATTAATACAAGCTCAAGGTCTTTCTATTATAGTTTGAAATTTTTACGGCTCATCTTTAAATTAAATGATCGTTATCATTCAAATCAAACTAATATTATTTATTAATGTCCGCAGACATTCACATCTCGCCTGCCCGTGATCACGGTTGCTGAAAAGTAAACGAAGCGTCCAGATAATGTAGTTTTAAAATAATAAAATTCGCGTGTTATATCCGAAATATATTAGTTTCATTTAAATGAATAAAAGTCGCGAAGTCTTAGATCTCATTACGATCGTTATCAGTTATTCTAAGAATTAATATCATTGCATCGGCAAATAAAAACGTACCTGCTTAGTTGATATAATTATAGTTTATGACAAAGCGTTTTTATATTATATATGATGTCTGGTAATATAAATTAGTGTGCTCATTACAACATTGAAGATTTATGTTTGTTAATTGAATTATGTATATTTTATGTGTATAAAAAGACGTCGTTCGTTCGTTCGTTTTCAAACGTGATACGGCTAAACCCATTTACATAGTCTTTAGAACTAATAATGCGAGAAATAATTTTCTATATCACATTTTCCAAGAAACGTAAAACTGAAAAAAGCAAAAAAGGTATAATACTGACAAATTTTAAGGGTAATAAAGATTAAAATCTCATATAATCTGATCATATACACATACATACACTAATTTCTAAATAAAATTTAAGAATTCAGCCTTTGAATTTATTTCAATACAAACGTATTTCCATACTTTGAGATCGCTTTTTTACGTGAGTCGGCTTTTGACTTTCAATTCAACTTCACATTTGTAAGGTACGAGGATCATAAAGTGTTTTTCGTAACAAATTTATTCATTTATGTATAAAAAAAATAATATAATTACATTATAATACAATGAAACGTAACATAAACACATTTTATTTCTTCAGATAACTGTTATTGTTTGTTTAAAAAATATTTATTTCAATGTATCTACAAAAACTTTATTAAAAATGCATATACCAAAAATATTTTTTCATATACCATATAAAATATCTTGAAATAATTTAAAATGGCTTATCTCATAATGATATACATACGTTAGTCGTTAGATTTTCTTTGTGTCCTGATCAGTATTTTCTAATTTAGAAGTATAGAAGAATTAACGTAAAGACGTTTGCTTCAACTTATTTTATCACTCATAGCACCCTGACTCGAACCAGTGAATTGAGCATTCTCTATACCTCCAACGCATTGGTCTGTAAGCTACAGGACCAAATCCTTCTTGTGTCTACGAATCTTCTCATCCTATACTTTATACTTAAATGTGTAATTTAAATATTAGCACAACATTGATTTTATCTTAAGGAAGTACATGTAGAAATTGATAATAATAGTAAAAGATTTTTTATACTCTAAGTAATGGAATATTCTCATTAAGAGAAGTATATTTAACAAAACCACAAACCGCGAACTCACACGGGATACTGATAAGGCTCTCGTTTAAAAGCTTAAATGTAATTACTCATAATAAATTTTTAAAAAAAGTTCAAATATTATGTGATCTCGTTAGAAATAAAATTTAAAACACAAAACTCAGTTTAAGCTACACTAGTAAAGCTAATATCTGATAAATTTTCAACGATGTAAGTATTAGTATTATCTCAACAATGATAACTCGTAGTTGGAGCCTTCCCAGCGGATTCACTTACACAATCACTCTTTAAGTAATTTGTTCTACATTAATATCCATTGAATTAATTCATGTATGGTCTTGTGAACGCAAAAAATTGTAGCGCAATTGGCGATAATAAAATATATACTAAGGTTAGATTTATTTTAAAGGATACAACTTATTGACATTGAGTTACTAGCATTCATATTGATGGAAAAGTAAATCACTATTTCATCATCATCATCAGCCTATAGGAGCCCACTGCTGAGCAAAGGCCTCTTCTCACACGGAGAAGGTTAGAGCATTAATCACCACGCATGCTCAAGACGGGTTGGCGATTACAATCTTATAATTTGAAATTATAAGACCAGGTTTCCTCGCGAAGTTTTCCTTCACCGTCCGTCAGTGGTGTCTAAATACTACATAAAAAATACATATTACTCGGTAAAGATCACATTGGTACTCGCCAGGTTTTGAACCCGCGCCCTCACGTATGAGAGGCGGGCTTTTAACCTCCAGGGTACCACGACTTCTTTCTATTTATATTACTTTATTTTGGCAAACCCTGTTCAAGAGTTAAATTAATGTGAACAATGCTAGTCAAACATATGCTCATTTTTATAAAGTAAGAATCTTGTCATATTCTTTGTTAGAACAATTTTATTGCTGAGTTTTCTTCACTTTATCATTAAAAATTAGTTTACTCCATACGTACATGTTTGTAGTGTTTTTTGGATACAGGAAACTCTGAGAACGTTCATCACGTAATACTTGCTACATGACGTTAAATAAAGTGGTCATGCCATACGATCCCTGAATATTTTGGCCATTGTACAAATTTTATCTAAACGATAAAAGCTCTCCTTCAAATTAGTTTATGCACTGTTTCCTAGGATATATTTTAATATAGAAATATTCAAATTTTATGGGAGCTCATGCAATAATTATTGAGTTATATTTAAATAATTTGTTTTAACTGAGTTTATGGCTTAATAAATAGAGATATTCGCTGTTCTTCACTATCTAAGGTGCAGTCTTCATCTAGAAATATTTCAGTATATGATAAAAAAAATTAACAGAACTTAATATTAAACGAAACTAATATTTTCGCGAACACCGAGCGTTATTTTATTATTTTAAAACTGTTTACTTCCGACGTTTCGGTTACTTTGCAGCAAGCGTGATCACGGGCAGATGAGATGTCTGTCAGTTGGTCTTGCTATTAGACTAATATTTAGAGTTTAAAAAAATTATAGTTTCATTTAATTGAATACTCGCGAAAGTCTTAGATCTCATTATGAGGACTAAATATTATTTATAATTTTAGAAACAACTTTGCTCCTCCATCACAATACTTAAATAATTAATGAAAACCTCTAAAGTTGGATCACCGTTTTTGTAAATTATTACAATTGTAAAGGAAAAATGGTTCCGTGATAAAACAAACGCTCTTTCCACAACTAAGTCACAAGCCCCAAAAAGATCTGGGCGATCCATTTGAGCTTCCAATATTTACGACCTCTCAAAGTTATGAATCGTTATAACATATTACTATTCTAAGTGTCATTAAACAGATAAGTGTATTTACCTCATTTAGGATTTCAATTGTGTAAGAAATTGATGGTTGAGTTTTTACGATCGTGAATTTAACGACTCCTAGAAGGCGCACATTATGAACGAAAAATAATTTAATAAACCAATTATTCATAATATTACGATTATTAATAGTATGTATGTCTTGGAGTCCGTGACGTAGCGGATAAGCTTCAAAAGAGTCGCCTGAGATGGTATAGCCACGTGGCAAGCCGGCCAAAGAACTACGTCCGAACAATTTGCCTTGATATGTCTGTGCCTGGAGCAAGACCCCCAGGACGATCAAGGAAGCGATGGCTGAACACCGTGAAGGAGGATATGAGAGCCAATGGAATTACCACCGAGGATGCCAATGACCCTGCAAAGTGGAGGAGCTTGAGCAGGAAGGCAGACCATGGCTAATTGCCAGGAAGAAGAAGATGTACATACCCTTTAAAGACAGACCATTTAAATTAAATATATAAACGTAATTGTAAAAAACATCATTTCCAACATTGATTCTTCATTAAGAATATATTTTCATTTGATTTTTTTTTTAAGTTCTTCTGCTACCCAATGATTTTTTTTATTCACAATACAGAGATCGACAATAATTACTAGTTTTGCTTTTACTGAGCTACAATTTTTTGCATGCTAACCAAAACAAAAACATAAAATAAAAATATTGTCACAAACGAAAAAGTATCCGTGAGCGGCTTTTTTTTATTTTATTAGAAATTAGCCCAAAAAATTTATTCAAAAAACATTAAATAACACCGGCAGCTTAATATCCAATAACATTTGAACACTACTGTAAACTACTCATGTTTAAAACAGCCAAAACATAAAATTTTTAAAACTATATATAAATATTCAATGAATGAACGGTTCGAAAATATAATCCTTAGAGCGACGAATCAGCAAATAAATTCATAATTTTATGGCCGAATTAAATTTGTATTTGTTTATTGAAATTTATTTATAACGAATAAATATTTAAATGTTCTTATAGATATTTTAATTTCGTTATCCTCCACGGTCCCCGTAATGGCCAGTCGTAATGGCTACCGAACACAGCCGTAAAAGGACATAACACCGGAAAAGAATTTTAGGGTTTTAACAGGTTTACGGTTTTTACGGAAGTACATTTCAGGGTCGAAAGTAATTTAAACTCTTTAAATTATTTCAAAACTAAAAACACTAACACGAATAAACGTCAGCTTGTTTCTGTAAATAAAAAGGCGGTTTATAAAATGGTTTAAAAAAATAGTGACATTCAGCCAATTCACGTTTAGTTTCAGTCGATTAAATAATCGTCTCTATTGAGTTTCTTACATTTGCTATTTTAAATTTATAAAAAAATTAAGTAAGATTTACTATACTTTAAGTAAACAAGGAACTTTACAACTGTAGATTATTAATTTCAATCAATCCATCAAATCAGCCTATCGCCGTACATCGCCGAAGGTAGACAAAAGTGGATCAACTATGCCGGTCCTTATCACGATACTTAAGTTTAAGTTTATATCATCATCATCGGCACAAGAGTCTTTGCAGACTCGTCGTGGTCATCACGTATCAGTGAACCGTATAAATGATATGACTTTCATGGGAAGATAGTTGCAGTGGTTTCCCCTTGCCTTTTGCACCAGCACTTTTTTGAGGCTATTTAGACCCCATGGCTTGCTTGTAGCCTGTTCCAAGCCAGTGGTAAATACTCTTAGAAAGTACACATGACTCGGAAAATATCACTTTGGTACTTGCCAGGTTTCGAACCCGCGTCCTCACGTATGAGGGGCGGACCATTTAACCTGGCCACCACAACTATTTTATATATATTCTTTTATCTTATTTTATTCAATTTTAATCCACATATTCATGAGATTAAAGTTTTTATTAATGATTTGTTCCCAATAAAGGAATAAAGATATTTTAAATTTTTTAATTTGGGTCAAACTCTTGCATAATTGTTTCGTAAATGTGATTCAGCGTTATACCATAAATGAGATGGAAACAGGTCTAGAGCTCTCGAAGTCTTGTAGAATATACAACAATCTCTTGTTTTAAATAAAAATAATGATCTTAATATTTTTATCAAATTTTATAATAATATAATTCATACACAATAGCAGTAGACAGAAACTAATCTGATGAAAGTGATATTGGTATCCGAATAATAATATACAATAATTCCTTAGTATCCCAATACTGCGTACCTCATAAAGTCCTAACCCTAACATAACATTGTATTGCTTAACTGAGCTATCTGACCACGTACAAAGTTATTCTATGTCTGCATTTGCAAGATTAATATAGACCTACGTTTGTTAATTAATAAAAAAAAAGTCTGAAATAACATTTTCACGAAGCTCAAGTCTATTTGAAATTAATTTGAGATCATTTATAGTAAGAAATCTCATCAATAGTTTATGACATAGTGAACGAATTTTATGAAAGCAAATAAAAATGAATTTTTGTATATAAAACCTATAATAACAGGTAATGCGAATTTCAATTATGTTTCAAACGTATAAGGATATTAATTTATTGTTAAATAGTTCGAATGCTATACAAATTTGTTTTACCTCAACTTAGTTCCCTGATATACCTAATGCAGTTCACAGCTATATTGATATAAACTTATCAACGTTTTAAGAGTTTTAGGAGTCACAGATATATGATAAATTATATAAACTGTCAGAATCAATATCGAAATAGTTTTCCTATGAAGATCCCGAGATTATTGTGGCAGATCAACTCAGATTAACAGCACATACGAGCATCTATATTAATCTCATAAGGGTGGAGTGATTTCATTACGATAAGTAAGTCACGACTTCAATGGGTTCGTTATTTATCTTATCTTATTATAACTAACCTTCGTGGACTAAAAACGGTTTAAAATCAATGAATCACGTTCAAACATGTTTGGTGTGGTTTCATGCGACTAAAATGCAAGTGTAACTTCTTTATGAATGTAGGTATCGGAGGACCGATGTAGGAATGGATTTTGTGATAGTTTATATGTACAAGAAATATTTGAACACTTTAAATAAAACCAATATTTTCGGATCAAGTTTACTTTATAGCAACCGCGATCCGGCCGCTGCAAAGTGACCAAAAAATCGGGTGTATATAGTTACAATAATTAAAAAAACCTTAGTAAATCCGAAAATATTCGTTTAATTCAAATTAAAGCTCGCGAAAGACTTAGATCTTATCATTTGAATATTGATATGATGGCTGGCACATGTGAAAGAGAAGTACATCCTGTGCTGAACCCAAGTAAATTGAAAAGGACAGGGAGATGAGAATCACCTTTTTTAATTAAAAATTTATAATTTAAGTACAGGAAAGGCATATGAATATTAATGAAAGAAAAGATATCGAACAATAAATTATAATTTCATTATTTTTAGAAGAGGACGGAATACTAAATAAATACAATCTTTCAGTTACTCACTAACGGTAACGCGACATGCGATACATGAACAGAATACATGGAACAATAAAATAAAATTTATATTAAAAAAATACTAAGTGTAAACAAAGAACCACTTCTTTCTTTAATTCGTAACTATAACATTTTTATAAACTATAAAGTGTAAACTTTACATACTTCTGTCTCTATTAACAAAGTGATTAAGAAAAGTATACAACATATATATGTACATTTAATACAGAACTACAAATCAATGTTATATCTTTATATTGCTATTTTTAGTAAATGAATATTGGTCTTTTGTCAAATCAATACTAAAACGATTTACATTCCCCATTCTATGAAAAATGTTTTTCTGTTAGAACTATCAATGCTTAAATATTTTAAACCGAATTAAATTTAACAAAACGTAATTAGAATCATAAAGTAATAATCATAATTTAAGTAAAGTTAAGCAGTAAAAAGTTAAAAAAAAAAGTTATTGTTCGAGTTTTTGAATTTTAAAATACAAGTTAATTTTAAGCGAGAATTGTCACGTCCGGACACTCGACTGGAATAATAACGTTAAGTGACGTTAGCACTCTCTCACTTTAGATACCTTTGACGCGTCCTACCCTCGTAAATCTTGTACTGAAAATATTTTTTAACAAACCCTGATTTAAAAAAAAATCATTAATTGTATATAATGTCATCCGTCGCTAATAATTTTCCATCGCTCATCTTCAAATTTCCAATAATCTAATTTCATTTTGATTTTTTAAATTTACTTATAAATATTAAAGTTTCAAATTACGTTAAACTGTAAATGAAACAATGATTAGAACAAAAAATAAGAAGAGACTGTATTGAATATCGAATTTTATTCTAATTATGCAAAAAGCAACCACAGACAGAAAAAATGCACAGGCACTATTAATACAATTAGCAATCACTGACCAACCACTTTAGGGGTAGGAAAAGGTACGACGCTATAATCAATAATGATAATAATACTAATACTTCCTAACTATATATGTAAATTAAGAAGAAATATATATTATCATAAGTTACTAAATATATCAAATACCGAATACTCTTCAATACTGTATATATGACTTAGTAGCGTCCACGACAATGTTATTGAAAATATGTCGCCAATATTACCGACGTCAAGATTAACTTGATTTGAAAGAAACTACGTAGGTTTTTCTATACAATTTATTTCTGTCTGCTGAGCTAGTTTATTTTTGCAAATAATATTGCATTCTCATGCAAATCTTATATGAAAATTGGTCTCAGGGCCACGTGACTATGATGATGAAAAACTTACTCAGATGTTGATAAAAATTCATAATAATATAGCTTACTATCAGAATAACATAGAATTTATCATTTAACTGGGAATTCCGTGCAGTTCCCTCGGGATCAACTCGTATCAGTTGTATTGTGCATATCACGTGACACCGACTTTAAGTGTCGCTGACACTTGGTTACCGAATCTTTTGTTTAACACACTTTATTAATTTTCCTCTAAACAGATTTCCTATATGTACATATATACGGACGAAGTTGCAGACAAAAACTAGTTTACTATAATTTAGGATTTGTTAAATTTAATTTAGAGACTCAACCGTTTTGTAGAATCTTTCGGTCTGTTCAGGGTGATTTCTAAGTTTTTCTTCTGCAAAAACGAAAAACTTTTTTATTGTTCATAAATGGATAGAATACAGGTTAATTATATTTCTACGTATTTTAGATAATTTCCCGAATGGTTTAGACACAATGTGTGGTAGTGAACCTTTTTTTATATCCAATCTATCCAATAGATTATAAAAGAGGGAATTTTACGTAAATTTTATCCGTGATAACCTTTGAGAACAATAGTAGAGATGGTTTCTGATATTAAATTTTAATTAACCTCCGATGTAATATTATTACTCAGGACGTAATTAAGAGATTTTATATCTCTTTCAGAATTGGAGCTTTTCCAGCTGTGAGCAGCTTTGACGTAATCCCGGTACCTCCCGAAGTTTTAAAGTTTATCAAGTTTTTGGAAAGCCATCCTAATGTCACCCGTATCGATGTCAGGTAGCTGGTGGTTAATTGACATTGGGAAAGGGAGACCAACTAAAACTTTACTAAAGCTACTGTAGAGTACCAAAAACCACAACATCGGGCTACCTATCATGAACGATCTCTCCAGCTGAAAGGCCCCCTAGCCGAACCGTAAGCAAAATTAATTGTGAATTACATGGACTGGCAGATAAATTATTCAAGTGTAGGTTTTTACAATCATATAACCTGACGAAGACTTCGTGCAAAGTATGTCACACGCCTAAAACTACGGTAATTTAAATGACTGGTACGGGTCATATGATAAAAATAATTTCTGCCAAAGAGCACTCCACGAAATTCGCAACTCTATGTAAAGACTCTGGCAGAGATGATGACGTGACGTGACATAGTTGGTGAAACACCATCTGCTCATTAGCCTCCCAACAAAATGATTAAGATATTTATTAGGGGAGACTGAAGATAAGCGAAAATACGTCAATGCCCAAGAGGGCTCGAAAGTCCCAATTGTTACCTGTCAGAACTCAGAACAGTACAAGGCGCAACCGTCATTTCTCAACCAGAAATATTCACAGAATAGTCCAAAAGTACTACGAGTTTTATACTACTTTCAAACACCTCAATTTAGGTAATAAAGCTTGAGCCTTCCCCGTACCAATTTGACACATTACATAAACGTACATACTATCAAATAAACCATACTATATATACATAGCACATAAGTACAATAAAATAAAATATTTTACATTAACGTATTACGATAAAAATCACAACATTTTTTTAAATATACAACTAGATTTGAAATTTGAATATCCCGTACCGAAAGATTTGCAATACTAAGTAATGTTACCAAAAGGTATAATCAAAATGCTATCTGAAAGAAATCGTTCCTTTAGATGCATAAAACTTGATCGTATAGAAGATAGTAAAAAAGGGATAATATGTGCAAATTGCGGATTTGTATATTGTAAAACCATTTTATACATACATTATGTAATCTCTTTAACGTTGGAAGTTATCCCAGCAGGTGAAAAACCCAAATAAGACAAAGGTCTTCCACCTTACTCCTGCGACTCCTCACAATCCAAGACAATATTAAGCCAACAAAGAAAACATGATTTTATCAAACTACTCACGGCTAATAAATAAGCTGGAAATTATCAATGCTGATTTTGCATTGCTAAGAAAATATAAACTCAGATCGAGATAAATTTAGTCAAATTTATGTATCACCACAATGTTTACTCGAATTATGCAAACCACCACACTGAAATTAACAGGACAAGTATCCTAAACTTACAGCACAATCATATTCATGGTATATTGTGTATGAAGTAATAAAAAGTAAATAAAGGAGGATATAAAAGATGGTTGTAAATGGCTTTCCAAGGAGAAGACGTTAAAAAGTTTTCATATTTTGACTCACATATTTTTCATTATCAAATAAGACTTCATGTAAGCATGATATAAGTATCACTTCACGGTTTGAAGAATTTCTAAGTCTTTAGCCTCAGCTTTTCTTAATTCAAACACGGCCGTGACACGGTTGTTTAAAATAATGAGGTAGTATAATTTTAACTATAACATGTAAATTTGTATTGAATGAGAACAAAATGCTTTGATTAGATAAGGGGATTTCATTGAAAATCCGATAAGCTCCAATACTTCAGATAGAAATGAGTAAGTAGCAATAGAGATAGTGAGAAAAATAAAGGATTTTTTGTTTACGGTCTAGAAACATAAAAGCTCAACACCAGATAACAAAAATCCCTGGAAAATGTGAGATTTACGGACGGTATTGTCTTGTAACAGTCCTATCTCAGAACATCACGGGGTGTTAAATTTCAGCGCTATTATGTGTTTGTTAATATCCACGTTCATAATAATTTATTATGCATCTAAATTACATTTTATTAGTAACTATCTTTTATAAAGTATCCGATTAGCCTTACTAATATTAATGTTAATATAGCTCCTTCTTTATGCTACCGCGACATACCAACCTCAATTCGGAGAACTACACTTTTTGAAGACTTAAAAAAAATCAATTTACGCGAATCAAGTCACGTTTTATATCTTTATATTTTAATTGGAAAATGGGAATGATAATAGAAACTCGATGGATAGCTATTATTGTTATAAATTTCTGTTTTAATCTGCGTGTTAATGTCGGACGAGAAAATAAATAAATTATTATAAATAATAGCCGAACACTAAAAACTGCATCCAATATATATTACCAAAAAAAAAAAAAAACAATAGGTTGTTTTGCAAACACATTTTCATCTTTTATATATAAAATATTTATAATCATTTTACTAATGTGCACTAATGTCTCAACAGCGTCTTATATTTCTTTTTTAACGAAATAACAATGGAGATATTTATAAATTATTTCTCTTCATACTAACCTCAAGATCACCCATTGTTGATAATATTAGAAAATTTTAATATATATCTCCTTAAATAACACAACATGTCTAGACAATATGATTGGTATTCCTTACATTACAAGGGTTGATTACCCTTACTTCTTAATTACATTCTATTAAAATTAACAAAATTTATCTTAGTATGCAAGTGGCCCTTTTAAATTTACGGACGTTTTACTCCACTGTGGATCTCATTGAGAGGGGTAGCTATTGTGGTCAGTCATTAAGATATGCTGTAAAAGGAAAAATAAAAAAAAATATTTTACATAAAAATTATAATATTAAAATAAATTATTTACTCAAAAAAATGTAACTTCTCAAAATTGTGAAGTTCATAAATGATTTATTTTAGCCATTATCTCTTATACCATGAACCAGTTTAAATAAGGTATTAAATTTAAAACTAAATAATAAAAGGACACGAACCCCGTTTTTTCAGGAAGGTGTTAAATTTTAACTGAAGAGTTATGAAGTTTTAATTATTATTATCGCATTAAAAACTCAATTAACTCTTGTTATACACGTTACTTAAGATCGTTAGGATAACAAGGGCATTATTATCTTATTTTTTCTTCGTTAATGAGCAAATAGACCACGACTGCGGTGCAAGCTATTGCTTCAATTATTTTTTAACGATCACAAGATATCCGTGAAAAGTGAATCTTAACAGAATACTGAGGAAAATCAAAGTAACTTTACAAATTTTCTTACCGTTAAACAAATGCTCATAACAGAGGTACTTTTATGCTTTAATATGTAGGTAGGAATAAAGGAAAACTCCTTTCTACTTTTTACTATGTAGATATAAAAAACAACTCTTTTATTCGAACCGTATCTAAAATTAAACTAAAATTTTAAATTTATTACTCCGATAAAAGAGTATTTATGGTAAAAGCTCCGACCGTTTCACATTTGCTAAACTTTTCTTATTTATATCTGTTAAAAACAATTTAATTACTAATATAAATGAAGTTACTAGATGAGTTTTTATTACAAAAATGTTAAAATTTGCTGATGTAGTGAACAAACCAACAACTGTAATTAATTTATGAGATGTATAAAAAGTACAGCGAAGTAAACGGATAAAAAATATATAGACATTAATTTAACATGAATATAAAGTACATAATTATTGATAAAATTACGACCAAAAAAAATACATTGATGCAAAATAATATAAGTATATATAAGTATTATTTTTCAATAAATTTTGCAAATAAACCTCTTCTACGAAGAATTACACATAAACATCTTCACTTATGTAATCTGTGTCCTGTATTTTTCTTTATATTATCTGTAAATCCAAATTGAATTTTTTATGCTTTAGTAAAATAGATAATATTTTTTTATTTATACTTGATTCCTTTGTTATTTAAACATAGTTAACGTTTACTCCGATTATTTCACTTCTGTATATGGTAGCAGTACTGAGTATATCAAAGTTTTGCAAATTTCATACTTTATTTGAAGGATGATTTAGTTAATACAAATAAGATTAGTGACACTTGACAGACCTTTTCTAAACAAGTTTAATATAAGTGACATTCAATGTTAGAAAATCGGTTTAACTAACTGCCTCCAAGTATTTGATTAAATCGGTCACAGGTGCTTCTAATCCCACGATAGGGTAAAACTTCGAATGGTACAAAGTTTTCAGATCTCACCGGAATTTCAATTACATTTATTTTGAAATGTACAGCTTTCAAAACTTAGTAAATACATTAATTATTATTTACTGAACATTTTGTACAGTAACCAAATAGTTTGATTATAAGACAACACTAATTCTATTCCAGATTTTGCTCTAATTGTATTTTGCAGGCCAAAATTAAAGACAAAACAAGTCTTACCTCAGAAAAATCGCAGTGTCATTCAAAAGTTGTATAGATAATTTATTAATTAGAAGGCTTATATAGGATTATATAGGAAAATCAAGGAATATCAAGCAATTTTCCAAAACAAGTCATATTTCAGTACCAGCAAGAGATTGACGGAGATAAACTTGAATGTGAAACACTTTTGTCAAACGTCACCGTAAAATAATACCTCTTAACTAGGATTGAGGCTCCCTGATCTCTTTATCTTAGGTAGCAATTTTCTTAGCCGAAGAACGATATAATATTTCTTAGGCCATTGCTTAGTATGAAAACTTAAAATATATTCAGAGAAAACATGGTACAATATTTCATTGGTTTTTTTTTTATATGGGTAAAAACATTTTTTTACTTTTTTAAATTTGTAATTTTTGCCTGTGACGTGACCGATATATATAATTTTTAAATGATAATATAATGAGTTTGAAAATAAATTACATTTATGACACTAGCATAATCTAAGAAACATATTAATTATTTTCTATATGCCTTATTAAGTTTTTTTTGACCAATTTACAGCGGACTCACAATGAATTAGTACATCGCCCTCCTTTTGTTTTGAAATCAATGCAAGTTTTTATCGAGTCATTAAAATCAAAAATCTTTAATTTAAACGAAAATGATTTTCAATTAATTGCAGAATTAACAAGACATTTTCGAGGCGTAACTAATCTTAAGACCTGACTAACGTTTCGCTCGTGCTTATTTCGGGACGCTTTGATTTATTTAACTATAATGGCAGTGAGCTTAAATCGCCGACTTCCGAATGTTAAGCGGTAAGACGTATAAGGTGTTACCAATTGTATTAATCTTCGAAGCAATTTCAAAAACCATTATCATCCGTCACGTTTAAACCGACAGGTAACAAAGGAATGCGTGCAAACGTTCATTAATACCTTTAAATAAATAAATAAAATATTATATACAACGCAAAGACACTACAAAAAATTGATCATACAATATGTTCAGTATACAATAGTGAATATAGTATTATTATCGTTGCTATTCTTTGAATGAACACATCCAAATTGCATCAATCCATATGAATATCGTAGAAATTTTCTCCAATATTTTTATTCCATTCAGTAAAGTAAACATACTGAACGTATTTACCGCAATGACGCCGCCGTAAAAGACCGCGGGCGAAGCTCATTTTGAACAGGTATGAACATTTCATTTTACTGAAATTCATTGTTTGTTGTGTCATAAAACACCTTATAATGGTTAAGCCGTTTGTAAAGACAAAGACACTTATGTTACAGACGAAACATAAAATAAAAATTAAGGTTTTTATTTAAATTTTTCAGTTACAATTAAAGAAATCTTCTTTCGTTCGATAAACAAAAGTCTTTCAGACGCTTCTAACAATAAAATCAACAAATTGGAAAGGAAAATTGCTTTGAATTCAGAAGTTTTTCCAATAAACTTAATGCGAACACTTATGTTACGTAAGTGGTGTCTTAGGAACTTATGTGGGAGTGATAAAAATTTCTCATTCAAGCGAGGTTTAAAGAGACTTACTTATCACTTACTCTTTAACTCACTCACTTTGTATCTTTTATTACATGACTATTAAACTCTTAGTATGAATAAAAAAATAAAAACCAAATTAAATTTCTTAATTATACGTAATGATGAATTTTACAAGTACATTTCTGTGTTATGTATACGAAGTAATTAATAATTTGAAGCAGTTTATAACATTAAATTATAACACTAACCTTTGGTATTCACCATCAAATATACGTTTTTATATAAAGAAAACCCTTCGGTCCTAATTTCGTAACAATACAAATGTCATCTTTGATCCAAGCCATAAACGATCAGAGCTAGGATATAACATCAACGAGAGTAATTGCGTCCAACCCTTGGATGTAGGGCCGCTTTGACCTACGATAGAAAGATATTGCTTCCGACCGCTCACTTACATACTTATACTGGGTCCTACCAGCTCCAGACAATTCTATTATTTTTTCTATTACTTCGATTTTCAATAAAAAACCGATCCATTCTGAAATTTCTATTGTATACCAAATATCATGTAGCAAGTCATGCGGTTAAATTAAGCTCTTTTTTAATTACGTAATACATATATCACTCGCTTCATCGTGTTTAGACAGATAAAGGTTCTTCATTCTAACATTTTGCTAACGAATATTAATTGTCTATAATATATTGAAAATAAAAAAAAAATCACATAACTTATCCCCTATATCTCTTAAAGATCAGACTATAAATTTGCAGTAGTGAATAATGTTAACAGTCTTATCCTTGCGTGAAGGTATTTGCTTATAAAATACATAAATTACCTTTTCATCGGACCGCCTTTATCAGTTCAATATAATTTAGTACAAAGAGGTTCAAGTCCTTTAATAAAATAGTCGTTATTTTTTTTCCTAGTAAGCTGTAGATAATCATACTTTTAAGGTAATTACAATACAGTCTTTTAATTGAAAACCTGAACATCTGGTATTAGATTAGTTTTCACGGTGAGGAATAACTGCTATCTGCCATTTGAATAATACGTTATAAAAGGCAGCTGATGGATCTTTTAGATATCATTTTCATACGAAATATATATATTCATATCCATACCTATAGGGACGAAAATTATGCTGTGGTAAAATTTTACATCAAGATCTTATCAAGAAACAAATTGGAGGCTGATTTCTTCATTCAGTTTATAAAATTTACCTCTATTGCATAGGAATTTTTTTTTCGGCATAGCGAGATACTATTCACGAAGCATTATTAACACCAAATATTGAAAAACAAATTACATACTTTTTAATAGTTCTCAATGAGTAGAAGTCTTTAGATAGAAATGTATGATGTCTAATGTCGTTTGTTTTAAAAAGTTACGCGTGTATAATACAGTGAATAAAAAGTCCTGACTGAATTTCTTTTAAAGCAAAACTGGAAATGTCCACCACTGAAATGAATTTTTAACTTGACTGAGTTTTCATAAATTCAATGGAAATCTTTAAGTCAGAGTTCAGTGCATAACAGAAGTGGAAGGCAAACGCTGTAATGAAAAATCAAATCTACTATAACATAAGGTTACTCGGAGCACGGCGTTTGTGAATTTCATATATATTTTATATTCTTTATTTAAATTACTAAATCATTTTTTTAATATTTTAATAAACGAGATAAACTCATAAAAAATTAGTAGAACGGTCATTATGTAATTATATATTATTAAATACATATTTTAAACACGATGTAGTCTCGTAACTATTATTAATTTTTTTTTTCATGAATTCTTTCATGAAAATAAATATAAAGTAAAACACGCGCTATAAATGAAGTACTCAAATATTTAAATGTTACTAAGAATAAATACATTAATCTCTCACAAAACTCGAGAAAATGATTTTCCGAATTTAAGTTGTCAAGAGGTATAAACATAACAAGGCAGTGTTTTGTGGGAATATCTCTATTTGTTAAGAATTGGACCTATAGAGTACAGACGATAGACTTGCCACGCATGTCAGGTAAGCGAAAGAGTGTGGAGAGCCTAAACTAAATGAAATAACGATAAAAGTTATTTTGCCTTCGAGTCCCTGATTTCCTTTAAAAACACGATTCTGTGATATGTAAACTAAATTCTTTTTATTTCTGTACCTGGAAAGGACCTTTAATATTAAAAAGGACATTCCTGCTTACTGGCAGGTGATGTAACTGTGTTATTTCCCTGATTTTCAGCCCTCGTACGTGTCCTGACTGTCTTATACTAATGTTGTCTACGCAGGTCCTATTACTATGTATAGCAGGATTCAGGTAAATAGACGTATTCAGAATTTTTAACCCTGACAGCAACAGCTTATTACTTAAATTAACATTTATTTCTGTCTTTCAGAAATTACTTCAAATTATCCATATTAATTTATTTACTGACGAGAATAATGTTCCTTTTATAAAAGGATATTTTTTATAAATTTGTGGTCTATAACTTTATATGACCTTTAGGAAGGCTCCGTAGCTTAACTTAACGTAACTTTAAGCCTTAACAGGTCAGCTAGTTTCGGTCCTATCATAAATTAATTGCGGCCTGATTATGATTACTCATCAAAGATCTCAAAATACTTATCAGTGACTAAACTAACGACAATTATGTAATCCAGTCAAACTAGTGGCTGACACAGTTATGAAGCGTTAAATTCATCGAATCGAGTAACTATTGCTTGGTCGGTATAAGTAACCAACCATGTTTATTGCGGGGTCGCAAGTTCAAGGCCTGTGGGTCAAGAATATATGCCAATTACTCGTGCAACATTGCTTAATCGTTACATAAAACTGCAATGTAATAATGTCAGTGAAATCTCTATATATTTGTAGAAATATTTAATTGAAAATGTGCTTGGCTAATTCTTATTTGTTTAAACACAGTTATTATATATTTTTTTTTTGATTACATAGTTGCTTACCATAAAAAGTATTTTCGGTTTAGTGTTCGTAATTATTTAAATAATTAAATAATTACGAACTGTTCGTCCGATTTTGATCTTAGATATTCAATGTCGTAAGCTATTTTACAAAGTAATATGCATTTTTATGTTAAAAAAAATCATTTTAGTATGCGATTTCGAAAAATACTCGACTCTATATAGACGTCAATATGTGATATGATTGTTACATGTAATTAAAAAAAAAAAAAAAATATTATAAAAAAATATCACATTAACTTTAAGAATAAAACGTTAATAACTGATGTATTTTGTATATTTTTTTATGTATTTTTTTTTGTTGTTTTTTTTAATGAATTTAAAGTAAAGACTTTGAAGGATTAGACGAGGTGCTATTATTACATATATATTTATAATAGGAATAAAATTTTAACAAACTGTTGGTTTAAAATTAAATACGCCTAATAATAAACGTTAAATCAAATTAATGATTCCCATGCGGGTCGGAAATAAAAAACAAATATAAACCTGTTTAAATTTTTTTTAAAATCTCTTAATTTTGTAAACCTTTGACCTTTGACCTTTGACTTAATCAACAACACAAAATTAGCTTGTTTGAATAACTCTTAAAACTGTTCATCTTATATTGATATTATTATACAAAATGCTCATTATACTTAGTTTATACTACACTAATTAAAAACTAATCTTGTGCTGGGACGATTCTTAATTAAGGTGTGACGTAAGGGGAACTATAATTTACCTTTTCGAGTCACTGAACCTCACTTCCTTGTGATTAAATATCAGACGTCACTTTGAATTAACAAGTACATAAAAAAAATTTCAATAATACTTTAATTTTAAATAATGTCAAATAATAAACTGTCATTAGGTTATATAAGTGAGATTCACTACAATTTATGTGATTTTTGTATATAGGACGTAATTTTGTTAATGATTTTTTTTTAATTCTCTGGCGAAAGTAACTTAATCTAACCGGTATCTTCCCAGCAAACTGCCAATCCGTGGTATGTGCAATGATTTTTTATTAAACATTTGGATAACATATATTAATGAAGATATATATATTGATTTATGAAAAATTATGTACTAACAGAAAAGTTTAAAGCGATACATTTTCACTTTAATTTACATTCTTCATCATCATAAGAAGTAACCTGATTTTTATGTGTTAACTATAACATATTTTAAATAATATTATATTCAAATAAAACTAAGCTTTAGGACACTACGCTCTTATTATTTCGTAACTATATAATCCCGACGTTCAGTAGTTACAAAATTACAAAGAACAATCATATCCGGAAAGCTTAGTTTCATTTAAATGAGTACACGCGAAAGTTTTAGATGTCATTAATATAATATGCGTTCAGTAAAATGACACAATGATAGGTTACATTACGGCGATTCAAAATTATAGAGAGCTAATAAGTTTTTCATTTCAAGTAAATAGTATATCGTATCTCTGATCGCAATATTATTCTTATATCTATTACCAAACAATATTATATTTATTTAACTTTTTAAACATGATCGTTCATTCTTATTACGAAAACGAAATAAAACTTAGCCAAGACGAGCTATAAGGAGGTTTAAAACGTCCCCTTAAATCCCAACAAGAAGCAGTCATAAAAATATTTATTTATTTAATTCCTTAATTCTGAATAACTCAGAAATTTTGTATATATGTTCTTAAAAACGAAAACGGATGCGAGAATTTTATTCCTAACATTTATTTAAGTTCTTGTAGCAAATATCTTTATAGATTTATTTGTGTTAATGTTGTTGTTATATAGGATATTTGTGCGTCGGCCTCCAGACCAGACATATTTATGTATTCGCGAATCTTAAAGCGCGTTGTGATGATAGAGCTTACGGTTCCTTGGGAAACCAACATCCCCAAAGAACATACCATCAAGGTCAACAAATATTACGAGCTCACAAAGGTTCGTCGTGGATTTATATGCGGTAGAAGTGGGAGCGAGAGGTATAACGGCTAAATCTCTCTACAACCTACTAAAAGACTTGGGCCTGTCCAGAATTCACATCAATTCGTTCTTCAATCCATCCATTGAATGCTAAGAGGTTTCGTCTGTCTTTGCAGATATATTTGTGTTAATCTGATATAAAGGTTTCTAGGTAGGTTCTTTATTCTTATATAAAGAGTTTTCGAAGTTAAATCTCTTATTTCTTTTTAAATTAATGAAAACAGAAGAACCAATCATACTTAGAAAAAATATTAAACGAGTTTTTTACCGCCGTAGCTTATAAATAACGATTAAAGCAAATTTGGCTTACTACTAGTGTGCATGCTTAATCTGTCTTATCGTGGAATCGTTTGACACTAGTGGTTAGCCAGAAGAATGGGGATACTTATTTTTAGAACAAGGGTTCTTATGATGAGAAGCTATTGGATCTTGAAGGCTGTTAGAGAGTTAGAGCATCGTTCTAGCTTAGCTATTAATGGCAAAAACTTTGATTCGTAAGCAAAAAATAGTTTTCTAAAATTCGTATTACGTGGTTTTTAAAATTTCAATAAATGAAAATGGACACAATAAAGGAATACTTATATATAGTGAAGGAAAATCATCTGAAGGCTGTCTATTTATTTATTAAAATTAATATTTTGGCTTACACAAACACACGACACACACAGACGCACCTCTCACACACGCCACATGCCACACGCCACCTACCACACCACACGTACATGTACACGCACACGCACACGAGCGCTTGCTCGCACCCATATATGTACTATACCCTTCAAACTGAGTACACAATTAAACTAATAACGGCTTAACAAATCAGAATTGTAAAAAGCTCAACCACTTGAGTCTTATAATATTTTTATGGCAATGACATTCACTAGTAGAGCTCTCCTGTTATATCTGCGTCAACGTTTTATCAAACTAATTAAGTGATAAAGACAGGTGAGAATGATAAATCAGACAATCCAATTAAGAGATAAACTATCATTCGGGACAATTCAAGTGGAACAAGCTTTAATTATTTTGCAAGAGCCACGTTACTTTTATAGTCAATTGAAGCGAACTTAAACGATTTTCCAAAATTTAACGGCTACTTCCTACTTTACCCGTTCACTAACGAAATTGGTTGATTGTTTGAAAACAAGTGATTATTCTTTTGTTACGATATATTTTGAAGGACAAAATAATATTACTATAGCAGAATGGTAAGCATTAGCTAGCAACGTACTTCATTAGTTCTGTAATATATTGCAATAATTAGAAAGAAATACGTACATATTTTTACACATTAACCTTTTTTTTTTAAACAATATACAGTTTACAACCTTTACACATTTCACTTTACTTTATTTTTAGCTAAAAATTGTCAAAAGATAAACTTTTCTACATTTTAGTCGCAATTTTTTTTATGAACTTAGAGTAATTCAGCAAAATATAACGAATTTTATATTTCTCGAATCTTTCCTTTGAATTCACAAAACAATTATTTCAAGATTGTTACATCCGACGCGCTCGTCTTCGGAAATCAAAATCAATTTACGTCCGACTGCTGAGGAAGCAGAAAAATGTTTTTTTTTTTTTACAAACGAAACAAATGAATCTTACCTTCGTCAGCCAAGACAAAGATTAATTTACTAGCATTAATATCAAATCGTTACATTATAAATACTTTATAGACCAATTAAAGCTAACAGAATTTATATTCAAAATATTACTTTATTTACCATATCAGAACAACTTTTTTATATTCACCAAATGTATTGTTGTGTCTACGTTCTCAATTAGGTCTTTTTAATAATGAAATCAATTTCAACATGCCAAGCTTGTTTTATTCTTACTTGCTGAATCAAGAGTGGGCTGCCTTCAGCAACCGCACACTGTCTTTGTTGTGGAATACTTAAAAATGTAATAGCATTTTTCCTTATTCAGTTTATATTTCTTTTTATACTCGTTCATAAGTATTTACAAAATTTTATTTCCTAGCATTTTTATCTTCAGCTAAATGAATACAACTCGAAACAGTTACATAGACGAAAACTTCTCAGCATTCACCGTGCGGGTGCTGGTTCCATGGCGTTACAGGGAGAGGAGCTCCAAAACTGCCAGGCACTTGCGACCCCGGTGTAGGTTTCAGAGGCCCCTATTTAACGCTCACCTCCGCCGTCCAAGCTCCTCTCCCTATCTAACCAAAAATGAAACGACCCTTCTAGGGTTGCCTTACGACGAACTTACGACTTACTTACTTACTTACCAAACTTACGACGAACCTATTCTTAGTGAGTACGTTTGTGAACCCGTATATATTTGTCGAAATAGATGGCATGATCTTAGGGCATGTTGACTCCCCAAGGAACCGTAAGCCTTATTAATACAACGAGATTTATAATTTTAAAATACAGAAATATATCTGGCCTGGACGCCCAAGCACAATTATCCTCTGGGATTTTATATTGTTTCTCATACGTATTCATTATTATAGTCCATTCCGAAGCCGCTTTAAGGATAGATTACGGCATCTATTGCTAAGCACCATCAAATGCTTAGCAGGTACAACTGCCTTCCCGCAGATATGCTAGGTTTTTTCGGTACCTTTACCCCATCATAATAAATTACTCTGATCTGAAAGAGTTATCTAGAACGCATTCATATAAAATTTTACCAGTGCTGCCAACAAATCATGAATTAAGGTGCGCCATTTTTGTGCTATATGTAACCACTCTTTTTTGTGCTATATGCATTTCTAAACTCATTACGTGGATCTTATATTTAGTATACTCGTCTTGCCGAATAAAAGACTTTAATATATCCGTATCTTTGGCCTTCTTACTTCATCCTAATCCTACTCTGTCACTTTGTGCTCTTATCATATAATTGGAGATAAACAACAGCCATGAAATAATCTTACATTGTAACTCAGAGATCTTGAAAGACCTTCTTCAGTTATTATAGAAAACTTTAATTTTTGTTTATATTATGACGCGATCATACTACCAACTTGTATTGGAAAGTTATACCATATTTGTGCCAATAGCATTAATTCATGTTGTATCGACCTGAACGCGTTTTCTAAGTCTACCTAACACTCGTAATTTGACTCTCGCTTTTTCTAGCTTCTCGTAAGCTCTCCGACAACAAAATGTGGAGTTTTAGGCATCCAGATATCCCGGGTAAAAATCCTTTCTGATGATGTGACCTTAAATACCTGTTAATAAGCATGAATCGCATCAATCTCGTTCTTCGATCCGAGAAAATGACTTTAGTTATGGTATTTGTTCTAGTATCTTTCGTATCAGTAGCCCGATCTTTATTGGGACTGAGGGCCAAAATTTCTTTCCAAAAGAACTTCGGGATTTGCTTCTTGGATTATGAGATGTTAACGAACCAATGAACATTTTTTAAACACTATATATGGGATACCATCAGGTCCTGGTGCAGATTCAGACGATTTTCTCTTTATCTGACTATTTATTTCCTCTAGCGTTGGAGAAATACCCTGGAAATCGTTTCGAGGAATTCCAGGTTTTTGTCCAAACACCAATATAGTCTGACACTTTATATAATTACAAAATAACGTAAAATTATAAATAAACAAACTTTTAATTATATTCCGAGTATAAAGTGATATCGTAAAAGACATCAAAATCTATTTCCAATAACAAGCAATGTCAGCGTTAAAAAGCAACTTCAATTAAGGGAGATAAATCTTATAACCAGAAAGTTCCTCATCGAATCAAATGCCTGCTTCCATTTATAACTCCGATTGTTTTATTCTGAAGTGGAGATAAGTTCTTCCTCGTTCATCATTGGCGATTTATTCCTGCATTTAAAAACGCATCTATCTCGAGAGATCCATAGCTAAATGGCAGTTAAAACACAAAAGATGTCATCTAGGTGGAGTCAAAATCAAACTAATATACCTTTAACGTTGACTTGACTTGAAAGATGCAAACCACTTAAACTCTTAAATTTTTCATAATAATCTCAAAACATTCACTTATTTCGAACATTGTAAGTGAAAATGAAAACAAAACAACCCTTATCTAATTACAAAGCAAAAGATAATAGGAGTTTCACACTCTTCTCTTCGCTCTTTGAACGAACTTGTACATAATTTTTTAACGTAATGAGGGTTAAATTAACCGAAATAATGATCTGTCCTGATAACCAGGGCATAAAAATCTGTGTAATTGGATCTAAAAATTTAAAGTACATTTTGGATGACTGTTTACCACGGTTATATCATCGTAAATTAAAATGTCTCTGAGCTCTTTTCTCTAATTATAGTGCGAAATTAATAGTACTGAGTTATTAAAAAAATAATACTAATGAATTCATAAAGGAATTAAGAGAAATCGCTATAATTTATCAAACGAGGCATTCACTCTCAATTCCAGCAAGACGCGGTTGTTAAACTAATTGTTTAATTAAAACGAATCACCTGATATTAAAAAACGAATGGCCTAGTTAAATAAAAAGTATAAGTCCAACATACAAATAACTAAGATAAAGCTTGTGGACAAAATATGAAAATGAAACAACATTAAACCAAAAAAATTATAAATAAAATACTATTTACCATTGTGACACCACATACACAATTAAAAAACAATTTAAAAGTGTAATAAATGGAAATTTAATGAAAAATTGTGATTACTTTTACGTCTCAGTAACATAAAACATTTAAATATTCGTAACACATTTATACTTTAAAGTAGTAGGTACATGTATAAATCGATACTTATCATTAAAAAAATCTTATTTTATCGGTAACGAACCTCCACAACTTATCCACCATAAATCATGGTGAATTTAACATGAAGAAGTAATAACTGATTGTGAACCCTCCGTGCAAATCCGAGCATCTTAACATTAAGAATTGTCTTTAATAAAATCAAGCAGTACAGGCAATAACGTTGGAGTAATAATTCACAAATAATAGACTTGAATTAGGACTTTAAGCAGTTAAAACGTTAAAACTGCCATTATCATGTTATGCCAGCACTAAAAATGATAACTAACTAACTAAGAAAACGACACTCATCTCGTCTGCCCATGATCACGGTTGCTGTAAAGTAACCGAAACGTCGGGAACAGACGATGTTGATATAAAATAAAATAATCAAAAAACGCGTAGTATTCAAAACATTTAGTTTAATATAAATTCGTTGACGCGAAAATCTATGGTATTATTGCTAAAACCTTTGCCTTGTTATTCAGTATAAAATTAAAAAAAAAAAGAACTAAACGCGAGCTCTTCATCAATGACTTTGGAGACATTAAGCATTTATTCGGATTGTTATCAATATTGATAGAAGTATTCTGACTCACTTAATCCAAATGACTCAAGTGAGTTCAGTTTCGATATTTTATATAATATGTTGTCACTAACTTCTACATAATGTGTAAAAACGATTTTTTTAGTATATTAATATAAAATTGATTTTCTAAATGTGTAATTGTTTTTAAGTTCTGAGTTAATAGACAAAAATTACTGTAATATTTTGATCTAATCAAGTACCTACAGTTATTAATGTAGCTGGATCTCAAATCGGGTTCAGTTTGATGACGTCACTTATTATATTACGCAACAGAATTAATTATTCAATATCAAGAAACTAAATCATACTTGTTTTAGCTTAAAAAACAATTAGGAAAAATGTATCAGGTAATCAAAGTACATCTTCAGCGGTAAGCTAACTGAACTTAATAACTAAAGATCTCTAGAGATAAGCCGTAATAGGTAAATAGTCTGTATAATTTCATCATCATCATCATCATCATCAGCCTATAGGAGCTCACTGCTGAGCAAAGGCCTCTTCTCACATGGAGAAGGTTAGAGCACTGTATAATTTGTGCGTGATAAATTAAATATAGCAATTATATTTTCGAAAAAAAATATGATTCAAATTATGATAACAAAACCGGGTTCCTTTAAGTATTATTGTTTATAATGTTAAAAGGCTTTCACGTTGTTTGAGCAACGAACATCGAGATTTGTACATAAATTTAACCTTTATTAGCACTTAAACTTTTATTATTTGACGAATCACTGAAAGAAAACTGTAAAAGTAATAGAAAAAGTCACAATATTTTACTATATAGGTCTGTGTAAGAACGTAATGAACACCCTCGTCAACAATTTCAAACGGTAGACTAAGCCAGTTACGTAATAACATTGATTCAAGCCAAACAATCAAATCCACGTGAATCTATCATAACAATCAATTCTTAGTTTAGAAGAGACTGATAACCCTGTGTAGTACTAGGTCAATAGTGCTAGTACTTACGCTGAAATAGTGATTGATTTTGCAAGTCTAATTGCATACTAGTTAAAATATTTTAACAGAATAAGAAAAAGGATATTTCAGATGACGTATGTGTTAATTCATAAGAATAATTAATCTCACAATTAGACATAGTTAATTATTTTTTCGCTTCGTGATATTATGCGAATATATATTAATACTAATCATTTAAAAACATAGCAATTTAATGTTTTGTACATAATAAGATTTATTATTATATAGTATTGTTATGACTATTGAGTAAGTAAAAGCGAAATATGACGTAAAATTTTTACGAGTACACATACTGGGATACTTTACATTTATCAAACCTTTCGATTACATCACAACAACAGTGATCATAGGCAAGATGAAGTCTGACATCCGAAAATGTTAGTTTCATTAAAAAAATGCTTTTAAGCAATAAACAGTAATATTAGTGACGAGATTTGTCGTTGTTTGCTATAAATAATTTAATATTTGATTAGATATTATAATATCAGAACCAGTATATTCTAACTCGAACCTTTGTTACGATAATACAAGAGTTGTTTACATTATGTTTACTTTAGTGTGACACCTTCTTAATTATGACTTGTTGCACAACTCACTGATATGTACATATAGCAAGCCGCTTCCAAAACCTTAATCCTTGTCACAAAATAAAACCAAATGAATGACTTTCAGACACATTACTTATAAATGAACATTTAATGTCTATTTAAAACTAAAATGTTTATTATATATAGAAGTTATATCTGTAACAACATTCAAAACACGTCACACATGAAGAGTAATTGTTTATATATTAATATTTGTCTTCTCCTAAACAAAATATTTTAAGAATACACTACATTATAATTACATTGTATACGTAGTAAATAGTTACCGTGGCTTTGCTAATATTTATTTATTTACGTGTTAATAATAGCTATAACTACGCAAAGTGCCATGAAAAGTTGCAGTTAGGGAGATTATTGCAAACAAACGTCCATACATTCATGAATTATTACATTGTAACAGATTTACTATGCACATCTTGTCGATAAATTCACTACACTTGAACGAGCACTTGAATTTTAATGCGATGCATACATAGACGGTGTAGTTTTATAGTTTTTAACGATGTTTTAAAATTATCCCTTTTCAGAAAATCAAAACATACGTTATCCACAAAGTTTAGAGTTTAACAATCAAAAAGAAATAAGCCGGCAAGGTCCTGTCAATGCAAGCCTTTCAGTTGTTTAATTCCTCGAAATTAAGATGTTTCAAAGCTATGTTCAATGTAACAAAATATCTCTACACCTTTTTGTTTATAGTATTGTACCAAGATATTTTCAAAGAACCCTTTTAAATCATAGGGATTTCTATTGCCACAAAAATATGGTACCTCTAATCTAATCATAATTTCGTCTAAAATGTGTAAAAAAATTAATAAGTTTTTTGTATAAAAATAATTTTATTCTACTAATGTTCTACTAATTAAATCTTACATATTTTCACTACAATTTTAGGTTGTTGTAATATATATTTATGTTTCATATATTTTTCATAAGCATTAATATTAAAGCTTTCTCTTAGAAAATATTCCTATTATTCTCAAAAACACCGTAAGAATACTAAGATACTCACAGTTTTTGTTCACAAACATAAAAGATCAGAAAGAACTACAATTTTATGAAAATACCAGTCTCACAAATTTGTTCGACCTTAACAAAGTTGCGAAATCAAAGAAATTTTACTTTTACTCGCCCTTCCAAGAAAATTCAATTAAATCTATTGCTATGAATTTCTTCGAAAAAGTATTGGACACTAAATAGTATTGGACGAATTTTGCCAACGGAGTGATGGTTGGAGAAATTCACGTCAGAATCCCCAGAAGCCTCATGTGCTTATTGCTATCTTGTCTTCTTCTTGTTTCTTTTATTAAAGCAATGTTGAAGTTATGCCTCATCAAATTTAAATCCAATAAGAAATTATATAATTACAAATCCATCGACGCGAGAAGGAATCCAACCTTAACCCTCCGAATATAGCCTACCGGCTCCTTTACAATCTAAGCTATTATACCTTCGTTCAATTTGACCCATCTACCGCCTAATTTATTCTCACTGGCCATTGATCATTAGACAATTCATTCAGCTAATTCAAGAAAATACAGATTTAGTTGTCTGCCAATGTCCATATCTTCAAGTAATTTTACAATATCATTGGATATTATTGAAATGCAATCGGGTATTTTAAGAAAATAATATTTTTCCTGCACAATATAAACACAATTATTGCTCGAGAAATATAATCCAAAGTGTAAGAATATAATAAGATAACTTTGTTTATTTATGCTTATTAATGTTCTATACAGAACTCCTAGATAATAATCTAATCGAATAAATGCCTCTTTTTCGTATTAATAAGGTCTGACTGTTAGTTATTAAAGCAGAGAGGAACTTGGGCATCTGAATTATATAAACGCCGTTTGATTGATGATTTAAAAAATAATAAAGGTATTTTTAAAATTTTATAATACCTAATAACTAATTTACGAATTAATTTAATAGTTTAATTAAATATAATAGTTTAATTACATGTTTTTAATTTAGCAAACATGTTTTTTATTAACAATAAATGTCAGTGAACACATCATAAAGACATTAAATAGAAAGTCATTTATAGTTTGTTCACAAACTAATGCTACTTTTGGATTAAATCTTCTTTTTTTAAATTAATATATTTTTAATTTGATCTTAACATAATGTATAGAAAATATATAATTATTACACAAGTTTTTTTTTTAAATGGCCGCCAAAAATAGGGTATCCTTTGCAAATATTTTATGTAATGGCACAGATATTTTTTATATTGTATCTCGTAATCGTCTTTATTGCCGAGCGATTTATGAGGTCACAATAACAAAAAATAAACACATTCACTGTTATGCCAAATTAATTATTCAATTTCAGCAGAAATTATCGTACATTACCGTTGTTATTACGAGTGTATTGAGACTGGAATCGTTTGTAATTTACACTATTTAAAATGTCACCTTGTGCTTCGAATCGTGCCTCGTCTCGCGACTCGTACACGAATGTAAATCCCGGGTCAATGCATGTATTAATCGAAATTTCATTGAAATATCGCATGTTCTTAATTAAAAATAAAAAATTACGAATTACAGAATATACATATATTACAGAAATCGCTAATAAATTCCGATGGAAATTTTAAAACAAATATAAATTTTGTACGTCGGAAATAAATTCTCGACATAAAATTTATTGTTCACGCTTTATTCAGGGCGGTTATTATGAAAATATCCCAATCAAACAGCTCGTAATTTATATTCACAACGTTTGTGGACTTTAATATTAGAAGGCGAGAAATGTGTCAGCTATCCTTGCGACATATCTGTATTTTGAAAATAGAATATATGTAACGGACTATAAATAACTTTAACTAACGTCTTAATTGAATCTGAAATAGCTGTCCGTAAATATATCAACAAAAAAGTTTATACAAATACATACATACATTAAGTTTGTTCAATATTTTTTTTATTTTGATGAGATTTAATTGCGTCGTCGAGTTATTCTTTTCGTCCACAATGCACTTGGAATTTTATAATAGTTCACACATACTATTCTAGTCAACTATATCCATCCAGTATATAGTATTATTTTAATGAAAATTAATTGTTTCGGTTGGTATATCCGATAATCTATGACCACATAAACTTAGGACTATTTTAACTTGGATGGACGACGTACATTCTTGGACAAAAACGACCCAAATTTTTCATTAATATTATAGATCTTATAATGAACGAGTAGTCAGAAACTTTTTATCAATGTCTAATCAGGTTATGGCTCAAGATTTAATATTCCTTATCTTCAATAATTATAACAACAGACCAAAATATATCTATAGTTACGAAATTCAGGAAAAAATATTGTTAGATGACTGAATATCATCTTGGATAAAAATAGAACATCCCACTTTTCATATATAATGTATTTGTGACTAGTGTACTTTATAAGATAAGCGATTTATAATAGACATGATAAAACCAAGGCGTCACGGTCAATAAAGCGTCTGAAAGCTAACCTTTCCTTAAACTTCACTTCTTAACAACTTTTAATCTTTGCCCTTTAAAATTCACCCTTATAATTTTTTTCTACTATTTCTACATTTAAGAAAAAAACTACACAATATCCAATAAATTACCTTTTAAACAATACTACATATATACTACTACTCTTTAAAAAAATTAAAAAGCATTAGCCAATACTGTGTCTTCTAGCTAGTGGACGCCATTATATTTACAAATATATGACCTTTGTTTTTTTTTTATATTTCTGTGTAGAGAAATCAACAAAAAATGTTTTATGTCACATCGAAAACAAAGCATCACGACTTAAAATCTCGCTTTATACGAAAACAACCGTTTTACAATATATCACATAAATCTAAAATTTTTTCATGACAATTTATTTCATGACTTTAGAAGAAATATAGTAGAATTAAGAATACCGTTCTCTAACAAACCGTTCAAGGTACTTGAACAACAATTTACAACAATTTAAAGAGCAATATTTATATAAATTGTAGTTTAATGAATGATGAAACTTTGGATTGTGCTCGCCTTTATAGCAGTTCTGCAACAAACTATCATATTTTTAACGATAAAATGTTTAATACTAATAAAATGGTCACCACACCAGGTTTCGAATCAGAAATCGATTGAATTAAATTGTAATTTATTTTCTTACATACAGATAAATATATATAAAAAATCTATAGTTGACGAAGAATACAATTTTATGTTAAATTTCTCATAAAATCATTTTTTAATTTTTTTTTAATTCTCTGATTTTTGATGTGCAATTTAACATATGTAAATATAGGTTAAATATATAGTCGTGGTGGCTTGGAGGTTAAAGGCCCGCCTCTCATACGTGAGGGCGCGGGTTCGAAACCTGGCAGTACCAATGTGATCTTTTGCGAGTCATATGTGCTTTCTAAGAGTATTTAGACACCACTGATGGACGGTGAAGGAAAACATCGTGAAGAAGCCTGGGCTTATAATTTCAAATTATAAGATTGAAATCGCCAACCCGTCTTGAGGAAGCGTGGTGATTAATGCTCTAACCTTCTCCATGTGAGAAGAGGCCTTTGCTCAACAGTGGGCTCCTGTAGGCTGATGATGATGAGGTTAAATATTCAAGTTTTTTTTTTAATATTCCAATATTTTTTTTATATAAAAATTCTATTTATTTATAAATAAAGCTCTAAATTTGGAAAAAAAGTCACACAACCTAATCCATCAACATTTATATTTTATCCCATTTACAATGACACAAGGATTTTCGAGGATTTCGAGATATTCAAGGCTTATTAAAACATCAATATAACCTAAATTACGTCAAAATAGACAACATCTGTTCATGTATTAAAATATATAAGCATTATATTTGTACAATAAATACAGTACTTATAAAAAAATACACAGAATTTTTTACAGAAAGACAATTAAATTGACCATAAAAATATTGATTACCTTATAATATTTTTATGTCATACAAGTTATAGATACAAGAAAAAACAACGCAAATTCGGTCATGCAAATACACTGAAATTATAGCATTAAATAAAATAGATAACAAGTTATTTAAATGTTAATGATGGGACGCATTTCAAATTACAGATTTTTGCATTTAACCGTATGACGGGTTGCTGTCGCTTCGTGTTTGTATAGAATAATGAAAAACGAATACTACCCACGTTAAAGTTCAATGAACTGGACACATTAGCAAGTTATTTTGATGACGGTATCCGAGTACCATCAGATATCTATTGCTTAATATAAAGACTCGTTCTCATTATACCATTAGGACGCAATTTGGAGATCCGTTTGAGCATAACATAGAGAAAATTAGCATACATATTTATTTATATTATCTGTATTTTTTGTTCTCATATCAAAAAAAACTTTTTAATATTTTTTGCTCTCATATCAAAACTTTATGAAACTGATTACTATCGTTTCTTTTCGTTTTAATTATAAAGATAAAGTAGAGAATATTCAACACTATTTTGTTTTGAAAATCAATTAAATAGTTTTATTCATATTAAATACTTTAAATAAAATATTTTTTACGAGCAACCTATCAGAAATTCAGGCAAGAATTTTAAGAGTTTAACTGAAAAGAATGAACTATCTTTTCTCAGATCGCGTCACTGTGTTTAATGTATAGATATATGTATATAGACATATATATAGATAGTGTATAGATATATATAGATATAATACATGACAACCAAAAAAGTACCTATTAAGTATTGTATATTATAATAACATAACCAGGACCGGTCAACAAAAATCATAGTACATTATATTTCTTATTTTGTGAAGAGTAACTGATCTCATATTAAACGTTTCATGTATATATATCAGCATTAATGACGGATGCATAATAAAAATAATTAGAGGCTGTCATAATTTTTTATAAAACTTATAGATATCATAATATTATTATAAGTAAAACTAAATCTAAGATTGTTAAAGAGGAGAATAGAACTATGTATGAATTTTGGTATAAATACGACGTTAGGACGCATGACAATTGAGTTCAATATATAGTACAATATAGAACCTGCAAGAAATACAAGGAAGTTAAGAAGAATTGACGTTTTATTTTGAGGTGTTATAGAAGGTACTGAAAATAGTGACGTTAGTGACGTCAGCGATGCTGACGTGCTCTCTGTAAAAACAACGAATTTGTATTAAATCTGATAATATATATAATAAGAGACCAAAGATCAGATCTTAACCAATTGTGATAATCCTTCTACTCTTTATCTTTATTCTCCTTTGTATATAATAATGTTGTATTTTGTGATAAATGTATGACGAAAGTACTGTATCTGGACAAAAGAATTGTCTCATTATGGTCTCAAAGAGAAGCTTTGGTATACGAAAAAACAAAAACAAACCTTTGACCAGACTTTCAGTGAAGTAATAGTAAAAAAATTCTCTGCTTTTTTAATTTTGATTGAATGTCTGATATAAAATATGTATGTTTCTTATATATCCTTATATTAGCAAAACAATCAGTAAAACTGAAAATCGAATCTTTAAAAAATTGTGAATCAAAAAAGATAACTTTTTGACCAACATTAATAATTTAAAATAATATAACAAAATTGATTATGTCCGTGTTTAATTACGCTTCCATATTACATTATTGTTTTAACTGCAATTCTAAAGTGTCGTTGGAAGTTTTTCCAAAGAAATATAACATTTTCAATGTGAAATAAAACTTACTTACGTGTCAGCTATCTATGTATAAAGAAATTATCGTGTAATTTTACAATTAAATCTGTGTGCGTGTAGATACAATTGTCATATATTATTAAATGCGAAAATTGTCATTACTCCATAAATTTCTGATATAATATAGCATAAAAGAAACTTGAATTTCAATCCATCAATAATAAGTTGACTGAATTTACTGACCTGATACAAAAAAAAAGATTAGAAAAGAAATCATAAAGGTTTCTTACCTTAAAGGTTTTATATAATTAAAAAAGCTGCTTAAATAAAATCTATTTTTAAAATGCAACGACTTAGCCTCGGTTTCATAAAGATTACTTGACACGGAATTTCTTTTAGTTGATTTTTTTTTAAAAGCACTGCAGTTGTACGTTGCGTCAAATTTGTACTAAGATTTTCGTAATACGAAAATCTACACCGACTTAGTCTACCAACATTAACATCTAGCAGTATCGAAAACTCTTATATTATAATTATTTTTATGATTGTGCACAAACAAACACATTGTCAGAGATTTATAAACATTAACAATCATTTTTAAGAAATATTGTCTAAATCGTTTTGTTAGTAAATCAAGCGCAGGTGAAATTGAATTGGCAAATATCAGAAGTCAATAGTTCAGTTACTGCCTTGATAAATTTTTTATTATAATTTTTTTTCTTGTTAGATTTATTTATCGTTAAATTCGGACATTATTTACTGTAAGTATAAAACGAGTCGTCAAAACCTTATAATAGAAATATGCATTTCGTAGCTATCTGATAAATTTAAATAAACATTTTACGAAGATTACATAACAAAATAACTATTCGTCGCCTGAAAACGTGTCCTCAATAATTGACCAGTATGAACCGATATGATGCGAAATACATATATTTCCTATTGGGTAGTAAAATTTAATCCTTTAAAAAATTCTTACTTTCGTGATATAACTTATAGTATGAAGTGGTTTTAATCAAACAATATCACATACATATAAAAGGACATTTAAATTGAATATACGAGTATGTAAGTAACCTTTCAGGCAATATTTTTGTTAATGTGCTAGGCGAAAATATATTATTCAAAGAGTTGGTGAAAACGCAAGTTTCAATTATGGGAAAATTTGAAATCAACATGATTTAAAATTTGAATGGAATTACTAACTAATTAAGACATGATTTGACATATGGAAATATTTACCTTAGAATAATATGTTACGTATGCTGCACACATATTAATAATTTAACGAACATCGCCAGGGCAAAAACGTTGTATGCATAATATATTATAGACACTGCTGACTTCGAAGAACTAATAACTCGCTGTGGAACCAGATGATGTCTGACACCACACAAGAAATGATGACATTGCTGTCATGTCATCAGGGCAATTGTATTATCTTAGTATTTTAAGTTTTTGTTATATAACTTTACTAAAATAAATGTATTAGCAGTTTCGATGTTCTCGTGGAACCTCTCGCTGGCTTTGAACCAAGCCAAATAACAAGTATCAAGATGGATCCGTTCATTATAATCGTGAGTATTTTTTCTCATATACCAATACTTAGCGAACGAAATGTATAATCTAATTTACGTTCTCATAAAATGACGTAATTTTCAGAAAAAAAAACCTAAAGAAAGTAACAAACGAGTTGGTAGATTTTTTCATGCGGCCTCCATTTGGTTGATATTGCTAGTTAAGTGAAGTCATTTTAAATAAAATATGACGGAATCCCAAATATGGAAGGCGAGGCACAATTTGTATACACTGAAATAAAGGTGACATATGAAATTATAGTTGAATAAAGGAAAAAACATTCTGCACTACAGACAAAATCTTTCAAATCAACTCGATGAACTAATTGCGTTATTAGCTTCAACATCAACATTGTCTGTTCTTTTTTAGCTTATATTTTAAAACGACTTCAAAAAAGGAGGAGGTTATCTATTCGTCTGTATTTTTTGTTTGTTGCCTAATAACTTTCTATTGTGCAGCTATTTTAATATATTTTTTTCTTTTGGGTCGCTTTTTTTTTAATTCGACTGTATGGGGCTTGACTATTCCACCCGTTGGAAGACGGAAATGAAGTCGTAGGTGACGAAAACACTATCTCAGTATCAGACTATCCTATTATTATTATATATTATTTAGCTACTTAATCTCTAGAAGACGCTGACTTCAAACGGTGATTAACATAATGTGAAAATATATATACTTAGTTAATTATTGAATAATATTATAGAAAAGTAAATAAAAATGTTGTTTGTTTATCTACATTAGCTATTTAGTGAATTTTTATAACAGATATTTCGAAAAAAAAAGTTGTGGTGGCCTGGAGGTTTAAGGCCCGCCTCTCATACGTGAGGGCGCGGGTTTGAAACCTGGCAAGTACCAATGAGATCTTTTCCGAGTCATATGTACTTTCTAAGAGCATTTAGACACCACTGACGGACAGTGAAGGAAAACATCGTGAGGAAACCTGGTCTCATAATTTCAAATTATAAGATTGAAATCGCCAACCCGTCTTGAGCAAGCGTGGTGATTAATGCTCTAACCTTCTCCATGTGAGAAGAGGCCTTTGCTCAGCAGTGAGCTCCGATAGGATGGTGATGATGATGATGATGATTTAGAATTTATTATTAGATAGTTAAAATTACAAAATAATATTAAAGTGTAAATTTGTTTTTTTGTTCCTATGTTCCTGTGTTGTTTTTTGAAGTCGGTTTTTTTAATTAAAACAATATTTTATTCGTATATATTAACAAACAAGTGACGTTTTTATATTTTTTTTATTTCATGAATTATCCATAAATTTTTATGAATAATATTATTGCTAAGTTATCGGAAAAATAACAAATACAATTTAAATCAAACCGCCCCTCTATATAAAAGGCTATTATAAAAAGTACAAAATTTTATTTTTTATATACTGCCTTCATGTATCAAATAAAAAAAAAAACAAAAAATATGTTAGAATTAAAGCAAAACTTTATTTCAAAATTACCATTGACTCCAACACTTAAGGACGGACCTCGTCATCTTGAATTTGATCTCAAACCATATTTTTTTTCAAGACTAAAATTTAAAAAACAAACATAAGCATAAAAATATTAAATATATTCTAAGAATGTAGGCTATTGTTGTGAAAACACAATAAGTATGTCATAACTTTTATGGCATATAATTGAAAGCAACATTTCCTTCATCCATTATCGCGCACAAAACCTCTTCAAGACTTTACGATTTCCTGTTATGCTCTCAAATACATTGACAAAAGTATGAGTAATAAGTGCATACTATCTTTAAACCACGGCTTCGTCAGTTTTGTATGTATATTTTTTTCAGGGAAAATAATTTTATATATTTTTTCAGATACGCTTTAACGATAGGCAAACAAGTCTCCAAACTGTTTATTACGACATTGTTGCTTTAAAATAACACGAAGTGGTAGTTATTAGATGCTTAGCGAAAAATAAACACCCTTCATTTATAATATAAACAGGGTCAATATTTTTTTTTTAGGTTCCAAACCTGTCATGATAGAAATATTAACTACAAAAATATTCTCCACACAAAGTTTCAAGGAACACGCGATGTAGAACAATTAAATATAGTATTAATTGGATGTGTCACAGAATTCTTGTGTATTGTATAATATATAGCTCCTTACACATTTATATCTTAAGAACGCTCTTCATGTACCTAACATTATTTATTTCTATTAGTTTTCATCTAGTGTGTATTCCCATCACCTGACACAACTTTCAGTATTTCCCCAAGGAGATCTTCAAACGCACTCAGGAATACTAATTACTTAGTATTTCAAAGAAATTCCTCTAATGTTAAGGTTTCTTTGGCTGTGAAGTTTGAGTAAACCACAATTTAAATGTCACTTCCTTCAATCAGCTTATGAAAACTGTTATATTTAATACTATTTATCAGTTTTATTGTATTTAATAATACAATATTATTGTAACAGAACTGCCCCTAAATAGACGATTTAGTTAAATCAAATACAGTTCTGAATATCTAACTTGAGCTTACCACCACATTAATTTAATATAAAATAAGACAGCACTTACTTTTTATGATATAATTATAATATTCATCTGTAAGGTTATCACAAACTTACATCGTCAGTTCTACTGTTTATTCACATAAGCCATTGACATTTGATCCTTGATATTCCTGCAAACTGTCAGTGTTCACGTCGACAATGCGAACGTGTACTAAGTGTACTGAAATGTGGGAATAGCAGCTTAACAAGATGCTCTTTGGAGCTTATAGATGTGGGTTGCAGACAATTTCAATCGTTTTACATGATTAAATAGTGAAAATGTATTGAAAATCAGATACGCGGACTTACGTAATCCAATTAATTCTAAAATTCTCAAAACCTCAAATTTCCTACACTTAAATGTTGAAGCAATCGTAATATTTTTTTCTATTTAGGGGTTTTTTAGCAACAAATTTATATTTTCGCTCCATCGTTCCTTAAGAATAAAAAAATAATCTTTTAATCAATTGAACCTAAACTGACAAATCAACTTAGCGATCTCAGGGTTCAGTACAGAAAATCCTTGGAAAGTACCCACATCGTTTAAAACTATATTTAAAAGACACAAACATCTTGTCTCCATTCTTAATTTCATTTACATTCCTCTAGAAAACTATATACTTTATGATGTGCACTTCCTCGCTTATATCGCAGTTGGGAAAAATTAATTTCCCCAACATAAACCTAAATCCATTTAATGCGATATCAGAATATATGTCGCACGCAGCCTGCAAGCCATAACAATTTGTGGATGCGACAGTAAATGTAGTATTTTGTGATATATAATCATTTGGCTGGCAGAAATCATTATACAGTATGCTATAGTTCGAATTAATTGACAAGACAAAACATAGTTTCAATTAATACTTAAGTTTTTGCACTCTCAATAGTGATGTAACGTGAGGAGAAAATCTTATACTATTTATGAATGAACGTTGAATGTGACTGGCACTTGACTACGAAAACTAGTATTGAGAGACATGATACTCTTAAGTGTAAAATTCTATTTTCTTCAAATTATAATTAATTTATGGAAAGCTTTCATTATGTGTTTCAGATTTCTGAACAAATAGATGTTTTTATTCTCTTATAGTTTGCTTAAGACAAGTAATGCACGGAAACACTTTTTTATGAAATCAATTATATTTATTAAGTTTCAATTTTAATAGTAAATATATAAAAAAAAATTCATGAATGAATGAACATGAACAGGAATCGAACCCGCAAATTCCGACACAACTCATTTCAGTCACTTTACCAATTAAACTATAGATCCGTGAATTATTGCTGCACCTATCCCTCAATCATAAAAATCAATCATCCGTTTAAAATTGTTTATTTAAAATCATTTTGAAAATAAATCTAGTAAGTATTATATTTAAAATTTAAAATTTACGATAAAACTATTTTTTTTATTACACATATTGAAAACATAACTTTATCAATACTGTAATTCAAAAGAACCTTGTAATATTTAATTACTCAGTGAAACCAATACTTAACAAACAATACTTTTGTATCAAGATAATTTAAGGATTCCACCAATTGCCAAAATTAAAATTTAAATAATATCACACTTTATATAAATTTATCAGTAAAATCATGTATATATAACCCGGTTTACGTGACTAATAATATATCTAATATTATTTTGTGTTCGTACTATAATAAATACGTTAAATATTTATAAGACCTTAAGAAGAATATTTGGTACAGCGCTAAGACCCTACTACGTCATAACGAGTAATGACTTTTAGTACGACAAAGGAAGGAGATGTTTCAACATGCGAAATTTTTCTCAGGTGGTGACTTGAAATTAAAAGGCCTCTAAAATGTTTTAAGCTTTCCCTACATATTGAACACAAGATAAGTAAAATATAAAAAAAAAAAAAATATTTTATATGTAATCGAATGTCCACTCGTTTAAAACTTTTACTTAAATACTTAGACAAGCAAACATAAACATTCACAGTTATAATATGTTATATATTGTTAAAAAGTTTATTAAATAGTTATTTTATATTTAAAATAAGTAAAAAATAATACACTCGATTTAAAGAAGACCATTTGGAGAGGCTTACAAACGTAATGACGTCATCAAATATGAAGAAATGTTTTTTGAATGAAAAAACTTCCGGTATTAGATGAATCTTAAAAAAATACCACAATGGATTCCTCTCATAAAAGAGATATTAATTTAATATAAGTAACGGGGCCATCAATAGTTTCTCTCTAAAAGCACGTCTTAATGACATTAAGCTCCTTATATTTCGCCGTTACGAGGTTTCCGCATTTTCACCCAATAAAAATGAGTATATAAAATATTGAATCCTTGATATATGAGAGGAAATAATAAGATTTTAACGAGGAATAACGCTATTTCTACAGAAACAAAATCCCAATTTACATATTGTTATAGTAAACTTAATATAATTGCAGCGCATTTACGAACTAGCAACACAATACATGAATCGTAATAATAAGTCTAGACTGGTACATAAATACGAGACTACTTTTCATACTTGCTTGACATTTTTGTGCATGAGAAGCGTCTTATTTTAAGTGCACGAAAATGACATCCCAACTTTGACACAAACTAGATAGTGATGCTCGGAAGTTATAAACAAATCTCCTACGAAATATATGCACATATGGAAGCTTCGAAAGTAATTTTGACCTTAACTATGAAATTTAATCTTAGCCTGAATATCAAGGACCGATGATGATAATAATTTTAATAGTTCGGCCTATTATTTGATTTTCGATATTGAATTTGTCTGTATGCAAAACAGGCATTTAAAATTATTAGCGGAAATAAACCATTTTATATATGTAGTAGTTCATAAAACAACAGTGAAAAGAAGATCAAAAAGTGAAGAAAGGTTTTTTTTTTTAAGCATAATTTATTTAGATCGAGCAACATTACTTGAATTAAAAATGCACGAATGAACTTTTCGTTAGTCATTTGTATTTGGAATAAAAAACCAAAGATAATAATTCTAGTCGTGAGAATGAGGTTTTTATTGAAACATTTATTTAAGTTTTTTATCTTTACTGTATGTTAAAAACATTATTATTAAAGATAAAAAAAAAATTAAGCTGTCACTGTCAATAGTTTGGTAATTTGACAATGACAGCTCCAAAGTTCTTTAATGAAACCTATATCGTCCCACCGATACAATAGTAGCAACAACAGTATAATGAAATTAAGTATGACTAGCCCAATTCCGTAGATATAATGAGAGCACTACCAAAGAACTTTTAATGGCACGCATCTGAGAGTAACATCTTTTTCGTCCATTATCCTTGACAATACATCCTCAAGTTTTTATGACATTATCGTATGCTTTCAAATTCACGTACCGACATTTACCGAACACGATTTTATATATATCTATAATATTTCCTTAACTATATTAATTTGAAAAAAGTTATTTTATCTTATCGTTTAATGTTACTCAATTAATAATTTGTCATCTAATCTTATATTTTCTGATTTTCCAAAATAGATTTCTTTTATTGTTGTATAGTATTATTTTTTTAATAAATTCAAGCTATACAAAATATAGCAACCGTGTAATGTGGAATACATCTGCATTCACAAGTTATGCTTGGAATCGGATGCAAATCAGCACGGTTCGAACAGAGATGTGCTGAATTTACCGCATCTTAAATACGAGTACTCTTGCCTCCTATTTCAAACGCTGACAATGTGTACGAACTAACCAATTCATATTGGATAATATTATAGATATTTTTCTGTAACAGTATTCAGTATTCGTTACTTATATTTTTTTTTCATTTTTAAACATTAATGTTGTATTAGAGAAATACAATTTTAATTTAATATAACTTTAAATAAGAATCAAAGATAAATTAATATAAAGAGGAATTTTCCTTAGAAAATAAAACTAGCGTGACACTTGAGTTCTTAAAGCTGTCTCATACTCTAGTTTCAAATTACTTTATATTTTCTTAACATAGCATAAGTCTTTTCATTTACGGCTCTCTTAATTTATTTAACGTCATCACAGGATGAAAAATATAATTAAACCTGTCACTTTTTGCAAAATTAAATTTATTTACATAATAAATATACATTTACAATTACATTAATGTTTTATGTCTCCGTACAGAGACTAAATATAGTAATAAGTGATATTATTGTTGTATTTTATTCTAATAAAAGTATAATTAAATATATTATAGGTAAGTAACTTATTAATTGTGGAATTGTCGGCCTAGAGCAACTACTAGTGCCTCATTAATGCCCTTGCGAAGTATCTGACGACTGGCGACATTTAACAACCCCATTAGCGGAGAAATAAGGCGATTTAGGTTTCTTTCTTAGAATTAATGGGATTGTAAATGATTTTAAGTGAATTAGAAGTTAGTTTGTTAAAGAGATTAAACCGTTACCATTCTTAACTGCGGAGACAGTGTACGTAACGTAATGGTTTGTAAATCCATTCTATTCGCGTGTTTATAATTAGTAAAACTACGGATTTGAAGGAAACAGAACCTGATAATAATATTTCATATCAAATATATAAGAATCGAGTAAAATAAATGTTAAAAAGCAGAAAAAATATTAGACATATTCTGTAATTATATAATTAAAGCCCTCGCTTTTATTATTACAATATATAAAAAGTTCAGCACCCCCCCCCCTTTCTGTCACTCTGTCTCCCTCTCTCTCTTACTAAAGTAGCTTGTTTTGATTTACTAGTATCTTGACAAGTAAGAAGCATTGAAGAAAAATCCAGCATATTTTCTGGTCAATTCAATATACATATTGTACATTATAATAGTTGTTTTAAATTTTATATTTCTATCATCGAACGCTTTGGTGTGATCTGTTTTATTTATATTTGAGTATATCTGATACACACTCATTATTTAATAACTCGATGAAATAATACATAAGTTTTCAAGTAATCATCATCATCATCATCGTCATCAGCCTATCGGAGCCCACTGCTGAGCAAAGGCCTCTTCTCATATGAAGAAGGTTAGAGCATTAATCACCACGCTTGCTCAAGACAGGTTTTCAAAACAAAGTAAAAAACAATGGCACATCTTAAACAAATCTGGATTATTAGATGAAGATTATATGATATGACAAAACAATTTTTACTCACTTTTTCTAATCAAATTACCAATTAAATTTTACCTTAATAATTTTCATAGCAAAAGATATACTCAAAATTTTTATTAGAACTAAAAAAAATTGTTAATTTAAATTCATCCATCTAACCAGATGCGAAGCCTTTTTCAAATATCGCGATCCGTTAAATTTTCCAATCGAGCAAATGTAACCCATCCACTTCTATTTCAATCCAATAGAGGGCAGTTTTGTACAAGAAAAAGTTTCGAAAAATCCATAAATATATATATATATAACATTTATTTAACTGTTATGTCATTGAACTGTTTAAGGTTCGATTCATACTATAAAACTACAAGTATATTTCCTATTTAAACATGTCCCCATTGTAACAAACTCAAAGCTGCCTCATGTTTATACTTCTCCGGGAAATACTAAACTATTAACGAGCGGTAGCAATCAATTGTTAAGTTTTCTGTTCAGAATTCCGACATTTCTCGAGACACAGTGGTTTATATTCTAGTTACACACTGAAGAATTGGCACAAGTTATTCAAGAGAGCGGTTGACAATCATAAAATATAAGCCTACTAGATGTAGGTACGAAATCATGTATAAATTAGTCTTCAATCATGAATTACAAATGAATTTTGTTTTTTAATTGAGAAATTATTTTTAGGTTTAAAAAACCAAACTCCCAAGTAAGTGGAAAATATGATAAGTATTAGTTAAATGAAGAAGTAACCGAAACTTATTTGACGAAAAAAATTTTTTTTTTTAAATAATATGAAATAATTTTGTAAGTAAATCAGGAATGCGATATGGTATTGAGTTATTTTGTAGATTGCGCCTAATAAATCACTAGACCACTCGGGGGCTGCCCTCGGTGTGTAAATTAAATTAAAATCAACCAAAGGCGCACCGCAGAGTGATCTGACATTTCATCACTCGGCCCCAAGTTATATTTTACTGGGGAATTTAGTATCAGAAACTTTATTAATGAAACGTAATGATAGTACTATATTTTACTGCAAATAAATAGTATTTGTATTGCGTTAGATGTGATGAGATTCTTTTTATTTAAACGGTATGAAGTTATGGGTTCAGCATATTAATTTTTATTTTTTTTTACATGTAAGTTATTTTAATAAATACGTCATGTTATAAAAGACTGGGAAGCTAATATTGCAATTGAATAATATGAACGTTACCTTCAATATATTATATGAACCCAATAATGACGGTGAAAGTATAACTTAAATTAATTAAAGATAAGTAGAAAATTTATGGGAACAGTCTAGTACACTCTCTTACTGGTTCTTCTGCTTAATAAATGATATATAACCATTTTCATCCTCTTCTTTTTATATCAAAAAATCTTGCATCGAAATTACAGATGTATATATAGGACTATTTGCCCAAAAAAAAATTCTAAATATACTGAAATACAATATGAAGTTAATAGACATTTATAAGTATCACCTTTAAAAAACAAATATGGAAAAAAATTGAAATATATAATCCTAGGATGTTCCCAAAAAGAGATTGATCGGATTCGCCTTAATATTTTAAACAATCAAGTGTGAATAGCTTTAATATTATCCCACACGCTGACTCGCTACCCCTCTTATGGGAGCAACATCGACTTTGATTAACAATGCCCTCAATACTGGTGTGTTTCGAGCTATACAGAAGAGGATATTTTAAGTCCCCCCAAATGAAAAAAACAAAAGAAAAACAAATTCTCTCGTCTGATGAATAATGAATATAAATTTATAGATTTTATTATGGGTGAATTCATATGAGAAAAATTAAATATTGTTTCATAAATAGTACATTTAATGTGAGCATAAATGAGATATTTACAAACTATGCACGAATTTTATCACACGATAATAAAGCAAAGTTTGTAGTTTTTTGGATTCTTACAAAAAAAATTTTTACCTGCGAAAGTTTCTTAAAACAAAAAGAAAGAAAGTACCCTCCAAACAATAAATATGAGAGAAACAAAAATTGCTGTGAATTGACCGTATTAGGAATAATTAATTAAAATCGATATTCGAGAATTTTCCTCAGCACAACTTTTTTTTGTAATATTACAAAAATCATATTTCCTAAAAAAAAATTTATTCTTTAAAACTGCACTATCTAAAAACTATGATGTCTTAATTAAGATTATTTCAACAAGAACATCGTAAGAGATGAAACTTTTCAGTTTTTCATGGATTGACCATGCGGATGCCGGGTAGATCGAGTTTGCAGGGAGAAGAGTTTCAACAGTGCCTAGGTTATACGATCCAGGTGTAGGTTTAAGGGGGGCAGTTTTACGTCACTTAAATGAATGAACAAAAAACCAAAATTTTAGCATCATTTATAACGAAAAACAAAAAAAAAGTTAATGGTAACCACCTAAGCCAAAGGAACTACATAATCTGCTAAACTTTTCGCAGGATGATGCGTAAATACAAAGAAAAACCCTGAAGAGTTCATTGAAAGTTGGTTTATCTTTAATAGCTACAGGAATATGTACCTAATTAGAGATATAAATTTATTATTGAAGTCTGAGAAAATAGATTCAGAATATAACAATTTAGGTCAATACATTTGTTTAATGACCAAATTGACAAATAATTATAGAACGGTAGGAAATAGTATGGAAGAATTATTAGGGCTGAAAAGAAAATATTATAAATAGAGAAATGAATTTGGATTTATAACGAAATTCAAGATTTTATATAATCTTAACTTAATTAATAAAGATTAAAATTAAACAATATTATCTCAAACAGGCACGTTTTAATTCCAATAATAACATGTCACAGATTAAATAATTCTGGAAAATAAATCAAAATTGTTTCAAACATATTTGAGGACGCGCGTTACATCTTTGGCATGAATTATTCATTTACAACCAAACCGCATTGTTCAAGCCAATACACTCCTAACATTAAATGACTCAACATTTATATTATATCGAACTTAAAAATAGCTTTTGTGTTATCTACATACTTATATGACCACATATTTATACAAAAAAGTACTACATTTTCTACAAGTATAATCATTATTTTTAGACGATAAACACACTTTTTGTTTCAAGCTTTCCATTCTAATATTGAAATCGTAATCCACGTATATATTTATTAGATTTCAAATATGTATGTGTTACTTTTTTGTTCATTCTATGTCTTATACGTATAACATAAGAAAATCTAAAAAGTTAACAAAATGGGTAGCCTTGAAGCCATTGTTAGCGAAACTTTCACAATTGATATAAACTTTTCAAATAACTCACTGTTTATTTGACATCAACGATATATAGCAGTTCTTTTTATACTTTCAAGTACCAAAGAATCACATACGCAATCATTAATATTTCCACCTAGAATTTAATTCCCATAAAAAAGTTCAAACTTCACAATTAAGTAATAAAAAGTCCTTAAAGTGTATCCTGTAAAAGACAGTCCACAACTAGTTTCGATAATTCAAATTGCACTGCATTTGAAGTTTGTATAATGAAAACTTAATTATATTTTTTATATGTTAAGAGGAATGAGATGTAATAAAACGGATCTAAAGATACATACATTGTACGGAACAAGTATCTCTCGAGTTACGTTTTATAAGTGGTTCGGAACAATAGTAACTCTCAATTCTATTCATTGGTACATGAGCATTTGTCGATTCGCTCTCAAAATATTTCCGATAACCGTCTGTTAACATCAAATGCAAATAACACGACCTTTACTTAGAAAGCAGACATTAGTTTGGTTGGGTACAGCATTCAGAGATGAAACCATTAGGAAAAGACTAAATAAGCTTATCTTAGGAATACTTTAGGAATAGCTAAATTCTATTATAATAATTTAATAAAGATATTCATATTTTTTATTCTAGTTCTATGTGATTAGTTAATAAAGTGATGGTCTTTAGTTCCTATGCACTAAACAAAAAATCGATGCTTAAAATTTTTTTTGAAACGTACAATATTTACGGTATCTTAAAAAATATTACCAATGGATTTTAGTTAACCAAAAAATACAGACGAATTAATAACCTCTTCCTGTTTTGAAGTCGGTTGAAAACTTTATTTTTTTTTTTACTAGCTTCTGATTATTATATTACAAAAAACTTATTCGTCAACGAAGCCTTTCAAGCGCCCCAAAACAACCTGCTAAAATTTCACCATAGTATTACTGATGATATCAAAATAAATGGAGAGAAACAAAACTTATTATATTTTGTATTGAATTCATTCAAAAAATATGATTAACAAATAAATCATAGCTATAGACATTTTTGTGATTGTATTATAGTGTGACGCAATTTTAAACATTGATACGTCTATCATGAAACTGCATACCTTTCCAGAAAATTATCCTCAGTAAAGCACGCAATACAAACGTTAATCTATTATTGTTAATACAAAATTATCGAACACAAAGCTAGTCTCGAATTACAAAATACGATTGATTACCAACGAATTCCAAAACAGAATTAACTCCCATACCAGGAATATTACTTTTAAATTATTCAAACAAACAATTCCGTCTAAATTCAACTTCGGTAATACAATAAAACGATAAAGTTATACGTGTACATTCGAGTTTATTTCAAATTTTAAGCTTATTTGATTCACTCCGATACCGATCCCAAATGGCGGTTGAAAATAAAAATTTCCGAGTTTTCACTGCTCAATATACTCGTAATTCATATGTGAATTCTGAATAACTCATAAATGGCGCTTTTTATTTAAAAGCACTGAATTCCCAATTCTCTGTCAAATAGTTCTGCTATTGTCGTTTGCAATTCAGACACTTGGTTACAACACGAAAGTTAGATTACAATAGATTTAATTATATTCATTCATATGTTGATCAAAACTTGCTCTATAATATGAAACTTCGTATCAGTATCTTCATATACATACGTCAATATTTAAACTTCTGCAAGTTTATGGATAAAATTTTTACAAACTCTTTAAATATAACCTTACATTATACAACAGTTTTTTAGGTTAAATTTATACGAAATAAATAAAAGACGTCAAACAACCCTTTTAAGGGTTTATTGGCAACCTAGTAGTGTCATCCAATAGTGTCATAGAAGAACGTGATGAAAATAAAACTTTCATGCATATTATAATGATCATTCACTGCAGTTGAACCTGGCTTAAGGATACCAGAATTAAATTTCGTTTAAAAACTATTCCCCAGCTGATACTTCTAGACCCAGATAACTCTCACAATGAAGTTGTTATAGCTATCATTTGGTTACTATTATGTGATTTTATAACTGAGTTTTTAATTAAAAATGAGTTTTAATATCGCTTCATGTGTGGTAAATAAAAACTAAGTAATAAAATCCAGCGGAAAAGATTACTTTTGTTTATAAAATAAACGCTTTACTAAAAGAAAAACAAATAGCGTAAAATAATCGACAACATTCTAAGCGTTTCCTGGATAACGTTGATTAATCGAGTGTTTAATTTTAAACGTTTTATATATGTCGCTGAGTACATTAATAAGAATAGGATTGTACGATATTACATTAGACAAGTCGTCAATAGGGTTACATTTATTCTAAAAAATGCACGCTGTAAAAGCTTTAAACTTATATATTATTTTAGGTTTTCATACAAGGGCGTAAAGCAATTAACACTAACAAGCGATATGTCTTGTTTAAGATACTTTAATGTGTACATATATATTTATATATTTTATTAATTCTATTAATTTGTATACAAAGAATTTATTTTTATCGTTACTTTAATGATAGTAATAATTTCTGACAATACCATCTAAAATAATATTACACTAATGACATTGGTCGAAAAAAATATTTGTTTATTTGGTAGTAATTATATAAAGTATATAACAAAATTTTCACTCATTTTAAACCACAGTACGTTTTTATATTAATGTTGCAATGTTTCTTAATTCGGTGACAGACGTGAGGGAAAGCTCCAAGTTAATACTTGTTTTTCTGTACCGAGTGACATCTAAATAAGACTTATTGTGACACAGAAAGACTCTTATGAGGGCTATCAATTACGTATAACCTACTTTTAACTGATCCTTAATCACAGAAAGGAAAATTTAGTATAAAACTAGGTCTATGTGTAGCTTTATATAATCTTGGGATGATTGAATAATAAACACAAATTAGTACTGGAATAAAATTCCGAAATAAATATTTAGTGATGTGCTATTCAGTAAAAGTACCAATTTCGATATATTTGTCGGATCAGAATTTGAATTTCATTTTTATATTCTGTATCTAACTGACTACACAACTCAGACCACATTCATCAAAAAAACGAATTCTCAAATAAAACCAAAAAACATATTTTGTTATTCAGCTCATCTTTTGGGATTTTTCTGACGTTTTTGAGGAATAAAATGAAAAGGAAATCCGCATCGATCAGTCTACAGGCCATTCAGCTAAATTGACGAACGTCCACTTCAATTTTAATTTACAGTGTTATTTTACAAAAACTTGCATGATTCAAGTCATATTGTTTTTAAAAATATAATTATACTGCAAGTGTGGGCCTGTGAACTCCTAAACGGCTGGAGCGATTTGAATGGTTTTTTTTGTATGCAATTAGGTGGTGCCTGAAATGGTTTAAACTCACAAATCAGCCCGGCAGATGACGCTGCAGTCAGTATATAGGTACTTAAAATGAAAAGACTGCAACGTAGCTTTCCATATGAATTATTTTAACACTTAAATTTCTTTCTGAGCGCAATTTTAATATTGATGACTGAGTCATGGACAAAATCTAATATATATGTAAAATCCATACTAGACAAATATATAACATAATATAAAAGCATAAATACGTGGACAAACTTAACGCCCATCAATTTTTCCTGATACAAACATAAAACTAAACAATAAATTCCTGTGAAAGAGCTTTTACAGTTTTATGCACATGAAAATAATTAATTAATATTTTAAGAGGAAATTCATCGTGGTCATGTTACGTCTTATCTAAATGATCGGGTGACATAAAACTGTTCAGTCGGAGATGTCAATTAAGGTCGTGATTAAAGCTCTTAATTGACATCCTGACATGATGCGACATACTCCAAATATTGAGATGATAATGATGTGTGCATATCAGATGATGTTTTCTGTTTAATCATTTAATTTAAATTAAGAATTTTTCTTTTGCACACAATTTGATGTCATACTATTATTTGTGTTTTATCTGTTTCAAAAATGCAAAAGCTTCTTTTCTTATTTATAGTCTATACAGCATTAGATTCTTTTCAACTTATACCGAAAGACGAAATGATCGAATATAAGACGTATAGGCAGGTATAAAAAAAAATGTTAAAATTTGTGCTACACAGAACCGAGACTTAATTTTCTAAAAATTCCTCGAACTGTTAAAGGATTTATAAAATTTTTGTTCTATAATAAACTCTTTGAAATGACTTATTACGTTAAAAAAAATGCGAATACATAATAACAAAGATTTATTTCAATAAAAAAAAAAATTTTGTATTTAAAATTATTTCATTTAATTTTCTGCCCATGTGTTACCTTCTGTCTTTTGACTCCATCACATTTGAATTTATTAGGAGACTTGTTTGGAAACAACTCTTAACGAATGTGTCAAACGTCGAAATTACGAGCAAACAAACAATGAATAAGTATACAAACTAATTTAGAATCTCGGTTTTTGGAGTGGGCCTAAAGGCTCTCATAACATTAGTACATGAAAAGCACAATTATGCAGCTGATTACAAAAGTTTTTTTTATGAAAATGATAAAAAACAGGAGTAAAAAATACACCCTCGTAACTTGCCTCGGTTTTGCAACGTTGAGCAAATCTTCATAGCTGGATTAACGAGCCGGTCATTTCGTAGAACTGAGAGAAATGTATTGCATTCTACAAAATGCTGAAGAGCTTTAAGTTTAACGTAGGAATTAATCACCATAAATTAAAATGTGACGAGTGTCTGCTTTATTAATAAACTTCAGGGAACCCATTTACCAATTCTTGGTGAAATATGGACATGTTAATTTGTTATTTCATGCATTTTATATTTCCGTTTTATATCTGAAGCGGCTCCAGGTGTATTCTTTCAAGAATATGAGTGTGATGAGACTTGCATAAAGTATAACATTGATATGTCACACAATAATTTAAAATTACTATTATTATTATTTTGTTTAAAGATGTTCTTTTTTTTTAATTAATCATCTAAAGTCTAAGAAGAATGTTAAGAATTTTCTTTGATATAACTTAATATTTTAAATTTACTTTAAAATTAAAAATGTAGGAGAACTACTTTTTAATTTACAGTATATAATTCCTTAAGTGAACCGACTTAAAAGAAAAGAATTGTAATATTCGCCTCTCATCTGTTCATCGTATTTCTGAAGATATATTCAATCGTTTTTGGTAGTAATATACAGTATAAAATTTTTAGTCCTAATACTCCCAATATAACCTCAACGATAAAATAAATAAAAAATACATAGGTTCTTAAAAAAAATCTGGCAATTAAGTATTATCAAAATCCGTATGTGTTCACGTATCTACTTAACAAGTTATAAAACCTACATCTCATCATCAGCCTATAGGAGCCCACTGCTGAGCAAAGGCCTCTTCTCACATGGAGAAGGTTAGAGCATTAATCACCACGCTTGCTCAAGACGGTTTGGCGATTTCAATCTTATAATTGGAAATTATAAGACCAAGTTTCCTCACGATTTTTTCCTTCACCGTCCGTCAGTGGTATCTAAATACTCTTAGAAAGTACATATGTTCGGAAAATATCACATTGGTACTTGCCAGGTTTCGAACACGCGCCTTCACGTATGAGAGGCGGGCCTTTAACCTCCAGGCCACCACGACTTCCTTCCTACATCTGCTTTCCTGTTATTCTTAAAAAACCTCCCATGAGGAAACTCTTGTGAAAGCAATTGATTTGAATATATCTTGAATAAACAATATATTACATAAACGCAAAATCTTTTGGATCCAAAAAAATATCGTGAATTGAAAGCCAGTTTCACATTCATTGATATTATTAAAAAAAAAATAACGAAGCGGAATCTTTTGAATTTGGATAGAAATTCAATAACAAATATATAAATATCCTTAGCTAGCAATGAAATAGTTTATCTCCTTATATAACTTATAAGAGTTAGCCGAAACAAACTTATGCCTAAATTAAGACCCATCGAAGAAAGTTTCTGATTAGGATTGACTTAATTTAACCCGACGGAGACACAAAACTTGTCACTTTGGGTCAGGCAGCAAGTTTTCTCGTTTCCAACCTATTTTACAAAAATTTTATATAAACTTGAACCCACTTGTAATCTACATATCGAAGAGGTAGATTATTAAATTTTGAATTTTAAAGTTCTGTTAAATAAAATACCTCAGCAACTTTATATATATTATAATTACATGTTGCCATAAAACTAAAATATCTATGATATTCCTCGACTATTTTTCATTTTTTTCTCTTATTCCATCTGCTTCAGCCTTATATTACTTAAAAAAAAAATCCTCACTTACTTAAAATAATACTTAATACGCATAAAAAATATTTTTGTGTTTTTTTTATTATAATCTGACGAAGTCTGCAAAGTTTGCTTGGAGTTCAAAAATATTGTTCAATGTTTAAAAATAGATTTAAAGTTATAAAGTTTAAGTTGACCGATTTGAAACACGTTTATTTTTTTTCTAAATTTGAAAGGATTTTGTGCAATCTACATATACTTATGTACTGATGATGCAAAAATACAATAAAAGGATTATTGTAACGTATATCTGGAATGCTAAGAATCTTGGATAGATATTTGCTATGACAATTCCATACGAGCATTTATTAATCTAAGCGTTTTTTTTTTTGGTTCTGCCTTTACAGAGTAAAATTATTCTAATACGGTTCGTCTTGTTACGTCTTATCGATAACGCGTATATTTTCCATTTGGATACCTGGAAAATTTACCTTATAAATTTGGTAGCCTTCTAAACTTGTCCATCCAATATATCTTTGGACTCTGGAAGTTTGAGAATAATTCGGATACTTCAACTTAAGTGACTCCTTATTCTACTTGGCGTTCCTTTGTATAACTCAAGCCGACTTTTCCAAGTTCACGTGCCTGTGGCATTCTATACTTAAGCATATTTAATCTACTTACCGTCTCTATGTTTATAGTATATGGTTTTATATTTATATTTTTATATAAATTAGTGCGTAAAAGTTGTAATTTAAATATTATTCTTCATTTGTATTGCATGGACATCTGCCAATCTTCCAATTATAAAGCGCATTGTGTTAATAGAGCTTACGACTCCTTGGGAAACCAACGTCCCCTAAGACCATGCCATCAAGGTCAATAAATATTACGAGGAATAGGTTCATCGTGGATTTGTACGCGGTACAAGTAGGAGCGAGAGGTATAACAGCTAAATCTCTACAACCTACTGAAAAACTTGGACCGGTCCATAGTTAACATCAATTCATTCGTAGAACGGCCTTTCAAAGCAGCCCTTATAGGTCCTTATCAAATTTGGTTAAGTACAGAGAGGAGCTTGGATGGTGGAGGTAATCATTTAACGAGCATTAGATAGGGGGGCCCTTCAAACCTAAACCTGGGTCGCAAGTCCCAGGCACTATTGTAGCTCATCTCCCTGCATTGTCATGGATCCGCCACCCGCACGGTGAATGAATGGAATGTTGAGAAGTTTCGTCTCATATTGTATAAGTAAGACATAGAAATGTATAGGAGATACTTCTCACAGGTGTTAGCCTAATTTAAACAAGCAATCAAACCAAAACATGACTTCCATCAAGATTTTTCATTATATTTAACTGATAATATCAATTGATACAGGAATTAAATTAACAGTCAAAGATCGAAACAAACAATTCCACACCGAGGAAATTTACAACTATCGCGCTAGAAACTCCACAAAGGATTACCTCGTATTGAAGACATCAAATATATTTAGTTCAAAATGTAGTTGTCGGTGATCATTCACACGGTTTTCAAGCAAGTACCTTAATACTTTAGGTATGAGCGTGCTTATAAGACCAACGTCAGTTTATATATTTCCTAATAAAATCGAATAAAAATTCTAAGATTGATATGAATTCATATAATATTAAGAACAATCTTAATTAATAATTATATAGATATTTATGAAAACTGTTGTAAAAACCACTACCAATCTGTCCATATTTCACGAATTCTTAACAGAAAAATTGTTGTAGCGTTTGTAGGAGGCGTAGATTTCGATAGTATAGTTGTAATGATTTTTGAGTTTATCTCTAAAAGACAGACAGACGCGGCGGAGAATTTTGTTTAATTATATAAATTCATTATATAAACTAATTACTACAGTTTCAAAAATACTTCAATTCACTCAGAATTACATGTATGTATATATATGTACATAAATATTGCGTTATGTTATAAGGTGTCGGTTGTTTTATTTATTAATTCAATTATTTAAAATCTTCAACTTGTTATAGAGCTATCAACAATCTCTTTGGAAGCGTGGAACATCTTGAAACTAACCCAATACAGATGACTCGGTTACTCTCTAACCTAACTTAACTGGTAAAGATTGACCACATTACAACTTTGTTTATTTTTATGACATTGTGTTCCGACACGATATTTTTTATCTATCGTCTTTATATAATTATAGTGAATGAGTTTTGATCAATCAACATTGGTACTAACTAACACAACGATTGGTAATAAACCAATATCAATGACCACTATAATCAGTGATTAACTAGTACATAATCATAGTGAGATCTAAGATTTTCGCGAGTATTCATTTAAATGAAACTAGTATTATTCGGATTTACTACGCGGATTTTATTATTTAAAAACTACATAATCCCGACGTTTCGGTTACTTTGCAGCAACCGTGATCACGGGCAGACGAGGTGTGACGACGAGTCATTTAGTACATAATCATAGTGAGATCTAAGACTTTCGCTAGTATTCATTTAAATAAAACTAATATATTCGCGATTACCGCGCGTTATTTTAATATTTTAAAACTGTTTACTCCCGACGTTTCGGTTACTAAGCAGCAATCGTGATCACGGGCGGACGAGATGGAAAAAAAAATTGTAGTTAATCCGAAAATATTATTTTTTTTAATACATAATAAATATTTAATCATTTGAATTCATCAAGATCCCTTAATCTAGATCCATATCATTTCGGTTGCTACGAAAGCTCACCTTATTTTGGTTTATATGTATTTTATGTTTCTGTATCCTGTCACAGCCCTATATTTCTAACACCATAAGACATTGGAGAACAACAACTTTGAGGTTTCTCAGGGATTTTTATTCATAGGACAAGAGCTGTACTATCAAAATGATCCCTAATATATATATATATTTTTTTTTTTGGTAAATATTAGTAGTTTTTTTTAGAGAAATAAAACAATTGTTACATAATTCACACATTGAAAATACCTTTTTTAGAATAGGTAGATTAAAGTTTACGGAGAAAAAGGACTATACATACAAAAAATATATAAAGTTGTATAAGAAAAATCATTTAAAAAAATAATCTAATAAAATAAAATTTCCACGTTCATTTTGATATAAAAATCCTTTCATTTCTAAAAACAGTGTTGCTAGATTGTAATCCCCAATGAGAACATTAAACTCACTTTGTAGGTTCCACATATCTCAACCCCTATTGAAATAAAAACAATCACTACTTTTGTATTAAAAATTACTTTCATATTATTTCATTCAGAATACATACGTCCGAAATAGATATAAAGATGTTGTGCAAAGAAATAATTTAATTACTATTTTCCTTTTAACCTTTGTATGGCTTGATATTAACTATTTAGATTGTGAAGAAAAATATTAACACCGTAATATTATTAATAACCTTAAAAATATATATTTCCTAACTAGAAATCACCTTATATACCCCAATAAAAAGTGGTATAAAGCTTTAAGTGCTTCACGAACTTTGTCCGACTTCCATTAGGCGTTCGATAAAATAAACTATTGTAACAATATTTCAATATCAATACATTCTTATTATTATAGATTAAAGAGAAATAGTTTCGTTTGTATCAAAAAATATTAGGTGTTTTTACAGTGTCCTTTGCTTTTGATAAGTTTGTCGGTAGTTTTAACCTTCTGTATCAAGCATCAACGTACGACTAAAAGATTGTTATGAGTGAAGTCTTTTAGTTTCAATGAAAACTTAAATGTTAGCTATTATTTCTCTAAGTCAAGTTGAAAATAGGAAAATTAGTTAAAAACAAACGATCGGTAATATATTTATCCTAAATTTTTGATACAATTCAACACACGGTTTAAAAAACCATCCGTTTTTTTTTTCAATTAAGCAATTTATAAAACCGCTAGCTATATTTTTAATCCTACCATGAACTTTTTCTTTGTTTTGAACTCCTCCAACTTCATTAATTTCAATCACACAGACATTTTCGTAATGTTTTCCCTTAAATCGGCATCCGCTATCAACGTGGCGAGGTTTGTGAATAACGGGATACAGCAACAAAGGAATAATAGATAATTATGTATTACATAAACAATCCTAACATTACAAACAAGGCTATGCTAATTCTAACAGTTGATTTTTACAGTACAATTTTTCTGACATCCAATTCATATTAAATATGTACAGACTCATTTCTGCTCGGAACTTAATGAAATCAAATATATCCAAGAACGTTTCTCATCAGATGAACAAATACAACGAGAAATGTGTAATACTTTTTGCGTATTCTAAATTCAAAGCCTTACCTATTTGATTATGTAAAAAACAATACTTACGCATATGTAAATAAGTATTTAAGATTTTATATTTATAGAATTGGGATAAAAAAGAAGATGCACAGGTCGGGCCTTGTCTATTAGGGTTATAGATAAAGATGGCTATTGTTTTGTTCAAATTACATTGTAATATCATCAATTAACCAGGATTATTATAATCCTTAAATTATCTTCTATGATAATCGATCGTTTATCATGACACTATGTACATGTCCACATTGATATATGATAATAATGATCTTACATATATTAGATCTAGTAGTATTGTTGTCAGTAGTTGTTACTACTTATTACAAATATATTAGTAGTATTTCATCAATTATTCAAAATCAATTGTCTTCAGAGGAACTTTATTAGATATTTTATTATTTAGAAGAAAATTATTAGAGAATAATTACGTTAAATGTAAACATTAAATATAAAAGAACGTATTGACTTAAGAAATTAGAGCCAAAATTTTAAACATAATGAACATTTATTGAGAGCCAGTAACTCCCAAGTATTAGGTGGTAGAGCCTAGCTGTGGTCAAGTTACTGTAGCTCGAATAAGGGCTGGCTCGACCGGGGAAATACCACCCTCTTACAGAAGTTCGGCGTGAATTAGCATTTAATGGCTGCGTTTCGTCCGATGAGTGAGTGATGAGTTCTCACCCTTTCTTGCTTTCTCAGTATTTCTACCCCTCCCTTTCCTCAACAAGAAAGGTTGGCAACGCATCCACAACATCTACGTTGCGGATGTCCATGGACGACGGTCACTACTGCCCATCAAATATGCCGTCTGCTCGTTTGCCGCCTTTCGTATAAAAAATAAAACCTAAAATCTTTTTCACCTTAATTATAATATGTATAATTTGTTTCAAGTATTTTCACGGCAATTCTTTTGAAATAATTCTATAACATTCTTTGATCTTTCATTGAAGTTCAAAATAATAATACCAAGATGGTGAAGTAAAATTAGCATCATTGATATAAAGTAACTCTGATAACATAAGATCGAAAAACCTTAATACCGAAGATTAAGCTAATGTTTTGAGAATTTATTACGCGATTATGTTATACTATTTTTTCCTGAAATTAGGACTACTTAAAAGTGAGCGTGATCACGAACTAGTTAGAATGTTCATGTTGTAACAGCAAACATTAGATGAACCAGTAATTGAGACCCTTAAAAATGGTCGGATTTTTAAAACATGTACAGGCCAAGCTGCAATATGCAAAGCATGCTCTTGCCATCAATAATCCGCTTGGGCTTCGCCAACATCGCAAGAGCCATCAATTTCGCCGTCAGTAAAGCTGTAACCTTCCATATAACATATTGAGAAGGTTTTAATTAAAACAATACAAAAATGTTAGACAATATTGAGATCAATTAAGATATTGTACCTGTACAACAGGTAAACAAGTATTAATTAGATTATGTTGGTGGCTTTTCATGCATTAGACAAATGAATAGAAATGTCGTTACAAGAGTTAAAAAGCATATATCATATATTTAAAATAGGCGTGCGTCGAAGCATACAATCGAAATGCCAAGCCATTAGATCTGATATGACAATCCGTAGATCCTAGCTCGTGAAGACAGGTTACATACCTGAAGAAGATTAATCACCGAGACTATAGAAATAAAAAAAAAAAACTATTTTAGACAGAGAAGATAGCGGGCAAATATCTAACACCGAGTATCAACGAAACAATATTAACTGACAGACGCTTTCATCTCGTTTGCCCGTGATCATCACGTTTGATAATCGCGTAGGAAATCCAAAAATTATACTATAGTTTTATTTAAATTTGTACTCGTTAAAATCTTATACATCTTTTTTAATGCTTAAGATATTACAGCATACGATGAAAACTCGCACTAAGAGCACTGTAGCAAGTATATTTGTGTGGAACTTGAAGAAAAGGGATCACACTTAATTTAAAAAATGCATTGAAAAACCAGTCTGCAACTCCAGACAATCTAACGAAAGAAACTTTGGATGTAAAAAAAGCAAGGATAGAAATACGATTTAAACTTTGTCCTTCAAGTACAGTAACAAGTATATAAAAAGATGTGCTTCTTCTGTCCGTCCGAAGTTATAAACTTAGAGCCCTTCCCAGAGGAGGAACTAAACTTATACCTCATTACTAATTTCTTTTAATAAACTTTGGGTTTTTCTTTGTCCCTTTATTACCCAAAATAATTAGAAAGTATCAAAACCTTGAATAACCTTTATTTTTACTATCATCCATTCCGACATAATAAATAATTATATTTTAAAACGTGTTTCCTTATTAAATTTGTATGTTATCAGAAATTTAAAAAATTATTTCCATTTTCATCAATAAATGTAATGTCGCTGAAAAAAGTACTAATTTCAATTTTAATTTGTGAGTTTTATAAATGAAACTAATATTTTTCGGATAAACTACGCGTGATTTATTTTTGTAAAAAACTACATACTCCCGACGTTTCGGTTACTTTTCAGCAACCGTGATCACGGGCAGATGATTTGTGAAAAAATATTGGTTGCATTTAAATGAATAAAACTCGCGAAAATCTTAGATCTCATTTGTGAATTAATATCCACAGGACAATGGTTTTTTTTTTTTGCAATGCAACAATGCAATGGCAAGACAATGCCACATGGCAATAATTAATAATTAACAATATTGATAATGGTACAAAAAAAAAGGTTTAATTTCAAATGGATTCCAAATAGGTTTTGACCCAACAATATTTTACAACTTGACACTATAATAGTTTAAGTTTAATCCTTAGTTGCTTTTGCAACGTTTCTTATAGAGAACTAAGATTAAAACTTTTATTTGATAAAACATTTATCGAAATTAAATTTGTTTATTTTTGAATCAGTTTCAAGTTTGGTGAAGTCGTCAATCGGTACTGTTTTGATATTTCTGCCTAAATTTAGAAGTTACTCGATATAAGGGATAACGAACCGAACAACATGAATTAAGATTAGGAGTTATCAGAAAACAGATAACTTTTTGAGTTCCCTCGTAACTTATCTGTAAAATAAATGATCCAAAGATTTCACTTTGTAAGCGTATTTTACTTACATGATGTTACATTCCCTAGCAGTACCTACCCTTAGCATGTAATTTTATCGCATACCCAAACACCAAATATGTCCGTGTCGATGGTGATTTATGAATGGCAGGCGTCGAAGCTGTTGGTACAAGACGATAAAATCTCTTACTAAGGTCGCCTCGATGGAGTAAACAATGTGCCTAACAAAAACATTTATACCTAAAACATATTTGATCTTTATTATAAAATTAAATAGAATTATAAATGTTTTCTGAAAAATAAGAGCAATTTATTGTTGTGGTACTTTCTTTTAATTCATTTCGAAATTCAAATTATTGCCTGTGATTTTTGACTTTTCAGCTAGAAAGAGTTTTTACTAACTTTTATAACTATAAAGTTGGAACTATGGCCGTCACTGTTCTCTTAATAACGATTTTAATTCAAAAACATAATCTTAAAAATAAATTTAACGATATGTAAGACTTCCGCGAGTAATTTTTTTAAATTAAGGAATAAAGGACCATGGGAAAAAACGTCCCCATCAAGCAACAGATTATAAACAATTGTCGTTTGATAGATCGCACTCCCGCTCGCCGCAAGGCCGCACGCGCATGCACCGACCACTTTGTAACTAGTTTTCCACCTAATGCGCAACTGTGTGGAGAATATTTGTCCACTATTATTTGGGAATAATACTGGACAATATGAAGGTAACTAATTATTTCAACGCTGAGCTTGTTTTGGGCAGGACAACAATGTTAATCAATGGACTCCTGATGAATTTAATAATATGTTATCGGAAACGCCAACTATAACAAGGAGACACAGACATCCGCGGAGAATTCTCAGGGATTATCTAACAAAGCTAAGAACTCGGGAAAGATATTAAAGGTTAGCAACATTATGTTTGGGACGTCTCGTTGGATATTTAAAAACATCGAGAGAATGTTTAGTACGAGATTTTTTAATAGAAATTTTGCTTTAGAGCATCTACCAAGAGAAAATACTTTAGATAGAAAGGTATTGATACCTACAAAATTATTGGTAATGAGCAAAATACGAAAGCCTTTTAAATTAAAATGTATATTAATTAACTAAATACTGTTAATATTACCCAAAGATTTTCCGTTTTAGAACCAAGTATATATATTTTTTTTTTTGTATAAAATCATCATTTGTTTACTTAAAAATATGCTATTTTTTCGTAGTAAAAAATAACTTTTGTATAAAAATTATTTTGGCGAAAAGTTTTTTTTTTTTTAATTAACCCAATTAATTATGAAATTAGATATTTCTGGGTCCCAGTGAACATGTTGTGATGCACCCCATGACTGTTGAGTGGTGGGGACGGGGTTCATACAAAATCCCCCATGGTCCTTTAAGAGGTTTTTTAAAAACAATAACTTTGACATGAACCAATGTTTCATACTGGATATTATAAGCAATTCAAGATCTATACACGAGTGTATGAAAGGTGCGTTGAAGCTACGAGACAGGAGGACAAAAGCTTGCTTATGATCTTAATTTGAGCTTTTTTTCTTCAAGGGAATAAAAATTTAAAGTTCATTTTAAAACCGTCTTAAGTTGGAGTCTGATATTTTGAATATGAATAATATTATGTTTCACATTCACTGATTGTGCGTTTCCTTTTAATCTGAAATAACCAGACTAAAATGAACTATTTTCCCCTTATGTAATATAAAGTAAGTCACTTAGAATGTAAATCAGGTTTTCTTAAAAAGACTTTGAATGTTAACAAATTGTTACCATTCAGTTGAGGTAAAAAATATTAAAACGTCGACAGTTACTGTTTCATGTAACTATTTACTTGTAGTCCGTAATTATTTTTTTTATAATTTCCGTTATTATTTAGTTATTATTAGAAATATGTTCAAGAAGCTTTTTCTAGGTTTTTCTTTTTTTTCTTTTTCTGATACTACTGTACAATCACGACATATTGGCTATTTTACAGCAACTGTGACTACGAACAGACGAGATAAAAGTACCAGTGGACTTAAAATACAAAAAAATCCCGTAGTATCCGAAGAACTTATTTTCATTTAAATGAGTACACACGAAAATATTTGATATCATTATAAATTATAAATATGTCTAGTAGAATGTTTCTTCGATACTTTCATTATTTTTATATTGCATATTAATTATACTTGTATATTAATATTTCAATTAATATCTAATAAAATAAACAAATAATGAAGCTGAATACGTCACGGGTTTTATACGATTATGGTTCTATACACATATATTTGACGAAACTCATGAAATAAATCCAACATGCATGTATCATTCATTTGTGTTGGATTTGATAATAAAATCGAACCTCGTGAAGTCAAAGTCGAAACTAAATTAATGTAAGCGACAAGAAAAATTATTCAACACGTTCAGAAATCAAATAAAAGTTGAAATTATTTCATTTAACCTCGTTTTATTATAAAACACTACAAGAAGGTATTACTCATTAGCTTATGATGTTTTGAATGTAACACAGAAGCTTTGTAAATACTTTTTACTTTAAGCTTACAGTTTTATGAATTTGTTTACAAATTAAATAATATAAGATTTTATTTTAATATAATTTTTGATTTTCATGAATCACAAAAGGACCTGTGAAATAGCGGGATCAGTGATGCGAAGCTGGGACGTGAACGCTGAAGCTACGATAATTTGTTTGTGATCAGCATAATTAATATTAATGATGCAATTATTATTATATATATATATTGGTAATAAAATTTATTTATTAAACTTAAACACAATTTATAATCATAGTTTTGTAGATTATTTTATTTAACAAATATCAGGAGGGTAGATGTTATAATTTTTTTATGGTGATTATGAAAAGTATGTACAAACATTTGTAAATGGGTTATGGGTCGATACCCTTTCGGATTCAGTGAGTACAATAATCAGGAAGTACCGCTGTGAAAAACTAAAGAGATTAATGAAATAACTACGAAGCATAAGTGACTGTTTCTATTAGTGAATAGTTACTCATTGCAATTACTTGTCACATTTAAGCACAGCCCTTTAAGGCTGGGGACTGATCGCAACTATGTTATACTTTTCATTTCTCTTCATGAATGTAACCTAATCATAATAGATGATTAAATTAATTCAAAACAAGTATGTATGTAACCAATATTATGAAATGCCAATTGTTTTGATTTCAAAATTAAAGTGACAGCTCTACCTTTCACTACTCTATGGTATTACGTATTCAATACAATGAAATCACTCACATTTAATCTTTATTTTGAATAAACCATTTCTCATTGTGAAAAAAATAAATGTATTTTTTTTATTTTTAACAACCCTTTAAAATCATTTGAATGACAGCTTCAACTTCTTTGTCCCTCTTTTATTCCTACAGAACCATGAAAGCTCATTAAAATTACATGCACACTGACTTTATAACAAAATAAATAAATTGGTACATTAATTTAATAATTCCCCTTCTTCCATTGTTCCAAGATGTATTTTAAATTTCATTCTGAACTTTAAATAATATATTAAAATGTTACTTCACTGGTCATTCGTCTCGGAATTATTAAATGTTCTTTAACTATTTCTAAGCAAAAAGATTTTTAAATCTTACAGTAAATTTATGTTTAAAAATAGTTTAAGAATATTTGTTATAGATACAAGAAAGATATAATATAAGATAACGTGTACATGAAATGTACAGTTGCGAAAAGCTCGATGGATTCAAGCACCTTCGAGACTCCAAAGTAGACCTTGTACCCACCACCAGCTACTAATACAATTAATCATAATGAGACTTAATTAGACTCAAAATTATTATTTTTGCCTTCGCGATAGTCTCGTTTTCATATAATATGAATTAATTTTAGTCATAATACTATTATTAAAGGACAAAATGCCTCTTAAAATATAGGTATGTATATATTTTATCAGTTAATAAATAAAGAAATATCAAGTTCTTATCCCTAAGGAGAACTAAACTTACATTATTAATTTCTTATATAAGTTTTACCAAACTATTTCTTACTATCAGTTGCCCAAGAGTATAAAAACGCTAACACTTTTGCAACCTCTAACTCAACTGTCACGTTGACTTTGGACTTTGGAGTTGACGTTAGACACCGATATTGAGATTAATTTGCAATCTTCATTTATTTGAAATTATTTATCTGTCAAATATTATTTTATCATCGTAATTCATGCTTTTGAATATTTGAATCCTATTTGTATGATCTCTATGTATGTAAGAAAAAAAAATTAATTTCCTTTTTACGTTTGACGTTTTGTATCAGAAAATGTTTACAGAAATTTTTCAAGTCTTGATACTTTCTGTATCTTAATAAATGACAGCTTGCAATGTTAACGTCAAATGTGACTTAACTTACAATGGTGTTGCTACTCTAAATTATTGAAATAATAAATGACATACAAAATTTATCAAATAAAATACTTGCGAATACTTATTGTTAGACTGAATATTCGCAATATCTGACAATATACAATATCTTTTCGATTTTAAGCTTCGATAGAATTTAATTCATTTTACTGATGTACTTGTTACACTTAACTTAAAAAATATTTTACATTAGTAAGTTTGAAATAAACACTAAGTAATAAAAATAAATATAAACGATTGTCTACAAACATTATTTCATAAATAACTAAAGTCTGAAAAGTTTTGAAACAACTATAAAGTTTTTCATGAAATCGACGTAGGTATTCCATAAAACAAACGCTTAAACTTGAATTATATGCACCAGTAGTTGTACATATATCTATGTGTACACGAGTTATTTACATTTATGTACCAATATGTCTAATATCTGTTAAACAATATCATTTCATCTTAGTTCGGTTAACATTAATTGATGACAGAATAATAACCAGCAACAATAATCAATCTGTAAATAAATACCATTAATTTAGTTCGTGATTTATATATATATATATGTATATATATATATGTATATATAAAGTAGTATGAAGGTAAATTATGATTCTCATTTCATTCAAACAAACTCATTATAAATCAGTAAATATTGACAGGAGTTGTTACATATTAACTGTCAAATATTAAAAAAAAAAAAGAAATTTTTTATTACTAATGAGTGTACATACAAATATCAAACCGAGCTAGATGCTCTTATGATGTGGTTATATAGAGCATTATATCTTAACGAGAAAACTGCCAGTGTTATATATTAATATATATGAATGGAAAACTGAAAACAATGTGTTTACTTTAACAGTGCAAACTGGTAGTAAAGATTATTGTTGAGTACTTTACACATTAAAGTCTTGTAATTTTTTTTCAATTTTTTTTATTTTTTAATTATGATTTGCTTGAGTTTGATGGAGTAATATTTAAATAATATTTAGAATAAACCATTTTCTAAGTATTTTATATAACAACACAGCAATGTTGTATATTTAATAATTCGTCATATAAAATAAAAGAATTCGTCTGATGGTAATATCTTGGAAAATTTGCTTAGACCGTATCGGCCCTATCAATCACTTAAGATGAAAAAAATTTAAGAATATTTTGTAATATATTGTAATATTAACTATATACATCAAGTATCTGGAACAATTTGAATAATGTATCGTCAAACAAGGTGAGAAAAGGCTAACGACCTCTACAACATTTTCATGATAAATTCTGTTTCAAAAAATACCAACTATAATTAATTTGTTAAAGTTCTATTAAATCTAACTCATAACTCTGTTCTGTTTTGTAACAAAAGACAGGCAAAAAACAATATAAACAATTTTTAATACCTCATCATATTCTTCCTTTAAGCACTTATTTTCACAACATCGATTGTAATGAATCACTCAAGAGATTTTGACTCAACTATTTACAAACAACAAAACTTACTAATTATTACATGCGCAGTCATAATTAACACGAAATTAGAAGAATGGCATAGTCTTGGTAGTCTTAATACTAGTTTGGGTCATGTTGGAACATATTGGACCTTGTTGGAAATAAATTTTTGTCTTCACACTATAACCTATGCTCCTAAATTAACCGTCATTGAAAATATTCAGCCGATACTTAAAATTATATAAAATCAAATTAATAAAAATATTAATATAAATAAAATATTTTTTATAACTTTCGAATTTAATTAACATATGAACCCAGTTAATAACTATCTTGCCTTTTTCATTAAACAAAGTAAAACACACACAACCTAATACATAAATACAGTCAAGAGGTCTGAAACATTCGCCTCATTGCGAATGAAACGTGAAATATAACGTTAGCGAGGGATTGTTAATGTAATGTTTTAAACGTAATTCAATTTGCAGCATTGCAGCAATTCATTGCAGCAATACATATTATGAGATTTTAAATTAAACCTAACACCGGCTTATATGCCATATGCCATGATCGTTCAGTGATATTCGTTAGCGGAACACAAGGTGCTATTAATATTCTACTTCCGATTCTTCGTCCGCAATATAATAAGTTAATTATATATTTTATTCACATATATAGATGAATGAAATATTTAATAATATTTTTGCATAAAAACCTAGAAAGTATCAACGCTTACTTTGACTATGCAAACTTGTGAAGTACAAAGAGTGTGTAGTTCTAACATAGCCTTTGCTTACAATTAAAATAGATACACTGAAAAACAGGTTTTTAATAAAAAGGTTAAATGCACAATAGAAAATGAAATGTACAGAGGACATTATTGATTTTACTAAGACGTCTTCTAAGTTTATTATATTTACGTAAAAAATAATTAAATTAATCGCTTAATTTCCGAAAGATCTTAAAATCAAAATGTAGACTATAATCCAAATTACAATAGTAAATGTTACTTTAGCTTTTATTATAATGTGATAGAAAATATATATCAATATAAAGTAAGAGAGTTCCACTAACGTGCATTTCTTGTGAAAGAGGTTGGAAGAGGTATTGTGAAGGTCTTTAAATAGATCACATAACGACGCTAGACCAGAGTTTAAGAATAAACTTGCATTACAGCAAAGAACGGTTAAGACTGTTTCATTGACAATGATTTTAGTAGAATTTGATTACGTAATTTGAAAAATATAAATTTTAATGAGATTTAATTCGTTTTGTACCTTCGGTGTTATCTAAATAAATGCATAGTTTAGAACCAGCATTAGACATCACACTGTTTGTTGGTTTGCGAGTGCAGTGAGTTTTTAAACGCCTCAAGGTATGCAGATAGTGCACGTGCTAACCAACCTCATTCAAGTGGACTGTTTAAATCAAAATTACTCCATAGTTGAAATGAGAATTTTGAACAAATTGAAAAATACGTTTTGTATAATATATATATATATATAATTATGACAGCTTATGGTCTTGTGTATTTTCATTCTACGGTTTTTTGTAATTTCTGATTAATATTTATAGTTTGCATTTTCTTACATCTGAGATAATGTATAATTAATAACTAGTAAAGCACTTCGATTGCTAAAGTGGCTCATTATCTCGATTGCGTTTCCAAGTTGATACTCTTATAATTTTATAAGAATCAATATTTTATAATTATTACTTATGTATTTTTTATGTACAAGCGTTATTAACTGATTAATTTGTTATAATATTTTTGATCGATTATATATATATATATATATATATATATATATATATAATCGATCAAAAATATTATAACAAATTAATCAGTTAATAACGCTATATATATATATATATAAAGTTATAAGTTAAATAGTAAACGTTTATAAAGGGACAACAAAAATAAATAAAGCTTAAAATTTATTTATGTTTATGTTATTATTTTTATATAAATGTAAAACAAATAGTTTAGAAAAATAAATATTACCATTAAAGGCTATCAATATATATATCGTTTCTCAAATACTAAATAGTAAGGAGGCGTATTCATTTCTATCTAGTTGAATAGTTATAATAAAAGATTCAAAAACAACGAAAATTAATGTATAATACTTTACATTCTCTCTTAATTATATCTAAGATATTAGAGTGTACACATTTAAATGAAACTAAGTTTTTCAGATACTAAGCTGTTATTATTATTTCACTTTCACACTAACTCACACTTTGGTCTTACGTGATCACGGTTGCTGTAAGGGAACCGAAACGTCGAGATAATTAGAAACAAGCAGTCCCTTAAACAATTAGTTTCACCGTTACATTCATCTTTCATTTAAATGAATTTATTATTAACTAACTTTTGCCCGCGACTCCGTCCGCGTGGACATCGGAGTTGTTCTCTGCCACCACGGTTACTGAACCCGAATTGCACTTCTTAGTTTCACCTGTGAAGGTTTCTGATTGGGATCGGGATAAAAGGTAGCCTATGTCTTTTTTCAGGGTTCCACCTATCTCTATACTAAAATTCATCAAAATCGGGCAAGCAGTTTATGTAGGCGTCATAACGTAACAGACTAATACTATTTACAGACCTTAATAAAAATCATATGATTTGATGAACGACAATTTTGGTCACATTGAAATAGTAAAGATTAGTATGAGATGAAATTATGTTGATGAAACTTCTTGACAAATAATTCATTATTAGCTTTGGTTCTAAGCGTCTTATACTCGTGATAACTTCTAAACGAAATGTCTGATTGGGAAGAAACAAAAAGTACCTTACTTCTACATTAATGCCCTTGATAAGATAATGCTTTACTTGGATAAGGGGTAATATTACAACCCAGATTTAACGCACTTACTTTCTTGTAACGATTTAATACTTCTTTTAATACATAAGCGCATATCTGACTAAGCTATGGCGGCTAGGTATATGCTCTCCCGACATTTTTTTTGATCTTTATAAGACCTAAAAACCCAAAGCACATTATTTGTTTGTAGTAACAGTAGTTTTGCGGTACAAACATTAATAGATTTTCACCTTACGCCTCGGGTTACAGTGTAGCAATTTTCCTACGGATCTCTAATTTTTTGAAATTATATTTTAACTTATAGCCTTCCTCGATACATCGACTATCCAATACTGAAAGAATTTCTCAAATCAGACCAGAAGTTTCCGAGATTACCGCGTTCAAACAAACAAACGCTGCAGCTTCATAATTCAGTATAGATTCATAATTCATTTATGTTAATGATAAAATTATTAAACATAAACAATTTGATCTATTATTTAAGCTTAGAACAATAGACGTGTTGCTTCTTAATGCGCTATTGTTTTGTAAAGAGATCATGCACTCATGAGCTGCATACATCTTGGTGTTCATTCACAGATAATTAATTGACCAATTTGACGGATACAATGTTGGGTTATGTTTAGCCTGAAGCTGATATAAACGAATCTAATCCTAAACATGATAGACGTGAAACAATTCAATAATGCCAAAAGTAGGCTCCCTTGAATTTTCCGTGACGAGATACTTTTAAAGGTCGCGACTTAGGAGATGATAAAACGCTACAGATTATAAATATTACTGGCTGGTTATAAAAAGTCTGTATATAAAAAATATTACACGATGAAAAATAAGGTGATATTAACAAAATATAAGATGAATGATGCCTCGGGAACAATTTAGGTAAAAGGTCAAATAAAGTGAGGTTAAGCTTCTTTTATAACTTTGTGTTGTTTTGATGATATAATATTAATTAGTTTTCTATACGAAATTCTTGTGACGTCATATAGCAATTGTTTGAAATTTTTCTTTCAGTATAAATACGAAATTTATTTGTAAACAACGCGTTAATTTTTGGTCATTTCCTTAGTTTTAAACCACACATTTTGAGTTTGAGGGAATACGGTAAGTTTGACAGTTCTCATTAACTACAAAACTTATAGTAATTTAAAGGCGTCGCTACAAAGTACTCCTCATTCCGAACTTTGTCGAACAGGACTTTGTTGTTTAAACAACTCTTGGCCACATAATAATCAAATCTCTTATAATTAAATTTAAAAAATATGGTCATAACTTAGTTCGAAAGTTAAAAATATTAAAGTGTGTAATCAAGAAATTGCGCCAACATTCTTTAACTTTACCATTATGCTTCGCTAACTAAAAACTGTTAGTATACCGTTTTTTCATCGATAATATTCACATTTATTACATGAATATTTAGACTAAATTTGTATTGTGATAACAGTATGAAAATAATAAACAAAAAGTAAAGAAAAACAAGAGATGTCACTATGGGTGCGAGTTGAATGAGTTAGCGGCATAACTGTCGGTTGTTTACACAACGTGACAAATGGTCCAAGTTTACAGTCTGAACTTCCAAGGCGGTGGAATTGCCTTCTAATAAATGATACCAAACATTTAAACTCCGCCCGTTTTTATATTTATTTATTATATATTCATTATAAACATTCATTTAGAGTAATTTATATTTACAAATATATTTTCTATGTTAATTCGTCAAAATATTCTAATCCTCGTGAATGTGAAAGTGATGACATAAACGCTAGATGGCGCTGACAGCTAGTTATCATATGTGGTTTAAGAATACTTACGATAAATAAGGTATATTTATTTCCTTTCCTTCCTTCTTCCTATTTTAAGTAGAAGCGGAAGAAATCGTGGTATAAAAGTCATCGAAAACTCTTAAATATTTAGTTTAAAATATCGTTATCGTCATTAAGTCTGTAATATTATCCAAAGACGTAATTTGTCGTCAACTGGAACACCACAAAAATAGACTACGTTTGTCATACTAACATATTATTCTTAATTCTGGAAATGACGTAAACATATATATATAAATATAATGCTTTAAAATTAAAAATAGATAGCTTTTTTAGGTTTTAGTTCATAAAGGATATTCACATAGATTTCAAATAATATTGGTAAAGAAAAACGAGTTTATGCAAAGCTTTAAAATTGTTTCTAAAATGCAATCCAAACAAAAAACAGCCATTTTAACTTTGATTCCTGGTACAAGTAGATTCTGCCGCACGAGATTGGATTGCTATCAGGAAAACACATGTTATTTAACAAGCTCTTGTATTCTATTTAAATAGTACAGCTTGTGAGTAGGTGTAATATTCGAATGACGAAAGCTACTTTTCGTCCAAGAACACATCGGCACCCTTAGTCTAAGTTTCCACCGTCACGTTACATACGAAGCGTTTCCCGTCTCTCATTCTAACCCCAACCCAGCCTAAGTTAATAGTATGACGTGCGAAGATTTATGAATGAAAACTATTAGCTCTAAGTAGCGTGACGATACGAACTTAGACTAGCACACAATTGACAGCGAAGTTACGAGTAATATATACATATAACACTAAAACAATATTTGTAACACATCCAGATAATGTTACGTAGGACATCAGATTAATTACTTAACCAACCTGACGGACACAATGTTGGGTTATTTTTAGAGTAACGACATAATAATACAAGTAACAACTAAGTTGTATCAAATTTTAAATTTTGATTGATAAGTCCTGTACTAATGAGATCTAAGATTTTCGCGAGTTTTATTCATTTAAATGAAACTAGTATTATTCGGATATACTACGCGGATTTTATTATTTAAAAATCGGGGATTATGTAGTTTTTAAATAATAAAATCAGCGTAGTATATCCGAATAATACTAGTTTCATTTAAATGAAGTCCTGTACTATCTTCATCCAAACTATCAAATATATCTTGCCCCTTACTAATTTTCTTTTAAAAATAATATTTTTCGAGTGTTATTTAAGTACATAAATAACAAATGGTTTTTATTAATGTGGTGATTTATAGCTTTAGTAAAGTAACTGTTTCCCGCAATTCCGTTCCGTGTAAGGAATAAATACAGCTATCCCTTACCTTATTAATGAAAACAAATCACTTTGTTCTTTGTTAGATCCGAGCTTTGATTTTTTAGACTGATCTCCCGTGACCGTAAAATAATGAAGATGCTGTAGAATCAAGTGTATGATGAGCAAACAGGAGCCGCTCTGCTTGTTGTAAATCTTATTATAAAGTTCTCGACTTTTAAGGTCAATTACTTCGAATTTTATGTTACCGATTGCAATTCATTTCTTCTTTAATCTATGTTTAGTAATAACAAATAAAACTAGTGTAAGTGTAACACAAAACCGACAATTTAAATTGATTTCTATTTAAAAACATATATTAGTGAGTTTTTACAAAAGATAATATCGTCTCATAACGATTTAAAATTATATTACTATCAGTGTATTTCTTAAAAATATTCTTTTAATGATATTAAATAATTAAAACAGTATATAAATTAATAGAATTTTTGATTTTAAGCTTTTTATTCATAAAAAAAAAGAAAAAAAATATTATTAAACGGACATAGTTTTCAGAGAGAATATGAAGGCGCGATGGCTTTATTTAAAAAGAATCGCAACATTATTCCGGAGGTTTCAGATACGAATCCGGCTCGTGTCAAGGCATATTTCATTTTATACTTATTAAATTTCAATTCAAGTACTTCAAATTATGTTAAAAACATGATTATAGCTTCTCAAAATGCTTCCTGATTCCTAGTACAAGAAAGACGAGATCAATGAATCCTATATTTTAAACTCAGGAAATCATAAAACGACGATTAAGTTCAAATGCCATTCCTTCTTTAAAATCAATCTCAATATCTCTTTAAAACCCACACAATCATAAATGACAGTGTAAACCTTCTCTAGTTGTTTTCTCATACTGAGGAGAGTGTGAATTGTTCCTAGTTATTAAATTAAATTTTAAATTTAATTAATAATCTCAGGTTAACGCGGTTATTCCATATCTAACCTGCTTAACGTTTGGCCTGGTCGCACTGGCCGCCAAACTAACTGTTTGACATAGAACTCTGAATTGCCATAATTAAAAAATAAATTATCATAAAAACCCAAAAGAAGCTATAGAAATTAATTAGAACCTTCTGGAATAAATACAAAGAGAAAATATATATTCTGACGATTTATTATAATACTCTTATTATTAACATGTATATATATTTTGCTTAATCAAAATACTATCTTCTAATATAAAATACAAACATACTAGATGAATAGAAAACTAATCCTACATGGTAATTACTATTTACATCTGAGTAGTGCCCTAACTAAGAGTTTACATTTAAACTAAATACCTATAGTAGTTTTCATTCTTATACCACACACATGGTAATATTAACGAATGTATGCGAATAACTTGGATCTGGACTTAAGGTCTCGGGGCAGAATTTTAATTACAATAATGCTAACTAAATTAATGTTCGGCTCAGCAGTAATAGTTTTTCGTAGCATTAAAATCCTTAGCAATGACTGAAAGACAGTCTTCCAATTTTTATTTCATATAAAACCTATTTTATTTAATACTATATTTGTGATACATAGATTATAAGATGTTGCATTTGATTTAGACCATTATTAACTAATTAAGTGTCTATATGATTATAGATTATAAAACCATGGGGTTTACGGACACTCAACGTTATTTATAACATTATTACGTATTACTCGACGTATTAGTTAATTTACGCCAACCGTGATCACGCACGAGCACACTTTCATCACGGTTGCTGTAACAGAACATCGGGCAATATTTAATATATTAATAATAAAATAAATGAAACAGTGTAGCCAATAATATTAGTTACATTGAAAGATTCACTCGCTTAAATATTAGTTATCATTCGTTAAATATCGTTAAAAAAGATAACTGTTTTGTTGAATCGACATCAATGCCGTGAAAACGACAGCATTTGCTTGTTATGACTAGTTCTCTTGTCTTATTTCCTTCAGAACAACATTGAAAAGGAACCATCACAATATTAAAACCATTAACATATTTAAAACAAATCGATTTCCTGTACTCCTTCAATAAAAGTTAATAATTGAGCCTTACTTTTTGCTCAGAAATAGAAATCAATATTATTGCTTTTTTCATTCATAATCTGTATATATTGAATAAAAAAATCTGTTATAATTATTTTAATATAAATCTGAATATATATATATATGTATATAATTGTATATATACATGTATCGGCTATTGAGCCGATGTCAAATAAATAGTACTCACTGCATTTTTCTATTATAAGAAATACATAAAAAAATATCATTCATATATATTAAATACATTTATATTTACTTCAGAAAGGTATCTCTTAAAAATATATATACCAAAATGATATAAACGTGTTCAATTTAAAAAAGATAAATGTAGAGCTATTTTATTTTTTTTATTCATTTATAACATGTCGATATACAAAAAAATAATATAAAAAATTATAATTATTATAATAATACCCTGTGGGTTACTTTTAAAAAGCACTCTTAATAAAAAATAATAATACTTACGAATATTGAAAATGTAAAACAGTTTTAAAATAAGAAAAACATCCGAACAAAAATACGATAATATTTATATATAAAAAAAAGAATAATATCGGCAGAATAAATTGAACACAAATAGGTTTTATATTAACTCGTACTGTTGAAGATCTTAAAAATTTGAATTAAAATCGTTGTATAATTATTTCGTCACAGATGTAACTGATGTAACTTATTTAAAAACTGAACGGTTATTATATTTATTGTAAGCCAGTTATATATTATTATTATAAGTTATTGAACTAAAAAGTATTTACTGTCACAATATATAGAATACGGTTAATATTTTAAACACCATTAAGCTAACACAGATGCGACAATGGCGCCTCCATTTCTGTTGCGATAGAATTTAAATTGTGAAAATGTTTACTTATTCATACTTAAGAGGTACGAAAATGTCCTCATGATGATTTTATTTGCGTATTTATGTTGTGTATATGTGTTGTTCCTTTAATATACAGCATGGAAAATTTTACATGTAGGTTTATAAATCTTTATGAATGTATTATATTATTTAAAATAAATTATTTATTCTAAAAATTAAAATATATAACTTTAAATAATTTGTTTTACCAAAAATTAAGACGTAGTTCAGTAATTAACACATTTGTACATTATTTTTATGTACGCATGTGACTATGAATTTATTATTCTGCCAATGTGAATGTTTAAAAACTTATTAAAACTGAATTCATTGATTATTATAAAATATTCCAATATTTATATCAGACATATTTTATTCGTGTCACATCACGATATTCAAATATGAAATTTCTGGAACACGGCCAAGTCACCTGAAAATCTGATTGTAAAAAATACGAACGCTATCACTACGAATAAACGTGACATTCGGAATAAAAATGAAATGAAACGTTAGAAATAATTTTGTTTTAGATTTTCATAATCGAAAAAAAATATAGAATATTCACAACGATTATTATACATTAACTAATTTCTATTTCGTTCTGTTCTTAATCTAAAAAAAGTCTATGGACTTTTACGTTTTTAAATAACAACTTATAAAACCTTTTTTCATTGTTCATAAAAAATTTTTGCTGTACAATAGGTTGTTAATCTATAAAAAAAAGTAGATTGATGTACTTATTTCTTAACGGAAGTTAAGACCTTGACCGTTACCGCTGGATGAGCGTAATCACCCAGGTTCTGGAGAATATCCAATCTTGGAAAGATAGGAATCCAAAATGCCTATGTTTGAAATATTTATTTTTTTTTCCTTATAAGAACTAAATATTCAAAAATTCATATTAAGTATTTTATTATTGATTTAAATGTTGGTATATTTGTTAAGTTATAAAGAACAAATATTTACTGAAGAGTTGAAATTAAACAATCAAGATAAATGGAAGTCCTTACGTCGCGACAGGGAACTAATAAAAATATATTAACCTGCCAGTCGTCCAGAAACATACTTTATAATTTACGTTCAAAAACAAGTTAGGTCCATTTTTACTATATTCATATTTGTTGTGTTTTGAAACAAAAACTTGTTATTAGAAAATTTGACATTCTATAAAAAAAAATAACAATATTTTCGTAATTTGTTTTAGAACATTTTAGTACAATTTAAATTTTGAAAGTATGATTTTTTAAATAAATACAAAATTACGTACGAAAACTTTTACTCCAGACTGATTAAATTAAGCCAGTAGGGGTAAATTCTCATCCAATATGGCTCCAGGGCGGAAACAGCTAATTCATGCGGGTAGGTACCGTCCCAAGAAGCTAAATAATTGGTTGAATATAGAAAATATATTTTTTTATATAAGACGAAGTGTCGTTTTTATTATTTCAAACTTTATTAATTTTCCCCTTCATAATTATTGTTTACTGAAAATTTTAATTTATATAACACTTTTAAATTAACATTATTGTTATGAAGAAATATTATGAAAATTATAAATACCATTTCTGGCATTTTCAAACCAATGCCCAGCCAATAATACTTAATAAATATACATATGTAACAACATACTTGAGATTAATAACAAGAGTCTAGATTAATGGAAGAAAACAAACCAATTAAGACGACCAATAGCAATAAAATACTCACCTATATCAATAAAAATAAAACGTAACTCCAGAACACTTTAAAAAAAAATCAAATCAAATTCAACCTCCTTGCACAACACCACAGATAACTTAAATATAAATTCGAATTTCGAATCGTAAGTGAGCGGGAAAGTCGCACCGTGCGTGCGTCGGTGGTTTTTCAGCCAAACTGAAGTCCGCCTCTGAATGGACGGAGCCGCGCGCTACGGTCATGCGCGTTCATTCAAATAAACTATTCGTATGTTTAAATGTATGTCGGTATTATTTTTTTTATAATACATTTACTCATAATTCTTCATAACCGTTGAGAAATATTAATAACCTAAATATTAATATCCTTTTATTTGTAATAATTAAGGAAAATTAAGTAATATTATAGCAATAAGGGTATATATAATAATAAGGGTATTACATCTATAAAAACGAGTCTACCCTACTTTTGCTATAGCATCCCACAATATCCGTAAGTTGAACAAAATGTTAGAAAACAGTTAAAAGTTTTATGACGTTTCTGACTATCTAGAATCTAGATCCAAACTAGACTAGACATATTGTTATCTAACCTGACTTTTCTCTTTTTGTTAATATGAACAAATGACCGGACTATCATATACGAAGGGTTTCTCTAATACAATCTATTTGATATTAAACGCGAACGTCTATGAAGAACTGCTAACGCTCCGCATAATCTAACCATGCAATCTTGTGGCAAGCGTATTGAATTTAAAGTATTTTAATATTGGAGGGCTCCATATTACATACATTACAAGCACTAATAAGTACTTAACTTGCAACCCGACTTCGCTTACTTCAATAATATCGGTACTCATTATAATTTGCTGTTTTTAACCGACATTAAAAAAGTATGTTACATAATCTTTAACAGCCATCGACTTCAAAAAGTGATTAGATATTATGAAATTTTACACATTTATTTGTGTATTAAATAAGATTATTGGCATGCAAATAAAATAGTGTTTATATACAATAGGTATTTATTCAAATTTTTTGCTAACATTTAGAATTTATCATTAGATAGTATAAGTTGGGAAATCGTATTTAACTGTAAAATATTGTTTTGCTTTTTATTTCCTGTCTCCTATGTTGTTTATTTTTTTGAAGTTGATTTTTTTTACTTAAATATAATTTTAATTCTAATCTCACTTTATAGTAAAACAAAATGTTTATAAGACTATTTTTTTTTTTGGAACAGTCACATAGCATAAATATTTCTATAAACAAAAATGAGGCCGTTGTTTTGGTCTACTTCAGAGTCTTGTATTAATGTACACATATTTATTTGTTAAAATTTGTTGATGTCAAGATAGTTAATATGCCTAATCATGTCACATTTGTATTAAAATGAAAAAATATCGACCTCCTTATGTACGTACACATATATATATGTAAATTGTAATTTGAATCGTTTCAGCCTGTCCAGGGATAGAAAAATCAGAATAATATCTAAGACTTTCGGGTGCACGTATTTAAATAAACTAAGATTTTTTTATACTAAGACTTTTTTATTATTTTGTATCTACATAATCCGGACTGTTCGCTATCTTTACCACAGCGCGGTTGCTGAATGATAAAAAGTCTTTGCATCGGTAAACTTAGTGTCATTTAAATGAGACGTAACCTCTCGGGATTCCATGGATTCACCGTGCGGGTACCGGGTCCGTCGCGTTGCAGGGAGAGGAGCCTCAACAGTGCTCCAGAAATCTTTGAGGATTAATTTCCAAATTAGGAATGAGGACCTGGCTTTATAAGACATTAGCCTCCTAAACTAATAAAAATTTAGTAAAAAAATAATACGTTTTATTAATAATGGTATTTAAATATGAAATCTTTTAATACGAACTAATAAATAGTTATTACACTTCTGTCTCCCTCAAGCGAGTGTACAGACGATCATAAAATAGTATGACTTTTTTATAAATGATAAAGTGTTTCTCCTAGAAAAATTCAATAATATAAAAAATACTACTTCTTCCTTAAAAGCCACCAGCCCTTACAGAATCAACACAATTGAAATTCATTGATTCTTTATAATTGTGAATTTTTCCTTTAAACCGCTATAGCTTAACGTAACGAGCGGTCGGTGAGAGAAAAACAAAATTATACCACTATCTTAAGTACAAGATTTATGACAGTCCAAACTCTGAAACACTTATAAGACGACTTATAAACAAATGACAATACCTATTAAAATGTTAAATGTTATTTTTTCTTAAAGAAGCATTATCTTCAAAAATAAAGGATTTGGAATTTTCCTTAAATTGATTTATTTTTTTTAAATAAAAATTATGTACTATTTCAGTTATATCTAAATGTATTTGAATTTTTCATAATCGCATAATAAAAGCGACTATTCAATGGAAAAAGTGTAAGAAAAAATAAGTCTATAGCAATATATATAATTTCTACTTATCTAAAATGTCTAAGTAATATTAGTGAATCAATTTGGCTCGTAACAAGAAAACATTGCGATAGTAGAGGAAATCGCAACCACGTAATGATTACATTACTTACGGATCAACAAAATTGGTAATAAGTAGCTATTAATATTATTACCTAATAATGTTGGACAAGAAAATATTATATTCTCATACTAAGTTACTATCGTCATGCTTCATATTAGGCGTTTAGCGTTTCTCATTCAATAACCTGCGTAACATTTACGTGCTATGTTCTGTGTAATGAAAACTGTTTACTCTCAGTAGATTGTGCTGATGGGGACTCTGAATAGGAACACAGTATTCATTATTCTATTTGATACATAACAAAACTTTTTAGATAAAATCTTAACTACAAATAATGAAATTTTAGTTAATGAAAACGATAAAATACCGAAATGAGGAAATCACGAATAGTGCATAAAATTGTTATTTCAAGTTTTTGGGTCACAGTAGTAAAATAGGCAATCTCGCTGACGGACTTAAAATTTTTGTATGATAATGTAATGGCGTGCTTTCAGAGGTGTTGTCTGAAAATATATTTATGTGGCTATATAGTTGTATTCGTTAAAAGCGGGAGACCAAATAGCGTAATGTCATTCTTCTCATAAATTATACTACAATAGATTTCTTCTTGAAAAATTTAAACTTTATTTCAAAAAATATACTAACACATAGTTTAAAGACAAGTAAATTTACATAAAGGAAGCCAATAATAAATTTATCATATAATTGATTAATGAGTTGACAAACAATAATATCAATAAATTTTTAAGAACGGGACAGAATGTATACACACAATGGACAAATCAGGCCACTACATTCGGTTTGATAATTAACAGATCCTAGCTCGTGTAGTCAGGCACTTATCGAGACTAATCCGCGAGGCTATTGAAGTAAAAACATCCTAATTTCAATAGAGAAGCTGGCTGGCAATAATCCACCTATCAAAAATATAAAATACAATGTCAGTGATCACTCTACAAGATCTCATGACGCACTTAGCGTATTCTACGTGCATCCAGAGTAGTAGCTACGCGTGGAAATTAAGAATTCGTTGGCGGTAGATAACAAATAACAAGACTGACTGACAGACCCTCTCATCTCGTCTGTCCGTCCTCACGATTAGTAAAGTAACCGAACAACAGAATTACGTAGTCATGAAATAAGAAAAAACGCGTAGTAGGTATATCAGAAAAAAAAATATCAAAACGTCAACGCTCGTTTTAATCGACTCAAAAAATTACGATGTTCTCAACTCGATTGGTGCTTTTCATGTACACCAATCACTCTGATATATATTACGATTTACAAGTCTCTTTTTAACATAGTACGATTCAGTAGTAAATTAATGTACGATATATTTTTATTATAAATATCAAATAGAATAAAATCATAGAATATAATCAATAGAATATAATCAATAGAATAGAATAAAATCAGCATACAATGACTTATAAATAATTTATCTTAAATAAAATTTAAACATATTTATTTATTAGTAAATATTATGATGAAGACAATAGCTATCGAAATGTATTATAAGGATTGTTAGTACACAATCTATCAGACCCACGGATCACACTTGTATTTGTCTTATATATATATGTTCATGGCAATATTTATACTAGGAAAATATAAGCAATAAACAATAATAATATAGAAAGAATAAAATTTATTAAATAACCATGTTCATATCAAACAATAACGTATTATTCAAGAAAAACTACTTTGGTGGAGTCAGAGCGACGCGTGTTTTTCATAGCCACTACCAACACAAGTTACATTTAACTGCAGTCCAGGGATTGTAACACTGTTTCCAAGCTGAAATCAATATTACTACTATCTTAATATATATATTATGTCTTGTTTACGTCTAATTATGTCTCCCTTCTCATTTTATTAATAGCTATTTTAATATCGTGCTACTGTGTCTTATCTGAATAAAACGTATTCATAGAATTAAGATTGTAAAACTTAAATAAAAACCTAAATAGGTCTGGAATATTAAATTTTATTCCTCACGATAAGAATCTCGTAACAAATGAACGTGATGAACAAGCAACTAGCTACCGCTTGAGATGATTAAGAAAATAAATAAAACCTCCTTCACTTGAAAACATGATACGTCTCTAGTGAGACTGTCAAACATAATTAAGGGTAGAAAATTCTCATCAAGTAAATTTCACTTCAAGTGCTATTTTATGGGTATAATTTGATATTCACTTCTTATCGTATATTAAGACAATAAAACCAGTATTTGTAAGACCTTTCAAGACAAAACTTCGTAGCTTTTTAGGGTTCCGTAGACAAATGGCAAAAAACGGAACCCTTATAGATTCGTCCTGTCTGTCTGTCCACCCGTATGTCACAGCCATTTATTTCCGAAACTGGTGGACCTACACAATTGAAACTTTTTAGGTTGATGTATTCTGGTAACCGCTATTCGAATTTTGAATAAAAATTAATAAATTAAAGGGGTAACCCCCTCCATACATGGAACTGATTAAAAAAAATTTTTTTCAGCTAACCTATACGTGATGGGTGTTTAGGGAAATGGCTTTAAAAAAAACATTAAGGTTCCTACAACCATTTTTCGTCAAAATTATTTGTTTAAAAGATAGAAGCTTCCAAAATGGAAGTTTGAGAGTCCACCCCCTCTAACTTTTAAAATAAGAGAGTGAAAAAACTAAAACAAATATAAGCTGTAGATTGCAGTAGAAACTTTCAACGAACTTTGGTTTGAAGAAGATATAATTATTAGTTTTTAAGAAAGAATCCATTTTCAAAAAACGCATATACAACTTTTTCGTTCATACAAAAGACTATGTAAAACCAAGTTATTTTTTTTTATAAAACATCAATCAAAGTTACAACGCACTACAATAACATTTACATAATGCCATCTACTTGCTGCTACGGAACCCTTCATGGGCGACTCCGACTCGCACTTGTTTAATTTTTATTATACTTTACAAAAATCGGAAATTCAGATTAAATTCAAAACATACGATAAATTAAACATGGATTAGTCTAACAAACAAAAAATAAGACAATATAAACAATTTTTAAATCACACAACAACTTAATATCTTAAACGTTATACTTATATAAATATATAATTATAATATATAATATTATAATTAGCATACATTAGAAATATATCCGCTGAATGCGTTATCTAAAAATGTTACTTTCAACAGAATTTTTCAAGTAGGCACATAAAACATAAGTGAAGCTATGATAAAAATAACAAACCAAAAGAAATATATATTGAATACAAAGCAAAGCATTACAATAATCATCCAAAAGCTTTTTAAATTACAAAATAATCAAAACCATGTAAACCTAATTGTCAATGGGAAAAATTGAAATAAACAAACGCGTTTTACCAAACAGATCCCAAGACGTCATACATCCACATTAAACTGTCAGATGTAGGTAGGTATACATTTAGTCGTAAGGTTTGGGATCGTCAATGCTTTGGGGCAAATGAGGGCTCCTGCTGGCGTGTTACAATAACGGTTCGTTCACCCCGAATGTTATAAACCCAATGCACTCGAGACTACGACAGCGGCGATATGTAGACACTTATATGGTATTTAGCGTTTTCATAGAAAACGATGAATCATTTCGTTTTATATAAAACGTGATCGATTTAAAACTGAATGTATAGATGTGTGAATGATTTAGAATGAATTTAATACTTTTGTAAAGATTTATATATGTTATAATTGATATTTATTCAAAATATCTATTATTTGTATTGATAGAAAAATAATAATATTTAGAGAAGATTGTGTTTAGTATTTTTTCAAACATACGTAAAATAAATGAAACTAGTATTATTCGGATTTACTACGCGGATTTTATTATTTAAAAACTACATAATCCCGACGTTTCGGTTACTTTGCAGCAACCGTGATCACGGGCAGACGATACGTATAATACGTAAATATACGTAAAATAAGATATCAATGCCAAAAACAGTGTTAAACGTACACTTCGTGGAAACCATGTCCGATCTGTGATCGCCACAAAACAAAGCATTTACTCGAACTACCATAATAATCTGTCATACTTACAACAAATAAAGAATAGTCGTAACATATTTCGAAAATTTACTATGAATTGTAAGTAAAAAACAATAAACACTAGTGACTAGACTAAAACTAAACTCGACAACAGACAACATTATATAAATATGTATGAATATGTTAAAATTGTGTTACAACCTGACAGCACTTTGCACTGGCTTCAGTGACTACCCTTAGCAGGAGTTTTCCACGTAAAACTAACAACAGACAGTTCCTAGTTTCTCATCAAATGCTCCACACACTCACGCACATGACACCAACCAACGCAGTACATACTCATACATTAAAAACTGTTTAGTTTCACGATGCACACTCGTGGTAGGGATTCAGGATGTGGACGTTTTACGTACTTTGTGATGAAGCGTATTGTCGCTTCTTTTACTTTGCCTTTAAAGCTATACTGCTTTTAGTTGTAACGAAACTCAAAACTTGCGAAGACCATTTAAGAACTAGTTTTATTATGGTTTATGTAAATGTAAAAATATAATTACTAATTTTAGAACATAATTTATTTCTGTATTTATCTTAATATAATTTTATTATATATAAATCTGTGTGACCTAAACGAGGAATAACGGAATTTACAGGGTTCATGTAGTTTTATGAATGCAGCCAGGAAGGCAAAAAATACACAACGCTCGTAAAAAAAAAATCCACTCTTCGTCTTGGAAGAAAATCTCTCAACATTAAAATATGATATCACTCGAAATCAGAGTTCCGAACAACTCGAAGTCCTTGTGTGTTAAAACGATCAACGAAATCTCCTTCGTAATCTTTTTTCAAATCAGTTATGGTGTTGTCGTAATGAATTAAAAGATAATTGAAAAAATTCAAATTGAAGAAATGCAAACATTAACATATCGTTACTCTTTTAAATTATAAGTAATAAATATGTTTTTAAATTTTAGAAATAAAAATTAAATTCTCCTCGTATACATTCGTCAGTAAGAAGTGTTTAACTAAAGCTTTATTATGTGAAAGTTGGCAACGAGCAGACGGCTTACTTGATGTGCGGTAGTCACCGTCGCCCACGGACATCTACAAAATACAAGGGGCTGTTGCGGATACGTTGCCGACCTTGATTGTGGAAGAGGAAAAGGGCAACTGGCTCTCTCACTTATCGGACGAAACACAGACATCAAAGACTACTTTACGCCGATCTTAAAAAATCATAACCTGTATTCATATATGATAAAATTTCTCCAATGAAAAATTTACGTTACTCAATGCATTTCATCTTTATCTACGAGGATTCTTCTGCGTAGATAACAGATATACATAGTAACTAGATTCTGTCTATCTACAACGTTGTCTTTGGTCTTGAGTTCAGAGGGACATGAATAATGTATATTTAATGTAATAGTTATGTTAACCAACTGTCAGAAACATTTGACGTCTGTGTCATGTCATTATAATGCAACTGTATGCTTAATCTGTGTTTAGATTGTTACACTACATACGAACCGTTTCCCGTTTCTCATTCAATAATAAATAAATAACCTATGTAATACTATAAAGTGTGAAGAATTATGAATGAAATACTGTTAATGCTTCGTATGTACACAGTATGCAAACTTGGGATAAGCACACTACTGTTTCCGCGCATACACCACGGAGCGAAAGAATAAATATGTGTTATACTCATGTCTGAGCTACATGTAAAAAAAACGTTCTGTATATTTTAGACGAAAAGCAACTGGTATCCATATATTTCTCGAATTTAAAATATTTAATAACTTTTCTATTGTTTAACAGGCGTGGCTTGTTTTTTTTAACCCAGGATTACGTTACACACGCAATTAAAGGTTTTGTTTTGTTATTGCTAATCTAATGGATATATTATTTTTAATTACAAATGTTTATTCTTACCAAAGTTAGGTTTGATAATACGAAGTTTACTCTTCCATAAAATTTCGGTCATAAATACACTTTCATCAACCTATCGGAGCCCACTGCTGAGAAAATTCCTATTCTCAGATAGAGAAAGTTAGAGCATTTATCACCATCCTTGCTCAAAGCGGAATGGCGATTTCTAACTTAAAATTTCAAATTATAGGTCCAGGTTTCCTCACAATGTTTTCCTTCACCGTCCGTCAGTGGTGTATAAATACTCTTAGAAAGTAAATATGACTCGGAAATCACATTGGTGCTTGCCAATACGCTTCTACTAAATTCACTCTAACATATAACTTACAATACAAATCACTTGCAAAGTATACGATTTGTAAAGCTTCTGGGAAGTGGAATGTTGTTAAGCAATGTTGAACATAATTTTTTTAACATTAAACCAATGTTGACCATTTTAGAACGGGATTCGAACCTGCGACTTCTGAGACCTCAATCTTCTGAGATTCCAAATTAAACTATTTCTCTATGACTCGAGAGGGCCAATAATAATATTGTGGTGAAAACATTGTTTCGTTAATATTATATATTTTCATCAATGTAAGCTAAATGTTGTTGAGGTGCATAGTTTTTAACAAACCCTCAATATATTTACCGTTTAAACAGTGTTCTTATAATTTATTATAAAATAATTGCGACCAAAAAAAAAATATATAAAAACAAAAAAAAAGGTTAGTAAAAGTCCATTTTTAATTTAAAACACATCAATTTAATACGATCTCTATAAACATTACCTATTGTATTTATAAACTGAAATCTTACACCGCACATATCGGAATGATGTTCTAGACTTTTGTGACTGTATATGGGGTTATATAAAAAAAAATTTAGTGCTGTCTGTGTGAGTTGTAATTCTTTATTGGTTCCGTACGTCGGAGGCCGGTGTGTGCCGACCCCCGAAAATTAATTCTCGTATGGCGACTACTCGACGACCGTCTGTTCCTCTTTAATAAAGAATTCTACAACCTCCTCGACCGAGTTAACCGCGTCCGTGTCGAGACCGTCTGTGTCGACATCTGGAAAGCAAATACATTTGGTATAATAATCAAAATACGCTTTAAGATCTGTTCTAGAGATTAACTGGAACAGACAGACAGACAGACAGAAATAGTTTTAGTAAAAAAGGTCTTCTATAATAGTAATATTCTCACAGTTTCTCAATTCGAGCCGACGCGGCTTCTGCTCAGCCCACTCCAATGTCTTCTGTTCACGATACTCGACGTGTTTTTTCATTTGCTCCGTCCGTTTAGCAACTAACTCCTAAACAATCAACAAAGTCACATTATACACTAGTATATAAAATTTTGTATATAAACAGAAATCTAAGATTGTACACTACTTATGGAGACAAAACCATTACTAGTGATGTGCGTATTTAGAAAAAAAAACGTCCAAAATTTCCATAAAAACCTAAAAAAAACTATAACAATTAGAGTGAAATATTCTAGGTTATTTATTTCAATAAAAGGACATGCCTGTTACAGAACTGGTGAAACTATAAATATACGATACATGACTTTAATGAGAAGCTTTTAATTTGAAATCAAAAAGATCACAACAATCTTATTTATAAGTATATACTGTAATCCACAAAGTTTACAATGAAATATCCGGCAAGGCATCTCCATAGACTATCTTTTAAATGAAACTAATATTTTTCGAATAAACTACGCGGATTTTTATTATTTTAAAAAACTTCTAAAAATCCGCGTAGTTTATCCGAAAAATATTAGTTTCATTTAAATGAATAAAACTCGCGATAGACTAAGATCTTTTATAATTTCTTTGAACGAAACTAAATTTTTTAAGAAAATATTCAGTATCTAACTATAAAGGACCTAAAATCTCTCAACTATTCCCTTAATTAGATACAATGATTCATTTCCTTTATTACTTCAATACAATTTCTATGTATGATTCAAATATTCCACTTAATTAGTACTCCTGCTGGACTATCGTTACAAGTGGCGCCATCTGTGCCGTACCGATTATAATTACAATATCCTTACAATAATTATTAAGTCTGATTACAATTTATTATGATATTGAAACATTGTAATTTAATAATGGCAACATTTAAGCATCAACTTGTATTTGAAAACTAATACTGGCTTCAGCCATTTTGAAGGACGTTACTGGCAGTAATGCTGAACATTGAAAAACAAATCTGAAAGTATATTTCGAAGACTTTGTTACCTTGCTAGCTTTGCTACTCCTCATACGGTCCTTGGATTCAAACTGAGAGTAATATTTCTTGAGGTTCTTTTTAATATCTTTCTGTTGTTTTTCAGACAGCAGCGTCGGGGGACGAGGTCTCCATAGGAACTGAGCGAAACCTTCCTTCATCACTCTGGAGATTTGAAAGGATTTATTGTATTATAGAATTAAATGACATACTAACTGATCAAACAAAGAAACACTACAATAAAGATATACTAATAATGGTCATACAATAAGTCAATGTTGATGTAATATTTGTATAAAAATTTAAATTATATATAATTGTAGTAACTCTACAATGCTCACCGTCTAAGAATCTTCCCTTGGAATGACCACAGATAGTATCCGCAGTCCATCTTGCATTTGAGTGACGATACTCCTGTGACCACATAACGGCCAGTTGGATCCCATTCTATGCCAGACATCTAAGAGCAGTATAAAAAGTTCTATAGCAATATATAAGAAATTATGAAGCAACAATTACTTATGTTATAAAGAAAAGTAAGTGAGAATGCGTGAATGTTTGTTGCTTAACCGATTTTGATAAAACTTTAGCGGCTATAATTTATCATCGTATTTAACAGACCACGACAGATTTATTCAGCTTTAAGTAGCCAACAGTTGGTTAATTATTATAACATTATTAATTTCTCTCATAAAGAGCATAAAACCAAACAAAACGCGACCAACGTCGCGTACAAAACTAGTTCATATTACAATCATTACATAAAATATGTAGTTTTATTAAATTCTTTACAATTAATATTATTTTAAAATTTTCATACCTGATAATGATCGGAGACATTCATGATTGTGAAGTCATTGGTGTCCAAAAATTCCAAAGCACCTCCTGTCAGGCCGAGGTTTGCGAGTACAATGAACTGGCCCATCGGAGACCAGAACAAGTGATTGAAGGGAGTCCTTTCGAACTTCTTCAGCAACGTAGGAGCCTGGCCGGTGTTGACTTGGTAGAAGCTTATACAGGTGTTCGCTGTATCGCCATGAATAATCGAGAACTTCACCCCTATGGGCTCCCACGCGAACGCCTGTATAGGTTCCTTGATTTCCACAGAGTCCACTGGTATTTCTTTCTCCCTCATGTGGAATATCTCAAAATTGTAATACATGCCGGAGTATTTGATCTCGTTCTTGTCTTTCTTGACCTTGGAGTAGCGATCCACTTTGACGCAGAGGTAGTCGCCGCTCTTCTGCCAGTGAATTTTGCAGTCGGCGACGGAAAACAGATTCTTTGAGCGTATCTCCGTACGATTGGGGAGTTCTAGCAGAGTGACTCTCGCCGGTACGTCTTTGTCCTCAGCGACCCAGTAAGCCAGGGTGTTATCCGATGGTGACCAGCAGAAGTCACTGCGGTATTTTATATAATTATTAGTAACAATTGATAGTTTGTCAATCATTTAATAATTTTATATACATTTAAATACAAATATCGATAAAAAAAAAATATTACTGATGTTTAATAAGCCGTGTACTGCTATTTTAAGGGAAAATATCAGCAAAATCTTCAGTATCTTGTTAATAAAATATACATTGGACTTCAATAACTTGTACTTAATTATAAAATAGTTAAATTCTCTAGCTCTATATTAACGAACATGTATCAGAAACGATAATGAAAAATGTTTTTCATATCAAAATATTAGATTTGACGCATTTTACACTTTACTGGCAACTTAAACTAACTTAAAACTGATAATTAATATTTCTCAGTAAGCAAATATAGAGAATATTTGAAGACCTATTTATATACACATATGTGTATGAATATAAGACGAAACCTCTCAGCATTCCATGGATTCACCGTGCTGGTGCCGGGTCCATAATGTTGAAAGGGAGAGGAGCTTCAACAGTGCCTGGGACTTGCAACCTGGAGGATTAAGGGGTCCCTATCTAACGCGCGTTAAAAGCTCACCTCCACCGTCCAAGCTCCTCTCTCTACCCAACCAAATTTGCAAAGAACCTACTGTAGCAGCCTTCGACCCATGATCCAAGAATGAACTGATGTTAATTCTGGACAAGCCCAAGTCTTCTAATAGGTTTTAGAGAGATTTAGCTGTAATACCTCTCGGTCCCGCTTATAATATTTCTAATGACTCACCGAATACCGGGTATCTTAATGGACTTCTTATCGAGAAGACCAAAGCTGGGCGTCTCATAAACAGAGAGCATATCCGGTCCCAATCTTGCAAAGAACTTATCATCCTTACTCCAACGGAATATCGGCCAGGTTACATACTCATCCGGAGGTGGGAAACTACGTTTTTCTTGACCTGTTCTGTTGAATTGTAATGGCATGGTTAATAAAAATTACATTATCTCTGATCATTTTATATTCTTTTATAATACATATCAGAGATTATTTTTTTATATTAATTAATCATTTGTTTATTTCCTATAAAAATGTGATGCAGAATTACACTGAAGAAATTCTTAATTACTAAATAAAAAAAAAATCCCCTGAATTTATAAGAAATTTCACAATAATAATAACTAGTTACATTCACCTTATGTCCCATATAATTAACTTCTTATCGTCACCCCTGTCGCCGCTCGGTGAGAAGGTAACAATATAGTTCTCACAGGGTGAAAATGAAATGAATCTCGCCTCGGGGTGATAGAACTTTTGGAATTGACTGAATTTAGGACCCGCCCATAGTGCAACACCGCGCCAGTGGAAAGTCGCCAAATATGTACCAAGAGGTGACCAAACAGCATAAGTTTCAGTCCAATTCTGGAAGAAAATTCATATATGTATATCTATATGTGTAACTCATAACTATAGGGTGTCATAACTAATATATTTTTCATAAATTAATATGTTTTTATGTTTATAATTTAACCATTAATAATTGATTAAGGCCAAAAACTAATTTGTTCTTTGACATGAGCTTATTACCGTTGTCATGATAATCCATAATACAGTCAAAACCGTTTATAACGACATCGTTTACAACGACCTATCGGTTATTACAACCAGATTGTATGGTCCCGTCCGAATCCCTAGTAAACTATTCAGTAAACAAACCGCTTATAACAACATCGGATACAGCGACATATCGCTTACAACGACGAATTTATATCGATGTTCATCGGCTATAACGACCAACCGCTTGAGTGAATATTGCGCCTATGAACGTGTGCGCCTTAGCACTGAGGAAGAAATTCTTGCAGAAGCTGAAAGTAACAACCGTAACACTGACGAAGAAAACGAAGACCAACAAGACTCTGAACAACATTTTCAGCCAACAACGATTTCTGAGGCTCTTAACGCTGTAACCATTTTGCAAAAATTTGTTGCCTTTAACGAACACTTTGATACCGGTGATACTCATTCCTTGAGGAGTATGAAACGTAAAATGCAAAAAATATTTGAAACTGGGCTAAAAAAAACAGACCAAAATGAGTGATTACTTTTGGACCTAATTATTTCGTAATAAATATTTTTGTTTATTTTTTGACTCTTTTACAAATTATAATTTTAACATACCATATTATAACCCATGCCTACCTATTCTAGATAGATAACTTTATAATATAACTACATATGTATACTTGTGTATACGACATTGCTTATACAACTATCGGATATAACGTCGGCAACTATACGGTCCCTTCAATGTCGTTATAAACGGTTTTGACTGTAGTAATAAATTTTATCAATCATTAATTATAACTTATAATATATTGAACAGGTTTTAATTAATTACTTACAGGTCTCTCCTGCAGTACGACGGGTTCAGGCAATGCGTTCTGCCATACTTGTAATGCTACACCAGTTCCAATACCCACAAGGAATTGGTCGTAAGCATCAGGGTCCATCAAATACCATTGTAGGTCTGACTGCACCTTGAAAGGCTGAGGGGAAGGAGGTTCCCATTCTTTGGGAATGTCAGCATACCTATATCACCAGGAAAAAAAAGTGTTATTTTCCAAATGTATTTACATTACTTAAGTGAAATAACATTGAATTATTTTTCATTATAATCTTGTGTAGTTTTTTTTTCATTATATGTAAGCATTGTAATTTTTTTCATATATACCTACTATGATTTTTACTGTTCATTTAACTGGACTTCACTGTACTGTTACACTTAATTTAATCATATTAAATGTAGTATATCCAACTTAATGTACACAAACTCGTTTATGTATTCAGAGCACATATTTGAATTAAGAAAACTACATAAAAAGCACTGCTACTTACTTTTTGAAGTCTGTAAATAGATTCACTAAAAATGTATGCTGCTTATCTAATTTACAATTATTTGTGGCCTGCACAGCTTCAGCGGCGTTCTGTGGATTACTGTACTCCAGGAAAATGTAACCTGTAGTTACTCCAGTCTCGGTGGTCGGGTAATACTCATTGACAATTTTGCCAAATTTGCTGAAGATCTTGTTTATAACGCTCTGGAGTTTCTCTAAACGCTCTGGCCCGACCTGCGGGCATCCGTCTACGATGATCACATTCTCGTAGCCGTCGGATTCCTTAGGCTTCTTCTCTAACAGGTCCGCTAACAACTCTGCAACGTCAAAGTGAGGTTATGAATCTTAAATAGTGCTTACGTCTTCATTGTGAACACATATAGAAATTATATTTTACTCCATGAACGATACCAAATTTCAGCAATGTCGTAATTTTATGTAATTGAAAACAGTAACAAAATGCACTAAATGTATAGGTGACGCATATGGCCGGGCCAACCTCTCGACACTAAAACACCTACCCTCGTCTGTAATGTCATCAACGAAACCTTCTGGATCGTCAAAATTAGGCTCCTCGTCAAAGTTTTGTTCTTCATTATCACTTTGTGGGTTTTGATTCACTTTCTCATCGCCTTTTTTCTTTGCCATTTTGACGTTATAACGTGTGATACAGGAAGACACGCCATTAGTGGACTAAGTTCATGGCATAGACTAGACAATACGCTTGACTTTCACTGTAATCATCGGATACTTGTACTCATAAAACTTGAGATGAATGTCATTTCCATTGTAATAATAATGACTATTCCCAAATTTAGAAAAATAACAAGACAACCAGAAAAAAAATGTTATTTAACTTTATATTACAATTTTGAAATAGGATTTTCCATAGACAACTGTTCAATCTGAGGTAAATTAACGACGAATTTAAATAGAATGTTCCCATTGAATAAAAAAGTATATTAAATTATCAAAATAATATACGAATAATAAAAAACAACAAAATCTAGTACCAAAACACCCGCCAAAAGTTTTTATGCATTTTTTTTTCATAACATGGCGACCCATGGTAAATCATCTCATTGATAAAAATGAATGACGCAAGTTCCTAATAATTTGCAGAAACATTTAATCCGGAAGTTTTATTTGTATTTATATGTGCTTAATAAACGTTTAACAAAGTCATCTAAATATAGACATTTTTAAGGATTTTTATTTAGTAATGGTATAAAAAATTCCGGTAAATTGATTGGTTGAGACATATTTTGAATAGAATTATAGCTCTTTACTTCATAACACTCCTTACACAGTGATCAAGGAATTAAACCAAGCAAAAATTTTGACTTGGTCTTTAGGAGTATTTTTATAATGCTACTTGTAAGAAGTGTGTATGTCTGAGATAGCTGCCTATATTTATCCGGTTTAAGTTGCTGAAGGAAGAACACGATCGGGAAAGCTAGATACTGAAATAAAACTAAGTAAGATAGTCGGAGACACTGCGCGTTATTTTATTACTTTTAAAACTACATACCCGCGATGTTTCTGTTACTTTGCAGCAACGATGATCACATCTGCAGGTATGTAGTTAAAATAATTAAAATAGCGTACCTAGTAAATCCGAAAACATTAGTTTTATTTCAATGAATACTCGCGAAAGTCTTAGAAGTTAGATCTCATTAAGCTAGATACTTTTCACAACCGAAAATTTTAACTATGCTAGCACTTTCTATCATGCCACTTGTTATCTAATAATCAAAGACTTTGTAGGCTATTTTTACTTTAATTTTAAACGAGATTTGGACGAAAGATTTCATAAGCATTAGGCTATGAATGATAGTTATTCAATTTTCATTAAGATTACAGTTGATATTAAAAGTATTTTTCGTTATGCACCGAATATTTATGAACAGAAATAAATTCTGAAACGCCTATTTTAAATCATTTACAAACACGCGTAAAATGTAAAAGTTTTTAATGTTTTAAAAATTTTGTGTGTTGATGTGGACATTTTTTGTACGTATATACATATATTACATTTAATATGAAAATATATTTTATTGTATTCATATTTCTCATTCAGTATTAGTTTGTTAAATAAATACGGTTCATAAAAAGTTTCAAATTATTTATTTAATAAATAAACATTTAAACAGCCCTTGCATGTCTTAAAACGTATTTTAAATAGATAATAAAATGAAAAGACACCTTTATAAAAAAAATATACATTTAAATTTAAGCCTAGTAAAATACTTTTTTCACGTTTAAACGAAAGTTTTATTTAATATGATAAAAAGTAATAAGAATATTAAGGAATTAAATGAAATACGCGTTACAGAAGTTGACAGTTACAACAAAACTACGTTTAAATTAAATTGATAAATTACACTTCAATCAGTGTGTATGAAGCCATAGCATGAATTAATAAAAAAAAATACATTGCTTCTCATAAAATAAGAGGAATGTATTTAAAAGTTAAAAGTTATATATTAACTAACAATACAAAATAACGTTATTAGTTTTAGATTTATTAAAAAAAAAACTTTTTATTATTAATTTCTACTCCTCTGAGGTACTTTCTAAATTAGATTATCACGCTCCTATCAACTACTTCCTTCACACTTGACTAAGGTAGATGACGTCGATCCCTATTTATCTTTCTTCTGTCAGGTTTAAGGTTCCTGGTTCTCCTTTTAATGTCTGGTTAATACACCCAAATTTGATACAAGTATAAACTTGTCGTGTCCTGGAAACCACATCGGAGATAAACAAAAGTATTCACGCCAGGCGCAAATCGGTCATCACAATCTATGCACGCCTGGAATTATAGACGTTTCACATACGAGTTGCCCACCGAAATTAATTACACTTGTACTTCGACCAATCAACGTTTTCATGTGATTGTTTTGTCTTTGTGAGTGTTTCCTTGTTTGTCTATCTATACCTAAATCAGAATTAGATAATATCATTATTAGTGACTTTCTTTTTTTTATAAAAATACTTGTATTTAAGAATTTTTTGATTAAGGCTCTACAAATGTGCATTTCTTTCAATAGACTATTTTTTTTAATTTGACATTGCAGCGAGTTTATTTAAAACTGTACACAATTTAAGTGCTGTATTAAAACACGACCAGCTTTATTATAAATCAATATAAATCTTCGTGTTGTATTCATTTCATAGCATGCTTCCCAACCGCCATCTTTCTTCTTGTTTCATTAGCTAGCCGAATAATCATTTCCACAAAAACTATGTCCTTAACATTGACCTTGAACATTTAATCATACTTAAGATCGCTCTATACAATTTCGCTCAAATTATAAGTAAAAAAAACTTACAAAAACAATACATTACGTACATCAGGAGCATAATAGAGCCGATAATAATCTTTAACAATTATACACGTACCTATACATGTTACATAACAGGCTAGGTTTTTTGTTATTCATTATATAAAAGGTGTTAACGTTTTGTGATCATCCTCATACATAACAATACGTAATATTTTTTTTTTGTATATAACAATACGTTGCATTGAGTGTTGCCAGGTCAATGCACATGAAAATTGAGGCCGCTTGCAGGTTTCAGCTTTAGGCTATATCGGATAGGTAATAGGCAATAAAAACGCTGTCATATTGCATATTGTATCGCTGCTATTATTAAAAATAGTTTATTTTTCTTTGTTAGAAACTAGAATTAATTGGATATTTGCTTGTTGCTAAAAGAAAAAGAAGTTTTTAAAATATACATATATCACAAACGTAGGTACTGAAACTAGATCTAAAATTATCTGATGATAGAATATTAAATAACAATAATTATTTAACTAGATTCATAGAAAATTAGCTTACAAATTTAATAGCTTAATTAACTCAGTAGTCTAGTCTAGTAGGCTTTACAACAAAAAACCACAGGAAACAAAATAAAAATAAGCGAAAACATCAAGATATTAAGGAGACGTAAAAATAAATATAGATTAAATTAATAGCCACTTAACGCAATAATCTACTTATTTTAATACCAACGTTATCGTTCGGAAATGCAAACAGCATTATCCAAAGAAACAATGAGCTTATACCGTCCCACTTTCTAAGAAAGATGCGAATGAGGTCGCTGTGTTAGAACATGCATTTCGTTCGAACAAACGTTTGCGAGCTTCTTATATTATGGCTCTTTTATTCACAATTACCTTTAATGTAAAATTTCAAATATAAATCTTTGTGTACTACCATTAGTAATACTATTAGTATTTTATGCAACGAGTTTATTGAAATAATCTGTTTTGTGCAGATATAAAATAATAGAAAATGTCTGATCGTACAACAACGGAAATTTTCCCACACAATTTCATTTAATGGCGTCTCAAAGAACAATCACGCGGAAAATAGATCGAGCAGTGGACGTCATATGATTACTAAAACAATAGAGTTTTGTTAATTTTAACTGCATCTTACTTAGTTATGAAACTAAAATAAAAGTGATCTTTAACATAAATAATTAAACATAAAACTATAACAACCTTTACATTTCACAAAAAAAGGTTGTATCATTCTAAGATTCTAGAGCAAAAACAATATATTTATCATCATTACGATAACATAATTATAAATGTAACTTAAGTTTTAACGAGCAACGGTTTAGGTTACGATAAAATTATACACCGGATATTCGGCTCAAGTTCTTAGTTATTAGGTCAGCTATGGTGTTAGTACCTTCGTTTAAAGATTACCTCATGGCTCATGAGATGCCTCATGATAATGATGTCATCGGCTATATATGATTAAAAAAAATAAAATAATATATGTTATTTTAAAAGTAAGTTATTAATAGTGACGGTTGTCAAATAATATTGATATACATACTACTTAGTAATAAAACCTCAACAATAAATTGTAAACAACGCTTATTGGCGTACGTATGTAAAATTATTGAAAGTATTCTATGTATTTCCGGATATTTGATAATTTATAACTTATTTATCTTGTGAATATATAATATATTAGGATTGAGAACATTTCTTTATCCATACTAGAGGAAAACGATGTCCACAATGATTATATTGAGTCCATTCATTGGGACCGTCGATTGGTTGTTTTTTTTTTTTTTGTGAACGTTTTGTAGTACAACCACATGCGTACAGCCACAAGCCGAAGCCTGTTTCAACCGGCCAGTTTGTTCTAGCGGATGACAGAGGTCGCATGTCTACCGGGAACTATTAAAAAAAAGTTTACACGGAAAAGGTATTTTACAGTGTACGAATTGCATTTTTGGTTTTAAGTGAAGTGTCTTGTGTATTTTTTTTTGTGTTTTTTATTGCGGCATATGTCTGATAGTGGTGTGACGCGTTGTTTATAAATAATGGCCGAGAAAAATCACGTTCGTGCTCATTTATTTACTGTAAATGCGTAAAGTCAGCAGCCTACTTTTAAGATTCATTAAAATTTTTGATTTTTATAATTTATACCATTGTGTTAATTAGAAAAAACTTGTAACAACTACTGAGCTTTATAGAAACTATATTATTATCTACATTTAAATTAATTCAGTCCACCACAAGTTATATAGCGTGCCTCTCGTTTGGAAAAACTTAATTTTCCTCTCTCAATTCATCCGGTGTAATAGCAATAAATATATACCTACAAGTCCGGTATAATAGTATTATTAAAATAGTTGAAATACCTTTGTTAGTAACGACTTAACAACAGTTACACCGTAAAACATATTTATATATCTAGTATCTAGAAATACATGAATCATTTGGAAGGTTCCAAATTTAAAATTTTTTTAAAAAATGTTACATAAAAAAATTGCTTTTCCGTCGTATGTAACTTGTAACAATTCCAGCTCAAAATGCGCCTCATCCTCGGCGTGTTGACGCTCACAAGCCTGGCCTATTGCCAGGAAACTTGCCAGACCGCTGATGAGGACCCCTATCTTCTTTTCGGCACCAAAACAGCTTACACCTTCGCTAACAAAGGCATTCCGGTCAACAGAGCTCATGATATACCCGGTAAGTATACTTAACGTCACCCAAAATCTACTTAGACATGTCAATTAAGCAGGAAGTGCGGTGAGAGAACTGGTAAACGAAATTAAAGCCTATTCTAGAGCTCTAATTTAGAAAAACACTATGGAATATTTATATTACTTTATTAGTATTATTTGAATTTAATCAATTTTTAATATTTGAAATAAAAATGAACACAAATGAATTTAATAACATATTTAGTCTGATTTATAAGAATACGAATAATTTTTACAGCAATTATGGTAAACGTAATTCGTCCCCAGAAAATTGTGTTTATAATACTTTTTGTCGAACAGCTTTTGAACTGAATTTTAAAAGTATGATAAGGAAAATGTTGGTTAGTTTTTATTTAGTTAATTACATAGTATTATTTGACTAGTTGCTTAGTTAAAGCGACAATTGTTTTGACCTTTTATAATTAAAAACTTACCAAAATACGAAACTGAAACTATAATATGTACTGCTAAGTGCTATTTCGTTATTTCAGTTCAAACAAAATTTTTCGTCTAGTCAAATAATATATACAAACTTCAAAAATAACATATACCGTTACGTGCTGTGAGCTAAAAAAATGTCTATTACTACAAAAGTATACCTTTAAACGCTTTCATATTGAATAACCAAAATTAGTACACATTTGTTATATTTAAATAACCGTTTTTTTACTTAATGCATGTGGATGTATATTCGGTACATGCCAATATTAAAATTTGTCTATCTGTGTGTTACGACAAATATTTGCAACGGTGTAAATGGTTCCGACGGGGCTGATTGGCAGATAGATGATACAATCAGGAGTAAGTTAAGATGGTTTTATTTTAGTAGTTTTGCATTTATAATAGAAAACTCTTCTTTACAAACAAAGTCGGCGTCTCAGCTAATATAGACAACGTCCCGCATCGCCGTATGTACCCGCTTCTCGTAATCTTTTATCAGTAGCGGTGCAAGACGGTTTTAATTACGTCGTTATATCAATTGCCAACAAAACTGGAACCCGTCCAACACGGACACATCGTAAATGGTTTCATGACACCAGGACACCATCAAAATATGTCTTACCTCATGTACACTGGTCCACGTAATCAGCGTTATATAAATACATTTATAGACTTCGTATGCTGCTTCATAGAAACAATGTTTAGCTTAAATAGCTTACATTGAAAGCTCATAATTTCCAAATTTAAGTATTATTTTTAACTCCTCAGAAGCCTTGGAGTGGAAGACTTTTTTTATGTTTTTTTTGAGGTCGTCTGTATACCTCTTGATATATATGTTGTCCGAAATGGCACACGTATTTTAAATTTTAAAAAATACTGTCAGTGAAATATCAAGATTTTTTTTGTGTTATATGGCTTCATTCGCACTGGAATCTTAGAATATTTTGCCAATGTCACCGTCTTTATTTGTTTGACCACAATATAAATCTAACAGTAGGTACTATGGAAATGACAGCTTCCTTAGGCGAAGTTTCCTCAGCCGGCTGTGGGTTGCCTTACTAATGTCTATTTCTAGTATAAATCTTTTATTGAAGTTCCTATCTCCGTGAGAAAAGTTGTATTTTTATATGGACATATTCATTCAATCCATCCGGTACTCACAAATATTCATGATGGAATACATATATATTTACTTAAATTAATATCATGAAATATAATGAAATCGCAAATGACATAAATGTCAATAAAACTGTTGTTTTTTGAAATATTTTAAGGTAGGTATTAAAATATTTTTATCACTTATAGAAAACAAACTAAATCAAAACACATGAAATTTAAAATGCTTACCCGTGTAAAGCATGACTTTCCGAGATACTTTCTAACTATCCTAACACAAACAACATTAAAAAACAAATGATTTGGTCATGGTGAATCTTTATACGTTCAAAAATGAGACGTGAATTAAGATAATAATAACGGATTTCTTTTGTCATTCTTATTAAAAAAATAAGGATGATAATTTTTTGGAACGCAGCTTTTAATAAATCACAATAAAAAATCAAATGTAATGTTTATTTTCTAGTAGTTTTAGATGTAATCTAAGTTATCGACTTATACAGCCAATGTGACTCTCAATTATGTATATCTAATATTTATGCGTTCAACTGAATACAATCAATGTACGTATTAACGACTATTATACAATTCTTGTTCGTATTATTAATCTGAAAATTTTAAATCACTATGTTTTTTTCACCAGGAGACATTAATTAAAATGTGACATAAGCTTTATTCTTTCATAAACAGAACATTTTCAAACTGACACATCCTGTTTCTGACATATTTTGGATGTGTTATTTATGTAATAGAAATTCTATCAAAATTTCTTTTGTATCACAACAATAGCTGACATGTTATGTAACATGGTATGTGCATTGTTTTACAACCTTGAACGCCCTATGCATATGAATGCTTGACAGTTATTTTATGGAAGTAAAAAATTTAAATAAAATGAACATATACGCCACATAAAATTCCATTAAATTGCTTTGAGATTTTCTAGAAACTACTTTGATGTATAGACGAATTCTTAATATTTTATAAAATAAATATGTTAAGATTGTTTACAATTACATATGTATACATACTATTTTTCGTGTAATATAAATAAAGATCGAAACTCATTTTCATCGTTATGGATGCAAAAATATAACCCAAACCTGTTCGGTATTTTATTAAAAAAAAAAGAAAATGCCACTAACTCCAATACTTCCTGCACTAAATAGAAATTTGTTGATAATGATATTGCGTGTTCTATAATTACGTCTTGCCACGGGTCAACCCATGAATCATTGAATTTAACCGTGAACTTTTCTGATTCACTTAAAAACAATCTTTGTTTCCTTTATTCTAGTACTTAACCTTGAAAACTACATAATACCTGCATTCATTATAGGGAACTACTCCCAAAATTCACATCGATTCCTATGCTAATCAATAATTATCACACCATAGCTAATTAAAGCAATATGAAGTGTATTGCTCTAGATTTTTTGGCTGCATAAGTTTAAACATATTGAAATTCGAAATAATAAAAAAAAACTATCATCAAAAGCGGTAATAGTATAATATTAAATGTAAATTTAAAAAATACAAAAAAATCCTTATAATTACTAGTTTAGACCCACGATTCCTCTAATAAGAATTCTGAAACCACGTTAAGGTACAGTTATTTTTTTTTGTTATTATGCTATGACTTCCTTCACGCTGGAACTGTGGAATATTTTACCAATGACAACGTTTTTATTTATTGAAACAGATAAATTAGAAGCAATTGCAAATACATAACATGGCGTCGAAACCTTTGGAATTATCACATCAATAGTCACGTTTTGCCTTTAACCGTCAACAATTGACGTTCCGTTATACGAACTCATGTTCGTGTCATAGACTTGACCCTAAACTTTTGGTACAGATTATGCTATTATTTACAGATTATATTTTCTTATAGTCCGCCATTTTGTGTCCCTAATCCCTTTTATCTGGCCTGAGCCATTGTTACTTTAGTGTCATGGCAAAGCTAGTCGTTATTGCTGAGTGACCTAGTTTCGTTTAGATGCACTTGAGTGGGTATAGGGACTTACATGGAGCAATAAATAACCACCATATTGTTTTATTATATAAAACCTGTAATAATCTTATTAGATAGATCCATTCAGAGACTTATTTATAAAAATTATAATAAATATTTTATAGCCGTAGTAAGGGCATGTAAATTTCTATCACGTTACAGTTTGTAGTAAATCTGAAAACCTTACTAAATAAAATAATATATTGCAATTGCCTTATTTTGGAAGGTTATGATTAATAATATCTCAGATATATATATTATTATTATTTGAATTTTCTAATAGTGTTCAATAGTATAATAGTGTCTGTTAAAATCCACAGCCTGTTAAGGTGGAAGTTAATTTCATTAAGGCCATTTAATGACTAACATTGGCTCACATTTTAAATAGAAGAATGATGTCAATTTAACGAGACGATAGTACACCGTACACCTGATTGATGATATCGTTTCACGAAACTTGGGAGTGATTGCATTAATTTATAAGTTATAACGGCCGGCTTTTTATGATTATGGTTGACTTCTATACTATATTAAAACCTCCTTTGTCATTTTATTAACAAAAAAAAACCATTAATATAATATTATGTTAAATTAATGTTACTAAAATATTTAGTTACTTATATGGGAATCGCATAGTCTCTGGAATGATTATTTCATATGTGGTAAGAGTTAGGCAGTACCTAGGGCATAACCCCTTGGTATTTATGTTATTTCTCAATATATTTAGACAATGTATTTTCTAATTATTAAATCTTAAGAAGGGTCAATTATCACTCTTGTTAAATAGGATATGTGTATATCTTTCTTCCAAAGATCGTCTCTATTCCCTGGGAGGCGCACATTGAAGAACACTACCCTATTCCATTTAAAATACTACTGTTTTAGGTTGTCAACCAATCGCAATTTGGTTGCTGAACCGCCACGGCTCCCACAATCCCGAGGCAGACGAAATACCAGATCTCCAGAAGTTAACAGATCTTAAAAATAATATCATCGCGAACTACAAGAATGGCAACTTTAGGAACACTAATGTAAGTACAGGTTTGTTCTCCAAAGAAATTGTCAACAGCTTCAATAATTTTTTTAACAAAACGTTTTAAAAGTATTTTTCATGTCTCGTGTTTTATTCGTTAGTCAGAACTTAGGAGAATTTTAAAACAAACAAAATTAAAAAAAATCTAATAACTTACGCAATCTTTTGGATCACTCAGCTTAGATATCCCAAAACTAGACTAAATATCAAATTGAAGTTTTTAATATCCTATAAGCTCTGATTTAATACAATGACTTTTAAATTCATGTATTCAATCGATTGATATTTAAATTAATTCGATTCTTATCTGTGAAGGAAAACATATAAACCTAGAAAGGAAATCTAAGATATATAAAACTATTACCTGTATTGGAAAAGCGTATGATCTGGGCTTTGCTCTGATGGAATCTAATCCATCCAAATATATTAGTAATTCTAATTTATTTATACTTGTCCATGATGTAAGTATTTCGTTTGGGATTAATATCGAAATCAAATACCACAGCGAGTTTTTTCCATATCTGAACCCTTAACATGTCGTAGCAATCTTTCAAACATTCGAAGCCACACTACAAATTCTTTGCAAAACCGGTTCTTTATTGCGTATTTTATAAAATCTTACGTACTTACATTGAATAGTAAATGCTACGTTTATCATAACATACCAGATTTATTTCATCCTCAAAGAACTACCTTAGGATCTTTTGTTTTCTTTTTAAGCGACCATGAACACTTTTTTTGGAATTCTATACGCTAAAACAATTTTTTCCATTTAGTATGTCAGTCACATTTTATGATTAAATTATGTGGCGTAATATTGTGGCGGTATGAGGCTCGCATCTGATAATGTGAAAAACCTCATTAAAATCACATTTCGCACCATCAACGACATGAGATTTTTTTTGTAGAATATTAGCAAGGCATGCGAGGATTTATGTGATCTCAGGAAAGCCATCAATCATATAGAGCCTTCGTTTGAAAATATACATTAGAACTGGCATAGTGTTTGTTATTTGTGAACTGAATTTTTTTCTTTGTATTTTAGAAAAAATATGCAAATGGAATTAGATCTGCAAATTTTTCACTTGATAATACTTTCTGTTGGCAAAGACTGTTTATTGTCGATGGCACCGCATAGTTAGTTAAAATAAAATGTAGTACATATATTAATTTTCCTAGATCCGTATGTGCACATCGGACGTCAATCTCCTAGAGCGATGGGAATGGAATTCTCGTCAGAACGTGACATTCGCTGGAGAACTTACCAGCGACGGATATATATCCACTCAGGAGCTGGCACAAGCTTGGAAACAACGGTTCCCTGGACTACTGACAGATAATAGACACGATTATTTGGTGAGTGGTTTCGCTCTTATCTCTAATTCTAATCACAAAAGCCAACTAACGTGAGGTGAGGTTTCACGTATCTTCTCCCTACAAATGATTAAACTTTCAAAACAGCGGCAGGAGAAGCGCATTTTTCACAAGACCAGAGCGACATCTGATTGTAATTTTAGAGATCTGTTTAAATTGGTCAGATATTGCTTAACAAAAGCTGAAAAAGCTAATTAATAGTTTGACTTTCGCTTGCTCATATCTTTTGCGGCTCAACTAAGTATGATAAAATATTAATAAATTTAATATAATCTGTGTACTAAGTTGGTAACTTTTACCTCGATGAAGTCTTTGGCATTTCTGGTGAGTGGTGAGACTATTTGCTTGTTCCTGGTATAAAAACGGTAATGATATAAAATGACATCTGTCGGCTAAACTATACGTGACATTGGATGCGGTTTTTTGTCTATGGTCATCTCTAGACAATAAACCAGATTTTCTAGATATTCATACATTTTTATATATTTCTCTAATATTACCTTTGGAAGGGCTAGATTTATTTCAAAGATACCTTAATTGGATGTTATAGCAGTTTATATTACGAAGATGTTATTTTTACCCAGAAATATTAAATCACAGTAACTAGTATGAAAAATATGCGAAACCCGAATTATCTTAACTTAAAATTGTGAAAACTTAGTTTGAATATAGTGTAACAACCTTTCGATCATTAAAATAGTTAGACCCATTACGACTTTATACCAATAGACACGAAATATTTTGACGTCATTATTTTCGCACTTTCAGTTCAAATTTGTGAACGACCAGCGGTCGGAAACAACGTTCCGCGCTTTCACCGAAGGTCTGTTCAGGTCTCAGGCAGACAATTACGATATACCGAAGGAAAGCGATGAGAAGTTACTGAGGGTAAGAAAATACATTATTTGTTTACGAATTGTATAAAGACAATATGTAATTTGAATTTTGAATGTCCTTTGAAACATACTCTTCATTTTGTGTTTTAAAAAATTGGGTTTGTGTGTGTGTGTGTTTTTTTTAATTCACGTATCGAATGCATAACATTTTACAGCCTTATAAATTCTGCCCATCATGGACCAAACAAGTCGAAGAGAATAACGACACTTTGTCACAGTTACGGACGTTCGAGTCAAAACAAGAATTTAAAGAGGTGAGGGTTGTTTAGATTTAATACAAATTCTTATTAATGTCATATAAATATCACCAAGAAAAACGTATAAAAAAATAACGTGATCTAATAAAAAAAAAAATCATTTATATAAAAAGGTTGAATAACTTCAGCAAACAAAGTAATTTATTTTAAACTAATAACCCCTTTTATTTTTCTTAATCTAAAGTAAGGAATACACATAGGTAGTTTTTCTTCACAAAATTCCTATATTCACAGATGATAACCAACATATCCCTTCGAATGGGCTTCAACTATGACGTCCAGCGTGAGGTAGTCCAGCGAGCGTACGACATGTGCCGATATAACAAGGCCTGGAATGTGGCACAAATATCTCCCTGGTGTGCTGTCAGTATAAAATTTTAATAAACCTTACAATTATAAAGGCTATAAAACTATACAAGGATTATTTTATGAAAATTCATACATCAAAATTTGTTTGATAATCGCTACCAGTTTAAGGACCTTAAACTTAAAAATTATCATACGTAATAATTATGAAAAAACTAGTAGTAGTAGGCATTTAACTATGATTTTAGATTATGTAACTTGAAATTAAAAATATAAATGAATTTAAAGAGACCAATAGTCTTGTAACGTGAAGATCGCATCGTTAAATTAAGCGTTACAGTTATCAGGTTTTAATATGTGATAGTATTTTGTGAGAGTATTTATATTGAAAACTGTCTGCACTCAGCTTATTTTAAGTTTGCATCTTCACACTAAATACTGAGAGTCAATAGTTGTCCCGTCATAAAACTTCGCACATTATAGTATGGCGTAGGTCCTCGAAGGAAAAACGGGAAACGCTTCGTATTATAACGATGCTAACTTGGAATAAGTATAAAATACCTTGAAATCTCAAGTATGGAACTCAATTCTGATTAAAGGTCTGGTCTCACAGCTATTTCCCAATTAAACTACTGCTAGGTACTTATTAATATAATATATCTGATTATCATATCCTCTGAAACAAGTTGTTTATTAACAAATATCAGAAGTAGAGTATATTATTTCTATCAAAGGAAAATGTATTTGTCAATGTTAATTAAACATTACAGGTTTTTTCCAAAGACGATCTGAAGCGTCTAGAGTACGCAGAAGACTTGGAGACTTATTACAAATACGGCTACGGTTCATACATGAATCAACAGATAGGATGTACCGGCGTCAAGGATATGATGGACTTCTTTAAAATACACGTTGAACATGGTACGGATGAGTAAACTATACACTTTAAAAAACCAATGATAAAGAAATGTTCAATAATTTTAATATACATTGGTAAAACATGTTTTGAAAGGTAATTGAAAAACGAAGACTTAATCTAAATAAATTTTGTATGCACCTGAAAATTTTTAGCTCGTTATTAGACGCAACCTATTGATCATTTATTCCATTACAATGAAGCTAAATATTGTTTTATTACCATGGCTATGCTTTTAAAACGTTAGCCTTAATTATTAATATTTAATGAATTGTTCACAAATTTAATTTGTTTCGATATGTTTTTTGCAAACCAAGAAATCTTTACCTTGCAGCGATGACTGATACCTGAATGGATGAAATTAATTTAAATTTTATATATAATATTTATTATTCAACATAATTACATCATGTCTATAACACACCATAATATGAACAATTGTAATATCTTATATAGAACACACAGTTATTTTCGTTATTTAAAACAACTTATAACACGATATTTCAGAAACTCCACAACAGCCGCGCGCGACCGTTCACTTCACTGAGGCGGCCATGTTGTTTCTGTCGTTGACGTCTTTTGGCGCGAGACGTGACGCCGCGCCGCTCACGGGCGACAACTATCACACGCCGACAGCCACCGCTCGCCACTGGACATCCTCTAGCATTTCACCGTACAATGCGAATCTTGCTGCTATACTGTACAAGTATGTTAATAAATGTGCATTTACCGCTATAGCTGTCGTTCTGACTATGGGATATAGAATTTTTATGCTTTTTTTTTTTTGAGAAAAGAAATTATGTCAGCTTTGGTTCTTTCAAAGTTATTTCACTTAACTACAAATATACAACTGCTTCAAAAACTAGTAAAATAATGTCTTCTATATAAAATGACGTTTAGTCATAATTTTTAAAATATTTGTATGAGTATTTTATAGATTATAATTAATATCAATCAACAAAAATTTCAGATGCACACCAAATAGCAATTTCCAAATTAACGACAAATATCAGGTGCTATTCTTGGAGAACGAGAGACCTTTATACCTCGAGGGATGTCGAGTTGGTCTGTGCGAATGGAACCTTGTCAAGAATCGCTTCGGTTTGATCGCTGACAATTGCAATTTAAATTTCTGCAACTCAGCCACTAAAGCCAACAGCATCGGCTTAAGTTTAGCTGTATTTGTGTTCATAACCAAATATATATTCTAGGATTTTATCGAACATTTGCTATTCTTCAATAATTAAAATTTTACTAATTAAAAGACAAGTTTGATGATGTTAGTGATACTACTAGCAACACTGAAATATGCATGTCTATGAGTCTGGCAAATATAGGACTCTGAATGTGATTCAAGTCCTTACAAAATATCTTAATTATCTTCGTAGTAGTATAGCTTAGGTATGTCCTTCGGTTACTTATGACTAGTAAGCGACTATTTTAGCGGTTTTTTGTATATTATTGTTTAACCTTTTTTCAGATCATGATTTAAATTAATCATGACAATACATAAATTATTTTTAAACCTTCCCCAATGACATTCTAAATATGTATACATATATGTATTATGAAATTTAATTCCCAATTATTGTTATTCTTTCTAACTTTGATTCAGCGTCGGTTTTATAATGAAATTGTAATAGCAAACCGCTTTTTTGGCAATCAATTCTATTTTTCTTTGGAAATTTTATTAATTCAAAATTTATGTACCTGTGGAACAAATAGGATAGCCACGTAATAAAACAAGATCGCCTCTGTGTGTAGCTTAAGAATTTTGTTATTTTCTATACTATATAATATGTTTGTGTTGTTTTAAAATAATTAATTATATCACGACAAGTTAATCAGTCATTATAAAAATATATTTGATTTATAATGACTCGTGTCGTCTATCTGACGAGGAAAATATACCATAATATTTAAGAGTCACTTTTTTGTTCTTCATTTGAGATGTCTAAAGACAAGTCAACGTCTAATTAAGACAAAAAAAATATTCTGATGTACAATAAGCTATAATAGGCTTCGCATTTTTCGTTTTAATCAAATATTTTAAAAAATATAAATGTTCACTTTACTGTTAAGTAGTGTTGCGCAACTATAACGCACTTTATTATAAATAAAAGCTTTACTCCTATATATAAAAATATCAAAATATAAATATATTTTTTTAAATATATCTGATAAAATTTTTAGTTCAATGGTATGTTACATATTAAGTTTTAATATTTTTTTTATTCATATTGTTACGTTTCTTAACTGTTCTTTTTGTTCTTTTGTTATTTATATATCTTTATTTTATAATGGCAACACAGTCATACACTATATTCTATAATGCTATATTAATTGTAGGTTATTAATTATTATTAAACAGCTGTCTCTGTAAATCGGCTTTTAAACATAAGCACATATATAATTTCATTGTTGTTGTTGTTGTGCACCGTTTCGTGTAATAATTTTAATAAATGTGTTACAAACTACCCATTTCTCTTTCTTGAACCTATATGTCCAACGACCGGAACGCGTACGTCTAACTAAAAATTGCTAAAAATTTTTGGCTGCCCACATTAACTTTTAATTGGTCAGAGTAATTTTATAAGGAATGCTTGTAGTAACCAACAGTCAGCCGTAAGCATATGCGTTTTTGAACGGATTAACATTACAATAACGTAAAATACATCACTATAGGCCCCAGTATAAATTCAGAAACATTTTGAATATCAGTTTAAATAAAAGTTAATTTTATTGATAATTTTTTATAAATTCTTTCCGGAAAAAAATTAAATAACGCACTGTATAATGTTTGAGAGCAGATGCTGTTTATTTGATTACAAAAATAACAACGATATACAGATTCAAATCCAAAAAACAATTTAACACGGACTTCATTATTTACACTTATAATAACATTGTATTGGGCTTGACGGCATTCTCATGTAAAGCACTTGGCTATCAAAATGGCTTATCTGTTAAATATTATTGAATATATTTATCTGTCATGATAATATCAATGTACATACTATAAAATACAAACATCACTATCTTAGCCAGTTGACTTATGATGTATGCACTGATCGACTTAACTTTCAAGTTGCTCGTTAGTAATATATAAAGATAACTCTTCATATTATAGAGTAAGCATGTGATATTTAAATTTATTTATCTATGGCAGTGTTGGAGAGAGGAAATTAATATGTCAAAATGAATATTTTATGTTGTAAGGTCTAAACAAATTGTTTTAGCAAGTTCTAGAAGATGGCTCGTAAGCAATAAACACTGTGATGCCTTTACTATGTGTGAAATTTGATAACCTAGTATTAACAACAGTCACGTTGCGTCCTGGGCACTACTTGAACTCATATTTCTAGTCCTTTTAGAACCTGAGGCCATTTTGATCTTCCTTTTCCTATCATCATCCTCACTAACACTGTAATTTCTCGGTCTAGGGCTCAGCATTGAATCCGAACTTATTGAATCCCTTTGGGACTTTTTTCTTTGCCGCTTTGGAAGGTTTTCACCTATCAGCATCTCGTTGAACTGCCGCTGGCAGGCCTCCCAATAGAGGTTCTGCCTCTGAATCACCTCCGGATACTTGGCTTCGAATGCTGAATCCGGTGGCAAGAGAAGTTCCCATCCAGTCTGCGGATTCAACTTAGCGACGGAGCGAAGTATTTCCAATACTTCCTGAGCCGGTAGACGTACAGCCGCCGCTATTTTCCGACGATCCACGTACGAGTGCTGCGTGAATAAGTAGAGCTGAAACAAAAATATAGGAACAGGTTTTCATATTGAGATTACTATCTATATAGAGAGTTTAATATGTTTTGATATTGAGCTTGTTGACTTAATACATCAAACAAACTTTTACATACAGAGTAATAATAGTGAAATACGACGCCATACAAATTATCAGGTGTCTTAAAACCAATCACTGCTGAAATAACTAGCATTCAAGTTACAGCCTTTGTACATGCGATGCTCCTCTTTAGACAACTGAAGAGAGAATGTCTCCAAGTATCAAATAAATTTATCCATCTCAATTCATTTGTTATCTTCCGATAAAAAAAAATATTGTCATATATACACGATATTCTACTATTTTCTTACCAAGAAAAGGGTTCAGAAGAACCAATTAGTACAGGAAAAGTTAAGAAAACGGACCTCGACATCAAAACACGGTAAATGTTAGAGAAAGCTGTAATATGACGTTAATGTTTACACAAATAAGTAAATATTAGACATCACACACACACGCACACACACACACGCACACACACACACACACACACATACTGATGCCACAAGTATTAATAACTATACTCCAACCCTAACAGGTCAACAGGATCATACCCCAGCTGCAATAGAAAATCTATTACAAACCGGCTCAACATAATAATATTAGATCCCATTGGCAATGGTTTATTACAATAACATTCTTTACAAATGTCATAACGTTATCACATACCACGAGAGGTCTAAAATACACCCCTACAATAAACGGCTATAATGTAGGAACTCAATTACATTAAGGTTTGGCATTAGACGCTACTCGAACGAGACCCTATATATTTTAAGGTAGGGTTATATCCGTGAGACGTATGCGGTAGGGCTGACGAGAATTGATATTCCACGTCAAAACGGATCAAATTTAATAAAAATATGTATTTCCTTTTAATATGGCACGATTTTAAACCTCGGTACTGGTCGCTCATAATTCTGAAACGTATTTCTCAATGTATACAGCATTGTAACGCTGATTAAATCTTAGGAGACACTGATACAAGAGTAACACAACAGAAACCAACTAACCACGTGATCCCTGGCCGCGCACATCAGTCTAGGCGGCGCGGGGGCTGGTCGAGTGTACATCTGCTGCGAGCGCGCGGTCCAGAGGCCGCGGACACAGCACGCGACGCCGCCCAAAGCCGCGAGGAGGGCGCTCTCACTCACAAAACTACCCTCATCGTTGCGGACCAGGGAACGGAGCTCGTTGAACGTCATCAGTTTAGCTGGAAACACATCACGAGAACACTATTAACATAATTATACTCAATTATGTGAAGTCTGTTAAAGAAATAAATATGGTAACTATGACAGCGCCATCTGTTATCTGTATCGGAGCATTATAATCAAATACAACTATCTGTCATCGTGTTCACGTATAAGATACTGATTATGTAGAAAAATGTAACTTATATGTTAATCTTAAATTAAAGCTGACTTAAATAATTTTCAATAATTGTTAAAAAAATAAATATTTAAATAATAATAATAAAAAAATTAAATTGATTTAATTTTTAAAATATGATTAATTTCATATTGGATTTACATGTTATAAGTACTTTTTATATAATTAGATAAAAGCATTGATTAAAAAATTATAGGATTGAAATCATTACCATTTAACAAAATTTCCTTAATCTGATCCTGTAAGGAGGTCTTCTTAACTGGTGGCATCTCAGCTTCGTCAGTGAGCGAAGGCACCAAGGTGTTTATATACTCAGTCGCACCCAAAGTTAGAGCTGAACCGTCTGATGTTGTTGAGCTGAATAACTTTAGACGCTCCAACTATAAATAGATAATATATATATTCTGCAATATATTAAATATAAAAGCCACAGATATTAGTTCACTAATACTCACACAACATAACATATTCCAGCAGAAAATTGACATATATGGTATAGTAACTAGGCTTAAATGATAATGTTTATCTAGTATGAACAGTACAAAAAGTAATCAATACTTTATATATCATAAAAGTAATAATAACATATTCGTACTAATATAACATATAGCTATATATATATATATATATATATATATATTGTCTACAGCACATTTACTCACATCAGCATGATCATCATCCAATTTTCTCCAGAATGCATCATACCAAGGTTCATTGGCTATCTTCTGTGAGATGGATTCATATGATTTTTCCCTCGCTTTCTTCGCCACATCCGTTTCCGCTCTTGAGAACTTTACAGTCACCTTTTGCGATAAAATGAAATGTTAAAGAAAATTTATAACTGTTTTCTCCTTAATAATTTTTGAATTATATATATATATCATGCCATTTTGCTTTCAGTCCTGCTGGGGTCAATGAACTTTACAGTCTATAGTTTCTTATATAAGCTCGGAATTGTGTTAATAACATTATTATATGAAAACATATATAAAATTTATATTATCTTAAAGCCCGCTACCTGTTGGGGTTCCGATTCTTTTTCCTCGTCATCGGAATTCTCGGCTTTGCTCTTGTCGATCTTCCTTTTGTCTTGTTTATCAAAATATGAATATGACGGTCTCAGCTGACAAATACCTGGCATTGATATTATATTAGATAGACATTTTATTTACTGTTGGAAAATATTAAAGTAATGAGATCTAAGATTTTCGCGAGTTTTATTCATTTAAATGAAACTAATATTTTTCGGGAATACTATGCCTGCTTTATTTTTGTACTTTGTACTGTGATTACTTTTCAGCAACCGTGATCACGGGCAGACAAGATATGAGTGGCACAATAAGTACATCATTACCTCTAATAATGTATTGTAGTCTATTCCTACAACCTACAATTAGGTTATAGTTATAAAAGACCACAGTTTAAGTAATGTTGTATGTATACCAAATCACAAATAAAGCTCCGACAAATAAATAATTTTGGCTGAAAATTTTTAAATATTGTAGACAAATTGGTGTCAATTTTTTTAGATTTTTTTCATTGCATTAATTTTTATAACAACCCATAATTCACTACGTTTATTTAACGAAATAATTGTAATGTATAATTTAATCTAACCTTTTATAGGTGTACAATGTAATTCCTTATCCTGTAGAATAGCTACAGCGTAATGCTTGGTTTCTAAACATGGTGAGCTGCTTTCATACACAATCTTGTCCATTATACCATTTCTAAAATACTGAGATCTCTCTTTTTCCTTATCTTTAATATATTTTGATTCCTGCAGTAGTAGTTTAGATTTTAATATATGTAAAAAAATAAGATTTATAATTTAATTTTTCAAGCATACCTGTGGTCCATCAGTATTCAAAGCTATCTGTTCTCCTTTAGAGGGACAATATTTTTCACTATACGTATCCAGACCGATTTCCATTCGCACAAGTTGATTTTTTGGTTTTATAGAGGCATTGATAACTTTGATATCTTTCCAATCCCTATTCGCCGGTCTAACCGGGTATTGATAAATATATAAATGCTCTGAAAGCGCTTGTGAAAGATAGACCGGGATCTGGTAAAAAATATTATTTTAAGCAAATAAACATAACCTGAATACTAAAAACATGTTACGTCAAACAATAACATTACCTCTTGGACAACTGGATCCTCTTCGTCCATATTGTACTAGTTAAATATATTATGTTTAATAAATAACTAATCCATTACTTCAATATGCTTAGATATATAATTTAATATAAATTAACAATTCACGCCAAGTTTTGACTATTGACAATGAGTTTGACTGTTGACATAGGTTAAGATTGACATTTTAATCATGGTGATAATACAAGTACAACACAAATAAAATTAAAGATTTTTTTATAAAATATTGTTCAATTATTTAAAAGACAAAATTTAAAACAAAGTATCAACAAAATGACATAAATTGAATACTTTTAAAAAATAAAATAATTGAGTATTTTTTTAAACATCATATAATTATAAAACATTATTATTTTTGATATAATGATACAGATGAATATAAAGGATAAGAAACTTTTCAAAAAACAATAATGTGACTTTTGAAGTATTTAGCATCTTCTGTATCATTTTACTACGATTTATAAAGGATATTTGAATTTTATGAGTTCAATAAAATATTTTATTTGTCAGCTTGTGATCTATAAAATGTATATCTAAATTTTATTAAAACAAGTTCGACAAATCACTATCAATATGTCTGATATGATAATTAATGGTATGATTTTCAAAACCAATTTTTTCGTTTTAAAAAAATGTAACTAAATACAAACTTGATTTATATATTTTACATATATAATTTTTTTAAGATTCTGTTCCTGTGGATAAAAAGTGGAGTGAACTTATCAGATATAATATTTTTATCATGAAATTGGTTGAATTTGTAAGTATGAATTCCAAGAATTACAGATATTAATTTTATTATATAGTATTTAGATCTTTAGTCTGCAAATAATTCTTTGTAGGTGATATCACTTTTGATAACATTATTACCAATGGCGATCCCTAAGCCACAAGGTCATATGTACTGCATATCAACAGGCCCTACACTCGTTATATCTTTTTTATTTATAATTTTATACATACGGAAGAAGGTACCGCTTTTTATGGAAAAGATGTACTTATTTTTTCAAATCTTATTTACATTTGGAGCTTTTGTTCAGTGTTTTCTTTTAAATCTTGTAAGGGTTTGGTTATGGTTAATATACGGTGTTTTTTATTTTGCATTATTAACGGCGCTATCTTTAGATTTGTTCTTGATTGCAAACGAAAGAGGTTGTACATTCAGCTGCGCATAGATTTATAGTTTAATTTTACTGGATATGAATTAATAATAATATAATGACGTTTTACGAAACAATTGTTTTATTTTTTATAGAAATATCAACTTATAAATACGTAGTAGCTAATAGGAAGAGAAAAACAAAGAAAGTGCATTTTTTCTCCGTACACGTTTGACAATTGACATTGACATTCTACGATTTATGTTTCTGTCACATGTAGAAAGTTTAGAACCTATAATAAAAAGGGACAAACAAAAAATTACTTGAACTTTGAAATATAATAATTGAAATTTTTATTTATAGTCTTAGATGTATTTAACATGTAGCCTTGAAATAGTGACTAGGCTATCCTACGGTGCTTTTCTGAATACAAAACCAAAACCAAGTTAAAAGAAACAAATTAGTAATGACACTGTACCAAAGTCCCGACACGAAATGATAGAATCGTGTTTACTTTTAGGTAATGTCAATGCTCCTCATGATAATTCCATTTGTTTTGAGCGATGCCGGCGTCATGCATTGTCTGGCGGTAGCCCCAGCGCTCGTCATGTCTGTTATGTTCGTCGTGCTCTACTTAGTGGACCAAGTCCATAACTTGGCTGAACAACTTTACTTGTTCTTACTTATCATTCTTAATATAAGTGCGATCGCCGTTGTGTTCCTTGAGAGTGAACCATCTAGTGCACTTTATGGACTTTTTTACTGCCATTTACTTATAGCACTGTGTATAGATCAGTATTATGTTATAAAAGAAAGAGGATGTATAATTTTTTATGATCCTTAGTGGCTTTAATAAATCTATATTGTACTTGATATGTTCTTATTGTAAAAAAAAAATATTTACATAGATTTTGTATTATATATGTTGAAGGAAGTAAATCTTACTTTTAGGTAGTGGCTCTTCTGCTCAATATAATACCTCATATTGTGGAGCCAGTGGATTTATGGCAATGCGTGGTTGCTGGACCCACCCTTATGACTTCCATGTATATAATGGTGCTATATATCGTCGATCAGGTTCAATATGAGGCTGAATTGTATTTTATAGTTATTGAACTCATACTAACCATCGTAGCCTTAGTGAATCTGTTCCTTGTTGGGAAAATTGTTGGTGCCATATATGGACTTTTTTATATAGACTTAATTATTGCATTCTGTTTGGATGGATATTATATGCATCAAGAGAGAGGGATAACTCTTTGATTAAAAATTTTTGTTTGTAAATATTTATCTTTCATTTAAAAGTAAATTATCTATTCAGGATATCCTATTGTTAATATCCTGTGGTGAAAAGATAGTTACATTTAATATACACATATTTGAAAATGCATAGACTGAAGGGTGTCTTGTGTTGTGTTTTTAAAGTTTCTGGTAGTGTTTTAAAAAGGATACTGAAGTTGACTCTGTACGAAGTGTTGTGGGTGTGTTCAGTGTCATTAATATTATTCACTTACTGGGCATGGACATCTCAAACAGTAAATAAAGACAATACAAGTTTAAAAAATCCTATTCTTCTTTGGTGGACTTCAGGATTCCCTGGCACTACCGGAACATTGTTTTGTCAGGATGTAAATTGTGATATTTTTACTAGAAACGAAGTGAAAGTACCAAATGTTGATGCTTTTCTTTTCTATGCAAGCAACATTGATTTCGAAGACCTGCCATTGCCGAGGAAACTGAATGATATTTGGGGACTCTATCATGAGGAATCACCAAGGAATGTTGAGGAATTGATGCACGAGAACGGCCTCCGTTTATTCAATTATTCAGCGACTTTCAGCAGATACAGCGATGTACAGTTCCCGTTACAATATTTAGAATCTTTGGACGACATCACAACCACCAAGTACTTCGTTAAGACGAAGGATAAAAACGACTTACTCAAAGACATATCTCCGATACTTTACCTACAAACGGATTGTGAAACTGCTACAGAGAGAGATGAATACGTCAAGGAATTGATGAAACACATTGAGATTGATTCTTACGGTGCCTGTCTTAACAACAAGAAGATGCCGAAGAGATTTACAGATGACTATTTGAATAATTTGAACGACGATGATTTTCTTCACTTTATAGCCAGGTATAAATTCGTGATAGCCATAGAAAATGGCGTCTGTGATGATTATATAACGGAGAAGTTCTGGCGGGCCATCAAGGTTGGTAGTGTTCCTATTTATTTTGGTTCACCGACTGTACGAGATTGGTTTCCGAATGAAAGATCCGCCATACTCACCGAAGATCATCCGGCGCCTCAACGAATGAGTGAATATTTGAACCGATTGATTAACGACGATGATTTATATAATCTTTATTTGATACATAAAACTGACAAAGAAATAAACAATCAGCGACTGATCGAAGAATATAATTCAAAGCCGTGGCAAAGAGATCATATTTTAGCCGCGAATAAGTTCGAATGTTTTGTTTGTAAACGAGTCCATGAGATGCGACAAAAGGTCCTTCCACCACAGATAATAAATAAAAGTCATTACAATTGCCCCAAACCCATATCGGCTTTGACTTTGCAAGTGAATCCGACTAACGATTGGGTGTATTCGTGGCACCGAGCTAAAGAAAGGGCCGAGGAGATATATAGAAGAGTTGAGAATAATAAAAACTGAAATATTATTGTTATATATATATATTTTATTACATTATTTATAACAAACGGTTGCATCATTTATTTTATTGACAAACTCCGTCCAACGGTGATACAGGGTGTATCTCGTAGTGAAGTCCCCGTTTTATAACGTGTGGTATTTTCTTGGGAACCATTCTAAATAGAAATATTTTATTGTAGTTCACATTGTTTTTAGTATTAATATTTATATAAAACTTTACTCACGATATACAGTCGATGATGGGACAAACGGAAAGGCACAAAGTACACCCGGTACAGTCTTCAGTGACGCGAGGTATGTGCGTTTGTTCATCGAATCTAAAGTTAACTTAATTATTAGTAATTTTACAGAAATCTATCACAATAAGTATTAAATTTAGTTAGTCAAGACATCAAATACATATATATGAATATTTAAAAATACATTTTTATACATATAATGAATCTTACTCAATAGCCTGGTATCCTGAGTCCGCGCACGCCATGTAACATTTACCACAGTTAATACACATATCCTGAAAGATAATAAATTATATATAAAAACATAAATAAAAATGGCCTTTGCGATTAGAAAGGATTCAAAATATTTTATAGTAAAAAAAATTACTATATATCATTAATATGTTACGAAATTGTAAACTACCCACATCGTCTATCAAGGCTACAACTTGTTTTGTATTGTCCAGTTTTTTGTATGTACTGATCCTGTTCAGCGCTTCACCGACGACGTCGCTGATCCTTGGCACCTCACTATGGCCGTTGACATTCCTACGTGGACATTCCGTGGTGTTGTCAGCCAAAATATTTGTATTTAAACGTTGCTCGTGAAGTACTTCTTCGCGTTTCTTAATATAAGGACCGAAGTGTGCTAACACCTGGAATATTAAATCGTTTTAATTCGTTACCATGAGACTAGATAACTAATAATATTTTGTGTAAGAAATACATTAATTTATATTTTGAAACTTGGTTTTTAATATGTAAAAAGATATGATTTTAATTAATTTAAGTTGTAGGTAACCATTATGTTATATTGAGTGTTATATACACAGACCTTGCCGTTTTCATCACATATCGTCTGCACCGGTTTCCCTTTCTGATGTTTGTTGGTGGGCGGCGATTGTCCCGTCCAGCCTTGGAGACCCCTCGATCGTAAATATAAAAGCGCCTTAAGACCTGTCACATAGTCCTCAACAACGGTGAAGTCCTGGTTTTGAACCGCACTACAGATCTGTTGACAAATTACTTATATATATATAAAATAGGTGTTTGTAAATATAGTTATAATAACTTATCGATAAATAAAGAGTTTATAAAGTAATATTGAGACGAAACATCTCAGCATTCCATGGATTCATCGTGCGGGTGCCGGGTCCATGGTTGCAGGGAGAGGAGCTTCAACAGTGCCTGGGACTTGCGACCCACGTGTAGGTTTAAGGGGCCCCTATTTAACGCGTTAAACGCTCACCTCCACCGTCCAAGCTCCTCTCTCTACCAAACCAAATTTGAAACGAACCTGATAGGGCTGCCTTCGACGCACGTTCCTAACTAACTGATGTTAGTTCTGGCCAGGCCCAAGTCTTTAAATATATAACATTTCGGAACGTATATTATTTTGTAAGCGAACCTGAACGACTGGTGCGCCGCACAGCATGAACTGCAAGGCTGAGTCCGCGGAGTCAATGCCTCCTATGCCGAGTATGGGGAATCCCGGTAACTTGTTAGCGATGGCGGACACAGCTCGCAATCCCATCGGCCGCGTCGCGTTGCCGGATACACCGCCGTATGTTGTGCTTTTCTCGCGACCTACAACATAACACGCATTCCAATTCTATAAATACACTGAAATATTTTAATATAATAAATTATATTTTATAATTTAACATTTTCGATGAATTTTAAAATGTATTTTTTTTTATATAGGTTTGGAATTTAAGGGTATATATATTATAAAGAGATTAAGTTCTCTATTCAAATGGGTGTTTTTTTTAAATAATTATGTTTAGGGATGAAGACGTGAGATTGCTTTAAATTATAGAATATAAATACTACACTCGACCGTCGCCGTACGTGTGCTATACTCGTATAGTGTATGTTGATGTTGTGTAGCTTACCGACTTGAGGCCACGGAGTAGCATCCGCCCTAACTGTCATCAGACCGGACACAGTGTTGATGGCAGACACACCACTAGCGCCACCTAGAATGAAATAAAAGAATTAGACGAAAATAAAGACGTTTTCAAAATTGTTGATTAATAGTTAATTAAGTAAAAGTTATTAAAATTAAAAATATTTATAATTCTTAATGAGACTTTTGATTAATAAAATATATAATTAACTATTGCCTCTGTGTTTCAACGAGTACATATGTATACTCCACCCACTACTCAAGATTATAATTATTCCAACAAATAAAAACGTTGACATTGGCATAACACTCCACGATCTCAGTGCGAATGAAGCCATAAAAAAATAGGTGCATATGTACATACAAGTTGATTAAATCTAAAAACTCCGAGTACCTTCATAAGCGGCCGTCGCTATTGACACTATGTCTGTGATGTTGGGAGTCAGCTTCACGAAAAACGGTATTTTTATAGCCTTCCGCACCCACTGGGATATTCCTTTCACCAGTACCGGGTCCTGTGCACACGGTTAGAAAAATTCACAAACGAAATATAATTTAAAACCAACGTTATATAATATATTCAGTTTGTCAATACTGCTGTTTGTTTAAGCCTTTTTTAAACGCCGACGCTAAAAAAGCGGTGTTATGAGTTAGACGGCTATAGTCGGGTGTGTGTCTGTTTGTGTCGTTACATCTCGCAAATGGATCCACCGATTTTGATGCCATTATTTTCACTCGTCAGTTTCCTTGCGGTGGTCCGTAGCTACGTTTTGTTAATTTCGGTAATAATCGGTTAATATTTACAAAAATAATGTGTGGTATTTTTAGCCTTTGATGTCTCGACTAACCGCCGCATACGTTTCAATAGAAGCGTTAAATTTCAATTAAAGTTATTTAAATTTTATTTTTACTTTTATTATTTCATTAAATTTGCTACGTAATAAATGTAGTAAATTTATTCGTATTCTGTATCTGCTGTACGTCTAGTAACGCCAGAGGTAGACTGTTCTGTTGCATTCTCACAATCAGTTCAGATCATAACACTTGTGTTCCACACCGGTGTGTGTCCGCCTTCAGTACCGACCTGTCCGCACGCTAGCCCCATCCCGCTCTCTCCCATGCCGTGCGGGCAGGACAGGTTGAGCTCCAGCGCGTCCGCTCCGCTCGCCTCGGCTTTCCTCGCCAGCTCCGTCCAGTCGTCCTCGTTGTATGAACACATTATAGACGCTATTATCACCTGCATACATAACATATGAAATTTGTATTTGGAACATAAAAAATTTTATGGTAGAATTAGAGCTTTATTTGTATTAAATCGTTTTAAAGTAGTTAATAATTACGTTCAGTCAAGGTGTCTTCGGTCTATCCTAGGAATATATATATATATATATATTTAAAAGGCAAAAATTCAAGACCGTAAGAGTCTATTTTTTTTAAGCTCGTCAAAACGTATAACCGTAACCTTAGTGGGGAAGTCCCGTTTTAGCTCCGTGATACTCTGACACCAGTAAGCTTCACATTTTTCGGAGATGAGCTCAATATTCAAGAAGGATCCTTGGCCGGGTCCGTAGTTCTCTCCCGAGGTCACACCGCGTACTATACGCGGTGACACGTTCGTAACGATGTCCTGCGAAAACAACGTTTTTTGGCCAACTATTATGAAGGAATAAAAGGTTTTAGTTTTTTGTTTTGGCTGAATAAAACTAACCTTTTTCTTAGTATCAAATATGTATATATAAATAGTTATCGTGATTCAGGATCAGCCGTATTTAAAATGTCGAGACGTAAAAGGCGAATAACCTTTTTTGGTTATGTATGTATCACTAGAATTGTTAAATTATAAAATATTTTTTTTAAGTTGTTTTTATGAAAACTGCAAAAAAAAAAAAATTTAACTGTCGGGACTCGGACAGGTGATAGTAAAATATAAATTCAAGGCCATAAATAGTATATCACAATATATCAGACCTTATCAAGTCCGAAGGTCTTAGTAACCACGAAGCCCCAGCCCTGGGTGAAGGCTCTCCTTATCATGGCGGAGCTGGTGGTGGGCGGAGCGCTCGCTAGGCCGAAAGGATTCTCGAACCGGATTCCGCAGACCTCCACTGACAGATCCACCTCATCGATGTCTGTATGGAATTTCGGCAGCTCAATGGCCGCTGAGAATGGTATGCCCTGTTTGTAACAGAATTGATTTCATTTTTAGTACACGGTTTTTGTGTGAATCGCATTTTTGTAAGAAAATTTAATATTTTTTTAGACATTTACATATATTAATTTGAAATTTTGATTTTATAAGCCTAATAATATAAAAATATTATTTAAAAGAAACTTATATGTTTCGGATAAACTACGCGTGATTTATTTTTGTAAAAAACTACATACTCCCGACGTTTCGGTTACTTTTCAGCAACCGTGATCACGCACAGACGAGATGTGATAGTTTTTTACAAAAATAAATTACGCGTAGTTTATCCGAAAAATATTAGTTTCTTTTAAATGAATAAAACTCGCGAAAATCTTAGATCTCATTATAAAAATATTAGATTTTTCCTAACAACATATATACGTAAGTTGTCGCTGTATGTACCTGTAGGTAGCAATGCATGTACCAAGCGGCAGTTTTTCCATCGTTGACGGACTCCACGGTGGTGTCAGCGACGCCGGCCAAGTCCCCGCCAACAAACACCTTCGGATTGCTCGAACTCTGCATACGAGTATTATCTATTTCGGGAAGACCCCAGCTATTTAATTTCACGCCATCCATCGCCTGTTTCACTGAAATACAGCGTTTCTATAAATTTTACATACATATAGTATATTTTCTTTATATTGTAGCAATTAATTAATTAATATCCAAATATATAATGAAAAATTCTTTGACGACATGGGCCTCAAATCTTATAACTCTGGAATATCACGAAACAAATGTAGTTAATTTAAATTGTACATTATAAAGACAGCGCGTTAAATGTTCAACCTTACCGTCTTCATCATAAAGTCCAGATCCGAACGCGGATATGATGAAGTCGGCCTTCAGCTGCAGCACTTGATCTGGGTCTTCGAACCATTCGCCATCATCTAATTGTTCAGTTCTGAACATTTTTAAAGCAGTTATCTGAAATAATTCGTTTGAAAGGCAATTATTTGCTTCTAAATAAATAGTCCTATCGTATAGGAACCGTATAATGCTTTACATCTAATAAGTACCTTCCCGTTTCTGACGATTACTTCTCGTGGTGACATAAATGGTATGAACTCACATTTTTCTTCCTTAGCCAGATCAACCTTCGAGAAAACATTAATATATGAAATAATACATCCTTAATAAAATTCTATAAAAAAAAAAACATTTAGTTGAAATGATTTAAAGCAAAAGATTGAATATTCTATGAAATTATGATCCAACTCTGACAGAACCATAAAATTATATGAAGTTTTGAGGATTTTATTCGTAACAGTAATCTGACCTCCTCGGGGACAGCTCTTATGTGAGTGATGCCTTTCCTGAACACGACAAACACTTTCTTGGCGCCGCAGCGGAGTGCTGATGTGGCGCAGTCGAAGGCCGTGTCTCCCGCCCCAAGAACCAACACAGTACCAGACAGAACCGGCAACGACGAACAGCTACATAAGCCTGGATATGGACCAGTTGGAACTATTTAGAAGCGCCAGATTCGGTGATATGGTGATATCACAGAATTACTCGAATAAGTCTACTACACGAACACTTCGAGGACCTGGATCGGCTAATATGACAGAATTCTTTGAATAAGTCCATTGTAGCGAGGAATAAAACAAGAATATGTTGTAATTGTTGTGAGAATTACGTCCGTGTAAATAAACATTTAGCGTAGCTGGAAAATGTGTTATAACAATGGGATATTTGATAGCAGCGGGGTTCAGTGTTCCAGTGTACAGGGTGTTCATAAACGCGGCATGAGTTTAGTTAGCGCCGGGGAAATATGGAAATGTTTTTAATGGTCACTGACGATTAATATACGTTTAAGAACAGAAGATTTTACAATTTAATACAAATTATTTTTACATAGGTATATAATTAAAAATTAATTAAAAAAAAAAGGTCACTATGGAAATTAATTACGCTATAAATTCTTTTTAAATGACGTGAATTTATGTAAAACCATATGTATTTTTTTTATATTCGTTTTTTTATATCAGATAAGTATTTTATTTTAATTTTTTAAACTAATAATTTTAGAATTTTTTTATCTATAAATATCACCATTACCTCTTTTGCTGCCCCTTGACACCAGGGGTAAAAACTGTTTGCTAGTGTAAAATCCCATTTCTGGTGTTAGGTTTTCGAAGATAGGAATGCTCTTTGGCTCGGGTAGACCGATGCCAAGAAACACGGCATCATAACCATCTTTAAAAAGTCCCTGGAATACAAATATTAAGTTCAATGATAGGGTCAGCAATAAATGGTTATGATCATGAATCATTAAGACAGCTTCATAACCATCTTTAAAAGGTCCCTGAAATGGAAATATTAAGTTCAATAATATGGTCAGCAATAAATGGTTATATTAGACCCACATTAACAGTTATGTCACTGGTTGAAAGTTTCCTTCCTGTGACGAACTTCACTCCAAGGTCCCTGATGAGACCGATCTCGAACTGAACCACGTCATACGGAAGGCGGTACTGTGGGATCTCTGATGAACTACAAATGTAATATGTCTTTAATAAAAAATAATAATAAAAAATAGTCCGTATTAAATCATGGCTACACTGAAGCGAATAAAAAATTATTTAAAGCAGTTCCAAAGATTTCTACAATAGTAAAGTTGATAAAGGATCGTAAAGCTGAGATCACGAGGCATGTTTATACAACTACATTAAAGGAGGTTTTGTATTAGTGCATAATATATTATAAAATAAATGTTGTGCTTGTCAATTTATTTTTAAACGCTATTTATGCATTACATATAATCCTTACAAAGATATTTGAAGAATGACAGATAGACTGTTTTTTTTTCTTGTGGTACTCATTTTATAGCCTGTATTTTAATGTTGGTAGATTCCACAATAACAAACGTTACCTAAGTCCTCCAAGATATTTTTCTTTCTCAAACACCGTAATATTCTTATAACCCATCCTTGCCAAAAAACAAGCACAACTCAAGCTTGCCGGTCCGCCGCCTATTAGAGCAATTTTTTTATCACCTCGAGGCAGGGGTTTCGTTTTTGGATCCAATGTCTGGGAGATACCCATTTTCATGAATGTCTAAAAACAATTACATATAAATTGAAATTTATTTATAAAACATAAGATTGCGAAAATAGGTCGACCCTCGATAAATCATGATAGTTAATATTTTACTGATAATAACTAATGCGCTTTAAGAGATATGTTTGGTCATTGATAATTATATTTATGCTTACTTCAACAGCGAAATGCTGTAATCCACCAATATTAATGGCGCCCTCTTCGCTCGCGTGTAAGTTACATCCGCCGACGCACAAGTCACTGGTGGGGCAAACCATTCCACAAGTGAGACCCAAGGGGTTGTCTGAGAGTATTTCTTTGGCGGCGCCATAATAGTTCTGAAATATATTTATCAAATTGGTGCGACAAATCCACGCTACTATATATTTTGTGCAGTGTGCTGATAGCTTTATTCTTTGGGCATTACGTAATTTTTATTGTTATTGAAATTTAAAGACTAATTTCGTGTTAGTAGTTTGAATATTATCCAGTCTTAAAAAAATATAAGTAAGCATATTTTCATAAATTAGTAATCAGTCGTATGTTACGTGGCGCCATCCGTGCCGTACTAATTATAATTATTTATAATACTGAACCACTGTAATTTTGTAATGGCAACATTTAGATATCAAAGTGTATTTGAAAACTATAAATACTGGCTTCACCCATTCTGTAAGACATTACTGGAAATCACGCTGAACATTGAGAAACAGATCTGAAGGTGTGCTTATAACACGTATTTTCTACATGGTTAAAAGAAACTTGCCTTATTAGCTATGCTTGTTATAAAGCTTTTGACGTCGATCTGCGTCGGGCAGGACTTCTGACAGGGCGCGTCAGCACATTTCAGACAACGAGCTGCCTCTTTCAAAGCACCACGCTCAGACAATGTCGTGTGTTTGATATCATCGAAATTCCTCTCGAGACTTGGACAACTCTTATAAAAAAACAGCAAACAAACTTACCGTTAATCAATGTCAGTAGCAAATTATCAAACGCTTATCAGTTATAACTTTAAACATATACGTATATATTTTCAATGATAGTAGGTATAAGTCTTAAACATAACATTATGACACAATATTTGATTTAGTTCTCGTAATAATCCGTATCGCTAAGAGATATAATATTAAACGATAGAATGATTGTAGTAAGTAATGACGGTTTATAAAAATAAGCAAGCAAGTAGGTACGTAATTAAGTTATGACAGTTTAACGTAATTTTGTTTTATGAAAAATTGTAATCTCATATAAATAAGTGAATGAAAAATGATTTAATGTTTTCATACTTTTCTATATTAAAGATGATGCGCAATTAACTGATCTCGTTTAATTTTGTGAACAACATAAAGGAATAAAATTGTGTAGGTATACTTAGAATTTGTCAAATATTTATTAAATTTTATCAGTATGTTTAACATGAGCGTGAATAAAATTATCAACGTAGGATTATGAGTAAAAGACTGACAACGATTACTATTTTGTTTGACGATACGAACTCATATTAAGGGTACTAGTCACTAGGTCTATGTAAAGCGGATACTTTGTACTATATATATGCAGATTTAAGTAAAATTACATTTGGGAATTATTTATCGTTTAATTCTAATATTTTTATTTTATTAAAGGGTTATGGCTAAAATATTGGAACACAACACCCATATTATAATATAACATAAATGTACTGAGAATAGAAATTTTAAAGTAATTTTTTTTCGTAAAATATGGGTAAAATTTTTCTTTTCACTACTTTATAATATATTGTTCTTTATTAAGAAAAATACTCACAGTGCATTTTCTATCGGCATTCCTTTTCCAGTGCTGTTTATTCTTCTTCGTCTGTGCTGATGGCACCAGGTTGGTATATGGCTTAACAGTCGGGTTAAGCTTAAGAAGGTTCTAGAATCATACGCGGGATATTATTATATAAAAACTTTTAATAATATAAATAATTAGATTTTTAGTTTTATTATACGAATGAGTCATAATAAAATAGTTGAACACTTTCAATTGTCGCAATGTATATAAACAATCCAAGGAATTTTCTTTCTTCAAGACATGAATAGTAAACAATAAAATATATACTATTATATACACCAAACTTACTATACTAAACGATTTGTGTAACTTTACAAATGTAGTTACGTTTAATTTTTGATAAATTACATCAATAAGTTATTTATTTTCCAACTGACCTCAATATCCGGCAGATCTCGACTCAGTAATACCTTCGACATTTTTGAATTTTATTACGAACAAAGTATAAAAGAAGATTTCTAAGAAAATAGTAACAGCGCATGCGCAGTGGACTGCTCACTGGCAGCGCCTCACTACGACTGAAGTGTCACTATGTCATAGTGATTGGTCACCAAGTCCAAATATTTATCTTTATTTCTTACATATTAAGCTCTTTCTGATACGTGACGTATCTATTATGGTATCTCCGTTATATTATTATATTGTATTATATATATATTTTATAATAGATTATATTTTTATATGCAATAATTAAAACATAAGATTTAATAATTTGGCGTTTAAGTACAATTGTTCTGTTATAACAATATGTGTATCTCAAATTGTCTCAAAGTGCAATGATTAATATATTAAAGATATGAAAAAATTATATTGAGAAAGTGTCATAATATCGAAGTAAACGAACTCTTAAAAAGAATGGGATTGCGATACTGATAAGTTGCCATTATAATATATAAGCCGATAACAAGCAATGAATGATAATTATTATTCCACAGTTTTAATGACGTTTTCAAGTATAAGATAAAGTAAATTGCGAAACTTTAGTCTTTAGACTGGTTATTAAATGTCTGGAGATGTTTCGGCTTTGTTACTTCTATATGTCGTTGATTCGTTGATATCATCAAAGTATCTGTAAAATATTATCCAAAATGCTTTGAATATAATTAAAATGTAATAGAAATATTAATGTATACAACAAAAGCTTATTATTTTGGTACCTATTATAACTATTCTGTTGTTATATATATATATATAATCATCGTTACTCGAAACAGCTGAATTATTTCTTTCTCCATTATTTTTATAGGTAATAGATATTTACGCTTAACATTAACGCAATGTCTTAAAATCTTTTCTAAAAGTTATAGGCAAATACATATTTATTTAAACAATTATTTAATGCTTGAAATTATCGTAAATTAAATATTAAACACATATTTTTTTATGTAAATATTGTTATAACTATTAATAATCAGAATAAGGCCTGTTTCAATTCAAGCGGGTGAAGGATGTTGTAAATAAAACCATCGTGTGAACAGTTAATATAAATATATTTCGAATTACTCGGAGGCTTCACAATATTTGGAAGAATTTGACACGTCGGTAGTTCAGCGTTTCCCGTGTTACATAAAATTAATACAAGCTGTTTAAGCGGACACAATACATTAGTAACGATAAAAATAAGCTAACACCAATAAACGTGGATCCCTAGACGACCTCGCGATACTCGCATCACACGGCCGCGCGCTAACATAGATTATACAAAAATAATATACTTTGTTGGTCGCTCGTCCAATAAAGTATGACGTGTTCTATTTTCAAAATATTTTTTTTTTTTATTTCTTAATGTGAAAGGGTAAGAAGGTTTTATATTTAATTTATTCTCATAAAATGACAAAAGTTTCCATATCCGTAAATATATATTTCAGTCATACAAAAATATGTTCGATATTAAATTTAATGACTCACTAAACCGAATGTAGGTACTAGTTAGCGCAGGTAGTAAGGAAAAAGGTATTGATTAATTTAAAGTAATAATTCCTTTATTTACGATAGCAAATACACTTTTTAACTTATATAAAAATGCGTTCGAAGCGCCTATAAATGTTGTCTAGTTATAAAAAATGCATCACCAAGATGGCAACACTTATATTATTTAATACTAACATTACAGTTATTTACAGGATGTCCTTTCTAAATATTTTCATCTGAACAATACAATAAAACCTTACCGCTATGTTACTGTGCAATTGTTTATGCCCTCTAAGGTGTTGGCTGTAAAAAAGAAAAAAATCTATGGCATTACTGATGAAGCAGTAACAATTGCACGTAACCTCAGACGCAATACACGTGTACTAACTTACATCTTAAATATTCAGGAGTGGATTTAGACAATAATTAACATATTAAAAGCAATTACATCAGTACATCGAGTGTTCGTATAATAAAATTTAGGCGTAAAGAAATATAATGGTAAAATACAGAGGCCGTTCACAGTCAATTAAAGCCTAAACCCATTATCACATTTTCAGAGAAAAATGTCTCCCAAGAACTAAGTTAACCCGGTCGAATTAAAATACACGTAACTTTTGTATGCAGTTCATTGTGTGATGGCACATTTTAATTCGAACGGCTAATTGCTTAATGTAATAATTGTGCGGCTTTACACAGTAACGGATGTTAACGAGACTACAGATTGTTCTGTTGGTAATTTACGAGTTAAAAAAAAGTATATAAAGACATTTCAAACTTAAAAATACATAAAAAAAAATTATCGCATTATTTATTATTTGACAGATGCAATATCATTGCCATATGATAAAATTGTTTAATTCCCTATTCACCCTTGACATGAAAATTCATTAATAAATTACCATAAAGACAAAACAATTCCATACAGTCTCTGGCTTGCTTCGATATGTATCTAGCTCGTACGCGGGTGTCGGCTATTGCGCGAGTCTAAAAAATCTGTATTATTAGACAGTTTGTGCTTTTTTTAACATTAAAAGAGTTACAACGAAATGCAATAAAACATTTAATAAATAAAAAATGCTTATTAAATGATTATAACGTGAAAGAAATTGCATTTGATTATTTATTAAAACTTTTCCCATCCATTACACAGTAATATACGAATATTTAATAACATTTTAGCGAATACTGTATGTACTTATAGACACCTACAAATTACATTGAAATACAACAATTGGGAACAAAATAAAGCAATAAATCGAAAAATATAATCTCTGTCTAACACAAAAATTTTCAACAATTCCACATTTTTAATCACCAACGCACCAAAAAATTTTTTTAAACAATATTTCCTTCTGCGTAGTCGACGTAAAATAATCTATGGCGGGAGGGATAGGTGAAATAACGGAATGTGTTTAGAACGCGTCATCGGAAGCACCCAAATGTGACATTTGCAGGACCATAGACAACTCAGCTGTCAGTGTCATAAACACAGATGATACAGCGTGACGTCACTCACGCTGACGTTAGGTGGAACGGTAGATAATAAAAAATAAAACAACTAGTATGTATATTGCAGTCCATTAACAGCACAGACGTAGACGGATAGTTTGGTGCGCTCTATTTCATATAGCTTTGATGTTTACACTGGCGTCGACTGGTGTGTACACTATCTGGAATAAAACAAATTAAATACATGACCTTTTGTTAACTGTGCTGGTTAAATTTACTAGTAACTTGTTAATGAATATATGTGAAAGATAGTTTGACATATTTAATTATGATAAAACAGTTTCTATTGACATTTTGAACTATTAAAAAAATATATATATTCCTTTTTAAATGTAATTTCATCGGAAGGAAATTTAGTATGTATGTTTATTCAGACATTGATTTATATATATTTGGAAATGATATATCAATGAAGTGACTTTATCTGCGTCTAGACGTTTTTCGTACAGATAACAGGATAAGTGGGAGTAAGGGGTAGTGCTCTACATACTTATAGTTTTTTTAAATAGGATATGATGTATTACATATATTTAGAAAAATAATGCCCAATTTAGGTTGGTGAAGTGTGAAAGATATGAACTCTGTTGGAATGTATTATTTTTATGGTATAATGTATTTAGTTGTATAGTAAATTATTTTTTTTATGTGAAAGGTATCAAATGAGCAGACGGTCTACCTGATGGATATAGTTACCGTCACCCATGGACATTCGCAACGTATTTCTGCGGACGCGTGGCCACTCTTGTTTGGGGAAGATGGAGAGGAAAGGGTGGGAAAGAGAAAGGGCAACCGGCTCTCTCACTCATCGGACGAAACCCAGCCAATTCAGACTACTTCACGTTCGAGCCCATGTTCGAGCTGCAGTAACTTAACTACCATCTCAAAATGGTAGGCTGAGCTAAGCTAGGCTCTACCATATTATTATATAATAATATATATGACGTCATACCCGAGGAGGTTCCTTAGAGCAGGACGCACTTCCGCTTGACCTTGACGGGCTGCACCGGACAGAGCACAGCTCGGATGGCCTCGTCGAACACAGTCTTCAAACCCTTCTGCGTGAGGGCGGAGCACTCGAGGTACTTCACCGCGCCTATCTCCTTAGCCATGCTGAGACCCTGGTACATGGTTCATATGTTACTTAACTTAATATGATAGTGGTATAAAAGAAGGTAAATGTTTTATAAGTGCAGGTGGTCTGATATAGGGTTTGTGTTTAAGATAGCACAGCAATTGAAAACCTTTACATTAAACCCTCAAGTTATGCATGAATAATAACACAAAGCTACATAAAAATCATTTAGTTATAAAATTAAGAATATATATATATATATATATATATATATTAAATTAAATTATTTTTCCACATAAATATAAAAATCTGATAATTTCTAACGCTTAAAATAAATAGGGGAATGAACTATGTTTTAGGGTAAATTTTAAATAATAAGATAAACAGACAGAACCCATCAGTGGGAAATATTAATATTATGATTGCAATGTGTTGGGGGCATTTTCACTAGATTTATATTTAAAGATTTGAGAAAAAAATATATATTTGATATAAAGAGTTTTGTTTGTCATATTTTGTTAAACGAGTTAAAATTCAACGAGAATCTCATTTTTACATCATAAAAAAAAATTCAGTACAATAGAGTCGAGAACTATAATTCTGTTATCACAAGGTTATATTTAAGTATAGGTCATTTGTCAAATATATAATCACCTGAGGGTAGGTGATGGCGGCCAGTTTCTTGTCCTTGAGCTTCTCTATGGTGTCCTTGTCCTCGCGGAGGTCGAGCTTCGTTCCAACCAGGATGATGGGAGTCGAGGGACAATGATGCCTCACCTCCGGATACCACTGGAAAATCATGAATTTAAATATAACTTATGCTTTGCTTATCGACGTGAAGTAGTTTTAGTCGCTGCGATTCGTCGCATAAGTGAGAGAGACGGTTGCCCTTTCCCCGTTCCCACCCTTTCCTGCCATTTCCTTAAACCCACTCTTTCATTTTCCTCAACAATCAAGGTTGGACATCCGCAACAAAAATGTTGCGGATGTCCATGGGCGAAGGTCACTTCTGCCCATCAAGGAGGCTGTCTGCTTTAAATAAAGTTTGGCACCTTTCACATAAAAAATAAAACATTGTAAATGTTCCTTGATAATAAATCTTTGACGGATTTGACCAGGAAAATCACGAAAAAAAATCTGTTTTTATTCTATAAAAAAAAAAGAATACTGATTACTTACACCTATTAAGTTTTCTTTGTTTCGAGTACAACTTTAAATCGATGTTGGTTTTTAATTAAAACAATTAAAAAAAAACATTAATTAGAATACCAACTCAACAGTGTAATACAATTCTGTATATAAGATGGTCAGCGAGACAAGATAAATTTAATAAACAAACTGTCTAGATAATGAATAAAGTACCTTAGCGCGAACGTTCTCGAAGGAAGCTGGGTTGACGAGTGAGAAGCATATGAGGAAGACGTCCGTCTGTGGATAGGACAGGGGTCGCAACCTGTCGTAGTCCTCCTGACCAGCCGTGTCCCAAAGCCCGAGGTTGATTGGCTTGCCATCGACCATCACATTTGCTGAATAATTATCGAATCTGTAATAAATACTCTCCGCATTAGTTTTAAAAACTCACAACAGATGGCGCTTTCTATAAATTTATACCGTAAATGTTATTTTCGTATCTATGGCATTGTCCTCTTTGATTATTTCATTTTCTCTAAAAATTTTATAAATTCGAAAGTAACTCCGTCTGTCTATCTGCTACCTTTTCAAGCTTAAACCACTGAACCGATTTTGATACATTTTGAAATAGAGATAGATTCGGATTCAGTGGCCGTAGTGCTTTTTTAACTTGTATCCCCATCTTAATCAAAATCCCAATCCCGTTTCCGAAACCAAACGGGTGGAACTATGACGGGCAAGTTAATGTTCAGTGACCGTAATGGCAGAGAACAGCTCTGATATCCACGCGCACGCAGTGACGGGCAAAAGCTAGTTTTATGTAATAAAATTATTAACAACCAATGAACATGAACATTTAACGAAGATTTTCCACACATTTTAAATACGCGGATTAAAACAAACAAAAAAAACCGAATAGATCGGTTTTAATGAAGCAGCCAATGATAACAAAAACATTAACAACATAAATAAATACGGCGGGAATATATTTCAAGTGATTTCTAAAACTATCCGGACATGTTAATCGCATCCCTGACCCGCTTCCATTTGAGACACAAACATCACATGCTTATTTTGAACGACAATATTTATATTATTTTAATGATTTCAGAATTTTCTAGAATTATCGAACGCGGCGTTCGTTAATAACTTTTCAAATGTAATTAATTCTTTTTTTAAATATATTATTTACACATTACGTTCGACCTACAGAACGCTACGGAACAGTTTTCAAATTTAGCAGAAACAAATGACAGATGTATGATCAGTAACCAATACAATGGCGTCGTAATAATAATAACAGAATCCCATGTAATATTTATATAAAATTATAACAATGGTGTGATCTCGGAGACGAGACCGCATCGAGATCAAACAGATACAATTAGCGTGCGAACATACCATCGTGCGAGCGTTTCGACGTGCAAGTGCCGTGACCACAGACTGATATTATTTATATTACGTCTTTAAAAAATTGTGCACTGATAAAAAAAATTTATACAAATTGTTTATGTTTTTACCTATAGTACAAATTCGCATTTGTCAAATGTAACATCGTATAATGCTGAGACTGTTATATAATATATTAAATGGATTACTATTTAACTGAACGTTTCACACTTGATGTAAACACGTCTTAAGGTTGTGCTTGTATATATCATGAGGTTTTATTTTAATTATTTCTATCTCAAAAATATTTTTTATGCTTGACGGGACTCACACGGACGTGTGTTCTTATTTGATAATAAATTTTATATACATATTATTCTAATAAACCCTATATTTCTATAAACAGGGTTCATTACTATTTACATATGTTTAAATATTAAATCATTGATAGTGTGCCATTTGCATTATTCGTCTGGATGAAGATTTATTATAAGTTTTGTGATTTTTTGTATTCTACCCGCTTTAATGGTCAATCTAAATTTTTTAATAAAACATATATATCACTGTTTTTTTTTTTAATCAGTTTCCTACTTCCGAATTACGTCACATTAGCTGAACATAATGTGCACATTTTGACAGATGAAGGTCATAAATATATATTTTTTCATGGATGATTTTAATTTTTTTTTATATATATAACAAATTCTACTTACACTGTCGGTATGTACTCGCCGGGGAAGGCATTTGTAGTATAACTGATGAGCAGACATGTCTTACCGACGGCACTGTGAATGAAAACAAGATAATATTAACCTTATTGTGTATAGATAAAAATTCAAATTAGGATATCGGTAAAATGATGCATTTCCTTATCACAGAACGACAAAAGCTTAGTGTAAGTGTGATTGTGGTGCAGCACTATACCGAAACACGTCCGTATTGATAATAACATTACTATTATAATGAAATAGAAAAATGTATTTTCAACGATGTTTAAATCTGACCTTTGAGTAGGTTAAGTTATTTTTCACCTTAGTAATCACGTATACGTATATGCATATACACAATCTATATAAACTATATATTATACTATAGAATATAGAATAGATTAAACAAGCTTTATATATTTATATATATATAATAAGTATATTGGTACATTCCAAAGCAATATACGTGCCAATACAATGTTTGAGAATCGCATGGAGTGGTGGTTGAAGAGCAGGCAATAAAGAGAGCATTCCTAAATTACATCTCGGAATATAAGACGCGAAGTACGTCGTATGTGCTCTTACATACGGAGAATGATACGGATGTTTTTTTTTTATTTATATTGAAGAAACTGATGAAATTATTAACATTTATAATTGAAAGTATGAAATAAGTACGAAATAGAGGCCATAGCAGACATTGTTATTCCGACATTTTAGTGGGGAAGTGGGGGATACGGAATTTGTATAGAAAATCCATCATTGCAAAATTCTCAGGGATTTAAAACACATCAATCAATTCTGTACTGGATTTATAGGCATTTGGTTAGTTGAATTTTCAACACTAATATTAATAAAAGTTCAATCTTTACATAATTAGTCATGTTTTAAAAGATTAATATGGAGGATATTAATATTTTATATTTAATAAAACTAAATATTTATATTTTGATTTCTGTAATACATGTTTAATATAAATTCTCCTAAACCCTTATATTTCAGACGAAAACCTATGATCAAGCTTCCAAAAATACACAACAAGAATGGTTTTACTTTTTACTACAGATGAAAAATTTATTTAACATGTGTAATATTTTTTTTTAAATTAAAAATTATCACACAAAGCCGGCAGTAATAAGAAGATATGGAATCTGGAGATCAACTTTCCACTAGCATAGTATAATGGGTCTAGTTAGTTCAGAACCCAACACCAATTATATAAATTAGACAGCTCCTCATAATACTCCCATCCGAGTACTAGGGGTCGTTTTACATAAATACCCACAGTATAGACGTCTTATATATTCGTAAAGAAACACGTTGACGTTGTTTAATCAGTTGATACTTTAAATGCGTAGTAAAAATTGTAACAATAGTAAACATTTTTATTATTATTTAACGATAACATTCAGTATTTGTCGTTGATAAAGAAAATGATAAGTTACGTAACTAAAACTGGTTTTCACTTCTTACTTTTAGTACATAAATTTGATTTAAATTCTTTGTTTGCTTAACCATAATAAAATCCTTGATTTAAAACACGTCCCCATATTTTTATAGTTACTATTTACTAATTACTTTAATAAAAAGCGTTGGTATTTCTTATTAATTCAAATTTAAATTTTCATTAATTTTATTACATATGTAGTATCTCAGTCTATATATAATTAAATTAAAATATATATTCAGGTATCAACTATACACATCAACACAAGCGATTCAAATTCATTGCTATCGTCTGTCCATCACGCAGCATCATTTTAATAATTTTCGTTCAGTATTAAACACATATCTTAAACTAGCTATCGGCTGCGGCTTTGTCCGCACATTAAACCTATTTTTAAATACGCGATATCTTTATAAGGTTTCAATAGATTTGTTGAGGACACCTAAATTAGATTTGAACTTGGTGAGAATGAAACCATCTCAGGAATGCCCTTTGGGTTAAACGTTTTAAGAAAATGGGCTTTTTGCAGGAGTTATAATGTCAAAAACATTAAGTGGAATCAGGACTACCTCCATTGAAAGTCGGTTAAAAACTAGTCTAAAGAAATTTTATTACATTACCTACATGCGAGTGAAATACACATCAAAATCGTTCTAGCTGTAAGAGATAAGCCGGAATAATGAGAAAAACTTGTTATTTGAAATTACAAATAGACGATTCAATATTATTTATTAGTATATATAAGGGTTATTGAACGCTAACTAAATTATACACATTTAGAACAATTCCTATCAGTTAAGGGAGTAACAAAATATATACTATTTTAATATAAAATTTCCTTTGCGTAACCCTATCTAAAGCTGAATGCCCTTACAGCAGACGCGTCTGGAGGTCATAGTGCAGTTTCAATCATCATTATACGAAGATAGGCAGGTCTGCCAACGAAATGTATACCTTATGGTGTTCATGATAAGGTATAACACGTCAAATACATCCTAACATTATATTCAACCCTCGTATCGAGTACATCCTGTCATATTACAGTTAGGGTTGCCAGCTTACACGTCATCGTGGGATGAAATTTTGCAAATACATACATATAGGTATATAATACTTGAGAAATACTGAGAGAATATATGCATATTTCCATTAAAGGAATACAATTCCAATATAGATCTTAATAGTTTTCAATGACACTTGACATTTTAATTACAAACATATTAAAATTAAATTTATCTATATAAATGAAATAATTGAGATCATCAGTTACTCATCTATCATGGCAGAAATACTGCATATATATATGAATTATGTATAAGTTTTACTTATTGGACAATAAAGCGATGTACTCATTGGACATACGAGAACTTTGTTAACGTATCAAACGACGCGGACTAAGTCGCCAGTGTCAACTAGACATTAATCTTTTTATTAAATGAGACATCCCTGTAGATTGTGATCATCTTAACACAGGGCCGTTAGCCACGTAACCCTAAGAAGATATCAGAGGACATCACAACGCCGCTATTTGTGACCACAAAACAAATCACACTTAGATATAATTAAATAATTTTAAGATATTTGTGCGTGGAAGTGTGAGTGTGTGAACTTTATTAAACGTTAATAATTACTCATACAAACACACGTGTAGAGTCTTTATAAAAACATTATTGTACCGGTCATTAAAACTGCTGTTTTAAGTTTACGTACAGTTCAAGGTTCGATTATTGCCGATAAACACATCAGAATTTGACGAAATAGCAAAAAATAAAGCAAACTTCTTAACTATATGACAACTTTTATTCGAACCACCATAAAATGTATACTTAGGTTTACTGATCTCAATTCCCATAATATTAAACACCATATGTGCATAAAAAAATGGTAACAGAATATTCCATAACTTAGGACGGCAATATTTTTATCGTGACAGTCGTAAGTAATGTTTCTTTATCTGTGACTCATACGCTCACATTATTAATACTGAGTACTATAGAATGAATCACAGTTCAATCAAAACTAAACAAACTTTTTGGACGATTACTGAATGCTTTATATTAAACATTCATCATATTACTGACACAAAAAAAAACAATATTTTTTGAAAAAAGAACACCAATACCAAGTCAAAACAAATCATAAAATAGCAATAATAGTAACCACGGCATGTTCTATGCTATTTCAAAATAGGAATATAGCACTTCTTAATAATAGGCAATTGATTAAAAATAACATGCCATTGTAAATTAATATCCGATCACTTAACACCGTGCGAGAGGGAGAGAAAATACACAAAGATGGCGGCCTATGGGCATTGTTGAAGTTGGAAAGGGACGGAAGATTATGTTACAGCGAAACCGCCGCGGGAGAGTTACGAGCGCTTTATAAATAAACCAACACATTATTGTGTTGTATGCGGTCATTCATCGAGAATAACACAAACAAAATCACATACTGTGTGTTGTACGTGAGAATAACAATATTATAAAAAGTTAGTTATAGATTACAGACTTAATGGTACAGACCATTGTCTCCGTGGACTGCAGCAAGCTCTAGGACTTTGTTCTCTTATCTCGAACAAGTAGCTAACCTGGTTTTGAAATATTATGGTTCACCATAACTTAAAAAATATAAAACAAAACATATTTTTCTCACACTTAAGAACATCTCCAAAAGATAATTATTTTCAATATAAATTAAATAATAAGAAATTCATTCATGTACAATAAATACCATTAAAATGGTTTAAAATCTTTGCATCATCTGATTTCATGTAATTATTTTTTAGTTACTTCTTATATTAGCTTCGAATTTAAGAATAAAATTTCTAATACTAAACACAAGTATAAATTGAATCATAGCTTTGTCAACACTTTACGTTGAACGTGCACTATTCCGAGAATTACCAACATCACCTCGTCAGGATCTGATGAAGGCGAGGTTCTCTAGTAATCTTCGTCTCTAGGAATGTAAGGTGATGACGAGTATCTTAAAACTTGATGACGAGTGGCTTAGCGACTAGTACAAATTGTAACAATAAATAGAGCATCCTATATCTAGCGATTTCTGACTCGGCGACGTCCGAAGAGACTTTTATTTATGATGACGTCACATCGTGCTTCGTGTGACGTCACCGACCGCAAGTTATAATTACGAATGTAATAATTACGTACGCTTTAAAAGGATAATATGAGAAGCTGCGTCAGAGTTTTAGTGGATTTCAGTTCACTTTAGATTGTCAGTGGTTGGTTTAGTAGATTTTAAATGAAATACACTCTATAGATATTATAATTTAATTTATATATTGAAAATATTTATTAGTTACAAGAAAATAAGGAAGCTATTGAGCTTCATTTTGTAAAATTTTACCTTTTTTTCAAGATTTATCTTTGTAACTCCCCTCCGCTTAAAGATAATCTTACTTAACATGGACTATAAACCTTCTTCCAAAAATATATCTACTATATAACACTGAAAAGTTTTTTCATCAGACCATTAATTTTAAAATTTTACAATTATTCAATGAAATAAACAAATTCTATAATATAAGTATAGATTTATATGAGAACTTTTTGGAACCGGAAGAAACTTATAATACGAATATCTTCAGATCAAATCTAGAGATTCCTTGTCTCGTGTAGATATCGCTGTCATCGAGACGGATCGATTTATGTATGTTATGGAACTTATGTTTGCTCTCATGTATATCGTCTCTTGTATGAAACTTTTAGAATATGTTTTTTATATAATTTATGTACGTAACTTTAATTTATATAGACAACTAAAATATATATCGATTGTATGATGTACGTTTGTAACAATGTCAAATAAATTCGCATTCTCGAATATATAACCTGTTATCGGATACGGTATAGAAACAATAATAATAAAAAAAAATCATTAAAGCTTTCCGTCCGTATTTTTTCATAGTATCAAAGTCCCTTTTAAAGATCGTATGAGTACAAGGTGTAATTGTTATGCCAGTGGCTTATGAGTAATGAATGAGTCATACATTTCTTCTAACTTCGGATCAAGATTTAACTCTTATTGATAGACGTTATTTCGGATTGCTCATAATACATAAGACTTAATGGAATCGTAAAAATTATGCGTGAAGAGATTTCACTTCTATTGATAATGCCCTTACAGGCTTACTCTTACTACCTTCAACAATAGTTTACGTTGTCTTAGTTAGTTACAAACAGTTAAAAGTATTCCACTGATATACCTACATTGATACTATCTCTGCAAATGTATTTGAATTTAAAACTGATATTTGTACGTATTTAATTTGACTAAGCAAACTTATGGTAAAATCAGAGAATTAATCTAAAATAGTAACATACAATTTTTATGTGAACATAATGTTAATGGAATAAAGGTAAATAAAATAATTAACGTTCTATAAAAAAAAAAAAAAAACCTAAAAAGATTAAGAATAAGGAAGCAATAAAACTTAAACACTACGCGGAACAAAGATGTGGTTGTAATAAATTTATTGCTGTATTCATTGCGTTTGTACACAGCTAGCAACGAAACTTATTAAGATTATTAGTTAATACTATAATTGAAATTATTCTTTGATATATATCGAAAACGGGTAAATACATAACCACAAATAATTATTTCAAGTTCAATAGAAGAATAGGAATGTCATTAGTTCATTATGCTTGATAAGTGACAATAAATACTTAGAGGAATCTTCACGGATTAACGTATTGTGTGTGTTTGTGTGTGTGTTTGAGTCATGGTAGTGTATGTATTGATAAATTTATATGAAAAAATATGTATTGAACTTTTTCTCCATATAAATTTGTATTATATACAATTGAAAGTTCATGATTTAGAACAATTCTCTATAAAAATGTAAAGAAAGTTTTCTCTTCCAGTGTAAATATTATGATGATAATATTTTTTTTATATATAACCATATACAAAACTTCGTCACGTCCAGTCTGTCCGTTGCAGTCATTTCACGGCTTTTGTCTCTTATCGATTAAACGAGTAACAATGGTGTCGGAGGACAATAACTGATTGTATTCAACCGAGCCACGTGGAACATTGAATCTTCAGAGGTTAAACGTTCGCTGCTCTAGGTTCAAATATTGTCACGGATATAAAAATGTATTTTGCCATAATAATTTGCCTACAATTTGCATAAAATATAAAAATAACTATGAAAAGTTAAAATCTGAAAAATATATTATTATTTTTATAACGGTCGCCATAGTAAAAAAAATACAGAAATTTTATTTCAGGCCATCGTTTAGGGGACAATTTTTTATTCTTTAATCCTTCGTACTCAAACCCCTAAACACGAACCGGTTCTTTTAAACATAACATATGACAGATGTGGTCCTGAAGATTATTTATTTATATAATGTAATATGCACTTTTAAGATCAGTAGCGTGTTATAATAGTGAATGTTTGTTTGAGTTTCACGCTAAAAGTACTAAACTATATTTTTATGAAACCAATACGCTCTACCATGAATTTGTATTATCGTACATTGAGGCTGTCAGTGATGATTCACGAAAAATTCAATGAAAGACTACAAACTGTCTGTGTTTCGTTTCACGTTACGAACTGATGGTAAGTGTAGAAAATACTGCAATAAAAGCGTCGGCAGTCAAAAAATATCTATAGTATATACGTTCGGCGTTCAGTCCAGTTAAAGCTGCGAATTTTTTACACGGCTAACTGCGGTTCAAATACCTAGTATACACATTACATTTAGTCTGTCTGGTGCTTCTGTCGAGCACATGATAACATATGTTCCACAAACAACAGCCGGCAGGCATCAGGTGGGCGGCTTCAGTGTAGCGTGAAATTAATATATCAAGGTTCTACACACAGCCTCAAAATTTATTTACGTATTTTGAGCTTCCTAACTTCAAAACTGTACAATATACCTACCTTGATTTAAGCTCAGCCTATAAAAATTTTACATAGTTCTTGTTTGCAAACAAAAAATCTAGCGATTTTTAATGAAAAGTTTCGTCAAAGATATTAATGAAGAAGTCTTAAATAAAAAATTCTATTGACAAAGGAATTCTTGATATAGGTGAATTTTAATTTCAACAATGAAGAGGAAGTAAATATAACATTATATAAACATTTTGATAACATGGAGTGTGAAACTAATAATTATGTCGAGTAATAAGAAACTGGTAAGTAACTCATCCCGGTTATGACGCGGGAGAGCAGGTCAAGCATAATTAAAACGGAAATTTGCAATATATGATACAAAATTTTCGGTTATTCAAGTACTTACTTAAGGCGTAACACACACACGTGTATATATATAAAATTTTATAGAATGTATAAATACAAACGCCAAGAAGAAACAGTGACGAGATCAACTTAATTTTATGCCGGTAAAAAGATGATATTTTAAATCATTAGGCCAAATCGTAATTATATACAAATCTCATCAAATTAAAATTTAATTATAAATTTATATTAACATTTCAAGCAATGAGGCGTACTGGACTTAATTAATGACACAGAATAAAGCGTTCTACTGAAATTCAAAGGTGCAATCAAAATTGGTACATGTTTTACAGGAGTGACCTAATTGACCTATACCGGCGCTAACTTAGTCCAAGTCCAAGCTTAGTACAAGTTTGCATCATCAATCTATGCGTTTCCGTTTCTCATTCAATAATCTAGGTTAATACTACAATGTGACAAGTATCATGAATGAAAAACTGTTACCGCTCCGTATGTAGAGAGACATTGCAAAATAGGACTAAGAATACTGGCTAAAGTAGTTTCGTTACAGTTTAAAATATCATAGATAGCTAAAATATAATACATAAATATTAATATACTAAATTAGTTAATAATATTAAATTAATATCACGAAGTTATATACAAATATAACTTTACTGTATTTTTTGTAAATATTTAAAAGTGCTAAACGTTAATTCTTATACATTTCTAAACGAAACGGCAGCCATTTTATAACAGCTGACGCAACCAATCGAACACGAACGTAGATGACATAACATTTTAACAATGGCCGTAACAAATTTAAAATAACCCGACCTACTAACTAATAGTATTGTTGTGCGATTACAAACAACGAATAATTAAACGAAAAATAAAAACCGTTTCATTAATGTATATAGTGGAATATGATATGTGCTATAAAAGTTTAACATGAACGGAGAACGCTTGTTAGAGGAAGCCTTTGTTAGAGACATTGTCGCGACACAGAACATAAGTGGGTCGGTGATGTAGGAAATGGGCTAGGAGGTTGTTCAGGTAGGAATTAAGGCTCACGGTGTACAGGAATTAGGCTAGTGGGTGGAGGGGGCTTTAGGGTTAGCTCATACAGTTCGTACTATAAAACCCTCGTTCGTTTCCGCCTTACGGAGGGAGATTTGGTGGGGGTTGCGGTTATTTAGAGTACACGGTTTACGATTTGTGTCTAATGAAGCATTTAAACAAGCTACACGTGTTAAAAAAATTAACGAGTTAATGTGTGGGTTCAAATTACTTTAACCTGGCGTTTATTTTTATTTTTTTACATTGATTTTTTATTTTTTTATTAAGTTTTATAGGCGAGTCTAGCTTGGTTATATTTCTCTTCTATATTTAAAAATTGTAATGTGTCATCGATATTAGGTATAGTCGGGATGGAAAACGACATCCTTTGAGTTCTATATATAATATGTGAGACAGATGTAATCAAAGAGAATCGGATATGATACTTGGCTATTCACATTATACCCGGGATACGGAATGAACGCATCCCGGGGAACAATAGAATTTTATACATCCTTTCAACATTACCATACCCAAGTCCTCATAAATTTAATATATAAAGTTACGTTTATAATCATTATTCCGTCGGATAACGTAAACTGCAATAATTAAATGTCAAACAAAAATGTTTGGTGCCATTTTATGCAAAAACTGCTAAACCGATTTTGATGAAACTTTACAGTTATGTAAATTAAACATAGGCTATAAATTATACAGAAATTCCGTGTACTGTGTAATTGCTTAAGGATCAAGATATAACAGTTGCATTATGTATAAGGTCACGTTATATAATGCCTGTTGGTTTATGGTTAACATATATCAATTTAAAGAGTCCAAGCGGACGAAGTCGCTGACAAAGACTAGTATAGTATAGATAACCTAAAGCTTAACGAATTGTTTTTAAACTTTTCTTACATGTAAAGCATACAATGATCAAGTATAGAAATAATTTATAAGAAAAACTAAATGTTTGAATAAAAAATTCAGTTTCATAATTGCATTTCATTTCCTTCGCGAGGGGACATCGAGGCTGTGAATTTGGGGCATGTGACAGGAATGTATGACCCGTAGACCTGATTATATCTCATATACCGAGTGGATCATTTTAATTTGGTAACCTTCATGTGATTTACAGATGTTATATGTAACAATAACATATTGGTAATAAAATTAAATTGGTAATAACTTTGTCTTTTTGTTGCCGACTGTACCCTGCCTCTACTCTGAAAAAATAAGGAAGGTTTAAGTGTTACGAGCGTCGCCGGATGGTATCATAGATGAATAGATAGATAGATAGATGGTCACTTGGGCAGATCAGTTTTAAAAAATTAATGAGCTACTTAAATTAAGAAATAAATTGTGAAAAAGTAAATATTGAGCTATAAGAAGATTTAGCAGCCGTCTCCCAAGTCCTAGTAAGTGATGACTATATTAACAATGGAAATTTAAAGCGCTGAAACAGCTGACTTATTCAATGCCCAACTATAAAACAACAGTTCTAGAATTTTCCATAGCGTTTTTCTTGTTAAACCTGGCATAGATTATTATGAAACATACGGTATTTAACCCAAGTAAAGGTCGACGTAATTAAAGAAGACAAAAGGCAATTCTTTTGTCCGGCGACAACTTGGAAGGGATTTTATCATATAAAGCAAGAATAAGTTTTTATATTATAATTTTTTTTATACTTCTACTTTTGTAATTTACTCTGTTTGGACTTACATGTTTGATTATAATGAAAAAAAAAATAATGATTATCTTTAGTTATGAATATAAAGGTAAGGTTTTATGTCTGTAATGAATATAAACAATCTAATATGACTTTTTAAAGCTTCATAACAAATCATTATTATGATTATATCTGAACCATATAAAGTATTAGAAATGTTAAGTCACTTTTAATTCAGGTTTAGAGAAATCAAGACGGCCATGTCACAGTTATACGGGATATTATTGATTATTTAAATAAATATGAATGGTATAAGATCATTGCATGAATATAGAATTATTATAAACATATTTAAAAAGATCTTATAACATACAGACTATACATAAAGTTTATGTAATTTAAAAATGGAAAACGGTTTTATTTAAACATCGATATAAAAGAAATTGTCTGTTACTTAATTCGGTTTCGTTTTATGAAAAAACTTTTAAAGTTTAAAATGACTTTAAATGAACTTTCGCTGAATAAGTAGTTTGTATAGGGACATATACTAATTAATACAGCTATCAACCTCATTAGTGGAAAACAATTAAGGCGAAGTTCATACACATACATAACAAATGAAAAACTACTAACAAATCAAAATCAAAGCAGTAACCAAAGCATGAATAAAAATGTAGTCATTGTTGTGGGCTTAATACTAGGACAAGTTGGTGCACACTGAGGACCGCGTACCAAGTGGAGTCGGTACACGCGAGTCAGACTAATTACGAGGACAAAATATAAAGTAGAGGACACACTTGACATCGGAGCTTCGTTCAAGTAGCGTATTTTAATTAAAACATCTAGTTCTGAACTCGGCATGCGGATCTGTTTCATGCAGGTGTGACATCACACTAATTGAAAACTAGGTCATACGACGTCCTAAATGTGATAACAGTTTCATGCTGATTCTATATTTATCTCATTTAAATTAATTATAGAACATTACTTTTTAAATATGATAATGATTTTAATACGAAAGTAATATCAATAGCATTTCTTAAAATATGACACATTTTCTTCAAACAAACGTAATTTCAAGAGACCGCAATTAGTGTCGAACTAATTAAGACTAGTCAGAATAGTACGTCATTGTGATGTAGGTATATGTATGCATATATATTGATTTGATTTCTCTCCGTCCCGTTTGTAATAAACTGAGTCAAGATCCACGTGTCCCAATTAAACCGTACCCGAGCTATGGTTATTAAAGGGGAAATGAGTGCCTTTACAAACAAGTAGTGAAATGTTTTTGAAGGGAAAAAGTAGTAACCTGATCACCTACAGAATATATGTTATGAATTTATTCCTAACCGGAGCCGCTTCATGTCTCTGAACCTTCTAGGGCGAGACTTGGAATAATAATAACAAATTTACTATCAACACAGACGGTTTATTTTTTCATTAATATAAACTAAATTCATACCATCATATGGCATAATGAACAACTAATATAACTATGAATATAGTTCGATTATGCGAACACGTAGCTAGTTATCCTTCACTAATAAAAATCCATATGAAAGTTTAAACTATATTTAGATCGTTCAAATAATTAAGCGAATACTGAAACCGTCCTATTTGAAATATAAATTACTTAATTATTACCTAATTTAAAATTCATTGGTGTGTACATTTTTTATAACTCCACCGTCCAGTCCACTGTGGGGCGCATTAAATGGAATTAAATTGGTTACCAGCCGGCGTGCATTGTGAGTAGTTCATGTTCATTGGCAGGCTGATGGACGTAAAGAGATGTGGTACTTGAATGCTGAGTGAGTGTGTTGGTTTTTACTACACAATCCCCTTACTGCTCTACCGATTCTGAGCAAATCTTGTAATCAATGTTATAATCATATTCTATATGAAAAATCCTTGCTTGTTGCTTGAATTATAATAATATAATGGAAATTATTCTTTTTTATTTTCAATGGTTTCATGAACTTTCATACGGTAACAAACAATGATGTATGTAACTTTCATAAATCTCATCGTTATAAATATGGGATGCAATGAAAGGGTTTCATACATTCCACAAACAAACAATATAAAGCAATTTCATATATGTCTTGTTTCTGGTATTATTGTTACTGTGCATTTATAATCTAAAAAGTTTCTTATACTAACTAGTTCGTCTATTAATACCTTTATATACAAGCAACAAACAAACCAATTGAACTCAATTGTTTATGTATTATTTTAGCTAACTTTTCTTGACTCTAATTACAGAAAAATAATGAAAAATCAAATGTATTAAACCGACTATTATTCTAACAGAACGTACGTAGAAATAGCAAATTATTGTTAATTCCTATTTTCTGAAAATGTTTAATATACAAAGACTGTACGGTGGGCGAAGTTGATTCTTCTGTAATAAAAATCTCGCATCAAATACAAGTCATATACACAATGTTGTTAACATAATTGATGCACTGTATAATGTATATATATATATATTCTTGAACACTTGTTGCGAATGATCGATCAATCAATTGTTTGTTTGTACGTGGGAGAACAGAAAACGGATACGTAACGAGCACGATACGATGCGGGCACGTGATTACATCAATGAGAAATGTGGCAGCCAGATTCCAGACTGGCGGCTATTTTTATTAATGGAATGGAAAGATTCCTTTGTTTGATTTCCATTACTGATATGTATAGACATCCTTAGTTTAACATTTGTATCATATTCATAGATTGTTTTAATTTTTGTAAACATCCAAGAGCTACCTTTATTGGATTGTAGTGTTGACCTTTGCGAAGTCAGTCACGAATTGAGTCGGTGCAATTGATTATATGATTCTTTTGATAAATAGAAACGATGACGGACTTTACGTTCAACCTGTTCATTATAAACATACCTCATAATATTCTGTTATAATATTAATATTTTACTTAAAAGTTTCAAACTAAATACAGAAATTTTTTAGTATTTCATTCATAATCACTTTCACACATAAGTATTAATTTAGGTGTATATATGTTTGAAAAACTAGAAACGGTCTGTGTTTAGTTTGACTACGAAAACTGATAGTAAGTTTAGTGAATATAACACGAAAATTTTATCTTAAACTATCGTATTTAATGAAATTTTAACATGACCAAATTAACGCTCGTTTAACTCTATAATTGGCGTCACTAATTATAACCAATAGTATTCCAGTTGATTTTAATAAATTCTGTCTATAAATTTTAAAATGCTCGACTGCCGTTATACTAGTAAGTTACCTGTGACGCAGTACTAGTTATTTACAAAAGAGCAATATACAAAAAAAACTGCCTAGATTTTAGAAGGCATTGACAAAATGAAGCTGAAAATAATTTGTCACCAAGATTCAATAAAAACGTAATTTAAATATATGTAATTGCATTAAAAATATCAAGAGTCACCAATCACGGAATGTACATTTTTCAAGTTAATATAAATTAATATTCCACAGCGTTATTTGCCGTTGGCATTCTCATTCTAAGCCACAAAAAAAAAACAAAGTGTTTAAAATGTCATTGTACTAATAAAACGATAAACACTTAAATAATAACGTAATTAAAAACCCACTTTCGATTGATAAATAATAATATTGAATAGTGTACAAAAGCTATAAATAATTAAATAAATCAATTAACAGGCCACAGTAATAAATTCAGCCATAAGCGTACGCTATAGACCACCCATACACCATAGACACTTTCATCAGTCACGGGCGTCACTTTCAAACAGCTATATTTGGTCAACATTAACTTGTACGTTAGAAACTTTGTTTTCTAAACACACACTTTTTTACTCAGGTACATACGTGTATCGGGTTATCAATACGCGCCCAGACTAGACCATACTAGACTGGACTAGACTAGACTGTAAGGACATGTTATTTTTTGCTTATCCCTTTTTCATTTTTATGCTACATAACATTGACAGTTTTCATCTGTGAATATTCCCCAAATTATTATTATTACAGTAGATCATTGAATAAGAAACGCAAAACACTTTGTATGTTATAATACCGCAAAACTTGGACTAAGCATACAGATCTTAGTGTATTATTAATAGGCCTTCAACAACACAACTCGAGCTACTAATATGTGTCTCATCTAAAGAAATGTATTTATAATAATGCCTCTTTATTTAAAACCTACTAATAAAATTATAAATGTAGATTTATACATATATACAAATTACAGTGTATATTGAAATTTTTACATGGAAAATTTTTAATTTATAATAACAAATAAATAATAAATAAATATTTTCCATTTATATTACTAATAAGTTTATTTGAATGTCAAGAAGTTTTTTTGTCTCCCAGCCATTATAATTCTCATAATGTTTGTTAATTTTTCCACACTGAATTGATTTTGATGAGACTATACTGTAAATATTAATGTACTTTAGACATCAGAGTACGACATAGCTTAGAAATTATACCAAAATTCTGAGTAGTTTCTGTGGAATGAGAGCATAACATCTGATATCATAAATGAAGACCTGTGACAGCTGTGTCTGCTATGTAGACACAGCTCTCCAGATTGGTTATCGTACTAATGTATTAACACATTGTACATTTCCCCCCATGCCTACTTCTGAAGGCCAACAAAGTCAGTTGCAGGCAGAATCTTGGATACTTATACATTTGACGGTACCCAGCAATGTTCTTTTATGTACTTACAATTACTTACTCTAAAAATCAAAAATAATAATATCAGTTCATTAATATTAGGTACATAACTGTAGTATGAAGAAAAATATAACTAAGAATTGAATTAGTTTTTTTATGTACTATTAAATTAATATTATTCTTTACGTCCACACAATGTCCATTTACAATGAACACTACTTTAAAACAAATGCATATTGTCTTGGTTACAAAATTATACTTTATTACTAGAATTCAGACGGACCATTGAATATTATAAAAAAAGATAATAATGATTACTATGTAAATTTACTAAAAATTCTATGTCTTGCATTAAAAATATATTATGCAACATTTTTTTTTGCCATACAGGCTAATTTTGATGTACTTTGAACATCATTTTAAGAATTATATTTTAAAACCCAAAAAAAATAAGTTAGCAGTCTTTTGGAAATTTCCTGATTTCAAAACCAATATTAACCAATAATAGAAAAAAATAATAATCTCATACTGTTTGAGAATAATTCTCTTTGGAACATAATTTCACTACTTGTTAATGTCACAGTTTTCCAAATACAGGAGAAGTTTAAATTTTAAATATAGAATAAATTTGCATTACTCAAGTTTTAAAAATTTCTTTAAAAAAATGAACTAAAAATAATTTAATACACATAATTATCAACTTAATACGAAACTTTTTTTACGAAAATTTTTTTACTATTACACATGAGACATTTATAAAATCCCACACAAGGAACTACTGTTACATAGATAATGGCAAAGGAAATAGACCAATTTGCATTCATCCAACAGATCAGCTGTCACCGACCACTTGAGTCATATTTAGAAAACATGTGATTTAACTGTAATGTGTTAATTTAAATAAATTTAACACCGTTATGGGAGCTATAACTCTAGCATATTTTTATTCTATATTTAAACTTTGTATGAAGAAACTAATACTTGTTTGTAATTATAAAAAAAAAACTCATTACCAGCCTATATTAAAAAAAAAAAAGATTTTTTTTTATCTGACAACACTTGTAATAACACAAATAATTCTTTCCTATACAAACTTTAAAATTAGCTACTTCCTGCATTACTTTTCATGATTCAATTTGAATATCAAGTACATCCAAACATGTATGTTGCCAAATTCACTAAACAAAAGAACTGTACAACATGACCGGGCCGGAACGTATTCACGAAACACATACACACACTTTACAGTAAGCTGGTTGATAGAAGATAGCGAAAGAATTTAGAACTTTGATTAAATCTATATTAATAAATAAAAATAAAGTATGTTTATAATTACAAATTAATATATTTTCACTAAATGCATATGAAAATACATCTTTATGTTATCTATATAAATGATCTCTGATGCGTTTAGTCCAGATTATCTCTAGTATACCTGGATCTACTTTGATGATATGTTCACGAACATTTAGGTATTATCATTAGGAGTAACATAGATTACTTGAAACAACTTCTCAAAAAGGAAGTAAATAGGAGTAATGTTATTTCTCTTTCAGTTAAGGGCCAACTTTCCTGAGGTAGTTCTATTATCGACAAGTCATATAATGAAAAGGGTCCTCTAGATATCGCATGAAACCTGATGTGGGATGACAAGGGGTATTTTAAATGGGGTTTGATTTACAGACAAAGTCACAGGCTATAGCTAGTTGTCAACAAACAAACAAAATGTAAATTAGAGGGGTGTTCAAATCTACAACTACCATAATATCTATTATATAGCTCTTGTTCATGAATTTTTCATTCCATATATACTAATTAAAATTTATGCTCAACATTCATTTAATATTAAAAACATAATTATATGAAAACAAAGGAAACTTCATAGGATTTAAAAAAACATTTGCAGCATATCATAAGGTATATAAATTAACAAAAAAAAAAATGACAATTTATACAAAAAAAGTGTAAATTGTAAAAATTTATCCCTTTTTTTAGTCCTTAACTGTTACCATATATCATACAATGATGAAAAATACATAAAATGTTATTGAATGTGTACTTGTAAGTCTTATACAAAATGTACTTACATGTTGCATTGAAATTTTTCTAAACAAAAAATAAAATAACATTTTTTGTATCATTTCACCCAAAAATTATATGGTATTAAATTGTTTATGACAGTTCAGTTCTAACCTCTTTATTTCGTATTTAAAATAAACATACTATTGTTCCAGATGTCTCTTATCAAATAACCATTAAATTAATTATTAGTTATTAAGATTAATAGAATATACATTCAGATAAAATTTTATTCAACTTGGGTACCAACTTAAGGGTTCAAAAATCGAAAGGTTTTTTTTGGGTTCAACTGCTGTATTAACAAAATGTAAGGTGAAAGCTTTAGTGCTACACGGTTTAAATGTGCTATTTTCTAAAAGCATAATCACTATAGCACTATATATCATATACATAAGTATTGACAATCACGTATCACAAACTGATAAGATGATTGCTGTTAAAAAAACGTTTTATGTAAGATAATGTAATAATACAATTATCGTTTGTCATTTTTAAAAAGATTATAGCGTCAATAGTATAATTACAAGCGTCTACATTATACTCATTATGAGCAACGTGAGTTACCTCACAACGGTACCGTCTAACAAATCGTATGCGGCTCAGAATTATGTGAAATGACTGTTCCTCAATGACGTCAGAGGATTGTTACGATAACAAATTTAGGAGTAGTAATGTGATAGAATAATTTCAAAACTCACCCATCACCAACGACGACACACTTTATGGCCTGCATTTCTCTGGTTTACAATAGTTTCTAAAACAACGAGCTATCACAAGACCTCCGTACTAGTGTCGAAACGTTACCACTACACTTAAATCACTTCTAATTGAAATCAATATACTTCGGCATTACAATCAACACTTACGTAAATAACAAGCACAGTTTTTTGATAACGAAAGTAATTTCATATCTCTTTGAATGTGATTAAGAAACGATCCGCAAATCAGTGACCACCATACAGCCGTTTTGCCGATAGCAATTACGCTACGTAGAACGTTCGCTTACGCTCGGTTAGTAGACGGCAACTCACGTCTTCGGTCTCAATAGCCGTTTGACTTGGTAGGAATTGGTAGAAAACTCGATGTTACCATATATCTTTTTTAAACTAACTACCATATTTTTGATTTTTATTTTTAAATATAATTGAATCAATTATCTTGAAGGTATCTTTTTTTAATTTCTTTTAAAATAATAAAGTATTTCAAACAATCGCTTTTGAAATAAATCATTGTGAAATTCATACCTGTATAAAATATATATAAAATAACCATTTGTTTAATGGACTGAAAAGTCGACTTTTAATGTCATTATTGTGGTTATAACATTAAATAAGATTCATTTCAATACTTTGTAGTACTTATATCACACGATGTTAATTGTTTATATTATTTATAAATTGTGCTCATAGATACCATAGCACAAGTTTTAATTGCGCATTTATTACTCTATAATCTATGTTCAGAATAGCATGGCTACTCCCGCTTCAATAGATTGTGTTGCGCGGTATTGCGTGATCCATTTAATGGTTTAGTGTTTAATATGGCAAAAGGTGATAAAGAGTTAGAAAAACCTATTGTGAACAATGAATTACCTAATCCGGAGTGTCGTAGCACCGATAATGAAGACTCAGAATCCACACAAGAGCAACCTCTGGATATCGGAGAGCATTATTTAGTGCGGCGTTCCGATGAGTCATGGCACCCGGCTGAGATTATACAGACGCGGTACAACGCCGCGGAATCGTGTTATGAATATTATGTACATTATGTTGGCTACGATAGAAGGCTTGACGAATGGGTTTCCCGCCACCGGGTTATGTCTGATAGATTTGACGTCTGTGAAAATTCTAATAACAACATAAACTCAGATCATTTGCTCACCGACAAGTCGGGCCGCAAAATAACACGCAATCAAAAACGTAAACATGATGAAATCAATCATGTTCAGAAGTCTTATGCTGAGATGGATCCTACAACAGCGGCTTTGGAGAAGGAACACGAAGCTATTACCAAAGTTAAATACATCGATAGGATACAGATAGGTAAATACGAGATTGACACTTGGTACTTCAGCCCCTATCCCGATGAATACGGAAAACAGTCGAAACTATGGATTTGTGAATATTGTTTGAAATACATGCGTATGGAGAAAACATATAGATACCATCTGAGCGAATGCACGGCTAGGCAGCCCCAGGGAAGCGAAATATACAGGAAAGGCACCATAGCCATCTTTGAAGCTGATGGAAAAGAGCATAAAATTTATTGTCAGAATTTGTGTTTACTGGCAAAATTGTTTTTAGATCACAAAACTCTTTATTTTGATATCGAGCAGTTTCTATTTTACATCCTATGTGAGGTTGATAAGCATGGGGCGCATCTTGTTGGATATTTTTCAAAAGAAAAGGACTCGCCAGAAGGCAACAATGTTGCCTGTATACTAACATTACCACCATACCAAAGACAGGGTTATGGTAAGTTGCTCATTGCTTTCAGCTATGAACTATCGAGACTAGAGCAAGTAGTTGGTAGCCCTGAAAAGCCATTATCAGACTTGGGGAAGCTCAGTTATAGATCTTATTGGTCATATGTATTATTGGAGGTGTTAAGTGCGAGTCGCGGTACACTTAGTATCAAGGACTTGAGTCAGATGACTGGGATATCACAGACCGATATAATATCCACATTACAATCAATGAACATGGTTAAATATTGGAAAGGACAGCATGTGATCTGTGTCACACCAAAGATAGTAGCGGAACAGCTAGCGAGTTCGCATTTCAAGAAGCCTCGGTTATGTGTCGACCCCTCCGCATTGAGATGGACGCCTCCTAACAAACAAGGGAATGCGGCCAAAGCTAAAAAGTAGTATAGGCTTGCAGGCAGGGCTTAGATTTACAAATTTTTATCTAGTCCGAGCCTGTTTTAATGTATTTACTTTGACTATATGTGATCTTACCTAAGTATTTTGATTATAAAATTTTTAGATAAGTCCAATAGTAGTTGAATGTGTAGCTGACGGCATTTGTTTTAAAAATTGTATATTCATTATAATTAGTACATAATTTAATGCTTTGATGTAATGTCATATGCTACGCAACAGTTCCCAGTGAAATCAACAAAATACATGCTTCTTAAAATATTTTTTGGAACAAAAGTCTACATAGGATTTTCTTAGTTAGTGTTTAGTAATTTAAGATATAATGTGTGTTAGTAAGTGCATTTTACCTTTTTTTTTTCTCTGTTAATTTCAATTAATCTAATGTTCATACAAATTTGATTTTGGTTTTCCGTTTGACAACCTCAGTTCCTTTATGTACTGGTAAAAGTGATATTATTGATAAGTTTGAAATTAGGTTTTCTTATTTTAGGTATTTTTTTTCTGTGTAAAAAGTGTAGTATATATTTAATTTCTGTACATAATAAGTTAAAATAAAAACAATACAAGGGTTATTAAGTTTTATTTGAAATAGAACTTCGAAGTATTAACAAAAAAAAAATACATTAGTTAATCAAGTGTTAAGATGTGTAACATACTTCGTGAACAATAAACGGTGTAGAATAGACAAAGTTAATGATGTATCCTTATTAATTATGTTAATATTTGTTTGTCTAGTATTTGCTGTGAAGCAAAGTTCTTCCCAATGTCATTTAGATTCTGTGAATCCATCAGTTTTCACTGTTTATTTGTGATAATTATTTAGCTGTAAGGAAAGGTGTCATTAAAGAAAAATAAACAATGAATAAGTCTTTTATTTACCTGGAAATTTTTTTTCTGTCTAGAACAAGATCTTTTTTGAAATTGCACAGGCTTAAGTGGTGATTAAATGTTGCGATTTTCGTCGGTATGTGAAAGTCATAGGTACCGGTGCTACATACAAGGGTTCATTTGATAAATGTTTACGCTGTTTTTTTTTAGTTTGGACTCCTTGTTTCGTGGGCAGCAAGTAGTGGGAAACCTCACACACCTTATGTGAGATTTATAATATTTTTTAAAAAGTTAATTAATTTTAAGGAATCAGCAATGCATTTAAACTTACGTCTACATGTGTAAAAGCAATTTTATTTATTTTTAATTAATATGAAAAAATATTTTCGAAAGTTAAGTTACATTTAACATTATTAGTATTAAGTATATATAAATCGCATCAGATTTTCCTTAAGGAATGCGGTACTAAAGTCAAAATTAAAGGTTTAAATAAAATTTGGTGAGACTGGACTGGACCCTAGTTTGATATACGGTAATTTATACATTTCAAAGCTTTTATAATTAAATAAATATAATTAGTCAAGATACGTAAACGTTGCGGGCACGTATCTCGGCAAGTTTGCACCTGTACACTTAGTGCAACAAAAACAATGGCTCCAACTTAAGTATTCGCAAGTGTACACAGGAGTGAATAGCCAATCACGCGCACGGAATTATGTTGTCTGGTTTCCCGCTTCCCGAATGCTATGACAGTTGACAACTAAAAATCGTATTATACGCGTGTATCGTCTCTTGCCAAGTCACGTGCCGACTACTATACCTTTAGTAGTACAATGTCATTTGTTTTCATTGCCCTTTTACCAGTACATGTTAGTGTTTACATATTTGTGTTTACACGGAAGTTCGATGTTGTTAATAACGTGGTTAAGGTGAGCTCATATTATAAAAATATCGAATATTAGTATTATAAGCATACCTATACATTACGTTGATCTTAAAAGTTTGTTAGGTAAGAGGGTAGGAAGATCAAAGTTTAAAAAGTAGATATGTTACTCAAATATTACGTGCCTGTAACCAGCCATCTCTGATTTTCGAAGCACTTGATCAAAAGAATAGAAGGCATAATTTGGCAAGTAAGCACGTTAAACGATCTTCGAGGCAAGTGTTTTAGACTCTTCATCAACGCCAAAACCAAAGACTGGTGCAGTAGAAACACAGCGTCCAACTTTTCATTTAGAATTTACGTAGCTTTGTTGTGCGATACGGCTAACTCCCGCGCCAGACTGAATTCGGGCCATCTGGTGTGTTTAGAGATACTAATACTGACTGGTCGCATGGAGGGGATGAGGAGTAGAGTAGTATGTGGGCCTAGAGAGCTGTGGTGGCAAGAGCGATGATCACGTCCCTAAGTCAGGAAGACACGACAAAAAAGAAGAGCTTTACCGTTAAACTTGCCGAAGCCTATGCAATATGCAAAAACTTATCCCGGTGAATATTTTTCAAATATTATCAAATTTATGGATCATGTGCGCATCTGGAGTAAGTGACGCAAATTCAGCGGAAAGGAATTCAAAATTTAGGAAGATCTCAACAAACCTCTTTAACACTGCTCTGGCCTTTGTATCTCCGCCCGTTACGCGTCATTGTACTTTAGATATTGAAGACATGATTTTTCTTCCTCTATAACTGTGAAGCTGCTTTTCTTTAAGCTCAAAGTGTGATGGATTGATCTAGCTTCATTGAATGGTATTGCTTAGGCCTTAAAATTTCCCATGAATAGCGAGGAAGGCCGCCGTTTCTTGCGGTTATGTTGGCCACTTTTGCTGGTTACGTCCCTTCTAACCAGAGCTTTAATATATACCTATTTGGCTATTTTTAGGTATGTAAAGACCTATCAGGTGATTGACAATCCTACATTTTAATGATTTATCCCTTTATTTTTCATTCTCTTATTTACATTAAGTACTAGTTAAAACATTTGTATCGAAATTATTATCTTTATCAACATTGAAAGGGCTAATGAAATCAAATTAGTAACTTGTGCGCGTTGCCTAATTCCAACAAATAGGTTGATTTAATTATATCGACATGGCCTACATTTCTTAACAAATTCTAGTTTATAGTTGATAAACTAGAATTTGTTAAGATATATAATATTGTTAAAAGGAATTTTAGGGTCATTTAACAAGTCGCGTCTACATTAAAGCGTTTCTTTTAATAGCTAAATGACATAATTTTTAAGGATTTAGGTAAATAAAATTGAGAAAATAAAATTAAAAAATATAATTCATGAAGGATTAATAAACAACTAAGAATATTTTTTTAATAAAAAAAAAATAATGATTGGTTCTTTCTGCTGTTAGATGATATTAATGCTTTTGTAGCCACTACACTCGCAGTAACGCCTCTCATAACAAATAACGTGGAGGATCCAAAACATACGATATTATGAAATATTATATGTTTTGATGTTTACAATACTATTTTTATCATTTCACCCCACAATAGCGTTATTAGGTACTTATTAAAATGATATGATATCACCGGTATTTACTAGTCGTCTATAATAAACTGGCTTGATATGATCCTACGGGCGCATTTTCATTGGTCGATAAGGCCCGCTTTCGGGGTGCAGGAGATTTCTGTAACGCATGCCATAGGGCCCGCAAAGAGTTTATCGTTTTCACTGGTCGTCAGAGCCCGCATACGGGGTGCGGGTGATTTCTATAACGCATGCGAATTCCGTTATTCCGGAATGCGGATATCACCCGCACACGTTTATTCGACCGAGTTATCGACCAGTGAATTTCATAGGTTGTTAGCTCGCATGCGGGTACTCCCGGCAATCGGGCTAACTACCGACTTATCGACCAATGAAAAGAGACATGACGCTACATGTTGTGGTGCATTTAATAGTACGTTTATCGTTCACTCAATATAATGTTCCTCTACATTACTCGTGAAGTACTCGATAAATTTTGGCTCCAGTCCGAAGTGCATCTCGACACACTAGTTCAACTTCGCAATGAGCTCATTCGCTCTAAGGTGCGGAACGCCGATAGCCTGGGCACTACTTTTTTTAATTAATTGTATTTTTTAACTGATTTACTATTGAGAAACAGTTTATTGAATTCACGCGGGAGACATCTGGAGAATTTGAAAATTTTCATCGAATATCATTAAATTATTTTAATTATTTGCTTTCCAAAGTCGAACCGAAGTCCTGAAGTTGGCCGAGTAGCGTAGAGACGTAATTCGTGCAACTTTTGGCCCTTGGATTCGGGTGCATAAACCCACAACAAAAGGAAGTCGCCCTGACTCCCCAGATGAGACAAAATTTGTCAGCATTCTATGGATTCATCATGCGGGTGCCCGGTCCATCGCGTTGGATTGAGAAGGGCAGGGAGTGTAGGTTTAAGGAGTCTCTATCTAAAGCGCGTTAAAAACTAACCTCCACCGTCCGAGCTCCTTTCTTAAAATTTTACAAAATGGATCTTCATAATCTTTTGATATTTTTGAGGCATTTTGATAGTGGATTTTAAAGAACTCAATATAGTCGTGAACGGTAAATATTAATATTCGTCTCTTCATCTTATATATAAAATTCTCGTGTCACAATGTTCGTTCCCGTACTCCTCCGAAACGGCTTGACCGGTTCTCATGAAATTTTGTGAGCATATTGAGTAGGTCTGAGAATCGGCCAACATCTATTTTTCATACCCCTTAGTGATAAGGGTTGTTCAGCCTTAAACTTTTTTTTAAATTTTTGAATGAAATTTTTTTATAATGTGGCATCAAAAATACATACAACCCAAAATTTTTACTTTTTTATCACCAACCCCTATTTTTTTATATATATGTAAACACAATACGAGTGTATGTTTGTTTCGGCTAATGTCTAAAATGAAGGACCCGCGTTTCACGGGACTTATTGGCAGGTAGCTGATGTAATAAAAAGTAACTTAGGGTACTTTTTTCAAGATCCCTAAATTATAACGCGCGAGTGAGAGGCAGGGCGCATACGGGGCTTTAAAGTTTTGTCACATTTTCTTATAATTTTTCTTACGCAGACGGAGTCGCGGGTAACAGCTAGTTAATAAATAAATTACGAGACAAGATAAAGGAAATTCAAAGTGGCAAGCTGTCTAAAGGTGTCCTGTTGCTCTTAAACATATCTAAAGGCGTCACAGTAGTGGAAAATCCACCTTACAGTCCAGACTTGTATCCGTCCGACTATTATATATTTCCAAATTTAAAACGTGACTTAACAGGAAGAAAATTTTCATGCGGCCGTCGTCGGCCATTTTGAAAATAAAAATTGTTATAATTTTTATAAAGGTTTAAATATGTTGATTCACAGATGTCAGCAGCGTGTTAGTATTTATGGTGATATATTGAAAAATAAAATTGCTTTCATCTCCTTTCCTCCATTCGTTCATAATTAGGCTAATTCATTATGTGACCGCTTACGTATTTGTACATTTCATAAAAGTAATTTATACTTGTCAAAGAACTTAAAAACATGTTTGTAATTTTTATTTAATCAAAAAAAAAAATAAATACCAAATCCTATACAACTTCTCAATTACGTTAATAATTTTCATCAGGTCAAGCCCCTTGAATTATGCTCGGTCAACATATTAGTATAATTTTGTTATGTATTTTAATGTCACACATAAAACATAAATAAAACAACGTGTACACATCTATAATCCAATTTATTTCAATTCTCATTTACATGATTTTACAATAACATGGCGCTTCACGAGACAGGCCTCGGCTAACACTGAACATAATTATCTAATTTTTAATTCTTGTGCGTGTAACATTTATATGTGGTACAATAAGCATAGTCTTTAACTCATTCACAATGTTATATTCAGATTTAAGACATTTTAGGCCTCGTAGAATAGTTTTCACAATTAATTTCATCCAGAACAAATTAGTATTTAGACAATGAGATATATTTTAATCAAAGATAATTATAATAATTATGTTCAGTCGATGAACCAAAGTTTATTGAAATGTTAACAATTGCAAAGTCAAGCCGATAACATCTAACCTTATTAGAATGGATTAAATATTCTAACACTTTTATATTAATAAAAATATACTTCCACATAATGTAAGTACAGGTGAGTCTGTTATCATGAAGTTCAGTAAGTCATATAATATCTATTGAATAATATTAAGTCACATACAAATGACACGTAGTATAGTCAACACTTAAACAATCTGGTATCCGAAGATAATTAATTAGTATCTGAACAGTACTAGGTATGTGGTACATCTACATAAATATCTCTACAATATAAAGATTATTTTTTTATCTTACAAAGCATTACAACATTTTCATCTATCCGAATGGTATATACTAATGGAATCTTACTATTGGCCAGCAATTTGGTTTCTGTCTTTGGTTTATGAGCCCACTGCAATAACTAGGTACATTTAATTGCAATAATATATAATCTATGTAATGTTAAAAATATATTATTTAGCGTACAACTGATATGATCACACTACTGTTAAAAATTATAACATTCAAAATAGCATTTTACATAGACTATTGCTACTCTAGGACAAAGTGCAATCTAAGTTAACAACTAGTGTCGATGGTAATCAGAATTAAATCGGAAATGTTTCCGATAAAATTTAATATTTATATATGTTATATACTTTTTACGAATAATTAATTACCACAGACGACTATTTAGCTTTGTACTAAACACTTTATTAATAAAAATATACAGTTTAAACGATATAATTATTTATAGACGTAGAATAATACTGAAACGCTATTAAATATTTCACTATAAATATGGTTGATAATTCCTAATTACACTTATACAAATATTTTAACACAGCAAAGCTTGTCAACAGCAAATATTTAATTATATATTTCGAGAAATATTAGATATCAAACAGCCGAGTCTTTTCTTTTTAATCTGTGACTTTTTATTAGTGATCTGTCAGAATCAAATGTCACAGAAAGAAATGACTCATTTGTATGACACTTACATTTTATACTATTTTCAGGATAAAATTAACTATAGTATGTGAAAATATCGATATGCATATCGCCTACATTAAATGAATTATTAATATATATTGATTCTAAAACAATATTTCAATATATAAGCTATTCTTAAAAGCTATCATTTGGTTTATAGATGATTTGATTACTTTCGTTTCTAACATTCAGTGCGAGTCTGCAACCGGTGTCACATTAACAGTATTGTCAGCATAATCAAAAACAATCCTCTATAATTTTGTCTTTGGAAAAAAATAAAACTTAACAAGTATGATAAATAAAATAATTTAAATAAATAACTATACAATACAAAACAAAATATCACAATGAAAAAATAATATAAAAATATAACTTTTTCATGTTATTTACAAATTTCATATATTGTCAATAACCCTAGCTGCGGGTAGGTACGGTGAAGGTTCAATACATACTTTACGTTAACACTATTTGATTAATAAAAACCACTTTCTTCTTAACAGAATTAATTATTGATGAAGTTTTATAAAATATCAATATTGTTATATATTTTCAGAGATTCAATTTCTGTTATATATTATTCTCTTTAACTTCAAAAATACACTCGCTTAGAGCAAATCAATTTTAAGACTGTGTTTATTACCAATTAAGTTACAATTAATACTTTAAAAATAACAAACAAAATGGCCGGTATTTTTGACTAGTTTTTTTTTTTATAAATATTTTAAATAATTTCAAACATAGAATAGTCACAGGGTATGTTTTAATGAGATCTGTACGAGATATGATTTATACAGTATTAATTATAACTCACTTGTCAAGTGTGTTTGTGTGTGAGTGTGCTCAGTATGTAGGGGCGGTGTAGTCCATGTTACCTGAAATGACACACAATATACACATTAGACATTCCTACCATCATAGATGGATCTACTGATCGCCGAATGTGAGGTGCGGGGGTTTGGGACATCACATAATATATGTTTACATGGTTGTTATATAATGTAGTATAAATTATGAACGATTCCGATATTTTAATAATTGTTAGAGCGTTTTTGTAGTTGTGTGTGTGTGTGTACTAACCAGTGTGTTGTTGTTGGAAGGGTGGGTCGCTGTACGCCGGCTGTGGGTCCGGAGCGCCGGGGTAGGCGGGGAAGGTACCCGGGCTGCCAGCGCCTTCCACTTCGTATGCGGGAGCGAAGGCCGCGTCAGCGCCCATACGGAAGCGTTGGAATGCGAAGAACGCACACGCTACCTGTTTATATTATATAGACATTTCGTATACATTACACAAATATTTAGTTATATTCTATGACTCTTTGGTTGGCAACATTGAACTCACCCAAGCAAAAATCGAGAAGAAACAGAACGCGATGGCTCCCTGCATGTTGTTGGCTGTACCCATCGGCGGGTTCTCGGTCTTACCCCAGGCGTTGGACAAATAACAGAAGCCCACGAAATATAAAAACGCCCAGAACGCTGCGAAACGAGACAAAACAGAATACATCTAATTATATCACATAAAAAAAACGGTTACATAAGTATTCATCTAATACGTTACTTGACACGTAAATTATTCTGCTTGTTTAATTATAATAGCTTTACTATAGGGCCAAGAAACTATCGATATAATGTTTCGAAAATTTATAGAAGCAATTATAATATCAATTTCCACCTACAATATCTGGCAACTTCGGCTATTAAGATATAAACATTTGTAAGGACCAATAAAAGCAAAATTACAATATTGAGAATGGCAACACCGGGACTTTTCAGACGGTCGTTACTTTTAACGCGTCTCAGTTTAACGACAGACACTTGCGTTATAACGTAGGACTATAAATATTTTACTTTCATGTATCGTTTGTATAATAAGTGTCATTTAAATTGTATTGATCTCGGAGCTTTCTTTCTGTAGCCTCAACAGTGACAAAGTATGTTTTAAAATGGAACAAAATCTACTTTAATTTTACACTTAGTCAGATGTTTTCTCTGAACTGATAACTAAAAGTAAAATGTTCTTTTTAATAACACATTCTGTGTTCGCACAGTTTTACTGTGACTTTTAAACAATGAAAGCTTTAGTTTGATGGGAATGTTATATTTTCAACAAACGAATGCACATCTACAACTTCAAGAGGATGTTTGAAATCGGTCAGGGCCGGCGTGAGACATTGAATTTTCAAATGATATTTCTACCGATGTATTCCTTAACATTCCATGTTTCCAATTTCGATATTTTGTACAAAAAATACATTAGAATGTCGTTCAAATCTAAATTTCTTCTTCATATAAAGAGGACAAATACAACAAAAAAAGAACACTTAAGGTTTATTATCGACTTTATTACTACGACAAAGGTCAACTGAATGCCGCCTCTCCCTAAAATGGTGATCGTGAATAAAATGCTAGTTTAATACATTTACTTTTTCTAGTATAAAATATTAAACTTAATAATTTAAAGGTAATTTTTATTATTATATTTATCGATACGAATCAGTATTGCCATAACAGAAAAACAACGATAGAAATTTCATCGATATCGCAAAAAATGTGTGCAGTATTCTTAAGTTCAATTCTCATAAGGTATCCTAAGCTGTACAAATGTAAACCTTTGATCGATAAAGTAGATTGCATAGGAAGAAAGATGTGTACATTTGATGCAAAATATATATGAACTGGGTCAATCGTAGGTTAGCATCAGAGCGAGCCAGTGTCCAAAGATAATATACGATTTCAAAGGGAAATAGGTTACCTAGCCTAAAATATAAAAAAATGACTTCACCGAATCTCTCAATAAACTTGATCGTGTTGAAAAGGTTACGCTATCCAAATATATTTCTTGAATATGTAGTTCGGAATCGAAAAATGAGTGAAAAAGTGTTTTAAAGTAAACACAAATGTAATTCTGTTTCGCAGTTATACAGCTTCACTGCGCCAATTGGTATTAAACCCAGCAAATATTTATTTAAACATTCGTTCATTAGTGTTTTGCTAATGTCTCGCTTCTACCATTACAAAAATTATTATAACTGTCGTCTTTCTCGATACAAATATACATGTGTGTCATGAACGAAAAAATCGAATCTTTGATAAACAAATTTTTACATTGCACTGGTTTTCAACAATACGTGATTAAAAAATGACTATTCAAAGTCCAATAGGAAATGACGAAAGCAGTAAATATAATATCCTATTGAATTTCCTTTATAGAAAACAAAACTAATACAAAAAATTATTCAATATTCATAAAAAGCAATGGATCCCATTAAATTAATTCCAGGTGTCAAGTAGTATGACCTGGCTTAATTGGAATTTTATTAAATTCTTCACACTAAATACCTACTGAGATTTTATTACAGCATTGTTTGATTAACTCATATTAAAACAGAACGGTACATATTTAAAGATAAACTTTATTAGCTATGAGAAATGTTTAAAATGTTACATACACAAAACTTACCAGAAAATCCCATATCAGCAAGAACATAATGTTTTCTTGTCTTCACGGAGGACATTTGTTCAAACAAGTATTCTCCCACAATGAAAGCTATAGATGCAACAAATGCTATGACTGAGATTCCGACTCCATAATTGCAAGCATTTGTATCATCGTTGTAGACACAGTACTCTTTGCTGTCTGTTTTGCTGATGTACCAGCCCTTGGCAGATATACAGCCCATTACAATCACACTGAACAGCTGGGAAGAATTACTTAATATTAGTTTTAGTGTGGGGGTCGATGGCTATAAATAAGGGATTGAATCAAATATGTTCCTTATACAGAGTTGTATATTATTTGAAAAATTTGTATTAAAAGAGGATCCTGCCAATATTTGACACATTCAAATATATTTTGGAAATGTAATTATAATGCCTTATTACTTGTGGAAAATCTTTAAATAATTCCAAAAATGTAGACTTCCTTGTGAATGTTTATTAAATTAGAGATGTTCAATGTAATGTAAGAAAATTTCAGGTTTTTTTGATTGACCTACATAGCTAACAAAGGACATACAAAATTTTAGGAGTTTCAGTCTCAGTTGTAAAAGAAAAATATCTTTTTGTATATTAATAATGTGTAGCAATAATATTTTATTACTTGAATGTTTCACTGTAATATAATAATTCTGGGAAACTATCTCCTTCATATTGTGATTATTAAAAATCCTTATAATCATATCTATCAAATAAATGACATTTATTTTACTTAAAGATGGTTAAGCCTTTAGCAAACAGCTCTGAGTTCTATTGATTTTGTAAACATAATTTACTCAACAAATTAGAGATGGCAAGGTCACTCACTCTATATGTACTAATGTTTTGTGTGCTAGTTCGATAATTCACGTTATTAAATTATGAAAACATGCAAAAGGATATGAAGAATCTGACTGATCAAAAAAACGTCTATTTTTTCTATATGACATAACATTGTTGGAATATTTGAATATGTAACATACCCAACAAACGGAGCGAACAATAACGGGAGGCTTTTGAACAAAAGCCTGAGGATCGAAGGCTCCACCAGCTTTGCCACCACCATAAGCACCAGCTGACTCCATTTTACCACTTCTTGAAACACCTTCTGTATTCACGGTTCAACCTAAGAGCCCATCTATGACTCTGACCTCGCAAACTCCGAATATCTCAATATAAGTTATTGATCGCGAACCGCGCAGCCCGCTCAAGTCAAATTTGTAAGTGACAAACAATACAGGCTAAAAATGAGTTTGATAAGAATAATAATAGACTTGCAACACCACTATCTTTTTATTTTGAACTTTAATAATGAGAAAAATAAACAATTCCGTCAAAAAAATTTTACCACATAACATTTTAAATTATATTTTGATTCGACACGAGGATGTTTGAATATAAATAAAAATATTTTTACGTGCTACCTAACGTCACTTATTTTATTACACTAGCTGAATTTTTAATCAAAGTTAAAGTTAACTGAAGAAATTTAACCTGTTTTTAAAAATCTGTTTTATTAATTTAATAAAAATCCTTAAAACAGTAGGGTTCCCTTACATGTATTTTGTTGTATGAGGGAGAGAGCTTAAAGTCCCAGGCCATCCCGTTTCATGAGAACAATAGATTTCCAGGTATAAAAAATTGAACTTTTATTGATTATCTATAACTGTTTGAAAATTTACAAAAAAAATATTTCCTGTACTTATTTAATAAATTAATAACTTTGAACAGAACAGAAACAGCCTGATAAAGTGATCCTTACATTATCAGTTTGTTTAAGTGTGATAACAGTAGTTATAAGTTACTGCAGCTCGAACATGGGCTGGCTCTACTGGGGAAGTACCACCCTCTCACAGAAGATCAGCGTAAAAAGTCTTTAATGACTGAGATTCGTCCGATGAGTGAGAGCCGGTTGCCCTTTCCCCTTTCCCAACATTTCCTACCCCTTCCCTTTTCCCTCCCTATCCCACTTTTCCCCCTCTTGCCTAATCGAGTGTGGCAACACGTCCGCAAATCTAAGCTGCGGATGTCCATGGGCGACGGTACTACTTCCATCAGGTAGGCCTACTGCTCGGTTGGCCCCTTTAACAAAAAAAAGCTACAGTTGGGAAATAATATCCCTAATCTAATAATACAACTCTGTAAAATTGATTTTTTTTTTAATGTTGCTATGGTTTATGTTATTATTTTTTTTCGAGGTAACATTTTCGATTTGACTGTACATATTATTTAAATACACTTACGTATTTAATAAACTGTGGTCTAATCATATTAAAAATCTTTTATAAATTCTAAAAGAAATAGATTAGAATGACTTGACTTTCAATTGCAAGGAAAAGGTAGGAAATTGAAACACGATATAAATATTACAATTATTTATTCAAATTAGAACAGAAATATAAAATAAGAGAAATATAAGCTGTCTCCGGTTATAATTGATTACCATATAACATTATAAGTAACCGTCACTCAGAAATAAATTTTGACTAGTTCATAGAACAAATGACAAAAATTAAACAAAAAAAAAATACACATTATAATGATGCAAAAATATGGCTTGCTTCAATTGTATCTCTAGCACCGTCCTATCCTAGCGTCTTAACAAAAATAAAAGTGACGGCATTATTAACGAGTAGTTATACAAAATGTCTAAATACATGTTATGTTAGGTATCAAAGGGGCCTGTATAGAAACACTGGTATCTAGTTATTTACAGTACAAAGCTAAAAATATCTTATGAAGTGCTACTTTTCACTAAGTTATTGTAGGTCTGTGTTAGGAGCAAGACTATTAGGGCATAACATGTTATTGTACTCCTTTAATTGAATGATACTTACATGTCACAACCTAATTTGGATTGTTGTTATCTTATCATGGCCACCGTGTATCACATGTTAGCGGACAGTTAGATATAAATGAGGTCATTTCATTTGAGAATTGTATTTACATAAGTAACACAAAAGCGAAATTAAAATCTATCAAAAATCATTCTATACCTATTGTAAAAATAATTATGTTTTGATTGTTTTAAATTAACAATACATGAGGGACTTGCTGTTGGGATTTTGCAAAAAAGAGATTATGTTGGACATAATTATGTTTTAAAAAGTATTTTAAATATGAAAAAAAAAAATAATAATAAAAGAGTACAATATACAACTATGAGGATCTATAGCTACTGTATATGAAGGGCTATTATACATTTAGTTGTAATTTCTAAACTCCACACTATCACTAATTACATAATTCTGTATAAATTCTAACTATTCTATTCTACATTTATTAATTCAAGTACTCTACAATTTTATTGTACATGGAAAACTAGCTACGGATATATACTATTACATAATTTAAGTATAATGTTATTTACAAAAATAGCCATATCATCTGTTTTTGGATCTGTCTACATCTAATTATGAACTATTACAAGAAATGAAATTCACGATTTTAAATTTAAACGAGGAACTATTTTATAGAAAGATCAACTAAGCCGTGTATAAACAACACTAAACATTGCTAAAATATAAATAATTTGTCATAAAGTACAGAACATTCTGGCTTGTTATCTGTTAAGGAATTGAAATAGTTTATGTATACTAATGTAGCGGATTTAAGGCCGAGCGTTCAGCTTAGTAGCGGATGTGAAGCGAGCGACCACAGAGAAAATTTGAGTGTGGTATTTGACATTGACATTGACATAATCATTTGACAATTAACATTCAAAACCACTATAATTACGCCGTCAAGCACGCTTTGGCATCCAACTATTTTCAAACCAGAATCACAAACTATGTTTATAACGGATTCTTAAAAATAATATAACATGTACTTATGTAAAAGTTAATTATAAATGTTGCCTATATTTCCCCTGCAAACGAAATTAAAAAAAGTCAAAATATCGATCGCATCGATCATGTATCTTTGGAATTTGTTGAAACTAATATAAGTATTCGAGTAGAAAATAATACAATAATCAATATATTATAGGTTTTAAGAATCAGTCAAACCCTGGCGTTTTTCTTCTTCCAACATGGCGTCCAATTCGTCTGTTAGGTTGGCCAGCATGTTGCCTATGTCATTGAGCACGTCCACTGGTTCCGTACTTTTGTTCTCGTCTTTATGTTCCGGGAGGGGATGGTTGGGTTTCATGTCGGGGTTCCGCGGCGGTAGGCCGGTGAGGTTGATGCCCGCTCGTCCGTAGTCGACGGTGTGCGGTCTACCAGTTATTTGGCCTCTGTTCTGTTTTATCGTCCCCGCGTTCTCGTTTGCGAATGGAATGCTATCTGATTCGGTGCTGGAACTTGACTGGAAATAAATAATATTAATTTATTTTCCTCCAAATGTTAAAACACTAAAATCAAACTATCGCGATTTGTTTAACTTATATAGTTCTTTATTTAATATCTACTGGATATTAGTACTATGCAATAAATATTATTCTGAGAGTAATTTAAACTAAATTCTCCCAAGGAATACTGAAATATCTGAAGAAAGTCAGTTCTTATTCATATTTTATTAGTGAATACTATGGACCTATATTGACGCTCACCTTAAAGCTAGCGTCGGATCCGGTCCTCATTTTATCGTCTTCGTATCTCCTGGGCGGAGAGGAAGGTGCGGGCGGCGGCGGCAATAGCCCCGTGCTGTCCAAAGAGACGCTCAAGGAATCTGAACTTGGATACGCGGGCAGACTCAATGGAAGACTCTTCTCTGGATGGATTTCGACCGTGGTTTGACCAAATCTCGTGAACGGTGCGTATTGGGAACTTTGACGTTTGGGCGGTTCTGGAGGGGGCTTCCTCGCCACGTGAGGACTCGCGCCGTACGCGACGCGTTGTAATCTAGCTGAGTACGCTATCTCGTCGTAGGTGTAATCTGGTGATTTGTCTCTGTATGCTGGAGTGGCTTGTATTTTGGCGACGGGCCGCGGTCGTACTAAGCCCCTCGGACGCGGCAGGGTTCCACCGCCTTCGTACGAGCTGTCGTTTGTGGGTGTTATATCCCCATCGTCATAGGAACGTCTCCATTGCCCTCCATAATAGAACCCTGCTTCAGGTGAAAACGTTGTATGGGAAGTCCTTTCCGTCGGATCTTCTAGACTTTCGAGGGATTTCCCGCGCGGATGACGTATCTGTAATGTCAAATGTCACATTCAGTTGTTGAACTAACGATACATATTCTTATCAAATCGATATCAAAATACAAAGAACTCAAACAAAATCCAAATATTTATCTTTGGTTTTAATCATGCTGAAATAATAATTTAATATTTCATTAATATTGTAAAAATATTCGCATCGTATTAGTGATTAATTACTACATACCATGCCGGTTGTATATAAATATATAAACAAGTAACTAGCTACTGTGCATATCCTAAACGAGAAATATAAGGTCACGAACACACACGATAATAAAGACGGGTGCACATAAAGCCGGGTGCTGTGGTCATTCAGCAAATTCATACCTGGATGGGGACCAAATCAGTGGCTAGGGTCGGTAGAGCGTCAAACTTTAGATCGGGGGGTTTATGGTAACTCCTCCTCTCCCACGGCTGGTAATGCTCTCGGGTATATAAATCCTTTACGTCCAAGTGCGGTTTGGTGTTTGGAAAAAGAAAATAAAAAAAAACATTCACATGCTGCTCTGGGCTATGAGGATGCAGCCGTTGATGTGAAGTTGATGGTTACAGCTCTGCGACTGTTCTATCAACGACGACATTGCTCTCGGAATGCAAGTCGCAGAGTTGTCATGATGGAGATGGAAGGAGACTTGGAAGTCAAAGCGGAAGAGGAACCGAATGAACGAACGTGTCGGGAAAATCATCGATTTTATTACCTCGGAACCAATTGATACGATGCAGACATTCATTTTCCCAATATAATCACGTTTTATTTGCAAAGAAAATTTAGTGCTGGGCGTTCTTACTAACATTTAAAGCCTATCGTCTGTTCATGGGGACCAATAAAACGCTCTAATATCTTAAGCGTTAGTTTATTGTTAATATAATTCGAATGTTATTTTCATAGATCATCATTAGAAATTTAATTTAATTAGAAAGAGAAAATAATGTTAAAGATGATTATAATGGATTAATGATTAAATGATGTTAACAAGTAAAATATAAAATAAAGAAATAATTTGAAGTGATGCTTTAAATAAAATCTCAGAACGTGTAAACTATTGACTATCAAAAACAGATCCATTATAATAGCGGATCAATTTGCGGGTAGACGATAAAGATTTGGATCCGCTCTCATAAGGCCCATCTAGAAGGTTCTAGGTCTAAAACATCACTACAAATACTAGAATCTAGTGTTTAGTGTTCCGTACCTGTCCAGATAGTCTCGTGAAATCGAGCGATCCTTGGCTGCTGATGCTTCGCTTCCCCGCCCTGATGTCTTTCACTCTTTTAATGGCAAGCAAAATTTTCTTCTGATGTCCCAAACGAACTATGCCCATATCTTCTAGATCCTGAAACATTCAATTCTCTCATTTTAAATACACCAGTTACAATTTTAATAACATGAAGTCAAGTATGTTTTTTACGGATATAAATTTTTAATACCAACAATTCGTATGTAAGAATATTTAAATAATTTAGCAAAGGAATCTCATATATGTAAATCGAGATATCATTGAGTGCCTTTGACTCTCGTGGAGTTGCCCTCATATCAAACGATTAAATTCTCACAGAGAAAATAAAACTGATATTCAAGAAATAAAAGAATGATTAATTCCATGCGAATTAATTCTCAAGTGATGTTACTGTCAATGTACTTGACCAAAAAGAAATAAGATGTGGACTGAAACGAACGAAAGTAATCATCAGTTAAACAATGGTTTTAATGTTCCAAATATATTTAAAAAAAAAAATGGACATATGTACGTACCTCCCAGGCGAGTTGTGTGACGTCATGCACCGTGCGATATCCCTGCGCCACTAAAGCCGGCCCATATTCCTCTAACCGCAGCAGACGAAGCCATTCCTCCAGAGAACCCTGAACAAAAACAATATCCCCTTAATGCTGACAAGTTCCAAAAAAACATGACTGATTTAGAAAAATATTCTGGTAATTTAATTACTGTCTTTCACATTACACAAACTTCGAGATGAGAATAATTACTTGTAATTTAGTCACAAGATAATGCAGTCTGGATGAAAGGCAAACAAAGGAATACAATATGATCACGCTTATCCCTTTGTTATATTTTTTTATGTACATTATGTCATATCAGTATTTGGATCAAATCATTGACAATAATGAGAAGTATTTTTTCTATTCAAATAATAAACCTTTTATTTATTCCTGTTGATATATTATCTTACCGGGATGTAATCAGGCAGATTGTCGGGCACGTTGAGGTTGGTGAGTTCAGCCTTTAACCTCTTGCGATGGTTTGGTTTCTTGATGCCGACCGCTGTGAGGTCCTCGGGCGTCATTCTAGTAACGGTCGCCAGATCGTAGCCCGCTTCGACGAACAGTCTAGCGTATTCTTCCATTTGTAAATCCGCCAGCCATGCATGAATAATATCATGGTCCTGGTTTGAGAATAACAACATTTTCTTTTAGTGCCACCTTCTTGACACAAAGTTGATTTTTGTGTTAAAGACATTATAGAGTTTGGGATTTTAATAGACGCTTTTTTTAAAATATGTAGATGAGAGAACGAGAAGCGTAAAAAATGTATGGAATGATACAAATAAAAAATACTCCACAGATTTAGATGAAACTCTGCAGTAACTTATTTCAGATGTCTGAACAGGACGTATTCCAAAATTCCCAGATGTTCCCGAGGGATTACTTAATAACAGAGACCCCGCAGTCCGTGTGAAGTCACAGGTAAAGGTATATTTTATTCAGATTATCGCTCACCGGTAGTCCCTGACCGATCATGGCCCGCACTCTATCGACGGTATCTCCACAGTGGCAGGTGGCGTGATGATGGTGAGGCATCCGACCGGACGCTCGGCCGCTGTCCAAAGACGCGGACGAGTGCCGGGACCCTGAACCAGCGGAGCCCGAGGATGAACCGGGACTGTCGCGCCCGGGACTCTGTAATACAGGGCAGGTGTTTGATATGTATTTAGGATATCCTTATAACAACTATGCATAATAATGAAACACTGAAAACGCTTCGTCAAACTTGAGGAAATATGAAAACTGATTGGTAAACATTTGGTAAGTTTGAGAACATGAGGGGAGTTTCATACATTTTTTGTCATGATAGACGTTAGTGTTGCGACCATATACATATGTATAAATAAATATCTGGCCGTCAGAACTGTTCTTATTTACACTAAGTATATTTTGATGTGTTTGTAGCGATGGTGGCTCTAATAATCAAAAACAGTGACGTGACTGAATAGTTGTTAATGCTAATGAATGTTTACACAGAAGTAACATTAATAAAATTGTTGTTGAAAAAATTACAGTCGTGTTACCTGTGTCATATCTATGCCCTGGTCATCACTCAGCGCTAGTTGGTGATGATAGTATACAGCTGCCTTGTGTGTGAGGGGCTGGGTGGGTGGAGGGAAGGTGAAGGTTCCTCCCCCAGCAGGACTCTTGCCGAGACTCCCGCTAGCACCGGACACACCCGACACAGTGCTGCCATAGTCCGAGTGATCATCTGGTAAGGATATCATGGAATTTAACGATCAATATCATACATTTGATACTGATAACCATGATTAATAGGAAGGTGGTCCCTAGGAAAGTTTTTTTATGGATGTTCAAATAATGAACCAGGATTTTCGCGGGTACTCCTTTCAATGGAACTAAGTTTATTGAAAACTGTTTTTTTTTATTTTAAAAGTCGGGAACATGTAGAAATAAAACTGCAAGTACGTTACAGAAAAAATCATAACTAAATTTTATAGCAAGTTTGTAATAAAATTATTTTTGACGATTAGGTATACAACACGATAAAAAAAAAATTAAGTTAAAACTCACGATTGCATGATTCAGGTTCGAAAGGGCTATGGCATGTTTAAAAAATATCTTAAGTACGAGAATAAATTATAAAGAATTTTTCATGAAATAAATAATTTTCCAACACGTAGTCAGTCAGCTTCAGTTCTGTACTGGAATTTGAAACAACACTAGTGACTGGTGACACTGAATGCTAGATCTTTTACCTCTTGTATGTGAAGGCGTGTCAGGGGGCTGGGGGTACGCCTGCTCCTCACACGAGGCATAGCCCTGAGAGCCGAAGCTCGAGCCCGAGTGTCTGTGTTGCGGAGTCCCGAATGCATCCCCTGGCACCGCTGGCGGAGGCACTCGCTTTGCAGTCGCTGTCTTACCAGCGCCGCTACCTCCGCGGGACATACCGCCCACTGGAAAATAAACACATGTATCAGTTACCTATATATACTTAGCTATAATATACACATAGTTAGCTATAAAATTGTCGAACTGTATCAAACATATTAATCAATACGCCATTGAAATAGTGTTGATAAAGAAAATTAAATTGAATTTCGACTTCGCAAGACTCATTTTGTTGAAAAATCTATTATAACGGCAATAAGGATATATCATAAAAATATAAGTAGAAAGACTGGCTATAATATAAAGTAAGATGGATCAAGTTATTAAAAGTAAGATAGATGACGACATATCAAATAAAGTGAAACTCCACTCAGACAACAAAAATATTGTAAAGTATAAAACAGAGTGTAACATATAACATTATAAACCAGTAACGAAATACATTTAGAACATTATTTTCATATTAGGCGCCGTGCGAGCTCAAGTGCGTTGATGCTTCCTCGTCTTAACAGCAGCATGAGCGAGTGTTAATATATTTAAAACCCTCAGAGCTGCGCGTTAATCGCGTTCCCGTCAAAGTAGCTGAACTCGGTTATCTGGTTTGTGCGTCGTCGACCGCATTAACAAAATGAGCGTTCATCCCTCACGATAAGAACAGGGAGGCGCCAGGTCTAGTAACAAGCTAACGTCTAACACCATCAATCATGATCGAGGCGATCCGACAGTTAATTGCCCCTGCCGAATCGATGGAGCTAATGGCGGACAATGAAATATATCAAAAATATTGATTCAAATAACGTGAAACTTTTTTAACGAGACGATGTCGCAGATATTCAAATGTCTCTCAGATTGTTTTGACTAATGAGTGGGACGGAGTTTCATGTAACATTTTTTCTTCTTTACAAACGTCATAATTTACAGCGTGGAATACCTAAGTTTTTCTCGTGACATACTTCGTAATGTGCACGGATGTAATAATTTTTGTTTGGTTTTAGCGTTAGCAAATGAATAATTTTTATAAAAACCTCTTTGTTTGTTTACGAATTTGCTGAATTAAAAATTAAGAATGCCGACATTTCTCTACATTCGACGTTTAAACTGAGAGACGGCTCTTTTGAAAAAGAGAAATTATGTTTTCAATTAAAAGCACGCAACGATTTTAAATTAATACGCCTCTTGAGTTTTAATATTTTGCAATTATTTAGCAGCCGTACCATTTACGCAAATTTATCGTTATTTCAAAACGATCGCCCGCTTCCTTACGTTATTTCTTGGAAGTCACACTAATAAGTGAAAGAGGTGATTAATTTTTTAATTAAAAAAACATCTCTCTCATTAATCGCAAACTATATGAGATAGTATGAAGAGTTCTTGAACTTGGTCATCTCCTTAGTTCATGATCGGTGTAGCGGGAGGTGCGGCAAAATGTCGGGTTCACTAAGACCGTACTAATCTGGCAAACAACTCCATACTTTCTTTTATCACATTAACTCGACTCCACACGAAGGGAGTTGCGTCATTATTGCACTGCGTATCTTTATTTATGAGACGATTTGACATAATCTCTGGAACACAGTAAACTGAATGTCGTTCACGGCATAAAGCTTTAGATAAATTAAATAAAAACGACAAAAACTGTCATTTATTAGAACGTAAATGTTATTAATGACCGTGGAAGTTTTTAAAGCGATTAAAATCTTTGCATAGGCTTTTCATTTAAAAATATAAAATTATTTTAAGCATAAACTAAATCTCGACGTAAATGTTTCTTAAATATAGATAAATGAAATTTTTATAAAACGTATTCACCTACTGGCCTGATAGCTTTGTTCGCTTCCGACAGTTAGTCTAGGGTGAAAGGCATATCAAGGCGGTGTAACCTCTTAAATCATTGATAATTTTTACGTTACCAAATGGGATTAGAAAATCAAGCACTTTTTATATGACCATTAGTTTTACGTAAATAGAAAACATTTCATACATATTTTTTACCTAATCTGTTGCATTGTATTTCACTGCAATTGTCGATTAAAAAATCGATTTTTAGTATTGTTTGACGATATACCATCCATAATTTCACATTTTATTGATTAAGAAATTATCGTATAATAATTTGCTAATCGATTTTATACGATTTTATGTAATAGTAGCTACAGAACAAAGGATATACTCGCCATAGAGTTCCACCCTAATAGACACGATCGTGACGGCGAACGTGGAGTTGCTAATTTGTTTGTAATTTAATTTTTTCTTCCTCATTAATGGCCTTTATCGTGTAATTTACGGAAATATATGTACAAAAAGTTTTGTTGCTTTTCGGCGGAATAGTTGAATATTGGCTGTATGACTTCGGATATGTTGTGGAAAATGTTTTTTTTCACACGGGGGTACATTTATTCAATTAACATATGAAGTAGGCAACATATCGATTTTATTATATATAAGTACTAAGGTTCGATTATAGCGACATTCTCAGACTTTATTAAAACACAATTATGCGGCGCCAGCTTTATTACGTTTATTTTTAGACGCGTTCAGCAATATTCTGTATCAATGTAACTAATTGGTCATACCTATGAGACTAATATTATAAATATTAATACTTTCTAGAATATGAGGCTGTGTTATTACCATTTGATAATTTGAAACTGCATTTTTTCTATCATATATTTAAAAAATTTATGATACATTAATAGATTAATCTATGTATGTCTGCTGGAGAAAAATATAATAACCGAAAAACCAAATGGTATAACGCTTAAAGAAAAATTTGTAACATCAAAATTCATAGAGCAGTCGCAGCCGTGTAGCAGTCTAAGAAGTTCTTTATCCTAACGAGAAGCATAAAAGTCTTTGTAAATCGTTAAAATATTGAATACAAAAAGTATACAGATCACGACGTATGTGAAAGTCGGCTGACGAGAAAAAATCGAACGAGCTTGATCGGTACGTTTAGTCTAAGTTTGTAACACACTACACAGAAGGCGATAAGAGTCTATCATTCATAAATATTCGCACATAATATTATTAACATAGGCTATTGAATGAAAAACGCGCGACGCTTCGTCTTTAGTGTGATTCGAGCTTGGACTTAGCAAAAATAACGGTCAATATATTTATGATGTGATGGACAGATTAGTACCGCGCTCTCGACTCTCGTTTAAATACATGACATATATGTATATAAAAAAAAACTGACAATAATAAGTTATTCACCATAAAAACTGTGATTTTCTCGTTTAGTTCCTTAGATATCATAATGGATTTAATTACTCCAATTGAATTTAACAGCGACCACTGACTGTATCATAATTTATTTCATGAAAATTGTAAGAAAATCAATCCTGGTTTCAAGTTGTCTATCGAACCAGGGTCAATAACCTAAATAAATATAACGTCGAATGTATTAGTACAAATGCTGAATTTGTTATTATCGAGAAACCTCGAAAGCCTTCCACTGATTGATGGATCTCAACACTAATTGGTTGCCTTCTGTACCTCAATTTATTCTTATTTTTGGCTAAATTCGTACTTATTATAGATTTATAATTAATGTAACCTTCAAAAAATGTTGCTAAAGACATATCAAATGACCTTTCAGTTCATTTGATAACTAAACTTAAATCACACGGTAAAAAAATTGGCATAAATATATTTGAATAATGAATCGTATTTTAACTTACTCATTACTATATTTTTAAATTGAATCTATATTTTTTTTTATATACACTGTCTTAATTTTCTTCGATTCTCGCCTTAAATAATTCTATGTAAAGAATTAGACGCATATGTACATTTATAGTGATAGACATTCATTATTCAACTTCATAGTCAAAGTTGTGTACAAATATTTATACATATAAATATAAAAAAATATAAAATTTTTTGTTGTTATTTTCAATTAATGACTAGTACATACTTTAATGTTATTATTGCAGAAATCGAGTTATAACAATTTTAATCTCAGTTGTTTAGAATGAAAACAGTAATAGGCCTCTCGAGTTGTACCATTGATTTGAAAGTGTTTTATTTTTAACAAAATAAAAAGAAACACGGAAACGGGAAACGCATCGTGAATAATAAAATTATAGAAAGCTGTTGCGTCCTTATTGTGTTAAACGTTACAGACCATCTCGTTGTATTAAATAGATTGTTCAAGAGTTTATCATCAGCTCCCAACGACTAATGTTATGTCGATGCGCATATATTTATAAAATATAAAGTATGTATGTCTGTATACTGCTTAAACTTCTGAAAGTATTTGAATAAAATTTTGCACGTTAATATAACGAAGATAGGATATGGGGAAGTTTTTATTTCAAGGTATCCCGTGGGATGAGGAGCTGAATCCCAGAGAAATACAAGTTACCGGTTTAAGACTTTGTCTAAAGTTTTAAACATATGTAAGTATTATGTTTAATGATAAACAAAAAAAATGTATTTGGTTAAACATAAAATATAAATGTTATAAAAATATAGAATTCAAAATAAATCATTGCCTCTAGGATTTCTGATAGATAAATATATGTTAATCTACTGTTAAATTATTTTCAGAATTAAAGTTGCGGAATTATAAGAAGAATGTTAATATAACAAAATTATTAATCCCATATTATATGTGCATCAAAAGACAGGACGCGTCAACGAAAAGTTTCTCAGGAAATTTTTTATCGTAAATATAAATTAGGAACCCATTATGGGCTATACTTTCGTAATTAAAGAGCTCTTGTGTGGATAAAAACGAAAGTTTTTACGCAAAACAATCAATCGTTTATAAAAGGTATTTAATAATAATTACGGGGAATTATCAACCGCTTTCTTCAGACGGAAATCAGCGCTTAATGGTATTCATTATGTAACTATTTTAATCCGTACTTTTTATGCACATGTTAAGATTATTATGGATGAGCCATTTTAGCATTAAACTAGTCACGCATATCTTTTTTGAAGTATGAAAATTTATAAATTTTAATAAATTTGGTTGTTTCTTGTTGATAAAAAAAATATGTTCGAGGCTTAACAGAAGTGAGCTTCACATAGGAACCATGACCACTTGTTGCTGCACCGATATCTTCTATCCCATTATGCAAGGCTTCGGAACAAGGGTCACCGACGCCAGAATATTATGGGAAGCTTTGGTGCGGATTGAACGCGCGTGCGCAGTCACTAACGATAAGTTGTAACCAATACACCAACGCCACTTGAGAACGGTCAGACGAAAATAGATACATTTGTAAAACATACTACTAGCGCCATCTGTTGATGACTTTATTGGTAAATCGATAGCGATGACGTCAATGATTCTCTCCTATAAGCGACATTATTAATTAAATCCTACTATAATCAATTCTTATTTTTTAACGAACGGTTTTTTTTATTGTGTGTTGATTAAATTAACATTGTTTCCATTAAAATGTATTTTATTACTGTACATTCGTTCGGTATGGTATGGGGAGTGTGAGAGAATTTTACGAATTAATTTTAATATGATATTTAACGTTCCACATTATAGGCTATTAGCTTTAGATAAACCGTTCCACATTCACTTTGATTTGGTGATAAGCGTGAGAGCGAGGAAGTTCAGGAAATCGAATTGGCGACCGGAGTGACACGTACGCCAACACTTTCGCCGGCCGAATTGACGCTTGGAAACGGCCAGCCTCCACAATGCATGGTTTGATAAATACATTTATTACATAATAAAAATGGCCTCCAATAGTTAGTTTTCATTATTAAAATACATTATACATGTATTAACATTCAAAACTATAAATTTCAATGACCGATCTATCATCTTTCGTATTATTTTAATTATCATAAAAAAAATAAAGTAAAATATCTTTAGTTAGTCACAAAGTAAATAAAAATATGTGTTTTTAAAACTAAACGAGGATAAATGTATTTTTAACGGAAAGACGAATTTATAATGGAACTAAAAAAAAAATACGTTTTATTTATTTTTTTCCTAATCGGGTAAAGGTTTTTTAATTTACGAGTATATTATTTATGAAATGTTTTATAAAATCGTAAAAAAACTCAAAAAAATAAAATCTTCCGTCACAGAAGAATATACAACTAGTGGAGAGACATTTAAAATATAATTACAATATTATCTTTGAATATCATCCATTTATATCAGTTTTTAAAAAAAACCGAGTAAGTACGTTATTTTTATAATTATGTATATTTTTACGTTGATACAAGGGCATTTACATACCGATTTGCAATTTTATGTCACTTAAATGTCATTTTCACTTTACTATTCATACATTTATATGTTGAAATAAAGCTGATGGCGGTTGTAAGTTTAAAAAGTCATTTAAAAAGTAGCTATTAAGTGCTATTTAGTACTGTCAAGGCAATGTAAGCCAATATTGAGAGAGAACTCCAAGATCCTTTGCCATTCCATTCTTCTCGTGTTTCGTTAAAATTCCTCGAAATATCATCTTAAAATCAAGTAATAAGAATGCAAATTTTATACGCGTGAAACATTTCACACGATTGTCGCACAGATTAATATTTTGTACGTAATTTTTTTTGTTCAATATTTTCATATTGAACCTCTTTATTGCTTAAGCGCGTTGTAAATTAGCGTGGCTGTATGTTTTTTCATTGGTCGGTAACAAGTTAATTTCAAAGCGCCAATTGATTGCTTACGCGGATTTCTTCAGAGGAATACATAAAATTTAAGGGTTACATTAATTTGGACGATAACTACGGTTTATGAAACATTATGTGATATAATATAAGTGCTAAGGACAATGCTGTAACTTGCTGGTGTGGTGTATATACACTTTGATGTCTTTATTAAAATGTGAAGTTTAAATTAATAATAATTTTTTAGCGTCTGTTTTATTTCAGATTCTTTTTGTTCATGAAAAAAAGTTAGTTAAACCGATTCTAGAATCGACGTACGCATGTGATTAAATAACAAAAGATCGGGTTATTACGAAGAATAACAAAGTCATTCTGGTATTAAAGTTTTCTTAATAGAATATTTAAAAGACTTAATAAACTTTGCATCTGACACTGGTGTTATTATTATAAGATGAATATCGTGTCTCAGCTTCCCTGATAGTTTAAGTACTGGGGTAATTAAATATAGAACTTATCTTAAAATAAACAAATAAGAAGTATCTGAAAGTTACTTCTGATAACTTTCTCGCCTCGGGCGCTCCAACTACAAAACAATGAAATCAACTATAGTCGTTTGATATTAAAGTATTCATAAGTTCATCTCCATAAAAAAATATACAGGGTGTATATAAATTAAACGTGATTTCTTTTAATGCGAGCTGTTGATTGAATTTAGAAGGAAAATATTTATAATCACGTTACTTTATTGAACGAGTTATTCTTAACAAGTAACAAGTCCTTTCATTTGCTATTTATGATAGAGCTGTGCATTAAAAATAGTCGGACATGTTGGATATTCCGCAATGACGTCACTATAGCCGTGCATTATCAATCAAATTGACCCTGTTTTTGGACATTACAGAATTTCAGTTCCATCGGTTGAAAAAAAATCATTCGTAAGATTTCACCCGAACTTAACATACATGGCAAGTTATGTAAAAGCTTGTAAAATTGTAATTCTTGTAAATTTTGAAATGAAACCCCATTTAAATGGAACGCATCAAAAATTTTTTTTGTATCTCGATTACCGCCAACGAGACATCTGAATGGCATACAGTACAGCTTTAGTAAAATGTCACGTACATAGTTTATGTCAACAATTATACGATTTAAACATTAAGCGGAACGCTCGCATTGAACATTCTAAACACTAGCACTTTTAACTTTCACATAATTAAAAAAAATTAAAGTCGTAAAAGTAATTTATAATTAAAAGTAATTTGTTGGAGAGTTGGTAAACATATTTTGGAGGTTCAAGACAAAATGGCGTCTTTATTTTATGTTTGACACATTTTCCTTAGACTCATACATTTTTAAACTAGAATTTAATTTATAATAAAACCAGCTTATATATGTAACGCTAAAATTAAGATATTTATTATTTATTTGCCAGTTCTTATTCAATATCAATAAAAACTTTTTAATTGATAACAATATAAATATTTTAATTATTTTTCTAAATAAATTTAGATATTTTAAGACTATCTTTAAATACATTCCTTATATATATAACGTTTAAAATTACCGTTTATGGAATATCCTCGGATATTAGTCGATGATATTAATATAAAGTTACCTGTTATTATTAAAAAATCCGGCAGCCAATTAACTTATGATATCCTAGTGTACGGCATGTTTAATTTGGCAGGCAAATTAATGAAAGGGTCTTAACGAAATTGCTAATTATCTGACCGTTAAATGGGGTCACGCCCCCCGAAACGCACAGACACTTTTAATTACAATTTTAATATAGCGTTATTAGAGTTGATTAATTCGTTAAGATGGAAATGTCTTTGGACATTTTATTGAGATCAGTGGGTAATTTTATTTCAAAATTACTTCTGTGTGATACCTGGGTAGCTTGATTTGGTTAGGTATATAAACCAGGGCGGAGAGTGGTTCGTAATTGGAACTATTCTTGAAGTACCTGCATGATGGTCTCGGTGTTTCTAAGACATTGGATCCGATCTTAGAATATTGTTTAGAGAAGGGGTCAATTATCACAACCTTCGATAGCAGAACAATCAAACTACGTACGGAAATAGAATACTCCTCGACGTATATTTTGAACACTATATAAAATGTGTTCGAGAAAGTTACGACTATTAAGATATTTTAGAATTGACCCTTATAATTAGTCAATTATGTTTTTGAAATGATTTTTATGTAGCAAGCAAGTAATATCTTTTCCTCCCCAAGACTATATAAATTTAGCGGGTAATTTTTTGATGCTTTATATCTTTGTAATAGCTAGCTCGAGCCTAGTGTCAGCTATTAATCAGTTAGTAATTGCTCGCTCTAAGCTGTGGCAAAATTACAGAGCTACAAGTGAAATGTATCAAATCTGTAATTACAACGGATTTAACACGACTTAAAGGTCACTCTAACTTTATGATATTTCAATTTAATAATATTTTTGCTTAATTTGAAATAACGATTTATGTCTCCTGATTTAATTTATTAGTTTTATAATATATATATTTTTTAACAGATTGTAACTAGAATAAGTATGATTATTAAAAATTATGACTATTGTATGATTTAAAACGGAATGGCATATGAAATACGCTTGGATCTCATACTTAGATACATGTGTGTAAGTCAGTCGTGACTCGCCAGTGGGTCAAGATTTTAATAACCGATAAGAATTTAAATGTAAGCATAAAATCTAATAATCAGATGATCAAAAGATTAAAGAACCTTTGTTACAAACATAAGAGTCATTTTGCTCTAAGCATTCATAGATTAGCCTTAAATGTTGAGTTATTATGTGTTGTCAAATCATAGATTAGGAATTTTGGCGCCAAACAGTGGCTTGACGGAGAAAGCTAGCCTCCGGCGTTATATATTGGTGTCAATGTTTGTCAAAATGGATATAAAAAATGGCGCAACAGCCGTTGGCTTCACTCAACATTTATGTGATAGCATTTGTTCAATCGACTACATATATGTAATGGACATTTTTAAACATATTTTAAATAGTATTATCATAAAACCCGCTTTCGAAACGTGCGTCGAGTTAAATACACAGGTATTATTTGCGGCTTAAGTGTATTTAAAAAATTCATTTCGTATAATAATTTGAAGAGATTAAATATATTTAGCTTCTGATTTAAATTAATCATCCACATTCAAATCGTGTGTTCATCGAGGTTGTACATTGTTCACAGATAATAAATATACAGCTAACAAATGGTTCGTGACTATAGTAGGCTAGATTTATTTCACTAAAGCATATTATTCTATGGAACTTATCAAACATTGTTTATTCGAATTCTGCTGGAGGTTGTTTAGAACAAAACTAGTTGTCGAGAGCTCTTTAGAGGACTGTCACTATATAATTAATAACACATTTCAGGAGCTAGGTCAAATTTAAAATTTTTTTTTGTTTCGTATAATAACTATATATAATCAGAATGCAATCCAATTTAATAGTTTGTAAGGAGAAGGACGGGTCGTGTCGATTGGAATGATTTTCATCTTGGACGCGTTATTGTGTGCACGACTCGAGTTTTAAACCGCAAGGAGTTGAGATGGTAATGTATATTGCGAATTAAATGTTCAAACAAACGATAAGAAAATAAACAAAAAAGTTAATACATGAATGTGGCAGGTGCTTAAAAGAACTAAGAAATATATGACGCCAAAATTTATTTTTTATATTAAATATATTGTCATTGTCATAGTTTATAACTATCTGTGGTCATAAACTAAGATCGAGTTCGCTAATCGATTATTTTTGTGATCTTTGCTAGTAAGAAGTACTCCAAGTCTTGTGTGGGCTTACACCGTTTTCTAAAGTGCATTCCAATGTTCGTCTTAATCTGTTACGCTTTCCTCATTTATCCGTTAAATAGTCTATCCGAGTGGTGGCTCTGATACACCTAAATGTATTATAAGAATATTCGATTAAATAATTTAAATAAGTACAAAAAAGACGTATTCAATTTAAATTTAAATTTTTACATGATGTTTATTGGATATTCATCATTCATTCGTTTAATTGAAAACGTTATCTTTAATCGTGAACAACATGTGATCGTTTCATAAAATAAAAGATGGCGTCTTGTATAACGTTGAAATACATCCAGGTATGTCGCGATCAATCTTGGATGCTGATTTACAGCCTATAGAATAATAAATTATTTATGTCAACCGATAAATAGCGCATGACTCCGCGTCAACCATTACTGGATCGAGTGATATAGATGAATGATTGTTAGACCAAGGAGTTAGTGTGGATTTGTGGGACCTATTTGTTACACGTTCGGAAACTGTACAGGGTCTCAAGCGAAATTGGGGATTAATATCTATCTATTAGATATTTTCAATTCATTTTGTTAGTTTTTAATCATGAAATTTTAAGAATTCATATGTGTTGTATAATTTAAGAAAAATAAGAAAATCCATTACTTATGATAAAAAAAAATAATTTTGTTATTCTATGGAACTATGTTTACGTCACAACAATTCAGAAATATTTGTTCAGTATGCTACTACATAAATTTCTCCTTCACATGACATTGGTATGCCTTTAAAAATAAAATTCTGATTGTTGTCCAAAATTTTAAAATGAAAATTATGATCCTTACAAAGGAAATTTAATCAAAATGATTCACCCAAAACTCTTTCCTGATAAAAGTATCTAGAAAAACAGAGGAACACTTTCTACAGGACATTTATTTTAATTATTAATGAAACTTAATTTTTTCGTATACTACTAGTTTTTCTATCATTATATTTCTATCTGTTCTCGAAGTTTCCATTACCTTTCAGTGACCGTGGTCGCGGGCGGGTGAGATGAAAGTTTAATTTATTGTTTATTAATAAATTTTTCAGTGTTGTAAACTTAAGAAATGCTGATATTTGACTGTGCACAAGGAGCGAGATTTAGGTTACTTGTGGTAATTATTGTCAATTCGCCAATGTTCCATAGTAAAGAACAATATCGTTTTAAAAAATTAGTTTGAATCTGTTTGAATAAAATATAAATTAATTTGGATAAAAAAAATAAGTTTAAAATATTATATATTTATATAAAATAAGTATTTTCGATGTTTAAATTATTCGCTGCTATAAAATGTCGTATTCACTATCCAACCTTCAGTTCAAATTTCCGTATTTGATAAACAATATCTGGCAACAATTTCCATTTATATACATTATAGTGTCGATTCATTTAGCATCATTATCAAGTTGAAAATGTAACTGGTTTGTGCTTACAAGGATATAAACTAATAACTCTGTGACAAGAGCACGAATACATTGTTTTGTTGAATTTAAAGCGGCGAAGCAACAATCCAATATGGTCGCGTTGTGAGTTGCTTGTTAGCAAAATGGTACGAGCGGGCATTTTTCAAACATGGCGGACGTATGTTACCTCTCGGCGCCAGCCCACTCAGTAACCGATATAGACTCGCTTTCAATTATGTTCCATGCCCGGCGTAATCGAAACTTCTCTGGGATATTTGAAGACGTTTTTATTGCGTCCCTTATACATATTGTATGTGGAAGTTATAGATTCATATCAATTGAATATGTTGACCCGACAATCACTTCATTCATATGACGACCTTTGCAGCGTACGGACGGAATTCCCACGTGGTTGATCACAAGAACCTATTCGGACCGATGACATTTCAGAACGATTAATTCGACCCTTTTAATCTACAAATTGAATGGCGCTGGGTCTCACTCCGCCTCAACGATGTTGTGCTCTTCTAATTAGCGTTCATTATGGCTTGTGGCTGTACGTTAAGATCTTTGACTCCCTAACTAATTTGTTCTCTTGCTCCATTTACTGAGTATAAATGTTTCTAACTGCAGCTGGCCTTTGCCAAGTTTCGGTTGCCCAATTCGCAGTTGTTTCCCTTACGCCAATATTCTAATAAGCCTTTCGATTCCATTGAATCTGGTCTGTGAATAGTTTTTACATGTAAAACCTTAATTAACAGCTCCGAGCGCACGGTTCAAACGACGTTGATTATCGCATTTTTGTCAAATGCATTTAAATACATACATAAACAATTTCGGTCCACTTTAGCTAGAGGTGTGTCGGAACCTCAGATTGCGTCATTAAGGCGCAGCTAATTAGAATCTATATATAATGTACGTTATTTAGTATTTAGTTACAGTTCAATAAACACCATCCATTACGGCTGTGTCACGTATCATAATTTTATTCGATTGAAATGTTTGCTGGCCAATAAATTGATAACAAAACAGACATTGACAGAATCGTATCGGTAACATGTACCTAACTATATTAAATACATATGATTGAAATGCTCTATTAAGTATATAAACTTATAATTGGAAAGTTATCTTATGCCTATGTCTAATGCCTATTTCGATGCCTTTTTACTTTATTCAATATCACTACGTTATCTTTTATAGTATATCCAAACCAACTATATTAATTCAATGTAATCTTAGTGTAATAATTGACAAGAAAAATCATAATCCACTAACAAGATAAGAATATCCTTGTACAGACAATACAATAGACACTGGCAGACTAAACAAAGCGGGCTCTGTAAGTCGTTTAGATGACACAACGGAGCATTAGCGATCAAATAGAACGATAACTCAACCAGTCTACTGTGGAATTGATCGCATCAGACGAATTACAGACGTGATGTGTCCATTGCTTTTTTCAAAATGTTTATCAATGTACATGTCATCGTCATACCTTAACGTTACTAAGTATAAAATATATTTTGTTAATATTACTTTATCGGATTAAATAAATATATATGTTTGGTCATTATTTTGTTTAAAGTTTCAAAGATATCCAATAAAGCATCACGAATTCTGTTAACGTAAGGGAGATAATTACTTTGTTACTTCTATAATAATGTTTTTGACATAAAAATTAAGTTGAGTTCAACTAAAAGTAATCATACAAAAAATTTAAAGACACGAGGAATTAGGAGACAGTTGCTTTTATATATATAGCTTTTTTCATTTAAATGTTGGTTTTAAATAAATTAGCTTCATTGTTAAAAAAATACAATTATATTGGGTGTCAGTTTCGGCCATTGGACTGTAGGATTAAGTATGTATATATATATATATATATATATTAAAAAATAACAGCAAAAAGTTAATCTATCATTTGAAATAACTGAATAAGACTCAAATTTTCCTGACAAATATGGCACCAATATCTTTATATTTCCTGTAATTGTATGTAGATATATAAGGCAATACATAAAGTACTAGGTACCTAAGACCTAATATATACAGCACAGAAATGTAGTCATTAAACACTACCTTTATTGGTATTCATTAAAATTAATTCCAAAAGGTCGCATATGTTCATTCAGGCGCCAATTATTTATTTTTTTTTTTTTGATATATTTTACGAATGTATCCACAATTTGGAACATTTCTAACAAATTAATAAATTTTTAATGATGTGCCAAACAACTTTTTCCTTGTAATACAATTCCAGCACACTGTAGCTACGATGAAAGAAAAGTATGTATTATAACTTGACGTCATATATTTTTTTAAATTATTGGCAATTCAGACATGAAGAATGACTTCAAATAACCCTTCCTTGGCTGTTAAGTGTTAACTTGGAATCCCTCGCCCGAGGACAGGTCCGTCAGTCTGATGTTTACCGTGATTTGTTGTTATTGGCTGCCGGTTTAAAACTGTCGGCTTCATATTTATAAAAAAAAGCAGAAACATTAATGTGAGAGAAGATAAAGGAAGAACTTTCTTTATTATTTATACAGGAAATACAGTCGTTGAATTAAAAAAAAAGGAATAGTAATGATATACATACACTCCTGGCATTTAATTTCGGGAACGTGTCTTGGCATAAAATTAAATCTATCCGACCCCACGCCGGCCATGTATAGCCCTTATTGCTAACAATTAATTTTTACGAGCGTTCGTCACTTGCGTGGTGGCCACTTTCCATTACTAAGAGTCGATGATATGTTAAATTAAAAAGTCCTAAATTGCTGATACCAGTGTTCCATTAAAAATCTGTAATTCATTCCAGGTAGAGTTCAGTGTCAAACGCGCTGCGGTATAAGGTATTCGCTGGGTTTTTTTAAATAATAAAACGTTTATTTGTACGTGTGAGTTAAATCGGCGAATCTCAAAAGTCTCACGTATCAAATGCATTGTGCAACAGAACAGGGACGCACGCTCTCATCCCACGCAGAATATATAATGAGACGACATGACAGACCGAATTATTACTATCATAACAGATTTGCGATGAAATATTTATTAAAATTTCATATAAAAGCTTTTGTTTGAGACGAAAATTTCGCATAGCAACAGCGGCGATCATTTGATAGTGATTTATTATTTAATGATCAGAGTAAAGTATATTATAATCGTGTTTTAGTAATAATTGATATTTGATAAGATCACTCTGCCGGCCCTGGAGTCCTTGACGTGGGGTATGGAAGTCCCGCATGGAAATTTCGTTCGAAGCGAGACAAACCCTCCCGCATTTTGCATTCGTTGAGCTTTCTTTTATAAATAAATTTAAACGTCGCGACAGATACAAAAATAATTGAATATAACACAAGTATATTTTATAATTTAAATGAAACTAGTATTATTCGGATTTACTAAGCGAAATACTCGCGAAAATCTTAGATCTCATTATGTGAACCAGTATATTTTATAATGTTCATTACTTTCATAACATTATGTGTTTCAAAGGATTATAGTAGTTAACTCCAATAAATATTACTCTCTACTAATATACTAAAAATAAGTCTTAAGGTACATATTTTTTTTATTTGCAATTAATTTATTCAATTTTATAAAACACAATTTGAATGTTTTATATAAACATGAGATCGTCCGTCGTAATGTTTGTTGTCGGCCAAATGCAAATTGATATTAAGATCCGACATTTGATGTCTTAATAAAAATTGTTTTGGACGTTTATGACACACCATCCCATCTAAAACAGGATTTGTGGGTGATACGACGATTGTCGAACATCAATGGAATTCGTGATTTTATGTGACATAATGCAAATATTTGAAAATTTATGTAAAAATTATCTTTATCGAAGAAAGTGTTATTGAGAAAGGTTCATAAATTACCGAAAACAATGAGTTTGTTATGTGTATTTTTTGCATCAATACATTTTTATACATATAGTTTTAAATGAAAAATAATTTTAAATATATTTTACTACATATAAGTTATTGGTAACGTAAAAAGCTAATAAAACTTTGTCTCATTACCAAACAAAGGCTTACATGACAAAAGTCGTGTTTTCTATTTTTAGCCGCGGGACACGAGTTCCAAACCCGTTGGGAATATTAAAAAATAAATTATAATTTTATGTCATATTATATTCTGGTTGCCACAAGAAAAAAATCTATATTATATTTACATTAATGTTATACTTTATTTTTTTAATAGACAACACTGACGACTATATAGGACTTGTTTTGTCATGAAGACTAATCTGAGAGTTATAAGAACGAAAGAAACGGGAAGATAAAAGTAAATATAGGAACAACGGCATTTTAAATGTCAGGGACAAAGGTCTCCCAAAAAAAGGCACCAACTCGGAATATTGATGAGGAAATACAATAGGACCAAAACATCGAGACACTTCCCCACTGTTATGGATATTCAAATACTTTAACCCTTTTATAGTTGCGCCGCTGTAAAGCATGTTCCGTAGCCGAGTGCTGAGACGATTCAGGCAATCTTTTGTTTATACTATTTACGAGTTTGGGAAAATATGACAGGGATTTGTAAGGACTTTAACAGTTTTTAACAGTAACTTTCAGCAGTTCTTCTTACGTATATTCAACTGTTAAAATATCTAATGCAGATTATAACTATATGCCATAGTATTTAGATACTCTTCCTTGCTTAATTATCCAACATTCAAAAAGAGAAGCCATTAGGATATTTTATTTAGATTTTAATATGATCTTATAAATGACATTAAAATTGTTTCAAAACAACATCTGTCAACTTTAAATATATCCGCGTCAAGTTTTTAAAAATATGAATAGACTGAAAAAATAATTACTGACAACCTTTTTGGAGGAGTTGGATGTTTTTAACTTTCACCCATTCCCATGATACTAAATAACATCAATTAAAAAAAGTTTTATTATAAGCCATGTTAAACGACTTCCCTATAAGTTAAAACGTTCCTGTCTATTAAATCTGTTAATAGTTCAACATGTCTTATGAGAGCATTAATTTTTTTCAGTAATTATACAAAAATAGAGCCGCGACGTTATCATTCTGGTGGTATTTATAAACGCGTGGACACCGGTAACGCTTAACGCTTCTTTATAGTTTCGTCTCTCATCTGATATGAATCTCAATTTACAATAACATATATATTTTTTAAGGTAACGCTCGCTGTATAACGCCCCCGTATGTTGCACTACCCGTTTGACAGACAATGGCTTATAAATATCTTTACCGTAACCTGAGTACTGAAACATAAAGTTTATCTCTTTTTATTTTATAACCTTAACTAATTCCTGAATATGCTTGTTAGTTATGCCATAAATTTCAACTTTCTTTGGTACTAAGGATGTTATGAATAAGTACTATAGAAAGTAAGAAATAAGGAATACAACAATAAATAAGTATATGATTATATATATATATATATATATATATATATATATTAGAATGCTAGTCGGACTGATTTTATCGATCTTTCTTGTCTAGTTTCATAGAAGCAGTTTGCTATAAGAATACTTGGAAGGCTACACGAATCTCACTTGAGATTTATGTTTTTTACAACGAAATAACTGTTTGGTTAATTAAAATTATGTTTACCGTGAACAATATCTGTAATTTAAGAGCGTGGGTAAACTGGGTGACCATAATTTATGTCCGGTTAAGGACAGTTCTAATTAGGTCTGAATATCAAGACAGAATATGATTTCCCCCGGGATTGTATATGATGACATATGCTGCTAGCGTAGGTACTGACAACACTTTTTGTATGTATCTATTAGACCAAACACGTCTACATTATATTATTATTACTTATATATCTATATATTTATTTGTCTATTCATATATATACATGTTAAAATCTATTAAACAGAATAAAAATATTTGAGTAAAGATATCGTCATGTTCGAATAATTAAAAATAAATTCGATTGTTCTTAAATAATAGTAATAGATGTTCAAAGTGTCATATATCCGAGCCAATTAACATTGTAGATTTTAAATATGTTCACGTCTCAACAAACTGTCGTATTAAATGACAATAGAAAAATGAATTGTTCAAATTTGATATGAGCGGAGTCTTCACAATCGAGGTCAGTCACCGATAACTCAGACATATTTGTATAACCTATCAATGATTGGCAGATCCCTATATTGAAATGTTACATTGAAGTTGGCATTTTCCATTGAATAATCTTTTGATACAACTATGAACTCTATTCATATCAAGTTAAGCTCTTATTTATTTTTGACACAAGCACGTCATTTATAATCTGTTTTACAGATTGTAATCCAGTTAGTTGAAACGACAAAACACTCTGTTTATTAAGTTGACCTTAATATGTTTATAATTTTTTATTCATAACTACAATGAGAAAATCGTGTGTTGTTGGTTAAATGATCAACAAACGATTACTATAAAGACGGTTACTTAAAAATGTGATAGATATTAATTTTGGCGATGACAGATGTGAGTTGTGACTGCAGTATAACGGTGGATTATGCAAATAGAATGAAATTAAAACGGGTTTATTATTGGTCGTTAACATTTTAATTATTCAGAGTTCGTTTGCGACCGATAATATCTGATTGAAGAAAGCGTGACGAAAAATTTGACGACATTAAAGATTTGATTCATTATTTATTTTATCGTGGTAGTCGACTTTTTTTATCTCTGTTTTTTTTTTTTAATCAATGATAAGTTTAAAAATGTTCTGACAAAAAAGTCAACGTCATTTTTAAAAAGGACTCCGTGAAAAGGTTCATTACAATGCGAATGTAAGTGAGTCTGACAAATGGACCGGAGAAATCCAAGATGAAAAACCACTTCACAGAATTTTTGCATGAAGTTTGAAGCAACACTTTAGTTAAATTAACTTTTCGCGTATTACAGATTCAAATGAAGACAGGACGTTGTGAGACATCGTGACTTCTTATAGCCAACCCTTCAAGTAAAGTTAAGACAGAAATTTAATTAAAGGGACGCACCTGTTCGGAATAGCAGCTATAGAATCTTTGTTCTACAGCCAATTAAATGTTAATGTATTAACATTTAACACTGATACAGTTGTACTTCGCCTTAAATTTACATTTTATAACAATGTTTGATAGCAAAATTGGTGCCCTTAGCGTATAACGATGTATTTAACTTAACATTACATAAACTGGAACATATCTTAAAATTCTATATTATTATTATATATAGAATATTTTCAGCGACATACAATTCTAGGAAAAACATAATTACGATCAAATTGTGGAAACGAATTGTATAAAACAATTTACCCCTGTATACCCGAAGCGACTTCATTCCCCTTGAGTAATTTAAACGATATTGCTTAGGAATGGGCTGGTGAACTAAGCTCTAATAAGATTTTAAATGTGACACTCACTGTATCTTTGGGAGGCTGCGGAACGCGGGAAATATTCCGTTATATAAGACACGCGGGTCTAATCAAAGGAATATTTGATTCAGCCACAAGACGTGAAAAAGTTTTTATATGTCATTTTTTTATTTGCAATATAACTAATATTGCTAAAAGATTGTAGATGACAAATTATATGTTAATCATAATATATAGTCCATCGAAGTTAGAATTCAATGTTGTAAGATAAGGCATAAATTAATATTTTGAAAACTTTTAATATTATAGAGGATCTCGTACGTTTCATGAAAGTGAACTGGATACGTGATTTAATTTATTTTGACGTGAATAAAAGAGTGGACTTAAACGAAATCTGCCTCGGAACAAGTGGCTACAGCTCTGCATAATTTATACTTTAAAGAATTGCCTCTCTGTACAGTGCTTTGTTGATTTTCCCCAGGAACGCTTTAATTGCGCTTGAAACGCTTTCCGTCTCTCTTCAGCTTGAAGAGAGGAAAAAAAATTATGAACACATCGTCAAGGAAATTCACCTTCAATATTCAATGAACACTTAGTACAACAAAGTCACGAGTTATGTTATACTTCATCATCTTCATAATATTTAAATATACATTCCCCGTAACGCATACTGAACATTAAAATTATTAACATAAAAGTGGCAATGGTTTTAAATTTCCGTCAAGGGATTGGAGCGAAGCGAAGCGGATGAAAATCCGCAAATCGAATGAGCTTCAAGGATAGCTTTTAGCGACGAATGAATATGGTCTTGTAAATTAGAATTACGGATATTTAATAGTTAGATATTATAATAATTATAATAATTAGAATTACGGATAAGTTATTATAGCTGTACCTATATCCCAGACTCTATACAAATACGAATTTTCAATCCGCGAGGGTCAATGCAAAAATCGTACATTTCCCCTGTGCCATTGTACAGAGGTCCCCATTTCCGTTCCGAAATCCTTCCATCGTATTGCTTGTAAACACTTTTTCCTCGTTCCCGAACGATTTCACGAGTCAACAGCGCCTTTAAGAATCGCGTTTATGGGTTCCTAGCGACGTATATATTTGAATTATTAACGCGTATTCGTTGCGACCGTACGGAGCTCTTACTTGTATTGGACCGGCTGATTTGAACTCCGTGGATACTTACCTGAAAAAGGAAATTAACATTTTAATAAAAATAAAAAAACATTTTAATTTTTGTTTCAAGTTAGCTGTAATACGTATCATATAATATCAAACATAACTTTCCTCTTGCACTTGCATTTCTTTATGCAAAATAAAATTTAAATTTACCTTATACGAGTTTAGTCTTCAGATGTTAATTATTAAAAGTATTTATATATTATAATAAAATGTAGCAATAAACAAATATTTTAGCAAAAATTATTTGTGCAAAGAAGGTTCTATTAATGTTACAATATTAGCCGTCGGATTAAGGCTGTATAATCATCGACCCACGCTTTAAAAACCTATTTTCACAATCAAAGGTACGCCCACTGCATGAAGTATTTGCTCGAAAACAGACTTTTATTATATTAAAATGGCGGTGAATTTGCATCGACCAGATAAGCTAGCCAAATGAGAGGTGAACGCAGGCGCCAATAGATCACGGTAGATGGCGCCAGTTAGACGTTCTTGCGCAACCTCCGCACAACTATTTCCAATATATTTTTGTATATAATGGAATTATTAATCATTTTAAATGAACAATGAATGCTCTTATAACTACCGTGGCATCGCGTTTAAAATTATTTCTACATTACAACTTAATGGGCTTTGATTCTAGGGTAGGTAAATACTTGGATGATGCATAATTATCGGTATTTTGCAAGAAAATACAGTTGAGGATATTTTTGCATTTTAAGATATACTGAGATATGTCATCTATCAATATAGAATTTATATTTGGACTCCAATTAGAGCTGTATAATCAACAAGTTTGCTCGTTTATGCTAATATAATATATAATGTTAATTCGTTTGCACAGTATCCTCAGCCAACTCAAGCTGGAGACGATAATCGTGTGCAACAATCGATTTTCTAAGAAACCACTTCCTGGCGCTGTGATTAATCGATGTCAGGAACGGTTCAACGCTAGAGAGACCGGCGAACTCGACAATACGCCTCATAAATTATAGCGAAACTTATATTTATAACTCTTAAAACGTCAAAAACATTCAACATGTAAGTTTTGTATTTTATTTTAACGAGCCAACATGGAGCAGGTGTTGAAACGTAAATGGCCGTGGTTTTGGGCGTAAGCTTTTATGTAACCGAGATTAATAAAAAAACGCTCTGATACAATTACGTATGCTCAAATATATGTTGTTATGACGTTTATAATAAGTTCTCATTAGTATAATAACTATCATACTATCGCTATACAAACAAGAGAGGCGGATTTAGATTTTTCCAGCCACAGGAGCTGTGAAACCAGCTCTCGATGGTCTGAAGTAAAGTTAATTGCTCGTAAACCGCTGAATGTTCCGCCATGTTTAAAACTCAAGCCTGTATGATTTTTGAACGTGCACTCACATTTTATTGTGCCATTTTTATGGTTATTATCATTGGCCAGCTGATATGAAGTTTAACAAAAAAAAAAACCTACTTACATACGCATCCCAAATGGCATATTAATAAAATTTTCTTTTATAGTTAATTGAGCGTAAGCCCGGGGATAACAGCATCAAAACCAAATCCACAAGTAGGAAATATAAAGAATAATATGTAGGTAGACATGATTATTTTAAGATCTCGTTTAAATAATGCCATTAAAGCTAATTAATTTATAATCAAATAGATTATTTTAACATACATTAACGATCTAATTGTCGTAAAAAAGTATATAAAACGTTAAGCTGCTTTTTGAATAGATATCTCACATTAAGTGGTCCAACTTAATCAGTTAAATATGCGTGCATGTCAAGAATTCATCGATGAATAATGTTGTATCAATAATCATTTATGGAGCGATCGGCCAGAAAGGCTTTGCATACGTTTAGGAAATTACATCATTATTCCCAACATTCTTTGAATTAAATTAATAATAATGAGGGTTTACATGCGTTTTTGTATAAAATAAATGCTGAATAAATATTCCTCCGTGTTCTGAATAAGTAACTTTTTTTCTTGATATAGAATTAAATAACTATTACAAAATCTTGGTTACATATTTTGAGGTGAGTGTTATGGTAATAAGGCCTGTACTTGAAGTACAACCTCAACTATTGTGGGTAGGCAAAGAGACCAGATGTTTGAAATTCATGCCGAAATGAGCATATCTTATTTATAAGTTCGATTGCTGGTGCAATTCGGTTAGGGTGATCAATTTGAAATCATTTCGAGGGGACAGGTTGTCTTGTCAGTTAGGTGGGCAAGGAATGCGTCGCCCACGATAAGGCGCCGGTGCTATTCCGTGGGTAGAAGTGAACGGAAAAAGCGTTCTCCTGTTATGGATATATCACTGTTTGGTTTGATGTTAGTATTTAAAAGGTCGTTATAAATAATAACCTCCCTGAATAAAGTTATCAATAGTTTCATTTTCATTAATACCTCTTATTTTATTCCATTCTATATAAATTGCAATAAGTTAGATTGATATGAATAATTTGTTGCTCTGTTCTCTTGTTATTACATAAGCAACCTCTAACATATAATACTTATAATAAATAATAACGAGACATAAGGATGATAAATATTATGATAAAAATAAATAATTCCATCCCCGGCGGTCCACACAACGTCTCAAGCAACAATACATGGACTTTTACATAATTGTTATGTGTGCGGTCATAAAAGACTATAACAATATGACACATTTATTGACATCGTATCTTTGTATGGAGTTGTCGTAAAATATGTAATAAGTATACAGTTACGTCATTATATATAAGAATATTATAATTCACTCGCCATATTCCAGTTTCACTATCGAAATTGATTCATGTCACTCGTTACAGTTTCTATTTAAAGTGGGATGTGTTCGTGTAACAGAACTATAGTACCGCTTGCATAAATTACAGAAGAAATGATCCTGGCTGTAGAGAATAAATAACTTCGAGCGGTAGTCAGTTGGAGCACTTTTATAGCGAACCTCGTAAACATTAAGTTGGAAACATTTAGATGTGAATAACGCAAAGATGTTTTTCGTAATACAAACACCGGTTACGGGATATTAGCTCTTAGTGCTGGTTAATTAGGATCCAAATAGGGATCCAGGATCTGGCCTGGCGCCTTCAATCCGCTCAGCTCTCACGATGCTCTGCCTACGCGTGGTCAGAAATTATGATTACTATTTATTAATCCGCCATTTTGATTTATAATTCTGACATTTATTGTAATCGGAATCGTAAAACAATAATTATATCTTCATAGATAATTTTATATATGTTTTTAAGCGGATTATCACATATTTTTGATGAGTAAAGTCTTCAATCGTTAAAAACATCCTTCTTTGTACTCGTTAACAAATTGCAAACCATATTTCGCTTTCCTTGACGCTGCAAATTATTGCAAAGCGAGTTAATAATAATATGGCCTTTAAAAAGAAACATCATAAGCGTTATTCTGGTTTGCAAATCTCAAGTTTATCTGTGTTAAGACAGTCCTTTAAAATATCAGAACATGTTTGTAATTATTAACCGTCCCGCATCTTAAGTTTTGTAAATGCCACAGTTATTACAGAAACTAGTTTCTTTATCTCATTAACGAGAATTTACTTTTGCTGTAATCTATATCTAGCGAATAGCGGCCACACCGGAATATGGAAAAAATAAAGCTATGTTACTATATGAGATATTCATTATGAGTATTTTAGAGTTGCTTGAACAACTACACTAATTATTGCAATATTTTCTTTTTATAGAGACGTACGGAACATATCACTGAAAACAATTTTATATCTACCTACAGTTATATAAGTATACTAAGATTCACGTGTTGTCGACGTAATTTATATAATAGTAACACAATTATAAAATATAAGGTTAACACAAATCTCACAGAATTTTCATCGTGATATTCGTTTAAATTGGTCCTCGGAGCCGAATGAAGCATCTCTTGTGTAACATTTTAATACTTTCGCCGTAACAGCCGTACACTAAAACATTTCCATTCCATCCCAGTTTGATGTCAAGTATCCTATTTGTCCTACAATTATGTTCTCCTCTATATTTATGACGCGTAATTTATAAGAGCGATATTCTAAGTGCCGTAATGTATTCACTATGTGATTATGCTGTTAGCTCTGGATGTATCCTTTGAATAATGCATGCACTCGTTTCTACTTATATATTTTTTTTTGTCACAGATAACTACAGCGAAGAGAGACGTGAGTTTAACTTTTATTATCTGTAATCAAAAAAAAATTAAGATACTTGTACTTAAAACTACTTCAAAGTTCAATACTGTTGAGATCATTAAAAATTAAAATGCATTATTGAACGACGTGTAATTACTATGATATATTATGTTGTATCGATAGTTGTGTTACAATTTTCCTTATGAAAGTAAATGCAAAACCAAACACAATATTCAGCTGAGCGGTCTTGCCATATTCAAAAGCCGTACCTTAATTAAAGCGGGAAAGTTTCCCGTAACTTATTGATAGTTATTCATAAGAGAAAACACTGTTTCGAGGCTCGACTTGATTGTTTGCTAATAATGTTTTGACGTATCTCAATATAGGGTAACATTACATGACAGTGCTGATCAAATGTTGTTATAAAACGTTATCGTACGAGATGATTAGCAGCGTTCTATTTGAACATAAAATTCGCCACACCATAAAAACGTCCGTCCGGCCGACGCAATTACCTTTGCATTGCGTAAGGAGTTATTTTTATCGATGCCTCAAAACTTGTAATGAATAACTCATATATTTCAATTACGTGTTAATATTATCAATGTCTTCAATCACTTTAAATAGTTAGCAAAGTATTATGGTGATAAAAGTATGACGGACTAGCTAATTTCCGTTTCGTACGCTGGTATGAAGAAATCAAAAATCTCTTTGTTATTTAAAGAATATTTTTTTTCATTTTATTAAACAGCCTATTATTGTCTGTTTGACCTACATACAATTCGTAATTTATACTGAAGATATATGAATTGGAAACGTTCAAATTGTGAGTGCAGATCTTTTTGGTTCAAAGAGTAACCATTACCAAGAAACTCACAATTAACTCGACATACGCTAACCAGCTAATGAGACAATAAGCTTAGACAATGATTAACATCTGTATTATATTCATACAAGATAAACATACTACTAATACGGAACAGTCAATCTTACTTCACAATGACGTCACGTGTGTATAATCCTTAAGATTATGTACAAGGGTAACATAACTCCAGTGTGGGAACGACTTGGCCTTTAATTCTTTGTTTTTAACATTTCTAAACTAAGGATTTAATATAATTATATTCTGGATATTTCGTGGGTAGTTTCGAAATATTTTTGGTGATTTAATAATTTATTAGGGATATAAAAAATATATATTAGACACGAGGAGCAAATTGAGGTTACAACGTAAAAGAATATAAAGTTATAACAAAAAAAAAGTTTCATTATATTTTCCGCGGCACATTGTGCAGACTGTAGAGGGAAGTCAAGAGTTATAACACGGCCTTTGTTCTCAGATGCTTCTTAAATGAATAAACCTGCATGTGGACGTCAGGTCATCTAGAAAGGGTTACCTTAGGTTAGACAAACATAATTGCCCTGTCAACTTGTTGAATAGTCTCATTACCATATAAGTGGCATGCTAAACAGAAAGCTAAATCCCAGATATTGTATAAGGATAGTCTCTTATCATAAAACATTTATTCAAGTTAACTTCGGCCTCGCAGTTCTTCATTTTGGTATGATTTTACATAGAAAGTTATAAATAAAATACCATTTATATTCTAATGCATGTCTAAACGACTTTGAATACACGTTTGATAGAGGATCTAATCCAAATAAGGAAACTGTAACTTTGATCAAAGAAACGTCTGCGGTTCATATAATGTAACTTAGAAGGTAAACAGCGTACATCATACAGTCATAAGTCGACCGCTTGTAGAAGCCCTAAAACCTAGGTTTAGAATCAGACCACCCACGTAACAAATGATCTTATTTGTTAACACAGAAATGGAAATAACAAAGGCCTATACAGAAAACGCGTATTTGTAATCATGTCAATTATATTTCTTGATACGATCTAAATATTTTATCAAATAGTAGGTCTATTAATTAAAGAAAATAATGAGAAGTTGTTAACGATTTGATTAAATTTGTTCAATGATGTAGAAACTGTAAACTACGTCTTAAGTTGGACACAGCGAAAGGTATTCAAGTCCCAAACAAACTTAAGTCGATCCAGGCCAAACTTTGCACGCCAGCCCTTTGCTTGTCGGGAACACTATTATCATGTATATAGAAATAGTTTCCCGCTAAAACTCTGTGTGTCAGTCGGTATCGATGTTCCCTATCCTTTAGTTTGCATAATCTGACCGTGTGTACGCGTCTGTTAGCGCGTTACGCCCGGATGCTGATTATGTAATCACTCCAAGGAACCGAATATTACTAACTGATGACGAATGCGCCTTTGTTATTAAGACTAATATTGTTCGATAACAGATCTGCATTAACTATCGAACGTAACAACTTATTTATAGTTTTTGAAATCAATTAAGTTTTAATTGATTTTTATATTGACCAGAATGCTGTGGAATCAGAAGTTAAATACGGTCAATGTTACAACCGACACAGATGGGGAATGGTCACTAGTAATTTAGCTGTATGTATTGAGAATCGATAAAACCAATTACTTTGCCATCTTCGTCACATGTGTCTGAAACAGCGACGTAAAGCAGGGTTTAATAGTGGCTATAAATAACGGGCCGCATCATGGCTTATCCTGTTGTTAAACATTCATTTATATCACTCGCTGTAGTTTGTAGTAACCGACTTTACTAACAAATAATATAGGTTCCATACATTTTCTAATTTGCATTTAGATATAGTTTAAAGTCGTCGTTACCTACCTACATATATCAATTCATTACATCGTTTTTTTGATCTATTAACGCTGTGTATCGATAACTAACTACTTTATTGGTCTCTTTTTTAACAAACAAATCAAATTTTCGCTTTTGTCACATTGTTTTTCATCGAGTTTGAAGTTTATTGCTCGTATATTTGATGGAACATACCAATATTTCTAACGTATGCATTAAGACGTATGACGTGACTGTTGTCCCGCATCTTCAACGTGCCCAGCATTCGGTTAGCTCAGTCGGCTGTACATCTCATTTACATAATCGCAGTGGGGCAGACAGGCAAATTATGCTATGAATTACTTGTTTTATGCAACCACTTGAGTTAAAACTAGCCCTTATCTCTTTAGCGGTAGGTATTATATTCAAGTTATGTAATTTAATTTCCTGCTTGATACATCTGTTTCTACTTAAGTTTGATAGATTATAATGTGTTTTATTACATACCGGAAAAATTTCAACTATTCCTTCATTTCGTAGTATTGCTTCAGGTGATACTATATTCGTAAGTAGTTACCGTTTTGAATAAAATCCTTTTAGCCGCAAGCTTTAAATTCACTCTACAATTAAAAGATGCTTCTGGTCGTGCTTCGTATGATTAATACGGAGACCCTTTTATGGTTATCTGGCTGACTTATAAAACAATTAATTATACTCTTTACAAGTATAATGTTATGAAGAATGCATAGTAGATTACACAGCCCTCCTATCATGTTAAAATGGTTTAAAATGGTTCGTACCAACTTTTTTCGGAAGAGTGTCAAAGATTGATACCTAAAGAACTTTCACATTTATAAATCCTGCGTGACTTTATTGAGAAAATATTATCATATATTTGTTAAAGCCAATACAAATACGAGAGAATGGATATTGAAGTGTGCAAGACCTCTCGTAGTTCTATTTAAAGTAATTTGCATGCGAACCTCTCGAAAAGCACTGCGAAATATTATCGACCGACTTCACTCGGCATTAAGAAACGTTAATTTTATGATTTTCTTTCACAACTCTGTATAACTATACGCGAAGCATTTTATATTCAATGATCTTAAAATTCCTAAATAGTGATTGTATCCAAAGACTGATGCTGTTTTAGATAAATACTTTTAAAACTGTACAAAATATGTACACAACACTTATCTAATATATATGATGTTTAGCGAAAAAAAAAATGGTTCCATCAATATATTTGAATAAAAGAAAATCAATTTGAACGATTTGAAATATATTATAATAAACATCGAGTGAATTTAATGCGTTGCTAAATAAAATAAAAGTATTGTAATGTCTGTGGGCGTGGGACGGAGCTCATAACTTTATTTCTTAGTTTCGCTAATAATACGCTGCGCCCGCGCATCCGGCGAGCTCTGTATAGGAGAAGCATCGTGAACAAGGCTCTTTTACTATTTTTATTACAAACCCATTAATATATGTTTTGTTTTACTTGATAACAGTCTAATGAAAGCTTTAGTTCCCTACACGCTATAAAAGAGTTTTGAGTTCTACATATCATTTAATTCAAAGTCGATATTCGTGCCTTTGGTAATTTGTTACAATAAAATATTCACCTCTCGTTTTACTTACGTGCCTTGCAATATTTGACCCATAGCGATCTTGTATAGTTATATATACACCCATTGAAATATTTTTTATACGAAAAAGATAATGCCGTCCGCGGTAAAGACACTGTCACTAAATGCTAGTGATGTCAGTATATCTGTCATAAATTGGTTAAATAATAACGTTTAAATTTGGAACTACGCAATTTTCGCGTGGTCCCGTCTACATAAGTATAGTATCAAATTAAGTATTGACAATTCGTACTATGTAATTATTGCAATATTTATTTCGACTGATGAATGTATTTTTATACGTCATATAAATATGAAGTGCTCATTAAGGCTCATTGATGTCAATGGTAGGTCAATAAATAAGCGTATCATGTCACTGCCATACAAGGAAGCTGATATAAGCGTACTCGATTCCATCTCAATCAAAGCAATTTAGACCATATAACAATCGGCCTACGTCATAATTTGGTGTGAACCATTGTTCTTGATACATATCTCGAGCAAATTGACCTATTTTAAGTAGAAACGATTTATGCTGTTCAAGATAATCGCTTTTTATATCGTAAATAAGGATTTTCGTATTATACAGTGTAACGGCCGGTCTTTGATGAAGCCAAATATAATTCACTAGATGGAAAACAGTAAAAATACGAAACATCTTCGGCAGAATGATTATTTACTGATATGGATATAAACCTTAATATACGATGGAAATATTTTCAAACACTTTATAAGAAATGTGTTAATTGATGTTCTTAAAAGTGTGTTAATTTATTACTTGAATTAACACATGAAACAAAAGGTTCCATATCTAATGAGGAATGACAGAAGAGCACTTCATATGTAATTGATGATGACGAAGCAACCTTTCACCAGATAATGGCCACAGATTATTAATATCAGAGGCACCGCGCAGCTTAGTTGTGAAATTAACACACTGCTTATGTTATCTTATGGCTATAAACGTTTTTATCTATGAGAATATTTAATGTTTGCTCTTTCTTCACGACGCCGAAAGCAGGATATATCGTGTAGGAAATTTCTTTGAGAAAGCTGATAGGGAAATTTAACATTTCCGAACGTCGAGTATAAATAGCTGTTATTGTGTGAGTTTATATAGAATTTCCTAATAATATTAGGTTCATAACTCTACACGAACGGCGGGAGATGACCGCAGGACGTCCCATTATTGTAGGTGTTATAATATCATCAGCTTCACCGATGCTTTCTCAATTAAAGCGGTGAGTGTTATTGCTTTGCCGGCACAATTTATTAACTTTTTACCTCTTACCATTCAATTTATACAATATAGTCACGTTTTCGACGAACTTTCCAATTATAAAATTGTTTCGTTTACTAGACTAGTATCTTCAAAGAGAAATATAGAGTTTTGTCGACCAGAATTAATATTAGAAAAAAAAAAATGGTTACAATTCCACCGGTTCAATGGTATTTATCAATAAAATTTCATCCCATTCGTATTTTATTTCGAATAAGTCGATTTTTTAAACCTTTCTTCACATTGCGTCATGAAGTTGAACTGAATGCAGAAGGAATGTGCGTAACATGTACAGACAGCTAAATAAAACAGGTATAGCTTTGTATTAAAGCAACAATAGCTAATAAACGTATTAATTGTTGTAATGAAAAGTCCTGACGAGTCTCAGCAGTGTTGCCAAGCTATGATAACGTTAGTAATTTATTCAATCCACTTAAATTTTATTAAATTTAACACTTAAATTGAAATATTATTTTTTGATATCATGTCTGTAGAATATACTTCCTAAATTCATTAAATGAAATGTAAAGATCAGCTTAAGATGCAGTTTTATGAACAACATTTGGACTTGTTATTTGTTTGGGTGATGTCATTTATTTCAGAAACGGAGCCATAGCGTACGTTTCTTTTTACCTTTAAAACTGACCGGACATATCAGTTAGGTGAGTCAGGTAGCCTACCTGCTTCTAATTTAAAAACAAATCTTTGCTGTATTATATATATTGAATAGCGTCATTTTATTGCCCAACACAAAACGTACATTAAATATTTAGACGCTACCAGTTCTTATTAATTAAATGGGTTCAAGAGAGTCATAGTCATTAGCGATGAAGATGCGTTACGGTAAATAAAGATGTTATTAATACGACGGTTAACATCCAACAGATGAGATCAGAGGCGAACAACGTTACCGACTGAAACAGGTTTCATATCTGAACAAATCTTTACTATACTATATTTAATCTATCCGTTTATTAATTTCACCAACATCGTGAATAGAATATTTTGACACATTAAAAACTTTTGTTCTTTAAAATGTTTGAAGTTTAAATATTTCAACAAGGATTTACCTTGTAAAAATGCATGACATAATTTGAAAAGAGCGAGATAATTTTATTATGTATATGAAAAATTGGAAGGTAAAATAGTTCTTTTTCGGATGCGATCGTATCAAGCGAATTGAATTTTGTCCGAACGTCGTACAATACAGACGTAATGTAATTTTTAAAACAAATTAACTTTGATAAATTTATGAGTATTTTTGACGGAATCGATATTAAAAATATCAGGCGTTATTTAAATTTGATATATGGTTCAAATTTTTAATCTGTTACCGATTTAAACGTAATCATTGGACGTCTATACGTCAAAACAGAAACAGCGTCACATTTATTACTATAACGGATGCATGTCAATATAAATCAACAAAAATTTTAATGGCCCTCTTTGAATGTATAAATAAAATATTAAAAACAATTAATCAAGTTTTGTGATGTGATAAGTTCTCGTTTGATAAGACCAATAAACTTGTTGAGATCGTAGATTGTGTGTGTTAAGTAGTAAAAGTTATCTCGGCCTTATAGAAATAAGCCATAGGCATAAAATAAATTAAAAACAGAGTATATACTTAAACAATTTTATAATCAAGGCTCAATTAAAATCGAGCGACGCGTAATTATGAATGAACGGGAAAGCTTTGATTTACCTTTATTATTATAATTATTTCATTATAATTAATTAAGAAGGAAACATTTTTCACTTTATATTGATGCAAAATATATTAACGGAAAATAATTATTATATTTAGGTTTAGAAAACTTATTTAACCGATTCGTTAACTCTGTACTTTTATTTATATACAAATTAAGCAAATTCAATACCACATCAATTAAAAGAAGCGAGCCAGCTAAGAAAAAACAAGAGTTCAGGTTGAAGACAGTTCCAAGAAATGCGAAGATCAGGTTCTCCCTCCGCAAGAAACCAAGACGTGATCGCAATCCTGTTTAGGAGTTCTCATTCCACACGTCTTGCCCAAATGTATTTACTCGGCAAATGTTTTAAACTCGTCTGAAAGGCACTTCGGATTCCTTTTGAATGAAATTAGTTACACAGACCTACTTGGGGATTCCTATTTCGAGTACTAAGTGGTTTTCTCACTTTTATGTCGCACTGAGTTTTTTTTTAATCCTACTGTTTAATACCATGTAGACGGAGTCGTGCTTACTGTGAAAAAATATGTTAAAACAATTTAGTTTTTATTCATATGAATTTTGCTCACATCTCATAAAGGATTTAAATACAACAATAAAAGGGTATCATGATAAAGTGCAACAAATCGCACGTCATGTGCGCTCCATACTTGGTTCAGACGTTTATAAGCACCGTTATGCATCTGCATAATCTGTGACGCAGCCGCAGAATAATGTCTCTCGCAAATTTCAACCCTGCACCCATTAAAATAGGGGCAAAAATAATGTTTGAGCTGATAAACAAAATGTACGCGACGACAAATTAGTAATGCAGCCATGTTTGTTGAGTAACGTAGACTGGGATACGCTTTTGGGTAAGTATTTCCTATAAGTATAACACAATATACCGTAATTGTAATTAATATTAATAAAAAAACTCTTAATGCATACACACTGATGAGTCTGTTTAAAATCAAAGTTTATTTGATATACGCCTCATTAGGCGCGATGACCTGCTTTATTGTATTCAACTTGTTTATCCTCCAAGGACAGATCTCGTTAAGCTGGTGGTTGTTACTAGTCTAGACAGAGTGTATTGACGCCATAGTTGTCAAATATTAGAATGACATTCAATTGATCTAAGAAATATTGAAAAATAAAAATCAATAAGTACATCTTGTTCGATGTTTTATTTTTAGAAACATTAGCAAATACCTATATAGAAAGGTAATTTCAATTGTTGGATATAAATGAACTACATTTACATAATTACAAATAAATGCACGTTGCAAGCAAGCTATAAGCAAATTCACCGAGTTTCCTACTCAGTAAGAACTGCCACCTCGATTCTTCTGGTTGATTAATCGGAAATCAGGACGAACGGTGGGTCATGTTTAATTGGCGATAGTAATAGATGGCATGCTGTCATGGACCTGGCTCCGGTCAGCGATAATATGTTAGAACAATCTACAGCAATTAGATATGACGCGAGCCCGTGCGAATATTATAGTTCATAGTCACCAGGGAAGTCTGTAAAGCAAAGACATCTGGATCTATTATCGACCAGTCTACGAAATATCCTAACGCTCATTTTTAAACCTGTCATATAAATATATATATTAGGAAATTGATATACCAAAATTGAGAACACTACGCACAATCAATTACCAAAAAAATATAAATATATATTGATTAATAGAATTCCTATAAATAACTTAGAATTAACCGGCTAAATGGATTATCGTGACCGTACTTGGAGTTTTTATTACGATTGCGTGGCAAACGGTAACCAGAGATAATCTCACAATTTGATTTGCTGACAATAATCTGATAGTGAAGGTCGTATTACATATTACGGACCTTTGTTTTTGGAAGATATATTTGGTTACGTATAAGCTCGCTTTATTAATGAACGATCAGAAATATAAAGAACGAACAGGTATTTAGCTGAAATAAAGTTAAGATTTTTTCTAAAACAATGTAATTGTAATTCCTATGTGGTAAATTTTGTGTAACGTTACTTTGTAATTATTCTTTTTTTACTGTGAACAGTTTCCACTCTTTGTGTTAGCTTATTTTAGTTTAAGGTCCTATCTATTCTTTAAATCCGTGCAAAGCTTAACGCGGGTAATTAGAGAGAAATATTTGCGTGCCCCGGGTTCGAACACACTATCAGCCGCCATCACGGCGTCGGTCCTGACCAGAATCATTGTCTATCAAACAATGCTACATACATTTTCTCCTTATAACCTCATTGTTTGGATTAAACAAAATCATTAATGAGCATTACCCTAAACTCCGAAACATTAAATCACACACAGTTCAAGTTACTTTACACTTATCCAAAATGTAATAATATCAAAACGGTTTCAGAAACGATTTAAGGAAGTGTCGTCCACCTATAAATATCTTTCGACACCGGACCAAGGAATTTACGCAGATGTTATTTGGGCCCACACAGATAGGAATTCCTACCTACGCTGCAGTATAGGGCATCAATCTTTGAGCTATTGTCACTGTGAGACAAGTAAGACACAACTCGTAGAACTGGTTGTATTTACTGATTTGATATACAATATATTATCTGACATTTGTAAATCGACGCCGTCAAATAGTTCACTCAACGCTATTATCCTTTACTTCTAGGACATGTTCGGAACAAGGAACAAGAAAAAATATGCTTCAGAACTTATTATACATAGACATGTTAGAAATAAAATAGTGCATTGTCTATTTGTAAATTTTGGTTTATATTAAAGTTGACGTCTATGTTGATCATTTAGGTATTATAAAATATTATAAAAGTGAAAGTTTATTTGTTTTTTAGGAATGGATTTTAAAGTACATTTAACGATGGCAAATCATTTTAAAGCATCGAAAGTGTTAAATTTAAATGAAGTTTACAAATACATTTCAATACGGGCATAACAATTCATGAGCGAGCTGAGATGTCTTATAAAACTTCAACACTGCCGTGTGTCAAATGGCAATGAACATGAAAGTTATTTATATCATCTTTTCGTCTGCCTCGTGACATCCTTTGAAGATCTCGATTAACTGTGTAAAACGCGGCTCGGAATGAAAAAATATATATTAACATTGTATGATGCAGTAATCATTAAAATATTTAGATAAAGCATAACTTTAAAATGGATAATGTGCGGATAGGTTCGAATGTAGTGTATGGTCACAGATAATTCATCGGGAAACTAAAGACAGTATGGAACATATGAAAGTCCGATGTTTTAACTCGAGAATGTCGTATACATATAATTTGGGTCCAAAACGGCCATCTTTGAATCACCCACTGGAAGTAACTCGCAAAATTTATTTAAAAAACATGCGTTTTACGTCCAGGTGTCGTAAAAAATACCAGACTATTTTATTGGTGGGACGAAAATGTTTTAGTGTCGATCGTAAAATGAGAAAGATGTGAATTTCACCGACTGTACCGCTCTAGAATACAGCGTGTTTGTTGGCGATGAACTTAAAACTATATATGTTCAAATAAAAGAATTTAAGTTTTTATATACATACTGAAGCAAATAAAAGATTACCGTTTACACATATTTGAAAATATAATGTTGATATTCAATTTTAATTATAAACAGGTACTTGTTTTTCTTACGGAATCGATATTTTTCTTCGTATTACAGACGTTGTCCTTATGGAAACATAAAAACGTGGATGTCATGAGAGAACTATTATACACTTAATTGGTTTATCAATTATCTGTATTTATATAACAAGGATGTGTTAGTAATATGCAACAAAAACGTTCCATTATCGGTGCCGTAAATTGCAAGGACAGTGTTTTTTTTTTTATAATAAAGGTAATAAAAAGTCCGAACTATCAAACACATCGATACAAACTGTACATTCAATTGGATTTTTTTTTTATCACGTACGAATTCAATCGTAAAATTTGGTTAACAGATAGCTATTTCTGAAAATATAACTCGCTAGAACTCAATCTAAATCTATATGGTGAAAATGGGGTTAGAGTGATTACATTTGAAATTTAAATAAAACAATTCGATAATATACATATACATGTATATATCTACGCTAAATGTGAAAATAATTTACAAATGACGGACAGATATTAGGGAAAAGTCGAGCGTACTAAATAGAAGCCAATTATAAACTACCGATGTAACGGTGTATGTCCAATTAATTACAGTTCGTGTATTAAAAGTAATCGTTGAGACAGATTTGGATAGGAAAAATATATGTATGTTATTAACAGGCCAAAGCTTTTTTTGAGGTGCTCATATTGCGTAACCGTACATATATTTGGAGGTAGGCCATTAAGTAGTGTGGACTTTAGAAGCAATTAAAATGTCATATATATAGATAAAACCCTTGACTAACTCCTCGCTATAACACTCATGACCTCAGAGCATACGACACGCATTCCGATGTTTTCGCCGGCCGCAGTACAATAATTCGATTAGTTTCGATGTTTTGGACGATCACGTTTTTTCAATCTCATTTAATTGAGACGCGGATCGCATCCGCTATGGAGATCGCAGAAAAAAAAATTCGTAAATCTTTAAAATATTATCGATGTTTTTCAATTGTGTGATATTTTTCTGTTGGACTTGCTTGGAATCTGATTTTTATATGAAATTAAAATTTCAAAAATTACTGAAATAAATTTAGAAATTACATACATTAAAATTTCAAACAAGGTCATCTTATTACAGTATACCTTAAAATCAAAATATTTCTTGTAGTTTAATTTGATTGGGAAAGAATTTAATACACTTAAGGTTTATAAAGAATATAGGCCGGAAATGTCAGGATTTGATTTTTATTTTTTACTATACTGATACTGAATACGGGTCGGAGATAATTATATGACCATAATTTATTTACACATCCGTATAAAACGTTTGATTATATTATATACAATTTACAGAGAGTGTTAATCTGAGAAGTAGCTTAAATTTTATTGAAATTATTAAATAGCAATATAATATTACCTTTTTATTTGAAACGCTCTTCTCAACGAGGTTCGATTGAATAGATTTCTTTATGACCAATAAACCACTACCTATTTTCATATAGTTATGACTTGAGTTATAGCGTTTTGAAACATTTAAATATGCTTTATGTTTACAGTCATAAAATATGAATTACGTTTCTGGACGAAATCGAATGTATGTTTTTTAATTATGATAAATAATCTTGTTTACACCCAATGTAAGGGAGAATAAAATGTTTCGGGCCGGCGTCTTATTGCCAGTGAAAATAATACAGCGTTATTGAGGTGTTCTAAATTTGAGGCACGTCTCTCGTTTACACCAAGCTATTTATTTTGAATAAGGTTTCGTTAAGTAAAAGTAAACTCGGGGGATTTTGACCCAAGCGAGAGGAAAAAAATTAATGTTTCCTTTTGATTCGCCGCAGATAAAAAAGTATACAATTGTCGTTTATTCTTTAGAATGAAGCTCAAAATTCTTAAGAGTTTCTATCACGAGGTGCGGATAAATTAACGAGAACAAGGCGGTTTGATTTAATTAGCGAATAGATTCCTTCAGTCGCTGAATGTAAGTATCATTAGTACCCTAAAACCATTAATTACGGACGTCAATTTAGGAATCGGCGTCGAGTTTAAGTTGCTTTTGAATTGGAATTATGACGCGCGTAAGGAACAATAATGAAATGTTCCGATTCTGACGAAAACCATTAATTATAAAAATGAAATTTCTACGTATATAAAGAAAATAAATATACGTAGCGGCATCAAATTAGGCAACAAGAAGACAGGCTATGAAAAATTATGATATATTAAAATAAAAGTCTCATGGTCAATTTACAACATATGGTCAAATTGTTGATGTTTAGCGTTAGCAGAGACAATTCTCACAGATCTCTTGTTTTAGGGTAATCGTGTATGAAGCCTGATGGAGAGATTTCCCAGGGGCAGCAAGGAATCGATAGCTATTGTGATTCCCCTTACATTGAATTATATAGAAGGGAACGTAGACATTGCCGAGTCGATCGACTTCGCCTTTTATCAATATTTGCCTATTTGATTTTAGAATAACACATACGTGAATACCAGATTGTGTTTGTTGTTGTTCAACCAAGATGTTCAGAGTCGAAGGGTTTCTGCTTAACGCACTCAACATTATTATATATAATCTTCAAGTACGGGTTTACCTTACACAGTACTTTCCAATGAGTCAATTATTGTGTATTAACTTCAACCAATAATATAAGATAAGATAATTTTTAATATAACTTGTAGCGACAATGAAAGAATTATAAAAGAACAATATTAAAAGGCCCATAGCAAATGCTTTTTATATGACATCATATAAGAGGGCTTCAGGTCGTCTTCATGTTTTCCTTTTAATAACACTTATATTACAGTACCTTTTAAGTCTTAGAGTGTGGAATTTTTACGATCTTAAATATTTATGTCTCATAAAAATGGGAATTGAAAGGATGGTGTTGCATCTAGATGGAAGTGATAACACTTCAGTGATTTATACTTGTAAGAAAACATTATCAGTTTTATTCATAATAATTTTGTTATTTTTATATTTAAGATTAATATCGAAGCGATATAACAATGCGTAGGATTAAATGGAAGGGCGCATATGAGGATAAATTATGTTTTATAAGATATACAAAATCACTGATTATTTTTTTACTAGGAAAATCGTTTTTTTTTTTTCGAGTCGCTAGTAAAAATTATCTAAGATAGCAGTGGTAATATATTATTTAATATGCTCGCATGGATTACGATGGAACATTTAAAATTGTTCACTCTTTCATGAAAAACAAAATATATAACAGAAATTGGGTATCTATGGCATAACAGCAAAGGTATGTTTTTTATACTCAAACTTAAAGCTTTTCTAACTTTGTCTTTCATTACATATATCTACTTACTCTGTGATCGTTAGTGCAACTAATAATTTATCAGTGTCTTTTATTAATTTATTATATATTAACTGTATGCAATATATTTTAACAAATAAAAAATAAATGACCTTAATGTCGTTTGATGTTATTTACTGTCATTTACATTAACGACTCCCGGTATCAGGTATGTGATTTAGTCCAAGATGGACGTATTTTTTCCTTTTTTTCTCTGCTGTGTGATAGCGTCAATAAAGATTTAATTTTTAACCAACATATCACTTACCTATTCTTTAAATATAAGATTCTTATTACAAAATCACGAATACGTACCTGAAACAAAAGAATAAACACTCATTAATGTTGTCGGTATGAATAAAATTGAGAAAGTTATGTTACAGCTGACATTTGTTTGGATAACTTTGATCATTATTTATTTTCTAGGATAAAAGGACATACAGATTTTTTACTATATAAATGTTATCATTATAAACCAGATATTCCCTGCGGTTGTGGTGATGGTTTATCATTCAATAAGATGAACTGATAAAAAGCTGCGACTGAAGGCTCTATGTTGTTTATTGTACTACATTTTATAATGTCATATTTTCCATTATAATAAAAACTAGTGTTTGTTTAGTGAGATTATTTAAATCAATTTGTAGATTTAGCATATAATTATGTTAATGTATCGCAATTTAAATTGCAATTCATTCCTGTATAAAACGTTCTCATATGATTTGATGCTGGCAGCTCCGGTAACAATACATCAATAGGTCAAATTTTCTATAGAAGTCTCAATCCTTAATCCATTGTAATCCCACACGTGTCCCACACACGGACAACTCCCGGGACGAAAGCGCAATGGAAAATAAGCTTTATTATGATAAAAATTAAATTGAATTTCATATGGCTAAAGTTATATGTAACATATGCTTTCAATTAGGGTATTTAACGAAAATTATATTATTTATATAATTGCAAAATATATTATAATAAATCGGTTACTAATGAACTTATATTAATTATTTGACAGATTCGTCAATTATTTTTTAATATGAAATTCCAATAAAAGCTTCCAGATTTCGAAATTCAAGTAAGAGTTATTTCAAAATATTACATAAACATTTTACAATTTAAACAATTTCGACTCTACTGCTTTGTGATACAAACGAAATCAGTGTGTGATATCTACCGATTGTTTAACCAAGGGCACATTTGCAGACCGAAGGGTAAACACAAAGGCCCAGGACGAGAACAAAGCGAGTATTGAAAGTTCTGCAAAGGGCACATGGTACCTAAATAATAGCCCACAGAATTCTAACTGACGGTCCTCTATTGAGAACGACATTCTCGCAATTCCTTTGACCTACGATAAGAACAAATTATTTGATGCCTTATAAGATTTTATTCTATTACACAAAACACTGTTACTGATACATAGACAGTTACAAATGAAATAGAGTATGGAACGACTACACGCTGAGACATACGTGGGAAAAAACTCTATGGACTTAAGCCCTATTAAATACTCAAGACGTTAATTATAACAGCTTATTTAGACTAAATATCGTAAAAAATTTAAAGACTGACAGAAATTATTTATCACCATTTTAATAACAAGTCCTAATAAAAATTTAACAAGTACTGTACAATAATTGATTGCGATGACAATACGTGATAAAGTAGTCTGTAGTAATGGACAAAACTAATCGTATTACACTGCAATATAAATTGGAATAATCGCAGCCGAATAGTTAAATCAGCATCAAATATGTGACCGCAGATTGGATCTATATTACATAATTTTGGGATATTAAAACCAGTGCCATTAATTTAATGTCAAATGTATTGTTGAACAATATATATACGTATTGTTACGTTAACCACGTCGTCTGTCCAGCGCTCTAAGTCTAAACATTTCAATAAAATAATCCCGAGATAGATTTCTATAGGAAGGGTATTCTTAAGTTCTTATAAATGTTTATGCGAATGCTTCGTACTCGATGTCTAAATCACAAAAGGAGTTTTTTTTAATAACAAAAGCTCCGCATTTATTAAAATGTTGTCAACTTTTTTTTTTTTGCCGAGTTTGTGACCAGTTTTATTGTGATGAAAAATGTGCTGCTTTTGGGGATATTATACCGAAATTACATATTTCATTCGCGTTTTTGTTGGGCTCTTTTAATAAGCTTATTTAGGGAATAGTACATCTATTCCGCGGCTTTGTTCGTTTGTTTGAATTTTAATGTTCTTTATTTAGGAAATTTGCGGGACAAAAAGTAACATGCCACAAGAGCTATTAGCTCTATCTACTTCATTACAAATCAAATGTATTATGATATAAAAAAAATTGATAATTCATTAGTAGCAGTTTAGTTTGTTGTTATTACTTGTGATAAAAAGTTTACCAGCTCTTCGTAAAGTCTGTATACGTTCATAGATCTCAGTTAATTCCGGTTTATAACTACCGTCAGGGTAAAACGAGCTCATGATTTACCGCCGTTACGTACATCTATGGTAAATTACCTGTAATAGAGCTTTTCCGATTCGCATGATAATTGGATGTATTATGTTATAGAATGAATATCATTACACTGTGTGGGTGTCATATTAGTTTCAGCCGTTCCCATATTAGAGTCACACTTTGACTGACATTAATACAGCCTTGAGACTGTGTATTATGACATATGGAGTACACTTGACAGTTGACACGAGAGTTATGTACATAACTGTAGAGTGTAATTATATTAGCGTTTAAGTTGGAATGTTTTTCTAAACGGCCGATACTGAACATCTGTGGCTATGTTTTACAAGCGTGTTCGGAATATCAAAGCAAACAAAATCCACCAAAGATTATAATCCCTTAATACAACATTAGACAAAGATCTGGCGAGGGTCGGGCACGTCTATTGTGTCACCTTAATTGTTATTGTACTGAATTAATTTGGTAGCTTGGCGAGATTAACGCTGTCAAAGCAATGTATCTCACTAACATTTTGATATTAACAATGGAACTAGTGAAATTTCATTAAGACATCAGATCAAATTTTTCAAAGAAATTGAACTTGTTCGGATAGAACCTCACTTCGAAATTGAATTTAGAGTTTAAGACTATTAAGTGCATGCAGTTAAACTTAACAGATCCACTCTAGGACCGGACTCACCTAATACTTCAAAGCTCTTTCAATAAGAACATTTAAACGTGTGTATTTCATTATAATGTTCACATTTTAGGTCTGTACGAATTTGTTCAATCTGCCGCTGAAAGTTTTACCATATATCCGAATAAGGAAAAACGTGGATTGCTTTTAACTATATTTGTAAGGTAAATAAATTAAAAAATGTATTTTAATACACTGATGATTTATAAAAGTGACAAGCCATTTATATATAAAAAAACTCGTTACGGTCATTATTTACGTAATAAAACCATTGTCGGCTTGTTTTATGACGAAAGAGGTTCATTTTAAAACATCGTTTTCTCTTTTATAACTGCCACAGACTATGCGAAAACAGATTTTGATGTGGTCGCATATACATTTAATATAATTCGGGTTTCACTATCTGCCAGTTACACTTATGTCATTTTGGCGATGCATCATACTTTTGGCTCTTCCTAACCTGTAGTTGCGTGGGTCGCACGTGACCCGTGCAAGATAGACAAGATAACTCTAAACATGAGCTGGGTGACTATAACCCAACACGTTTTGATACCAGACGATTCGGACAATACTCCGCCTTTTATGGGTTTTATAATAAAATTTCAGATAATTCTTTAACTTTACATGAAAATAAAGATCCTAATCGCGAATAAGTTACAAATAGTTAAATCGCACAATATATTAGGGCGTGCGGAAAAAGCAATTTCTCCAAAAGATTCAGCTGTCATCCGCTGTCCGCTACAAATGCTGACAAGTCCGTCCCCGCATTAGACATATCACTTCTACTACAAAACGAGTTAGCAGAATGCTATTGGGGTTAGTAAATTGAATGAAACCTTCAACGAAATTACACAGATAAATCTTTGTTCTTTCCGTTCTGTTAGAAGAATTATAGATATTTTTTCTCTGGACAGCTTATTTTAACTATAGTTTATGTTTTGATTACAATACAACACAGGTGAATCTAAAAAGGGATAGCAACACATCCGTCGAGAGTATGATGAAAAAGCTCCTTCATCGTCACATCACTTTGCCATGTCCTTTGTGTGACGCCGTCATGAAGCTAACTGGAACAGCGACTTTCATTTGAACCCTCCATTGTTCTTGGACCAGTGTTACAGAAAATTAAAAAGGCAATTCCCTAAATGAGGAGATAAGCTTTGTTTGACACATATCAGATATGTATGTTTATTACATACGTAACGAATCAATTGTATATTGCTTGGTCGTTTTGCTCATCCAGAAATTAAAAATCCTTACACTGCCGAAGTAATCGGAATGGAATGAGATTCGATTTGCATGAAGTTTTGTATGAAACTACTAAACTAGTTATGCTACTGGAAAAATACAGATTATTTTTTATAAAGATCCCGCAAGATCAGGAATGAAGTACCATGGAAAAAGTCGAATTATCATACATGTATGGAAGTAGACTTTTACATTTTTCATTCCACATTGAATTTATTACTGTGCAAAAAGTAAGTCGGCATACATATATTATAACAGTAATAAAATTTAATATTAAATAAGTAAAGACCATACATTAAAATTGATAGATATTCTATAGGGTGATTTTACTTACATACGTTTACCATCTATTAAATATTGATGTTAAGTCGATTCGAATGTAAATATGTTAATTGTCATATGCTATCATCCCACATAGCGTACATTAAGATTACAATATATTAATGACTCATTATATTTCCTTCTTGGAGGCGTTTAAATGGGTAGGTGTCATGCCTTTGGAGGGACTGGATACGCCAAAATAGTACATAATGCAAACATTAAGGGCTACAGTGCTGGATCAAAATTCATGGTAAAAGTTCTGAATCTTGTACGTGTAGGATGACGGTATGTTTGCTCACAATGTACCTTCTGTAATTGGGGGTCATAACCACGGAAAGATAGGGTCTTGTATTTAAATATAATTATAAATGAAATTGAAGTTATATAGTATTAGAATATAAAGTAACACCAGCATACTGAACAGTTATTAACGACTAGTTCAAAATAAAATTAGTTTTGAATGTTGCAGTAATTCTGACATCCAATTAAAACACAACCACAAAGCATTATGTTCATCTAAACATTGCGGCTAATCACATAATTAAGCTGGCTTCCCAAGCATTTATACAGATGGCAATAATAGTAATTAATTTAGCCGGGTAATAACGCTTCGGTCAACGGTTAGCTACCATTTAGAGAAAGATGTGTGATATCGAAAGGTTAGATTTGTTTACTGACGCTACGTATTCGGACTTGGTTAATTGGTCAGTTAATTAAACGTCTACAATCACAAACACGCACAGCGCCTTAAGTTAATGAATGATAAAAGCTGAAGCTACGCGAAGACTCACATAGTAGTAGGTTCTTCCAGCTCCCTCCAAGAGCGCGAAGACAGCGATGCAGTCTTGGAGTGGGGTTCGCTGATGGGGCGCGGGGCAAGGGAATCCTAACATCACCTTCAGAGGAGCTTCTTCCAAGTAAAGAGGAACCTCTATCCCTCGATAATGATCTGCGTCTACCGAACGGTGCTCCTCTGACTGTAGCAAAATTTTCCTCACCGGTTATACTAAACGTTTCCATGGGAATACCTTCAGGCTCGCGTCTGTTTCTCACTGAAAATGTCCTTCGAAATCCATTTGCCAGACCTTCAATAGTTTTTCGCTTCGGTCTGGTTATTTCCTCCGAGCTTATGACAGTTATGTCATCCATGTCCCGATTGGTGTATGACTTATGACGTTGTTCTAAACTGGACAAGTCTTCTATACCGCCGTGTCGATATTTCAATGTTTTTCCTCTGTCTACTATACCGAGTTCATCGTAACTTTTGTATGTTGATGAACGTCGAGGCGCGGGCGGGCGACCGGCTCTGTCTATAGTCATGTTTTTGTTTTAGGGTCCTTAGTAGAAACCTGGTAAAATAATGCTGCGTTTTAGCATTTGATTCGATCAGAACCCGTATTTGTATCCTGATTATCTTGACTTGCATATACGAGCTTATATGAAAGGAATGAAAAATTTTAGATATTTACTATTTTCTTGTTATTATGGCAGTGAAATAGCTACCCTAATTTGTCGTTGGGCGTAATATTCAAAGTTTACCTTGAAAATGTTATTAACATTGATGTATGGCTACTGGTCTTAGTGATAATTTCCGTGAGGGTCGCTCATTTACGTCAGTGTCGTGACTGCTTCACGTTATACGGAAACGAAATAATAAAATTTACTCGCTTGTTCTAAACGACTTTACTACCCTTTATTGACAGATATTGACTTCAATTTTATATTTTACTGTTGTCAAGTAACCGATTAGTCTCGTTAAAGTTAACTGAAGTTTCCAAAACTAATTATATTTACCCATGAGGTTAGGTCTCCGTCTACGTTCAAGAGCAATGTGGTTTAGATTCGAACTTTCGGGATATTTGAACCATACGTAGTTTAAAAAACAGTTTCACTGCGAATTCGAGTGATTTATTGGCAGCGATCGTGGTCGCTTGTGAAGTACTGACACGCCATATACCTAGAAATTGATAAAATATTTGCTATCGATTTATATCTAGGTTTCAGTTTTATAAAACAAATATTTTTATAGAGACTCAATGGGTGTTAGTCAATTATGAGTTGTTATAATCCAAACAACTCGAGTGTTGGAAAATAACAGACAAGTTTGCTTTTGAAATCTCTCGAGCATCTTAAGCCAAATTACCAAAGAAAACAAACCGCGCCCATTCACAGCCGGACTGTACGATGTTTTCCAAACAATTATAGAATTAGGACTTCCTACTTGGGTCGTTAAAAACGGATTTGACCTGATCTAGATAGTTACCGAACATCCTTTACACTATTCAGTACCTACATTGTTTCGGAGAAAGTAATTCGCTTTGAAGTGCGTTCCACGATAATAGAAAAAATATGTTAAGAACAAATCTTAGAGCGTCTACGTTTGCAAGCTGAGAAGAGAAATGTAAATCGCAATAAAACGTTCTGAATTACAATGATTCTTTAAATAGGACAAATATTTAAAACAAATTGAAATGGGAATTAAGTAATAAGCAATTTATTGTATTCAAAGACGCTGAACAAATTTGTAGTTTCCGCTTCGTTACTCTAAAATTAATATATTGAAAGGATATTTAAAATGTTATTTTAATAACTATCGTCTAAGAAAAATGTTTGTACTATTTAAGCTAAGTCTAGACACGAGAAAATTAATGGTATATTTCAGTTTTTAAACATGTTCACTCAAAACAAACTTCAATCAAGGGATCAAGAATGTACATTGCGTGGTAACAATGTTGGCGTGTCACATACTATACCGACGGTTCACGATATCATGTCAAATTGTGTCAACTTGTGTCGTCGTAAAATGACAGAGAGCTTTATATTTCATAATACTATTATGGCTTTATATGAAGCTTCCGTGAGACACATGTGTGGTGAATAAACATGCGGAATGGGATACGACATCTTGTTGCTATTACGTTATCGTTATTGATGTATTTGTTTTTAAATGACTCTCATAGGGGAAGGTTTTAACAGAGCACACTCTTTCGTATATGTATACATGTTTATATTAAGTCTTTTTTACTTGGTTGTTAGATTTCATAACCGAGCAAAGCATGAGAAACGCAATCTCTCAAGCCCCCGCATTATACATCAGTGAATGTTACTCTAAAACATTTTGGACACATAATTTAAATAATATTTTGTTCCGACAACAGCCAGAACGTATTGTCAGATTGAAGTGAATTACCGTTTTTAATTTTATAAATGAAGTAAAATAGAGTGAATACAAATTAAAATAGTAAATATTTACAATAAATATTGAAGTAAATCATTTCATTATTTTCGTTTGTGTGGAGAAACGCTCAACCCGTATTATTCCATTTGTTTTAGATAACAATTCGTATATGGCTAAGAATATAGATTTTAGAAAATTTTTTAACACAAAAGTATAGGAAGTTGTACAATACACAGAAATATAATAGACAGTAAAAGCTATTAAAGAAACTGAAATATCTTTAAGGAATAAACGCTTTTTTAATATAAAAGAGGAATCTCTTCTTAACTACTTCAGTGGTACTCTTTTTAGAATCGTAATATTAAAAATGGGAAATAGGTGATTTATTAAAGATTTGATAAGTGTGTAGTGCTCTATATAACTTCAATGACGTAGGTGCGATTATTTATATTCTTAAGCGGAGGTAGCTGGTAAGAGCAACCGATTGTAAGTGGTCACCAATGTTGAACATCAACAATATAGGGGATGTTGTAGGTATTTAGCCGTTTTTAACGGTTAAGACACATCTGTACAGATTTTAAAAGAACTCATAGTCATGGCCTTATTACTCGTCCAAGACATCGTAAAGAATATTGAAATTATAAAGTACTTTATACACTCATAATCTAAAATAACATAAGATTTGTATTCACAAAACCCATTGACGTTTTGAAGAGTTCGGTTGCGAGAGATCAAAGTATTAAGGAAGAAACAAAACTTCATTCCTTAAACGCTCTCTTCCCCGCATTACGATGCGTAAACATACCGCACTAATTGAGGCTCATGAGTATACTACAAAAGATTACAAAGTTTTTGTTATGTGTATTGGAAGTATTTAGAAAATAACTCGAGTTCCATTCTTGCAACTCACTAATTTCAGGGTTCCGAATTAATTTCAAAGATGCACGACGAAATTACACTGTTATTACATTTTGTGAGAGATCATTTAGCAGTTTTTGCGATGTTTCTCGTTTGAACAGTCTGCCCCCGCCTTAACATCGTGATGCTGGCGAGCGTGTGTGGTCCGTATATGGTGAGTTTATCGGCCATCGCGCTACTATATTCGAATCAACTTTAACCATTGACAATGCGATTTCCAAGAACATTTGGTCCGAAGGAGGAAGTCAGCTTTAATATTATAATAAATACCATTGTGAAAATGCAGATAAGGGGACAATACCGCGACGGTAAGGAGAGGCAAATGGGAGACTAAAATATACGCCATTATGACGAAATAAGTAGAAGCAAACTGACTATGATAAAATACTGCTTACTTTTTGAAATTCAGCAATACATTTGAATATCTTGTTCATAATAATACAAATGCTAGTCGCAATTCACCAGCGTATAGTAGAATATCTCCAGCGCCGAGGTCAGCGATTGGAAACAGCTAGCTCTCTAAGAACAAAGAAAGTCACACTATCAATAACTAACAGTGCTTCATAAACAGGCTCAAATGTCACTGGAATTAATTTATGCACTGTCCATTCACTTTGTATTATATAAACATCCTGTCTTATATAAAAACAATTTTAGACAGAACGTTTATACAGTATACATGTTTGTATTATTATCAATTCGACATATATAGAGTTAGTTGCAATATTTTTTAAGAGTCACCTTTCTCGAAATTGATGAAGTACCATTAATTTAGTTTCCGATATGAAGACTCACAGTCATTAATCTTGCCGATTAACAGATTGTGACAGGTACAAGTGGCAATAATGTAACACGTTCTATAATCATACGATAAAAACATCGAATCGATTACAAACGCTAACGAGACAGGGGGAATGGCCGTGGCCATCCGTCAGCAGAGAAATCTGCAACGAGGCTGAATTACGGGACTCCATTAGCGTGACCGAGCCAAACAATGTCTGACCCCTGTTAAAACACTATACATTAATAAAACTCACCTGAGGGCACACTAGTGCATATGAAGATCGGCCTATAAGTGTCACATTAACTATTGATACGATCGTGGATCGCTGGAGTATTAAAAACACGTATTAGACTGATCCGTAGATTTTGAATCGTGATGGCGGTAACGAGGGATTTAAAATGGTACATCATGTAAACAGCGGAGAGAGCGTTGAAAGGGAAAAGATTTGTGTAGGTCGATAGCAAGTCATGAGGCAAGGATGGCTTGAGTTATTTATCTCAGGTGAAAGCGGGGTCCGCAGATAATCCTAAATAACCGCGGGGCGTGGAGGGTGTAAATCATTATGAACCATCCACGAAGCCAGCAAACAGGACTCCATAATGACAACATTAATATTCCAAGAATTATGACAAAGTTGAATAGGAAGAATATATTAACTATATTGTTGAGTTGTCTGCAATGAAAAGACTCGTAATTTTTGTTTGAAGGTGAAATTGCATTCGGTGTCGAGACTGAAATAACTGTGTTTATAATATTTCCAACCCACGACTCTCCTGTCGATATTAAAATTCAATATAACAGATCGCAAGTTTTATTTTAACAGAACTAGATTTCGTTACAGTTGGATTTCAATTTCGCAGAAAAACGCAAAAAAATGTGACACGGCGCTGGTTATGTGTCATCGTTGGCCACAATTTCGTCAATTTCACTTTACTTGTTTGCTTTTTTGTAAAGATATTCTATTTAAAACGTACCATGATTGTTTTTGCTTCTAACGAAAGTTTTTTGAAATATTATGACAAAAAGGATGTTCATAAATTGTAAGCTTCATCGGTTAAAATACTGAAAAGGTAAATTTGTAAAATAAAGAAATAAATCAAAAAATAAAATCCCTGTTGCCTGTTACAGTCTCGTTAGCAAGCGACGTCCAATAAGGTGACAACAAGAGTAATACGATTCGGTCTTTAGCCACACGGAAAGCTTTTAAGACAAGTGTATTTGTATTTCAAAGAAAGCAGAGAGTTGGAGATGATTTTTTTGTTATAAAAATAATACAGCGACTGTTACTAGTACTGTATTGTGTATCGGTTATTGATCTAAGAATCAATAGTGAGATAATCTATGAATTGAATTAGAAAGCTGAATTACTGTACCATTCAAATACTTCCTGCAAAATATATAATCAATAGTTCAACACGTATTAGCGTTCGGGCGTAATTTCTAAACAATCTGCGAGTGACTTTCGCCATCTTCGATTATTGAGATTAGTATTATTTAGTACGTTAGATTTGTGTGCCTTTATTTACTCTCGCAAGCTATAGAGCGGGCGTTGACATTCGAACAAAAAACAAAATTGCTTTCAAACTTGGTTAACTGTATTGGGGTCTCGGCCAAGGCATTTGATGGATTGACTGATCAGGTAACTTGGCTGTCGTCAATTCTTATAAAATATCCAATAGTTAAATATTATATACATTAATTACTTACATGCTCCACGGACTTCAATTAACTTTCGTTTATTTTATATTTGTGAATAGTAATTACGTTTCCTGCTTAAATTATATGTAGCAAACTTAATCTTATTAACTTAATAATGGCCTGATCGATTTAACGAATTAATTCCGCTTTACTATTAGGACACAACGTTATACACTTTGTAATTCTGTTGTAGCAATTTAACCAGCAATTTACAAAGTGAAACGGTACGTTTTTTTGTGCTCAATTTATCGTTAAATTTAATTTCCTTTGTAGTTTTTGTTGTAGTTAAAAAGTTAAAGGCTCGAGCAAACCGCCTTATAATATATTAATTTATATGTTGTAAGTATTCGTATTCTTTCCTTACATATTAAAGTTTTAAGGTTTCATATTTCATGGAATAAAACTTACAGGAATTTTTGGCGTTTGTCATCAGATTTTATTCGCGAACGAACCAGAACCAAGAAGCTAGTTTTAAACGATGATTTTGATAATTTTTTTTTTATTTGGTATTTAAGGATTATTGCAAAAAAATATTGTAAAGGGCCTCTAGACGAACCGATTTTAAAAAAGTCATCAAATCCTTTGGCGATATAAATTTCGTCATATCGAGTTTATATTTTGCAGTTATAAAAGCATGCCATAATTAGTTGGTTTCAAAAATGAAAAAGTAAATTGTCGATCAGATATAAAAATGTATATTTTTAAAAAGAACGTTTGTATTAGTGTTGACGGTCCATAAAACTATTATTTATACATCCGCCAATAAATGTTTATTAGCTAATTATTTATAATGGCTTCCATTTTTTTTTTCTAATTTAAACTTACGCTTATTTTAACATTACTCGAACATTGAATTCAATTAAATATATTTTGAATAGAATATAAATAAGGCTTTTCAGAAGCGAAATGTTTTAAAATGTATCCTGGAAGACGCATAACCACTGTCCAGCGGTAAACTCCCTGTTAATGTTTTTCTCATTTAAATAAAGCAGTTCCAGTGATTTACAATCTCGGTGGTGACAAATCGTTTAAGATTTTGTCACTGCTGCAGTTAACAACGGGATTTACGCATTAGCTTAATTGTTAAATAAATCAAATTATCTTGACAACAGTCACTACGGACACGTTATGAATTAGGTAATGCTAGTGAAATATGGACGCTCGGAAAACGCTTACAAATTTCGATCCTTATATAACATAATTCTCATTGAAATTGCATCCAAAAAGGTTATATTATGAAAAATTCGGCAACACGATATGACTTTACGAATCACATGTTATATTTTTCTAAAATGTCAAATCTGTCAGATTTAAAAATGGAACAAAGCAAAAAACACACACACATTGAAGCGCAGTCAGTTATCAAACAAAACAAAAGCATAGCGAGACATACAATTAAACAGTCAGAACGTGCACAAAGAAAACGAGTATGACAGCTAATTGTAGAGTCTCATGGCGGTGATTACAGTGTCAGTGGAGCCAGATACGACTAGTATAATAGGAACCCTTACTAATTCACCGTCTGAAATGGGTCAAAGTTTTGCCAGCGATGAACCTATAGACAAGCGTGAGTGGTCGGATTGGTAGAGATTTCTCTGATGGAGACCTTTGAAACGACGAGTTATGAAGCGTACATTTGTTTATAGTCACACATAAATATATGTACATTTAAGCGACACGAATGTATCAAGAATAAAAATTTAATTTCATTTCGTGAATACTACAACTTTTATTTCAATCGATAAAGAATTATAGACAAAGTAAGAACAGGTATAAAAAGTAGGAACAGGTCCAAAAGAACTGAAAGGATAAAGACTACATTTCAAGGATTAAATAAACAAGTTTGGAAGTATTAATTCATATTTATTTCACGCACTTGTCACTTTCGCTGTATGTTAAATAAAGTCCCCTGTAAAAGTCGACAGCGAAGCAATTCTGTCAAAAACGCAACTCGACTTTTTTTTTTAAATACGAGTTTATATTTTTGGTAACAGATAAGGAACTGCATTCAAGTTATGTTAATGTTTGTGTGAGCGTGAAGATTTTAGAGATACGGAATATGTCTCGGTTACATGCTGAACAATTTGCCGTTTTAATTGCGCTTGCATTATGTAAATAGCTCATATTTTAATGAAAATGGAAGATGTTTAACATGAATTCGAATGTAACATATTAAAAAAAACCGATTCCTTCGGATTAAATTCAATTGTATATTTTAAAACTATATAATTCAGTCAGATGTTATAAATTTTGTAAATAGCTTCTAACTAAATCTGTTTAGACGTTGGTAGGGTGTAACAAGAAATCTGAACTGTCAGAGTTGTGTTTGTAATTTGGAGAGAAGCCAGGAGAAGACACCTGCGTCCCACTGAGAGAGCAACCTCAGGATAATAATACGTGAAATAATATTATATGTAACAGATTAAGGATACATTGGATTTGACATCGTTATCAGGGTAATGACGTCATTAAACCATTTGTTTTAATGACGTCTTAGTGTCAATAGTGTGATACATCACACTATCATCTAGATATTCCGTGATCCCGAAAAACGGTTTGAAATAATGCAATAAATAACTTTTGTGAGGAAATGTAGTCTTATACTGTTCTCTGTTGGATATATTTTAAGTTATTGATTTTAAGGCTAAGTCACACTTTATTACATCAAAATAGAAAACCTGGTTATCCACAAAAGGTAAGTGGATGTACTATAAATAATATACAATAAACATGTCAAGTGAATCAGAGATATAGAGTAATGTTTACCTCAAACTCGATAAAACTGTACTCGCTTATCATAAGAGATAGTCTGAAGTTGATTTACAATGCGCATTTCAACAAATTCCACTGAACTACTAACGGTAAAGGTGTCCACATTATTGACGTGTTTTATTTACATTTATTTTTTATTTCGTTTTTATTATATGAAAGAAAATTTCATAAAATAACATATAAATCTCTCTTTGTTAGAACAAAATAACATCTGCAATGATTCACTATTTAGTTCTCAAATTATTTTTTGACAAATAGTGTACAAAAAACAGGTTAAAATGTGAGAAAGTTCGGAAATCTAAAAAATCTCAACATCCGGGCCGTCGGATATTGGGGGTGATGTCAGGTACATATGTACGTGGCTTACACAAGACGCGATACGTCATTTGAACAAAACATCAGTACAAAAACAACGATATGTTATACAGCTTTATTACAGGCTGTTCCAAAATTTTAATGTTTACGATAAAAGTTATATATGTATATATTACATACCCTATATTTTGGGTCAATATTATAATAAATCAACATCATTAATCAAGGATTTGGAACTTAATCACTGCTTCTATTGAAATCGAAAATCAAAAATTTATTTTGGAAGAATGTTATGATTAACGAGCGAGTGTCACCCTCGTCAAATCACAATACAAGTCATGCTACATAATAACAATATTAGGTATACCTACTATAGCATCAGACTGAACCAAATTACCTTTCGCGATGTAATCAGCCTTTGTTCCATAACTGTGTTCGTATCGTAATTAAATTAAGTCTATAAAGTAAAACAAATCATAAAGCTATATGTAAACCATAACTTCTTGTATGATTTTTTTCGCCTTGTTCAGTATTTATTCGTCAGCATTAGTGAGTTAAATATCGGTTTTGGTGACGGATATATTATCCAAATATTACATACTGTAGCGCAGGATATGGTAATGACCCTAAAGAGATGGAAGCCGTACCCAACTATTTTAGTGTAAGCTTAGAGTAAGGGCGATTTATTTTCAGTCCTGTTTCCTTCCAGAACTCCTGTTTGAGCCGGATTAATTATGTTACATGTTTACATTCAGGTTTCAAACGATCGTATATTATATGTTAGAGTTATCGACTTTGTATCTACAATAAATTAAACTAACTGCTCCATAAAATTATTCTACGCGCGACTCAATAAATTCTATTCTTATAACAGAACCAGAATAGAATAATAATAGTTCGTAATTTATTAAATGTCTACTTATTTATATCAAAGTAAAGGACACTATTTATATTAATATTTGATGAAATTTAACAAGCTAATGTTGATTAAATATTCGTAAAGATTAAATTATCAGTAACTTAATTGCCGTGTTATCAGAATTTTAAAACAATACGAATTCAAGGTTATGCGAACGTGACGTTATCAACGAATTAAATGGCACAATGTTATCCTATCAAGAAGTTTAACACAACGAACCCTAATTCGCTCAGATCTTAATTAATTGATAGAGGAAACGTAATATTAGAGTTAGAAGAACATCACTTATTGTTAAAGAAATGAAGTGCATCCCGCATTTCCTGCAAGGATACTTAGAGAGAGTGATATAATTTATATGATAAATTCATTACGAATTAAAATAAGCACTTTATTATACTACTGTGCTCGTCTATACTGCTCGTCCTTCTTTTATTTTATTTTTTCATTATAATATTTTGTCGAAAACAATCTGTGCAAACATGAAAATGGTTGAAAATTACTTTCACCAGTTAAGGTAATTGAAGTTAAAACACATATATATACAAATTCTCTACCATACAAATCCCACGTACTCAATACAATTTCAAAGTCAGTGATATTATGACAATCATTGCAGGTATAAGCAATATCCTCTGTATGCTGTTGGTTACTTCAGCTGCCTATTTCGTGGGTTTGTAAATCTGTCAATTATGTATCCAGGCAGCTGTGTGACAGGTGGTGGAATCGGGCCCGTGCCTGCGATTTGGTTATTTTTCAACTCACAAAAATAACGCAGGGGTGCTCAGATTAATTCTACTTTTGTAATAACAAACGGACCGTCAATAATAAACGCTGTATAATTTGTGTGCTTCAAATAACTTTTTGTTATTATTGTATTTGAATTTTATGTTCCATTATTTTAATACATAATATTGCTTTGTACTAGTTTCGGTATAAAATTTTATGATGTGTATTTTTATGTTATAATTTCAAAGCCGAAACAAAAAGCAACAAATATTGAATCATCGCAGATTGTTTTCATAAATTTTGAGTTGGTTTTAAGTTTAACAAACACAACGTGCTTACACCGAGTTACCGCCAATAGTCTTGAAATAAGCGTATTATGTTACAAGTTCGTACTTAGAACTTGGTCCAAGTAACTACACTATGTTTACTAACATTTACTTCGTGTTGGTTTTGTCTTTTACAATGTTAGTAAAGTCTCTCTAGTTCTGATTGTAAAACAATTTAGAGTGGTAAATCATTTAGCGCGCCGCTTACTAAGTCTCTGCAAATAAGGAGAGAAAAAGCAATGAATCGGTATTTATGAGGCCGACGCTGACAAAGAGTATCCCACAGTTGTCAATACCGAAGCCTGGCGATGGCATTAGATGCCATAAAAGGTGACAACCGGATGATAGTATCTCTAGAAAAACTCAGCCCTACAAGCGGAACTTGACCTCTATTGAACTTAATAATAAATATCGGACCACTGTAACTGTATAGTATTCTGGAGTTATTGTTATAGTGGATTCAGACGAGATTATATCGAGTCCATAAAAGGTTTTAACGACATTATAATGAAGTTTAAATCTCAGCTGCATGCGAGGTTAGCGAGATTGTGTGATAAAGGGCCGCCCTTTGAGTGAAGATGGCGGGCTGTGATGCGCGAGCGCATCTGCCGGCCCACGTGCTCACGCCCGCGCAGGTTTCTCATTAAAATGTTTTTTTTTTATTATATTCTCAACAAACACATTTATCATTTGCACCAGATGCGCCTTTAATAATAGGGTTACCTCGGGTAATTCATTCTTTAATTAAATTTCCCGCTTCCTATTCCAAATTTAATGTTCGGAGACCGAGAAGATTTACTCTCTCATTTTGGGAGCCAGGAATTCTTGTAGCCCGGAACGAGTACTTCGTCCTGAATGTGATGGGCCACATGTGGGCTATGAAGTGTTCTGTTTTTTGTCAGTCGACATCTGAGCTCTGTTATGCGACATGTGCAAAATTATTTGGTGGCAAACAGGATGAACTGTGTTGTATGGGTTCATCCTAGTTAATCGCTTTACGCAATCTATTTTGCGTTGTAATATAAAACTTCGTGTGTCACTCAGGTCGGACTATAAATGAAATTCAAATATATTAATGATTAGTATTCCTATCTTAGAAGCCAATGTCTATCTAAAAGCCAATTGTTAGTTCGTTCTCCTAGGGGTTATTTCTTCTCTACAAACAGTGACAGACATGCTTACAGGCAAGCTTTTGTTTTGTAACCTCCACGGCGGTGATTAAATCTCACCATTATTATTTACTGGCTCCATTCAAACACCCACTGTCGGTCTCTAGGCGGTTTGGAAACTATGCCGTCCACCCACAAACGCTGGTCCCGTAGGCGCAACAGGGTCACAAACACAGCCTTTATGTAAGTAATATTATAACGACTGAATGCACCACGAGCTATTGTTCACGCTAACTCGTTTTATTTAAATCCAGAGTCAATACAGAGACGCGAGGCCCGGTATTGTTTTGGTCATTCGGTGATCTGTGAACGAGTTGCGTTCGCTTAAACCGTTTATACTGTGAACACATCCGTGTATCGAATAAAGTAATGTGCTTCGTGCAAGCCAAGATGATCGGGTACATCAATAAATATGCAATAAACAGTAACATGCAATTAAATTAAAATTTACCATTAATTTTCAAGTTATTATTCAAAAGGACCATCGGCTCATCTACAAGAACCTCTATTTAATCACGCCACTGGTATCCACAACCGATGTCATCGAACGTCACAAATAATAGACACTGCAAATAATCCTCACGGACACGTATCAGGTGTATCACTAAGTTCGTTTGGAACTCGCAGTTTGTTTACGGACGCGCTCGACTGCGCAGACATCTAGCGCTAGACTGAGCGACCGTCGACCGCTGTCGAGTTGACCGGCGCGGCGTCGTGGAGCGAGGTGGTAGCCTCCCCCCCTCACCACCACCACCATCACCCCCCGTCCCGACACCCGACATATCTGGCGACCGTCGCCGGCTATATGGAATTGTCGTGACTCGATAGATTGAACCTACCTTTGTATAAAATTTCTTCTCGTTTTTACGCGATCCCGTACAGGCGTACACGATGGTGTGATTTCGATACGGCCGTGTGAGAGCCCGTTGCAATCACTTTGATATAAAGATATTGATAACGAAATACTTAACCGTTATATTTACAGAGATTTTTTGTGAAAAGATAATTACATAACATAGAAATATAACTAAATTTTGCATTTAAGGTGATTATTTTTCTGACATTAAGTAAGCTATAAGCACAAATTACGTTACTAAAAAGTAAGCAACATTTCAGCACTAACTATAAATCACAAATCGCGACTATTAATCAAAAGTTCAGGAATATTGAACGATTTCTTAATTAAGTAATTTGAGAGGTGTCCAGTGTTGCCGCCTACTTAATATCAGTTTTGACTGATTAACTTTTAATTTTTATCTCAAAAAAAGTCAATAAATAAGTTAAAAAAAACATCGTATTCAAATAAATTTTTAAACACTGGATTCGAAGTTAACGGATTAGGTAAACAATAATATAATTAAAAAGCAATTCAATTATCGACTTTGTTGCTGCTTTCCTAACAAATATTTTCCCACAAAAGTTTCAAAGCGATAGGTAAAAATCATCTAGAAAAAAAAAAACAATTTTAATCTGTTGAGCCCATTCGTTCGTTTTATTACCTTTGTGTGGGTTTCGGAAAGGCCGCACCAAGGTCAGTTTGGCAGTTCTTGAAATTATGGTTTTGTTTTTAATAAATTACACCGTCACGAGTAGTTTGAGGTAGATTCTTGTGAATTTTATATATCCTTTTTGTTAAATAACACTTAGAGAATAAGTAAGCACATGTTTCTTGCATTACTAATGTAATATAAATACATTTTTTCTATGGTTGGATATAAGAAACATTACAGTTTCTTTGTAGAACAGTGTTTATAAAAAAAACATTTGTTAGCACTTAACAGATATATAGAATTTAAAAAAGAAGACAATTTCATAGTTAAAATATCCTAATGCACTAGAAATAAAGACCAATTCTAACGAGAATTTAATGAGACAATTAGTCGAGAACGAAATAAAATTATTACAAAACTGACATTGACTCAATATCACAGAAACTGAGACTATGTTATTAGTTAAAATTGAGATGAGGACTTGAAGAACGAAATACTTATTAGGTTCCAAAAAGAAATCCCTGTTCATATATGTATATAGAATAGTATAAACTTCTGACTTGAACACGGTTATGACGTTCCTAATGAATGCACAGAAACTAAAATTAATTGAACAGATGTTAAGTATACAACTGGTGTATAATTTACAGATGAGTGATTCAAGATATCTAGACGATAGTATCGCTGACTGAACATTTTATCAAAGCATTTCCGAGAACAACTGTCTCCTAATTTGGTTTGGTAATTTCGTGTCTTTATATGATTGAAACTGACAACTTGTTTATAGATGCAAGCATATAAAGTAAGCTGATAAAGACGCTTTGTGACTTTTGCATATGATGTTTCACATAGACCCCATTCACCCCTCGCTACGATATCCTAACTTAAACAATTAAAATTCAATAAGTTAATGTTTAACAACTACATCTGACTTGCTCTATTCAAAAATATTTTTTCTCACGGCCGACAACGCGGTCGCAAATCTAGTCCCTGCGGTAACTTGAAAGAGTAGTTCTGAAATAAAACGTCCCATCTTTATTCAACAGGCATATTTGTAGGTGACTGGCTGCGATCCAAAAAGGAGATCGCATCGAACAATAAGTCACGGTGAAACTTCTGCAATAAATATCCTCTAAAATAAAAAAGCTTACGGTAGTTGTGGGCGATAGCATTTTAACTTGAATAAGCGTATTTTACAGAAATATTTATACTCAAAGAGCACCGCTATCTTTTTAAAATTTTATATCATACATGTGATATTTTAACTTGAAATTGGTTTTAAAGTTTTCATGAATTTATTCACAAAAAAATTTTGTCACACTAACATGGTCCAATAATCTTCAACAGTTTTATGTAAATGTATTTCATTAAAATTTAATATATTTTGTAAATTTTATTGTGATATCGTTATAAATCAACTGATTAAAACTCTCGCTAATTACACTATACCTTTTAAAAATCACATCATGACATCATTGGCAACCCTTTGACTTTAAAATTAGTTTTTAATCTCGCTCGTCTCTAAGGCGAGTTTTATTTTTGGACCCCGGATTCTACTTATGCATATTTCCATACCCACTTGTACTTTGCAGCAATATTCTTGTCTCCATAATGTAAAATTAAAATAAGAATTCCATATAAAATATAAAACGACAGGTCTGCCGCCATTGTGTCTACAAGTATTTTATACATTACGATATTTGATTTCCGCAAGTAATGGACGGATGGTAGGATATTATGGAATGTGAGATGTATTTTATGTGCAATAAAGGTTATTATCCTTAAGACAGTTTTTTATGTATTTTCGTTAAGTATTTGGATAAAGAATGTGGAGCAAATATGATATGAGAGCTATGATTGATCTGTCGAGTCTTTAATCGTTATCAGTATAGAAGTAAAGAGTTTTTTTTTTTTTTACAAAATAGGCCACTAAAATGTATAAATATTTTTCTTATAAAAACACTATCAAAACAAAGACGATATATATTTTTGTATTTTTTTGTAGGAGAAAAAAATTTATGAGATAAAAGTCAAGACATTAATAGAAAAGACGATAAAAGATTTCTGTATATTTTTATTAACACCTCGGTGAATTTTATTTTTTTTTGTATGTTTGTGAATGATTTTTTAAAAAAAGGGTTTAAATATTTTATAGATTTTAACATATTTTCAGTTTTCACAATTAGTAAGTACTATATACTTTTACTTACTTTGCAGTGTCTGTATGTAACTAAGTTTGTTCGAACCTTGTAAATTTAATTTGAAGCGTATATCTCCAATTATTGAGTTGAAATTTCCACATATTTAACTTGGATTACAAAGCCAAAATGGGGGAACATCCAAGATGGCAGACTAGATATTTAAAAACAGTCTTACGGTATGAGTATGAATTGACTTGCTGATAATAAACGGGTAAACTTCTTTTATTGTATACACTTTTATTTAAGTTGTATGGTTCATTTATTTGCAAAAAACAAACAAATTTAAAACTATTACTAATATATCACCTATAAACATAGCCATCAAACACAAGTGAAACTTAATTTCCCAACTTTTAAACGGGAAGTGGCTCAAATGATGCACGAAACATAAATTCGTCGAAAATCCATTGTATCGGATGTTTGGTACAACGTTAGTTTTGGTCGGTTTGATACAAAAACGCCGAAACTCGATATCAAGTTTCCCGGGCGCTAATTGGCCGCCGCTGCAGCGATAGGGTTACAGAACTAGGGCGACAATAAACTATCCGGTAAATAGAATCTATTAGCAGAACTACGTTTCGGGAAAATCTTGTTATATGACACGACTTGACTTTCTCTAAGACTTCTATTGAATTATTTCAGCACCTGGAAGTTATACGGCTTGAAAGTTGCGACCAAATCCTTTATTTTACGTAAAAACAAAAATTTCACACAAATATAACGACACCTTAATCTAAATCAATAAATATTCGAGTACAATTGAATATTTCTATATTATCTACAAATATATACAGTCATTTATATAATTCACAGTCACCCTACAAAGTGACAGATCGCAAGCGGTTTAATTTATACCTTTTTATTATGTACGAAGTTTATAGCTCAATTAAAATGATCATTTTATATTTGGAGCATCCGGTTAATGCATATACATTATATATTTAATATTTATATACTTAAAATATCATAGACAATTCAGCCTGTGAACTCGAAACACGAGATAAACAAGAAAACTCTAAAAGGATTGAGAATTTTTTTGTAAACATTTAAGTAAAAAAACACACATAAAAGACGTATAAAAAATTATCCGACGGAGATTCTGTTTGTACATAATATTTCTTGAATGCAGTTGGGATGGACTCTAAATACTTTAAAGAATATTTTTGCCGAAAATTCTAATTGTCTGTATGTATCATGCCGAGTCGTGGGCCCTGGAAATATTTTAAGTGAAGAAGCTCGCTGCGTCTGCCAGAAAATTAAGACGACAGATTAAAGAGGCATTTTCTGACGAATTTCTTAAAAGCTTTTTATATCTTTTTTTTATCTGAAATTATTAAAAAAGGTTTTGTAATTCGATAAAATGAGTGTGATCGCTATATTATGAAGTTCTAGAGACTGGAAGCGTTTTATTTAGGTTCCGGTTTAATTAAAAAGTTTTTCCTAAGTAAACTAATTAGTATTTATAACCGTCCGACCGATTCCAATACACTTCCGGGGCAAAATCATTGAACAGCCGGTATCCAAAGATTTATGACTAAAAACATCTTTTTACATTCAAAGTACTCACTAACATTACAATATCATGCAAGCTGGATACTAAATACGCACAAATTAAAAACTCATTTACCTAGAATTACAATCGCAGGAATATTTTCTCCTTACATAAAATTCAGTTAGCCTCAAATATAAGTTATGTTAAAAAAGAAAATTATATAAATAAAAGGTTAACATTGGTCTAGGAACAACAATTTATGTCATCCAGCCCAGCCTCGGAGAAACATAAAAAATATTTCAAAGAACACGCGCGTCTGCGACGAGAACCAATTATAATAACGGAAATAATCTTTACGACGAATAATGAACGCTTCCTGAACAAATGGAAATAATTTTCTAGGAAGCGCTATATTTGGAGGTGCGAATGACGATGATTGTGTGTCCCTTGATGAGATGGGATGGCTATCCGACTTGTTTTGGATAATTACTGAAAACTGTCAGAGATTATGCACGCAATCAATCCGTTAAAAAAAAAGTATACGTATACATGTATATTTAATTAAAAACATTAGCTGTGTGGATAAGGGTTAGCGTTGGGGACCTGTTTTATCTTTGCGTTTAGTTTAATTTCCAACCTTCCGATGCCGCCAAAATATCTCATTAGTTTTCGCTGTACAATTAAACCAGCATATAAGATACTGGCTGTAAACATTACATTTAAATGTTGATTTTGTTTTTAATTCAACTTAAAGTCTCAAGTATATTACGATGTTAATGTTGCATAAACTAAAAAGGTTTTAATTAGACTCAGCTCTATACTGTTCTTTTTTTACACGTACTGACATGACTTATGAGATTTGTACATTGAAAGAGGTTTTATTTATAGCAACGTATATAATATTTGTGTTATTAAGAATACAAATAAAACTTCTAATCAACTCATTTGAGTAATGTCAACTAGTAACTATAACTGATTGAAATAACTTATTTTATATTAAAACAAAAGTAGTATGATGAGAATTAAACTATTTTTATCAATAAAATATTGTAAGATACTTCACGAAACTAATATAAACTAGAGCTAACATTGTAAGATTGTATTGTCTTAGGCGTAATAGATTTAAAATTTTGGAATATGGCGCCATCGCCTCTTAAGAGCATTTATTACGGACTGATTTTATAACAATTTAATAAATGAAATGAAAATTAAATCTATTGGAAATTTCTTTTACGAGCAGTTTATAGTTTATCGAGAGTTTTAGGAAGCGAAATGTAGGGTTAATTTTAATAAGAATGTTGAATAAAAAAGATAGTTGTTTCGTAAACTAAAGTTATATTGAAATTTGATGTCGTCAGAATGGAAGCGGAGGTTGTGAATATCTTAGAAATTACTACATATTTATGTTAAGTTTCAATCTTGTTTTATTTACTTTTAAGGTTTTACAACCAAAAATGGCCAAGAAAGGATTTGTAATACTCTATGAAGGATGCCTTTGTTTCTCTTCTTATATTATCTTAGTTACATTAAAGGACGAGTGACACAATGTTTTTGTTGATATTAACTACATGTGGTGCGAAGGTCGACTAACATCTGCCAACATTAGCACTGATTATTCACACGCTTAGGCTTGTGTACATAGCTAGCGGAAACGGATATTTTGACAGATTAAAAAAAAACTCATTGACAGACTTTGTGATCATTATTTGTAACCTGTGTCTAGCTATTCTTAAATATGTTTCTTATTTAAACCATCCTGCTATAGAAACTTATATGTTTTATGACTTTAACTATTCACATATGTGTGCGTACGTTATATGTGACAGGTCAATTAACAAAGAAGTTTCGAATGTGTACCATATTTACAATTCATTGGGCAACTTTAACGGGGTAAGTCAAGCTTTACGGCTGTTCTCACTTACTAGTATTAATGTTCTATGAACGTGACCGACGGACAACCAATGCTATATATAGTCAGCTGTAATGACTTGTGTTTCCTTAGCTTAGAGTTCGTGACACACGGCCGATAAGGACGTTGAGCATTAATAAAACATATCAATACTATTGCGAATGTCTGTTTTGGTTGTAGCGTTTAATAGTGTCGTAACTGAATCAGTCGTCGAGATTTCTGCGTGTATTTCGTTAATGATACTAATATGAAAATGAACTAAACATAAAAAAAAACAAAACTGTTATAGATAACAAACCAATTAACAAATTTCTTTTACGACACCGCGTTTGTATTTATACATAGAAGTGCTCTTAGTATGTATTTTTATAATATGGCCTATGTATTCAACTTTCTACCACTCCGTGTGTCTTTCGAATAATGAGTTCAATTTCCTCAGCTTAGTCGAAACGTAATACAAATGAGATGAAACCGGAGCCGTTATTAAACTACTGTTTATATACAAACAAATAGTTCAGTTTTACTTAGTCAAATATCCGCTTGCCACAGTTTAAAATATATCCATATCATTTGTGAGTGTAGTTTGCAGTAGTCAAAATCTTACGCATAAAGAATGCATGTCGATGGTCTCATTTACCTAAAGTGTTGTGCGTGGAATAGTCAACTGTGGACTATTATGTTAATTTGGATCGATTATAGCTTTAGGAGTCCGTGATTTTAATATCAAGGTTCTTATTGAATTGCCAGAGCTCCAAAGAAGAAAAGCCCTTAGAAGGTCATGTTAAGGTTTAGTATGTTTTGATTGACTGATTAGTAATAAAGTATTTAGTAAGACCGTTGTTTCCATAGTTTTAGGAACAGCAGAGCTTTTGAGAGGCAGACGGAGCTATTAATAAGTTTTTTTGTTTTTCTAATATAAATCGAAAGTAGAGCCCTTTCATTTAAGAGACGAAAGGTAACTTACATTAGTTAGGAAAATAACTTACAACCTATTTTTGTCATAAGACGGCAAAAGACACGTATGTAACAATATGCAACGTTGTCTAGCCAACTTAAAACTAAATTCTAGCCACGTATGGATTGAGTTATATTATTGTCTTCTTGAGATAGACGAGTATAATATCCAAAATACTATTACTAACTAATACCCGATTTTCTTCCAAACACGTTTCCATCAGCAGTCTTAAATTCAAACCCAGCTTCCAAAGTTGTACGAAAAGTCATTACCTGAAACCAAAAGATATTTAATTTAATGCTGAACACAGGAAGGATCCAAAACATTTATAAATCTTTCATATATCATCCATTCACATAGAAACCATAATAAATATATGTAATAGACATGTATGTATAATCAAACTGTCTTTGTTTTTCTATATTTCTAAAGTTTTACAGGACCAAACTAGAGAATAAGAAAGTAATGTACGTTTTTTTAGAGAAATGCGTCCTTCCAAGTAACCCAGGTCCGCAACTCATTCGCACCAGTCGTTCGTAATGGCTTACGGGCCCTATCGCAATTATATAGGATTTATGTTTGGTAATAACTCTTTATAAATATTCTGGAATACAATAAACAGTGTGCCGTAAAACTTCTAATCTAAGAGCAACAACGATATCTCTTAAGACGCTCTAACACGATTAGTTATTACAAGTCGATTTGAAATCTTTCAGTGTATGTGAAAGTTTTCAATCATAAAATAATATAGAATATCAAAAAGTTTTGTCATTTAATCCGTATAGAAGATTTCAATTGATTACGATGAATCAATAATTCATATAGAGAGACACTGGCGACTTTCTCGTACGGCTTACAATAATTTCATCCTACGTATTTCTGAATCGTGGGATTATAATGACATTTTATTCTCAGTACTATTCACATAATAGTAGCAATTATTTATAAATATTTTAAATATAACGTGGCTTTGTATCTCGATGTTATTTAGATGTATAATTCTCGTTTACACCAAACCAAAGAATATTGCCTACAGTTTCATTAAACCTAGTTCCCAGGCTTATTGTGATAATACCGTTTAACAGATTACGTGTTTTGATTAAACAAACGGACATCTGACTGGCGTACGTTACACAGAATTAAGAAGTGCTTACCAAAGAAATAAACGAAACGAAAATGGACAGATATTAAATAATATTTTAATGAGATTGGATTTAATACTACTTTACGATGTTTGTTTTATGATTATAAAACATTAGTGGATTAACGACAGAAAACATGCAATATCATGGAAATAATTGGAAGTCTCGAGTGAAATTTCAATTCGAGCAAAGCCTTCGTTTATGAAACAGGATGAGTTTGAAAGCAAAACAAAGATTCCATCCAACTATCGTCTCGTATGCAGTTGATCTGATACATCATACAAGTGATCTGACTGCATGAAAAAAGACAGAAAAGTCAACAAGAGAGGAAAAACAGTGGTTCTTATTATAAATGTTCTGGCGCAGATAAAATATAGAAGTTAAAATCAACTTCTGATTTATTTACAATTTTTTTAATTATATACATATATTTAAATATAAATGACTAGCAAAATAGAACCATCTGTTTTTAAATGCTTCCAAATTTTTCAAATCCGCCCTGTTTCTTTAAGCGTTGCCAGACTCGAAAATAGATAAGGCACCATTAATGACCGTGATAGATAAGGGTTGCCCGGTAAAAAATATTCTCTTATATAAGGGTCGGAATTAGCCTGAACAGCGGGGAACGACACCCCGCTGCGGTTTTAGACTAGCTGGCCGTGGATTTGCAATGATAATGCATATTGCCATCCTTGCATTTTACTTTTTGCGATTCACTGGGAAATATTCACATTGTAGGTTTGTTTATGATGTCCATATTTTATATTCTCCCGCTTGGATGAAAACAGGCCTATAATGAAGGTAACGTATTTTGTCTATTATAGCTATTTAACTGAAAGCAAATTCAATATTCATAATTCCGATTGATTCTAAGCTTTGTTATGTGTCGTCAGGATTCATTTTAGAGAAGCGTTAATGTGATAGGGAATGTGATTAATATAATGTGGCGATTTAGACGCGCCCTGTTGGGGCCATGTTGGGCCACTCCCTACGTCCCTTCGCGGTAATTACACATCTTTTTGAAAGCTTCCTCGTAAATAACCTTTGCTCGTGCACTGTTTTGTTTGTGTCATTTTTTGAGATCCCTTTAGCTATTCGTTTTGAAGTTGTGATATTTTTTTTAAATAAATTGTAATAAAAAAAACACATTCTGCCATAAATGTTATGGGAGTTAAATATAAAACATCTTTTTAAGGGACGTTACCAATCAACATTTTTTTTTTATATTTCATCTTATGCTTTAATGACATTGATCGGTAAGCTTTCGTCAATTAAAATTTCTGAATTCGGTAAAATTTCTGAATTAATTTAAACACTAAACAGCCATCACGACGAATAGTTTATGGGGTAATTTTTATTACTAATAGTAAGACTTTAGGAACAAAAAATATATTGAAGAAGAGTATCAATCAATTCACCTTTATTTTTGGAAAATTTTGCGTTTTTTAATGGATTTTTAACATTCTTTCTCATTCACTAGTTTGTTTGTTCCCATGCCATCACATGGTTTTTTATAAATAATTAATGACTAACTAAGAAATTAGGGGAATATATTACTGTTTATTTCAAATCTGAATATTTAACATATTATATTTTAAATAGTCTTTTTTTATATAACTCATCCGAAAACACTCGACAAATTTAACATTTGTGACCGCAGCATCGCTACATCCTAAACACACGTTTAATACTAATAGACATTAAAGTTTATTAAGCGCTGCAGCGGTTTGGTTTACTATCATGATCGATGGCCGTCTGACGCTCGTGACCCTGAATAATGTCAATAGGTTATGCGCCATCTTTGTGAACAATAGGAAACAACTTTAGATTGATTTACATAATTTAGGCCACAATAACTTTAAAATTGTTGTTAATTATTACAAATATTTCAATAATGTTACAAAAATATAAAAATACTGTATTAAAAATATCCGTTTATAATCGTTTGTTTTTTTATTTCTTAAGCAAAATTTCTTGGAAGTGAAGCCGCAGCCCAAATTCAATCCAGGGATTATAATCCCGAGGAAAAAATTAACTTTCATAAACATCTACAAAGTATAGATAGAAAAACTTAAAATATAAAGTTCGTTTTACCTCCGAGACATAAATTTAAAGACACGTGAAGGTAACGAAAACCGAATCATCCAGAAGGCATGTCTAGCAAAAACAATAGGCACAATTGACTCGAGAGGTCTGTGGCCATGTTTGTGCGTGTCGATACTTTGGGTCAAACACATTAATCACGTGTGCGACCGCCCTCAAGCAAATATAAAGACCCACAGCCCCTTAGAACCACAGACTCAACATTTGAATGGCATCACTCATAAGTTTTTACATTCATGCAATCATTCGTCTTAATGGTCTGTTTAATTTACAACTGCATGAAGCTAAATGGAAATTTCAAGAAGGGAATTTGTAGTCTGTTTTTTAGATTATAGCAAAATGACTTTTGTTTAGATGTTAAATGTTTTTTGTTCTTTACGACAGTGTGTCTCATGAGTTATTTGCGTCCGACATTCTCGCGTGATTACTTTAACAAATCTTCTGTAGATAAGGAAATAAGGATGAACACACTACTGATGTGTTCAGTCAAGGACCCGAGGATGTACCTATTTTATTTTAATGTTAGTTTGTCATTACGCAATTTTTTTTTAATCTTTCATGCAGAAGCTATTTGAAAGAAATACGTACTCATCACGAAATCGACTTCAATGAATAAGAAATATATATCTACAAATATCTATTGAATATTGATCACTAATCCATTCATGAAAAACGAACGCCATCGCCATTTTGAATTGATAACATTACAGAGACTAACTAATGTTCACAAAATATTTAAACCACGTATACTAGAAAAGTAGAATTGAGATTGTGCTAGGTAGTTGTGAGGCTGGACACGTAGCTGTGTTGGAGAATCAGAGTTGCAACTGAATCTATTCTGCATGTGAGTAAATAATCATGAACGTCTCAAACTACTGTTTGTTATCAATGTGTAGTATGGAACATGTAAAACGTAAACTACACTTAGTCTCATGCTTTAAAAATCGATATTTAGCTTGGGTTTTAACTAATAATAATTAATTAATTAAGAGAAACGATTAAGTTAAACAATGAATTTATATATATGACACTATCGATGACAAATAACAATGAGTAATGTATCGACTTTACTCGAACCTTATGGAAAAACACGATAAAAACATAGACGTAAATCAGAACCTTAGATCGATGTTCGATATTATAAAAACACATCTCACCGAAGTTCAACAACATCCGATAAGCCATCTCGGCTGTATAAATCATTTTTACAGCGTGTGCTCTTGTCTCTGCGACAACCTTTCACTGTACATAAATGGGATCTTTATTTTATACCGGCAATAGAATGACAAGTTTACACATTCACCAACCCTATCCCACACACATAGGGTGGATATTCTTTTGTAAGGTTTTGGGCTAAAATTTTAGATCAAGCGCTCTCAGATGCCTAAAGATAAACCATAAATATTGTATGCCATTGAATTATTTACGTTATTGATACGGCTGGAGTTCTCAAATATTAGCAAGAAATAGGAGACTTATATATAAACGATCGATTAATTTTAGATTTTCAAACAGAGGGACTGTTATTTTTATTTAAATTTGTTGAATGTTTTAATAAAAAAACATCGATCTAAAAAGTAGACGTATCATTTAAATATCAGCAGTAGCGGTAGCATTTATAATTTGGACCACTAAGAGTCAAGTTCTATGAATACACAGGGGTTCTTTAAACGGTGGCTTAGTTCAGCAGAGAGCTTCCGATTGACACGCTGTATGTTTACTTAGGATTTATCCCTCATTATTTACATAAATTGGTGCATTACATATTGGGTTTTAATTATATTGTGTTTGGTATCAAATTCAATTGATCTTGTATATGGATGAGGTGGCGGTATGCGTTGTATACGGAAGGGTTTATTGACCTTGGCTATAAGCCAGTTTTGAAAACCATCGAATTAGGACGAATCGAAATAATCCTGTTTATTTAAGAACCTGGTGAAACAAACAGCACGGAGTGCTCTGTAACAAGGTTTTATATGAGGTTTGGGTAGTAGCTTCATAACGAAGAAGCAGAAACTTAGATAATATCAATAGCGCTTGTAAGTTTTTCATACAAACTTTAGTAAATTAATTTACATTTGTCCCATTTTGTTCGAACTTGGTTCCTTTTAAAAAAAGAGAATTGTATTTTATTGCAAAAATTTAAAAATTAAATTCCCTTTCGCGGTCCAAGTGACGTAATTTTCTTGTCATTTAAATTACAAACAACCAATATTGACGGTGTAAATTTTTGATCACAAAAAACGAGATTCCATTTCGACCAAACCCTCATAATAAGTTTGTCGGTTAACGGTATAAATTTGGCACATCAAAAAGAAGTAAAAGAATGTATACTAAACAGGGTACCGCCAAGATACCTTCATGTAAACACAATTTAAAATTCATATCTATCAAAACAACCTTCCTCTTAATATAATCGAGATAACTCAGCAAACGACACTTTATAAATAAAGGTACAGGATAGAGTGACTCAATTAAGACGTCTTTATTTAAAATTAATTTTATTTATTATGAGGGAGGAAATCATTTGTTTTTTATTCATACTATGGCTTCATTCACACTAACTTTTTTGTATAGTTACTTGACAGCTGACAGGTGACACTTGTCAAGATGACAGAAGTCCTTAATTATTAAAACTATTTATTTGGTAACTATAAGTATTAATTACTTTACATAGAATACTTTTAATGTTTAAAATAATTTATATTTTCCTGTATTCATGTTTATACGTATTTATAATAGTATTGAAGCTTATTTTGATCTATTGATCTTGCATCATTAGAGAGCTACACATTGACATTCGAGTGCAAAAGTCTTTCAAGTATAGCGAATGGAGTGAAGATAGGATCAATAGTAGCAGCATCTGAATGCGTGTTAGTTTTCAGGAGTCTTTGTAATGCAAACGAACCCTTCTATATGTTAACTAGTTGGAATAGAACGGATAATTAGACCCGAACAAAGTCGAGATAACGTTTTAATTATAATGAAATTTTAATATTATTATTATAATATTATGTATGGAACTAATAGTATTGGACAACTTTGTAACATTAATTGCTGTTCACATAACACGGTCTAGAGCATACGGACATTTGTATTACGGGGATTATAAATATAGGGCGCATACTGACTATGATACAGAAAAAACCTTGTGATACAAATACAATAATATTACATTATTCAATTTGTCCTTAATAAGTATATATTTTGTTTTGCATTCAGTTTTAGAATATTATGATGATAACTCTGTCTAATATTTAAAACATACTCGAGTACTCAAATTATTAATGAATTTTATCTAAGTTTAATCTGAAAATACATTATTTAAACTACTTTCACTAAAGTCGTCCCTAAATTCCATCGAGATTATCACGATTTAGGCACGCGTGGACCGGCGTCTGTCGCTTCCGGCTACTCCTGCGAAGCCTCTGGAGTCCACTCTATAATGCTCGTATAATAGTCTCTTTATTATTACTATAAATTTATACTTTCCTTCTATTGTTCTTTTTTAATTCACTGTATTAAATAAAAAAAATATGTGAAGTCATTCATCAAACTGTCTATGAAGTTGGTACAGTACTTTTATATATATATATATTAGAAAAAAATTATAAAGATAAATAAAGCTTCTTTATTTCAGCCACAAAGAGTACCTAATTTAAATGAGACCTTTGTGTTTTTGGCAATGAAACGATAAAACATATTCACATGAACGCACACAAACAAAACACACATACCTTCATATACATTATATGTGTGTATATAATATGGGCCCCACGCGTATGTACTGGTGTAAGTGTCTGTGTATGTGTGTAAGCTATGTATTAATGATATCCGTGGTTTATCGAGTGATGTATAAACGTATGCGGACGATGAACACCGGCGTCCGGTGTTTCCGCCGAGCGATGCTTTATGAACTCCATAGCAACACCATCGATGAAAGAACCTTTATTACAAGGAGCTGGAGACCAAAGTCGCCGAGCACAGCTGATTTATATTATGAATGTTAGGTATAACCCGAAAAGCGATTCCGGAGACTGGGTTTACGACAAATTTAAATTTATTAAGTGAAACTTTTCATTTGCTTCATATGTGGAAGGCATTTTTCATTTTAAATTTCCTAGAAGAAAAGTTTTTTCGACCGAACGAGATTATTTCGGGAATCAAAAGTTGATAACAAAGGCGGCGGGGTCGCAGGACAAAGGAACCTTAACAATATCCTTACCTCTTTATAAAATACCTTCGTCTTAAATTTTCCAAGACGCCATTTTGTAGACTATTCAGCTTTTCGCGTAGAACGCCATGTTTATAATGTGAATAAACTGCATTTGAAAAGATTAATCAATGCGTTCACGACTCTTTGTACCCTACAAATACTGAATTGAACGAGAGGTCGTTCACCTTCCCATTTCTATGAAGACAAATTCTTTGATTCTAATTCTATCTGATATAAACTCAACTAGTAGTAGTATTACTAAGTCGATACTCTTATAAATATATAACAGTGCACCGTGTAATCTTTATTATTACAGCATTAGTCGCCAGTCGATAGCAATATTGTTACATAAATATTTGTTAGTGGAAGTGCATCAATCGACACGTGTTCCATATGAATTCATCAAAGCCCGTCGATAGCTGAACGTCCGACGCATTTCATAACGGCGTCACAATTACAATAATTGAATCAGGAAACCGTTCCCCTCGAGAGTTACAATATAAATAAATCAATAGGGCACTCATAGCCGGAGCGTACCGGCATATTTATTTAGTCAGCACTCTATAAAAAACCCAAAGCGAATACCACTACGATATATGGCAGAGAAAGGACCAGAGTCGGTAACACGCACACAAACAAAGCCACACCTGGGAGCTATGGAATCAATCCCTGCAGCATAACAATGTACGAAGCTTGCAGCACCGAATGTTTAAAAATAAAACGAGCATCGAGGAAACGGCGGGAAAGTTGAACGGGCGGGCGAAACGATCACGGACATTTTCACCCCTTCATATAAATTAAACGACTAAACTTACTCTGGGTTTAACTTAATAGAAGCAAGTTTGATTTATTATGTAATCTGAAATCAGTCAATGTATGCGATTTAATATATTTAAAACAAAATAAAAGGTCGTATACTTGAAATAACACTACAGAAATTAAATCCAAATTAAAATTAATTTACGAAACATGCAATGTATTTTCACCTATGTCGATTTATAAGTGAGAAACATTAAAACTGTCGGTGTTAAGATCAGGATACTTGTACTAAGAGTCATTAACCAGCCGTGATTTTGATGTAAAATTACTTATTTAATGAAAACATTACATCGAACATGAAGTTGGATTCGACGTAAAGAGATGCAACTCAATTTTGTTCCCCAGCGATCTCGTTGTTATTGATCTAGTTATTATTAATGTGGTTATTGCATTGTAACTGATTTCAAACAATTAGGAAGTCCTCGATACAACTCATTGTATACTTAAAAATATATTTTTTTTTTTTCTTTGAATTGTTTTTTTTTGTCTTATCTATTCGATATACAGTTTGTTAATAAATAAAATGCCGTCAATCATCCTGAGAACTACTAGGGACGAAATTATACTTTTGTCGTACCTAATATCGATATTCAAGTGAATGGTAAAACTTATTCTTAGGTCAAGTCGGTTACTTTTCATTCCATACTTGTGTATGTTCCTGTTCAAGTTCAATGGCAGTAACACGCATTCCAGTAACATGAAAAACTAATAAATCTCAAACTTATAATTCGAAACTAAAGAATGGAAAGGTAAAAGAGTTACTTAAATTAAATTTTCGAATCTCTTCCAAGGTCGCACTTAAAATTACATAATGCACAATCAAAATAAGGTTAACTTGCAAACATAGGTTGTTAAAGGCTATCTCAAACAGTTGTGGACACGGACCGCAGTTAAACCACGTAGGGCTGTAAAAAAATATCGACATAGTGATTATTTAATATGAACAGTATAATTGAAATTAACTCTCATTTCAGTATATTTTTTTATCTGACCTTGTTTTTACTTGGACACTAACAGTGTTAACTGCAGATATAAATTAGTAAGCTAGGTACATACAAGTTAAATAAAAGATAAAATTAAAATAAATACTGAATATATGAATAATTGTAATAATTAAAGGTGTAAGCTGCCTTAATTATTTTTTATTCTACTCAATGGTAAATAAAGATAGTAATTTATGAGACTTCGAAAATTATATAATGTATTATTTTTTTTGAATTCTCTATACATATAGCTTAATTCTTCCCTCGCTCCTGGTTCTTGTAAAAAATTTGCCTTTTATTTAACGTTCCGTTTTTTTTAATGTTAAGATAAGATCTTGCAACTGAATTACAAAGCAGATGTCTTCGAGATAAAAGAAAACCAGAATTAAATTGTGAACACAAAATTGGTTTGGATAAAAATACATTATCACACAAGTTACATTTTCTATTAATCCAACGAAGGGGACTAATGATTATGGATGATTTACTCCTTCTCGTAGTTCCATGCTAACGATACAAAAATTAAATAAAAAGATAAGAAAAAAAGACTTCAATATAAACCTAATATAATACATCAACAAGGTAAAACCTTAAAAATGAACCAAACTTCAGATTAAATGGCACCCATATGTTACAAATAAAATAAATTTGGTTGCGAGATTTAATAATAAAATCGTGTAATTGAAGCTTGACGTGTAATTTATGGTATATGTGAATTAATCACTGGATTCACCAACAACAATGTACACAGGGAAATTTCGCGACTAAACACACTCAATAATATAATTAAACCATCGTTATAAAACAAACATCACTGTTTTAATATAAAATAAATACAATATTCTATCAAATTTAAATCTATATTCGATTTCTTTTACTCTGGCAACATTGACTCGCACACATGAAAAGGTCGGTTTATTTTAAACATGTACCTACCTATATCAAAAAAAATATATAAAATATTTGATTGATATTGGATATGATATTATAAGAATGAGAACTCGGTTGTTACATAAATAATAATGACAGTATTATATATTTTTTGACGAATCAACTTTCGTTACCGCATAAGGTAGGACGAGTTTCGTCACAAACATTTCATAGCTTCACCGAGTGTTCGCAATTGTCACTCACGATAAACCTACTACAAGTTTATATTGCCATACTGAACACTAACAGTTTTACCGGTTTTATTCGCAAATCAAAGTCGACGCTATTATGTTCTTAAATTTATGTATGAAAATTATTATTATCGGTGTTAAAATTAAGATGCGAACTAATAGTAAGGATACTGCTATTAATCGTTTCAACAATTTCATATATTGTGGCATCCATTCGTAAATTTTATAACAAAATTTAAATGAATCACAACAATTTGTTATTTCGAAATATAAATTAAATGAAATTATTATAAAATACAGTACACAAAAAATGCTTAAAAAATATTATATACACATTGCATATAATGTACGAATATTGATTCGAAGAAATCATTTCTTTGATTTGTTTGTCATTTAAATTAAGGATTTAAAATATATTTTCAATACTTTAACCGAGAAAAAGAATTTAGACCACGTGATAACATTCAATACTTTCAAATACATACATCAAATATTCTCATGCCTCTCGTGAACGTACCTCTAAAGAGAGTCGTGGTAATCATCATCTTTGTTCCTTCACAGCCAACCGTACAATTGTAAATACGTTAAACCTGTCATTAAAATATAACAATAAATACAGCATATAATACAAATTCACATTCACTCACTAAAACCCTACAACTTAATATCCCACATAGCTGTAAACGAAATTAGATTAGCATTTACGAAAGTCGATTCCAATATTACATTCATATTATAATATAGACCTCATGCAGTCACTGAATGAGAGAGCCGTAATTTTGAATGTGTACTTTATAGATCACATTATCTGCGAGCGAATCGTAAATCTAGCTAGGCTATCAAAACCACCCCGACGTCTCAATTATACGTATTACTGGCCAACATAAACCGTTTCCTGCCATGCCTTGAGTTTCTATTGCGTGACTATAATTTATTTTATTTATTCAAACTTTCTTGCTAATCCAATATCTCGGACCAGCTCCGGTGTCCACGAGAAGATTGATATGGAATTATTGCCTTAATTTCTCTCTTAAAATCGCGCAATACACATTTAAAAATTAAAAAAGTTTCACAGACTCCGCTGCAGGAAATTTGTTATGATAATGAATTTGAAAAACCTTATTCCAGCTCAGGTCGGAGCGGGGCAATAAACATTTTATTGCATACTATAAAGTTGTATTTCATTTAATTAGCAACTTTAATTAGTTCTGCGTTGTAAATAACTAAGTTTTACACGACTTCTTTTTCTCTGATAGGTCATGGCTGATCAATTAGTGAGGAAATTGGAAAACTTTGTACTATAAAACAAGGGCTGAAGTGATGCCAGGTCTTTATAACTTTTCAGGACGCTTTGGCTTATCTCGGCGAGATCTGAGAGAAATTCTTAAGACACAAAAAATTAAGTTATATAAACAGAACATTAATTCGGGTAACGGAATCAAACATGAGAAGCCACTTTCTGCTGCTTGTGTGTAGAAAATAATTTAAAGAAACTTAAATTTTCCACCCTAAAGCCGATGCGACAAGATTTATTACATCACGTTGCAACACACGTTAACCCCATACGGATATCATTATATTAAAATGCCATAAATAAATAACATCGCACCAGCTTTAAGGATTTGACAAATCGCTTCGCTTAAAGCAACAAACTTTGTATTTTATATATCTCCTTTAAAGCTAAGAACATTCTTACATATGGAACGGTAACATGCATTCGATATAGCGTAACGATTCGTGAAATACGTTTATGTAGACGTAAACGTGAATTGCTTCAACGTAATTCACGGTCTTGATGCACGAGCTCTCTTAAGCGAATCGTCTAGAATTTTCTACTACAGGACTCTACTTACAAATATAACGTTAGTGGAACACATAAGCTACTAAAAGCGCTGTTAGACATCGTAACAGGACAGACGACAAATGATTTAGAAATGTCACGGTTCACCTTTTGTTATTTTCCGTAAGATATGTTTCTTTTTTTAAATTAAAATTATTCCTTTTTATTTTACTTGATACGAATGGTGCCAGTATTCTTCTTATTAGGTCTCACATAATCTAAACAAAAAAGTTTGCGATCGTTCTATCCATAGAAGAGAAATCGAAACAGATCATGGCAACGCATAAAATATTAATTTACAATAATCGAATGTCAGCAATAATTTACAAGTGTTTAGTATAATTAAGTTCGGAACAGGTAACTTACTTAAATGGTTCGATAATTATTTAACCGTTTTATTGTCAGCCATAACAGGGAAACATTCCAATGGCGGGCTGTTGCCATGCGAAAGTGATTTACGATCTGGAAGAAGGAAACCGTGGCCCGTACATAAATCTGAGTGCTAAAAGAGTTATAACCACATCGCATTTTTCCATTTGGTCCCACTGAGTATATCACAGCAGCGAAATGGATTTAATAAAGAAATACATTACGTCCTATTTGCTTTGAACTTTATTGCTATTATGTTTCTAATGGCTAATATTTAGTTTATTTTGTTTTATTTTCAAAATATATTTAATATGGTAAAAAGAAGTAAAAGGTAAACCAGTTTTTATACGGATGTTCGAAATATTTTTAAATGGCTCGGCTAAAATGGTTTTAAGAAAAATATAATATAAATATTCATAAGAGCGACATACGAAAGTTTAAAGTAAAAAAAAATATCTCAAACGATTGAAAGAAACAACTTTCTGTAATAAACTATAACCGTAATTGATGAAGAAAACAACAAAATTGGAATCAAAATAAACAGAAAAGTTCAATATATTGTAAAAACTATATCGCGTGAGAGTTAACTTCACAACCCAACAACCTAAATAAGGCTTCCTACACTAATCCAATTCTATGCTATATAAATCGCTCTTTTCTTTTTATGTTATTTGTCATATAAGGAATGTCTTCAATTGCTACATACTAATTCTATATCAAAATTTACAAGCAATAAAAATATTTTTTTTTAATAAATTTTAATTCGCTTTTGAAAACTATATAAAAATAAATGTTTCCAGTAACTTCTCTAAACGTCAAGTTTCACTTACATCTGTAATAGAAAGACAAAATAGTTGAGAATAAAATTTCCCTATACCCTAACACATCATTGGGAAACAGTACAGCAATTCTCTAACGAGGTAATTAAAATAGTTTCTAAAAACTTCGCGTTGAACACGATAAAACACGAATGCTAAAGTACTAATAAAAGTGCCGTAACATAGCCCTTTGTAGGCTGTGAAAATAACAACCGCCTAGCGATCGAGGCCGGCTGAGAAATGCGGAGACGGCATTCAGTGCGTTCTGTGTTTAAATTCTGTTTTCAAACTGAAGAGAGCTGTCGGCGGGTGAGCACAGCTTACTTCATATAATGACGATTCTTAGTTTCATTGAATAGATATACGAGTGTGCACGTTTACTCGGAATTAGTTTTGAGCTACGACATTCAATGTGATTGTTTCTTGTTGGGAACTTTAGCATTGTAAGATTACGAATAGAATAGCGATTAATGTTGTAATATTTAAATACATATAATATGTTTGTTATTATCACACGGATACTATGAATAAAGTTATATGAAAATGAAATAAGTGTTTTTAAACGACACAAATTTTAAAGATACGTACAAAAATAAATTTATTTTGAACGAGAAGTATAAATCAATTACTTAAGTAATTGATATCTCCTGTATCAACATCTTATATAGATTACTGGACCGAGAAGTCAGAGCTACAAGTACTTTCACTTAAAAACCCCGGTACACTATTAATGTGACATAGATCAAAGGGCATGGCTATTAACTCAGAGATTCGAGGGGCTAATTGATATCGCTACTTTTTAACTACCGTCGAATACTTAAAATACAATAATATCGATTTTTCCTTTAGATATATTTTAGTAAATTCTATAACTGTACTGACGGCACCAAATGAAGTGATTTCGAAAGCTAGACGAAGTTTATTATATCGTTATAACAATAAATTTATAAAATAACGTTCAAGTAATAACCATAACATCGATACTAGGGCGTAATATATCGAATGCGCGTCCCTAGCATTCGATAATAATTTATTACTGTATAGAACTTTGATTGAATTTATATTAAAAGTTTCATAATTGCTGCCGCACAGTTTGATGGTATGAATCAATTTATCGAGTTATGATATGAACAATTTGCTGCATATCTAATATCTCATTGCGGCTTTAACGCTATCGTAACTACACGTACATTGGGCAACAAAACAGTGCAGGTGAGTAATGGCTAGGTGATTAGTCGACATTATCATTTTAGTGGTTTCTTATGTAAATATAGGAAACTTTAAATGCAACATCCTTAAGTTTGATTTGCTGGCTGTTCAATTTTTATGTTGAATTAAAATTTCCAAATCTATGCTATGTACGTATACATAATAAGCGATACATTTGATTGGAAATTAAACGTCTTATTGTTTAATACTATTGAGTTTGGTTACGGTAAAAAAATTATCGTTATAAAATAATGTTTTCCATCCCTATGTTATATATAAATATGATGTTATAATCTATCCTTAAAGACTTTCGTTACGCATTGTACACTTTAAGTTAATTCTGAACCACCCTTTAAGTGCATTTAGCTGGAGTAGCTGGTAATTGATATAAAATCGGAGGGAAAGCGGTCCGGAGTGCATAATGAGAAATTTTTAATAATAGCTCGAGCCGTGCTTCTGATGTTGAGCTAATAACAGCGCAAACTTATAAATGGGCTTTAACGCGCTTTAAGCTGAGTTACCTGAAAGATGTCCACGTTGTAGTGCACTTTGTTTGAGTGGAAAGAAAATTAGGAGGAATCGTGAAGATAGCGAATGGTTTTGTGCACTGGGGCTCTTGGAATAGAATTTAATTTGGTATGTTGCATATAATCACGAATTGACATATCCATTGATCTAGCAGAATGTTTTTTTTTGGTTCAGTATAAAACGAAAAAATAAAAGTGAAGCAAGGAAACCGTAATAGCAATATGAAAGATTGGCTTTAAATTCAAATTTTATAATTGGTAATTATGGTATATATTATTTAGAACAACTTCATTCATTGTTAGAGAAGTGAGCGTTAGAATGATTTATCTCAGAGTTTCATAAACATTTTAACACTATGAAAGCCGACGGAAAACAATGTTAAAAAAAGCAAATCAGCTTATCACGGAGTTATTGAAAGAGCTCAACTGAAAGTTATCGCATACAATAAAACCTCAAAGTGAAGTTAAGGGGCGAATAAAAATTTATTACAAATATAGACTCCAAAATGGAATCCGAGTCGGCTCCGGGAAATCTAATAACCGAAACGGAATGGTTGCAATTATTCCATTTAAGGAGATTATTGCGAACAAACCCACTGGAAATGTTAACAGCCTACATCACCAGACGGATTATATTAAAATCGATTCCGAATAAAATCGCTCGCATAGAATCATCGCGACCACCTCTAGACACGTGATTCTTTCATTTGTGCATTTTGTTCGCAACACCCTTCACCCCTTACGATATTCCGCTGAATATATAAATGAGAAAGTTCGTGAAGAATATCGGATACTTACCAAACTCTACAGCTATATAAAACAGTAAGTTAGCTGAGTTTAGCGTTTGATATACTTACTACATATACTATGTATATTGATACAACACTGATTTAAACACGTAGGTCTACATTTGAACAGGTAATATAACTTTACACATTAGATGAATTTGTGTAATGACAAGAAAGTTATTGCAACTAATTTATAACAACAACAGCCTGCTACATATTAAAAATTTTAATATTAAGAGTAATGAAGCCAAACGACAAAGACAGCTCCAAAGAAATAAATGACAATAACAATCGACTACTTAGGACCGGGGTATAAAAGCCCTTCGTCTGTGCACCCCCTCAATACATCACATCATACACAGACAGAGATCCATCCCTCTTGAAGAGAAAATAACAAAAAGCAGACTTTACAAACAAAATACTGTAAGCGATAAAACGTAACGTTAATAGCTACTTTTACAGGTGAGTGAATCACACTATCCGTTTTCACTTCGTTTACTAATAAAACAATGAACTCTTTGAGCTGACTTAGCTTTGTAACAGCGATGCCATAAAATCGTCTCTGTAACACCAAGTTTATTTGTCCGTTGTTTTATTCGTCGTTATGAAGAGAAATTACATAAATTCTAATGAAAATTGTTTTGATCGCGTTTGATACAACACCGAAACAAGAGACTGCAATTAAAGGACAGTCAACAAAGCTGTTACTTTCACGAATAACGCTGAAGCCTGGCACCCTTCAGGTATATTATAGAGATGTCAAAATAAAAATAACATATCCGAGTGTTCTAAAAATTTTCGCCCTCGGAATGATATATGTCAGCTCTCAGACGGGCAAAATGAGCGCACTTCAAACGACTATACACCCTATTACATCCCGCACCCTTGAATGCATTTAGTTGCAGGTGCCTACTATTTTTCTTTGCCGACAAATTCGAATAGAGTTCTGCAAAGGCTCCATCTTTATACAGAGCTGGGGTGCGTATTTCGCGTTCGTGTGGAACCTTTTAATGGTAGTTTTGAGTCCTTTGAGGAATAAGTGTTATTATCAGGAAACGTTCCGCCTTTTCTTCTAGACGCAGACGTTTTATTTACTAATGCGTCACATTTCTTATAGAGAAATTCTTTGATTCTTTTGTCTTGGGTATTTTTAAGATTATAGTTTAAATTTCCAAGTTTCGGGTCATTAATCTCAAAGTTAATGAAGAAAACACGATTCTAGTGAGCGTTTAATTCTTAAATTAACTTTTATTAACTTGAGTTACTATTGGCCTGAAGGAAACGCAGTTTCAATTTTGGGACAAAATATATATATTTTTTCAATTCATTTAACTTTATTTTACAGAGGTAACAAAGGTCAATCCACCGATTTTTCTTCTTTAATTTGTCTATCTATAAACAGACAATCACTTAATGTAAATAGTTGAACCGTTCATTATCATAACAAATACTTCTCCGCTCGGTACATCATCGTCTCGAGTGTTCGGAAACTATTCACCTCAAGAACCTCAGTTTCTGTCTCATTTATAAAATATGCTAATTTTCATTCGTCGAATCTCATACACTTAACCCCTGAATATCTTCTTCAATTTTGTATTCAGCGAGTTCTAAGTTTACCAAATTGTATCTGCACATTTGTGTTTGAAGACGGGGGCGCCTTTGTTCCACGATATTAATTATCCTCTTCGTGATATGAACTTAATTCAGTTTCGAATATTTCAAAAGGAATCTCGGATATCTTAATTTATAAGTATCTTTACGTAGAGACTGTACGTAGAAGTTGCTGAGCATGTGATAATTATAACATATACAGTGCTTGTGCGGTGTTTTGCGGTGACGAGTCGCTGGGGCTACTTTCGCTCCCCAACGGTGGCCAAGTGTCTCTCAACATTACGTTTTGTCATAAAAATGTTACGAGGGAAACATTGCAGATAGGCATTGTTCTTCAAATTGTTGACGTCTACAGTTCGTTATTTCGAGACTTCAGGTCGGAAGAAAAATATGGCTCGTATTTTGTTACGATCTCTTTAGATTAAATTGAGACGTCTGTCTTACTTGAAGCGGCAGAGAATACATTGTTGAACGTTTAAAAACGTAAAGAATGAAGGAAAATCTTCTAAGAATTCTGGAATCATTTTGATATTACGTTACAAATTAAATTTCTAAAGAAGCTGCGAAATTAATAATAGCTAAAATACTGGGACTTCCAACGTAATTGAAATACTCAGACGGCTATAATCCTTAACGACGTTCATCCAGAAAGGTTTTATCTTAAATCTTCTGTTTTTAGAGATCAATGAACTCTTATCATAAGTTAGTACTAGTAAGTAAATACGGTTGTCTAGGTACTTCATCTTATCGGTGTGACGAGCATGAGACACTTAACGGTCACAGATTATATTAACAGTGAAATCTTTATGTTTGGTCCAGATTAATTACGACTTGTTATAATTTAAATACATTTTTTTTGAATTAGCTTGAACATACATTTTGTAGTCTCAATTTAAAATTATAATTTCAAACTTATATACTTTCTGTATTTTATTTCTGTTCTAGGATTGCTTATCAAGATAAAAAAGTTATTATTCTTATTACTATCTCATTTAATAACTTATTATGATTTTGGGTATGATAAACATAAAAAATATTTGTCACACTTGTGTTTAAAAAAACAAAACATGTAAAGCCGTATCAGCTTTTTGTTTTTTTAACATAAGAAAAGAATCTAAGAATAAATAATATGACAACCTCCGCGCTGCTCGGACAACCTAATTGACAATCCCTCACAATCTGTCATGTAAATCTATATCTTCATGGCATAAACAAACGAACATCGAATATATTTGTAATAGATATTGCGTTGGGCTCAATAATTCCGTGGCGTTGTTATTGTGTTTGACAGCTGTCAGCTGTCAGTTGCCGATGTTCCGTAACAATAATGTCGGCAGTTTTCATGAGTTCCTTTGTAACAATCACTAATTAAAACCATATCGATTGTAATGGTATGAGAAAAATTTATACAGAAGCAAAGCAATTAATATTATAATGACCGAAGTTTCTATGTGTTATGATCGATAGGGAACCTTACGTTCTGTATTAGTATTCTGTAATCACGGCGCAGTTTCTATGTAAGGAAAAGTGATGGAGCATGTTTTTAAAACTTAACTTATAGTTGTGCTAGCACTTCGAGTCAATATCAGAAAACAAATATTTCCCCGATAACCCGACTCAAAGGCTTGAAGTATGTAAGTGTGACAGTTTATTTAAATTATCATCACTTATTGGAAGCCGACGTAATGAACCAAACACGATCAGTGCTCAGGGTTAGTAGGAATATATCCAAGCAAAACGAGGCAAGATTGATGTATTTTTTAAACATATAAAAAAAAATTGAACATTTATTTATTACGTGCTACTGTTATTATTACTAAATAAATCCAGACGTATTTATTAGATAAAAAGTGTAATGAAATTAAATTACGGTACCCCAAAAATTTATCACATAAATGATCAAAATCATTTGACTGCAAAATGTTTTTCTAAACCTATGTAAAAATCGCAAAAAGACTAAAACACCTATATTTCTTAACTATTAACATAAGCAAACCACATACAATATTTTCTTTACAAATGTTACTTTTCAAATTACCAACTCTTGGCATAATTTCGGCCAGCCAAACGCCTCATAACCAAAGGTACATTCGTACTGGTAACTTCCAAAAGCCAGCACCAAACTCGGAATACAGCATTCATTACGAGACCATTTACAACACAGAACTGGTCACAATATATCTGCTAACACAAACGGCGAAGCAATTTTTCACTTCGGGCACCGCATATCCTTTTGACAAGTGAAATTAATGTGAGAAGTAATACATTATGGAAACCGGATTCATATTAAAATCAGTCTCTATCCCCGCGTGTAATTCAAGATTTCAGATGTTTAAGATGTAATCAATTTAATATATATATTCACATGTAATAATCTTATGTTAGAAATAAAATGAATAAGTACTAATTAAATGATACAAGAAATAAATGTATGTATGCTTGTTTGTTTAGAATAAATAAATCAGTTTTAATATTTAATTCAATGTATAGTATCTGAGGTTACTGGTCGTGATTTCCTCTTTAAGATTTTTCTCACTGATGAGGTCCATAATAATATAATCAGGGTTGCGAAAAGGGTCTGAGAAAATGTATCCTAATTGAAACTCAATTCACGTCCTCTTATTATTGAATAAAGTGTGCGTTATGATGGACCCCAGTTTTAAGGGCCTTTTTGACCTTTTAATTTAATACATGGGGTATTATATATCGGAAATTTTAAGTGTCAAAGTCGAACGGTACGTTTAAAGGTTTTTATTTGTTGAAATAAAATATAGGTTGATATGAAGGCATTTTTTTTTCAATACTTATTAAATTTAAAATCATTCTTGTACATAACTTGATTATTTACTCCTGATATAACAATGAAGTTCTGTTTTCGATGAAAATAAATAAATAATCATTTGCATTATTCTTGTTTTGTTAAAGTATTTAAATATATGTATATTATAGTAATACTAATAAAGCATCATCGATTTATTATGTTAAGAAGATTAAAATCAGCCCCTAATGGGGATTGGAGCAATCAGTGTCGTAATTTTGAAAAAAAATATTCTTTATCCGAAAACTTGCAAAACTTTATATGTTTGAATATTTAAATCATCGGAATAGCAATGAGTATGAAACATTATAAAAATAACACATTAATTCTGTAAAGAAAATAAATAATCATCAAATAAAATAAGACTTACCTTCATGAATAAATGCAAAGCTCGCTGCAATCCGTAAACGTTTATGTTTGTATATAAATGAAAGTTTTCTCGCCTTAGATGGCGTTTACTCGAGATCTCTAGATGAGTCTCGATTAATTATACGCTTCACCAGAACCCTGCGGTTATTTTTAACGATCCCAGTACTAGAATCGCTTAAATGCGACTCCAACAAATTATGTTTAAAACTAACTACTCTGATATTTAAAGAAAATTGCAAATGAATTCATACTGATCAATAAATATATCTCCTTGTGCTGTTTCATTATTTGAAGGACATACATTTTTAAAGCACAAATCAAATATCATATAACTGGAAATAAAACTAATATTTTTCGGATTTATTAGGCTTTACTTTATGTCATTCACATCTCGTCTGCCCGTGAGCACGGTTGCTGCTAAGTGACCGAAACGTCGGCCGTGCAGTTAAAATAATCATAAACGCAGAGTAAATCTAAAAAATATTAGCTTTATATCAATGAATACTCGAGTAAGTCTTTGATGTCATCAGATAAATTGATTAGAAACTCAATCTTCTTGAAGACGGTTGAGAGTTAAATTTGTATCTGTCCGTGTTACCTAAAAATCATTTTGATATACTTCTTTTTCTTCTTGGTCCTATGTCCCCTAGATGGGACATAGGGCGTCCACAGTAAGCCGCAATCCCGTTCGAAAATATACTTACATATAATATAAAGCAGTAATTAGTAAGTGTCGTAAAATTATCAAGACTCATTACTTCATCGTTACACAGGCTGTTATAAGCACATTAATCTTGGCCATCCCCAACAAGTCCCAACTAGACAAAGGCGCAAACATTAATAGACATTAGTCACAAAACCTGAACACACAAGGTCCGAATCACACAAAAGATTGAAGATTAATCCGCTGATAGAACACAGAGTAATGAGAGCCATTACTTTCTTTCCGTCGTACATATTAATCACGTTTGAGAAATGTTTTAGTTGAAAATATATTGATTGTTACAATAAGTCAAGTTCAAAGGTGAATCGTTCTTTTATGTCTCGTGAACAGCCTTTACCTGTGTATTGCCTTGGCTTTGTAGCGACAACTATCTCTTTTAAATACATTTCTTAAACTGAGATATAATAAAATTATTTAGACCGTAATGAGATAGAACTGTGCTTTTGAATATTTTTTCGTTGTTTATATATATATAAGTATTATTACGGTGTTCGGGAACTAGTAATTTTTAGACGACTGATCAAATTTATTAGCAATTACAAATTATACTTATTAAAAAATCCTCAAGTTTTATTTGAAACATAATTCTACAACATCGGTGTCGTAAAGCCGATATAAATAAATATTAAAACCGTTAGCTTCATCAAAACATAAACGAGCAAGTAAATCAAATATGATGTACAGGAATTACATAAAGGAAATTTTAATAATTCAATACATAACATGTCCTGTATCTGATAAAATGTACACACGTTATGAAGTATTCATTTTACATAGCGCATACACAGAGACAACAAACGCAAAAACTGTCAACAGCGCGTCCGTAACAAGGTCTCTAGTAGCACGGCTTATTATTCTTGACGATTGTATAAGCGACCGAGAGATGGTACTCTCCTTAAACGACGCAGCTTCCGCGTTCGTTTACCAGCGACGGAGCACACGGGATTTATATTTATTATACATTAATACATTTGGGCAAAGCTTTTACATTGTGATGCCATACAATTGCTTATTGGATTATTTTACTATTACTGTGTTAAATTCTGTTCTATTGGGCATTTAATTTAACATTTAAGAATTAAGCAATGCTTAAATTACAGTATACTCAAATTATAAATCCCGTAGACACGTGTGAGGTTTAAACCTTGAAGTTATTAAAAATTAAAGAGCATTCCGTGAATTCTCCACACATGTAAAGCTCTGGTTCAAACCGCTGTTTGGTATCAAATAAATAAATACGTTTGTTTGTTCTGTACACAGCTTTAAACGCAAACTATTTAATGTGCACAGAGCACAGAAAGCTGACAACTCACCGTCTGCATATATACAACTAGTGTAGGATCGCTTTTGGACGAACCACTTCATATAATTGCCCTTATATGTTTTATTACTATCCCACCGAAGTTAATAAAAAATATGACGTTAAATAATTCCGCAACCACTAAAATATCTTATACGGCTATCATTACAAGATAAAATACAGCACATAAGTATAATATGATACTTTTGAAAGTAAATAGCGAAATTTTCCGAATACTTCACAAATGATGAGGACGTCGATTGGTCTAAAGAAATTAAAATTTTTGGTATTAACTTGTCATTAAAAATGTCATATTAATATTATTTTATAAATTCAGTCATCCATATTCTATATTTAGCTCGCTGCTAATTCATTATTGGTTGAATAGTGGCTTCATAAACTTTTACATTATATTCTATGAGATAAACTAGTTCTGTGCTATAAACGTGAAATAGTGAAATGTACAATGAAGATGTCTTGTTTGCATACAATTATTTGAAGATGTCACAGCAAAATATGCCGTGTTCTTTACACGTAAGGGTGAATGTGGTGTGATGGTATATTCCAGCTATGATCCCTCGCATGTTACCGTAACATGCTAATTATGATGTCCGCGGAGCAATTAAATGTAAGTATTGCATATAATGTTAAAGAATTCGCGTATAAAATTTTATTCAGACATTGTTTGCTTTACGTTATTTACTTTGAATGTTTACGATTATTTTTCATAAACTCGCTCGGTGGTCTGTTTTCTGCTAACAGCTGTACATTTATATCAAGTCACTAAGAATATTTCTTTATAATTATTTTATACGTGTACCTCCACAAAGTACCATCTCACGGAACATTGCTATATTAATAATGATAAAACAATGTTTCTTTATAAGCCCATATACTTTTTACATCTGGCCGTGGTTTGAAACAAGTCTACCTTCTTACTGCATGTGCCTTCATAACCGGAACGAATGTTACCTGTGAAAGAAAATAAAATTATGTTATACTCATCCAATTATTGCGTGTCCGTTAAGAATACAAATGAAATAAATGCTATGTGTAATGTCAAGAGGTCGTTAACCTTTTGTGGGATATAACGAAAAAGAGCCATTTAATAATAACAGAAGTTATTTAATTAATTAATCAAGATTAAATTTTACCGCTAAAGTTACGCCTCCTGAATTTCAGCAATCCGTTACATAAGCTTCATTAATCTAAGTGAAACTTAATAACATCTCATTTCTTTAAGAAAATCCCTCAAGATACAGAATCCGTAATCTCAGAACACTTCCAAATACTCTGATTAAATTTCCAAATTAAATTCTAAGATTTGGAGTTTTCCAACGGGTTTCCTTATTTTCAAGGGATTACGAATGTGGCACCTTTAAGACTTTGGTACTGATAGATGATTTACGTATGAAAATATTCTTATATTTTATAGGTATTTACTTTTTGTCAAGCATCGATTAATAAATTTACAGTATTTGAACTACATACTTTAAGCCGCACATTCCGTTTTTAGCATTAATATTACTATTATAAAAGGATACGAAAGCAAAAATGAGTTATGAACAAAAAACATTAAAAAAATAAAACAACTTTGGCAACTTTAATAAATTACAAGATAACGAAAACTTAATGATATTATTATATTAGTTCAAAAACTTACAAGAAAATCTTTATATTTATTTAAGTTTACCGTACAGAATGGAGACGTCCCTCTCTTAAATGAGATGTCCGTACAAGTTATTTACAATGTAAGCTGATATTTTTGAGAGCATGTATTTAATTGGTTCCAATAATTACAAAGACTCCAACCAGGCGCGGTTTATATAAAACACACGTCATCTATATTATATTACTTATTATTAACGAAATACAGATCATATTTCTTTGGCTGTGTTACAAAGTTTAGTATCGTAAATCTCGAGGTAACACACTGTGAAATCGATGCAAACGCTGTGTGTTTTGTTTACAAGGTACAGATTGCTGTTGTAAAGTTGTTTAATTTAATATTAGCTATTGTAAGAAGATGAAAATTTTCAGTTTAAGGATACATAAATTGCATATTTTTAAAGCAAACACAATTTATGTTCAAAATTCGATTGCTTAGAATGGGAGCAAGCAAGTTGATATTTCTAAATTTATTGCTGCTCCCAGGAATGTGCACGTCAGCCATTTGGTATAAGAATTCGATATTTGCAGTAAAAATCAAGAAAATTTGCCGATATTTTCTTCGAAATCTATTCGCCTCTAAAACTAGGTTGACAGTGGAAACATTTATCCAAATATATAAGACCGCAAACTTTGCCGTAACTACACACAGTCCCGTGGGAGCCGGGTCCTGACCTGACCTCTCAGAACTATTTATTCCTCCAGTTTGATTCCAACTGCGTTAACATAAAATTGTATCAATAGTTTAACTTTCGTCAACTTGAAGGAAAAAGAGTTTGGGGTATCTTAGCCCTAGCCTATATTTTTGTAAAAAAACTTCAGCCTTAACATGCCTTTCTAACAAATTAAACAAACGACAATAGATCCGATAGTTGAAATAATGGATCCATTAATAATATTATAGAGGATTAGATAACATTACAAATTATAATTATATTTGTTCCACTCCATTTATAATGATTAGGGCGTTATCGTGAGCCAAATCTGTGGTATATAATATATTACATAGGAGAAGTATAATAAATCATGAACTTGTTTTTGTGACTGGAATCGGATGTGTTAGTGACGTCATTGTTTATTTTTCTTATTACGTAACGTCGAACGACATTTTATTCAATAATAAATTAAGCAAAGAAATTTTGGAATGACGCCAATAGGAGAAAATCGATGGTAGTTTGAATCGGCTCTTTGAGTTTCTTGATTACGTAAATCAAAAAAAATATCCGTCTATAACCAGATACCTAACATATATGTGCCTATATTTTAAGAAAATATAAAGTATGTAGGTACAATGAGATGGAATTACTTAAAATATAACTTACTTAAAAATATATATTCTTTACAAATGTATACAAATCGAGTAGGTAAAAAAAAGGTGTCTAAAATATATTAACATTAAAAAACAGTTACAAGATAATTGTACACAAATAACGAAATAGTAGTTTTGTTGAGAAGAATAAATTTCTTAGTTCTTTTTGATCACATTAATGATTACTGGACAATTTGAAGACTTGAAAGACACTAACAGAAAGTCATTGTGTATAAGAAAAATTTTAAATAACATCAGATTAACAGACGGAATAAGAAGATTTCAAGTGAAATTTTTTTTTTCCGTGTCATTCGAGTACGTTTTTTATTTTAATACTACATGGAACAGTATTATGGCATTCTAGATACAAAAAAAGGGACTTGCTCAAGTAATAATCTAAAAAACATCTCAGTCATAATACTGTAGCCTTAAAAGATTAATATCCAACACAAAAATAAAATATATTCAATGAATCAAACGAGTTCGTGACTGAAGTTATGAAAAATGTTATAACCGTTAAATTTATTACAGAAAATGTTTGGAAAGATGTAGGCGTTGTTGGCACTTGGCGGAGCCTCTTTGGCGCCGACCGCACTGCGATGGTTACATCGAAGTTAAGTGTCAGATGAGTGTTATGGCGTCTCTGCTGTTGCCGGTTTAAACATTTTTTAAAACATTATACATTCGTCATATTAAATGTATTAGTATTTTCTATGTGTGTTGTTTTATAAGATAAATTAAGGGAATGACATTTCTAAATAATTATTTAAACTGGCAATACCTTAAATAATTAGTCTAAGAAAGTCGAGCCTGACAGCTTATCAGATATTAGAGGGAATTGAGACTTTTCTGACTTGTACGGTTTTGGTGAGGACGTGCCCTTGGGATATTTAAAGTTGATCGAACTGTAATTATTTAACAAATTAACTTATCACTAGTACGGCTTCAACCCTCGTTCACTAATTTAGTAGGGTAGGAATTCACTGGCTACGATTTTTTTGAGTTTGTACCCTCATTTTAATGTTTTTATACGTTTCATTTCCCATAAACTAATAAATACATACAGATAAATATAAGTCATTTAAAATTGGTACAATCTACTATCATGGTACAAACCACGGCCGGATATAATGAACAAGCTGTCAATAACTTAGGTATTAAAAAACATATCGATTCTTCAGCTATAATTATATGGTTATACTATTATATTAAATTTACTTCTGTCAATAAGTCTTCAATATCTGGATTGTTGCGGAGATACGGACTTGGAGAAAACGTTTTAGTTCATTGACCCCACATCCTTTGATATGATAAATAGACCTTGGAACAGGTTTATCGTGACACGATCAGAGCTAATCTATAGATTCATTAGCTCAGTGTTACTTGTCATCTATTTACTATAGTTCCATATACATTAGATTATAAATTAAATTATTATATTCCTATATTTTAAATAGAACATTATCGATATTGCGTACACTATCAGGGTGCTTTTATAAAGAGAAAGTTTCGCTAGGAATTCTATTCACAGAGAAGACTCAGTATTTATATATTTAAAGCAAATCACCAAAAAAAATACTAAATAATTTTAAACCTGAAATATATGTGATTAATAAGTATATAGTAAAAAACTAGTAACAATGCGTTAAGGAAAATGAATCGCTCGTAGAATAGATTTGCACATACTAAGACCGAGCAATGCAAATATTTAAAAGAACGAGGATGTCCGAGGCTCCGGCTTGCATACAAAAACTTTCTCTCGGAAAGAAAAATGCTGACGTTCCTTTTAAGGAAACCTGCCTTTGGATGATACCGAACGTGACCGCTGGCTCGCCAATTACATTCAGATTTTAAGAAGCAATTTACACAAACTCGTAATAATTAAAATAATACCAAAATGATCTCAAGTTTATGTTAACGAAGTTTATTTCTCAGAACTATTGTCAAACAACAAAATATTTCCGGCGATTTTCTTTTTTCATTATAAAATATATAATCACTAATTATATTTCATGAACGATATGAATAGTCATCTTTTATCGATTATTCAGTATGATCGTTATCGTCAGAGCAATCGTCATAACAGAGTTTTAAGTTAGCTCCGCGTTGATCGCAACGCTCAACTTCACCAGACGTCGGAAACAGAATATTTCTCGTTTCATTCTGACAATTTGTCTCAAGCTCCCCCAAGTGCATGGAGGTGGTGTTCCGTATTACATCTACTGACAAGTGTTGAAATATTTCACCGTCTCCCTTCAAGTATTGCATGATATTTGTCAAATATGTATGTCGACAGTTGGGAACAAGTTTGAAAAAATGCGTAAAAATTATTAAATTTTTAAAAGAGGGTATTATCTTTAAAACGACGTTATTAAACGAATTGGTTCAACTTCAATATGCAAAATATTGGAAACTGTGTTTTCCAATTTTCAGGGAAGGTTGCGTCTTAGGTGTAGGGTCAATGAACGTTTTCTCGACGGCGGAGGATCAAATAAAGAATGTTGTCTGAGAGAAATTTATTCACCTTATTATATTTATTGGCGTGAAAGAACTTCAGACCAGCCTGAAGAGACCCGTAACTTTCGGGGCGAAACGTATTTTTTGGCCTTTCCCGGATTCGTAAAGAGGGGCGAGAAAGGTCAAGGGAAATAGGACGGTTATTGATTGTTCTTCCGAACACCTTTTCTGACGTGTCAGCGATCAGCGTCCTTATAGGGGTTCTGTTCTACATATTATGCGTTAAACGATTTCGGATACCTTTCATCGCCTACAAGATTTATGTTTATAGGCGAGCTGAAGAATGTCGATAACATTTGATAATAAAGTATATAGAAAAAAATTTAAAGTAATAAAAATATATAACATCAAACCAAATAAAATTTATAGCTCGCCATACATAGTTATATAGCCGAACAATGACTCTATTTTTATAACAAGAATACAGTATTCTTGTTATAAAACGGGATCACTTTTTGGCACGGACGATTTAAAACGAAAACAGTTAAATAACAACCGAATAAAAAGTCAGATAAATTGCAGCTGTCGGTCTGTCGAAGTTCGTGACCTTTATACTTGGAACACCAAAATCCATTTTTAATTAAATTGCTGCCAGAAACGTTGGACGTCACAAATGACATTTTCAATACGTGCTATGGATGTGTACCTACGTATTGAAATCTATTAAAATCATTTTTCACTTCGCAAATGAAGCGAGGATAGCTCTCGATGTAACATGTCCGCGATACTCTCTTTGTAAAAACGTATTTTAGAAAGTATGTCGTGTATATCAAATAACCGCTGTTTTCTGAGTACTTAAAATGCGGATGGAATAAAAGTGTCCCAATAAGTGAAATAATTCGTCTTAATTTTATCGCCACTAAAACACGGTCTAAATGTCTGGACCAATTTGTGATGGCTTTCATCAAAGCAATGCCGGGTGTGCGGTTTATACGTTGAGCTGTAAATCACATCGGCCCTTTGATCAGGGCCCCAAAGCTGAAATCCCTTGAGGGCCAGACTTTCTACTTTCACGCATTTGAAGTTTCGGGAACATTTTACCTGAACATTTACGTCCAACCTGATACGCGGCTATATTTGTTTTGCTATTTTTAATTAATAAGAAAATGTTTCCGTTGCTTTAAACAAGCTAACAGATATGTCCTTCACCGTGCTTATTTCGTATAGAGTAATGTATTATTTGTGCATTAAGATTACTATTGTGTTGCTACACAGTTTTATCGATATTCAGTCCGTGCTGATTATACCAATGAATCTCTAAATTGGTCATATTATGATACACCTGACGCAACGCTGAACTATCACGATCGACGTTTATACTATCGTTATATTGAAATAATTGATAGCGGTCGGACTGAAATATAATTTAAATTATACACCATTTTATCATTCACCGCTTATTTTATTAAATCCCTTGTCAGTGTTACCTTCGACGACTGTTAGTTGTATTTTAAAGTAAACTAATAATTTTAATATATTGGATATGCTAGTTGCTACCTATATTATTTTTATGTACATGCATATAAAGCTAAAGATTGGATCATGAGTGGGATACGCCACTAAACAATATGAATACCGTTTGAATAATTCAAACAGTAGATAGAAAGGCGTGTTCAATTAAAACAAGCCATCCGTTTGACGGTAATGTTAAATCAACTTATCGTATATCTCGCAGTCATAGTTGTCTGCAAATCACTCGCCGCGGGGAACAGTCATCAAACAAAGTAACAATACGCTCTGAACGTCGTGGATGGCACCATGCGGAGGCTTTATCTAACAATTTGTATGGATTTCAAATAATTTAAGCATTTCAAAGGGTCAAAGTTGCTACCGCTATGAGATTAACTGGATATACACCATGTATAATACGTATCTGATAGATACAGGATGTTATATGTTATTTAATAGAAAATGCATACATTACATTTGAAATATATTGCTTAAGGCCGTTTGAAATACCGGGCTGTTTAAAGAAAATAAATTTTTCAAAAACTGGCAGGTAAAGTTTAGTAGAGAAAATAAAAGTGTGTGTAAACTGAAAGAAATGTAATAGTAAGTCTGGAGCGCAGAGCTTTGCAAGGCCTTAAAGTAAATTATTTAATAGTAAGCTTACGGCGGCGTGAGTTTTGTACAGTTGTATATGACTTTGTAAAAAACCATGTTTTGAAACTTTATTCACAACTGATTTTTTTTTGTACCTGAATAATTAAAATTCTTAAAAAGGACTTTTTATAGCCAATACTATTTCGGTCTTTCATTTATTATAATTCGACTGTTTAACTTATCAGATTGAATCAATTTAAACAAATTATTATTTTAAAACTACAATTTCAATAAAAATTAAATATAATAAGACGGACTTGCGTATGTGAAGATTATTCAATGTTCATACGTTTTTAAAAGTATAGTTGTAGATGTCATTATAGTCATGATAGTTTACATTTTGATAAAAAAAAAAACAAAATTATATAAGTAAATAAGATTTTCTTCGTTTGCCTTTATTTCAGGCATAACATCAGAATGAGAAAACGGGACGATTTGTATTAACTATTTAATTTTAACATAGTTAAATCTATGTAAGACAGTTACGTGATGTTTATAACGAGTGCTAAGAATACCAAATTAATAATAAAGGTTAAACAAATAAATTATAATGATTTAAACTTGCGAATTCTGGAATATATACCGTCGCCTTAACACTTAAGCCATCGGTCGGAGACCACTCTTTGTCCATTTATAATATATTTTAAATCATTTTTTATTACAGTGATGAGTACTCATTTATAACAGAAAAATCCTTAATTTTTACATATTGCCTACGTGAGTTCCATCATGTTAAACGTTTGAATCATCCGCTTCGTTGACGTGCGGATATAGATCAATAAATCAATGTACACACCCATTGATATAACATTGATAAGCACATTGTTTCTCACATAATCTGATAACTTTTTTTATCCTCTAAGCTCTAATAATGTACTAAGGTTATATGAGTTTTGAGCACGCTGTAATCGTATCGTCGTGTTTGTTATAAGAGATACTAAATTAATTAAACTGGTCGTAATTTTTTAACTGTATTAAGAAACACCTTTTTAAAATGAATCATTTACTACCCTGAATTTGAGTTTGTATCAATCAACTTAAAAATCGTAGATAATTGGTCTATGTAGAGAAGTAACTCATAGTTTATTTCATTGTCTAGTACAAATGACTTTTATAGTATATTTGTCGTAAACAGCAAATTATTTTAGTTAAAGTCAACAAAAAATCTCATTCACATTTCGTCTGTCCTTGATCACGGTTGCTGCAAACTACAAAGAAACCGAAACGTCGTAATAAAATGCGCGTAGTAATCCGAAAAAATGTTAGTTTCATTTAAAGAAAAGTTTATTCAAAGCGAACATTTATAAAGGCTGCGTTTTAACCGCGATTGGATCAGCTGAATTTCGCTTCCATCAGCAGAATCCTATATAAGTGAGTAAGTGTAAGCCTCTTATTTTCTAGTGCCACCTTTTAGAGCCTCGGAAATCCTCACCTCGACCCAAACCACTCTGAATAAATTTATGAACTTTCTATATTTTGAGATAAAAATCACATCCACAATATTCTAAATATCTTTCACAAGATTTATCAATACTTCACGAGACGATGATTTATTGATACCAGCTATATTGATATATAAACCGGTCTCTATTATACTGAAATGTAAGAAATTTTACAATAATTCTACCATATAATAAGAAAAAACTACTACATGCATTTACCTCATATTTTCTAAATGATATGTTTGATCCATTAGTGCTTTTATAAAAACATGTCCATACTAAGTACATAACTAATTTAAAAATTTATTTTATACATATTAGGTACATATATCAAAACGATTGACCTAAAGACATGTGCTCAAGAACACGGCGATTCAATGTTTGTTCATTCACATACTTTTTGGACTATTTATCGACCAAATATCTTATCAATGAGTGACGCAGAAGAAATAATCGATAGCATGATATCACTAATAAATTAAAGTGCGATTCATGTTCTTGTAAAGGAATACTTTGTTTATAAAAAAGGCTTTAAGATAATTGTATGATTATCTGGTATTGGACTTTTGGTTCAATGATTGTGATTCCATGAACAGAATTATATAAACAAAAATTTGTATACCTCCAGTATACGTAGAACAAGTGTCAGTAATTTAGTTTTTACAAACGTCAATATAAATTATGTTTATTTTCTAGGAAAAGATGTTTTTAGTGTCATCAAGACACCATAGCGACCTCTTAAATATAATGACAAAATTTAAACACGCATAACGCACATACGATAACACATTACACAGTAGAGACAGTTTAGAGGAGTTGTATCACGAGCGGTTGTTTGCGGTAAAAGTCTTAAGCAATAAAACCATAACTGTTCCCTCTCAACACTTTTCCTTAAAGCGAAGTTCAAAGAAACGTAATACAAGTCACAATGATTGTATTTTATAAGACAGAGAAATTTATATTGCCCAATCAGAATTACTTCAATTTATTATAAGTCAAATGTAGTTTTTGATAAACGTTAAACAGCTCATATTCAAAAGATTTTTTTTTAATAATTAGGATTTGATATTTTTTATATAGAACTAGCAAATTGGATATCCGCACAGGAAAACGTATCTACAATAATCTGTCAAAAGCTCTATCAATTATGTGCAAATTAACATATCAAGACTACATTGATCTTATCGTTTGATAATGACATTTTATTGAGATGCGATGAATCCATCGGGTTATGTTTTATGTATGTAAAGCATCAGAAAAGTGTGTGAAACTTTCGTCTAACGATGCAGCTCGTTCGGGTGAAAGTGTTTTATGTGTTGCAAATCGCAAATTATCCTTAACTCTCCAAATGTAAATATGACCAAGTTATAGGTTACGGCGACTGTATACTACGTGATTCCCAATATTGGGATTAAATTTGAACTAAACAAACATATGTACGATTATATATAATAAGTTTAATGCGAGTTTAAATAAATATTATATATTTTTATTTTGTTATTCATCATAGTTAAATAGCGGAAAATATCTTTCAGATCATGGCTTTATAGAATTATCAAATTTCATACACACATATATATATTGTCATAAGTCGAAAACTTATTTTTGTGGGCCGGTTAAAAGTTGACGCTTAGACCATTACAAGGTGAGTGGACCGGTAAAAAATATGACGCCATAACGCATTGAGATGTTCCTGTTTCATTGTTGACTTACATAACATACAGAGACATTGTAAATATATATTATTTACAAATGTTTTTCCGATACACTAGAATTTGCTCTAATAAGCGAAAAAATTGTTAATAGAAATGAAACAATAAACAAGCACATTTCACATCAAAAACATGAAAGTATTTGCGATGCTTTTAATTCTTTACGACACTCATATTCCAAAGTAGTAAATTATGATCATATTAATTTATATAGAACAAAACATTCTCACATATACCTAACTAAGATATAATATGTATTAATTTCTGTATTTAGATACATAACGTCGTTATTCCAAATCCATTAACGTTACATATAAAAAGTATGTTAACTGTCATGGAACGGTATAATTCAGTATTAACACATTATCGTGACTGAAATGATGCAATCACACAGCAGCTTTACGACGTCACATAACAATTCCTCGAGATTATCTTTTAAACTAAACTTTTGTAGCCGAGATTTAGGATGTATATAAAATGTGTTAGAATGACCGAATAAAATACTATATTATCTGCATCACAGCGCTTTACTGGGACTTATTTAATCTTGAACAAATTTAAATTTGATTTCGGAGAGCTTTATTTACTGAAGATATGATTTTCACTATATACATGTATCCGTTTAAATTGAAAACAAGCAGTTAATATCGTTCAATATTAGTTTCCGCAAATTTTAGTACATTATTTAAATTCCTACAACACGACCAGTAAGAACGTAGATTTATTTGTAATAAGTCTGAACTAAATTTAAGTTTAATTACAGACTATCAAAGTTCGAGTGTTCCGTTTTTATTAATGCCGGCACAATGAAGCAATTGCATTATGTACATTGCTAGCACAACGCACTCACTAGTAGAATGTGTCGACAGAACACTCAATAAAAATAAACAGTTTTATTTTAAGAACATTATATCAGGAGTTGGTAGTGAATATGAGAGATATGAGATTATTTTTTTTATATAAACCTTGTAATTATATTTTGTATATGTAAGCTGTAACTCAGAAATGACTTGATTATATAAATTAAATCATTAGTCTCCAAACAGTAACTCAGTAACAACGAACTGTGTGTGACTATTCGAAATTTCTTAACAATTTAGTTTGTTTTAGGAAGACTTCGTGAAGATACAAGCTGTTCAAACATTCCAGGAATGTGTCGGCGCTTTAATATTTGTAGAGTAATGATAGGTATTTGGGGACTGATGTAGGTACGGTTATTTGTCAATGGTCAGCCGTACTGCCTCTGTCACAGTTTAAGAGTTAGCAACTAATAAGACAAACGTTTACTAACTGACGTGCTTACTTAACGAAAGATATTATTACGAATTATTTCGTAACAACATTATTGATTTAGAACCTAGCTTCGTTGGTCGTTAATTGACATAAAATTTTAACAAGAATCAATAAGTTGCAAAAAACAGGTATGATATATTACTTTAAGACAATAAAACAAATATTATAAACTATATTACTCATTACGATAAACAAACCGCAGAGTGCATTTATATCAACACTCTTGTGTTTTAACTTACCATTATTAAGTATGACATATGGCCCGTGAACATTGCCTGTGTAAAATATAAGTGGATGGGAACCCATCGCTGACTTGCATTGAGAATCAAAGTGGATTTTTGCGGTGACACTTTTCTTTTAAGTATCAATGAATCATAGTTCCAAAAACTCGTTATGTGATTGCAATATAATAATTTAAGAAATTCACTTTCAATTCATAACCACATTGAGGGACGCCAAACTAAATAATTTTTTGAACGTGATAGATTCTTCAAACTAAAGTTCTTCGTCTGGAAAGTTTTATGTTAATTAAAAAGGATATCAAGAATCTAAACATAAAAAAAAACGACACAAAACTTTTAGTATTTAAGGTGTTCAGTAAAACTGATACTGAAATTATTTAATTTTGTGCCAACCAATTAATAGGTTGAAGGCGTAAGGATAATTCGTGATTGATAACAAAATATGTAACAATGATTTTTCAAGCAAGTCACTAACAAACCATAGTAAAAATACGCTAAACGAAGCTACCTTTATAAAATAGTTGGCACTTTAAAAAAACAAAAATACTAGCTCTGATCCGCGTATCCGCCAGCGCCGCCATCCGCCAGGTTGTAAATCGCATTGCTAATAAGTTGAGAAAGTTCCTCACCTTGATCTATCTTTCAAGATGGACAAAATTATTCTCACATGTATTATATTAGTATGGATTGCTTAAACGTATCCCTAAGTAATTACTGCGTACTTTTACCCGGCCAGCTTGTGTAAGCTCTTACATAAGGCGTAGGTCAAGTTATATTACTTACCATAACCGTTACACTTAACGGGCTCACAGCAACATTCATATAAATAACAATATTACGAGAATTTTACTAAAATGACTACATTTTGTTATTCAATTACATAACTAACCAACTTTATTATAGCCGTTTCAGTCAACTTAATTATTCTATGTATTTAGTCTAACCTCTAGTTTACTATAAGAATAATATGTCTTTGCGAGTGCATTAATATGATTAAGCCTTTAGTGCATTAATAAGTATAAAGTCTTCCTAACAATTAATTATATTCCTAACAAAAACACGCTGTTCAGCTTAAAACTAGGATTAAATTAATAGAAAAATATAGAATTAAAGATTCATTGCGATTGCTATTTCTAGAACAGAGGCTTCCAACTTCCTTGAATGTATTTTTTTTTAAAATAACAGAATCAAAATCAAGAACGATCAAACTAAGATAATGATTTCTTTCTTATCAAAATTCTTATTTAAGAATGTTTCAGTACTCATCTTTAACAAAAAGTTATTAACTTTCTTATACAAGAACTCCGTTCACCTCAGAGATGCTCCGTAATTACTATTTGAAATATTTGTAAGACAAATTGTAATTATTGTACTGTGTAGTTTATCGCTTCATATGTAAGTGATAGTCAATTCAAGCGTTTGACAGAAGTGTTGTCGTTGTGACAGACGAGGTAATTCGACCGGACGAGGGTCTTCGCTGGACAGACCGTGGGCTGAACTTTGAGTTGACGATTTGATAATATCGTTTACGAGAACAATATATTTTATCTAAATACATTTGAATGCATCGCCTTTGATAGTGAGAGACGTATGTAGTTATTCCGCATTGTAACGTAGGATAAAGAGACGAACTAAATTGATATACCCCAGTGTATAATCCTTTGTAATATCAAAACATACTTGCAGGTTTCACAGAATGATCCCTTGTACTAAGTTGTAGATAACATTATACACAAAACAGTCAGCGTATGTAATGATACAATTTATTTACTGCACTAATCGTTTATTAAATAAGTACAGACATTTCGATACTTTCAAAAGTCTATTCCCTCTCTTTGTTCCACTATACTAAAAAGATTAAGAAAATAAGGACAGAGACAAAATTTAGGACTTGAAAAATTGCGTTATAATATTAACTCATTGAGAAAGTAAGATGTCGAGTTTGTATAGATGTCTTTTTTTTTGTTTTCTCACGCATTAAGGCCACCTTCTTCGATAAGCGCGACAGCCGCGTCTTATCTTGTATATCTTGAAATAAAAGTAAAAACACCAATTAAATTAATTTCTTGGAATAAAAGTTAAAAAAAAAGGAATCATTGACGTACATACAGTTATAAGATATAGTTCCAACTAAACTGCCAGTTAAATTAAACATCATATACCAGCTTGCTTTCAACGCTTCACCTTCATATTCGAATGTTAATTATAACGATGTATATGTAATTATAAAAAAAATATTACTGAAATCCTTTAGTACTTTCTCATTGAATAAACTAAATCATTTTCTATAGTTATGAAATTATATTGGTATAAATAAATAATAACGCGTTATCCGCCCCGCATCAGCGCTGCCTAACGAGCTGTGGGTAGCATCCATCTTGAGGCGGATGTGTCAACCGAGGGGGGTATATTCACACGGTCGCTGATTGAGATGTTTATCGAATTTGTATTCACTTATCATTTTCGTTACAAATAGACCTTGTTTTATTTAACACGTGATTCATCTCACCATTATTATTATATCAGACAGTCTCTTTTCTGTTATGTTAACAATATTATTGTCAAATTTCATATCTATTAAAATCCCTCAGCATGAATTAAAATTAAATAAGGTAATATTAAATGGAACATTCAAAGACAAGAGTGGGACTCGAATCTGCACGCTACAGAATAATACAGTTGCGTTTCCGTGCTCTGTCTCGTGTCGTCATGCTGAAGGGATTAAATTAAATTAAGAATATTATTAATGATCTAGAACTTTCCCAAGTATTCATTTAAATAAAACTGATATTCTCTGCTGTAATACGCGTGTTTTTATTATTTTATTAACGATTTGATGAAAATGTCTTCACATCACGACGTTTTCATCGCATCTACAAAGTAACTAAAACGTCGTAAGTGTGTAGTTTAAAAAAACCGCGTAGTACATCTAAAAATGTATATTTTATATCTCTACGAAGCCCAGCAGCTTTTCTGTGATAAACTAAGAATCATCTGTGCTGTAGTATTTACAGCTTTATTAGATTCAGCCTTGGCCTGTAACGATGGAGACCTAATAATTCTCTACACCGAGACCCAGACAATGTATTATTAAAAACAATCACCCAGACAACCTTTATAGATAGTCTGTGGAAATCAATTGTTTGCAGAAATGTCGTCCACTAAAACGTTTTTATCTAAACTTTTTGTTATCTAGCGATTTAACGCCTCAGTTGATAGTTTCAAAAGACCTTTTTGCTGAAATATACAATTGTCTGTAACATTTTCCTTTGTGTCTGTTGACTAATACCTATTTTGTATCACCATTTCTAAACCAACCAATTTATTGTTAATATATTATGTAAATTAATCTTATTTTATGTACAATAAAAGGTTATATTTTATAGTTTTGGATAGAATTCATCGAAATAAATTCTTGTAAATCCAATCTTGTATGAAAAGATGTTTTGTGGTAGGAATGACTTGTTTTGATATACGTTCGCTCCATCTCAACCCATGAAGCTCTCAATATTTTTTATAACAAAACTTTAAAAAAGATAACTTACATATATAAGAATTATATTAAACAGATTGATTGAACGACATATTTTATTCCGATTCATAATACACCATACCGCTAATTGTTTTCCTGCCAAGTAAAATATATATGTATTTAAAAAAAAATGTCTTTGTAAAAATTATTTTTGATTTTATTTTTCTTGGATCTCGGTTTACAAGTTCACTTCTCTATATAAAGGTATAACAAACAGACTTCATAATATAAATTCGATTACGAGTTGCGATTGAAAGTTTTTAAAAATTGATTTGAAATAAATTAACTTGGTAGTGATTATAAAAAGTAATTCAACGAGACACATAAATTAACGATTTTTAAAAAGATTCGAGTTTAAAGTGCCGAATAGTCAAATTGACATTCAGAGGATTTATACATGTGATGCTGTAGGTGTAAAATGTTGTTATAATATTCAAATAAAATCGAAAAAAACGATTGGTAGCTTCGATAAATAAAACGAAACCAAATAACAAAATGTATCGGTTACCGAATATTTTTAATTACAGTCTCAAAATATATTATCAACGGCCGATCTTCAAACCACAGTTTCGGGTAACATGAGAAGCATTTTTTTTATGATATCTTGTTAAAATATGTTGACAGCTGATATAGATTAATATTTGTATAGTTGCATATACATTTATATGCTAATGTTACTTTCGAGTTCTGTAATTTAAACTTCACTCTAACTATTACCGTTTCCTTGATAGCCACTTTGTCGCACTGTTATAAATAAAGTATCAAACAGCCGTTTAATATACCATTTATCTTCAATCTTCACGGTTAACATAAAAATACCAATACATTTCGTTCTTCTTCCATCAATATTTTTTTTTAATAATAATCAAATCTTTTGATGTAGAATTCGAATTTTAAAATTGCTATACACATTTTTTAAACGAGTATCATTCTAGGCCGCTTTTCATCGGCTATTCCATTATATAAGGCACAAGTCACAACACTATGTGCTCCGAGCTTGTGATATACTGACATTATGGACGTTTTAAATTGGTTCTTTATATGGCCACGGTGCGGGCTCTCTAATGGGAATTTTACGGCTGTCGCTCTGAAGTCAGAACGTCATGAGTATAAACCTGAACTGAATGTAAAGGTTAACATGAGACTCACATTATTTGTGTATAAAATACAAGTGTAGGATACTACAAGTGGATTGAAAATCAAAGAAGATTTTAATGATAAATATCGTTTTATTTTCATATTTATAACGGAGAATTTGTATTTCTCAAGGGTCTATAGGAAATTAATCTATGGAATTGACTTTTGTTTAAATCCTTTTAGTATTCCGATCAAATTTGCACTGTATTCGTAAACTCCCTATAATGTATTCTATTTATTATAATTGCTCGCAATTGTCTTTTGGGTATATTCTTCAGTGACATTTACCTTTCAGCGAACTGTATTTGAAAATAAACTTTAAATTTCCGCCAAAAGTTTGCTTTACCTATAGTAAATGAAACTAATATTTTTCGGATTACAACGCGTATTTTAATATTTTTATTGAAAATCCGAAAAATTGTAAATAGAATATGAATACTCGCGAAAGTCTTAGATCTCATTTGCTGTATAGTAGCTAATACGAAGATAAAAATTCAAGTTTTATTTACCTTAAAAAAAAATGTTTACAATAACCCTTGAATTGGAGGTTTATTTTGAAAATAGAATGTCTAAACTCTAAAGCAATGCGCCTTTGGATGGTTAGGCATTAAAAGATTCCTTTATATTTAATATATAAAGCGAAACAGCTCAGTAGCTTTGTCCATTGGTGCTGGAGCTCGTCCCATACAAACATGGAAACTCCAATTGAAACTATCAACTAAAGGGATTAAGTGCGGGGAAACTAGCATAACACTAGCCACTGCATACGCTTTTGACAAATTTAATTTCATCAAAAACTTGGCGGAATTTCAAATGTTTTGTACATTTACTACTAGAAAAGTGCATTTAAATAAGTAAAAGCAGTGAGAGTTTTGAATGCGTCTATTAAATCACCTACCTACCTACCTACCTGTCGCGTCAAAAACATAACTCTTGATGGAAACGAGACTCGCTTTATGATTTGTTTACCATTGTACACTTTCGAGGAAAATATGCTTAAAACTTAAATTACGTAATTAAATATGCTTTTGTGATAAATATTTTTTATGCTGGCAACATTGTTCGTTGGAACAATAGTTATTTAAAATGGTATTGTTTGGTGACGAATTTGTATATTAACAAACAAACAATAAAGAGACATACATTATCACGTATAAATCAGTTTTCATATTATATATAGAGTCTAAAGATAATTTCTGTACTGGTTTTCTAACTAAATTTCAATATTCTCTGTGAATAACTCAGTATAATATTTGGTTGCTACTAACTATATTTAGATTGAAAACAGTTCTAATGTTACAGTAGTATTCAAAATAATATCAAAACGAACAATGCTCATACAAAAACATATGTTGAATTTCATTACATTTCTGCATTCAAATTCTCCTTACTTTTAGTGTTCCACATATTTTAAATTATAAACGAGGGAGGGTATTTTCCACTTGCATAATTTTAGCCACAATGAAATTTCTATCCAACCTATATTAAGTAATCGCTTATAACACCGTAACATTTGGGAACCAACACGAACAAACCGAGTCCAACCTGCGTGGATTCAGGATGATTCTTTAATGAGGTAGTCGAATGACATGAATGCGGTGGATTAAATCATAAATATACTGTTAAATTTAGCACCAGTTATATACATTAGTGCTAGAAGATTAACTAATGATTTATTTTAATCTATGGTTGAAAGCTACAGTCCAAGAGCTTTGCATTTGCTACGACCATCACGGTCAAAAAGGCTATCTTGGATTCTGATAACTATTAAGTTTACTGTCTTAGCAAGGTAAGTCATAAAATGATGTTAGTAATAACGATTATTGTCTCAAGCTACCGTCAGCTTCGTCCATGTGGCAAGCTTGTGGTTTGATCGCGGTTTTGACATCAGATACTTTTAAGACATACCATGACAATAATGTATAGGCAAAAAAAAAATGAAACATACAAACTCAAACTATGAGAGGATTTTTAATGGAATCTGCCTCTTACTGATATTTAAAATAACATAATTCAGTTATCAATACATGTTATTAGAAAGAAATGTCTATTTTATTATAAGTCTGTGATATTAACGAAGTAGGTTAGGTTAGGTTAGTGGAATGGAAGTGAGATGCATTGTTATCGACATACTATTTAGGGTTAATTGAATTGGAGCCGTTGCAGGGTACGGACGTCGTTTTTCGTTTCTGCTTTTCGTTTGCTTTCGTGTTTGTTAGAAGTTGTTGTGAGTGTGGTTGAGATGATGAGTGAGAGAGAGTATGATGGTGGGGGGGGTTCCCGGGGGAAATACCGGGTAAGGAGATGAAGGAGAGTGTGTTTGCGGATGACTCAATGTCATCGCGCCCGGAATCGGTGTTAGGAGCCAAACGGCTGTTCTCGGACGTATCTGGTTCCGACACCGAGACCGGGGGTGGGATGTTTCGGGGTCCGGTAGTGTCGGGAAGGCGGGGCCGCGGCCGTACGCTGGCGAGAGCCCGCAAATTTTTAAGGGAAAGGAAGGAGGAGGAGTCGGAGGCTGCCTTCGACTCCTGCCTCGAAAAGAGGCTCCGAAAGGAGAGTGACGGGGGTGGGAAGGGGAAGGGGAAGGGGAGGGAGGTCCCTTTGGACCTGCAAGCAATGGGGGCGGAGGCGATAAAGGTCGAGGCCGAGAAAAGCCTCGACCTTATCAAAGAGTTGGTGGGAAAGAGTAGAAACCTCAAAGGGGGCTACTCGTCCCGAATTATGAAGGCCTCTGCCTTCCTGAGGGAGTCCCTGGATGCGCTCGTATCGCGCACCGAGGCTGAAGAGACCCACCGCCTCAGAGCCGACATTGGTCGGCTCCAGAGGGAGAACGCGGGTCTCAAAGAAGAGGTACGCGCTCACCGTCTCCAATACGAGGAGATGATGAGGGAGAGGGCGGCGGCGGTTAAGGCAGGTGGGCCGGTCGGCCAGGACCAGCTTCAGGCGCTTGAAGCAAACATCGCCAGGTTGGTGGGCAACCTGGTGGATGGACGGCTGACCGCGTTGGAGTCCCGGCTTAGGCGGGAAGAGGTCGCCCGCCCTCCCCTGGCGGGAGATAACTCGGCCGTCGCCGTGGCTGCCAGAGCGGCGATCCGCCAGGCGGCCATACAAAGAGGGGCCAAATCCTCAGCCCCTTTACCGGCGTCACCGGCACCGGTAATATTAGTGTCAGAGGATGATTTCCCTTCCCTCCCTGCGCCCTCCAAGGGGAAGGCCAAGAAATCAAAGGGGGGGAAGGAGGTTGCCTGGACCGCCTTCGGTCCATCCACCTCCGGTGGAAGGACTGAGGCGATAACTGCCGGGGCCGGGGCCGTTGCGGCGGGGTGGACGGAGGTGGTCCGCCGCAAGGCCCTCAAAAAGAAGGAAGTGGTGCCGGTACCCAAAACACCGGCGCCACAACCAAAAAAGAAGGCGGGCCCTAAGGAGGGCCCCAAGAAAGTGGCGCTCCCACGCTCACAGGCCGTAATGTTGAAGTTACGGCCTGAAGCAGCGGCTAAGGGGGCGACCTACTTGTCGGTCCTCTTAAGGGCCGAGAGGGAGGTAAATACGAAGGAGCTGGGTATCGGGCCCCTGAAAATCCGTTCATCGGCAACAGGGGCCCGCATCATCGAGGTGCCCGGCTCAGCCAGCGCGGACAAAGCCGACGCTTTGGCTGCTAAGCTGAAGTCTGTGCTGGCGGAGGAGGCGGAGGTGTCGAGGCCCGTGAAATTCACGGACGTAAGAGTAACGGGCCTCAACGACGCGACGACCGCGGACCGGCTGATAGCCGCGGTCGCGCAGGAGGGGGCTGCACCGAGGCCCAGGTCAGGGTTCGTAGCGTGCGACCTGGGCCTCGCGGCACAGGCTCCGCCCTGGTGGAGGTGCCGGCTGCGGCGGCTAAAAAGCTGCTGCAGCTGGGCAGCCTGTCAGTCGGGTGGAGCCAGGTGCGGCTCTCGCACATGGAGGCGCGACCCAAGCACTGCTTCAAGTGCTTGGGAACGGGGCACGTCGCGGCCGCGTGCCCCAGTCCAAAAGACCGCAGCGGTTTGTGCTACCGCTGCGGCAAGGAGGGCCACAAGTCCGCCCAGTGCTCCGCGTCACCGCGCTGCGCTGTGTGCGCTGACGCGAGCAAGCCGGCGGACCATGTTATGGGGGGTCATTCGTGCCGCCCCCCATCCACCCGTGGGAAACTCCCGGCCCAGCCACAAAGGGCGGGGGTTTCGAGGCGGGCGTCGGGAGCTGAGATGTCCGAATAATGGCTGGACATCTCAGTTTCCTGCAGGCCAACGGGAACCACTCCACCGGGGCTCAGGACCTCTTCCTGCAGTCTATGGTGGAGTGGGCCGTTGACGTGGCGGTCATAGCGGAGCCGTACTATGTCCCTGCCCTACCTCATTGGGCGGGGGACAGGGGCGGCTCCGTGGCGATCGTCACGCGGCCGGGCGCCGTGCCCCCCCTCGCAGTCAAGGCGAGGGGCCACGGGTATGTGGCGGCGGTTCGGGGGGAGATTGCCATAGTCGGGGTATATTTCTCTCCGAACCGCGACCTGCCGGCCTTTGAGAGATTTCTCGACTCTCTCGGGCCGGTGGTAGGGCAGTTAGCGCCTCTACAGGTGGTTGTGATGGGGGACCTCAACGCCAAGTCCACGGCGTGGGGAAATCCCCTCACAACACCCAGAGGGAGGGAGCTGGAGGAATGGGCGCTAACTGCCGGGCTGTCCCTACTCAACACGGGGACAGTCCAGACGTGCGTGCGACGGTTGGGAGGTTCAGTGGTGGACGTCTCGTTCGCCACTCCGACCATCGCACGCAGAGTGGAGGGATGGAGGGTTGAGGCAGGAGTGGAGACGCTTTCGGACCACCGCTACATACGGTTCGAAGTGTCTGCCACTCCTGCCGGTCGCCGGAGTCCAGCGTCGAGTACCTCGTCGTCCCGGGAGAGAAGTCGGTTCCCGCGTTGGGCCCTGTCAAGGCTCAACCGGGAGCTGGCTGAGGAAGCGGCCGTTGTCGGCCGCTGGAGTCTCCCGGGGAGTGGAGAGTTGGGGGTGGACGAGGGGGCTAGTCGCTTTGGGGACGTTCTCAATAACATCTGCAGAGCGGCGATGCCCCCCGTTGGACGTCCACCCCCGCGGGGTGCGGTGTACTGGTGGTCGGAACACATTTCCGACCTCCGGGTCGCCTGCAACGGGGCCAGGAGGGCATATACCCGGAGCAGGCGACGCCGCCCCCAGGACGAGGAGCGTGATGGCCGGCTGTACAGGGTCTACGTGGCGAAAAAGTTGATCCTGCAGCAGGCCATCTGCCGAGCCAAAGAGGCAGCCTGGCTGGAGCTGGTGGAGGGGCTCGATCGAGACCCCTGGGGCCGACCGTACAAGCGGGCGCGGAACAAAATCTGCGCCCAGTCGGCCCCCATCACGGAGGTGCTCCAGCCGGCTGTTCTGAGGGGGATCGTCGGGGAACTCTTCCCCGACGCCCCGGCGGGATTCACTCCCCCCAGAATGGCTCGGCAGACGCTGGAAGAGGGCGACCGCGTTCCGCCCACCGTCACGGAGGCTGAAATGGAGGCGATTCTGGCTCGCCTCCAGAGTAAGAAGAGCGCACCGGGTCCGGACGGGGTGCACGGGAGGGTTCTGGCCCTCTCCCTGGTGCACCTCGGAGGAGCCCTCAGGGAACTGTTCGACCTCTGTCTGAGGTCCGAGCAGTTCCCGAGGGCCTGGAAGGAAGGCCGGCTATGCCTACTTCCGAAAGGCAGCCGGCCTCCGGACTCGGCTTCGGCGGTGCGACCGGTGGTTGTGCTGAACGAGGCGGGGAAGGCTTTTGAGAAGATTATAGCCACCCGTCTCGTTCGGCACCTGGAGGAAGGCTCGGGACCGGGACTTTCAGAGTCCCAGTTCGGGTTCCGAGCCCACCGGTCGACCGTTGATGCCCTCAAACGCCTGAGGGCGGTGACGGAAGAGGCGGAACGCAGAGGAGAGGTAGTGTTGGCGGTGTCGTTGGACATCGCCAACGCCTTCAACAGCCTCCCACACAGCGCGATACAGGCGGCACTCGTATACTTCGGAGTGCCCCTGTATCTGAGGAGGCTGTTAGGCAGCTACCTCTCCCAGAGGAGGGTGGCAGTCGAGAACCGGAGGGGGTCCATAGAGTGGTGGACAGTCGACAACGGCGTTCCACAGGGTTCGGTATTGGGACCTGTCCTGTGGAACGTCGGGTATGACTGGGTCCTGCGGAGCCGCCTCCTCCCCGGGATGGGTGTCATATGCTACGCTGATGACACCCTCGTCTTATCCCGGGGACGGAGCTACAAGGAGGCGGCGCGGCTGGCCGAGGTCGGAACTGCTCTCGTGGTCAGCCGCATAGAGAGGTTGGGGCTTCGGGTCAGAATCGACAAGACCGAAGCCCTCCTCTTCCGCGGGACTGGGCGGAAAGGACCCCCGCCGGGTGCCACCCTCCTCATAGGCGGAGGGAGGGTCAGGGTGAGCCCTACCATGAAATATCTGGGGCTCACCCTTGACGGAGGGTGGACCTTCGTGCCCCATTTCAGAGAGTTGGTGCCGAAGGTCATGAGGACGGCAGGTGCGCTGGGGAAATTCCTCCCGAACCTCGGAGGTCCCAGCGCAGCTTGCAGGCGGCTATACTCTGGGGTCTGTCGGAGTATAGCCACGTACGGTGCTCCCGTTTGGGCTGATCGCCCGATGAGCCGCGGGGTCAAGGCCCTTCTGCGCTCCGCGCAAAGGGCGCCCGCGGTGAGGGTGGTTAGGGGGTACCGTACGGTCTCCTGGGCCGCAGCGACGGCTCTTGCCGGCGATCCGCCTTGGGATCTTGTGGCGTCGGTTCTCGCCGAGGTGTTCTCTTACGTCTCGGGTAGGAGGGCTCTCGGAGAGAACCCTTCGACAGAGGAGATCCGGGCGGTTCGCCGGCAGGGGGAGTCGCGCCTTATGCGGGAGTGGGGGGAGGACCTGGCGGGGCAGCCGTACGGTAAACGTACAACGGCTGCGCTCCGTCCGGTCCTAGAGCGTTGGATGAGGCGGAAACGCAAGCCTCTCACTTTCCGTCTGACGCAGGTTTTCACCGGGCACGGCTGCTTCGGTGACTACTTGTGTCGGGTGGCCAGGAGAGAGCCGGAAGGAGGCTGCCATGAGTGCGGCGCTGCGGTGGACACAGCCCAGCACACCCTCGAGGTGTGCCCGAGATGGGCTGCGCAGCGCCAAGACCTTGTGGCGGCACTCGGCGGAGTGGACTTGTCGCTTTCGAGTGTCGCGGAGAAGATGCTCGAGAGTGACAGGTCCTGGATGGCGGTGTCCTCCTTCTGTGAGACGGTCATGTCCACGAAGGAGGCATCTGAGCGGGAACGGGAGGTTGCGGCTGATGCACCCTCCCTCCGCAGACGACGGACGGGGGCGCGCCGGGGGCGATATCAACGCCTCCTCCAATAGCGCCCCTGCGCCCCGGGCTGGGGTCGGGCTGGTAACCCGGCTCCTGTGAAAGCCCGGCGTCGTCGGGGCGGTCCTAATTGCCGGGATCGCCCCCTTTCTCCGAGGGAGTAAGTCCGGTCTTTGCCAGGACCGGCCAGTCGCTGGTGTGCCCTGTCGCTGACAGATCCGGGGTGCACCAACATAGCGGCCGATGGCTTTCGCAGTGGTTTTAGTGAGTAGGGACCTGCCCAGGTCGAGTCTCACACATCCTCTCCGGCCCCACCAAGGCCGGTGAGACGGCTCGTAAAAAGAGTTTCCCTGCGTCATCAAAAAAAAAAAAAAAAAAAGGGTTAATTGAATGCGGGTGGTGTCACGGACGTTATTATATAACACAACACTTATAAATAGAACAATAGTTTCTTCTAATGTTAATTCTTAGAACATAGGTATATGAAATTAATATTAGTTTGTTCTTAGTATTTTTTACCGACTGTATTTCATTAATTTAAACCTTAAGAATAATTTAATGTATCATTTTAACATTACAGCAACGTTTAACTTAATACTAGATATAAAGTTCAGATATATAATATATAAAATCCGCTAACCAATTAGATAAAATTGCAACGAGATACTAATAATAATAACATTTGTATGCAATTTCATATAATTTTTATTCCCATATATTTTACCTGCAATACTCCAAAGCATTACTCTTACGTTTTCAAAAGCCATCGCGGAATGCGAGAGAAATTATTTTAGTACAAACTTTATATAAGGCAATTCAGAATTAAACTGCAAATTAGAAACGAATGTGAGTATTAATTATACACAGCAAGTTATAAACGTTTTATTGTGGCTTCAATTTACCGAATTGCAAACTATTCTAGTAAATGGATAATATTTACCATATTACTTTACTATTATAAGTTTAACGGTTTTAAATGATGTTTATAGACATTTAAATTAATAAATATAAATAAGTGTATGTAAGACTATTTTTTAATAGAAACGCCATTGCAAAATACAGATTTTTTTGTCATCTAGTAGTAGAATGTCGTTATATAATTTAATCAACTTCTGCAATAGCGGATAAAAAATGATAGTCTACTTATGTAATTGTGTGATTGGCGTCATTAAACTTTTTCTCGAGACGTGTACAGCTAACACTCAATATATGTTAATAAAGTCGTTAGAGCTGGGTTAATAGATGTAGACTTCTCATGGACAACAAAAAATATCAATTCAATTATCATGGAAACATTTGTTCAAAAATATAACAAATTTACTTTAAATATGGCAATACTGAAATGTCTACTATTCCAGTAGTACTGAAAAATAAAATATGACGTATCGAACGAAATTACGATTGGTAGACGAACTATTTTAAGAATTATATTATAACTTTGCCAGGTTTTATTAATAATTATCTTTCTCCATTCAACAGCTTTGTTGAACTGATGGATTAAAATACAACGTATATGTAATTTAAAATTAATCATTACGAGCACGCTTAGATCCTACAACCTCTGGACTATTGCTTCGGAGTTATTTTACTACTCGAAACATAATAACCTGGCCTGAAACTGTTTTGAACATTCTAAATATTTAGTTATATTCACAGAACTTTACAATGTTTCTTCTATATTCTATGTTAAGTAATAAAATAGTATTTTCAACTACATAACTGACTAAATAGTACAATTTTATAGATGGCACCTCCGTCCCAAAAGACGGTTAAATACATATAATTTTTTCGACTCGAGTCAGACAGTTTGATTGGTAAAGAATCTGGCAAGCCCTTTTCTAGAGGTTGCAACTTCAAATTCTGCTGTCAATCCTTTTTTCCAGGCAGATTTTCTATGTGACATTAATTTGCTTCTTAGAGCTTAATATGTAGATTCTGTATCACTGCTCTGTAATGTTATTAGTTAATACTAAATTGTTTCTGATAAAAGACACCCGCAATCTTCAATTCAACGTCTATCTTTATCATGCCTACTCGATAGCGATATATAGCGATATAGCGATACTCAAAACCGGTCCGATTTACTGAATAGGAGTATTGAACGCGCTAAATCACTGATCGAAAACAGAACCGCGGTTATTAATAGTGATTGATTTGTATGACATGTGATTGAAGCAATGAAATACAACACTTGTATCCTGTTGGATCGACCTTGGCTTGGAGACAAAAATGACAATTTAGAATGGCGTCAGATTGAACGTTGCATGAATGTCGCCTGTTGATAACATGAGTTCAGATGTCTCACTTTCAAGGTTCTTGGTCTAAGTAATATTAATTTTTTTATCATAACTAATGAAATTGTCGTATGTGACATTGTTCGCAAATATTTCTATATGAGATGCAATGCAAATGCTTTGCTTTTCCAATGACGCGTCATAGGACTTGTATTTCAAGGAAATTGAATAGAAACATCATATTTTATATGTTGTAATAAAGAAACGCAATTTCCTTGTTCAGCATTCCGTTCGGATTGCAAGATAATAGGCAATTTCCATGTTAAATAAGGAACAGTTATGGCTTAAACTCTACAGTTTAACAACTTTTAAGTAACCTTTTTCTATTAAAATTTATAAAGTACGCTATCTATTTATCTATTTAACATAAATTTTAGAATTATCAAAAACTAAAGCGAAATATTATATGTATATCGTTGCATAATAAAATCTTTACCAAAAAGGTGTTAGCATTCCGGTCAGACGTGGCGCTCTCTGGCGATGGACACGGCTTGAATTAAACATATCGCTAGGCGTATGTCATGTGAACCTGCCTTAAAACTAACTCTCCGTCAGACAACAAATTTATTTGTACATAACTATGAGAATAACGCAACGATACCATCGTATTCTGCTTACGATTGTTATACATTATGTTCTCTGTAAAGATTATATAACATGCACTTCTTGACAATAAATAAATTAATTATTTGTATTACCAAAACACTGCACTATGATTGGATCGAGATAAATATATTTAACTAAAAATTAAATAAATAATATTATTAAATATTTGTAATGAAATGATTCTGTAGTATGAAATGTTACGCATAACAGGTTTGTAGTAATGGCCTCGAACTATTAGGAAGGCTGTAACGGTGTCAACGCACGACCTTTGCAGCGCCCAGATAACCTAGAACCATCTATTTTAATTAGTTTACTTTCCATAGAATGGCGTTATTAAAACTGTACATTTAACAATTGAATTAAATACTTTTGTACGAGAAGTATACAGATCGTCTTAGAAATCTTCACACGAAATGAATCTTGAGTAAAATTTATACTCTCCAAATGACACCTTTAACTACAGGTTATATGGCAGGTTGAATCATGATCGTATTACATGCTTTTATTTTTCTTCTTTTATAAAAATCCTTTAACAAAATATCTAGATACTTGCCATTTAAAAATTAAAAAGTTTACTTAACTTTGAATGCACGTTAACCTTTTCTCATAAATTACTTTAAGCAGGCCTTTTGAAACTTTCTTCAATTTTGAGCACGCAATGCCTTAACAATGGAGTAAGGAAATTATGAAATCTATTCGGCGAAATTGTGCACTGTTTTGCGATAGACATGTTATAGTTTTACGAAATACTAAAGCATAAGTTTCTATAAAATTCTAAGGTTGATTAAATTCTAAGATATTTAATATATTTTCTTCATTATTGCAAATTTTTAACAATCTTTCAGAATGATTGTCTCGACGTGAGCGTACCTCGCTTAGCTGTTAAAATGTAATCATTCTTATTTCATGGCAAATAGAACTCCATGTGGACTTGTAACATCGTCCTACAAAGTCATTGTTTATGATAATACCATTGTTATTATAAAATTAATAATGTTATGTCAACATTTATATGAATGATAATATAATTGAATGGAAACAGAGAATAAAGACAAAACAATGAGCTCCACAGATTATATATAATTGTAACGGCAGCCATGTTACATTTAATGTATTGATATTAAAGACAATACATAAAAGGATTCTGGTTTAGAGTAGCTTTTACTCACACTATTGTTGTCTATCAAACAAGATTTTAATAATCCGCGTAAATAAATCTGTATTTTGTTTTACATTTTGTCTCTGGTTTTGTTAATCCAAAAGTTAAAAATCCTGTTAAGTTGAAGCGGCTAACTTGATCTTCCGTTTTGACTCGTCGGATATATCCGTGCCCGGCTGTGTAAAGTAAAACCATAGGAAACCGGTTTCAGCCGGCTAAGTCCTGACATGGGGCGGATCTTGGCCATGACCGCTAGCGCAGTGGTCTCGCCATTTTAGGATAAACCGACCCCTTTCGTAGAAGACCGAGCGTTGCGGAAAACGGGAAAGCATAGTTTGTTTTTGTTGCCCACCCTACATATATGGCTAAGAATTTTAAGGCTTGTTCATACAGTGCGTAGAATGTTAATCGTTTTCTTAGTGCGCTTTGATTTGACATGGTTCAGCGATTTCTCGGTTAGATAAGACACTTCTAGCTTTATTGGCTTGGACACTTGCAGTCATTAAAGGTAAAATGTATAAAATTCTTTACAATTATATACCATAAGACACTTAACCGTAGGTACATTATTATTTTTATGACCATCTGTAATTTATGAATTGGTTATTCTATATTATTTACAATTATTAAATATGTAGAGCAAGTCCTTGTATCGACTCCAAAGTTCAATCAGTTATACTGACGTCCGATTTTTTTTACGTTTCACAATTCATAGCAATTTTAATATGTACAGCCAACATGTAAAACCTGTTTATTTTCCTAAGCTTTTTCGCCAAAGTAAACAGTGCGCTGAATCGCATGAGAAACACAAATATGCTAATTCCACAGTAAACATGGCCGGTCATTGTTTAAGAGAGAACGCGTGCTATTTTTTATAGTTTTTATTTGAACGTGGTTTTTTAATCAAGTCTGAAAGGTCGCAAATAGAATATAGTTTTATTCTAGTACAAATAAAAAATTCACTAATTATTCATATATGAATGCGAGATGTATTAGGTATAAAAGGAAACTATAATATTACAAAACACGATTCCGACCCTAATTCAGACGCATGATCACGTTTGAACCCCATATATAATTCAGGGCGAAACTCGTTTTTTGAGGGAATATGTTTCGCGAAAAAATACCTTTCAAGTTATCATGTATTGTCGAATATTTAGGTTACACCTGCTGCAAGTGTAGCTGTGAACTGAGTATAAAGAAAATTTGACATAAACATATTTTTTTTACTGACAGTACGTTAAGTGTATTCCTTTTAATATTTATCTTAAAAATGCTCCTCTGTTTGCCTCAATCAGACGGCGGAACACTTCAGGTTGTATTTCGCCTAAATATTTTACTAAAGCAAATATAAATTTCTTTTTCATTTGTTTAAACAGTAGTACCAACAAAAACATTTCAAATTTTTTTTTTACTGCAAATACAACGATTTCAACAGTCTATATTTTTTGCTTATAGTGCCGATGTCTGAAAATTAAAATGATACAGGTTTAAAGACTAACTCGTGACACGGGCTTGGTATCGGAAAACCAAACCTAGATCGTTTAAGATATGAATAGTTTTAGCAGTTACAGAATCAATCACAATAACAGTAAATATAAAGTGGAGCAAAGGCACATGTGGTCACAATATGTCATAAACAGGAGGGAAACCTTTGAGTGTATTGTGAGAGGAAATGGTCTGAGACAGGTCCGGGGGCTGTATAACTCAGAGGAGACTTAGTTGGTGATGTGTTTGTATATATCGATTATGATCAATATAGGCCGAAAAATTATTTGGGATATCGATAATATATTAGAAAATCTACAGAAAATAGATCCATATTTATAGATGTTGTAATAATCTATAATCCTTATTTTGTAAGTGAGTAGTAATCCATGAGCTTAGTGATAAGTGATGCAATGACAGTTCAGAAGATAAGAGATAATCAAACTACGATATTACGAAAAAATATAAAAATTTATCTATTTGTCATTAATAACCGTAATGTTATCAGATTCTTAACACGGAATTTCGATAAAAACACGGTCAGCACTAGACAGCATGGCAGCGGTAATTTAATCCGGTCAAGGGAGAGCCGCTTATTGCCTTGCCCTTACATACATTACACCTCTTACTCGACTCGGCAGACTTTTACAGTGACTTCACCACCCCTAGTAATAAATTAATTGAAGCACAGGGCGTAATGAACTCGAAATACTTTTGTAGAATTTTAATACAAACGAGGCACGTCTATTAAATGCTGGTATAGCAATTGTTAAAACAAACATAGCCGTAGCGTTTGTATAGTTAATATTCTTTTGTGAATAACGCAGTAACTCGGAGCCCCGTACTTAGGACTGCTTGCGATAAAATTCCTGTGATGTATCATTGACGACGCAGCCAACTTGAGCTTTTGTTGTAGATCCTTTGTGTAAAAAGTGCAATTGTATTTTTGAAATACAGCTTTCTAAGACTACGTACTCCTTAAGACGTTTGAAATTTGTTACTTACATACGAAGTAAATAATAATAATGTTAACAGAATAATAAAAATTACGTAATACGTTACTTTATGAGCATATCATAGTAGCGAAATCTCTCTAAATCACTCATTCTTAAGGGACCGCTTAATAGGACATCTCAATTGTTAATTTCGTAATAAGATCTCTTCAACACAGTCGTCTCATAAAGAATATTAAATGAAATGTTCTGTACTTACGCAATATTTTCCGGTAACTACCACAACTTAAAGTTCAATGCGATTGCGATCACAATGTTTCTTTAAGAACCTTTAATTTTTTTGGATAAAATCGCAGAAAGAGTTAAAAAAGCTAGAACCGAAATATAACAATGGCTGGTTTTATATTTAATGATGAAAACAAAATGTTCTCAGATTTGAATTATTTTCATCAGATTCGCCAATAAATACAATATTGAAACACCATATACAGAGAGAACTCAATAGAAACGCTGAAAATGTGTAGTTATTACGAGATAAATCTAAAAAATATATCCTCCAGACGATTATGTCAAACATTTTAGGGACCCTCTAGGACATTAGACCCGTGACATGTGAGCGATTCTGAATAAGTGAAGGATGGTAAAAGGTTCACAGCATCTGCTCCCCTATATTAAAATAGGTGGAGTTTATAAAAAATTGCCAAGTGTTGAACGCTGTATTGAACGAAAAATACGATTTATACATACATTTCTATCATTCGTATGAACCGACGTCTCATATGCGGAGATTTATCTCTGACTGCATAAAGTATATGACTTAAAAATTTATACCGATATAAAATATGATCAGAATAGACAACCCTTTTTAATTCGACAATTTGAATTTCAATTAACCACCGCAAAAAGTAAACAAAGGGGGTCCAGTGATATTGATTTATGGCATTTCAAGCAAGCGTGGTCGCGAAAAATTCATAGAGCTCTGGCAAAACTTCCTCCGATCCAATTACTCTGGAAATTCTAAACCGATTATAGAGAATTGAAAACATTAAGTACTTCACAGATTTTTGCCTGTGCTCCAATCGAGTTTACGCTCTATGGACAGACAATTTTGGGCTTATTTCTGGTTGGATATAAATATGATTACGCAGTCAGATCTAGAAATGGGATGAAATTATTTACGCAAATTCTTATTTCCCCCACTCTGAGCCGGTGATTAGAAAAGTTTGTTAAGTCACATTTTTAAATATCTAAGAACTTCCAAAAAGTTGTTCTAATACGATTTTGTCGTTAGTATGTTTTCACCAGTCTGCATCGTGACAATACACACGGAGCGTGAAGTTTATCATTCATAAATCTTCGTACATCACACTCTAACGCAGGTTAGTTACTAAGAAACGGAATAATCTTCAGGTGTAGCGTGATGATTCAAGCTCGTGCTGAGCTCACTGAAATAACTTGTTAGTACACAATTATTAATTTGTAGGTGTCATAATCATTTGGGTCAAATTAGACGACAATTTTTCTAGAGCACAATATGAAATGTTGATAAAATCTAAGTATCGTGTAGGCAAGTAAATATCGAACACGCATAAATTTAAGGTTCTCTATATTAGTAATAATTTAATTACTTAAAAGTTTTAGTAATTTTTTGTCACGTATTTTTATCAATAAAACGGGAATTATTTTAAATCACTAATAGATTTGTTTCAAAAAAAGCTAAATATTTACGAAAACTTTAGATAATTTTCTTAATAATTATCAAACCATTATATATGTACGGAACCAATATATCATAAAATATTGTGTAGCATATTATTTGGCTTTATAAGCATTATATCACAACACGCGCGTTATAATTTAATAACACAAAATAGACAAGAAATATGATACTAGCTGTAACAATATAAATTGCATTAAATAAACTTTACTTAAAATTCTGAAACTTTAAATCCTTTTTATATCTGATAGATGGTGTCCATATAATAATTGTCTCAGAGTTTTCTAGCAACACTAAACTAAACAGACGTTCTCTGGAGAGATATGACAAACAAGACAATGGGAATGTAATCATTCGTACTTAACTGACGAATGTTGAAAGGGAACTGTTCTTTGCATATCAATATCACCACACAAGAGGACTAACTGGAAGCGTCAAAATTGACACCAATTACTCTCTCGAAGACGACGTTAGTAATGGAAGGACTGTCGTGCACATAACTTGGAGTATTTCTCTCTTTCTAAAATAATAGACTCGCAAAAATTTTGTATAAAATCATATTATAAACGTTAGAACCATTTTAAATAAAAAAAATCTAAAAGATAGTACTCATTAAGACTAATTAAATACTACAAAGGAAATAGACTTACAAAATAAAGTTAAAATCTTTATTGCATACATATTTTTTTGATATTTTATTAAATGTATGTAAAATATTTCTTAACACTTGCATCGTCGATTATATTTGAAAGTTGTCACTGTGGAGTCGTGATTCACGAGGACAATACTGATTTAAACAGCCAGGGCCATTTTGTTGTCGTAAATTTCATATCATTTGCATTTAATATCCTTAAGATAATCATCAGGAATCGCAATAAATCAACGCCATTTATTATTATATTTAATTTAATAATTAATTTATTATTAATTTAAACAAATTAAATTTAACTTTAAATCTTAATTGTATGTCATATCTTCATACATTTAAGGTAACATTACTTACCTTAATTATTGATTTAAGTAAAATTAATATAATCATACGGCGGAATTAGTTCTTAATATAAACATTCCATTAGTTTCAATGTGTAAGTTTGTCTGGGAAAATAATTTTTTTACATTATTAAAAAGAGAAAACTGTAATTTCAAAATAATGATCGAAATCTTAATGACCCTCCTGGTACAAGGATAAGTAGTGACGGTACTTCAAAAGTCCAGGGAACCTCTCGACCTAAATCCTGAGTGACGGCACTCAGAGGCTGAGGATGAATATGATTTGGTACCAGGAGTACTAAAGAAGAATACAGCTATATAGTAAACATTACTTAAGAAACATTGCTATTTAAATCGATATTATCATTGATGGTATTATAAATATTGATTCAAAGTTAAAACAGTGTAGTAATAACCAAAGTAATCATTTAAGCAACTAAGACAGACTGAGAGTTATTGTCCAATAAACTGTTTGGTTGGATTATAATATAGAGTAATTACAGTCTCACACAACCTCCCCCCGAGTATTATGGATAATGGTTTGGGCGAAACCGGTCTAAATGGAAGATTAATATAGGTAAACGCTACGGTCATTAGTGCTCAAGCAGTCCCAGCTAATTAGCTATTAATTAGATAGCATGTGTGAGCTTTGAAATAACTATGTAAAAACCTTTGTTATACGGAAATTATTAAAAAAATACTTAGTCTCTTGTAAAGGTAGAGGTATGTACTGGTAGTATATGAATTAGGGATAATACCTTGGCATCAGAAATATAAAAATGTGTATAGAAACTTAACATTTTAATTACATCTAGAACATTAAATAAGCTCTCGGTATCTTTGTGTGCGGGCTCGTATGAAGTCCTTAACCTATCAGCATTCACTGTCAATGGCCGTTGCGTCATCTTTAACCGTAATGTCTTAATGATCTTGCGTATTTATTTATAACAGTAAACCGCTATTGATGCTGTAATTTCGACATTATTAAGTAAGTGGAACGTATCTTTAAAGCTATAAGTTACGTTACTTACAATTTCAATATTTTAACTTGAACATTTTCGTATAAAATGTGATATTTACTACAGAAATAATAATGCAAATCGAAAAGGTCTTATATTGATTTTAATCGATAGCTGATATTATGGTGATAAATACGTATTACTAACAGTTTGATCGTTGTCCTCCGATGCTGTCCAGATCGGCTTCCAGTCCAGCTCGGAATGAATGTCCGTAATAGGATCAGACAAGTGATAAGGGTTGAACGAAGTTATTGCTAGAACTATCCTATTCTATTCCCTATTGGATTGTAAAGATATTTTCTTTTCACTATCAAGTTACGTAACGTGATTTTTATTTAAGAACATCACATTGTTTTAAGGGACCAAATGTAAACACTATTGTGAATAGAATTCCACAGCTTTATATTAATTGTCATTGATATGTATTTCGATGACAGGACTTCCTTTACATAGTTGATACCAGAGCATTGTTACACAGTGGCAAGAATTTTCACTATTACAACATCCTCGTGACTCACGACCTGGGTAATGGGTTCAATCACAACGATCCGAACCAACGAGGTTTTGGACATGACTTAGAAAGTATTGCTTTACAAATGGTTATACGTCGCTTCTTAATGAATAACACACAACGGTCATATTATAACAAATAACTCCGACGAGAATCGAGAATTAAAAATATTTGTCTACCTCAATGCTTCAAAAACGAACTGGAGGCTATGTTCATGAAATATATCCTAAGTACCATCACAGTAATCCTTCTTTAGCTTAAAAAACAAAACATTCACAACGTTTAAAAACTCTGTTGAATATTTACATATTTTATTATATTATACTTACTTATATACATACACTTGTATTTTACAGCACAAAGTTTCTCAACCTTAGTCTAACATAATTCATACTGAGAAGGCTTAAGGTGAAGGTCAAGCGGACAGGAAATGTTAGCCATGACGTCACTTCCCTGACTAATGTACGACATAAGTGAGCTATTCAACGCTCTCTCAAAATTTAATTTCCCTCAGTCAACGTTTTAGTTACGATAGTTGTTTATTGATAAGACTATACAAAAAAAAATTGTTTCCTCTTATTCTCTAACGTATAATTTTTTAATAGTACAAAATTAAATTAATATCCGTTATTATATTTATTGTATTACACTACAGATATTTTAGATCCTTTTTTTATACATGTGTCGTGTTGTCATTTGTAAAAGAAAATCTATTCATTAATCGATTTAGGACGATGAAATCGAATCTGTGGTCACGCGAAACTGAATTCCAACAGACTAATATTATAAAAATTATATAGAACATTAGTTTTGTTTTTGTTTAAAGGGTCGCTTATTCAAAATCCTCTGAAGGACACGCCGGGACGCACGCCTCACCTTTTATTCAAATATAATTCACACAGGTCTCTTTGTTTTATTTATAGCAGAACCAAGACCCTTTAACCCGCTTTAAACGGTTACGTTTCAAAACTCAAGGCGATGTCATAACGAAAACTTTTATTAAATTAATATATTTTTCTATTTCGTTCTATACATACATTATACGAAAATCAACGTCCTTGCACGCGAGTAAGTATTGCGGTGCAAAACATTTATCCATAGAATACCTTGGAATGCTTAAATTTCATCGACATTGTTAAACACTTAAATGAATCTAATATATTAAAAAGTGAAGTAAGCAACTGTAGTTTCAGATCATCGATCGATCTTATTCCATTGATAACGGTGCTAGGGACTTTACTCTGAATATTCATGGCCAATAAGGCATCTATGTGTTTTCTAAGCCATAGTATTTCACTCTTGTATCTTGGACAACTTTATGGCCGCAATGCAAATACAATGTTCATTGCGAATAAAGATACTGATCTAGTTTATTTGATATTCAGACATTTTATATAACGACCGTTAGTGAATAAACTTAATGTGTCAATTCACTATACCGCTGGCGTCGGTTAGTTCGGAAAGATTATATGAAATATACACGAAATGACATAAAATGGGAATGATTCGGTATCTTAAGATCCAATCTCCAAAATCCGACCCCAAACAAGCCTTCAATACTTTAAAGCTTAGAGACAGCGTATCAAGAGTGCTCCAGATAAATGGATCACGTTACTTGATTAACCAGTTCGCATCCCTGCCCCTTATCACCCTTGGGAATATTTAAATGGGCCTTGAATATATCACACCGCCCTCCGGAGTCCGGACAAACGAGCGAACAACGTGTATTTTTACCTGGTTTGGATTAAAACGTGGAAATTAACTTCGAAGTTTTTTTTTAGCACTTATATATCCGAGAGTAGACAAATCATAATATATATATTAATTCAAGTGTTAATTGTTTGTTTTATGTACTTTATGTATTTTCAATAAAAAAATTCTGAGCTATGAGAGTAATATAAATGTGTTGCCGATACGTGCAATTTAGAGCGACAATTTGTAACAGACGTGTAATCTCAATCGAAATGGCAATCACGCGCGGCGCCACCATATTCACAACTAATGTACTATTGAACATCAACATTCAGAGCGTAGACGTAAGAGATGACATTTCATTGATTTTCTATAATATCAGATCCATATCGTAATTCAAACGAAATATATTAAAATAGCATTGAACAAAATATTTGCATTAATATTTTAATGTGTTCATAAGCTAGCATCATTTAGACATAAAAAAAGAAAATATTATAAATCATAATCGAAAGAAGTCAAAATAATAGTTTTAGTAGAGTATTTGGAGTTAGAAAAACTCGCTTTTTTTGTCCAATAATATACCTGTTCCTTAAGATTTACGAGCGCGCCAATGTTCAGAAACTCATTCATGAGATCAAATTGCGAGAAAAAACTAGGTAGGGCAATGAACTTAGTCACGTATTAACTTCATTGGGTCCCATGACACGTAGAAGTATCTAAACTACTGCTCATTGTCAATATTGGTGGTTTTGAACCGCTTGTTAAATTGATATAGGTATAAAATATTAGGACTGTCTATCAGTTATAATAATAGTTATTAAAACAATAAATTTAACGTAAGAATATATAAAACTTATTTAGCTTAAATGAAAGTGACGCGGTCAGATGAATACGGAATTGGTAATTTTCATTAAATTATATATTTCTTAATTTAAAAATATATACAGCATGGAAGATAGACCTTTAAAACTCAAAGGAGTTTTTACTTTCTTGGTTATAAAAATACAATAATATTATGTTTAAAGGTATCGCCTTGGTACAACATAAATAATTTTTGAAGGATAATAAATAATAATGATACGGAGTTTTCGAAACGCCTGGTATAATTGCAATATCATTTAAATAAAAATCACAATCTTTTGGGTCTCATTAAAATCAGGTTTTCAATTAAATGTACAAGTTAATAAAATTAGACATCTATTAAAAGTTTCCAGACTATTTCCGTCATAATAATTCAACTAACAGATTAATTCATAATTCGGGCGAACGGAAATCCATAGACGCCATTAAATTAATTTCCATAGATTAAATAAAACAGCTGAGTTTAAACGTTTTATGCTACAACGAATTCTATACAGGAATGCGGGATCGATAATGAATTGAGTCGACAACCTCGCGTACTGAGTTATGGTCGCTGGTATTAACAGTTGTGCTGCACACGGTAAAGTGCAAGGCTACAGTGCATCGCAGATAGAATTGAGATGAAAGCGTCTGTTTATTTGATTCTCCGCATGCATGCATATTAACTAAACGACCGTTGAACTAAGGTGTATTACGTTCACTTTATGAGACGCGAGAATTTGCTACAATATTTTATCCAAGTGTTATGTTAATTAAACTATTTACAACGTTTAAAAACTCTGGTAACATCGAGTAAAAGTGGAGTAAGTTATCCCTATCCTTATAAATTTACAGTTAAGAGCTTGCTTCTGTTGATACAATAAAATTCAACACTACAAGACACATTGTCTCTGTTGTGGACTTATATTGAGACGCCATTTGAAACTTATCGCTTCAAATTCCACTTTATCATCAATTGTATATCGTGTTGTAAATATTCGCATCAGCTGACTTACAGAATGTGTCTTCATTCGAGCGTGTTATTAAAACAAATAGGTGTTCTGTGTACAACGTGTCAGTCGCAATCATTAAACAATAAATCCTGAGTGTCGCCGCCATCCAAGACCTCCCATCGAGTTTTATTACCTTTAAAATTATAGGAAACTAATCTTTTATATGATTCTATAATAATAATCGTATTTCCAACACCTCTGTATCCTCTGAGATATGACTATACCTGTTAACCTTGCGCCATGTTAATCGCGGAATGCAATTTACATATGTGTCTGACTAAACCGCAATACGTGCGGTTTTCTGACCGTCTTGCCGCTGAGAAGAGTGATTGTTCTGAATTATAGTTTCACAACAATTTTCGATTCCAATCAAACATTGTCCGATTATATTTATAGACCATTTGTAGAGGATCTGCTTCGTTTAATGATATCGGTCGTTCCTATAACCGACTCTATTTCGAGATGTGTGTAAGCTATAACTTTTTATTGAACCACTTCCATTGTTGGATTAAATATAAAAAGTTTTCTTTTCTATACAAATTACAAATGCTTTCATTACAAAAGAACGATTCTGTTATGAATTTTTAATATGGATGACGCTGCTTGTTTGAACATGAGATAGAAACACGAAACAGATAGGTACATAGTATAAATTATTATTAATATCGTTATAATATAAATTTATTGACTAACAGCTAATAATTTTTCCATTTAAACAGAAACACGTTGTCCCCGTATCTGAGTTGTGGATAACTCAGCAAAAGGTTATCAAGTTACATTTAATATTAATGTTATCAATTTTATTCGCTACGTCTTAAGTTCGATCTTTGCTCGTAACGGTTTTCTGTTCCTTATCGTTTACCGCTGCTGACATTTTTTTCACACACTCGTTATCGTCATGCAAATTTTGGATAAGTCATCTATTTAACGGTTTCCCGTGTATCCCGTTTCATACCTACCATTTATTTTTCTCATGACGGTCCTAGACCTTCAACGCACCGCCAAAATATAGCGTCCCTCGGTCCCGGCAACAACAAAACACTAACACAGACTTAATTTTCATATACACCACTATTATACACTCATTAGAAACATTCTGCAACTTGAAACACGTTTCTGATAAACATCAGATTAGATGAAAACACTAGTAGTATGTTTATAAAGTTGAAAACATTAATAGTTTATCACTAAACGATCTACACCCACGCAACCATGTTGCGACGCGCGTCAACGCCGCGTGACTGCAGGCGTGCCGACGTCTGACACTTTGGCGCTGTTAGTTGTGGGCGCTTTGAAAACTAGTAGTTATAGAAATTATAAATAGATGGCGTTAAAATTAATTATAATTATTTATTGTAAAATTGTATTGTGTAGACTTTCAAATTATGGAACAAAATATAAAAAGTACTAATAAATTAGAATATATTAATTATTAAATATATAATTTATTTACTTTATCGGCTCTTTATATTTAATTTCCAAGTTAAAATAAACATTAAAACAGTTAATTTATATTATATTTTTTATATCCTCTATATTAAAATATCTTACCTTATAGTTGCCTGGGATCGGCCGGTTTATAATAATGTTTCTAAATATGAAGCTGTCCTTTTTACTACACACCACTTAAAACAAAAAAAAAACACTACCCAGCTTTAATAAACACTTAATAATAGTAAAACAACAACGTCAGACAAAATCCGTCATATTCGAAATGCCGGTCATCACTGACGAACAGCGAAATAACAGTTGGGAACGCGAAAAAGTACAGTCTACGGGAATTCCGCAAAACACTGTAGTAATGAGAGCACAGAAAAGCACGGCTCACGTTGAATAACGACCGATAACACTATCCATCAAGCCATTATCTAAGCAACTTGAAGTTAGCAGCAGGAGCGCACGTCAAAATATACCATAAATAATACTGTCCCGGTCCCGCCACCCTAACCCCTGACATTCGATCGACGTCTCCGTCAACGGGAACAGGATTGTGAATTGAAATTTCGTATTCACAAAACTTGGGAGCAATCAGATCGATGCCAGCCGGCTTTGGCTTGCGTTAACTTGTGACTATCGTATTCTTTAAGTCGCCGGCATGACGTGGTGGGGGCGGTGCCTACAAACTCGTATTACAATACTGCACGTTAAATCGCCTCCAGCCCTCGGCGACTTCAGTCGTAACGCGAGCCACATGTAGGGCTCTCCACGTATACAACCAATTAACCTTTATGTTAATGAAGCTCTCACGTCTGAAAGTGGTGGAGCTTTTCAAGTCCCGCGCTGCAATATAAAACATGTTGACATTTATTCTACATATTTAATAAACGTAATACATTTTTTGAGTGAATCTCAAATGATATTGCATCAAAAATGTTATTAAATCTGACTTCGCATTCAGATATTATTTATTTTCAGTATCGCCTTCGGCTAAAAGGGCTGAAAAGATCTAATAAGGGAAGTCTGTTTGGACGAGTGTAAGACTCGTTGAAAAAGGAGAGCGACAATTTTTCCGGTTCATATCCTTTTGAACATTTCATTACTTCCGCTAAGTATGAACGCGTCGGCTGCCTTCGGGAGTTCTCGTTCAACATCGACTAATCGATAGCCGTCAGGGAAGCTACCAACATGCTACGCTAAACGTAGATAGCTACTACGTGGATCTACAATCGTAGCTTACGCTACAGTTATAACCCGACTGAATTGAAAAGTCTACGATCTTGAATACGGACTCGTATTTGCACTGTAGCTGCAAATTGCGTGGGTTAATTGTCGGAGACACCGCTTGTATACTGATAGTAAATAGAAATCAAATTGAATTCTTGCAATAAACACTTCGCAATTAGATAGTCTAACATTGTTCTAAACTTGCGACTATGAAACAATGGGTACAGCACTCGAATTGTTAACTCAAATAATTCATTTTAATTACTAAGTTAAGACAGGCGAGGTATCTGACGTTTATGATTTATCTTACAGGACAATATAAATGGCGTTACTGTCGGTTTAAATATGGATGAAATATAATTATTAATAGTATAAACAAAGTTTTTATATCTAATTAAAGACATTGTTTGTTGCAAATAATAGTTATCCTTAATCCTATCAAAAAAAACTTTGCATATATTGTATCTGTATTTTTCTTTCTAGTTAGTTAACACGTGTAAAATTTACACTCAAACACACAGACAATTGCAGTTCCTACTCGTAAATAATGTATTTAAAATTAAGATATAAACACAAAGATTCTCTCCGTATGTGAAATGAGATAAGGTCGCTAAATGTTTATAATAAAAAACCATATTTTTACTAGGAACTCAATTGATATATTTTTATATTATAATTGTATTACAATTTTCAATCAAACGAAATTAACGATCCATTTCTTATTCTTTCAAAAATTATTGTCAATAAATTCGTTTGAAATGATCACGATACGTCATAATGTGAACTTAATCTAAAGTCTATTTTCTCATTAAAATAATTATTATAAGACAATAATGAGAATAAGTAAGGCTGTTTAGATTATACGGCCACGACCGAGACTTAAAAACTTTCTCCGTTGTAATAAAAGCTCTGAAGAAACAAAGCCTCATGTGCTTTATATCACTTTACATCATAAATGTTTTACAAAGTCTTAATAAGTTTATAATATTCTAGGTTTTTGTAATATTTTTAATATGAAATTAATATAGGTTTTAAACACTTCCAACAAAAGAATTTCTTGATATAAGATACATTTATTCTAAAACTTGTAACTTGATTGTAAGGTATAGCAAATTTTATAATTACAATTTGTATTAGTTATTCTTCTCAGTTTAATAATAAACTATTTTTAAAATGTGCCTCTTTGTTGAAAAGGATCTATAAAAGCCTTAGTCAGCATTAACTGTAGTTTATACAAATCTGTCATTTTCGGAACATCCGTTAATCATTTTAAATATAACAGTTTTAAATTAAACAAGTAGTAAGTCGAGTAGGATCTTTAGTACAAGTTGGCATTGTCACTCTAGATATCGAGAGTTTCCCGTTCCTCTTTCCATAATCTACGTTAAAACTGTAATGTGTGAGATTTCTGAATGAAAAACGCTCTGTATGTAGTGTGACGAAACCAATTTGAATTAAGCATTCAGATGTGAATGTATTTTTAACAGTTTCCATAAAAACCTTTTTTTTGAATACTGAAATTTTTAAATTCACGTGCTTCAGAATTTCCTAAGTAGCTTGTAAAATTTATGGACTTTATCAAAAACTTTTTTAAAATAATGAATTTGTAATAATTTTTTTACCATATCACACAATTACAACCGTAATAAATACATAGAAAAATTTGTCAAGATTTATCCATCACTAAGGATTTATGTTGTATTATATATTTTATTTAAGTAATAATAATAAATACTATATATAAAATACTTATGGGTATTTAATTTTTATATAATCTCTTTATAGTTTCTCCTTCTGTCATAACACGAATCAAGTCAAACTATTGACATACCTAAGCCAATGTTCACAAATTATATTTAGTTATTTTTACATGAATATAACAGGATTATATCGATGTTTTGTTTTTGCGGTCGTAAGGATTTTTTTAAAACGTAATTTTTAAATGCTTAATTATATAATATTTACGTTTTTTATTAAAGAAAAAAATTCTCAAGTTGCTATGCAAACGATAACAATACACAAATAACTATTTTTAACGACTCTGTCTCTTGTCTTTGTTCGACTTATGCATTATACTTATATATTACTTTCATTGTATGACGGGGGAATTTGGATAACGTAATACATGTGTAATTTATAGTAGAAATATTTTATATTTGAAATAACAAATTGAATGTCTATAGCCATGTTTTTTTAATTAATATCAAGAAAGAGTTCTTACCTTAAAATAGAGGGTTTATTAAATATATCTCGAGTTCAGACCGGATGTAGACGAGACAATTTCCTTTAAGAACATTTATTTCCTTAACGATCATCCGTATACAGTAGCTCGTGACTAAAAAAATATTTTAGTTTCCTACATGACATAATATATTAGAATAAATAAAATTATTACACGATTAAGATGTCGATGTTACGTGTATTTTTTTAAAGATACGTATATAGTAAAGTCGATAAGGTCAGAACTGTAGTAATTACAGTTTAAAACCAAGATATAAACAATAATAAAAATAAAGATGATATGATTTATAAAGATTAACAGTATGTATGTTTACACTTTAGAGTGTTGCAGAGTTACGACAGATACTCTCAAGTGCTTCCAAAAAACGTAGATACATAAGTATATTATATTGTATAGTAGATTTTCTTTTTTGCTACGCTAACTTAATTAGCTCTTCCTTTTTAGACATATTGAGATCAAATTTGTCTCCACCTATAATATTACAATTTATTTCACCTACATATAAATTTAAGAATCAAGATATTATTGAAAGGGATACATGACCGAACGCAATAAATACCAGAAAATTATATTATTTATATTTACAACTATATTTTTACACAAAATAAATGTACAGGAAAATATTGTCTTTTGATTTAAATGTTTGAAAAAACAAACAAAACGCTTGAATGACATTTGATAAATGTCTATTATTCAAATCTGTCAAAAAAGAAAATGTCAATACTCACTAAGCTGACTTTTCGTCGATTAGGGTGATAGTTGGAAAAATCCTTATATATTTTACCTTCACTGATTCTTTTATTGTTTAAAATTGTTAATATTGTGTCGATTTAAAAATGAATATGCTAACGTAAGTTTATCATTCTGCTTAGGTCTTTTTATAAAGATTTGTTTTTCACCTCTTACAACGCAGTGAAATATTGTTTTTTCGTTTAATTTTTTAGTGGTTGTGAGTTAGTTCAGAGAGGTACTACAAAAATTGACGCCACCTTACCTGAGCTGGGTGTTAAAGAGGTGACTCCAAATGGAACTTGGTTGGAGCAAAAACAGATACAGGCAGCTATAGAAGCAAGAAAAAAATTGATCGAAATACAACGTATCGAAAAAAAGTAAGCTGATTTCTTTGTATGAGACACTATGTCCTTTTTATTTGTATTACACAATGTTTCTGATGGAGTCAAATTTCTAACTGAAGCCAAGATAATACATAGATCCCCTTTAATAAAGTATTTTAGTCTTAATCCTGTACTATGTTCATAAGTTTTCACAAAATGTTTCAAATACTTGTTCCAATTTCCTGTTTAACATATATCAATACTCCTGATTTATTTTTAAGACAAAATACATAAACATTCATTTAAGTAAGTAAAGTGTTGAGATTATTGATTATTACTAAGAATGCAACTGAAAACAGCTTTGTCTTATTTATACTAGGAATAATAATATAAAGATATATGTTCAAGCAAGCACAGAACGAGACAAAGACAAAATATGACATTATTAACTTTATAGTATTTTTGCTTTTATTTTCCAACCAAATATCTTTGAAATCTGTATTACAATATTAAATTCGTTTATTCCTTTATACTGAAATCAATATGATTATTAATAGAGGAGCCATGAGTCATGCGGTATGGAAAGATAATTTAAAGCTTGCCGAAGTTACCCATAAAGTGGGTGGTCATTGGCAACACATGGGACACAACATAGGAAAGCAACTTTATATTAGAGCCGAAGAAATTTTATTTTTGATGGAACTTGTGAGTATTTTTTTATAAGATCACAAACAATTCTATAATTTTTTATTTTTGTAGTGACATTCAATATGTAATATTATGTAATTAGGATACAAGTTTTATAAAAAATTTATAAACAAAGGGATACAATTTGGTTATATTGAAGCGTGTAATTGTTATAATAAGATCTTGTAGTTGCGATTATCCTGATGGACTAAATAACAAATGTGTACTCATTCTCACATATCTCCAGATTTATGTATTTAAACATAAATAAAAAATTACTAATTGGTATTGTATTGAAGGTAGATTTTTTTTTTACAGAATTGTCTATATTTCAAATTCAATGATGTGGTTGTGTCTCTACAGCAGGCATACTCTTTGTTTCTTGGACCACTAATATCACATCAACAGTACAAAGTTTATGCGTCACTCAGCCGTCTCGGATACCGTGTGTATAGGCATGAAACATCAGACAAAGAGATACATAATCCCAGTACTAGTAATAATGTTAACAAAGTCAATATTGGTAGCTCGGAAGCGAGTTGTTCGGTTGGGAATCCAACTATGGTAAACATTAAATTGGAAAGAATGGATGAATATGAAAATATACAAATCAAACAGGAACCGGACACAGAAGAATATAACGCAGGTAATAATAGTTATTAAGGCGAATGTCTAGATGCATTTGTGTATAGCTTTGTATGTGTTAAGGCAAGTGTATTACTAATACTGAAAATGATGCACAAAAATGCTTCAATTACATTCAGGTTTTTGCTGAACAATTGACATTTATAGGTATTGCTGGGTTATTGATATTATTATACGGATTTTTTTGTGCTATAGATGCTATAAATATTAATTCCTTTGTTTCATGTGGAATGTTGTATGAAAGTTTCTATAAAATTTTTGCAAGTTGTGTTGTTCCATCATATCCTATGTTCACTACATACTATATATATAATTTTAATATTATCTAAATAATAAATGGTTTTGTGTATTTCTAATGGATTATCATAATGGAATTCTAAATAATTGGAACACAAAATGTCCTCCACAGTACAAACTACTGAAATTACGTTTAGCCATTTCAAATATGATCGACCAAAAACATATATAAAGTTTAAAAAAGTTTAATAGGGTGTGTTATCTTGGTATTATATAAACCATTTTTTTAAAACGAAATGATCAGTTTGACGTCGATGTCTATGTCTGTCTGTTTCATCGTAACTCACAAAGGAATTAAACAATTTCAATGCGGTTTCCTTTATTTAAAAGCTAGTTTTCTTTCAGTGATTCTTAGCTGTGTTTGGTCAATATCGGCCCTGAAGTGTTATAGTTGATACTATTAAAACATAGGGCCGATATTGATGTTAAAGCTGATGCGCTTTTCCAAAATCATGTATGATATTTTTGGCGTATGATTATTCCATTAAGTTCTTTACGCCTGCCATTATAATCGTCAAATGACAATAATGCCTAGGTTATTTTTAAAATTAGTAATCAATCAATAATATTTCTTGTGATTTAAATAAAAGATTTTATTAATTTAAATAAATTTAAGTCCCATTAATCCGACACAGCAGTTTAGATCTTCTCATTAAATATCTTAAAGTGAATAAAAGGTAAACATTACATACTTAATTTTAAATCGGAAATCTTTTTTCTTTTAGCTGCGACTTACTTCCAGATGATTCTTTTAATACGGATTCAATAAGCATTCACACTTAAAGCCAGATTTAAGTAAAATTATTATATCATTCTTTAGTTAATGAGATCTAAGACTTTCGCGAGTTTTATTCATTTAAATGAAACTGATATATTTTCGGATATACTACGATTTTATTAGATTAGATTAGATTTTGATAAAAACCCTTTTGAGTATTCGAAAACCATTTTTAAGAAAGAACGCGGACAGCTTCTCTTGACCAATGAACAAATTTACGATCATTTTAAGAGCACATACGAAGTGCCTAAAAGTGTAAGACTCTATGCGGATCCCAACGAACAAAAACCTGGAATTCCTCGTTTCGATTTCCACGGCATTCCACCAACGCTAGATGAGATAAGTATTCAGATAAAGAAAAAATCGTCTAAATCTGCGCCGGGACCCGATGGTACCCCATTTATAGTTTTTAAAAAATGTCCATCGGTTCGTAAACATCTCACATATATATACGATAAAATCTGGTCAAGGAAGCAAATCCCGGAGTGCTTCGGGAAAGCAATTTTTGTCCTCATTCCCAAAAAAGATCGAGTCACAGATCCAAAAGATACTAGACCGATAGCCTTAACAAATACTATATCCAAAATCTTTTTCTCAGTTCTACAAACGAGAATGACGCGATTCATGCTGAGCAACAGGTATTTTAGGCCAAATCACCAGAAAGGGTTTTTACCCGGAATTTCTGGATGCCTAGAACACAACACTTTGCTGTCGGAGAGTTTAAAAGATGCTAGGAAAAGCGAGAGGCAAATTACAGTTTGTTGGATAGACTTAGAAAACGCGTTCGGGTCGATACAACACGAATTGATACTATTCGCTCTGAGATGGTACAACTTTCCACCCCTAGTTAGTGATATGATCGCGTCGTATTACTCAAAATTAAAGTTTTCTATAACAACTTAAGAAAGCCATTCAAAATTTTTAGTTACAATGTAGGACCTTTTCAAGGTTGCTGTTTATCTCCAATTGTATTTAATATTGTAATTAACATCTTAGTAGATAAATTAACCAGCAACGAGAAAAAATGGGGATATCGGTTCAAGTTTAATAATAAATACACGGAATCTATTTTAGCCTTCGCTGACGATCTCGCAATACTGACACGTAACCCCAAACACTGTCAAGTACTATTAGATAAAGTGGATAAATTCTGTGAGTGGACCGATGGATTGAGGACAAAACCAAGTAAATGTCACTGTCTGTGTCTCGGTAGGCGGAATACAAGATACACCTCATACGATCCGGGATTATCGTTAGGCGGTCAATGCATTTCTACAGTTACAGAAAATGCGCCATTTAAATTTCTCGGTCGGAAGATTGATAATATAGGTCGTACTCCATCTTTAGAAGGTATAGTAGATAGCTTTTTAAACGATCTCAACAAGGTAGATATCCAACAGATCAGTAACGTTAAAAAAGGTTGGATCTACGATAATTATCTAACTTCACGTTTAAATTGGCCTTTCCTCGTTTATGATTTTAATAAAACCCTTTTGTCAAAGTTAGATGCGGGCGTCATAAAGATGTTGAAGTTGTGGCTCGGGCTCGCGCTAACGGCTGATTCATCGGCTTTATTCAGGGATCGCAATAGTTTTGGGATGAGTCGAAAAAGGCCATCGGAGCTCTATAAACACCTGAGAGTTTCCAAGAGATACATCCTGGGGAAATCCCAGGATGACGTCGTTGCATCGCTCCCAAAAGACAAAGATGCCCCAGAGCTAGAGTCAAGGCTTCAATTCCACAAGCAGTTTATGATAGGAGCGCAAAGTAACAGAGTAGGGTTAGGATCAAGTAAGAAGGTCCAAGATACGGATATATTGAAGTCTTTTATTCGGCAAGACGAGAATGATAAATATAAGATCCATGCAATAAGTTTAGAAATGCAGAACGAGTGGTTAGACATAGGAGATTTTTGCATCCCATTAGCACTAAAATGGCGCACCTTAATCCATGATTGGTCGCCAGCATTGCTAAAATTCTATCTCAATGCGTTCCAGATGACTCTCCCAGATCAGAGTAATTTAGTAAGATGGGGTAAAGGTACCGAAAAGACTTGCTATATCTGTGGGAAGGCAGTTGGAACTGCTAGGCACTTGTTAGTGGGATGTAAGGTACTCCTCGATAGCGGTCAATACTCGCGTCGTCACGATAGGGTTTTGGAAATCATACGTGAAGCGGTTAGTCTTTCGGTAGCCAGAGCGCAAAAAGGAATAACCACAAACGAGCGATCAGTAGGTTTTGTGAGAGAGGGCATTAGGACTATAAAAACAAATGTCAAGCCTTACTCCATCCTTAAAGCGGCTACGGATTGGACTATAATGATGGATACGTGTGAAAAACAATACAAAATCCCCGAGGATATTTGTGCGTCGGCCTCCAGACCGGACATATTCATGTATTCGCGAATCTTAAAGCGCGTTGTGATGATAGAGCTTACGGTTCCTTGGGAAACCAACATCCCCAAAGACCATACCATCAAGGTCAACAAATATTACGAGCTCACAAACGAACTCACTCGAAATAGGTTCGTCGTGGATTTATACGCGGTAGAAGTGGGAGCGAGAGGTATAACAGCTAAATCTCTCTACAACCTACTAAAAGACTTAGGCCTGTCCAGAACTCACATCAATTCGTTCTTGGAACGTACTTCGAAGGCAGCCCTAGTAGGTTCTTTTCAAATATGGTTAGGTAGGGAGAGGAGCTTGGACAGTGGAGGTGAGCGTTTAACGCGCGTTAGTTAGGGGCCCCTTAAACCTACACCTGGGTCGCAAGTCCCAGGCACTGTTGAAGCTCCACTCCCTGCAACGCAATGGACCCGGCACCCGCACGGTGAATCCATTGAATGCTAAGAGGTTTCGTCTCTTAAAACTACATAATCCCGACGTTTCGGTTACTTTTCAGCAACCGTGATCACGGGACACATCTCGTCTGAGCGTGATCATGGTTGCTAAAAAGTAACCGAAACGTCGGGATTATGTAGTTTTAAAATAATAAAATCGTTGTATATCCGAAAATATATTAGTTACAATCTTTAATTCTTTCATATAGATGAATCAAAATTTCCGTTATATATTTCCAGGTGACGTAAACCATGGTATATTAAGCGTACCTATAAAGAAGGAATTTCCACAATCAGATAGTGATATGGAAACGAGCGCTTCAAATTCAATACAGGGCACTAGCCAAGATAAATCAGATAATATGTGCTGCAAAATAAAACTTAAGAATTTGAAAAGCAGAAAGCTTAAACCGTGCAGCGGAAAAGTTTTACATAAGTATTTTAATAACCTACCCGAGCTTATAGGAACATCAACGGTTATCGTTAAGAAACCAAATATTATGTATTTACCTATAAACGTTATATTGAAGAGAGTAGAGTATACTGTCAATTTATTAAACATAAGGGAAAAGGGCGAGAGGACGGACGTGACGGAAACAAATATATACAATGAAGGGGATGAGGTGAATGGAAGTCATGTGAGAAGGTTGAGGAGCTCAGCGAGCAGATCCGATACTGATGGTACGGGGCAATCCAATATGAGGTTCCCGTCACAGAACCCACAATACCGACCATACAACATGTGGAGAGACCGTCATAGCTTCAACTATTTCAACTTCAACATGTTCTTCCAAAGAAACTTCTCCCCGCCCTGGTACACAAACAGCAATTGTCAATTCACACCAAGAAACCACGCCTACCCTCGCCCGACACTGAGCGTACACAACCGCATCACGCCCCAAAGCAGGAAGAGACCAAAAAATAACACACAAAAACAACATTTAGATGGTATTAAAAAACTTAGTGCCAAATTAAAGTTACTCCTACAAAAAGGAAACATGGACCCAGTGAATATACAGTCGCTGCAAAGACTTATTCATCTTTACAACAGGCGTTACAAGGCAAGAATGAGGATAAGTCCGGACTTTGATATCGTCGACGAAAACGTATTGGACACCATCGACCTAGACGATGAGGAGCCGGCGGAGAAGAGGCGCAGAAACAATGACGACCAAGCGTACAAAGACAATCTGGAACAGTTAAAACAACTGGCATCCAAACTAAAGAGTTTAGAAGAAAACAAGAAGTCATCTGCCAGACACCGAAGGGCTTTATCAAAGCTATTGAAAGTGTTCAACGAGTCTTATAAAGAGGAATATTATCTATCGGAAGAGCACGAAATCAAAAATCCAAGACATATAACTCTTGATACGTCAGAATCGGAATCGGACGTATTAATGAACGAAGACACTCCGAATCGCTCCAAAGGGAAAAAGGTCAAGAATCCGTTCAACATATTGAAGAGACTCACGGAGAAACAGAAAGATGGGAATACATCATCCACGAGCGACGATTGCGATGTACAGGAGTGTAAGAAGTATAGTGACGTGCTAGCCAAGACGTTTTCTAAAGGTTGGCTGCCGAGGGAGGATGATTTTGGTAGAGCCGAAGTTGTTAAGAAAGATTCCATAAACATGGCTTGTAATCACGACGAAAAAGATCTGAGGAGAGAGGAATTCATGTATGACTTCCTTAAGATACAATCTACCAAAACCGACGACTGGTTGAATCTCAAAACATTAATTTGCCAGAGTTTCGTTGAAGCCATGGCTCAGTTCCAAGGAAATATGAACGATTTGAGACAAGTGAGCTCGAATGTCACAGTCAAGTCCGAAGATAATTCCTTGGCATCTGTCTTAAGGAAACTGACTATCATCAGAAGAGATGACAGTCTCAATGATGAATGCAATCTTAAGATTGATTTCGACGTTTACAACCGAGATGTTCAAAACTTCAGGAAGACCAATCGCCCAACACCACATTTTCGTTTAATTGCCCTCGAGTAAGTATTATTTCTCATACAAATAATTATTTTTATTATAATGTTATTTTCGTCATTTATAAATGTTTTTATTATAATATTAATAAAGAATATAAACATTCGAATTACTGTGAAAATAATTATTACCATAATTTTAAAGCTAAAATAACAACTTCAAGACTTATTCCAATTAATTTAATAGAGGCTTATTTTAATGTTCGCAGTGAATCATCAACCATACCATCCGGACAGGAAATAGCTACACTGGCATCTAAATACAATGACGATGTTGCCATCATATTTGCTGTAGTCGGCATGAATTCCATCGGTTTCATACAAATCAAGCCGACAGTGTTGCCAGTGTTCCTTCCAAATGAATCTTAAACATTCGCGGGTTTGGTCCCGGTACAAGTAGTAATTTTTTGATGTGTATTACAACTTAGCCGTATGCCTGGGTATATAGGCCGTTGAGTTCCTTATTTATTTATAGATTTCATAATGTATGTATTATTATAGAATATTTCTAATATATCTGTTTCAATGTTTAAATGTACGTTGCATTTCATTCGTAACATTTAAATGTAGATGTGTGCATTCACAAATTTAAATAACTAAATCGTAACCTTATTACTTGATGATAAAGTTGATTTTTCATTAGCCGTTTAGCTATAAGGTTTATTCTCAATGTTATTCAATAAGTAAATGTGTCACAGCTGTGTGTTAGGGAATGAATAAAACAAGCATTACTTGATTGTATATTTGTGTTTATAAAAGATGCAGTGTTGGTACTGCACACATGAAATAATAATATATTAAAGCCTTTCTAAAGCGACTATGTGTCTTAGAGTTTAGTGCATTTCCTATAGTAAATGATATGATAAATACGTCATTGTATGTATACTATTGATTCGTTAGCTAGTACACTACAAATATTGTCACTATAGTACATCCTAGGTGAGATCATTTTCATTTTTGACGTTACAATATATCGATATACTATGTACATATGATTCCATACATTTTCTATCTACTCATTCCCAAACTGTCTTAATAAAGATTTTTTTTTATTATAAATTCTGAGTTTTCCGATAATTTAAAAAAATCATTCTATCTGACACATCTGACAACACAAACAGAAACGGTTCATTTTTTTATTATAAGTAATATGAAAAACTTTTTTCATATATCATGCATGTACAACAACATATTGCCAACCTAAGAATATATAAAAAATACTACAATTTAAAATGCTTTAGAATAATATGTAAATTTTTGTTTTGATATATTTGTCAAATGTTAAAATATTTCAAATCTATTTGTATATAATGTCTTCAGTTAGAAAATCATAAATTACCGTTATGAACAGTAAAAAAAAAATTATAATTTTTTTTTAAAATATCGATTATTGCACAAAACTTATTATATGAGTTAGCTTTTTCATATATATCAAAATAAAAAATATTATTTATTTCAAAGGACTATTTTAATTTAAATGAAACATTTATATTTTTTAATATTTTAAAACGTAAATATTATATATAAATCTGTTATTTTTTGTTTCTTTTATTAAGGTTTGATATAAGTGTTTAGTATGTAAGATTATTCACTGTATGTGACAATTTATGTTACGTGGAGATGTCCCCGTATAGTAGTTAGTATAGCTTTGGAGGCATCTTAATTATTAAGTATTGTTCAATTCGATATGTACTGAGTGTTTACAGTTTTACTAAATGTCTCGACTTAATATACAACTTTTAATATATAAGTGTGTTACAAAAACAATCTTTTTGTGTATTAATAATGATCAATTAATCAATTTCTATGTAGACAGCAGCGTTTATAGATGTGCTTTCTTACTTTGGATCATTTATAAGCAGTTAGATATGAATGTTTGAAATGTCTCAATGTTTAATCAATATAGATTTGGAAAATGTATAAAAGTCTTGGACATTAAATGTGAAAAAAAAAATTATATAATTTTTTTTTTATTTATCAACCATTCATAGGCTTAATGATCAGATATGTACCGAAATAGGCTTAAAACTATGATGATAAAATAGTTCATCATATTATGGCATAGACAATTTATCACATCGCTCTATACTCTATAGTCTATAGCAGTACTAATATTTTATTAGCCTATACTAATATTTACATATTATTTAACTAACGATTTTTTCCAATTTACATAACTTTCAGTCGGAATTCTTCTAATTTATATTTATCAGCTAAACTAAGTTACTGCCAACCAAAATTTATACCAGATAGTTCATAAAATCTCTCATTATGAGGTCTATAGAATTCTCTCAGTCTCTCTAAGGCTACTGGATCTATGTAGGGATGATTTCTACCTTTGGTTTTGCCAAGGCAGTGTGGAGTTGACCGGCTCTCAGATTTGAGCAGGCATGGGAACCCTTTGGTGGAATTAAAGTAGAAATGTTTTTCTGTTATCACCGGCTTGAGGTTCAGGAATTCCTGCAAATAATCACTTAATGATAAAACAATGTTTCTCATTGAAGTTCAAACGAAAGACTATATTAGTAATACTGAACTCATAAAATGTGGATTAGGATTTTTTTTCAGTATATTATTTTGAATATTAACAATAGTTCGATTTCTACTTGATATAGGGAATCTTACGTCCGTTCATATACATGAGTGACGTCACATCCGTTACCTGAACCCTAGTCATTTCAGCGGCGGGGTCCACAACGAGTCTCTCTCCGCTGATAATAAGTATCCTGGACCTTGGGAACCTTCTCAGCCAGCGTCTCAGAGGTCTGGCGTATATTCCCAGTCTGACGGGCGGCCAGGTGTCCACAACGGAACCCCACGGGCTATCCATCAGCGCCAACTCCTCAAAACGAGGCAGGCTCGGTCTCTTACTTGGGAATCAATTGATAGGTATGACTTACGATTAGTTTCGCGACCACACAAGTAAAAATATACAAATTGGATATATTATTTGTACCACATTTTAATGGAGTATATCTCGTTTACTTCGTTGCAACCGTGATCACGTGCACAAGAGATGAAAGGGTCTGTTAGTTAGTAGATATTTATTTTCGGTAAGTAAAAAGTGAGGTGAATTCTAATTAAGAGAGCGTTAGGCTTTTTTATTAAAGGGCGAGATACTCATAGTCAGTTATAATTCAACCGCTGAAACCTCATAATTTTTCCTTCTATAACATTTAATTCCTTATCAACTGACCTTGCGGACTGGGTGTAGTCACTTATAGCTCTAGTGACAGGATCTCTGACTACGGCCAATAGTTTGACGGCTGGATTCATAGCGAAGACACGCTTCGGGGCCGATCGTGTTACCCAATAAGAAGGTGTCTTCTCCATAGTAATCTGACCCTCGAGAGTTGGTGGCATTCTGTTCCTATAGATTTAATATCATTTGTACAATTAATTCATGAAATTTTATGTTACAATAACGGAAAAAGTACAATACAACCTATTACAAATAAGTATGTATTTCCATTTTCAATGGTAATTTACAGATGAATTTAGAATTTATAATATTGGAAGTAAGTACAGAAGTTGAAGAACGTCTCGAAAGTCAATTCAACTTTTCAAGGGTTTCTTTGAGTTTACTTATTCTTATCTTCAAGCATTAAGTATGTGGAAGTGTGCTCAAAACTTCTGCGTCCTTGAACAAGTCAGTAACATAAAAATATATTTTATGTTTTTTCGAAAAAATGTCATCATAGGAAAATCATTATCATTATATTTTGATGACGGTAAGTGTTTTAGATATTTCACTAAACAAGTATAATGTATACCTGTACCATTCGAATCCCTTATGATAAAATTTGTCGAAAAAATGAACCTCGGATCCGGCAGCCCTTACGTCTGGATGCAATCTGAAAATTATATAATAACAGGAAAAAATATTTATATGGTACGTTAACCGTTTTTAAGAATAAACTAATATATAAAGAAATACAAGTTACTAAAATTCCGTTTAGTAGCCGGTTCTTTTGTAATCGGACCATATTTCAATACTACTGCAATGCAGGGCCTTTTTTATCGTAACGCATTAAAACTTATTTGTGCAAGTTATGCTACTAAATTTAAGATTCATATACATTTTATCTTGAAAGAGTTCATTTGTATCTCTAACAACAATTATTTCAGTAAACTTATGTTAATCAAATGTTTCAAATTGAATTATTTTACCTTAAAAATTCCAAAAGCGCTCTCGTTCCACATTTCTTAACACCTATAATCAAGGCATCCGGCAGTCTCTTCGTTGGAACCAGGTTCGGTTTCCTTAATGTCATATACTTGTCTTTAAAATTATATCCCAGAAGCGCGGCAAAACGGCGTGTTACATAGTTGTAGTTAGAAACATGACGCTTCAATGTTAGATATTTGAATGTAAACTGTAATACGTAATTACAAATGTTACGTGAACTGCCCCACAAACATGATAAATTAAACAAATGTTACTTCACAAATTATAAATATCCATAGCAAACTAAATTTATTGAAAAAAAGTTTAACATTACGATGATCAAAATATGATATTATTAATTCATAAGTAAGAGCTGTAAACTTAGACTTACCATATTTTCGTCAACTGAAAAAGTATTCAAAACATAAAATAAATATAATAGAAATAACAATATGAAATAAATAAATATAGTTCGCTTCGAAACTGCCAAAATCCATTTCATTTCTGGTTTCGGAATGCATTTGAATTATTAAATATATTTTAATATACTTATAATGCTTCAAATAGTCTGATACATTATGTATAAATAGGTTTTATCTTCATAACAAAAAATCTAAAAACACGAAACTTTCATATGTCTTCTTGAAAACATTGTCTGTACACAACCACGAGGTTCGGTTTAATAAAGAATTCCGCTGCACATCTGATCCGCATTAATAAACGCACTGCGCAACCGCGGCAGAGAGCAAGAGAAAATGGGAATAGATTGACATCTAATGTGTAGGTGGCAATGATAGAACAGCTTAAACATTCGCGCCAAATATAAGCGAAGATTGCGACATTGCGCGCGCATTTTTCATGTTCCAGATTTGAATTATGCATATATTTATATATTATTATATATTCATACAATCGAATACACGGTAAACGTACTTTTAGATGCTTAAGTTAATACACAATTATACATTTTTATTTTGGTAACACATATTTCTATTATTTGAACCATGTTAAATGAGGACACAAGATGAATAGAATTGATTAATTGTGACTTTTTTGTAACAAAACAAATGAAATGTATTCGTTACCGTGCGGTTTTATGTTTTCAGTGTATCCAATTTCTCTACCAACATAATGAACAAAGACAACCGCCAAAGTGACAGGTATAAGGCAACTAAAAAAAGAAAATTTGTTGTGTTGATCTTTGGGGCCGTGAAATAAATTAAAATGACAGTCCAACAACTGAACTCGAATATTTCTGACGACTCAGATGATATGGTTAGTTTACCATCGGAAGAAGAAATTTATAGACGAAAATATCAGTTGTTGCTGGAGCGATGTGAAGTGTTGCAGCAGGATAATGAACGAATTGTGAATAGGTTTGTGTATTGTTGTGTTATTTATCGAGTACTCAGTTCTCGAGCGAAATAGATATGAATTTCGTTCCAGGATACATGAAGTCAAGAAAATAACCAAACGATATAAAAAAGATATAAAATTGTTAGTCGAAAGACTAGATAAACATGGAGACCCCTTTAGAACGGCTTCAGTAGAAGTCGAGGTAAAACCAAAAGTTCCGGTACGACCTCCTCGTGTCGGTGCCAAGACACAGACCCAATCAAAACAGGTTGACAAACAAAATGCCAGTGGAGGAAAAAAACCAGCACCAAAAAGGAAAAGTAAAGCAGATAAGGTACTAACATTAAATTTTATGTATTCTCTTAGCTGTATTTACATTAAGAATTCTCTTTATTACTTGAAGGATTGCCTAAAATTATATCAGAAACTGACGACTAAAAGTTTTCCATGGAATAAACATACCTTTCTAACATGCTTGCAAAAGAAAGTTAATCATATTCTTGTCAATACTCTTAGTAACCTTAGTATTACATAATATATATATTTATAAATAACATTGTCTTGTCATGTATTGCAGCCTGAAAGAGATCCAAACGCACCGAAGAAGCCATGCAATGCATTTTTCCAGTTTTGTCAGGAACAAAGGCCAGTAGTTGTTGCAGAAACTGCCACAGATGTAGGATCAGAGCCAACCAAACAAGAAATTACAAGACAACTTGCATCAAGGTGGAGGGCATTGACTAGTGACGAAAAACGGGTAATTATTCTCTTAGAAAATTCATCAATAACCTCTTGTCGTGTGATTTCATATATTTTAGTCCAAATTCTACTTTACTCTGAATTCTGTTAGAGAATTCGTCTTATGACAGGTATAAAAGTTTTGAGAAATAGCATATTTTTTTAATTAAAAATTTCATTAGCTTCATTTCCCATTTAAGTGGTAATATATACATATCTAGCTTTTGTTTTGATATTAAAACACAAAAAAAAAATTAATACAAAAGTCTATATTAAAGTTTAAACAGTGACATAAACAAAATTTTTGTATTATGTCATGAATTCAAAATGTCCAATATATTAATTTGATATATTTGATTACATTATTGGTTTCACCATTAAATAGGAAGATATACATTTTATCTTACAGGTATATGTTGCAATGTTTGAAAGATCCAAGGAGAAGTATGCAGAAGAAATGTCAGCATACATCAAGAAAGAGCAGTAGCAGACATCCAAACACTACAGCAGACAATTTCCTTTGTGATCACTAGCTTTAATGTTAAGTTATATTATATTCCTTTTTTATTATCTGTTATTTTATTTATGTAAAAAAAAAAAACATAAAAAAATATATATTTTTAATAACAAAATTAAGTAATGAAGTGAAAAAAAAATAAAAATTAGTCAACAGGGGCCTTGAAGTTGTCTTTTTCAAGCCGAATAGCCTTCATAGTTTCTATAGGATCAGTTCTATTAGCATGCTTCATAACAGACATAACATTAACTCTCATGAAAGGATTGTACAGCTTTTCCTCAGAAATTGTTGATGGCACCTGTGAAAAAATATGGATATTTTTTAGGTAAAAATGAATTACCTAGTCAGAATTATCTATTAATATTTCCATACTGTTGGTTTCTCTTCCTTTCTGACAGAGTTGGCCCATATTATTTTTTTCTTCAGATCTTCATTGTCTGGTTCAACATGTTCACCAAATTTCAAGTTTGCAATGGAATACTCATGACCGCAAAATACTTTGGTATGATCCGGCAAGTTACCCAGGATCTCGATCAGAGCTTTGTGCATCTGTTCTGCTGTGCCTTCAAAGAATCTTCCACAACCACCCAAAAATAGTGTATCACCTACAAAGAGAAAATTGTATATAATAGACAAGCATAAAGATAAGAAAATTGTGAAATGACATAAGTCAATAATTAGCCTAAAATGCGATATCTCCTAAAACATTGTCCATTAGAATTATAATGTACAAATATACAAATGACAAGCATAGTAAATAATATGTACATCATAGCACAAGAAACTATAAAAAAATGTAGGGATGAAAGAGAAATAGAAAACAAAAAAGATTTTTAATCACACCTGTAAAAACGGCAGTTTCATTAGCGTTAGGTACCGTAACATAATAGCATATGTGGCCGGAAGTGTGGCAAGGGGTAAACAAACACTTGACATTAAGCTTGCCGATATTGAACTCTGTGTTGTGAGCCACTTTCTCTGTCATAGCTCCAATACGATCATCGCCACCCAGAACTTTTAAGCCGGGATGCATTTTCACCAAGTCCTCGTTTCCACCGGCATGGTCCCTGGAATAGTTTGTTTATATTTTAGAATAAATTATTCATTTAGGACAATTTTTCTGCATTTACTTCTGTTTATAAACTGATTTGATTATTCAATAGTTGTCAACAAATTTCCCTTAAAAAAATTATCCATAAAAATACTTATTTTTTTTAATTTAAGTGCCTGTAAATGATGAAATTGTAGCATTAACATAATATTACTCACATAAAATCTTATAATATTACAATCTTTATACTTATAAGTACAGAATGTTATGTAAATATATGCATTATTGCTGTTATCAGTCTATACTGATAATATCCCCTAGAGGCTTATAAACATTAAGTCAGGTAGGTATTTTAATAAATAATAAGAAAAAAATAAGATGTTAGTTTTGGAAGTACACATTGAAATAAAATATGATTTTTTCAGATTTAACTCATGTCTTTTTTGTTGAAACACTGGAAAAAAGCTACAATAATTTAAAATACATGTTTAATAAAAAATATATTTAAGATATTGAAAAAACTAGATTTACCAGTGGTGATGTGTTGTTAGCACAGTTGTTAAGTTGACTCCAATTTCTTTAACAGCCTGTAAAACTGTGTTGGGTTCCACTGGGTCAACAACAGCGGCTTCCTTTGTTGCTTTATCCACTATCAAGTACATATAGTTATCCTGAAGGGCTGGTAGAATCTTAACATCCATGGCTTTGTATTCAATGCTAGTGGGTTCAGAGTGCAAACCAACTTGTTTCCAAGATAATGCTATAAATTGTCAATGTAATAAGAAATAAAAATATCAATAATTACTAATATTCTAAACCTACTCACCTCTAAAATAAAGCTTGGTTAGTCGCTGTGATAGCGCAAATGGCAATGAATTTACAAATCTAGCAAGCATTGAATATATTATAATATGAAGTTGTATTTAAAACTGAATGAATAATGAAAAATGTGCGGGAAGGTAGCAACCAAACTCAGGAGTTACCGTTTTCTATTTTAGATTCGGGCAAGATAAATTGGTATTTTTATATTTAATGTAAATAAAAAACTTCAGCTCTAGAACAATAGCATAAAAGTATTCTAATCTTTATTATGAATTTCTGACATTAAATATTGAAGTATGTTTCGAATTCAGGTGTCGAAAAAGTAAGTTTATATAACATACAGAAATAAACGTTTTATATATATATATTTAGGAATATTCAAAAATAATATTATTTGTACATTCATTATATTATTATAGTTTTCGATATATTTTTTCCGACATTATAAAATATATTTGGAAACTATTAATTTCTAAACTGCAATGAAATTATCCAATTGTCAAAAGTTATTGTTTATAAATGTCATTTGAGTTTAAAACTGTCAAACACACGTGTTTACATATCTTCACATAGTATTCAGTATTGTTCCGGCCTCAGAATTTTTTTATACTTATAACTAAAATATTATGGTTGAGATAGATTAGTCATATAATAAGCGTGACCATGAAGAGCAAACCTGTAAAACATAAAACAACAAACACCTTTCGTGTAAGTCTCTGAAGAATCCTCTTTTAAGGTTAATGTTTCCTTACTTTCTGTTGAAAAAATTCACATATAACAATATTCAACTTCATTTTTAGTTTATCCCTTTCGCTGAGCGTATAAATACTATAGATATACGTCATGCGGCTTTATATCATATTGAGCATGTAAACGCGAGCCAACCAGGGGAAAATGACACTCATTTTCATCTCGCCTTGCAAAAATGGCATGGACTTAATCTGACAGAGAATTTCAAAAAATTTAAAAAGGAAGTATATGGTGTTGTAACAGTCCCTCAGTTGATTCATAAGAAGGATGAGGTGTTGGAGATCTTGGAAAGATATTTAAAAAAAGAAGATCCGTTATGTCAACAGCCATTGTTAGAGTAAGTATCATATAAAAATTATTATTTATTGAAACATTGGAAGAATAATAATACCAAACATATTTTTTCAGAATTTTAGTCTCCTTAGCCAAGGACTTGAGAAGTGATTTCTATCCACACTTTCCTAAATTCTTAGATATTTTAATTACTTTACTTAAAACCAAAGATGCTGAGAGGTTAGAATGGACCTTGATTTGTTTGGCATTTCTGTTCAAAACCTTGAAGACTTATCTGAAAAAGGATATTGGGACTGTGATGACAAGGATTGTTCCTTTGCTAAGTGACAGCTACCCACAGTACATAAATAACTTTGCAGCAGAGAGTTTTGCATTCGTAGCTAGAGATATAAGAGACAAGAATAAATTTATTGAACTTCTATTAAATTATTTGCAATCTAATACCGATGTAAGTCCTCATATTTTTATAATAAATGTACCCAATATGTCTCATGTACTTTAATTATCTCCCGTAAACTTTTTTCAGGCTATTGTAGGCTGCGGTCATCTGTTATTTGAAATAATAAGAGGAGTTGGCAATAAATTTCATAGCTGTATTGAGAATTTTTTGCCCCTACTATTAGAACACATGAAAGAGAGAAAAGAGCACCAAGAAATATTATTTAATGTACTAACCCAAACATTCGAGGACTGCTTACAGAATATATCAACAAAAGAATTCACAATTTTTTGGTCAAACATCCAAAGATTCATGGAAGAAATTTTAAAGTTAGATGATGACAGTACTGGGCTGGAATATATTTTAAGATTGGCCGGCCAAGTGATCGAACGCCAGAATGGAAAGTACCTGACCAATCCTCCACAGTTCGCTTTGCTTCTGGTCAAAGTAATCTGCAATCAATCGTCTGAGAAAGTTCTAGAAGTTTGTTCACAAATCGGTGCCTTAATGTTATTATCCTCAAATATATCTCTCTCACAAGAGCACGCCGGGATCATAGTTAAAGTGCTATTACCATTGCCATATCCAAAAATACTAATTAACTTTGTACAAAATGTTATCAGTTATTCACAATTCGACATGCATATATTGCCATCCTATATAAACTTCGTTTTTCAATCTGAATTTGATATTGATGCAATGGCAACACTTTCGAAAATATGTTTGACTAAATCTCCATTGTCTATTAACGGTATGAAATTATTTGAATGGGTCAAATATCCGCTTGATTTTGGTCAAGGGTTGCCCAACTTAATGGAGCATATGGTTAATATTTTGACGGATGATATTGAAAAGATTCTGGATGATCCCAAGCAATTGTTAAATTTACTTTTCTGCTTGCCTCATGTGGAAAAAGTCGATGTCGAAAAGTGCACCAAACTACTGAGTGATCTTATAAGAAAACTATTAAACGTCCTGTCCAGTTATAACTTGGAAACTCAAATAGAAGAGAACAAGTGTAATGCGGATAACACGACGCTATCAAAATGTGCCAGGAAAGTCATATTTCTGTTAGCCAACACAGTAGAGTGCGTAATTCACGTGTCTAACTGTAAAGGTCTTAAGGAGATCTGTAATATTGATACTTTGCTGCCAATTTTATTACCGTGTGCAGCAGATCCGAATTATTTGGCTGCTCTTCATTTAGTCGACCTATACTTGACCGCGTTTGAACATGAAAACGGCCTGACTTATCCGTTTCTACTATTGGTGGATTCATATTTGAGATCGAATATTTCGTCGCCTTTTCACATCGTAAGTGATTATTTTAATAAAAAATGTCATTTTCATGTGATACTCAGCTATCTAGCTTTGAAGAGACATTTTTATCTCCTATATAATGATTACAATATATATATCATATTCCTGTTTTGTCATGTTTTTTATCCAAATACTATATCAAGTATATCATATAACAACTTGTTTCTCTTGGCTTATTCATATTTCTGTTCCAGGTGCGTCTGCTGACGACACATATATATAAATTATTCGAAAGTCTCGAAGAGTTGAACAAAACCGCCATCGTTGGCGGCGAAACGGAGAGATTTTCAATATTCACGAAATGCTACACAGTGGAAACAATATCGCCCTCGATCCAAGAGTATAGAGTACAAATCGGCTTACTCCAAAAGATGGCATTCAGTACAACACAATACGAACTGGCGAAACAAACCAATTTTCACATTTACCCGTTGAATTACATGCTGGGTGTTTTATATTTCAATTTCAAATTGCTCTGGGAGCCGGTCATAGAGTTCATCGCTGGTTATGGCAATTCATTGAATGCGGATGACTTCTGGCCTACGTTCTATAAAGCTCTGGAATCGTCATTCGCCAACGTGAAATGTAACGTTAGAGCTTTTCAATACGATGACTTGGAAACGGATTGTAACGTTCTGAGTGAACTTTATTCTGAATACAGTTGCGTATCCGAGAGACCGGATTTGTTTAATTATAGACATTTATTACTAAAAACTATGACAAACTGTATACAAGTGTGTGAAGCGAAGAACAGGGACGTCGTGAATCTATTTCTCAAGTTTATTGAAGAGGAATATAAAAGGAACGATCGGACCAACGCTTTGGTTATAGATATCGAAGTTCACGATAAACAAGTGGAGACAGATGAAGGCAAAGATAGCGGAGAAGATGCCGCAGATTTAGAAGCTATTGAATTACCAGAAGAGAACGCTAGGGACACTGTATCAGGCAAGATTATATTTAAAACACTCATAAATATAATGCAAGTGCTGTCACAGTTTAAAAATCCACGAGCCCTACATAAAGAACCCGTGTTCGCGGAGATGTATTTGGAATTTTTGAAAAATAAGAATCCCGGTTTACAAAAGTACGCCCTGGACTGTATTTTAAATTATAAGAATAAAAGCGTCGTACCTTATAAGACAAATTTACACAACCTGATCGATGAGAATAAGTTCAAAGATGAATTAACCCAGTTCAAGATCACAGATGGCTCTCCGGCGATTCAAGCAGAGCATAGAGAACACGTGATACCACTGATACTGAGGATACTCTACGGAAAAATGACCTCCAAATTGGGAGCTGATAAGAAAGGCGGGGGACAAGCGAGGCGATCCCTTATAATGAGATATATAAGCGGCTGCAACGAAACTGAATTGAAAATATTCATAGAAATGGCCTTCTCTTATCTAAAAGAATATTTGATAATGGAGCCCAAAGAAATATATGAGAATGTTAAAAGAAATCTCGATCTGAAATCTGTTACCAGTCCCGGAAAGTTACACAGTATGCTAAACTTGTTCGACGTCGTTCGAGAATATTTCGGTGGTTATATGAACGATGAACTATTAACGTATTTTCTTAAGATATTTTACGCTGTCTCTTCAAATATTGCAAGTGTACTTGTTAATGTGGAGAAAGTGCATGTAAGTTATGTAAAAGTTATGAAAAATCTTCGAACTCTATCCATAATAATCTTGGGAAAATTGTTCGATCAGTTCGAGAAATATCCTTGGAGAAGAGACGAATTGTATGTTTTATTTCAAACATTAATATGGCCTTTAGTACCGCGTCTCCAAATTGAGGGGATTCATAGCCCAACGGCGCTATTGAAACTTTTCAATATTTGGTGTCAGAATCCAAGATACTATATATTATTGATCACGTGTTCCGAGGATGATAGTGAATTAAGTGCGCTTCCAGCTATTTTCAAACTTTTATTGGCGCCAAAAACTAGCCCCGGTGTGGTAAATATGATTTTGGATATGATAGAAAAACTCCTCACATTGACCAACGAAGATGAAAACGAAGTTACCGAAATAGAAACGTTCTCTTCATTACCAATAAGCGGGAATGTAAAAAATGACATTAATTTCGGGAGCAAAATCCTGTTACCACATTTACCAAGTATTTTAGAAGTCATGAAGAGGCGTATTGCGAACTCTGCTAAATCAAATACTGTTAATAGAAGGGATCTGTTAATTCTATCGAGAGTGACAGAAATGGTCACCACACCTGAAATGTGCGACGAGCTTTTGGGCCTTTTGCTACCAATTTTAGTGAAAAAAGTATGTATGAATATGGCAGAAGAGAATATGGAACACGCCGTTAATACTATCATCAACTTATTAGGTCATAGTACGAAACCCGAAAACTATATCAAAAACTTTGCGATACTGTTCAATAAAGTGGGACCAGTTGAAGTCAGAAAGCTCCTCATTAAACTTTTGTATTCTATTTCCGAAAACGTCAGCGAAAATAAGGAGAAATATGAAAAAATTGCGCATGTGGTATCAGAAATGAATGCTTTTAATAAAAGGTGGATAGAGCAACCAGATTTTGATCGGAGATTGGATGCTTATAAATCGATATATCAAATGTTGGAAGCCAATGAAATCGATGTCGACCTTGCCATTCTTATTGTAAACAATTGCTTCTATTTCATAAAAACAGAAAAAGACATTGGTTTGCGAGACAGCGCTGGACTATGTCTTAAAAAGATCCTTCCAAAATTACTTATTAAGTATAGATCAGTGCCAGAAGGTACGATTTTAGTCCGAGATACCGTGCTTTCGTTAATATCGACCGGTATAAGGGATGCAAAGAATGAAAACTTACGAAATGAGAGTATAACTTTACTTGGAGAATTAGTGAGGGAATGTCCAGATGCTGACGTCGTCTTTTCTGATTTAGCACCGTTAGCGAATAAGGAAGATAGAGAAGTTGATTTCTTTGACAATTCTTGCCATCTACAACTGCATAGGCGAGTGCGTGCTTTGCAAAAATTCAGTAAAGTCGCTAGGAAAATGATTAAGTGTCCAGCTCCGAGGACATTAACTAACTTCATACTACCCCTCGCTACGATATATATTTGCGATGAGAAATATTCCGATAAAAATACATTAATAGATGCTTGTATTGAAGTTGTGTCTACATGTTGCAAGCTGTTGCCCTGGTATCACTATGAGGTCATACTGAAATTGTATCTCAACAAAATGAGGCACCAAACAGATTATCAGAAACAGCTGACGAGAATTCTTATCGGTGTGCTCGACGCATTCCATTTTGACTTTTCAAAAGCAAAAAATATCCAACTACCCAAATCATTGACAATGAGTATAAAGCACGATAAACCTAAGAGGAAGAAAATTGATCCGGACAATGATAATGATCAAAATGATGATACAGATAAGGATCTCAATGATGTAGATGATGACACAAATAAGGATCCAAACGATGAAAATGATGATGGTGATGAAAATCAAGATGAAAAAAATCTGGGCGATGTCAAAGACGAGGAAAGTATCGAGGATATGGAAACAAACTTGCATGAAAACGAGTGTGAGGATGAAGATGATAAATGTAAAGAAGCAGTTAATATTCCTGCATATGAGAGAATAACAAGTGTCTCACCATCCGTCGCTAACAGAATAATTAAATCACTATCTGCCGGACTATTACCTCAACTTAATCGGTAAGTACTAGTATTATAGTTATCTTATTTTGACAACCTGATGTTTCTTAAGTAAAAAGAAATTGATAAAAAATGTATATTCATAAATTGAATGTCACCTGTTACTAAAGGTTTTTTATATTATTATAAAAAAAATAACTAGTCTTTTGTCGCCTTAAACTACATGAAGTAGGTTATAGTACTTATGAAATACTCTCTTCAAACAGTGCGATAGGCAAGCTGACAGAACACGAAGAATCTCATAAACTAAATAGACGCCGCACTGGGCATGTCAGACTTGAAGAGGATATGTTGCGAGTTCCTATAGCCTTGGCCCTCGTTAAATTGCTACAACGTCTTCCAGGGGATATGCTGAGACATCAATTGCCTGGGTAAATTTACGTTCAGTTTGTATGAAATCCACAGCTTCTTAAGCGATTGCGTTATAGAATAGGAGCAATTGAATGTTATATTGAATTAAAATTTAATTGAACATCATATTTTCAGAATCATCATAAAGCTGTGTTCGTTTCTCAAATCTCCATTGAAGCAAGTTAGGATTACAGCTAGAGATATTGTTAAGAAGATAATGTTGACAGTTGGCACTTCATATTTAGGCATACTTTTGGAACATTTAACACTTTTGCTTACAAGAGGCTTCCAAGTCCACGTTCTGGTCGCTACGATTCATACTGTCCTTGAAGCTTTGAAAAATAATTTCCAACCGGGTGACATTAATCAAAATCTACATTACATACTCGACGTATGCACAAACGATCTCTTTGGCAGCTTGTCTGAAGAAAAGGAAGTCGATAAACTGCACTACAAAACACCAGAAGCTAAGCCAAGCAAGAAAAGTTACGTGACGCTCATGATAGTAGCCCAGAATATTACAGAGAAATGTTTGATCAACTTAGTTCTACCGTTCAAGGAAGTTTTACAAAATCATCACTCCAAGAAGACAGTCTTGAAGGTCCAAGAAGCTTTAATGCACCTATCCAGCGGTCTTGTTGTCAATAAATTTATCGACATTGAATCATTATTTGTTTTTCTCCATGGCTTAGCTTCTGAAAGCATACCGGAGTTCGTTTTGAGTGCCCCCAGGAGAGTACTAACTGAAGCTCAGAGGGAAAAAATACTAAGAGCGAAACCAGACTGCTTTATAATACCAGAAACACCTAAACGCAATAAAGAGTCACAGGCGAGGCACGTGAAGACGTCGGCCAAAGCGAATGGCCATGTTCTAATCGAGTTCAGTCTGAACATCCTGTATATAATATTGAAAAGAGAGAAAGTCCCCAGAATGGACTGCAAGGCATTCGTAGATCCTCTGATACCGCTTCTGGTCGATGCTTTGAAGAGTGACCATGTAAAAGTATCTACCGTGGCCTTAAAATGTATAGCCTCGTTATGGACTATACGAGTCAGCACACCGTCCTTGGAAGATATGATCAAGGATATTGTAAAGACTATATTTTCCATGCTACACAAATACGCGACCTTCCAAATAAGCAAACAGAATGACAATTATCATTTAGTGAGGGTTGCTTTTAAGGTGAATTATAGTTTGTTTGTTTTTGGACGCACTATGAATACTGACACGATAATCACTCATGTTTTATATTTTCAGGCGGTGACAGTACTGATAAGGAACGTCAAGTACTACAATATAGAAGTGGAACAACTGAAAACTCTCTTACTTTACGCTGAAGAAGATTGCCAGCACGACGAAAAACAAGCCAACTCGTTTAATTTATTGAAAGCTATATTAGAAGCTAAGCTGGTAGCGCCCGAGCTGCACGAGGTCATGGAGAAGATATCGAAGATCTGTATATTGAGCGAGTCGGCCAAGTCGAGGTAAGCGCTGGCTTTTAATATTGATTTACATAGATTATCAAAACAAAGACATTATTCAATACTGCATGAGTATGAAAGTAGAAGTCTCAGTGTTGCCATACTATATGACTGTTTTGTCATACACATTCATTTTGACTTTGATTCTGTATATTTATTTACTTATAAGATTATTGTCTGTCGTTTTTTTTATAATGATTACTATTTATTCAATTTATAAATATTTAAAAAAATATGATTTTCTTTTGCACTGTTTGTATTGGCTGTGCTTGAATTGTATGGTAACAGTGTGTGAGTTAATAATGAGGTATCTACCCGCAGAGACGAAGCACGCGTCATATTCGTCAACTACCTAACAAATTACTCGCCCGGCAAGCGTTTGGAGAGATACATTCAGTTCTTCGTGACGCAGTTGAACTATGAACTGCAACACGGGAGGGAATCGTCGCTCAAGTTCCTGGATATGATTATTACTAAGCTTAGCGCTGTAAGTATATCATAGCAGTTATATAGCGTATGTAAGAAATAAGTAAAAGGTTGCCATTTTCTCATATCTCATAGCCATAGGTAAGGGTTTCAATGTTGTGTGTTTGTTTCTGGTGTGAATCCATAAACAAATGAATCCATGTTTCATCAAAGCGGCGCAAAAACTCATATAGATTTCGTTCAAACAGCTGCAAATTACTCTGGGAAAGTGTCACTCTTTCGAGTTTTTGGTCAATTCATAACAAACGCGGCACCCATCTTGCAGAAAGCTTTTTCATGTGCCAATGTTCATTTATAACGTTGACAACTTGTTCATAAAAAGTGTTTACAGCGCTGGCTATATCTCTCGACTTATTTCTTCGATCTCCAAATACAATATCATGGATTTTCGTGATCATTTCTGAAGTGATCGCTTCAAATTTACGCCCTGAACTAGTAGAGTGTTCCGTGCTTGGTTTACCACAACGAAACTCAGTAAACCTCTTGTGAATCATCTTGTGAAGTGACGGAGAAGATTTACCATAACACTTACCAAGAGATCATCACTGGCCTGATATAATTAATATCTTGATAACGCTGGAAATTCACTTTTTCCCATTTTCACGGCGAAGCAACGACTTGTCCCATCTAAATGACTGATAAAGCAATATTAACTTAAAGGCAGTAGGAAATTTCTTGTACATCCTCAAAAATAATGACCTGTCCAATCATGTTACAAATTGTATACTAGTATTACCGCGTCATTTATTTTAACTAATCCAATCAATTATATTTAAGACTTTCGCGAGTGATTATTTATATTGAACTAACAATATTATTCGGATTTACTTCACCTATTTGGTTGTACCATGTTTTCCCCAATACGATTATTCAAAAGTAATCTTGACTGAAACACTTTTAATGAAAAAAAACATTAATATCAGTTGTGGCATACGATTCTTCTGTACGTAACTCGGCAGAGTTAAGAATTGCACAAATATAACTCCAAAAATTCTACCAGGCCCAGCTCAAACCTCACAGTGATTATCTAATGCTGTCTCTCGGAGCTGCGATGATGAATGACTCGGCCACCGAGTGTAGAGCGAGCGCTGCAGCCTGTATAGAGGCGATGCTGTCGAGACTGACGATCATCGATAGGAACGTACTCTTCAATATGATACTGGCCTTCTTTAACGATACACAGGTCTGTATAATGTTGGGCTCGCTTTAAACAGTTAATATTTCATACTGAAATTATTATATATTATCTATAATGTATCATATAATCTGTGTAACCACACCGATATGTATTTCTAATTAAGATGTAAATATCAATGGTGTCCAACAAGAACTGATATTGAATCGAATTATTTAAGTGTATTAAAAAAATATAAATTATTTCCAGCCGGTACATTTCGAGCTGGCAGCTCAGCTCAGCATCCGCTTCGTTAACGTCGAACGTGAAAAATTCGAAAACCGCCTCGCCATACTGTCGTTACTTAGCGGCAAAATATTATTACTGAGCAACGACATAACTGAAGGTCGCTTTGTGTCTATCAAGTTGAACTACGGAGATAATAAGAGCGAGGAGGAGAAACAGAAGGAAAAAGATCACAGTCTCATACAAATATTGAACTTGATCGACCAAATAACCATACATTGCCCGTCCAGTTTGACAAATAATAAATACACGGACGACTATAGTGAAGTAGCCCAGCATTGTAAAGCGTTGTTAGCATACCCACACGTCTGGGTGAGGTTGAAATCTGCTAAAATATTAGGGACGTATCTATCTGTTGTGAAACCAGAAGATCTGAACGAACCCAACCCTGATAAGGGTTTCCTATATGATGATACGGAAAATGATTTTAGAAGTCTCATACTGGATCTTTGTGCTCAGTACATCCCTAATATGAGTATGGAAATGGCTGAACAGGTAAACATAACTTTAAGAATTCATACCAGTAATTATTCATACCATTAGTGTTTATATTTTGAATCTCCTAACATAAAAACATTGTAATCGTGAAAGTAAAATTAGCATTTTTTATTTCAGATCACGGCCGTTTTATTCCAAATAATTAAAATAGTTCATAATATACCAAGGTTTAAAATTTCTAAATCACAATCAGATGATGGTGAGACTGAAGTTAGCGCTAAGTTAAATGTACGATGGATTCTTTTTAAATTAAGAAAAGCGATAAATACTGAAGTTGCCAGGTCACCGAATTGCATGAACATTGTAAGTACAAAATTATATATATATATATATATATATATATATATATATATAAAAATATTGTATATATATATATATATATATATATATATATATACAATATTTTACCCAATACCCAAAAAAGGCTTCTGTTTTTTGTTCTTATCTTGCATAAAAAAAAAAACGAAAAATTCAATATATTGTAACAAAATTAAAACAAATTATAATTTTGTTTCATATTTTTAAATCACTTATTTAACATCCGATTTATATTTTTTTATAACAAGAATAAAATCTATAAGAATATTAAAGAATGCGACAGTATAATAATTATATTTTATTCAGAGAACATCAATTTTCACGATGTGGTTACATATAATAAGTTCATTGGAAACTGAGGATTTATTGAGACTCGTGGACGTCATTCTCCCGCCGATAGTACGAGAACTGTCATTGGAACAAACGTCAGCTGTCAAACAATTGGCGGGAAGACTCGGCAAGAAATTGCGACGAAAAATAGGTGATATAGAATATAGCAAAATGGCTGCCAATGTACAGACTAAATTAAATATGAGGAGAGCTGAAAGAAAAAAGGTACGTTTAATTATATAATAATCTAATAATTTTACATGTTTTTTTCAACTTTGAACTCATAAAATTTTCGGTTTAAATTAATGCAGGTCCTCCTACAAGAGAAGGTTAAAGATCCGGAAAAGGCTGCTAAACGGAAATTACAATTGCGGGAAAAGAAAAAACAAGCAAAGAAAATCAAATTGGAAATGTTGCATGGGAAGAGACCGAGGGCCAAAAAACGAAAAGCAGTAGATTTTGATATTGAAGATGAATTGTTGAAGGACGTTGAGGAATAAAATTAAGTGTAAATAAAAAAATAAAAAAAACAACAAATGGGTTAATTCTAAATATTCTGAATATTTAGGTCTTATTTAATATTTACTTTTTTTATAATCGACAAACACCAATATTTACCAGCTTGTATCGATAAATAGTCGATTTGAAATTCTTCTTAGAGTTATTATCTGTACATAATAATATCTGAAATTTGTAAATAAAACTTTTTAATGAAAAGGTGTCTTTTATTTACGGTATGGACTTGGTTAAAAAAGATATACGACATAGTTGTTCATTCATTGTTTATGCTTTCGCCTTCGTCCGTGTGAACTTATTAAGTTTAGTCAAAAATTTATAGCGTTTACCTAAATAAAATGATACAGTAATAAACTGATAGCGCCTTCTACAGTCTCAGACTTGTGACATAAAAATACTTTTTTTACAGCGTTTATATTATTCTGCTGTGTAAGCTACATAATAGGAATATTTCATTAAAATCCATTAAATAGTTATTGCCTTAAAGACAAACATTCATACATCCTCGCTTTTATAATATAAGTAGGATGAAAAAATTCAAATTTGTGGGGAGTGCATTTTTTAAATTAATAGGTATGATTTAAAAATGCAAAATTATTGTCAGAACTGTAGTAACCCTTAATATTGCTTTTAGCTACTAAAAAGGTAGACTTATTTTAACTTACTTTTTAAATCTGACAGGACCAACAGATCTCTACGAGATTAGTAAAACCTAGTAGTATTTATAATTTATGCGTATAAGTTTACCAATTCCATTTCTGAGCTCCGTCTTGTTGATTCATATTTATTTTCTTTACAATTATTTTTTAATTATGAAATATTTTTGTAATTAAAACACAAATGTAACAAAATTATATTGCTTTATGTAAAACACAATATAAACATACGATAAACAACATAACCATCACAACAATAAGTAAAAGCTATGCTTTATAATTTTAAATGTGAAATATAAAATGGCGGCTCTGAAAGGAAAATATTTATACATATTTTGTAATGCAATATAAAAAATATACAGTATGATATAAATAGTAAATCTATAGTTCCATAATCAATAATATTAAAAATTAATTATCTAGCAATTCAACAATAAATATTTCTTAATCTTACTTAACAATAAAAGAAATTGTACATTTAATGGCCAGAATGACGTCATTTACAATTGTCTATGTTATCAACAAATATTCGATGTATAATGTTTTAAGAAAAGTAATAATCACAAAAGATACAATGGCATACAATAAGAGTAAAATTACTTTTTGAGCTTCCGTATTTTTATGTCAGTTACCAATTCGATTTTCTTCATGATAAACACGCCTAGAATTTCGTAACCACAGACAATGTAATATTTTAATTTGTGGCTAAGATATGAAAATTTTACAACGCAATAAAGAAACCTGTTAATTTTAATCACAAAATTCACAACTACGGTCGATTTTATATTTTTTTTAATAGATTTTTTATTAATTAATTATCTAATGCGTGTTACGTCTATATTAAATTATTATATTGCTATTATTTGCTACTCATAACAGACTATTATAATAACGAATTAAATCTAAAATATAAACTGACAGCACCAACTTTCCAAACTTTTTACAACATATTTTTTTTTACCTTCAAGGTACAATACACATTTCCAACGGTCTCGACCATCAAAGACATTGGCGACAGACAAGTTGTATCTGTGGAAGTTAAGTTAAGTAGGCCTTGCGATCTTAAATATAAAATCCCAAATTATTTAACATTTAGTGTAATGGCAAAATATATATAAAATAGAGTTGCATATTTTTTTTCAATAAAATGATTATAGAAAAATTTTTGTAAGCTCAAAATTAATGCAAAAGTGCATAAGAATATAAATGGTATATAATTTAAAAGGCATTAGTTGGAAAAATTATTGCAGAAGCAACAGATTTAAGCGGGGAAAATTTATCAAAGTTGAAAAAGTGGGGAATCTTTAGAAATGTCAAATATCAAAGAGATTTTTTGCCGTAGAAACAATTCAAACATTTTTAGCCGAATCAAAATATTTTTAGGTTTTATAAAATTTAATATTGCTTTGGACGGCACAAGCTTAGCAATCGCCTCAGCTTCCTGTCATGAATTTTATAGAAAGCCTTAGTACTATAGCGTGAAAAATATTTTTTATTATATCCTTTAACATTTCATTTGCAAGGACTGAAAAGCTATTAAACAAGCCATTTTTATAATTATATAAATTAAGTTACATATTCTACTGGGATAAAAGTAATTGACTCTCATTCACATGGGTTTGGATTGAAAAGTTCGCTTGAGTGATGTGATTATGCCTTCTGGTATATATATATATATTATTATTATTTTAGCAGAGCCTAATAATATACAAGTTTTAATGTGGAGATGTAAAAAAAGTTCATGACAGAATTATAATTATAATGCTAGCCTTCACAGTTCTGACATCACATTAATTAAATTAAATAAATAATATAAGATATTTAAATAATAATTTACATTTTCTTTATTTACTTATATATTAATATTAGTCATATTATAATGACTAATTTAATGAGATTTATATTTAACATATTCTATGTAATTAAATAAATAAGTGCCTACCGATCGCTAATTTTGACATATTAAATAGCATGAACAATTAGCAATTGAATCTGTCAGATTGACGTAACTATTACAATATATTTGACTTTTGTTCAAAATAATTGCTTGTTTAGTTGCGTTTCCTTTCTTTGTTATTAACTATAAGTACTGTGACTTTATCTCGGACTGAAAATAGGTTGCGTATAGTATTAAGATTTATTTTGAATTCTATGAGCAAAACACATGCTATATTAAAGCTTTTGGAATCAATACTAACGATAAAAAAAATGCCTACATAAAAAAAGAGTTGTATATTATTCACGGCCCTGCCAAATATATTATAAATCCAAGACCCGTTTACAACATGCCCAATATAGGATTGTATCTCATGATTTTCGACAGCAGAATCCAGAGTAAGGAAGCGGTCGTCGCTAGGACTACGCCACCCCAACCCAGTTCTAGTGACCAGGAAGTATTGAACTCCCTCGCAGTCAGTAAGGGGAGAGCGGGGTGTCGTGGACCAATCACCCCGTCCCCGTCCAGAGGCCTCAGAGAAACTCGCGCCCTCTTCAAGTGGATTATCATCAGAGTGAACATCGCGAACAGACCTTGTGATCAACAATATTAATTACTTAATGGATTAAGGAGCATCACGCAATGCGATAAATTGTCGTGTATTTAGACTAATAGAACGATTTATCTAAGTGTATGCGTGTGCCACTCTCTATAAAATAGAGACGATATTTTTTTTTGTTATGTACGAGAACATTGCATTACAGAAATTAAAAACTTTCTCCAATCCCGATATTGAAAATATATATTAATAATCAATTACTCTTAATAAAAATACTACCGTCAATCCTATGGTTAGTTACTTTCATTAAATTAATATAATTAAGTAAATCAATATAATAATAATATTTTACCAGCTAGTAGATACATCACTCCCGTCACGAGTACAGCACTAATCTGATGTTTACATACTCCAAAGGCTCCGACGAGGGCTGCGCTCACCAACACTATGAGACACACGAGGGCGCACGATATTGACAGATTTTGCATACCTTGGAATAAAAAACTTAATTTATCGACGTGTTCATTATAAAAGTATTACGTTTTTAACAATGTTATGACGAAAAAGTTTAGTAAATTAAACATGAAAAATTTTTAATGTATACAACTAAATAGTATAAACAAAGACTGCTTAATTAGACAGAAAAAAATTGAATAAATTTCTTAATTTATGGCCTTCATCCATATACAGGTTTTACAGTATTCTGCCAATGTCTTGAATGGAAAAGAAATAAAACAGATTACACAAAAGAAATATACATATATTTTATTTTTGATACTCACGATGTTGCCAATCGCCCCTCTGTTCCTCGTCATCACCATCCGCCAAGTAATTTGTGCATAGCGGCTGTTTAGGGAACCCGGCTCGGTATAATATTGACACTTCCTCCTCTAAAAATGCGTAATATTCGTTTAAAAAAATATCTTTATTTTTTAAGGCTTCATAATCGTTATGAAAATAAAAACATTGTTTAATTGTACGTGTAATAAACTACACATTAAGGATTAAATAAATTTTTGAATTGATATTTAAGTGAATAATAATTTTTATAGTTATTGTACCTTCTAAAGACACGCACATAGTCCAAATGCCACCGTTCATTGGAACTAAGAACGTTCCGCCTCCTTTACGCTGATTCGAGTCTTCGATCTGTAAAGTAATATAGTATATAGTCCTGTTCAGTTGAAACAAAAATATGTTAAAGGAGTCCAAAAAAAGTAGGTCGTCATGCAACATTTTTTCATAATGCCGCAAATGCTCATCTATATATCACACGATTTTGATTTTGAATAATCTTTGTTTTGTGTACGCGTGGAGACTGTTTCCTGTTTTTCACATAAGTGTTCATAAATTCACGAAACTTATTATATTATTTGTTGGACACGGAAAAATATCAAAACTTTTTAGGTTATCATAAAATTTTTATTTGACAAAATCTGTAAAATCTATTACTATTTTTAATATTTAGTACAGAACGATCGAAACTAAAAAAAACATAATTCAGAAATTATGTGATAATATGTCTTTAAAGATGATAATTTTTTTTTCTGGTAATGTTTTAAATATATATTCCTCAGTAACATTGCTAGCTTCGCATTCTTTGCAATGCCCAATTTCTTTTTACTTGAAATTTAGTATTTGACAATTTTGTGACACCTTAAATTCCTTGTATAACGTAAATTTTTCGCATAGGTAGGTACTTATGGCATAATTAATGTCAGCTTGCAGTTTTTGTGACGCAACTTTTTTTCAACCATTTAAATTTTTTTAAAACGAATTATATATGAAAGGATCCATTAAAAATAATGGAGTTGGATATTTTTTTTAACGATTATAGATAAAAAAGCGGCCATCACGAAACGTATTTTGACGCAGAAAATTATATTTAATGCACTGCATAGAAAATCATCAGATATAAAAGCATTCAACAGAACAGATTGTAAAGATGTAAATACATTCAAACAGGCGATTGTGTAATACCAAAAGGCAACATTTATTTTCTTATGTTACAAGTATTAAGTGTCAGGTTTCGGTGTAATCCCAACTTGAAGGGATTCTTCACACAAATACAAGATTTACTGTTTTGTTTATCACTTTTCTTTCGAAGTGAGCAATGAATGACGCAATTATTTAAGAACGAGTGAATGAATTAGTCTACGTCAAGATAAAACTATATTGAATTGAAAATATTGGGAGTGAGATGAGAATGTTTAATTTTCATTGTTTGAAATGTTCCGATAGTTTTTATCCAGGTCTTTGAATTATAATTAGTGCTTTAATGATAATATTATTTTGGATTTTTGTAATATATACCTATATATATATACATATCTACCTATACATGTATATGTAGATAAAATACGTATTTTGAGACACTGCCTCAGAGACGTTTTGCTCGCTAATTATTCTTATTTGTATAGGTAGAACGATACTTAAAACAAACAGTTTTTCGTACAAACGTATCCGTTTTTTTGATAGGATTTTCACTTTTAAATGATTCCAAACAGTTTAATGTAACACATAGCAAGACAACTTAACAAATGTTAAATAGTTATATTATTCAGTTATATGTACTCGTATATATAGTTTGTATGTTGATACGATAAACTGAATTGGATGTGACTTAATATACGAAAAAATAGCATACTTTTGATAATAATTCTTGATTTTTAATATCAACTTTATTAAGGGAGACTAACAAAGGCTCTATTAAAATTGTGATTTACTTTCCTTTATGAAAGTCTTTTGATATTAAATCGCAAGGAGTAACACCCTTGTTATTAATCTTGGGACATTTATAATAGATGTGACTGATTACTACGAGCTGAGATATTAAGTATCTTTATAACATATAAATTCCAAATTTAACTAAATATTCATTTTAGAAAGTAAATGATAAACTTAGTGAAGTAAAATAAATAAATTGTAGAGAAAGAAATTCTTAAAAACGAAGTGTAAAGAAAAAAATATGGCAAAAAAAATAATTAATTAATATAAAAACAAAAAGTTTAATCAGGACAGGGACTCAAACCGCCGAACTGTCATTGTCGCATTGCAGATCTCATAACATTCCTACACTGCTTGAGGACGGTGATAATATGCTAAAATGTATACTATAAATTATAATTATATTGTATACACGTGATGCTAAATTCTAGAAGTATAAGTTGAAATAACCGAATACTAGAAATGATTTAATCGAAAGCTAAAATAGAAATAGGTGACCTAATTATTCGTAAATGATTGTTTTAAAGCAATAATTGATAACTATAATAACTGACATTAGAAATGTATGTGTTGCCATGTTCTATTTCCCTGCTAACTATTAATCGACGATTGAAAATTAAATTAATTTTTCTGATGACGTTTCAAGATTTAATTATCAATGTTCTCAATTAAGGCGACCTCATTTACGGAATAGTTCAGGTTTATAAATAGAAATATAATTTTGTTTAAATCAAACAAGTCGTTATTTATTAATAATTTTCAAAGTAACGGTTGTCTTTGAATGTCTTTGAAAGGTGTTAATGAATATTTGGGCTGTTTAAGTAAATGAAATATAATTATTACAAGTTTGGGTTATGATAACGATTATAATAAAAGTACAAATAAACTGCTAAATTAAATTCTAATATATGTTTAATTGATTGAATGATCTAAACTGAGCGGAGATTGAAAAATGCAGTTAAAATAAAACTATTATTTTAAGTCACACAGATAGCATATTTAAAAAAGTATGTCTTCATTAAAACGACTGCAATATTTTATAGCAACTGAGCACAGCGACCATAATATTAAGTACCGCAAAGCGTTTGGGTAAATTGTACACTTTTTGCTACAGGTCAAGGTAAAAATATCACTATTAAAATTACTTTGACTTTCAAATATAAATAACTTCATTCGTCAGATTTGACATTTATTAGTTTTATCCTGTTTCTATTCTTGGAAACCGTTTTAGGAACATTAAATTTTGGTAAAATAAGACGACGAGTATTAGGCAAACTTTCATAGAATTTTAACTGGACCTTAAGTGAACATAAACTAAAGAATTGTTATTGTTTCAGCGTGAAAATTTTCTCTAAGGGATTTGCTTAAATATTCACAAATTAAAATATTTTTTTATGATATATGCTTTTAAATCAGAAAATAGTTGTAACATTATATGGTAACAATATTTTGTAGCACGAGTTTTGTTTTTGACGCCTCAAGCTTTGCGTAATATATTTAATTTAAGGATACCTTTGGTAATATATTTTAATAATCATATGTAAAATTATACAGCGACCTTGATTTTCTTTTATTATTAGATACATTAGACATCACGAGCGACGTTCCTTCAAGGTTATATGGAACTATCATGAAACGTTGATGAGAAAACTTTGTTAAGGGGTAGGCTGTTTCGACTGTTACTCATATAACATATCACAATCATTATTCTGTATTATTTCGTTTAATTTAATTGGTCTAAATACCAAATAACGTGTGCTCCAATCAATCCTATTCCTAACTTAGCTTTGCTGATAGCGTAATAAATCATTCAATTGAATTAGCCTTTAACAACGAAGCTAATGGATACTGAATTACAAAGCGATCGCAAAGACATTTCATTACGATATCGCTGATAATGATAATGAGTTCTATAAAAAGAAACAAAAAGGTATTTTTAAGGTAAAATAAATGTTGACATTCTATCGCAAATATATATGTTTTAACTTTTAAGTAATATCTTTTATATAAACATCTAAACCATTTCTCGAAATAATATTTCCCGATACTATACTCTGTTGTAGTTCTTAAATTCGTTTGTATTTGTTTTGCTATTCATATTCGTTGAGTACCCAATCATTAAGAATTATTTCTATTTATTTTATTATTGACAGAGATTATATGTCAACATTTTTTTTTACTAAGTTTTTAGTAGGAGAACTCATTTCTCTAATAATATATCAAGTAATTTATATTATGATCTTTAAGTTTCAAAACATAATAAATAAATGGACTTGAGAATAATCCGAGGTTGTAGTTTTTCATTAGAACTGCTTCCTAATTGATACTAGCTCAAAGACTTACTTAGAAATTATTAAAAATTTTATAAAAGTCGTGTCAAAATGAATATCTTCCTTCACATAGTATTTGTCGAAAACATAACTTTATTTAAGTACATACGTAGTTTAAATCTGCAACTTATGCTATTAGTCAGTAACTTAAATCTTATTCTCAGTTCTAAACATTGAAGTGTAAAACACGTATCTATTCGCAACGTAAGTGGCGAAACACGAGCATGTTTTATTTATATACAAATAATTTATAAGATCTTGTATAAGTGATAGCTCAAAGCAATTATATAATTGAACTTTATGCACGATTTAAAAACATTGGATTGGATTTTTTTCACAATATATTTAAAATCCTCGACGCAAGACACGTTCCAGTCAGAGTGAATTTTATTGAAGACCACTCTCCAATTCTAATTTGATGTACATCGCAGCTCATACATTAACATGGTTAGATTTATTGTGAAATAGCAGATGTGAAAACGTTCAAGACTTTTCTCATTCTAGTACTTGTTGTGAAAAAATATCTTTTTTATTTCACTATGGCTCTGTTGTGAGGGGGAATCAAGTGATCCATCATCAAATGAGGGAGTGTCAGACTCCTGCTGACTAAAAATCCCCTATGCCTTCTCTTTTTCCGAGCCACGCCGCGGTAGATCATACCGCTTTTCCTAGCAACCCAGTTTTAGTACAGCAGTACTCTTTTCTTAATCTGATGGTAATGCTATATTGACTATATAAATATTATTTCATAATAAATATATAACTCTTAAGAAACTTTCTAATCATTACTTATTGAAGTTAAATAATGGTGTTTTTTTTTTAAATTTTATTTTTATAACAAACTGCCAGTTGTAACTACTTGAAAAAGTATCTATTTTCTCACAATCTCCTACAAACTACATTATAAAACAACAAAATTTATCGTTAAGTTAAATAAATGAGTAAGTATTTCTCTTCTGAGAGCGATTTTAAAACCATAATAGGATTTAAGACTTTCGCGAGTAATTATTTAAATAAAACTAATATTTTCGGATTACTACGAGCGAAAAGTAGATAAAAAAAATGAGAATGAACATTCTCATCTCGTCTGTCGGTGATCACGGTTGCTGCAAAGTAACCGAAACGTTGGGAGTATGTAGTTTAATTTAAAAAACGCGTAATAATACGAAAGTATTAGTTTTATTTATTTTGTTACAGATAAATTATATTACTGTAATACGAGGCTTGAAGGCTTCAATATTAGCGTGTAAAAGATAAAACTTAATTCCCCAAACAAAACCTCAAACCAATTTCGGTAAAACATTATAAAAATGTTAACGGTTCTGTCTATAAGAGTTTAAAAACTTAAGTTAAATTTCCCCCGAGATTTTGTTAAATAAAATTATAATTTACGAATATAATAAAAATATAAAAACTTATTCATAATTTTTTCACGAAGATAAATTGAATGTTTAAATCATATAATAATAATATAGTATTAAAAAAAAACTTTAAATTAATTGGCCCTAAGCAATCCTAGGAAAGATGTCAATGTTGTTTTTTATTTTCTAAATTTAAAATGTCATCACCTAATACTTATACTGTATACATAACGACGGCGAATTGTATTCATTTTTTGTAGCAAGGAGTTTATAATCCCGATAGAAACTTTATGGTGTTTTTTTTTTTCATTGTGGTGTTATATAAAGTCATTGTAGCTTTTTTTTATAAGAGTGTTGATTATGAAATTATATAGCTTGAAAAATATCTAAGCATGGAAATATAGCATTCAAAATAGAAAATAAATATATATTAATCGAAAAGAAAAGACAAAAAAGATAAAACAGAAATAGATTCAAAGAAAGTTGGAACCCTTACAAGTTAAAAATAACGCTTGTTGACTGTGATTAACACTTATTTATTAAAAAAAAAACTGTAATTATTTGTATACATAACCTGAATGAAATCTAAATACAGTATCTACAACCAACTATGCATACGATAAGTACATTTCAGTTTTAAAGATATAGCATACAAGTATACTATCCTTTACGCCAAATAAAATATACAAGAGATTTTCTCTTTTCCTTATATAGTCGTATAAGAAAATGTCTTGTGTATATAAAATATAAAATATTAGGGCGTCGTAAAAAGACCGTGACTTTTTATTTACGAAACCTAAGGAAAATGCTATTGTTTCAACGATGTTAAGATGAAAGATTTCAAAAACGTAGGTACTCTAAATTGGATTTATTTGAAATACAATTTTATTTAAACAAAATTATAGAATAAAATAACCTTAAAACGACCGTGAGACGTTAAATATGCAATTAGTCTTATCGATTTTAAGAAAGAAAGACCTGTCATTTGAGTTAAGAACTCCATTCCCTATAAAAATAATCGCCAACAAAAGTGACAGAAGTGGCTACTTAACTATTTCATTTAATGTACAGTCGGTTTAAAATTAGAATGAAATTTAATTAAGATCATCTTTTAAAAATGTCAAGAATTCAATAGGAATCAAATCAGCTTAGAGAGTAATTGGACCACTTTCATTATTGACGGATCTAAAAGATTTTTTAAATCATTCACAAGACCTATAAAAAAAACAAGATAAGTGGTGAAATTAAAAGGGAATGTGAACTCTGCTTAGATCACATCTTATTTTTATCGAATAAAAACATCTGTAGATCTCTTCACTATTCTTCTTTACGGCTATTTAAGATTCATATAAAATGAAACTAAGTTATTCGGTTTTATTTCACTGTATTATTCCTTTTACTCGACGTTTCGATCATATCATAGTAATAGTTTTCACGTGCAGACGAGGTGATACTTATATTGTTTCATCAATATTCTTTACTTGTACCATGCACATGCAGAAAAATTATGTATTTTAAAAATAAACATAAAACCTAAAATTTTTGTTTTAACTTGGGGTTCATTTTAATTGTAATTTAATAGTTATAGCTAATTGTATCGTTGGAATAACAAAAGTGTTACTTTGTTGAAAGAGCTAACTCTCAAAGTAAAATCTAAAGGACCACTTCTGTTGTAATAACTCTACGAGATTGTATTGATTAAGTTTTAAGCAATGATAACAGTTGGTTAGTCTTACCTTAACGACTTTCTCGTCCAACAACCATTGTATAGCGGTGTTGGAGGCGTTGGCGAGTGCGGCAAGGGCTGCGCGTTCCCACGACACGTGCTCCCAGTGCTGCGTCATGATGGCCGCGCACAGCATGGCCGTGGAACAGCTGCATGGGTAATAATTGCATACAGTTACATAGCATGGCAGTGGAACAGATGGATGCATCGTTAATGCTATATAGACCCGTATACCATCTGTTGTAACATGAAACTTATTTCGTTATATCGTATGCTATAATAAGTTGATATTGTAATGAAGTTCTATTTTGAAATCCAAAACCCGCTTAGCTTCAGACAGCAGTATGCTTAGCATAAGTTAGCATCGTCAAGCTATACGGAGCGTTTCCTGGTTTTAATTAAATAACCCACGCTAATAATAATGTGCGAAGGCTAACGAATGAATTACATTTAATCCGTATTTAGTGTGTCAATCCAAACTTGGGGTAAGCATCCGGTTATGTAAAAAAGACTAACCTGTAATTTATATGTATGATAGACAGAAGAAAAAACTCACATCACAAAATATATTCTTTGTACGTGTATAGAAAATAGAGCTATCATGACATTTTCAAAATATTCCCTCTATATAGAAAATTATATAAATATTTCATTATATTCACACAATCTGGGTATCAAGCAGCTAAGTCAGCGGTAAACATGAAGGGGGATTAAAATTAAACGATTAAATGACTGTCAGTAAGCAGTTTTAACTCGGTTTATTGAAATAACATTATAAATAAGAGATTATACTGTCTTTGTGTTTATTTGAGTTAAATTTATTGTTTTATTTATTTTAATTACCATTCTTATATTAGTATTATCCATTGTTTTGTTCATCATCATCATCATAATCAGCCAATCGGAGACCACTGCTGAGCAAAGGCCTCTTCTCACAATGAGAAGGTTAGAGCGTTAATCACCACGCTTGCTCAAGACGTCAATTAATGTATTTTTTGTTAATTCATATTATTATTAGAATATTAATAATATATTATAATGAGACATCAATGATAAATCTTCTTTATATATATTTACAGCATGGAAACGACTAATGAGCGCATCACTTAGTTGAATCTAGATCTTGATGCTCGAAATATTTCTCGGATATTAGGAATTCTTTTGCTTTATCTAATATAGTCTAAATATTTTTGCTCAATGTGTTTAAATAAATACGATTTATATACATTTTTACACAGATCATACAACTATTTCTAATATAAATCACTAGCGGGTGTATTAAAGAAATCAAATTACTAACGTAGTTTAAAATTGCGCTTATATTAAGTTAAAAATAGACTATAAAATATATTGATTGCAAAATCTTTGATAACTACAACGATATATTTATGGCAATATATATTTTTCAAGTTCTTGAGGATCCTAAGCTCTTCTTATTGGTGGCTATACCAATAAATCAGATTGTACGGGCCTCTTCTGCCAATGTCAACATTTTATTTTACCCTTTCTGCAAAATGTGTTCTTATGTTGGATTGGTCGCAAAATGTGATTTAATACAAAACGCAGAGTCTGATGAAAATGTAAGCATACCGTAAAAGGGCAAAGTAATATGAATAAAAACATTCTTACGTTTTACTTTAGCGTATTCATTTTTTTTTTACATAATACGGTATTTGGAATTACATTATGTGTGAGAAGCATGAAATGGTATTCTTAATTTGAATTTCAAATATGGCAGCGACGGTAACGGAAGTAGTGAATAGCTTAAAATTAATGGAGTACCTTATCTCAAGCGGAGAGGGGAGGGGGTTATTAAAAATGTTTCATAATTCATTTTGGTGCCATCGATTGCTGGCGTCGCTCCGTCTCGCTGGAAGACCAGTCGTTATTATTCTGTACCGATATTTATTACAATGAAAAGCCATTGATTCCAACAAAAATCCCTCGAAGGAATGTGTCCTGTTCAAGCTGCTTGCATTTATTATGATTTCAGAAGTATTAATATATAATATATCTTCTTAATATAAAAGCATTGCATTTTTAGCGTGATACTTTTTGATAGATTTATTAAATATATTTTGATATACCTAATATCATTATCATTCGTTCTTTGTATTAATATATACATGTACAGAGAGACTTACTCAGTTATTTTTAGTAGTAAAAATTAAATCTAAAAAGTAAAATCGATGTTTCAACTGGGTTTCTGGTAGGGTAGAAAAAATGTTTTCTATCAGACCACATACACATACATAAGTATAGGGATGAAAGCTAAATGCCATGAAATTGAGGAACTTGAAATTCAGACACTTTTGATATTTTTAAAAGAAATTAAACTTAAAATAATGCATAACGAATTTATAAAGAAGATTAAGTTATCAGAATATGCAATTCTTATACGAAATTTTAATTTCGTTCAATATAAACAACAATCAAATGACAGATGTCACGATTGTAACGTATTTCGTAAATAATATCCTACGTATATATACGATACTTATGTTGAATTTAATAAAGTAAAAATATAAAAATCTGGTCGCTTGCTATGCAAAAGTGTGATCGAGGTCAAACGTGATCTCGTTTTACATGACAGAGAGACCGCAGCTTAATATTATATCGATAAACGAGGGACCTACATCATTAACGACTAATGAATCCTTTACAAACACAATTTTAGATATAATTGGAAGGATTATTGAATGGAGATCTATATATGACAATACGGTCGCATAAGTGAATTTGTGTTTAAAATACGATTTAAATATGAAAAGCTAATATTTTTTTCAATCTATATTTTATAATAATATACATTGTAATGTTACCTCAACATTGCTTTATAAAAATATATATTACTTACATAATTTAATTCTTGTTTAATAAAAAAATAACCTACTCATTGTACAAAAGTATTGTGTATATTTTTGTATAAAGATATTGTTTCGGGAGAGCTTTTTAAAGGTTATAGCGGTAAAAAGCGTCATCAAAAAGGGACCTTTTTGAATTATATCCCTTTGAATTTTTGTTGATACATATACTTTACGGAAGGAGGATGTAATTTACGAAAACGACACGAGTTTATCAGAGTAAGATTGAACAAAGGATTTCTTTATACGATTGATATTTTCAATTAATGAAAAAGAAGTACTTACATATGTATAAGCAGTCTTACAATTTCTTTTAAGAGATGTAAAATAATATTATCTTTTTTCTTCAAAGTTCCCCTATTATTAAAAAAAAAATACAACAGATAAAATATATTAACGATTCATAGGACTGTTTTGTAAAGATTCAAGATTTGGAACTATAACAAATAAATAAAAACTATTTCTAATATTGTTTTTTTTTAGTACAAGCTGGAAGTTCAGAGCACATACTAAAAGGTTTGGTATATTAATGATGTTTTTCGTAAAACATTTTGTCTTCGAAGCTTCTACGTGAATGCGAGACGATCTGAATTATAATAACACATTCTGTTGACTTATGAACTTCGTTTAGAATTTAGTTAATCCATCAAGAAATATTAAAATTGGTTCATGAAAGAAAAATCTTAAACTTTATATCAGGTTAGGCTAAGCAAATAATCTTTTTATTTCCTTTCTAATGTTAATTTTTTTGTCTTATTATCATTATTTATTATACTAACGTAGTTGTAAGGGTTCTTTTTTTTGTAACTAACAAATGGACTGTAAATTGTCTGCAATAAACAAATTAATATTATTATTATTATTAAATATGATGACGAACTTGTTAGAGTATAATATTAACTTAACGTAAGATATTAATAAAATTATTTTTAGCGTAAACATTCATTGATGTAAACTCCAGAGATATATTATAGTTGACAGTAAATATAATAGGCTCAACGAATATAAAATGATTGAAAAAAAAAAATGTATTGTTTCAGAAAGAAAGAATTTAATCGAAAACATTAGTAATTTTGTGATATAGAAAACACAGTTTATATGAAAGTCGTGTAAGCCCGTTACTTCGAATGTTAAACCATTTTCTAAGAAAAAAAAATTCCACTTTTGAACGTTGAAAGTACGAAGAATTAACACGAGATATCTTTCTACAAAGGACAATACCACATCTTATGTTCGATCGAGGGAAATATATTTCTTACTAATATTCACGGAGCGCCACGCGAAGAGAAATGTGCGAAGAAAAACCGTATTAATAAAAACTTTTTATCGCCTCAAACTTGTTTCAGCCCAGTTTGAAAGCGAATACGGAACTCTAATAAAAGATATATGATACCAATAGGGTTACAATTTAACAAACATTGCATTATTTGTGGAATAATTCACAATAGAACTGTTCCTTTTAATAATTTCGGTGCACCTGTTCCCGGATAATCCCATGAATAATCTCCAAGTGTCCGTTATGAGTGCTTTTTGTCAATTTTTTTTATTAAACAGCAACAATAACATTTCTAAGATTCTCGCGAAAGATAAAATAATATTATGTTTTACTGGCAAGACTTTTTTTTAATTTTACATTGACTTGACGTTTCGGGTAATTTTCTTTAACGTCAAAATGAGATGAAAGTATTTTTCAGCGTTTTCTTTTTCCATTCTTGCTCCCCTGAATTATAAATTAGCTTAAAATAAGTTATGACATTTTTTTCCCTTTAGAATTAATAATAATTCGATCAACTTATTATTATTATTTTAGCCATTGAAGTCACTTTATCTACGTTCGTAAAGACAAATGTCTCTGTCAGTCAACGACTCAAGTTTCTCTGTCATTTACCTCAATATCCGTAGGAGATCGATTTCTTCAAGTAACCGACACTGTCAGTGAGACAATTTACGGCCTGAATAAGCTTGACGAGGTTTATAGGAATAACGAAGATTAATTATTATATAGAATAGAATAATAACTAATAAAAATCACCTTTGAACATTAAAAACGATTAATGTCTTATAATTTTTAATGATATTTAATTTATTTATAATTATTCCACGTACAGTAATCCTACCACAAGTTTACATTGTAAAGCTACACATTTAGAGTTTCATATATTCCTTTATAAACTATGATGGGTAAAGATTTCTTAATGACAAACTAAAACACTATCTGTGTAGTTTGTTAATGGGAAGTTATAAACCATCCTGATTTAATAAACAATTATATAAAAACACATACGAACAATAGGTTTGTGCATTGAAAACTATCCGTTTTGGAGTCGTATCAGCAGTGAGATGATAATTTTTTTTATGTATTTCACGGCTGTTATAATTAATTAAGGTACATATTACTACAGCTAGCTTACATTACTATAATAGCTCAGAACCAAAGTACAATTTAGTACAAACATAATAATAAAAACGATTCATAGTCCATTATAAACTGTCTGTCACTAAGTAAAGAGCGATAAGTAAAGTTGACTTGTAAACACATAAAAGCACTAAGCATTAATGCCTTCAAATGAAATACACACAAGCTCCACGGTCGGAGGACGATTAACTAGTTGGAACGGTGCTTCTTAAAATCAAATTTCCATGTAATGTTCATGACTTAGCTGTGAAAACTAGTTAAAATGTCGTCTTATAATGTCAGTATTGTATAATGGTTGTGAGAAATTTCGTGTGTGTTGAATGTATTCATTGTTCCCTAGGTAATCGATTTAATTTTATCAACGAAGGCTATCTTCATGTCTATTTAATAGAGGTCCTTCTAGTTGTCCTTGAGATATGTAATATTTTTAATATTGTATTGTTTGTCTATTATTCTTTTCGCATTTTTTATACTATTTTTCATACATTTTCTGTACATAGCATTTCATTGAGTACTTTCGTTAACAGAGGTCATTGACTAGACGATGTTTGTATCATGAGGTTGACCAACACTTTGTCCTTATCGTAACCTTCACAGTAAGTTTGCTTTTTAATGTCATTCTGTCGGAATTAGGGCGTGACGCGAACTTTGTTCTTCATAATATTAACAAGTATTTAATGAAGCATATTGTATGGAATTTATTTTGTGGTAGGTGCTTCAAGTAATCTTCGTTTTGCAATCTTTGACGTTGTAGGTAATTGAATATTTCTCTTTTGCTTATAATCAACGTGCACACGAGTACTTTTAATTAAAAATAGATGGAACTCCAAGCCCGTAGAATACTTCGAGCTTAGTGATGTCAAGACTCTTCAGATTAGTGTTTGTTCTGGTTATCGGGTGAAGTTTGATGAAAAAAATTATGTAAGTTTGAAATACCTAATAGCGTTTTGTTTTTTCTTATAAATGATATTGTCTATGGTTTCTAAAATGTAATATATATTTTAATTTTGTTATAATAATAAAGAAAAGTGATGTTACGTTTAAAAATGTCAACGTTTTTGGGAAATAAATTGAAATACGATGAATTGGGACTGGCATGAAATAAATACGAATAGAAAGTTTGATAAAAACATGTCATGGTTTGAAATAACCAAATAGCTTCTCTTTTTGAATACCGCCTTTGATGTCCAAAGCTTTGTTGCATTCGTTGTTATTTATGTGACACATTTTTTTTTGACATAAATATGACTAATTTAGAGTTTCTGTAAAAGCAGATATTTTTCAGTTTCTGCTCATGATGGCGCCATTCAAAGGCCTTTTATAAATATTGAATATGTTGTTCATTAGACTCTAGAAATAAAGAACAGAAGTAATTACACATCAGAGGCAGAAGCTAAATTATAAAATACAGAAAGTGTTTGAAGCTAAGCTCATTAATCAAATGAAATTCCGGTTTAATAAATCACAGCTTGAATTCCTTAACGAAACAGTTCCCTCAACACAATTTTCCATCGTAACAATACGTTGACTTTTATGTTTTTCATTCATAAAACTACGTCAACACTATCGTATAAAGGAGGTCTGTTATAGATATCTTAAATTTTTTATCTATAGCTGCTGTATAAATTAAAAAATTCATTTCTTTCCATACACTGACAAAAACAAAATCCTTACCACGAGTTTCCACATACAAACTTAATATAGAAAGCTTTCAATTTTGTTAATCAAGTAAAAACTTCAAACAGGTCGTGTTTAGTCTGACCCTGTAGCTGGTGGGTGAAAAGGCTATTATTATTTTGAAGGCTTTCATTAAGTGGTTTTATATATTTCATATTATGTAGACTTATGTAAAAATTGTATGATAATGTAAAGCAGTAAAGGTAGATGGAGTTTTAGAAATGATAATTTTGTTTAATCGAAAGTTAAAAAATAAATCAACGACGTTTTATTTTACTTATATAAAATAAATAACATTTGCAGTGACTGCACAAACAGTAACCTATTTCTGTCTTGAAATTAATTTACTAAAAATAATTAAGTCTTGTGTTATAACATAAAATTTTAACTCTACACTTTCGTATGAAATCTCAAAAAAAATAAGGCAATCAACTATTTAATTCTTAGTAGGTAGTGCTTTAACCTGTCAAGTACAACAGTTAAGCCTCGGGCTGGTTATATTTATAATTAAAAGCTAAATGGGTTTACTTTTATAAAACCACTTTAATAGTGTTTTGGACTGGTAATTTTCTAAGCCTTGTGAGCACCGTTTGGGAAACACTGCGCCAAATAATTTTGTAACCTAATCTTTAATCCTATTTGGTTTTCTACCTTGCCTTGTGTAAACTCAGTCTTATAACGTTAGTTTGCAACTGACGCCAGTAACTTCGAGCGCCAATTAATTTTGTTACCCCCGTCCTAATTAATGCGATAAAGTAACAATGATAAATTACGTCGGATATAACAGATAAAGCTCATTCGGCGGGAATGTTTTATTTTAAGTCGATGTATTCGGTATTGGTGAAAATGCTTTCATTCTTAATTAATTAAAATAATAGAAAGTTTCAAAGCAATGACTTATCGCGTGACTTCTAATACATGTCATTCGTATAATGTATTCCTTGCGTAGATGTAATTGAATCCACTTGTGTGGTGTTCCAAAATTTTGTATTCTAGGATTTTTTAATGGCTGTTCTCATTACATACGTAATTTTAATAATTTACGAAGATTTATAAGTGTAAAACTTTTAACGATCCGTAGTAGTATGAAGACGTAAAACTTGCGTTAACCATATTGTAGTCACACTGTTGCAGTTAAGACCAGTTTAAATTTATTTGTATTAATTTCAAGTGACAGATTTTTATTCGAGTTTTAATATATAAATATAAAATTACTACTTGTTAGTTATTTAAACTCAAGATTACAACATTCCTTCGTTAATGAAATCACTTGCCATGTCACTGACGAAGTTCAAATATGTAAACACGTGTTCAAATCTAACAAACAGTCAAACACTACGTAGTTATTTGAGCACAGCACATCTATCAACAACATATTGATTGCTTTCTTGCCGAGGTTTTTAAAACGACGTTTATAATGTATTTATTCGATATTTACATATTCATGTTCCTTGAAAAATCCACTATTTTCTGATTATTTACAATCTTGTTTGTATTGTGTAATTGTGAGCTGCAAAATTTTGGTAAAAAAAATCTGCTAAATACCAAATCTAAGATTGAAATTATCTTTGTTCTAATGACTGATGGCAAACTTCAATAAAATTGTATGGGATATCGTTTTTCTGTTTTGTGACAAAATAAAAAAAAGAACGTTTTATTTCGTATATTTAATATCGAAAAATTCGATTCGATTCAAAAGCCCTTTTTGCTGTAAAGGTCTCTTAAGAATTTATTGAAAATTGTTTAGTGGAGTTTCGTAACAAACTTTTGTATTTGGACACAACCTCCACATTCGTTTTTGCGGCACGCGTGTGCGCTGTTTCAAAGTTCAGTTCCAAATTAACCCTCCATAAAATATAATTTTTTGAAATTTTAAATAGATATACCTAATAATCAATAACTATCGATTATCGTTTGAAAGAATTAGGCTTATAAATTTTGACGTGTCACATCGTTTGGACGTATAATTTTGAAATAGATAATGTATTCTGTAAGTACGAAACGTTATTTCAAAATCCGATAAAAGAAATCAGTCAGTAGTTTTAGAAGGAATTACTGACATATTTTATAATAAACATATACGTTTATGTACCAGAACAACGTTGTGAGTATTCCTATATTTTTTTTATCCCACGACTGTGATTAAATCTTCAGTAACCGAATAAACTTGATTGGATTTGGATCGATTTGTAAAACTCAGAGAAATTAAAGATAAACACAAAATTATTAATATTATTATATTCTGTTTGCATATTGTTTCTTTAAGATTTAGTATATATTTCTCAAAATAAGCAACAATGATTTCAATTAAATTCTTCTAATTTATCATAATTTAACAAAGCTTCTATCATAAATTAGCGAATTATTAATTTTAATACACAGAAATAGAAAAACTAATAAATATATCGACATCAATTTCACAATTTCATTAAATATAATAATTGCAAATTGCAATACGGCAAAAAAATTGCATTGATATGCATTAATAATTCGTTACCGATATAATATTTCCAAGTTGTGATCATGTGTAAGAAATTAATAACAATAAAGTCGAGCTGCACGTTCCAGTCGATTAGTATATATTTCTGTTGGGAATTTAAAGTCAAAGGTCATAATAGTAATGATTGTGAAAACCTAAGTTTTAATATAAGTAGTTTAAACATTCATTACATTATAGTGGTTTAAATTTAATCATCATCATCAGTCTATCGGAGCCCACTGTTGAGCAAAGGCCTCTTTTCACATTGAGAAGGCTAAAACATTAATCACCACCATCGCTCAAGGCGGATTGGCGATTACAAACTTATAATTTGAAATTATAAGTCCAGGTTTCCTCGCGATGTTTTCCTTCATCGTCTGTCAGTGGTGTTTAAATACTGTTAGAAAGTAGTTATTACTAGGAAAAAATCACATTTGTACTTGACAGGTTTCGAACCCGCGCCCCCGGTTAGTATTATTGGCATTAATATCATACAGATCTATATACTATCAGAGGCGGAGGAAAGTCGATTATTCTGCCAATCTATTAGTTCAAACTAAATTCATTTCTTAATTTTAACGAATACTGTGTATTGATTTAACGTATTCACTATACAAATATATTGAAAGACATTAATTTTGCTAGTTTCTATAGCATAGTGTATGGTCAGAACCCTTATCACAGTTTTGCACCGTCTTACTACGTGTGGAGAGCTTCAAAATTTTTGTTCATAAATCTTCAGACATTGTGTCGGACATTAACATAGGTTACTGAGAGAGAAACGGGTTCTTCGTACGACGCAAACTACGTTGATACTATCAATAGAAATAAATATATAACAATGTTATAATCATATATTTATATTTTATCATATAGACTATTATTGTTAGATTTCTGTTACGAATATTGTAATATAAAGAATGATTGAATAAGTCGTGCATATGTCAATACGTGAGATTATAGATCATAATAATATATTGGATTGCTTTATACGATTGAGGGTTGGATGGCACAGGTCGTAAATATTACTTGACCAGATATCCGTTACCATATACACATGTCTGTGCATCAAGACGAATATATCTATGGTAATGAAGAAATGTTGCCACATTATCGCTAATAAATTCCTTATATAATTTGGTTTTTAGATTAAATTAAAAAATATTTTTTATAGGTATAAGATGACATTATAGAAATTCTATGTAATTACAAGTAGTTAATAGTAAGCTAGTCTGTTACTTAGAGAAGTTTGATCGATTCGCTTATCATTTTCATGTTTAGGAAGTATTTTATTTATAATTGTAAATTTAACGATATTTATTATAATAAAATTTTATTTTGTTATTAAGCTTAAATATTATAAGAAAATATATTGCAGTTAGTTCCTTTATTAAGGACACGGCAACTTTCGCATGGCTGGGTTGCCGCATTGCTGGGGCACGGTGAGCCGGTAACCTCTAAACTCTAAGGCATTCCAACATTATTTTGGGATTACACGACGAAATCAAATATTATACAATAGAGATATCTCGACTTCCAAAGTTTAAAATTCTTTATTTATAAAGGAATGTCATGGACAGAAAAATGTATTTAATATAATAATTTAATGTAGAGCTAGTTTTATTCGACAGTATGTAGGTTCAATTATTAAGAAGCTGTGTGTAATGAGATCTAAGATTTTCGCGAGTTTTTTTCCTTTAAATGTAACTAGTACTTTTCGGATAAACTACGCGTGATTTATTTTTGTAAAAAACTACATACTCCCGACGTTTCGGTTACTTTTCAGCAACCATGATCACGCACAGACGAGATGTGAATCACGTTTTACAAAAATAAATCACGCGTAGTTTATCCAAAAAATACTAGTTTCAAGCTTTGTGTACTCGTAATAAGGTGAGTTTCAATTCCGAAGGTCTTAATCGCTTTTTACTTTTCAGTCGAGCCCCGTAATTTCTTCCGCACTTTTTTGGTAGACAACAAACACAGAACACCTCATGTAGTGTCCCTAAAAAACGTTATCAACGAAGCATCATTTGGACTACCTTATTGTTTGTAGTCTTTTAAAACATTTTTATTTTAGCCTCTATGATTATTTTTAAATTATATCACCGCATCACGTGACACGTTTTTTTCTAATAGAAAATTACGAAGTATTGGCAACTTAATGCGATCCGTTTTCATGTATATAACTTACCTAGTGAGTAACAATGTAGCGAGTAGATAGAACGCTGATGGGTGTACGCCGCACTCACAGTCGCCCTGCGGTGTGGCTGTCTGGGTCTCCATGGCTGGACCCAGCTTGTGGTAGGCGATGTACGCTCGCACCGGACTTCCGTGTGGAGCAATTTTCGTGGCCTTGAAATTCTTCCGCAACAATTGAAACTGCTCATCTGGTCGCTGGGACCACGCTGCCTGTCTGTATAAAAAGATAAATGTCATATATTTCTTATTTTTTATATGTTTCTACATATGTGACATTGGCTGAAAATTTTGTGCATATGTATAGAACAAATAAAAAAAAGTTACTGACTGAAAGAATATAGAGCCAAATGTCAACTGATAGTTTTCTAGCAGTTCTACTAGATGCAGAGTAAGTAGAGCAAAAAGTGCAACACTATTACTGCTTCTTATTAACAAATCCAGAGCCGTAAAAACATTTACAAAAAAAAAATATCTTACTAACAATTAAATATTGTGTTCTTTCATGTATTCAGATCTATAACTGAAATAGTTTCAGTTTCGTATACTTAAAGTGGGTCATTCTGTTAAAATAACGGTAATTAAGTGTGATAATAATATATATTTAAAACTTTTTAAATACTATTGTCGAGTGGGAAACGGTAATTGCTTTTATGACAAAAGAAAACAATGGTGTTGCTTGAATAAGTTTCTTTTCACGAAATATTGGTAGCTTTATATTAATTTTGTGAGCTATACCACTGTCGGTAGTCATTAGCTGGAATCATAAATCACGAATGTAGTTTTTTGGTGAACCTCGATTTTCTTGATCATTAACAATATTATATAAAGCAATTATATATTTATATATATATATATAATATTAAGCAAGTTCTTCCAAATTAATACGAGAGGGAAATTCTCCTTTTGTTATTTGATATTTATTTAATAGTTACAAACAACGTTATAACATTTAACAAGAAATATCCTTTTGAGACAAAGTATAAGGTACTAATCGAAATACATTAACGTAATTTCTACGTCTTTTAAATAGTATAAAATACTACGTTTGTAGGCGTGGTGTTGGCAAAGTGGAGGCGATGAATCATAACAATTACGTATCTATCGCGGTATCATTACGTTGCTACGAAAGGTTTAGGAACTAAAAGCTTACTATTTCATACAATGTCAGGCCTTATCGCCACGAAATCCAAAGTTCAATGATCACATTTTTCTATGAAAATGTCTGGTTAACTTATATCATAGAAACAATATCACGCGAGTGTCATTAAAGGTTGAAGACTATTAGATCGCGAGCTGTTGTAACGACGCAAAGCACAGGACTCGCACGCACGAACGATCCACGCAAACTGCTGAAAACGAGAAAATGAAGCTATGTACTGAAGGGCTGCAAACACGTTTATCGATACGGAAGATAGTGATGGTAATTCGTTCAAAGATCATACGGAATATATGTAACTTAAAACTTTATTTGAAAATCTTTCTAATTAAGAAAACGTAATACCAATAACAATTAACAATATATAACATCTCGTCTGCCCGTGATCACGGTTGCTGTAAAGTAACCGAAACGTCGGGAGTATGTAGTTTATTGCAAAAATAAATCACGCGTAGTTTATCCGAAAAATACTAGTTTCATTTGAATATATCACTACTTTATAAGTTGAGTATTGAAACAATAAAAAGAAATTTTGTTCATAGTTGCACGCAACTTTTTAACACGTTTATTTAAAATCTTTCCAGCACATTTTTATATCGATATCGGTGAAAACCTCCGCTTGTACCGCTCTATGGAATTATTGGGCGGGTTATCGCTATACAGGGTGGGGGAAAAGTCGATAGCTCCTCGCGTGGTTACATGATGCAACCTGCACAACAATAATAATAATTATTAATAATTATAAAGCCTTAATACACTTAAATCCTTTTATTATAATGAGATTACACTCGAGCCTCTTTTTTACTATATATTTTCCGCAACTGTTATAAAATTTGTCTCGATTCAGCAGATAGCGCTAATTGATATTTCAAAATAGTTTTACGTTTTTCACAGATTAAAAAAAATCTATTGAACTCGATGTAATTATGGATTATGATTTGATTTCCAAATTATTTTTCTTGCGATTTTTAATGATTTCATTGTTTCTTTTTTTTTTAGTGTAAAATATTTCGTGCTTCACAAAATGAATCTACCTAGTATCATAAATCAGTGTTTTATATAATTAAAATTAGAAATTGTCTTATGTAAGAAGAAGGACTTGTAAAAAGGTTTTACTTCATAAAAAAAAATAAGTTATCAATAATTTTTATAAGTTAACAAGAGGAGAAGCGACATTGGTGATATCCCTATTAGTTATGACAGCTTCACCAGGGAGGGTGGATAGTGCGAGTAGGATAACTTTTGTAATAGGGGTCTAGTGAAACGTGGGCGTTCGCATGCTCCAATTGTGAGATCGTTCCTCAAAGAAGTCGGACATCGGCTGGGGATAAGGATAAGAGGAGATTGGCATAAAAGTATATGATTACATACCTCCTTCCAACGATAGAACGTTGAAGCTACATGTATGAAACTGAAGCTCGTCTTCGCTGGCGAAGGTAATATGTGTATTCTCTTCCGTCACGCGGGTATTTGTCTGTATTGTCAGTTGTTATTTTTTGTCAGAGACTAAGAGCACTTCTTTAGGACGTTTCTTAACTATCGGGGAGTTGGTGGACTTGGAGTCGTGAAAAACCTTTGACGACCAGCGGGTTTGATGTGAGCTTGATATCTCAAAAAATCTTTTTAAGATCCTCTTGATGTGTATAGCTATCATAAGGAGTTGGAGTGAAATTCCTGATGTAACAGGGTGCTTCTGTAGCTATACGCATGAATTAGTTCTAATCACTTGCAATTTTTACTAGCTTAAAAACGAACATAGGCGTAGTACACGTTTACGATAGGTCTAGAAATTTGCAGGTGTTGTAAATTCTGAACTTATTTCTAAAAGATATTTTTCTTTTACTGCAGATCATAGAGCTAGTAGGCAGCTCTGTTCATTACTATCTGAATATGCGCTCGGAAGATTAAATTACTTTTTGCTAGGGAAGATCTTATAATTTAATTGAGAAGACGGAGCCTTAGAGATGTCTATCGGCGCCTTTATAGGGCAACGAAGTGTTCAATGTTGTTTGGAATGCCATAACTGTCTTTGTAAAACAATATTTATTAATTTTTATTTTGGATCAGCAGTGATAAATAAAAAAAATAATTGTTTGAAATCTAGATGGGTAAAATTGATAAAAAAAACTCAGCCTATTCATTGGTGAAACAATAAAATTAATAATAATAATTATTATTATTGGAACTACTAAAAATATCATGCAATGAGTCCGAATTATTTTATCTATATTACTTTTATCCAGAACGATTACTATATGTAATCGGATAATTAGAAATTTTAAGTATTTTTGTTGCCTTTAGGTATTTTTTAAAAGTTTCACTCGAGGTATCAAATTCTCGGACAAGATGTCTTTAAACATGTGTTATCCATATTGGCTTCATATAAAATATTGATGTGTTAATTGCTTTTCTTGTAAATTTTATTATTTGTGTATTTTTCCCCCTTTTTTAAAGAAGTTAATTAACCAGAAAATTGCCAATTTCACAAAATTTATAAAAGGTGTGTGTTTTTGTTATTGTTACATTGTGGTGAGTATAGTCCTGTCAAATGCGGAATCAGGCTAAACTAATTCTAACCCTGCAGAAATTTGTAGGATTGTTGAAAATATTATTTTTAAACGAAATTAAAAACTCTGCATGGATCCGAAACATGGAAAAAAACACTAAAACAGTTTTTTTGCAATTGCCATGCTGTCCCATAAGATTCAGATGGAAAAATACCTATACCTTCCTTCCTTACCTTCCTACCAATGATTGGTTGAGACGCTGCGATGAGATCTTTAATTCTGAATTAAATACAGTATTATGTATATAAAGGGTCAGTGTGATTTTGATGTTCAGGTCTTTCGAGATGATCCCAGAGTTTGGGCCATAATTGGTTTCCACCCGTTAGTCAATATTATACAATTATTGAGATTTAGTTCTTCACGCTCTACATCGTCATGGATTAGGGGTCTTATAATTGTTTTTTTATTTGTAACAGATATTTTAGCAGTGCGTCTTTTGAATCATTAGACATTAGTACATCATTCTACCAACTCTCACGCTTTCTATTCGCTGAAGTACAAGTTACCAAATTCTAATGGACTGTGCGAAGTTTACGCATCTTCTCGTGTACCATAGCACTCTCAAAGTTAGGTGTGATTCACATCATCTGGACGGTTTTCGTTGTCAAATAAATGTATATAGAACAATATCTCGACGTTTTATCTTAGAACAAAAATGGGGGTTTTTCAAAAGTTGAGCGTAGAGGTTTTGCTTCACGTAACTTAAACGTCGTTGGCAGCACCTTCACAATACACAACAGTGTTAATAGTGTAAAAAAAGAATGAGCAAACTTTTTTGGCATAAGAAAATTAATATATACCTCACAAAACGATTTAGTGGCGTTCTTCCATTAGTCAGGTAGATTTGAATTAGATTAAAATATAAGAGAAAGTAAAAATGGAGTGTGGTTTTTATATATTAATAAATGAATTTGGTTAAAAAAGCAGTAACAGAGGAACTAAATTAATTAAAATTATTTTAAATAGATTTTAATTTAAAAAAATCATTAATTATAATAATTCATTTCATAAATAATGAAGTTTTCTGTTTTACATTCGGTATTATTGTGCTTTATTCGAGCCGCCTATGAAGATTATATAATTTGCAATATTATGTAGACCTATTTTCTTTGTATGGCGTGCAATCTTTTATATAACTAAACTTTTGTGTAACCATTAATTATTTATGTATATATTAATATATCTATCAAACTATTTGCGAAATTTTTGAATTATCTTAATAGATTTTTAGGAAGTAAAGCAAAATTTATTTAAACAGATTGGATGGTTTATTCTGTTGCAACTTTTTAATCTGTTATTTAAATACGGATCAGTGATTGGTACTTGACGAATGGCGATTACCGCTATTGAAGTGAGACTGTGATAGCCTAGTTTTGTGGAATGTATAAATTTTTGTTATTTTTAATTTAAAATTATCAGATATTTCGATTTTGCTACATTAAATCATTAAGGACAACTTTTCTTCTAAATATATTTTAAACAGTAAGTAAACAAAGTAGCTTCTGCATGATTACTTCAGTATAATGGTTAAAGGAATGTTCTGGTTATTTAAAAGTTGTTCGAATAACGTATGTGATTAATTATATTCTTTGTACCCTTGCATGAAAATAAAAGTATAAACTTATCTTTTTTAAGCTTTGACACGTGGTTTAACAAAATCTATTGTTTCATAGCTACATTTTATGACGAAACTACCGTTAAACTTATTACTTTATTAATAATATTTTGCTTTATAATTTAAAAAATTATCTTGGAAAGCTAAATTCTCTTTCTTTATACTATGTATATTTCGATATTTCTTCGTATTTTATATAAACTTAATTCGAAAATGTTCCAAAAACTAGCTGTAACCTGTAAGTTATAATATACTATCAGATGGCTGAAGTACCAGAAATGAGCTCTTCTACTCCCGAAGAATTGCTGGCTGCGGGTCGACGACATTTAGCAGTGAGAGACTATACATCAGCTGCGGAAACACTCGCTACAGCCTGTGAACTGCTTGCAAAGAAACATGGTGAATTTGCAGATGAGTGTGCTGAGGCATACTTATGGTTAGTTTTAAAATAATAAGCATTCTATATAACTAATTCATATAACACTGGTTTTAAAGTATTTAAAAATGTGAAATTAAAAGTTTCAATAGATTTTCGTTATGATAGGAGACAATGAAATATACTTCAACGAGGCTAGACATATGTCTCTGTACATATATTGTAGCTTTATGCTTTGCCCATAAAGCTGTTATTTCATTATTTAAATTTATTAATTTATAAGTGATGAGGATTCTAGTTCGATAAAATTTTTATTAAATACATATTTGTCATTTATAACCTTCAGGTATGGCAAATCTCTTCTTGGTTTGTCAAGAGAAGAAAATGGTTATTTGGGTGACGGAGTAGCTGGGGGAAATAATGAAGATGGGGACAATGAAGGTATTAAATAACTATGAATTTTAAATATGTTTAATATATCATGGAAAGAAGAAATATACCAAAAATAAAATTGAAATAATTGATGTAACCACCTGTATATTGAAATTTACATGTGATTATTCTATTTTAGAGGAAAATGGTGAAGAAAATGCTGAAGCGGAACAGAAAAATGGAGAAATTGCAACAGAAGACGGCGATGATGAAGAGAATAAAGCTGAAGGGACAAAAGAAAATGATAAAACTGAACCTGAATCAACTACTAAGGACGAAGAACCTGGAAGTAGTACGGAAAATGAAGAAAAGCCAGTAAATATTACTTATATCGTACATATTATATTACAACTTATAAGTACTTATAAAAATTTCTACTGCATTAATGTTTATTCCTTATGCTGCTTACTTGTTAAAATTTTATATATTTTCTGTTAGGGTACATCAAATGGGGATGTAAATGACGACTCTGTAGTTAATCTGGACAATGAAGACGATGTGGATAATTTACAACTCGCCTGGGAAATGTTGGGTAAGAACATAGATTAAATATATGGCTATATCTTATATATCTATTTCTAAAACAAAGGGAGAGGTTCTTGATTGTCTCTCCCTGCAACAAAAGTCAATTTGACTGTAGTTTCATTGTATAGACCTCCTAAGAGTTAGAAGAATGATATGCTAAAAACGTTTCTTAATAAGTTATTGCTGGCTGTAGCTTAGAGTTTTGGTTGAAAAACTAAAGATTAATTCATACTTTCAATAGATCTATCAAGAAACATTCTTCAGAAGCGGGCAGAAAATGGCAAGGATGTTCGAGCTTTATTGGCTGAAGTACATCTCGCTCTCGGAGAAGTAGCGCTTGAGAGTGAAACTTATGATAAGGCTGTTGCCGATATGAGTATGTTTATGATTTATTATATTACTTAAAATTTACTTTTTTTAAGTTTATGATCATCAAGTTGGAATATTTTGACTTCTACTTATTGTTGTCATATATATATACAATTTTTTTTTAATTTTTAATTTTCAGTCAGCTGTTTGGACATACAGAAAGAACTCTACAAAAGTGATGACAGACACATTGCTGAAACCCACTATCAAATTGGTGAGATTATTGTTTGAGATACAAATTAATGCCTGGACTAAGAGTTTAGGGATCCTGTTATATTTAAAAGGTTTTCTCTAAGAAATAAACATACAGAACATGTTTATGAGAATATATGTTGGAACAATATCAGATTGATTAAATTAATGTTTGATATAAAGAAAGATATTAAATTTAATATACTAACATGCCAAATAATCCAACATTAAACATAATTTTAATTAATTTTGATATCTTTGAAAGTTTTTAGTACTAATTAATTAATTCCTAATAACTACATATATTCTTTACACTTGTAATTTGTTCTACTACAGGTCTGGCAAATTCACTGGCATCGAACTTTGAAGATGCAATCACACACTTCAAAAACGCTGCAAACATTCTCGAAACTAGAATAAAAACTCTGGAAAATCCAAAGACAGTTTCAGAATGTGCCACAGTTAAGAAATACGCTACCACGGACCCATTTTATTCAGTGGAAGGTGAAATTAAGGAATTGAAGGAACTTCTACCGGAGATACAAGAGAAAATTCAAGATATGATGGATTATAAAGCCGAGGTAAGACCGTGCGACTGTGTCGAAGCTACACGAAAGATGCTTAGGAGCATGATAATCAAGGAACAGAAACAGTGCAATGGCATTGAAGTATGAACGGCTAAAGTTATACACATCACATAGACGGTGATGTTCACATACATTCCATGATAAAGTAACTGCCTTTTTAAAGTATTTAAGTCTGATTATCCTTAGTTTTAGCCAGTAGCTATATACAGTATTGTGATGATTGCTAGAATTAAGTGCCTTAATGAATCTCATTCACAATACCCAGTGTTATGCAAGTCATGTATTTGTTAGATGTAAGTGACTTTTTTTTACCACAGGGCCATTTTTGTATGTCTTTACATTTTTTTGTGTAATAAATTCTCTTAAATTTTAATCTGTGTGTTATTTCACTATCCGCATTAATGGTCGTGTGGTGAAAATTGCTTCTTGTGCGTATTATGGCCATTGATGTTTATTCAGATTAAGTTGGTAATGATCCGGGGATCGTTTTTCAATTAGAGCATTTACTTTACTGAATAACACAACCAATTTTTTTTTTAGATATGTTTATTCCTAATAACTCTTACTGAAATATTCCTGATTTAAGTTATATTTATATAATATAATCCCCTTTTGCTATACAATTCTTGTCTACTGGCCATAAACACAACTTGCATAATTTAAATGTGTTACTTAAGATTTTATAACGAGAGGGGCATTTAAAGTACCTTATCTGAATTGCCTTATCACATAATATCTCAATGAATGATCAACGAGTGATAAAATATTATACACTGATATTCGCCACAATATCAATATTAGTAACTTAGATGTTATTTAAACAAGTATTGTACCAGATTTGCCCTACATATATAGTATTCGGGGCTGAACATAAAATTTTATTCTTGCTTCCAACGGCTGTAATACTCATAATAAGTATTTTATAATGAAAGTAAAAGTATAGGACCCACCTATTGCAGGTATATTATTCATTTAAAAATATATTAGGGTATCACAGAGTAATTTAAAAAAAAGTTATTTATTATCTGTCAAATCAAACATTGAAGTCTGGGTAGAATCTATTCCTCGAGTTACTGGCCTTATCTTAGGATAGAATCTAAATATATTGTTGATTATATGACTTGACATTTACAAAATTTCCAACAGATATGAAATTTAAAAAATATTATTTTCAGACTATAAAAAGGGTACGTGAAACATTATGCCCTTCAAACGGAGAGAGCAGTAATGGCGCCGGTTCAAGCAAGACGGAACAAAAGGCATCAGACATCTCCCATCTCATAAAAAGAAAGAGAAAGAACAGCGAAGAAGGAGGTTCAGCACCGAAGAGGGTTAATACGTGAATGATGTTGGCATAATAAGCGTAGACATTGAACTTATTTTTTTTATTAAATTAAATTATTTTTATATAAACGTGTTTTCGTGGGTGATCAAAAAAGTTAAGACTTTTTGTCTTTTTAAGTCTGTTGATATAACTTAACTTTAAACGTCTGTAAAAAAATATTATTGGAACATTAAAGCCGAAACTACATTGTGTAAATATCAATGTTAGTTGTTAAATTCTATGAATAAGCGAAGTTGTTATGAGAGATGAAGACCTATATTTTAAATGGAATTTGTATCCAACAAAATTTTATAAATTTTATTTTTGATTGTCTTTGGATCGAGGCTTGTCTTTTGCCAATTGGACGCAGACGTGGCCTAAAAACTATAAGCAAAATAAGAAGTGAATGAAAAGAATTAATGTTACGCGTTAAAGCTAGAGTGATGTAAGTGAATTTAGTTGATAGGATTTCTTATTTAATATGTAATCATAGTTAAGGACTATAATGTAAGATGATAAAAATATTTTGTTTAATTAAACATGGCGAATTATGTTGCCTGCGTTTTATTTCATTGATGGTTTTTCAACCGAGTGGTATATGTCAGCCCCCTTATAATAATTGGTACGGAAAGCTTTGAACACTAGCGACGTTTACAGGTGAGTGTTTTGTAAATGTAAAGTGAATTATAAATATATACGTATATATAGATTGTCCTTGAGTTAGAACATTAAAATATGTCGTTTCAAGTTTAGTACAAGATAAAAGGCATTAGTAGGTTTGTTTATTGGCTATATTTATTTTTTGTAATATTACAGAAGAAAAACTATTCTGGAAGGAAATCTTATTCCTTAATTCTCGTAGTTAAATTCAGTTCTGAATGGCTGCCGTGAGGGAACATTTTTTAAATATTTTGACGTTTTCGTGCAGAAAATCATGCAGAGATACAAAACTTTAAAACTTTTTATCGGAGTCAGTAGGAGATCTTTATAGTTATGTATCCAGTGTCCTTATAGTTTTAATTTCTTTTCCTCAGTTTTGTATAAATGATCTTAAAAGCAAACGTCTCTTAAATGGCAATGAGACAAATACGAGAAGTTCATAATTTACTTTAGTTTTATATTGTTAACAAAATAATTAATAACCGTACATCTAATGAGACTACGCTTTAAATTTTAACAACTGCTTTACCCATATTTTGTCCGTTCAACATACCGATAAATGCATCATATAGTTTATCGAAGCCCTCCGTGACATGTTCCTTGGGTTTTAGTTGTCCATTTTTAATCCATTCCACAATTTGTGAAAATCCTTCATTCCAACGTTGGAATTTTCTCCAAATTATGAAACCTTCAATTTTTAGTTCTTTGAATAAAATCATAGGTTGCAACATTTCACCTTTTGGTAATTTGTTTAAATCTTCATTATACACACTAATGCATCCGCATATCGTGACTCGTCCTAATTCGTTCATTTGGTTCATTATTATAGTGCTTATCTCTCCTCCAACGTTGTCGAAGTAGCAATCTACGCCGTTGGGCGCAGCCGCTTTAAGCGCGTTTTCAATATTGGCAGTTTTGTAATTAATAGCTTTGTCGAACCCAAGCTCTTTCTCCAGCCAGTTAACTTTTTCATCGGAACCGGCGAATCCGATGACCTTGCATCCCTTTATTTTAGCGATTTGTCCAACCAACGAGCCGACGGCGCCCGCTGCTCCAGTTACTACAACAGTCTCACCAGGCTTAGGTTTGCATATTTCCAAAAATCCAAAATAAGCCGACACGCCCGGCATTCCGACACAGCCTACAGCCAATGATTCCGACAGTCCCTTCAGATCTGGTATTTTGTAAACTGTATCCGGGATAGTTTTACTTGGAATGATTTCATTATCTTTATCTATTGTATAATCGCACCATCCCTTGTGGGAAACCACTTTCGTCCCGACTGGATATTTTGGATCTCTGGATTCTTGGACAACTCCAACCTGGAAGCTGAACTGATCGTAGGGTAATTTAAGAGTTGAATGAAATGCACGAAGATATGGATCTACGCTTATCCACTCCGCCTTAATCAAAATTTCGCCGTCCTTCAATGGTGGAAGTTCGTATTCAACTATTTCGAAGTCGGATCTTTTCGGAACGCCGTCGAATCTTTTCACTACGACATACTTGCGTGCCTTTACCATTTCGTTCTGTAATCATAAATGTTTTTCTTTTAACATTAAATATATTAAAAAAATATATAAGGGGAATATTAAAAAAATGTGACATTTAAATACTCTACATTCGTATATATGTTACGTTAAATAAATTAATATTGTACGGTCCTAGTTATAGTTGCCGGAACGTAACTTGGTAAGGGACGATACATTCGCAGAGTGTAATTTTTAGGTGACATGATGCGGAACGTAGCGAACGAGGTGGCAGAATTCCGTGCGCGTGATTGGATGTTCTTTCTCAAGTACAATATTAAACCTATTGTTTTTGTTACTGACCACTTTTTGTTGCACTAATTCTACAGGCACAAAACTTATCCCCAATACGCCAAGATCTGGCCAAGTTACGAGCCAGCAACTATATCAACCCCTTTTTATTATTATTTGTGTACTTATAGTACTAAAATATGTTATGTATTTATTTATTATAATATTTACATATAGAAAAAATATCATGTATTATATATTTATAAAATACAAAAACATGCAACGGCTATTAAACTTTGAGTAGGTACAATATAGGACTATTTCAAGGCTGGTGTTTATCTCGAATAAAATTTAATTATCCTTAGGCGGTCAATGCATTTTTACGGTTACGGAAAATGCTCCATTTAAATATCCAGGTCGTAAGATAGATAGTATAGGTCGTACTCGATCCTTAGAAGGAATAGTAGATAGATTTTTAAACGATCTTAACAAAGTAGATGACCAACCGATCTACACGTCAAAAAACTTGGCTCTACGATAATTACCTAATATCGCGTTTGAATTGGCCTTTACTTGTCTATGATCTTAATAAAACCCTTTCGTCAAAGTTAGATGCAGGCGTTATAAGGCGTTAAAAAAATATTAATGTAAATGTTTTGCTTATCTAAAAATACAACAAGACAGTTACATCGGTCCAAATGAGCGTGTCTCATCGAGTTGTTTCCAGACCAATGTTAATTATATATAAAGCGTTGTTATAAGAAGAACATCCAGTCGGGGACATTAGTATTAAGATAATTATATTGTATTAATGTTAAGTTCAGTCTGTAAAAGGTAGTCTATGTAATTGGTTCTCTAATTAAATAACCACCATATTTAAATAAAATCTATTTTTAAAAAGCCTTCGCCGTGTATTGAACTTGACTAGATGGAAAAGATAAAAAACGTTTTTATTTCAATTACTATGAGGTAATGAAACATTAAAAATACCTCGCTTATATATTTTTATGACTCTATTAATGTTAAAAAACAGCAAAATGGTCATGTAAATTTATAAAAATACATAAAATTACAATACACTTTAGCCTGATATCCAGATAAATTTCTCAATTTACTATGTCACTGGATGCTTTCATTTCAATAATAATAGTATTCAGGCATTAATGTTTAATACAGAATCGGTTTAATTAAAATTCTAACATTTAATTCAGACAATTTAACAACTAAGCGTAATATGACTGAATTGTTACCCCTATAAGAAGATTAATAAAATATAAACATAGTACTGATGGTATTAAAAAAAAACCTTCATGCAAACGATTTGCTTACTCAAAAATATATCGGTATTTTAATATAATATATATAGATACTAAATGTCTTATAGTTTCCGAGAACTTGGATGCTATTTACCTTTTATCACTTTTGATATAACTTTACAATAAGACAACTATAAACAAGTCTGCGCGCTGTGCTATGATAATGGATACTGAATCACAATATTTAAATCCTTTATACTGGTTGTAAAATCGTATCTATAACTATGATGCGTTGTAGAATTTATTTATAACATTACAATAAGTTATCATGAATAGTATAGTTCTAATAAGAATTAATTTTCTTTTACTTAGTCGTAGTCCAGCTATATTTTTTAAACGCCACGTAATACTCACATTATCAACTGTATGGTTACGACAATACATTTATAGTCTGTGTCACGTAACATCATACCCAAAACAACCGTTATACCTTAATCCCGAGGGAAACGTGGCCGGCTATGGTAACACAAGAAATTTAAAAAGTAGAAATTATTGAATTTCACGGTATTTCGTTTACTACAAAATAAATTTAACTTATACTTTGGCATCAAAGATACTTGGCGGTTATCCTTTTAAATTGTAGCTTACACGACAGGTTTGTAGGTTTAACATTGCAGTGCCATCTATGGATTACTTATTCAATCCAGTGAACAGATATCGCCATCTGTTAAAATCGTTTCGAGTTAACAGTGTGTATGTCAAATAATAGACAAATAATTTGTAATAAAATAATATTGCGGATATAAATTAAGATATCCTATCTTCTAAGTTGGATATAACTGTACACAGTGTGCAAATTTAATTTAAAATCGGTTAAGTGGTTTAGGAGTCCATCGCGTACAAACAACGTGACACGTGACACATTTATATATATATATATATATATATATATATATTAAGATGGGAATATCATATACCTATTGTTTTGGTGCCGGATTTGTGTTTGTTGATTATTTAACGATGTTATTTATAAGTTTTATGCTTAAATTTGATTATGCTATTATGAGACACGTTTTTAAATTTTATAAAAAATAATATATATTTATAAATTTATGTTATGATAAATAAATGATATGTTATTAAGGCTTTGCGAAAACATTTTTATTCAGTTTATACTAAGTTACTGGTGTTCAGGATTAATGTAGACCTTAAAGCAAACAGTGTATCATCATTAGTTTTAAAATCTTGCATGTCATTATTACATTACACGTTTATGTGACTAATGAAGTTGAGTTGCAGAAAGCGGTACGTGTGTAAGCTGCCGGTTATTTGATTGATTTTTTTTCTAATAACATAAGGTTTCTCATCTTCTGATTGTATTCAATACATTCTTTCTTGATTCCTTTGTTAGGATGTAGTTTGTAAATATTTAACAATGTTTAGTATTTTCGTGATAAATAGAAATTAATTATAGAATGAACACATTGTTAATTATAATGAAGATCATTGCTTTGCCAAAAATTTTGATATCTCACTTGTGTTAAGGATGGAGAGGGTTTATTCGTATAATTGTCTAATCTACATATAAATGTTCATACAAAGTTTTGAAAGTGTTTAAAAAATCACTATAAAAATTCCATAGACCGATTCTTAATACATGAACACTTCAGTTATACAGAAGATAAGATAGTTATAGAGGCACTTTTAAGATAAGGAATTACATCTACATAACTAAAGTATACAATTATATTCACAATAATGTTTTAAAAAATATAAAAGATACACAATTAATTGTATTTAAACCAGGGGCATATTATATTTGCATTATATGTAAGGAGTGTTAAACAGATAATAAAGAAATAATATATTTGTGTTTTCGCTCATAGACAACGAATTAGTTGTAATTTATAAGACACGTTACCTGTTATTAAAATTAAACGAAGAATTTCAGGTTAATCAATGGCTTTCAGATAATATGTTACGGCTAACCAAAGGGCTATCTTTCTATGCATTATTCAAATTTGATCTTTACCAAGTATTTTAATGATGATAAAGAAATGATTTATTTACTTTTAAATGAACACACGCGAAAGTCTTAGATCTCATTATTCACTTTCAGTTTAATAAGCGCCCAAAATTATTCGTTTACAACGCTCCTTAGATGATAAACTTAGACTTGATTAACTCCCATCTATTAATATATTATTCGTAATAGTTCAACGCGAAAATCTCAACATTGGTTCACTGATAGTCATTTCGAAAACTTATCATGACAATATAAAAACGAAGATCTCTTTCAAAACTAATATAATAAAGAGAACGTAAGTGTCTTAAGAAAAATATATTTGACAAATTGACAGTCGTTACAGTATAGTCAAAATTGAAGATAGCTGATATTTAAAATAAACGAAATTTAAAATGGCCAGTGGGGACAACCAAAGGGTTCCGAAACACATGACTTATACTCAATCTGGAGTGCCTGTAGTCGGTGCTCTTATAGATTATTTAGTGACTAGCTATGAATATTTCCGACGAAAAACTTTTACCCAAGCTGAGAGGTTACGCGCGGAGGCTTCTAAAGCTAGTTTATCAGCGACTTTCTTGGCTGGAGTGTGCTTGTTATTAGGGCTGGTTTGCAATGTTAAGTTTGAAGTTGTGACATATGATGAAGAACCTTTGCCAAATGATCTACATTTTATGCTGCTGAGCAGAGATGATAAGTTGTACATAGATGATATTGATCTTTCCAGTTAGTACTGATCCGTTTAATGAAACGTAAACTATAAGAGTAGGAAATTTAAGTAAATAACATCGATATCATTTATATTTACAGAAGTCATGTGGTGCATTGAAGCGTCTGATACCCTTGTTATTCTGATAAGTAGTTTGCTGATATGGAACGCCTCTAATGTGGTGTGTATATTATTTTCTATAATAACTGAAACATCGGCACATGTAATAGGGGAATTCGAAGATAGGTATAATTGATCTAATTGAAGTTTTAAACATATAGCTATATAGGTTTAAAATATATTAGTGTACATTATTATAATAATTTTACAATTATTGAGAATAATAGACCTTTTTTTGTTTTACAATAAAATATTTTTGTAGCGTTCTCCTCTAAGCGAATATCTCTTTCTGCCGTGGCTTGGAGCGACTTTACGAGGATTGTTCCTGAGGCAGGCACCCACAGCTGGCGCTCTTATATACACTATAGCAGTCATCAATGGGAATGTCAATCCTTTGTTCCTAACAACATTTTCATTCCTATTTCGTAAGTATTTTAATATAACAAGGTTTGGTTAGGAAGAGATAGGAGCTTGGACGTGAACATTTAACGCGGGTTAGATAGGAGCCCCTTATAACTACACCTGGGTCGCAAGTCCCAGGCACTGTTGAAGCTCCTCTCCCTGCAACGTGATGGACCCGGCACCCGTACGGTGAATCCATGGAATGCTGAGAAGTTTGCGTCTCATGAGAAAGTATGTTTAAAAAAAAAATGATTTTTTAAATATTTAATAGTACTCGAAGCGCGTCTCTGGTTGGAAATAGCGAGATTAGTTCGTGTGCGGTGGGAGAGAAACCATTTTGTTGGGGCACCTGAGGCACATTACGAAGTAGAAACTCTATGGAGTAACGAAGATGTACAGAGTATTGAAGTTGGCAACTTTGTATATTGATGATATATATTGTCCGTTATAACGATATCACCAAAATATATTTTGTGAAAAAATTTAGGTATAGAATATATAGCGTCTTATTTTTTCGTCTCATACAAGAATTTTACACTCTTAATTCAGTTAAATGTATTTTTTTTATTCTATTTGAATATTTAACGATAATAAATTGACGTTTTATTATAAAACTATATTTTTATTTACAAAAGTCTTAAGTATATATAAATTACTTAAATGTAAAATTATTACAAACGAATAAATTAACAATTATAACAACTAGTGTTAATACATATTAAACAATAATCTCGTATTAAGCTTGTTAGAGGACTCGTAGGCCCTTTGATTGTATGATGATTTCAAATTGAATCTCCCACACAAAGTATACATTTTCATTCGTATAACCCACAAACATATCTAAAACGCAATAAATATTTACCAAACACTACATTTATGAATCGGATTCATGGGCGATCCCGGTGGACATTGGAATTCTCTGGCGAAGTCCAGGGAATTAGAAAGGGTTCCAATTACACGGAACCTTCCTGGAGAGTGGACAGCTGTCTTTAATTTATTTCTCATAGCTTCCGGCCGCATTGCACCACACCATACCTGATTATAATAAAAATAAATTTTATTTTATTATCTATCTTTTACCCAAGCCGTCTGTCTTTATTACATAGACATAAAGAAGTAAGTTTTAAATTATGTTAATTTTTATGCGTGTAAATGTCTTTTTATAAAAATGTAATGTATTGAAATTCTTAGAATAATATATGCACATACTTAGATACAGTAAAACTTTCGAGGAAGTTAATCCACGGTTACGTTTCTTATGATAATTATTTCATCTAAATAGGTTTGGCCAAGACGATGTAAGACGGAATAAAGAAGAGAATTATAGAGACAGATATACGTTAAGATATAAACATAATGGTAGGCGTAATGGAGTCTATTGAGAAAACAGTAAATATTTTCTAACGACATCAATTTTTCTCTTCATATGCGTACGAATATCTAATATCGTGCAAGTTAATTCATTAACTGAATTCTCGTCAAAGTTCAATCTCACCTGGGCGAAGTTGAGAAAGAACAACTGCGTGCTGGTATGGTTGAGTTCTGGAAGCGTCTCGTCAACGGCGCCGTGCTGTAGCAGCCAGCGTTGGTAAGCGTGGAACGCCTGCTTCACGCCACCATTGTCAGCTATATTCTCACCCTTTTATTCGAATAATAATAATTATTACATACTATTACATATTACCATTTGTTTTGGGAAGATGAAACTTGTAAAAATGTTATGGGATTTGAGTCTGATCTAGCATCATTGGATTTGAATGTCGTGAGCGTTGATGTTTAAAACGTAACTACAAAGTACAAGTCAAAGGTAATTGAAAAGTAGTGTTCAGAAGTTGATTGAACGAACGTTGTAGTAACACTAATATGATTAATATTATGAATATGGATTTTACTACTGGATATGGGCTCTGCTTTACTTTTCTTTACTCTACTCTTTACGTTCGAGACTGTGATTTACGTGATTGTCACCTGTGTGTTAACGCCGTCTAGTTTCATATTGACTTCTGGCACTACGTATCGTCCGTACTGGTCGATGAGGCACTGAGCTCGACGATGGAATGCCTCGATGGCGGAATCAGACCACCAGCGGTGCAGGTTACCCTCGCAGTCAAACAAACGACCCTTGTCGTCAAACCCGTGGGTAATTTCGTGACCTTGTGTGTGTGTTTATAAGTTCTTTTTATTACGTCTTATTTTTTTAATGACTGCAGACACTCAATGTATCGATAGATTCTTCTTAATTATAATTTAAATGCACATTTTCGGAATTAAAAACAACTTAAAAAAAATTTTTTTTTTTTCGACAAAAACTAACGAGTACGAAATCATGAAAATGATTATTTTCAACTGGATAGTGTTTGACTGTTATACCACTAGTGAGAAGGTGGAAAAGAAGTCGTAGGATGTTTAAAACTAAGCTATTGAAGATTTTTTTATTGTTTTCCATTAATAATTCATTTGGATTTCATGAAATGTAGCGTTTGTGTGGAATCTTGTAGTATAACTTGTAGGATATATTAGTACCTAGTATATAAATATTAATTATAGAAAAGCATAAAATATTATCTATGAGACACGATGTGTGTGGTTATACGACTCATTGATAGAGAGCATTGTATGTACTTGTAATTCATTATAAATAATTGATATTCAGACATAAATTTTCTTTTTAATTATAATGTCAAAATGGGCCTCGACTGCTATAAACTTAATGCGGTTATTTAATAATAGCTTAAAAATAATCTGTTACGCTGAAGAAGTATTTACTATGAACTTAGTTTATTTTCATTATATTTTAAATTCTCAATTTCGTTTCAATTCTTGAGAATAGAACTTGTTAATGTTTTTAAAGTCCTGTTATTTGATTTTTTTTTTAATTTTAATGTAGGAAGATCTAAGCTATTAAGCTATTAATCAAACTCAACCCTTCAAGCTTTATTAAATGCTATTGTATGGGTTGCCATACTATAAACATATTTTCAGTGTTACCTTTAAAGTAGCAGAGTACGAATTGAATTTACTAACATTAAATCAATTTAAATGTGCATAATACATAAAATCATAAACATTAATTACCAATAACCACTCCGATGCCTCCAAAGTTCAGCGACCTCGGGAAGTGTCGATGGTAGAAAGGTGGTTGTAGGATCCCAGCGGGGAACATGATCTGATTTTTATTCCGGCTGTAATAAGCGTTCACGACCGCCGGCGCTGTATTCCATAGTGTCTTATTAACAGGCTGGCCGATTCTAGAATATACAAATAGTATATAAAAGTTGACTATTGTAGAAAAATCGATAAAAATAATTAAATTACTAAACCATAAATAAAATTATTATAAATCGATGTAAGCACACGTATTGAGTAATGTATGAATGAAAGTATGTTAGCACGGATTAACAATTTAAGTGTACTTTTTTCCGCTTTGCTTTCTGGTAATAAATGTTAAAACAGACTATTCTATTCCAATTATTATTCCAATAACAGTGAAAAAGCGTAATAAAGTCATGATGACTCATAATACAAATTAAAACAAAAATATTATTTACCGCGACTGTTCCATTTTAGTGAGATGTTGAAGTATATTCAGTATATTCTCAAAATATTTATCTGGATGTATTTGCACTTCCTTATAACGATCGTCGAGCTCTTTCTTGTTCAGAATGAAGTCGGGGTAGCCTATTCTGAGCATCATAGAGTCTACTTTATGGGCGGCGAGTTTTTTTGTCTCCTCATCAATCCAATCCGTCATGTGCAGTAACTCTCTGAACGCCTGTTGGATTTCCCTAGTCATCGTCATCGTGTCGTTTTTGCTCATCTCGTCAAAGTATTTCCTAACAAACATTGACCCTAATGCCATGCCCATATTTGAATTCACTTGGGATATACAGTTCTTCCACCTTGGCGGCGCTTGTTCGCGTCCAAATAAAATGTAATAGAATCTTGAAACAAAAAGTTTCTGTATACCGTGTTGAACTGCGTGAAATAAATTGTTATATAGTTTTGATATTATATATTTACTGTTGTTTCGCAGATTGGAAGCGATCATCCAGATTGTTGACACGATGTCTCACGAAACGCCACAATAAGTAATTTGATAAAGTATTAGGATCCGTCTTCTTTATCAATTGAACTAAGTGCTAACAATAAATGAAACACACTTGTTATTTTTTGACGAACAGAATCAAGGTCAGTCCTACTAATATTATGAACGCGAAAGTTTGTGTGAATTTATTAATGTATGTTCCTAGCTCTGTGAAATGGGTAATGCTGTATATATTTTGATAAAACTCCACAATCATATAGCTTATATATTAGGACATTACATAGGCTAAGAGGCTAAGACTGATCCGGGCTTTCTATATAGCTCCACCGGGATCAAGGCACTATAGTCGTATTGTGTGTAATCTTACATGACACAGACTGTAGGTGTAGCTGATAGTTGGTTTCTATATATAACTATATTTTTAAATTTAGACAATTCTCTCTGACCGCGACTCCGACATTCAAAAGGACGAAGTCGCGGGCAAAAATAGGTATTTAAATGAAAGTGTTTTATTTGATTCACTTGAAAATTCACGGTCCATACCTAGTCACTTCATAAAACTGATTTTACTACAAAAATTTACGCAAGGAAAATTCTTCACGTTTTGTTTTTAGGTACAGAAGTTAATTAAATTATGCTCCTTATATAATTAATGTTCTATAATCTCAAAACATACCCGTACGTACGACAGAGCGAACAGTACTACAGTTTCGCTTGAGTCAATCGTCCTGTTCATCACGATGCACAAATATTTCCTCCACTTGATCTCGGGGACCAGTCCTTCCAGCTTGGCGAGTGTCATGCGGCGGTAGAGTTCTGATACGTTTCGCCTGTCTTCTGGGGCGGAAGTTATTTTAGCAAGGCTGTTGAAATATTCTGCTTATAGTAAACATTATAAAAACAAACGGATTGCTGTAACTTAATAAGTACATACATATTATTAAATATTTATTTGATGTTAGGATTCTAAACAGATTATCCAAATTAAGTTTGTTAGTTACTAACTTGATTTCGAAATCGATCAGTTTTACTGCACTCTCTTTTACATGCTCAATGTTTCCTCCGAGTAAAGTTGCTATTTTTATCAAATATGCTCTATAACCCTCCAAATATACCTTGTTAGACTCTTGTAGAAAATAATCTCTTGTAGGCAAACCTTAAAAAAAATGTCCTTTAACATTAAAAAAGGCTTTTAAAACCATATTAGTATTATATTCTTTAATTACCTAGACTCGTTTGATCAAACTGTATAACGAATTCATCTGAATTCTTTATATCTGGTCCAACCCATTCAGATATTAAAATGTCATTATTATATAGCCTTAGTTTTGCCATAAGTTCCAACCAGTCGAAATTTTTTGAATCCCATCCGGGTTTTAGTATCGGCCAGCCTCCTAAAATATCAAGTAGATCTAGAAGAGGTACGTGGCCTCTTTTCTGCAAGATATCGTGGTTCATACAAGACTTAAATAAAAATCTAGCTTTCAATGCCGCATCGCCATTTGCTGGATCGTTTTTGGGTAATTCATATTTCTGTTTAAGATTTTCCAAAAGTTGCTCCAATGTTTCTTTTCTTTTACCACGTTTAAAATGTGTTTCTCTGTTGGATCCGTTTTTATCGTATATTATATTACGTTTTTTCTTTTCGCTTTGGTTCCGCGTGTCATTGTTATCACTATGTCTTTTGGGTCTCCTTAAATTTTTTCCCTTTTTATTGTTCATGAATAAATACTCGTGTAATTTAAATTTCGTTTTAAATGATGACTTCTTCATGTCACGTGTTTTCATATCAAGATATCGTCTGATACGATTAATTATTTCAGTTTTGCTCTCGTCTTTAATGTCATAAGTATTTTTTCTCTCTGTCAAATTGAGTATTTCTTTGGAATTTGTAATAATATAATCAACGATATCATGAGATTCTTGTGAGCATTGCGAATTTATAGCATGTTTTAAATTATCATTGAAATCTAGATGTGGCCCCGGATACTGGCTAGGGATCTCTTCATCTTTAGAGAACTCCAACATGTCCTTCAATACCGTATCCAAGTTTTCCCTCAACATCTCAAATGTATCGTAACTGCAGTATGAATTGTGGTTTTAGGAAAAGCTTAGAATAGTATTCATTAAAATAAAACGATGATTTTCGGGTTTCACTTCGCTATTTTTTAACGTCATTGCAGTAACCGTTATCACTGGTAGACGAGGTGTAAGCATCTCTGTCAGTTCTTAAGAAAATCATGATTTTATTTTAATATCAGGTTCCGTTAATAAATCAATTTTTTTTTTACAAAACATGTTTGATCTGCTACAACATTATTCCCATTCCATATATACATTTGATATATACATGTAATATTATAATAAATCACAGAATTATTTACATTCGCATAAATGTGGCTAAAGCTAGGTAGCAGGTAGGTGGGTAGGTAGTTATGTAGGTAGACTGTAAAGCATGTAGATTAACTTAACGCTAAATGAAATATTTTATCATCTATGTGTGTTTAATGAGATTGACAATGATATAAAACTACTTACCCAGCTTTATCAGCTGGTATTGGGTTGAGTGTTGGCCAATTTCCACAAGCATATTGATAAAAATCATGACAAGGGTCCGCTTCAGCATCCATGTATTGTCGCATTATTTTTGACTGCGTGTGTCTTATAGTTTCTTTGTCACCCTGACCCTTCCAAAACGCGTGTACCCCTGTTAAAAACATTCCATTTGTTACTCCTGAACTTGACTCATTTTGCTCATTCAATTGGATAATGATGCGGCAAATGACTACAATACTTCGACCTACTCTACCTACGAGTACGTTGGACAATGACCCATAAATATACAGAACATGTATAATAGAAACGAGTTTGTATACCTGAAAATAAATATTTCATGAATTCTTTGCATGACGAAGTATAGTATATAGCTGACATGATATATTATGACCGAAATTAATATCACTTATGGGAACACAAACAAAAATCCGTCGCAACAGTGTAATTTAATTTAATATTTTCTGTATTCCTAGGCTATAGTGTTAACAAATCTAAATTAATCTGTAGTCACCTGTGTAAGATCGAACCGGTTTATACAAATGAGCTGCGGAACCCATTTCACCTTCCTCTAATTCTGGCTGCCGGCGAACTTGTTCCACGTCGTCTAACGGCCCACGATCAACGTAAATCTCTGGATGCACCACACTTTATAAAAAAGTTGAAACATTACGTTAGAATTTATTCTGATTTAAAATTATTACACCCTTTAATACAGTATGTTCAAAAAAAAATATAGTGATAATACCATGATCCGTAACAAATATAATCAGTTTAAATACTTATCGATTTCGGAAGTCCTATACATTTTTGTATAATATTTTCTGTAATGTAACTTATAAAACCTGTTTAAACTATCGAATTAGCTATTATAATCTAATCAGAAGATAAATAAGGAAATAATTAGAAGGTAATTAATCAATATTTATCTTGGGGCTGGTGATGTTATATGGATAGCCATTGTGATGAAACTGTAATTATATACGGCTGATTAATGTTACTATAAATTGCTCAATTACCTTATTTGGATGAGAGCAAAGAATAATTACAAGAACCGTTTCACAAATGACAGGATATCTTATAAATGTAATATAATACCTTTGCATATTTCTTTCCTCGTCGTGTTGATCGGAGTCACTGCCATATACCATTTCCTTTTCGTTTCCATCGTCGTCATCTTCTTGAATATCTTCGACATTTTGTTGGTTTTGTGTTGGTGTTTCTCGACTATAGTTTTTGTAAGGCACCATGAATGAGTTATTTTTGTATTGATTAAAACATTTCTTATTAAAAATAAATTGATATATAAAAAAGTATGCACTGTTTAGTTACGTAACGATAAAATGTTATAAAAATACCTACTCGTAATCTTGTGTCGAGAAAGTGGAATGGCTTCCTCGTTTAACCCTTGTGGGATTTTCTCGTCTTTTTTCTTCCCATTTAAATATATCGCTTGTCACATTACTGTCTAAAACTTCGTCACTATCTTCAAATCCTTTCCTAGATAACACCACCTCCTCCGGCGGCAGGAATGATGTTTGGAATCCTTGGAACACCTCCCTCTCCTCAGGATCAACACTTTCCAAACGTGTATATATATTTGGGATGTTTTTAACAGTAAACTGATCAGACGGATCTCCTAATGTGTCTAGAGGTCTCCTCGAAATAAAATAGGCTACAGCACAGAATAATGTTAAAACAATAATAATTATAAATCTACAAAAATTGGCACTTTTCGGTTTGATCGAAACTGTTTGGGGTGTTGAGTCAACGCGCGCCATGACAGCCTCTGACTGAAGCCGTCAGAAAATGGTCAGAGATTTGTAACTGGAACATCTCGTATATAAACTACTTACATAATGGTTATTGTAGCTTGACCCTGGGGCCGCAGAACGCGTCAGAAAATTGTGAGCAATCATTCACGACAATATGACTTAATATCACGTAAATGATACAATTTTATTTTCCTGGCTGGAAGTGTAAATTTCGAAAGCAATTAAAAAAAAAATTACTACCTAAAAGTCAATGAAGTTATTGTGGAGAATAAACCATAAATAATAAAAATGACATCATTTGCGGAGGTAACGAGACAAGTAAGACAAATTAATGATTTGATTTTGTCGGATATGAAAAATGGTAATTCAAAGAAAATTATATTTTCATGACTTCATTGTTCGTAACAAGTTAAAAAAGAGATTTAACGTAAATATTCTTATGTGTTTTTGACTATAAAGATGGACTGGATTAGACGAGTGTAAATTACAATTTTATAATTACATATCGGCATCATGTAAAATATACATGTCATTTGTGAAACTACAATATGCATAATAGTAAACCTTTGTTGAGTTTGATTAAAATACGACAGACCATTCCCATTGATATATAGTACCTACAAAATATAATTGTATCCCTATCACCTTACGTCAGTATATTTTAGTAACAATGTTGCCAATTTCATGTTTACATACGAGTGTTCACAGTTCATTCATTCATAAATCTTTTCACATTATAGTATTGACATAGGTTATTTAATGAAAAACGGCCAACGCGTGGTATATAGCGTAAAGATGCAAATTTGTACTAAGCAAACAACACCCTTTTATATTCGAAAGTTTATTTTTAACATTTAGTGAGACGAAATTTGTTTTAAAGTGACTCACTAAGTGTTATCCTATTTAGTCCTAGATCTTATATAATTTTTGTAGGAAATAATGATCAAACAGTTCATTCGGCATCACAAACGACAAGGACACATTTATGTGCTACAAAAGACTGGTTCCTCCGAATTTCTTGGGCAAATAAAAAGAAATTTCTACTTGTATTGATAGATGACGTTAAAAAGATATGGACTTTGTCGCTGTTGTTGAAGTCTATTTGGAACTGTCGGCCCAAAGACGCAGTGATGTCCGTATGCGAGTAAGTACTAATTAAACGATTTAATTATTTTGTTTTTAAAATCCCTACCTGGAATGAATATTTTCATACCAATTCCTTATTACTTTTGTATCCAGCTACCCTTTCCAGATATTAAAATATTAAACAATGGTGATAGAATACATATAAAGCATCTGAGGGAGTTATAAGTACCTTAATATAATTATTTATTTTGTCAGAAAGAAGATTTGGAGCAGCTACGATCAGATACCAATGGATCATGATCGGACGGCTTTGCCAAAGACCAAGCTGATGCAAGTCATGTCGAACGACAGGAGGTGGTTTCAGTCTCTTGAACCCGTGAGTCACGAATATATTTGTCTGATAATTTTAATTATATACAAAAGTAAGTAAAGATCAAGCAGGCTAACCCTTCAGATGTATTTAGTTTCCTACTTTGGTATCAGTAGGTACATAGGAGGCATGATGGAGACATAAAACATTAACAGTTTATTTCAATTGTTAAACAGTTAATGTCAAACCATATATATATGTAAAATGGATCATAATTATGGTTTGTCATTTATTGCTTTTCAATATTTTTTGTTGGATGCTTTGTAAGGTATGTTTTTTGTTTACCAGGAAGATCAAGCTTTGGTTCTAACAGAGCTGTTAACGATATCTGGAGGCCCAATTATGTGGGATGTGATGAAACGAGCCGAGAAAATTTACCAACAGCATCAAGAAATACAGTTACAGAATCTACAGGAATGCGAGGTGGTTATAGAGCCACCTCCCGAAAAGAAAAGCTTACCTGAACCGGTAGTCTTTTATTCTGAAATTCAAAACATATTTTGAAGTCAATGTGCTTTTGGTATTGCGTAGATTCCTTTTTGTCGTCAGTTTGCGAATTTGAAACTTGTCGTCAAAAACATAAAAATATTTTATTCTTTTAATATATTACACCAATATATTAATTTAGTATTTTAGACATTTGTTGCTTATAAAGATTTAAATTCAGGTAAAAAAAGATCAAACACCAAGACGTAAGAGTTCTATCAGTCAAAGTGCGGAAGCAAAGGCTGTGACGGGTCAAGCTCAAAAAGAGGTGTGTAACATTAAATAATAATAATAATAGTTCAAAACACAGAAATGGTACTTATTGTTTCCCATTCCTTTAATAAAACGTTTGAAATCACCGCAATAATTTCAGTTGGAAATTAATTTATCACAATGGGCGTCTACAGTCAAATCTATTAAAGATAGTTTGAAGTTAGAAGAATTAGAGATGACTTTCAAGGATGGAACAAAGAAGAAAGTGTGGAAAGTGAATCGGCCGAAACCTGAAATTGTTGAAACTGCCGATATGGTAGGTGTTTATGTGCATACAATGTCGAAATGTACCTAATACGATCGTATTTAGGCAAGCAATGGACATTAGACTATCAAACAAACCCTAATAAAGGAATTAAAATATTTTAATATTTATTGTACAATGAAGATATGTATATTAAAATATATTTATATCTTGAATATATACGCTAAATCTGAAATAAAGTTGAGTAGACCTTAACTTGAAGGGTATATATAGCTTTCTTTTCGAAAACTTTCAGTTTAGTATTGGAACTTCTCTTCTTGGAAGGATTTTTCAGCTTATATTGAATAAAGCTTCAATAATAATATTTTGTATCAACAGATCCAATTACTTCCGTCTTCAATAAGCAAACGTATCTTTATGTATCTGCCTCAAACTCAACTGGGAGATTGTGCTAAAGTCAACAAATATTGGTCTTTCCTCGTGGATGAGATGAAAGCAGAATTCTCAGCAAGACAGAAAATAGACATCGAATTGGAGAAATTACGTGTAATATAATTTTTTCACAAATATTGAATAGTATTTTTATTATGTTATCAGAAGATATGTCGTGCGACTGTATATCTTATTACATTTAATTATTTAATCTCTTATATTTTATAAAATAATAGGACAACATAATGCGTCATGAACCAAATGTTGATCTCATGAGTAAATCTGAATTTAACGAGATGACAACTATGGACTCATCGTCAATGTTCACGAAGACAAATGAGCGTTCCAATTTCACAGAAAAAAATAAGCCTAGCACCCATTCTTTTGGGGCAAAACGACGAACACATTCCCAAAAAAAGCCAGGATATATTGTATGTATAAAATACTTCTGCATGCAGAAGTTATGGCTATAATTTTGACACACCAATTTCAACGCACTCAAATGTATCTTAACGGCCATAAACTTGTTTTAAGCTGAAATACGGAAAATGGAGACAAAATGTACATTCCTTTTATGTTCCAGCTGTTTTTGATTTATTAGTAAATGTTTTTATGTGACCAAAAAACAAAAGATTGCCGTTTCCCATATGACGTGATCATTTATATTTAAAAAAATTACTTTATGATTTGGCGGTGAAGTTAACAATTAGATTCAAATATTTCAATTTAAAGCTTTTCTCTGCGTCTAAAGTTCCGTTGAAATACTAAAGCTTTTTATTCATAAATATTTATTTAATCATTTAATAGTTATGTTAGATTTAATCCAAATTCATTACCCTTTCAAAATAATGCTTTTCTGGGTGTAATTTTTTTAGAAACCTTTTCGAGACTTGACAGATCTTAATGAGCGATTGGAGAGACGGGGCGCTACAGATGAAAGTTTATGGAAATGGTGTTCCAATGTCATCAAGATAAACAAGAATAATATTCGTTTCCAAGTATGAGAAAAAACTCTACTTCGGATCATAGTTTTTTTTATCGAATACTTAAAAATGCAAATATTTTGTTCTGGTTTAGAATAACAAACAGTCCGAGGGCTTGTTGACTCTCGAAAATCCTCATTTCCCATCTTGTTTAATGTCTCAAAATTTAAAAATACCTTTGAACCCACCTCTTACTGTGGATCCTTCTGACAAGTAAGTGTGTATCTTAAACGTTATGACAAACGCATAAATAACAAAGTAATAACAGCACTATTATATAGTTTGTGCTAGTTCCCTGAACTTACTACATTGTATATAATGTATTTAGGAAAATTTGACAATGGTTCAGATTTAACAAAACCTTTTAAATGTAACTGATACTACTTATCTCTTAAATTATATTGTCGTATGCAAACTGTTCACAGAATTCACATTAAACCAACGTCAAATATTACCCAATCCAAGGAAATAGAAATATTTGAAAAGGAAAAAACTCAACATTACAGTCTGTGGTCTAAAGATTTTTCAAGCCTTTATCCAGTTTGTAAAGTACCCTCACATCAAGCGCCATTTTAAATTGAAGCGATATGTTTTTCTAAAATATATTTTTTACTAAATATTTTTTAAAAACAAAGTTTTAATGATATTGACTCACTTTTTATTTCTGTATCGAATGTCATATTACATCCCCTAACGGAGTAACAGTGTAGTGAAATACAGGGGAAAAAATAGCCCCAGCCAAAACGACTTATATCAAATATCCTTTACGTTTTTATTTATATTCTTGATAGTCAATCGATTTGAATGTTTTGATTAGTTATTTGGAAAATACTGTGTTTTGAATGATTTATTTATAATTTAGTGAGTACTCTTATATGACTATTAAAATAAAAATGAATGTCTATTGATTGAATTAATAAAATATAAAAATATATATAAAATAATTATGCTATATTTTAAAGACAATTTAGAATAAACTTGTATGTAATACACAAAACACCTGAGAGGTGAAATAGGTTTCTAAACATTACGACTCCGTCACTAGTTCCATTTAGGAACGTTTGTCACTGTCAGATATTTATCTGTTGTGTGTCAAGTTGTCAATAATTCCTTCTATGTATTTTATCTGTACATTTGCTCAAACGTTCGCCAAACGCTTCCATAAAAATATTTTTTTTTGGTAAAGCAAACGGGCAAGTATTTTGATATCGCGTAACATGACAGCTATTTGTAATTAATTGCGATAGGTGTTAAAAACAACCCAATAAAATGAGTAAGCATATGTATTCCACCGCTAACTTGACCGATAAAGAATTGAAAGAACAAGGAAACAGGTTGTTTAGTTTGAGAAGATTCGAAGATGCTATGAACTGTTACACGAAGGCTATCGTGAGTATAGAGAATGTCTGTCATATTTAAAACAGCAGCCAACAATAAATCCAAAACCAGAATATATCAAATAAGCAATAATATTGCAGATAAAAAATCCATCTGTAGCCACATACTTTACAAATAGAGCGTTATGTCACCTCAAGATGAAGAGATGGGAAGCTACTTGTCAGGATTGCCGAAGAGCCCTGGATATAGACAACAACCAGGTGAAAGGTCATTTCTTTCTTGGCCAGGCCTTGGTTGAGTTGGACTGCTATGATGAAGCTATCAAACACTTACATAGAGGTATTTGTTTACAAAAACTTAAATAGCAATTGAGATGGAATAAAAAAAATTTAATTTGCAATATAACATTTTTATGTAATGTATTTATAACATTATGTTCAGCGGAAAGTGCATTCAAATCTAGTAAAGAAGCCTTTTTTTAACATTATTATACAATTAAAAGTAATTTTGGTGTTATCTATTGAAATGTTTTGAATTAATTATCAATTAGAAAGTCATATTCCAATAAAAGGTACAAATGAAACATGTTTGGAATAATTAGGCAAAAGATCAGCTGATAAACAAAAAAAAAATTATCAAATCAAAAACCTTATTATCTAATCTAATAGATCTGATAACTTAATAATATTGCTTAATTTTATACAAAATTTACAGATAATATTACTTAATACATTTAAGTATAGATTTCAACATTGTTAATTATGTAAAGTGGAAAGTCACTGCAATAAGCCTACAAATTTATATAACAATAAATTTCCAGCCAATGATCTAGCAAGAGATCAAAAGCTGAATTTCGGCGATGACATAGCAGCTCAGATAAGAATTGCAAGGAAGAAGAGATGGAATGTACAGGAGGAGAAGAGAATATCACAGGAGATTGAACTGCAGACTTATTTAAATAGGTGAGTTCATACAAAGTTACAACTAATATTATTGTTTTTTTTTTATATGCCACATTTTTTATTTTGTTTCTTGCCAGATACTTATTCAGTGTAAAGTAAAAAGTACCAATATGTTATTTGTTTAAATGAGATCAGAATTTCTGGATATACATTATGTTACATTTTTCCTACCGTTTTGTTTTTTACTGCAACCAAGATTGCGGTCAGTCAAGATGAAAGTGTCTGAATGTATGTTTGATCATGGTCGCCATTTTAAAGTTAATGAAATATAGGATTAAAATGTCCAGTATTCAAAAGTCATCTTTTAATTTGAATATTTTTATGGAAAAATCATAGATATCAATATGATATTTGTTTTTTCAAAAATTAATATACAGCCCTTATATAAATAGAAAATAGATGATAGGCATATTATATTCATTATCATATTTTATTTTGTTTGTATTGAAGATTTCTGTTTTGTGTAACTTCAGCAGCCAGATAATAACAAAAAAAAAAAACAGTGCCTTTTACGAAAATGCATTAAGTTTCTTTACTTCACGACAAAAAAAAAATATAGCCACATAAAAAAAATTCAACAAAAGGTCTATTTTATAGGATTGAGGATATTTATTAAGTCACACTACAAAATTTTGTATACAAAAATCCACTTTACAGCCAATAGTATATATTTTCGAAGATCCTGTTACTATTTAAGAAGTTCCATGAATTTGAATCACATGTAAGGCTTCCATAAACAAATATTTTTCATTATAATGTCTCTACTTAAATTATATTTGATTGGTATACAATACTTGGAAGTTAAGACATTAATTTTGTTGCCCTGCATTCTCTGTGAGTGCATTTTCTTTATTTAAGTCGGTTACTTTCATTATATATAAAATAGTACTCAATCAGCCGGATGAATTGATGAAACACCAATAAATAAGCCCTTCATAAACATATACAAATATTATTTTATAACAATGCTTGGTTTTCTAAATAGGTTTTGTAAAACTATAGGTTCAGTAGTAAAAATCGTTGATTTACAAATGCCTTTTTTTTTTAATAAATATCAAAGGTAAAATCTCAAAAAAATGCTGGCTGGTGTAATGTTGTTTGAAAAATTACAAAAAAAGAATAAATATTCTAATATTTTTTTGCATTCCTTGCAGGCTTATAAATGAGGACATGCAACGTAGAGTAGAATCAATTAAAATAGAAAACATAAATGAAGAAGAAACCAATAGCAAAATAGCTAAAGTGGAAGAAGAATGCGTAAGTTTATTGAGAATTCATAGAGCCCATTACAATCATTCCATTCAGATCTGTTGTATTAAATTGAAACGATTTTTCAGAACAACTATAGCAGTGAACTTAACAATCTATTTTCAAAAATGGATGAACGGAGGAGGGTGAGTATTTATATAATATCACCTCTATACAGTGATCATGAGCTCAAAGGTTTTTACGGACAAATTAAAAAAAAATCCTTTTAAGGAGTTTTTATTACTGTAAACACGTCATAATGACGTTTGAGAGCCGATTTTAGTATTGCGTGTGAAGCTAATGAGATCATTTCATGTACAACCCACACCGGTAAAGGGATTACATATGAATGGTCCTAAAATAGCTGTCAATGAAAATAAAAGGTTAACTAACGCCAGAAAGAAGTTTCTCGAAGGTTTAACCGAGGCAGTCCTAGCATATTCAGTTTATAATTGTATTCAGTGAGATATTTTTAAATTATTAGTACAAATTGAATCCTTATATGTAATTTAAATTTTTAATCGAATTCAGTAGACATTTTTGAGAAACTAATGCCTGATACACATAAAATGCCGTTTGTTGCACGAACTAGTGATATATATATTTATTTATTTATAGACGTAGAAAGAAAGTTCTCGAAACGTGTCGCGGACAATTCATTTTGCATAAGAAAAATGGCCGCATTCTGTAATACGATAGTTTGCAATAATATTAAGATTTAATTAAACTCAATGTTACATAAAACTAACCGTTTTAGAAAAGGTTATTTCTCACATAAGTATTATGTAATGGTTCATGTTTGTGACGTCTTTTTAACGGAATCGATTTTTTTGATATGAGATGTCCATATCAATGTAAAAAATTACGAAGTCCTTTATAGACACGGTTAAAGTAGTGAAACTTAGCATCTAAATGTACATGTAACCAGGGTTTAAACGCTCCAAAAATATGGCCCATGAGTCATCACATCAGAGACTCATACAGAAATATTTTCTAGAAACGCGATGTACCAGACTATCTATGCGGCAAAATAAGCTTCGAGATTCTGAACGAGCCTGTCATCACGCCTAGCGGGATAACCTATGAGAAGAAAGACATTGAGGAGCATCTCGAGGTAATAATGATAACTATTGTAAGGGAAATTACGATTAGCGCCAGTATTCATAAGATAAGGTAAGGTCAGCGATTTATTACACTACGTAGAAGTTTACAGTTTTTCATTCACAAACCCAGGGTGATACTGGCAAATGCAAATATTTGTGTATGAGAAGCTTAGAATTTTCTGCCTATAGGAGGTCAATGAAATAGTGAGAAGGGCACTGATTAGTACTTTTAGAGGAATTGGAGGGAGCTAATGGTATCGTGACGTCATTGAGTATGTTATAAACAAGGAATTTTTTTGAAGATGTCTTAGAGATGTGGCAAGCTTAAATCAGGGTGAAAGATGAAAATTGCTGGACATTGATCAGGACCGAGGCATTTAAATAAGAATCACCCCTTAGAAATGTTTTCCTGAATATAGATTCTTTAGGAGAATAGAGATACGCAATAAGATATCGCTGACTGTTTAAAATTAACTGTAACAAACTGGTTATAGAAATAAATAAGTTTGTGTTTGCATAAAAAGATACTTGAGAGGGTAGTTTTTTTTAAATATTTTAATACTTATAGATATATAATATATATGTATGTATAATTATTGAAAGTTTTTGGTCTTTATTTTAGCTTATGATTAATGTAAAGCATTTAGAACGCATGCCACAAAAAACATGGGTTTAATAAAGAAATAGATATTTTTTTTTACAAAAATATGTTTAATTTCAGCGCGTCGGCCATTTCGATCCTGTGACACGTGTGAAGTTAACAGCGGATCAGCTCATACCTAACTTCACTATGAAGGAGGTTGTGGACGCCTTCCTCCAGGACAACGAGTGGGCGCTCGATTATTAATCGATTTGATATCGATTTTACCGCCATAGTGATTACGTCACTAGCCATAACCGACATATCTATACAATCACACCTATTTATGAAGGTCGGTTTGATTATTAAAAAGTAAAAAGTCACCTGTTTTTGTTTTAATTGTTGAATATAAAAACTATTTTATTAACCGTAGATTCAATATTGACTCGATTCATTAACGTATTGGATAGGAGGGTAGAAACATTTTTTTTAATGTTCCTAATTTAGAGTGACCTGTGACGTAATTGCCATGACGTGTGACGTCACAACATTTAACACGTAGTCTAAGTTTTTCATATATAAACCATTAATTAAACAATTAGATATTTTGTACGCGTCATTCAATATTTAATGATAACACTTTAATATTCAAAAAAAAACTGTTTTTTCATTTTACTTGCAATGAGTATTTCAACACAGCTTAGATTTTTTCAATGAAGGTAATTTAATTTTATTTCATACTAAGAAAACTATGTACTTCTTATTGAGGCTACATTGTTTTAATTCTTCAGGATAAATTTATCAAATAATTTTTGTATCTGTGAAGTGTGACAGATATTTTTTTTTTAATAGAAGATTTTTATTTTAAAATAATTTTTAAATGTAAATATTGGCTAATTTTACTTTGTATCCGATGTCATTTTATGTAACTTAAGTTTTATTTTAAGGTTAGGCGTTTATGTTAAGAATTGATGAACTTTATTTAACATCTGCTTCCATTTCGTTATCAGATAACAATTAATATTAAGAAAAATACTTAGAACTCGAGATCGCTTCAGTCGTTTTAAAAAATATTTTAGTTCCATCACTTGCTTATTTATTGTTCAGACATGGTAACACTGGAAGACAATTGTTTTATAAGACTATAATAAACTCGGAAGAATTAGATGAATACTCTTATTTATTTATTCCCCAAGTATTTTTAACCTTACTCTTAGATTTTTTGATTTTAAATGCCAAAGAAAATATCAAACACGTACGATTTATCAGTATTTCTGAAAGTCTGGGTGGCTTTGTGAAAGGAAAATCAGCAAAACGCAAAAGGCGTTACACGGTGTGTCCACTGCTCTATAATCTTGACATGCATTACCTGACAGCGAGCATACAAAAAGAGTGACCCTGTTACCTGCTCTACGAAGACGACATTGCTATACGATATTATTATTAGAGATAGCCAAGAGGAACTGAAATAAGAAATAAATTAATATATATTTGGAGAGATTCCCTAAAAAATGAGAATACTAAAATAGGTACATGTCGGCAATAGACCGAGAAGATGTGTTGTTACTCAACTGACAGTCAACATCAGTCTGGAGATATGAACAATGCCCGAAGCCATCCCTCCCTCCAATGACGTCCTAAGCCGAGGTCCGGCCTCTTAGAGGCACCCTCGGGACGAGCGTTCTCCCGGGACCGTTCAGACCCGAATTTAACAGATAGGTCCCACCGTTCAACACGCCCCGTCCGGTGATGCTGTCAAAGTTATTAGGGCTAACAGAAACAGACAAGTCGAAACTAAAAAAATAACATGTGAAATTGATCGCTTCAAATATTTAGGTTCGGTCGTCACAAAAGATTGACTCTGATTTGACCCACTTCATTAACACCAGCTAGACAATGTGAGTGCTTGGGTGTGTTGTGCGAAAACAGGATGCCGGTGCGGGTTAAGGGAAAGGTGTATAAGACAACATTACACCCACCCTTAATCCATGATGATACATACTGGCCCATAAAGAAGACAGAAGAAGACCAAAAACTGCACAACAGTATTTAAGATTCTTAGATTGGCAGGAGGCATCTCTTGCTAATAGAGTGAGGTATTCAAAATACTTCTGGGTAAAAGTTTGTGGGTACAAATAAAGGAAAAATTACAGTTAATATCTTAATTAATCCAAGTAATGATGTTAAGTGACAATCACATTTAATTCTACCTATTATTAATTTTTACTTTCTTCTTCAAAAGTCTTACAGCTGTAATCTAAATTACAACGGCATGATGTACCTTCAGATTACGAGAACTCCTTTATTTATTAAAACTCTACAAATACTTTAAAAGTTTGTACAAGCGAAGTCGGGGCTAAAGATAGTATGGCAACAGTAAATGCTGTCTTGTTTTATTGCAGTAACAAAGCATACTATTTTTACCAGAATATTCCTTATAGTTGATACAAGCTACGAAATTGCTACGAAAATCTACGATATGCTACGAGGGGCCTACAACAGCTAGTTTTTACTCTTACCATATACAAAAAACATACGAAATTTTCGACGTCTGTTAGAATAAATTAAGTTATATAATATATTTAATGTGCAAAGAATTAATTAATTATGCAATATTTGCATATAACATACTACTAATGGGCTATTGCTTACTTTACATCTAACATTTTAATGTAGCTGGAAATGGTATGCCTGTTTCTTACAATATTAGTTAGAAAGTATATTTTATAAAAATTCTTTGCAACTGTTGCGACATCTACAATTGTAGTAGGATTGATGTCTGGTTGTGACAGCTGTCTTGAATCGCTCACAATAGAAGGGGTAAGCGTTCGATCATAACTTTTGTAATACATAAAGGATTTGCAGTTTTGAAATATAAAACCACTCCGTTCATTAGAATAACACAGTTAAAAATGTAAGATAAATAAAAAAAAAACCTTTGTAGATCTTTAAGTCAGTAGAACTATTTTAAATTCACTATATATTAAAGAAAAATCTTCTGTCTGAGAGTATGCTAGAAGCCTGTAAGTCCAATGGGGAGTTGCTCAGTTAAAATTAAGTATTATCTAAGAGACATATACTTATCATGTGCTTGATTGGTCTAAGCTTTTAAAAGCATATGTAAATATAATTCCATAGTAATATAATATAATAATTACGAATGTAACTTTGTATGACTGTTTCGTTTAAGGGCTATAATGCATGTAATGTAATACTAAATGTAATACTAAAATGTATTTAAATGTTGATTGAAAACATATATAAATATATATTAATTGGGTTTTTGCTTTGTGTTTGAGGAATAAATGTTGTGTCATAAGTAAAGCAATATTATCCGTCAATTATGAATTTCAGGAAGAAAATATAGAACGAAAAATTTCATCGACAAGAGTAAGATTCGACATGTAACATAAGCTAATGTGATCTGACTCTGTGTTTGATTCCGTCTGTTAACAATTTTATATATTTCCTTTAAATTTAAATTTTATTCAATAATTCAGCTCAACATAACTTTTAAAATAAAATTATATGAATTTAATGTAATAACAATAATTCTTTAAAGTTTTTTTTTTAGTTTCAATAGAACTACATTTTTTTATTTAATTTTAGTGTTAGTTTAATTTAGTGCAGTAGCGTTAGTTACATTTCACATACGGAGTTTTTCTTACCAGTCTAAATATAAGCATAGTTAAGAGTTCCTATAATTTGTTATGCCAATTTTAGAATTACGTCTCTGATCGTAACAAAGAAATTTTTATTGTGATAACTTGTTCATGAGTTACAAACTAATTTTGCAAATCTATATTTTAAATTCGTTTAAAATATAGGTTTCGTTTTCTCAGACGGCTTATTTGTATTTGACTTAACGGAGGTTAGACATCATAAGTTGACACAATGATTGTAGGTTTATTTAGAAAATGATGAGTTACCACTTACCTACCTCCTGAGTTGCGATCGCTTTCTTGCGGAACATAGTCACAATTTACTTGTATTGAAGATCTTCAAGAATTATTTTCAAACGCCGGTGTTAATAAATAATATTTTGATAAGATGTAACTTTGTTTTCTCTGAGAAAAGAAAGTTTTGTGATTGTTTTTCAACTTTGTGTATAGTATTTACTTAATAATTAATTTTGGGATAAGATTCTGAAGGGGAGTAAAAAAATTATATTATATCGTCTGGTCGCTAGGTCTTTCTCAGCTGGTAAAAGAAGCTATAAGGGATGTGGGTGACTATACGGGCAATGCCTGGATCTTCTGGATACGCCATCAAAGCCGCATCCCCGTTGCGAACCGCTGATAACCATCTGGTCTGTATTAATATATACTTCCCCTGATTACTTTTCAAAGCCAATTTTTAAAAATTATAAAAAATAAAAGGCAATGGATTTCAACTAAAAGGCCATGAGCTAAGCTGTGTCTCGTCTCCCGAAACATGAGCTCACACTTCGTCCGTCCGAGGTTACTCTCGCTCTTAAATTTCTTATTCTCGATCAGTTACTCGGAGTCTGTTATTTCGAAAATATCTAATTTAAAATGACATTTGGCATCTAAATTACCTATATTTATAATTGATAACTTTTTACGGGGATTCCCAAAATGCAGCGTCTAAATGTTTTGAGAATCTTATTTATATGCAAAAAAAAAACACGTGTACGAAATATTAATAAAACATATACACATGAAAACACTTTTAAAATATTAAAAAAATTGTTTGAATACTTTAAGAAACATTAAAGAAACGTGGAGATTAAAACTGAAATCTTAATCGTATCTATTATTTTTAACATCTCGTCCGGTTTAATGAAGTTTTGAAACGTATAAACGCCTCAATTCTTCTCATAACTGTTATTATTCGAATACATGTATCAGTCAATCCGTCGTATTTAAAGTTCAATGTACTGTCTGTCATAATAACGCCGTAAAGTAACAGTTCTGTGGTTTAAAGCGAGTCTCTTGCCAAGTGATGTTAACATGTTAATGTGGAATATGTTACAATATCATCTGTTGCGTCCGCCTGGCTACTATCCAGAGCATTCAGTTATATGTCATACGAAAAAATACTATAAATATTAAGTCTTCTGTAATAAACGTATAATATATGCTATATGAGTTTGTTTATTGTTTACGTTGATAACAGTATATCTTGAGCAAGTAACCCGTTAAGTCTCTGGTTCCAATTACGTCGTCTTTATTTGTGGTTTATAGATGTGGTAACTACTGGTAAGATGTTATAACTACGTAGTCGTATCACGACTAATTATGAAGTGTAGTCAAACGTACATCATTTTATTAACAGTTATCAGTTCAGTAACAAACCATTTTAGCGTAGATAGTATAAGAGCTTCTTAAGATCAAATTACAATTGTCCCAATTCAAGCTAATATTTTAATAAAATTTTTATGTACATCGGTTTTCTTGTTTGTAATTATATTATAATTATAAAATAATTTTCATCAAATCTTTATAATAGTATTGTAATAATTATTGAATATTAACCTCCTTGATGTAGATACGTAAATTAATTAAAAATTAAAACTTATAATCGTCTATTGAAAAGAAACCTTACAAATGATTTAAAGATTCCACTACAATATGGGCATGTATGAAATTATAATTTATTTAATATTATATAGAAGTAACTAACGTGTTCAGTTGAATTTAAAAAACATATTCAAATGAGATGAAGAGTATTAATAGTAGGAGAGTTTCAATATAAATCGTTTACATGATCGCAAGGACTTGTCTGATATAGGTCGTGCAACGCATCGACCTCAGAAAATGCAGATAGGTGGGAACCGGGTCAAGGCTTTGCATAAAATGACAGGAAAAACAATCCTTGCTGGGGCTGATATTATTTTGCATAAAAACTGATTTTTTTTAATATTCTATTCGAACCCATTAGAAGGTGTTAAATAAAAAAATTCTCAGTAATAATAATAAATTTTATTGAATTACTCTATTGTCTATATATAGCATATAAAATATATATTCGTAAAATTGTTATAGCTTGCATTGCGGTAGACTTGCATTGGGTCAAAAAAATATGAAGTAAAGTCAACTGGTTAATGAGCTACGTCGTTGTCAATTGACCGAGGACTTTATTCTGTTTCACTAACTGGAGACAAGAAAGCACTTCAAGAGAAAAATAAATATAAAACATCTCCAATACCAACAAAATTTAAATAAAAAATTACTTCGCAGCAATTGAGTCACCTTATATATTTGGAAAATTCGTCTTTGCTAATTCTAAGATCACACACAAAGTTAAATTTACGAATATCAACATAGGATATGTGGATAGAAAAAGCACGATCAAAAATGTGTTCTATTAGAATATACTCACAAAAAATCTCCTAAATAATACAAAAATAACATTAAAAAACAAAATCAACAAATGTTTCAAACTTTAATTTTATCAGTAAACAAATTTATGTCATCCCTAAGCCTAATAACGTAAAGATTTTTTATCTGAAGTCGACAAATCGGTTCTCATTCAAGATAATCCGATAAATCGATTATGATACAGATTAACAAACCAATTCAATAATGGCTAAAAAGTTTCCAGTCGGCTCTTACTATGGAGATAAATTAAATTTTAATTAAAATATTACAAGCGTCTATTGGCGGCACCCGATTGTATCACGCACGCGCAACAAAACGCCCATCCCTTTGATGAGTTTGTGTTCTGTGAGATTTTATACGTTAATTGTAAACAGATATTTAGTATTGGGGTAAGATCTTGATGTATATAAGTCACACGTTCATGTAAAGATTTAAACATAGATATTTATGTGTATTGTTATCTATTATAAATGTTTATTAAAATATAGCACTCCGCCGGTATTATTTTAAAAGGGTTTTCCAGCAATTAATATTATTTCTGACAATTATATGATAATCGCTTTAATGTGGATCAAATGAAACTTATATAGGTAAAAATTAAAAAAAAAAGTACCTGTTAATAAGTATTCAATATATTTTACAAACAATCCTATAAATAATTGTTTGATTCTCCTTTTCGTTTCTGCTTTAGTATATTATGTATTAAAAACGTTACGAAATTAACTTGTAATTTAAAAATTACGTTTAGAGACAATTTTATGATGTTAGACGATTGTAATGTGTTCACAAATACGCTAATGACTGGTGTTAAACAATAACAGTAGCATATCGGACAGGTGGTGTTTATTGCGCAGGTCGCTGGGTCTGGAGGGGCGTCCGATTCATGTTTACGGGGCCGTCAGCTGTTCGGAATGTCCTTCCGCGCTCGCGCCGCATCGATTGATTGATACCATCATACCACGTGTTGGTACACTGTTCACTGTACTGAGTTCAGTCTCGCGGCGAACGCCGGCACGCCCGCACGCATCAATGGATACACGGTGACCGCTCACAAGTAAGTATCCTGTGAAGTGTCCATGTTTACGTAATATAGGTGTGTTCCTGATTATAAGGTACGTTAAGGTTATACGTCACCGTTTCAGAGGTAAATTTATACGGTAATATTTTTTCTCTGTATAGAATCGTGTAAGTGTATTCGGTTTCGAAAGAATCGCTTCTTAGGAGATGCGAGCTTTGATGGCGGTTTTACGTCCTTGGGACGATCGTTTCGCTGAATGGGCTCAGAATTATCCTTAGAAATAATTAATTCGGCCATGAGTACCTTGTAAAAAAAAAAATTGAATGAGATATCAGCATTGAAATCATTATTAGTAAGGCATTTAAATAGTAATAGCTATTGTCAGATATATTTTTTTAATTTATAAATCTTGCAAGGACGAATATTCTGTCTGAAGGAATGGGAGCGTACAAAATGTCGAATCTCAGAATTTTCTGTGAAACACAGGTTTTATTTCATGAAATATATGTTTCTGAATAATAATAAAAGATGCCAAAGTTCTTACGTAAATCTCAAAGCTGAAGCTATCATTGTTTTTCTAAAACAGTTTTGCAATGATAAAGATGAGCAAGAGATTGTAAACAGGCTCTTATCCGATAAGTGGAGCCAAACAAACCAATAAATAACACAGAATTTATTGATATAAGTATTGAAGCGGTCACATTTTGTTTTTGGACATAATATTGAAGTTATCTTTGTATTAATATATTTATATTACCAGTTGGTTTGTTTGTTGTAATGAAATAATAATTTTTAATTTAAATGAAGGCGAACTTTGTCTTCATAAATCAATTTGGTACTTCTGATTTGGTTTATTTATACCTATTTTAGTATATTTTGATTTCTTGACAAAGTACGAGTATAGTAATCAATAAAATTATATCAACATATCCTTTGGAAATAATAAAAATTGTAAGTAATCTGATACCGGCATCGTTGTAAAATCAAACTAACTACTTTTATTACCTCAATAAATTTATGAATAAAAATTACTACTTTGGAAGCACTCATTTATTGTCTAATCGACCTTTGTCTGTTCAAACATTAAACAATTCAGTTAAATATAAAATTTTTACACGACACGTAATAAGTAAAATTTGTTACCAGTCGTAGAGATCACTTAGTCCCTCTACCACGATATTATTGTCTTAGCTGTTGTGGATAAGAAGTATAAAATGAGGTTATTAATTATATGCATTTCTATTGACAACACATAACAAACGATTTAAATACGTTAATAGTAGTTTTTAGTTCCATATAAGTTATTTATTTCGTTAAATTAAACAATCAGATTCAAAGTATCTGCATATGGGCGTCTCTGAATGACAATTACCGTTTAGATCCGCTGGTCAGAGCTAGTCAATCATTATAATCTTTCCATTTAAGAGCAAAATGTCGGTCTATCAATCCGCCGCTGCATAATAACATGCCGCACCCACTTTCCCTATTATAATATAAGTTATGTACTCAACTATAACTTGTAACTTTTCGACTGATTCCCCAGAATTTGTGAGTGAATTTGCTTCATATAGAATGGTAAAATTATAACTAATCCATTCAACATAACAAAGCGTTTCTAAGCGATGTATGTGATTTATGTTTCTTGATTTTCTTAAATTCAAAACGTGGGTTTTACACTAAGTCATTACTTAAACAATAACTACTAAAATAATGTCAAAGGAGTATCTAAAAATTATAAATAAATAAATGTCGTAACGATGCTCTAATGTCACAGTTATAAAAGGCTTATAACTGTGACACTTGATGTAATTATCATAATATAATATATATTTTATGTTCATCTTTTAAGTTGATTAGTTGTAGGATAGATGAGTTATCACATGTTAGATTGTAGGGCAAAGGTAAACATTTGGCATCACAAAGTGTGCTTGTACGTCATAACACAAAAAAAAAAATATTCAAAGTAAATGAAACAAGCATTAAAATATGTGCCGTTTAATGTTTCACGAGTAAAGTCCTTAAGGGTCACTTTACACTTTACAGCAGTTCTGTTGTAACGCACAAGACTTTTAAGGGTCATACAATACTGTGGTAAAATATCATAAACTGTTACACAACTTTAAACCTTATTGTTGACCTGAATTTTGCTTAAACTGTTTTATGTTGCGTGTTGCGTCACATAAAACATTAATCAAGTTTGAGGACAGTTAAGGAATTACATATGTTGATTTGTGTTAGAATGTCGCTTCTGTACTATTTCCAGTGTAGTAATTGTTTAAATTTGCTTTAAAAACTAGGTACTTATTTTATATGAAACTTGGCGACTTTCGGTGAGGAGATGTGTCTATACCTTTATTTTTTCGTATCCTATATCCAACTTAAAAATACCTTCCTCTTACAAATAAAAGACAGTGAATGAGTAAAAAAATATATCTATCTTATTCTTCATCTTTGAATCCTTTTGTTGTTGTCATGGCCTGTGGCGATTTTTTCCCTTATTTACTTTGTACACGTATTATATACTTTGTATATAATTTTATATTGAAAATATTAATATAAAAATAGTTTTATCTTTTGATTCTCATGACACAGTATATTCGAATTTAAGGGTTTGTTTGTAAGATTGCTTTTTAGCGATAAGGCGTCCAGTCCCACATTTTTTTATATTGACGAATATTTTTTTTCTCTTTTGCATTTCATAATATTTATTATAATTTGTCTATTTTTTGTTGTTTTTTTACCATACCGATGTCATAAATTCTTGCGTTGAATGTCATGTTCTGGTCATAAATAAAAAAATATATACAAATATCTCCGTTCCTATTTTAAAATACTTTTTTTTTTTCAGTTCAGATTTTCAATATTTAACAAGGGATACATACGAAAATATAATAATTTTAACGTACGTAATATATTAAATAATTATAAACAATGATATTAGTTATAACTATTTGATATTTACTATATTAACAGTTCTGTACGTGGAAAATATACCATAATGTAAGTTTTATGTAACCAGATTAAATTATTTGATATTTTTAAGTAATCGGAATCAATTGAAACATTTTAATTTCGAATACGACTAAAGTACAGCTACAGTTTAGTATGTTCACATGTTAATACAATTCAAGTTATACTTCGCAAACTCGGTGCTACCAAACCGAACTATTCACTACAGTTGAGTTCATGAAAATTAACGAAGACAAGTCGAAATAGGTAACCTAAAATACGTCGATGATTTATGCATTATTTATACTTTAACTACAAAGTTCCGAATCCAGTTTCGGTAACCATCTAAGAACTTTGCTAAGTAACGTAAATGCAATCACGAATTCCATTAGTTCAAATCTAAGGTGTAACTTGATTAGTTCTGAGTTATCTGTTTTCTTTGTAATGTTTGCTCTGCTATATGTCGGTTTTATTCTGTCGTTATTCGTTAACTGACCCGATTGAATTCTTAATGTCAAAAATTTACAGCTAGAAAGAGATTTTATAGCGACAGACCGACGTTTAGCAATTATGTATACTAGAATGTATGTTTTGAAGATAAGCATAATACGTGATTTAGAATTTTCACAATAGAAATTGCACGCATGGTTCTAAAACAATCAGTCTATGTTCTATAATATCGAACTAATATATTAGTTTCCTTTACTAACAAATGTTCTCCTATTCATTCATTTATTATTCTTTCCATGTATCTAAATGTACATAACATTATAAAACTAAAATGTCATGTAAGCTCTTCCGTCAGTCTCATGGGGGTTCACCAACAAATACACGCCATGACTTTTACACGCCTCCTTAGCGTAACGTCAATCACATTAATAAATGTTTAAAACAATTCCTCAGTGGGCATGCGGTTTTGTTTATGAATATAAAATATTTCATGAAAAGAATACTATCGCTCTATTTGTTCAGTCAACATTTTTTCTCCACCTGCCTCTGTCATGACTTTTCAGGTATACTTTTTAAAAACAGTTTTTCATTCATGACAGTGGTTATGTTTTCTTTAAATGTTACTTAAAAAGTGACAACATAGTGCTAGGTCTATACTTCTACTAAAATTACACCTGTAACTTTTTTGATAAATAATAGCTATATAATCCAACAGCTATGAAAAATATTTTTGTTAGGATTTGAGTAACATAAATACATTTTTCGGTGGTTATTTGAAGACAAAAATATCGATGCTTGGCCAAAGTATCTGCTTTATATTTAATAGCGTCTGACATTTATATAAAATGTATGTACGTGTAAAGTATAAATGTTGTGTAGTAAAATGAAATCATAGATAAATAAGTGTCCGCACACTCTTTTTTCTTGACGTTTCTGTAATACTATCCATAATAAGATTTATGTGAACAAAATATATAGGAGTATAAATTGATCTGTCGTTGTTTTCTTTGAAGTTGTTTAGTTATTAATTTTTCATTAAGTATTTATAAAAGACGGAGAATCATTGTTGAGTTTGAGCTATCGCACGTTTTTTGTTGAAATAGCATTAAGTAATATATATTAAATTCTATTATATATACATTTAAAATTATATTTTTTTGGATATAAGTATTGTTCGCTTTTTACAAACTTCTTTATCTATTGCATTAATTACGTTATTTTGATGTTAAATAAATGTACGCAGTGCATTATAGGTATATACGAGACGTTACTATGATATAATTTGCCAATCATTTTCAAGCTTTAATCCATCCATATATCAATATATGTATATACTAATGTATACATATTAAAACGCAAAAAAGTGAAAAATATTCCACCGTTGTAGTTGCGTACAGTTTCATTAATTTATGTATTCAAATGTAACCATACATGTTCATTTGTAACCGCACACAAACGGTGGAAAATTCGTTCATTCATTAAATGGAAATGTACAGGGAAATGGAGATTGTACTGTGTAATAAATATACTACAGGCTGCGCATAAATCTTTATGTAACTGTCCCACTGCTCTGACCCTTTAATTAAAACGCAACTTCCGTTAACGTATATCCGTCATCTATTGTTGTTGCGTTTCATGTGTGTTATGTACAAGAATCATGACTTTTCCTCTTTAAATGAAATTAGTTTCTATAAATAGTCTATCCAAATGAAAAATAGTTAGGAGATGAATTGAATATTGACTTTTAAATCCTTTTATAGATGTTTTTGTAAAACAATTTTTTTAGTTTCAAAGTAACCATGTTTTCTGTGCTTTTAATTATTGATATGTATATATTTATATACAACTTTTAAATAAAAAGGAAGTTCATCCTTCTGTTTGTCATTAAAACAGTTGAGATTTTCAAATAATTTGATGTATTACTTAAAGGACCAAATGTTGTTAAACAAATTTCATTTCAAAAGTACTTAGGGCTAGCCTAGAGGAAAACCTTTAATTTTCTTTTAATTACTGAGCAAAGGTATGTATAACTAGGAAATAAGTAAAAGTATGAAAGGGCTAACCCTTTTCAATCATATACACTTACTCAAAGGTTTATGTTTCTACAAACAGGAAAATAAAATATCCTCGTCCATAAAATATAAGGAAAATAAAAAGCTGGAGGCAAAATATATTTAAATCCACATAAAATAATGTTCTGTAGCTGTGTGCTCGTAACGCCAAAAACCACTATATATATATCAATATGTTTTTTCGAGTTTTATCTTTTAGACACTTTAGTCCTTATACTAATATCTAATGTTTTCGGATGTACTTATTTAAATGAAACTAAGTTTATCGGAGCGTTTTCATTATTTTGTTTCTACATGATCACGATGTTTAGATTTCTTTGCAGTAACCGTGGTCACGCGCAAACGGTATGAAAGTGTCTGTCAGTAAATCTTGTGATTTGTCATCTCCGCTATCTCCGCTAACAATTTTTTAACTTTCTAGCATACTGCTCTGGATTGAGGTTTTGCAGTGTGGTGACAGACATGGGATTTAATATTTTTATGACCTCTCATCTCAATAGGGATAGGGTTCCCACGTGCTAGATAATTGCCAGCCATCTTCAATGTTGAAATTACGATATTTTGGTAATGTATGTTGCTGTTAGCCTTGCGGCTGGCTAACGGAGAGAGTGGGCGAGTGCCGAGTCCGGCCCGTTATGAAAGGGCCTGTAGTCACCACGAAATTAGGATGTCTTTTAATTTCAATAGCCCTGTGGATTGATCTCGGTATGTACCTATCTTCACGAGCGAGGATCTGTGGTTTGTGGTTTAATATATTAGAGAAGAGAGCTGGCAATTATCCAAAACCTGGGACCCAAAATCCTAGAATCAATAACCTGGGATCAAAATGATCAAAACACCGCCAGACCTCAAGACACAGGAAGCGCACTCTGCATGCTTCCAGAGTAGTATGCTAGAAATTTAAGAAATCGTTTAAGGTAGATGATACATAACAAGACTTACAGACACTTCCATCGCGTTTGTCCATGATCACGGTTGCTGCAAAGGAACCTAAATATTGGGATTTTGTAAATATAAAATAATAAAAAAGGCGTAGTATCCGATAAAAATACATTTTATTTTAGTCCTTATTACTAAAATAAAAAATTTTGATGTTTTCATCTACTACAAAATTATTTAACATACAACCATTTTTTTAGCAATATGTAATCTGTGATGTGTTTTCTTTCATATAAGAAAACTTTGTCATTTATAGAATCAGTCGGTAAATTTCTCTTACAACTATTCGATACGTAATTTAAGGAGAAAATCTTTTAGGATACTGCTTCCTCCCGGTTCCAGATTTTACAAGTTATACTTTTATGACTTTAGTTAAAGAATAGCCCGATACCTGGTAACCTAAATTCTAAAACAATCCAAGAGCATAGAAATATTGTGAAATATTTAAAAATTTTCACTACGTTTCCGTTGATAGGTGTAACGGAAAGACATTCTCTCGCGAAAGAATTTTATAAATAACTCGCCAAGTTTCCTGTAAACTGTGAGAGAATCGCTAACTTTACATCTATTTCGTACGGGATGCCAATCGATTTTTGCTGCTAGAACACTGTAGAATTTAAGGCAAATAGGAAAGGATTAAATTTATGAAATTTGATGGTTCCTACTGTATGGAAAATGAAAGGAATTGTTAAGCAATCTTTCTTCGTCACATTAAATATAGAAGAGACAGCATTTTTGCAAGTGTGTCTATGCCAAAAAATAAAAAACCCTGGGGAGCATACTCGACTGCATACTTTTTATGTACAGTTTTTGTACTTGAACAATATAGTTTAACAGTAAGCTTGTAATTCTTAGTTATCATTGTTCTCGTATTTAAACAGTGTTACTGGAATGTTAAAGATATTTTCTAGGGAAAGAGTAATCCATAGATCCTTCCCATTAATCAGTTAATACACGTGGCACTTTTTTCCTCGCGACAGATCCGTAATGGTTTTTGTGTTTGCAGTGTGAAGTACTGTTTATTTGTTCGTGTTCACGAAATTTGAAATTTATATTGAGAAAACTATTTTACTTTTGTTTGAATTAAATCTATGTTGCTCATATCAGTTTATCATTCTATTCTTTGTAGAGGAAGTGAAATTATTTCTTTATGTAATTCAGAATTACACAAAAAAACTTTAGAGAAATGACTGCTTCTAAATCTTATATAGAATTTCTAACATCAAATGTAGGTATAGTGAAGTTATCTTTAAAAAAGAAAGCTTTCTTTGTGTTAAATTAAGCAAAACCTTTGTACTTACATAGGTTCATCTATTGGGACTAGCAAGTGCATGGCTATTGCAAATTGAGTTGATTCTATTTAGATTTTTCTTTGGAAGTTACGAATACTAGATCGCTGACCTACATCCGACGAATGTCGGCCAGATGCTTACACACCTGGAGTTTGGGAGTTGGCACCGTTTGGGGTTCTGTTGAATAAGGAATAAACGACTCGATTCCTAGATTGACTTCCTATGATGGTGTTGTGTAGATTTTGTTGATAAAAAAAATCTCTAAAACATCAAATGATTTATAGTTAGTTTTTTTGTTTAATTTTCGTTTCCTTTAAGCTAGCTAGCCCCTACTATGTGAACCATAAAACGGGCGGCTGGATATTCTATCCACATAGAGATCTAAGTCGATTATGAAGTAGTAACGAACATAGCGTAGTAATAAATCCTCACTCTCAAATGCGGGTTATTATTATTAAAAATATTCTTTCTATTTTATCATAAAAGTAATTTAACTTTTGTTTTTTAAAACTATGTTCCTTATGTCTAATATACTTAGCTTGAAATACTTTTAATAATTATATTAATTAAAATTTAAATCAGCATTCGCAAGAAGCGCTTTCTGTCGGATGTTTTTTCTAAATTAGGATCATTTAAAAAAAAATAGGTGTGCAAGAACGCATATGTACCTTAGTTCTTAAAATATTTTTTCTTTGGATTAAAAAAATCATGTTAAAAAAAATTTCTTTACTTCGTTAAAATATGTATAATTTAGTTTCCTTAGTATCTTAACAATTAGGTTATAAAGAATAACTTTTAGATTAAATATTATGTTCAGATAATATCTATTATGAGCCATATTGTCTGAAAACTCGGTCCACCTGCGCTTGAAGCCGTGACTTTAATTGATTGAATTCATTACTTAGAGATCAATGCGGATGCATTTGCGATAAAGCAATAGTTATTTTTACCGTAAATTTTTAACAATCAGATAAAGTTTTTAAATTATAATTGTTACTGTACTGTTAAATGAGAATATATGAGCGGTATTTGCTTGAAAATTATGAAATTTTAAACTAAATTTTAAACATATAAACAGTTTTAATATCATTTTGCTGAGGGGCAGATGAAATATGAGAGTGTATGTCAAGCGGTTAAAATTAAAATATTAATATAATGTTTTAGTTGATTTAAGCTTTTAAATTCTGCTTGAAAAACTACTTAAAAAAAAACGTTATCAAATTGTTTCAAAATGTATTAATATATTATACTGTTGTGTGTAATTTTTTCATTGGGATTTCAGTAAAATTAAATTCCTAAAGACTAATAAACGAACATTTCTATGTTATTACTTGCATGCGACCTTCAAAGAAGTTTCTTATACGGTAACGAAATTCAAACTACCACAACTCTTAATTGCTTATTGGGCAACAGCCGAATTATCCACATCGCCAGCCTTTGGCAAACATCATGACATTAATATAGCAACTATTCGGCCGTGAACAATGAATTGTTCTGTTTACATTCTTACTTATAGTTTTGAGTTACCTACACGCTATCGCAGAATATACGATGTGATATTTTAGACAAATAATACCTAAGATATCGCATATGTGACTTTTTGATCAAGGAGTGTGTTGTTTTACTTAAACGATTTAAATACAGATTTAAGTTTAAACGATGTGTGAGTCATTTAAAGAAATGTTTACTTTTCACCCTAAAAGTCATTTTAAGGATACGATTTTCACGAATTTAAAAAATGGCTTTATTTGAATATTTCTTTGGTTTCCTTAAATAGTATTAATTCACAATTGTTTTTGTAACGTTTGAATTAAATAATTTCAATACAAACGCCCGTTTTAAAAATATATACCCATACTATATTGTTATTTCTGTGAAGAATGTATAAGCTGTGTGATTTAAATATTTATGGCCGTTAGGTAGCGCGGTATATTGTTAGCGCTAGGCTGACTTGGCAAGCGTTGACAAGGGCCCGCATGTTGATAGCCTCCCCGTGTACTCCGCCTTATTTCACTTCCATTAATGAAATTGAGATCTTCTATGAGATTGCCGTAATAACACGAGCTTTGCTCTATAACGAGCTGATATGGTTGGATGCGTCAAATATTGCTTATTGCATTTATATAAGGCTTATCAAATATTACTGGCTGGTATGAAATAACCAAAATTAATTTAATAATTACGCCATGATCGTAATATTCATTCTCCATTTGTTATGAAGATATAATACAGTTCTTATGCAAATTCTCTTTATTCACAAAAAAATGCTATATAAAACGTGCATTGCTTAAACTGCATTACGTAATGTGAATGTAAGAAGCACGTTTTCAGTGTTGCAAAGCTTTTCAGATCTTTTTAGGCAGTTTATAGTGCCTGAATGTATGTCGTTTTTAAGTTTTTTTTTAAATTATTACGTAATTTTTTCATAAACCATAGTCAGAAGGGGTTTAATGTTTAGTCTTATCTGGCCATAATATTAAGTGTATGGATGAAGTCACAAAACGGTTAGTACCTTACGAGGCCGTTTCTCGTTAGCAGCAATAAATAATCCCTATGACACAGTTTCCTAGTTGCTATCACGCAAGAGATTACTTCATTATTAGCACAGTCAATACTTGTGATGCTATCATACATACCACGTCGTTAGAATTGAGTATTTCTTTACCTAAAACGATAAGAATATAGCGTTTCTATATTAATCTGACTGAAACAAAAAAATATCAAATTTAATTGCGCAATTTGAGTAAGATTTATTTCAATAAATCGGATGCATGATAGATATTAAATAATGATTATATAACGAGAAAGTCATTTTTTCAAACAACAAGCTAATATAGACATAGATAAGCTTATAACTAAATTGTGTAAATGCTCTCATAAATTTTAAAGATAATATAAAGAAACGAATTTATTTGAAACATCTATGTTTACTGTTTGTATTAAACGAGGTGGTTTGTCTTTAATTGGTATGAAATGCTTGAAGATTCACCATGCTTCAACAAGCAAGCAACTTATTATCGATGTTATAACTTAGTTGATAAGTTCTTAGATAAGATTTAATCCAATTAAAGTTACACGTTCGTCTTTAACGGGTCTTACTGAGCTGCAAAATGAGATACGAGGAAAGAGATCCTTAGTACGAGATCAAACTAAACACCTACCGTTTGCAGTTTTCTTAACATACAACTTGAATGTAATACAAGTTTTTTATTAATTTATCTATCTTTGCCTAGAAACTGTAAGTATTTAGTTTGATGATGTAAACGATACTTACAGGAGATATTTTGTATTACATATAATATAATTACGTTGTAAATAATAAAGAAATGTTTATTTATCCACGTTTATCATAAAAAAGACATCAAATATTAGGTGTTTGTTATATTTTGATTTAAGTCTCCTAATAAATGAGGTGACGTCCCATTACTTCCTCCATAAGTATGCAAATATCGGCCGACGAAGGTTACCGGGATAACAGGAAACAAAGGAATACTTTCACAAAAATATGGCGCTCTGTGAAAAAACAAACGTATATCTAAACTACAAACGAATGTTGGGATAAAAGTGAAATAAATAGGCGTTTTAAACCGACAGTATTATGCAGTGGCATAAAACGTGAATGTGGCCGATCATCGCACAACTCGTCTGATTATAGTCGCGTCCACGGATACGAGCGGAAGCGTTTTTAATTAAATTATTATTTTAATATCTGTAACATTTAGTTGCTGGCCATTTTGAAACTAGTCTTTGTTTGACATTTCAATGTATTACGTTTGAAATGAAAGGGTGATTATAAGAAAAATATATTTCGATTTTGTATGGAAGTTATGTTTAATTATAGATATTAGTGTAACATCTTTCACCCAATACCCGTATTGACTTACTTTATTAATATATGTTATGATGTTTTCCATTCCATTCGTTATCGTGATTTTGCAACGGAAGTGAGACAGTTCGAACAGCTATCAGACTACGGCTGTTGTTTATCAATTAAACGAGACAGTAAAGGAAACCGTGAATAATGAAATATTGTAACACGGAGACAAATCTACAAAAACAAATTGTTATTATACATTTTCGTTTTTATTTTCATTCATCCTTTATTAGATTATATCTGAAATTAAATTAGAGTGTATGCAGCCCGAATTCTTCACTATATCTATTGCGAATCTATCAGAAACTTTATTTCAATTCCGTGCGATTTAGCCAATAACCATTAATTGACTGATAAACGAATAACCGTAGTTATAACCTTCATTATAGTTACTTAAACTCGTTAAACATCTGGTTTTCTATTGGGAATAATACGTATTAAAATGTTTGCGGTTTAACTATATATAAAATTGCATAAACAAAGAGTTCAAGAGTTCAAAAACTTTCCGTCCGTTGATGATGTGATTTATTCTCTTAGCTAATGAGGCTCAATTTAAAATATCCTTATAGATCGGGCCTGAAGTCAGAACTAACATTCCAATGTATCATTCAAACAATATGCTTATACAAGCATGATAATAATCTACTTAAAATTACACTTGATTCAATAGAAAATTTGTATTGTGATTGTGTTTGTTTTTGCGTAGTTTATGTAAATTATTCATGTAACATCGATAGTTAATGAAACATTATTAGGTCGTGAAATTGAAACTTATTTGTATTTTGCAACAGCACAAGCGTTAATAGATTAAACATTCATAAAAAAATATTATGACTCGTTTGATCTGGACTCTTTTGATAATATAACGATTTTAGTATATAACAATAGTGTATAGCCTATTAAAATTGTATAAAATTTTATGTACGTACCTAAATCTTCACTTGAAAATAAAGAATTCAAATTGTATCATTTAAAGGCATTCAAGGTCAATAACTGGCTTGAGATAGTATAAAAAAATATGTTATCTTTCATATTCATCCAAAATGACAAAATATTCCCTAACCCGGATCTTTACGCTCAGTAAACCAGACATAATATATATATTACGAATATATATGAATACATAACTATGCTGTAGCTATATAAAATCAAAACCGATTTCAGACGGCACTAGCGAGCACACTAATATAACATTCAAATTTAATTTTCAATACAACGAGCGTATTTCGATTCGAACAAACGAAACATCATATAATCATTGAACAATCAATACCCGCTCTCGTATGTACTGTGAGCTTACCAAAGTGAATCATTTATTCAATTCTATCGCTCTGCTTATTAGGTTAGGTAAAATTTCGCTATTTCCACTATCATTAAAGTAATGATACCTTGTAACCGTGTTAATGGAAAGCTCTGAATGCCTAATGGCTGTTACCATTGTTTAATATTGCAATGACTAAACGTATTATGGAACAGAAATCATGAGTCTCTTGAAAACTATACGATTAAAATATAACCGAGCCAAAAGAATTACGTAAAATATATTTTATTTAATTGTCCGCTTGTCACTGATAAGAATTTTACTTGTGTTTTAATTCCTTATCAAAATTTATGAGTGAAAAAGTAGCATATATGTTTTAATGTGATAACTATTAACATAAGTAGAAACTTATTAAATTGTTGACATTATAATGAAATGCTATTAAATGTTATTATAATTTAGGTCACATCTATTTTAACATTTTGTGAGTAGCGTTTCATACTTTTCCGTTTCAATGTTGTATAACCTTTAAGTTTCAACTGCATTATCCGGACCTACTTCCTTGGTGTAGTGTGAACGAAATGTCGCGATGTTGTTATGCGATATGTTTATCTCGTGTCTATAAAGAATTTCCTTTTAATTTAAACTCTATGAAGATGAGTTATGTTAATGGTGTATACTAATTTGAGAACGAGAGGATATTTTATTTCTATTGTATTGACGGTACTGTTCAACTAAAAATCAGTTTTCATTGATAGTTAAAGTGCGTAAATGAAAATATAACTAAGCGACTAAAATTTTTCCAAACTTCTATAGTTTGGAAAAAAAATTATTGCCTTATAACGACGTTTTTATATATCTAAGTTTACTTTTAAACAATTTATTTGAAAAGGAAAACACATTTGAATATTATTTTGGCAGATGTAATTAAATTAATAAATAAAAATCCAAAAATACCCAAACAACGAACATGAAGTATTGAGTAATATTTGTATGTGCATACCAGTCCTTACTGATTTACGAGTCATTGACAACCAATCCATCATCTCCGTCTCCATCAAATCATAATTTTAACCAATACATTAATACGTGAATATAACGTTTATTTCATTCTGATATATGACTGTAATCTATACTACATGTATAGGAAATTCCTCTTGAACGTAATACGCCAAGTTGTTCATGTTTTTGTAAAGGCTGACAAGGTCGCTCCAAGGTTTGTATTTCTGGCACGATGCCCATTGAAACCAATTAGGCAATGAACATACCATCTGCAGTATACACCTGTCTTCGATAGATCCTAACAATATAAACATGTGTTTAGCTTACATAAATTTTATAAAATACATTATTATTTTTTATTAACTAATAATACGGGAACTTGAAATTTTACATAAAGTTAAAAAGTAAGTTAAAAATAATCTCACATAACATAAGTTAAGTCACTCGTGCGATGTTTGAATGGTGTTTTTAAAGTCATAAAATGAAAAGCAGACTCCATTTAGTGCCCTTTGAAGACACTAAAGATGCTCACGTACGGCTTTTAAAACATGAATGCACTGAGCGTCGTGGGCTCTCGTTTTAATTTGCACTAATACGCTTTAACACTACTTATGATAACACTTGTTCATATAAAATTTTAGCACTTAACACTGTCATTAACATTCATTACATTTGCTTGGATCATTTTTTTATAACATGCTCAGTATTTCTAGGCGCTATGGAATGGAAATGTTTTAACCTTTCACTATTTATGCTTCTGTATGCAGCTACAAACTACTTAACTAATGAAAAGTGGTGTGACAGTTTCAACGAATAACAAGCTTTTGTAATAATTCAGTTTTAAAAATCAATAACACTTTATCTTTGTATCCATTTTAACTGTTGTTAAATTGAATTGATGTAACTTTGGAGTTGCGAACAAAAATATTAGCTTCAGCTACAGTAAATATGTTCATGCATATTTTCACAGGAATAAGTAGCTCACATATATTTTAATACTCGGGGCTTTGCTCCTTATATTAAACTTGTTCTTATATCACTTGTCAAGGTTCTTACGACAAAAATGAAACTAAAATGCTATGTTTGATTACAAACTAAGTCTATCTATATTTGATATGTCTACTAGACCTTAAACACAGACCTTATACACAAAGTTTCATAATTATGTGTAATATTAATTGAATATATTTTTTTAAAACAAAAAAATACTGCGCTGGAAGAGACGATCTAAATTTTTTCACTCAACTTTCTTTGTATATTTTCCAGTTAGAAGTTGCCACAGAAATTTCCCCTTTTTTGTGATTACATCTTTGTCAGAAAATTTTTCTTTAATTATATTGTTGGTATTTGTTCTTAGTATCTAAGGATGGTTTTCAAATGAAAATTTAATGTTCACGAAGCACCTACATAATCTCTTCCACGAAGCTAAACCCTGCGTTAGTTCGTAAAATAACTAAATAACCGCTATAAAAATAAAGTGAATCGCAACAAATGTATAAGATGAGTAGCTATGAAATATGAATGGTGCTTTTCTCTTCAAATCGATTCATTAATGCGATTACGCTAACTTCCTCTGAAGCCACACAAGTGCTTTAATATTGTTAGCATATTTTTTAAGATCATATAATGGGAGTAATTTTTTTATTTACATAATTTATCGCTTATATAAAAAAATAAATATATGTAACAAGGCTTTTTCTTAATGTAGCAAAACTATTGTTTTGTCTGAATCAAGGATTCTCTCACTTTCGTTTAGTTTTTTTTTAAATTAATAATTTCTCTAAAATGATCTTTCTCCTTATATTTTATTGGTTTTGTCTCCATTTCAATAATTTGTTATTTTATGTAAATAGTTGAGTTCTTACAAGACAAGACTGTTTGCCTTTTAAATCAAGATGTTCTGTAAAAAATTTCAAGTTTATTTGTTTAAGTAACTGGCCCAAGAAAAACCCCGTTCCACCATTATTCCCAGGTACAGGCTTTCAATATATAGGAAATGATCGAAAGATGTTACATACCTTAGAAGTTTTCCCGGTAAAAGAAGCTTACTCCATTGTGTTTTATTTTAGCACAAGCATATTTATTTATCCGGACATCGAATCTAAAATTGATACAGAAGTATTTTCATCCAATAAACGGAACTTTTTAAATTCTTGATGCTATAACTTTCTTTGTAATTTAATGTATGTTAAGTAATGATAAATTTCTAGTAATGTTCACTTCATGTGTCGGTGTTAACGAGCAATATTCTAAGTGCTTTCACAAATATAGCATATGGAATGCGCATTGTTACACGCACTTTACTATTTCCACTGTCGCAATAATTTCGTAGGTATCGACCTCAAATGAGTTTAATTTATTTCTGACAGTTAAAAATGAAATTATTTTTATTTAAATAATATATTTAACCATTAATAAGTTACATTGGTATATCATTTTATATATACAATCGTTCCGATTTATAATATTAATCAAGCAAATTTTAAAAGCTGTTTAGTAGAGAGCGTCGTTTACAAAATGCAACAAAAGCTTGCTCTATGTGAATGGAACTTTATGTATGATCTCCGGTGTTTATGAGTCTCTTAGCATTTTTTGAACACGAGTTTTTGATCTTGTATTCTTAGGACATTTTAGTTTTAAGTTTTAAGCATTCGTAAAACATTACTTCAGTTGATTTTATTACTATTTATCATTTACCACAAACATTCACAGTCAGTAAAGTGAAGCTATTATTATTATTATTAATTTAGAAACATACAGACATAAAACATATACAGGTATTAATTTTTTCTAATGATTATTATTAATTTTATATTGAAATAATTTATATTTTGATATAAATAAATTTAAGTGTAAAATTAAAATTTTATATAAAACTAAAGGTTACAGCTTTTTATAATGAAAAATGTACGTTTGAATTACTTTCGCAGCTACAGTAAACATCATTTACGTTAAGGCATAATAGGCATTTGACCTTTTGCTATATGAAATGGCTTTACGAATAGTCATAGTTTATTTTATACGCAGGGAATTATTTATAGAAACAAATTTAACCTCACGTTCAATGCGAAAACTGTAAAAGGTATTAAAATCGATTAAATATTAGAGACGTGGTTTTATTATATAATACCTTCAAGGTGGTATTGAATGGTTACATAACAACTGTTATATGATAATGATATACATCCAGGGTTTGGTCTTTGAATGAAAGTTTCAAACTGAAATGAACTCTAAACGGTTTGTTTAAAGTTCAATATCCTTCAAATAGGTATAATCATATAATAAATATATGGAGCTGAATTATTATTTCTAAAATTTTAATAATTATACACACACCCACATACACACTTATATAGTATAAATGTATGTATATGTGTGTGAAATATATATATTTCGCGGATTAGCGAAATGGAAAACAAATTATTTAGATATTTAATAAATATACATGATTCGTTTTAATAGGTTAGTTATATTGAAAGTAATTTATTTAATATAAAATAATAATGAAATAGAAATTATTACAATCATAATAACACCAAGCGGTGCCGGGCTTGTGCCCAGCCGGGAAGTTTCCCGGAAGGCTGGAAAAGGTTACAGCAAGCCTTGGGGTCTAAATAGCCCCAAAAAGTGCTGGTGAAGAAGGCAAGGGGAAACCACTGCAACTATCTTCCCAAGAAAGTTATCATGTATAGGGATCACTGATACGTGATCACCACGACGAGTCTGCAAAGACTCTTGCGGCGATGAAGATGATGAATATTAAAGAAGAGTTCTAAATTGATAGAGGAATATTCTAAAAAAAAAATAGTTTATATTAGATCTCATACATTTCTACATAAATATTGTACTTCTCGGTTAAAATATTTTTTACTCTGTTCTCATGTTTTTCGTTTTCATACGATGCGTCTTTTTAGCTCTTCTATTGTCGCTATTGTGTCGCGCAAAGCTTATGTTGTAGGATTCCTCTTAAATATTCTATAGGATAAAGCTCAAGGGACTACGCAGGCCATTCTAGAAGCTTAATGGAACTCTCACGAAAATCATAATATCGCACAAGCTAATATGTGGCACTGCATTATGTTGTGAATAAATATTTGCACTTTTTTGTCAACAAAGGATATAGAAAACGAAGGCAACAATGCCGATTGCAAACATTTTTCTGCTTTGTAGAGACCATTGGAAATTCACAAGAGCTTTCCGCCTACCTCTTCATCAGACATGTTGGTTTAGATCGTTATGGTTCCTCTGTAGTTTTTAGGATTCCAATCCACAGCTGGAAACGGTTAGAAAAGGTAAGTAACGCTGACACAAACAGTATCTTTCAACTAAACTAAAAAATAGTTTAGTAATCACGAAAATAAGTTATTTTGAATTTCAATAACATTTATTTATTCTACTTAAATCGAATATTATTTCTACTTACCAGATTATTTTTGACCAGTCCAGATCACATTAGTTTAGGCCCTTATTGTTAGGTTCATTAATTCGATAGTTTGTTTCTGGACTTAAACCCTTAGCAACTGTTATACCCTTTTAAATATATGGATAAGTCGTTAAAAATATATTTTTTTTAATAATTGCTAACAACTCTGTAGTTGGTCAAGAAGATTTTTCTTTTAAGCTTTTCTAAAACATACGTATTTATGATAAACACGGTCTTTGGACTATAAGATAAGTTTACATCTAATTCAGGGTGTAGTGTTTTATATATCGATAGCAGCAACAGAAAATTGCTTATCAACAGTTATTTTTAGCTCGTTTCTTCCACCTAACGATTTTATTGTCAGTTTGAATGTCTTAGGAATATGTATTATGTATTGAAATTTTTAACTGTCCACATAATCAGTCAAAAAGTGAACCAGATCAGTGTATGTACACTAAAAACTACAAAATAACTTGAAATAGTGGAACGAAATAAATAATTAAAACCACTGCGCCAAATACTTTATTTTGTCTAAATGTTAACACTGCTATTTGAAATACCCTTTCAGAAACCGCCAGGTCTATATGAAAACAAAAGGCATTGTTTCCTATTGCAAACGTTGGGCACGTGCGAAATGTACGAACTCTGTATATTTTGGCCTCTTAAATGAGGATAATTTTTCAATATGTTTTATCTTAAGTTGTCTAAAAGTCGATATTTTCCTTCCAATTTATCGAAGAAATCGTTCAAGGCCTAAGGTGACGATAAGTCAGGCTGTTAATGTGAATATAGTCACTTCTGTCAAAAATACTAAATTATTGTAATCTTACTTTTAAGTCGACACAAATTTTGTAAAAATTTTTAAACAATAAAACTAACAATGTAGAGTTTAATACCCACTAATATTAATATTAAAAATATAAATTTATATTGCAGTAATAAAACCTTTAAATATTTGTATACGTAAAAAATATTTTGACGTGTAAAACGCTTCAGAATGTCGAGTTTTAAAGTGCAGTAAATTTTTCCGATGTATTAATGGGAAGAAAATTAAACTCCCATCAATGTATAGGAATTTCACAGACACTTGAATCTAGGGTTGTCAATTACTTTAGTAAAATTTTATTCATTTGATATAGATAATAATTTCAAAATTTTTAGTTTACAATAGTTAAGAAAAAAAATATTTCATTTGATCTTATGTTATGTTATTGACATACAGTACTTTAAATATAAAATTATAAAATTTTCTAGAAATAACATTAAAACTAGGCAGATTATTATGGTTTTGAAAAGACATAGTATTGTAAATGGTAAGTCAACCCTTAATAAAAAAAAGTTCTCTGAATATTCTTACACGACTGTCAACCCTAACTTTTTCTCTTTAATTGGTGAGTTATTCAGAAGCTAACGAACCTCTGCCGACACTAGCTCTCACTTAATTTATCATTTTATTATAAAACAATAAATCATTTAAATCGTAAGTTAAATTTTTTATCAAAATTATGACACTTTTGGCAAAACTTTACCGAAAAATTAGTGTTACAATTAAAAAAAAAGAATGACTCTTAGTTTTGAACTAAATTTAATAAAACATATCAAATAATTTACAATAAAAACAAAGATTTAAATTGAAAAATATTCGAAGGCAATTTTTATTTAACAAGTTCGATAAATACACACGTATTTAGTAAATAAATCACACTTTTACATTTTAATTTCAATCACAAATAGAATTTTACAAAAAGCAGAATATTTCTAACACTTTGTGAAATACAGAATTATCGTTTAATATAAGGCATGACGTCACCAAACCGATTATATAAATGTATATGCAAGATTTATATCAGTGATTTTCATTCAAAACAGAATTATACTAATTCAAATATAATTATATAATTTTGGTATACAAAACATTGTGAACTAATTAAATTTACATATAGAATTATTCATACGGTATGAAGGACGGTCGAAATAATAAAAACATTCAGGTCAAATTACTGTTGAAAATTAATTTCATAATAATTATCTCCAATAAAATTTCAAATCGTTAAAAAACTATTAGAATATAAATGATGAAGTGCATGAGTGCCTTTCACGACGGTTGGCGTAGCACTGGACTGCTACGTCGAGTTGTAGGCGGTAGCGCGTCGGGCGTAGACCTTGCTCGGGCTGCGACCGTTTCACAAGCAGAGGGTAAGATGTAGCGTTTTTTACATATTTTTTTTTATTATAAAAGTATCAAGTATTTTTGAAATTTTCAACTATGAGGCGATATTGTTAAACATGTAATAATTATCGTGTTGGTAAAATATCAATAAATGAATGAATATTATTTTTGTTATTTAAAAATGTATATGAAAAAAATACATGTGTGAAAAAACAAACGTACATATTATTTTATAATTGTATTTGCAATTATTGATTTCAGTTTTTCACATTGAAACTTTTACTCCGATACAAATATTACAGCTCCCTTTATTTACTAATTCTAATATTCCAACTCAAAATTTCCTTATAATTTTGAAGAGATTACTAGCAGCGTCTTAAAGCATGTTACGGCATCGCTAACGAAGCTTACAGTTGACAAGGATCTTAAAATTTACTTGCAATTCATGATTGTATATTTCTTCTAGTGATATATTTTACGAATAAAATTATATACTGTTTTTATTTAAAAGTAACTAAACATATTTATGTGTTGTTATGTTTTTAGAAACATTATATGTAATAAACAAATATAAAATATATAAATATTATAAATTATAGGTAGTCGTAAGTAACTGTATTATTTTGATATCTACATATAACTTAGATTCAACAATTGAAACTTCTTTTTGGTTTTCAAACTAAAGTATGACATTCTTAAAAATTTTCTTTAATGTTTCCATGTTACTGTGATTTTAATATATAAATAGAAAACTGGAAAGTTTCTATACAGTACGATGTAAATTTACTGAATTACTATAGTTGTAAATAAACATTTTACATCCATCTCAGTCGTGTGAGGTCCACTGCTGGAGCCTAGCCTCCCTCATGGACTTCCATTACTTCAATCAGAAGTGCCTGCACCTGCCGAGTAGACTCGCGGCCTGGACTAAGTCTTCCGTCCATCTCGATGGAAGTCCAACGCTGCGCTGTCCGATATGTGGTCTCCTTTCGAGAATTCTTCAGCTCCAACGGTCATTTGTTCTTCATGCTATATGGCCTGCCCCCTGCCACTTCAAAGATTCAATCCGTTTGGCTACGTACGGGACTCTCGTTCTTCTACGTTTCTTCTCATTTCTGTTTCGATCCCGTAGAGAAACTCTGAGCATAGCTCTCTCCATAGGATGTTACCTTTTACATATAGGAGTGTTAAGTATGTTTATATAAAAATGTAGGCAATATTTAGAAATTAATGTCACAAAAATATTTCCGTTTAAAAAATTTACCCGCTCAGCTCTCCGCTCCTCCTACGTACATGACCAATACCGTTATATTGCAGGGCTGCCAACCGAAGGTAGACGCTATGTAATTGGCAGAAACGGGCGGACGGAAGAGGCCGGATTTTATTAGACCTTGCGACAATACAGCTTTCTTGTTATTGTGGCTTTAGTTTACAACTAGGTGATTTAGATTTCGGTATTAAATGAACTGAGATGAATTAATAAAAGAATAGCATTACATTTAAAACTGATAACAATAAAAGGTTATCTGTATTCAATTGAAAGGAAATTTTCATTATTTTGATACTATAATTCAATATAAAATAAAATTTAATATATATACAGTGTGATTGTTCCAAAATTTAATTAATTATCGGGTTATGTAGCTTGAATGAAGCTGTTAATCCCTTTGACCGGACTGAACGTCTCCGTGCAAGCAGCTAGTAAATACGTCGCCCTCACAATTAGCCGTATCGTAATATCGTTAGCGCATAACAAGCGTCTAATTAAACTGAATTAATTACTTCACAGTATTAACACGTATACAGATGCATATTATAAGCACGGAATTCACAGAGTATTTCTGTAAGGTATCTTACTTAGATATTTCTTTATTAATACTAAATTATTTTAATAAATCAGTTTGTAAATAAATGAGATGTGATTTATGAACCGTTGATTTAAATTAAAATATGTTAGTTTTCTGACATAAATTCATTATAATATCAGTGAGTTTTATTAGGGTATCAGTGTGTTTATGATATTGATATCTACAAATGAGGAAGCCATCCGTCAGACCGGTTCTGTTCAGTGAATCCGAGTGAAATTGTGATTGATGGAGCGTCTACAACTGTTGAATCTGATCTTGGCTTCTCTGTCTTCTGATAGTATATTTCATGCTGATTAAATTTCTGTGATTCACTTAACAGAATACGACTACTAAATATTGAATTTCAATATTTTTACGATTTTTTTTTTTGGTTTAGGTATTAGTTTAATGGGTATCATGAAATACATATACTATGTTGGTTTTCTTTGAAATTTGAGATGTATTTTTGACTTTAATATTTTTTCACCGTGTAAGATATATGGAATTAAAAAGAAAATAATATCTATACGATATCATTTGGATGTATTTAGTATAATATTTTATTCCATAAAAATAACATAGATCGTTATGAGTTAAAAATTGTTAACTATATAGGTTGCAACCGGAGGTTCTAGGAAAACTACGAAACTTACTTATATCTATATTATAATAAATGTTACATATTAAAACTTATAACCTATACCTAAGACTACATGATTGCCCCGATGTTAGGATAGCAAAGCCATTCCATAGCTTGTGTGGTATCAGGAATCTTCTGGTTCACACGGCTTGGTGTTCGTTCCGCGGAGTCAGTAACGTCACTCGTAATATGATATTTTATCTATACAACGATGTTACCCCGGCGATGGTCATTTATTTTTTAATATGTTGCGCGCACGTAACATGTTACAAAACATAAATATTTCATTTTTATTTTTGTATTTCATTCAAAGTACCCAAAAAATATGTACATTATATACGTACATTGCGACGTTGTTTTGAGCAAAATTAAATTTAAAGCACCACTTCAAATTTTGTTGGAAGTTTTAAATGTTTCGACAACATGATAAAACATACATAATTTTATTGCTCTTATATTTTCACTAAGTCGTTACTTTTAATTTTATTTCCTTTAAATTATCTGTTACAATTCATAAGCCCACATTGTAATACAATACATTTATAATGAATTTCGTCTTGATCACGATCATTGTTTTTAGATATTTATGAATTAATTATTGACTTTTATATTTTAAAAATATAAATTAAAAGTACAGTATTGATGAGTGATTAATATATTATAATAAATTCTTAAACTATTTGACAATATATAAGTTAGATAGGAGATCATTTATCAGAATGTGAGCACATATCCATATCACCATTTCTTTTAGCTAGACATAAAACAATATTTACGGATAATGTTTTATAAATACGAAATTTAAATACAATTTAAAATCCATTTACGATTATTAAAGTTATGTGGGGTGCGTTTATGCTCCAGAGGTTGCAGGATAACTACGAAACTTACTTATATTACATTACTAGGTACCAGCCCCTACTTCGCACGGGCTTTTTACAAAAAATATAAAATAACTTATTTAATTTTGAGAATTATTAAACTAATATTATGATAACTTTCAAATGGTACGACCGATTTAAATAATTTACAGATACTGATGTAGGCTTGAGAACGAAGTAATTTATTGTGATAAGACTTAGTACCGTGTTTAAGTAAATAGCTTTCCAATAAACGCTATAGGAATGCCAATTTTAAAAAGTTTTAAAATGGATATAGTATGTTATCCTTAAGAGATAGACATATGCCATCAAGGAGTTTTCTGTAGACCTATAAAAAATACACAATTACACCATATATTGCTTTGTTATATCTCAAAGGATTTTGGCAGCGTTTTCATTAAAAGCTGACAGACGGCTCATTTTTCCCAACATCTTCAACAAATATTGTTAATATACACACAAATCAATACAAAACCTTTACAAATTATATATTAAAACCTTTCTCGAGAATCACGCTATCGAGTGGCGAAAAGCGCTTGACAATTGGTGCAGTAGTTTTTCTGTTTATTGCGAACAGACAGACGCGGCGGGGTACTTTTATTATATTATTATATATTAAAAATATAACATAATTAAAACTTATGACTGATAACTACGACTACACGATTGCTCCAATATCAGGATAGCAATGCCACTCCATAGCTTGTGTGGTATCAGAAGTCTTCTGGTTCACACGGCCAGGTCTTTCGCGGAGACAGCACCGTCACAAGCTATACAATATTTTATTTATGCAACTGTGCCGTCCTGACCATGCTCGTTTTATATTCAATATGTTCCGCGTACGTTATAGGAACTCAAATATTATCATGTCTCATGATTCTAAATGTCAAAAACGAAGACAGAACAGCACGGAAGTTAATATTATTTTGTTTTAACGTAACTTTGTTTTTTTAATGTAAGTTCAATAGAATTTGGTATTAAAAAAATAAATGATTATGAGTGAATTTTCGTCATTTAAAGTAAATAATTATAATTGCTAGCTTTTTCGATAACAAACTCCTATCGTTGTATAAAAAATTGTTTTTGCATAGTTCATTTTGTACACACATTCTTTTTGTCATCGGAATACAAGGAATAAATGGTGATTATTTGAAAAAATGAGTTCTGAGCTTTAAAAATATAACATAGCTAATGTTTATAACTATACTACCTAATAACAGTGTACATCACATTCCTCGCTAGATGTTATAATAAAATTTTACAATGTCATTAATAACTGCCTCACTGCCAAATGATATCATCAATTAGTGAAAAAAAATATATAAAACTAGGAAAACTTGGCTTCGCACCATTTCGACTCCACAAGTTTCTGCTACAGTGACAATAATATATCAAAATATTTATAGAAGCGACTCTGTTTTTGTAGTTTTAATTTGAAACTTTTTTCCACTAGATTGATTTAACAAATCGGTTTTATTTTATATTCTAATTATCTTACACTAAACTATCACGGTTATTCAGGAGTTATAGCAACAAAGATAAATTTGTGACCAAAACTAAAAATAATATATAAAGCGAGGTAAAGGTTATATATATGTATGTATGTTATTTGATTACCAGATAGCACCCAAACTTTTAACACCTATTACTTTAAAGTGATTCAATACAATAGATTTCTTTTTGTATCTTTTAGACAAGCTTTTATTGTATAAAATCACGCTAAACCACTAGTAACCAGCGTTGTGTATCTGCCGCTAACCGCCCTCAGTATTGGCTGGAGTCCAAAAAATGTGAAAACAATCCCCTACAAAACCATAACATACAATTTTCAAGTTCCCACAACGGTAGAGGACTTGTATATGGTTATTTCATGTTATTTTTTACGAGTCGTTGTTATTTATTCTTAAAAACGTTGAAATGACCAGTTTCATTTCGTTTAAAGTTTATCTCTATTGGACAATATGATATTGAAATTTAGAAATTTTTGAATAGTGGTCTTTAACAGGTCAAGATTATTAAGTAACGTGTGTTGATGCGGTTATGAGTATTGACTTCATATATGTATGAATATGTATAATAAAAAATAAAGTCTAAGTCGGCATCGTCCTCTACATACGGAGCGCTATCTGTTGTCATTAATAAATCTACGCGCATTATAGTAATAATGTAATTTTTTGAATGAGAAACGTGCGACGCTTCGTATGTAGTGTGTCGGTACAAACTCGGACTAAGCATAGATTTTTATCATTACATTCAAACTAAATCAAAACCAGCAACGTGTCCATGAAATCGATTAAATTTAAACGAAGAACTGGGATTAATTTCCTGCAGGAAAATATATATTGGACAGAACAAGACAATATAGAGTTGCTCAAATTCCCAGCAGACAAACTCTGGATTTTCAGAAGAAGCGAAACTAACCAGTGCAGACATAATTTTGACCCTATTTAACTTTAATGCAATAAAAATGTATGATTCGTTAAAAGATTGTGAGAAGAAAAACTAAAAACTAAACAGTACTAATGTTACAGTGATATAAATTTAAACATATACGTCGTTTAGCATAAATTTGTGTTGCATTGAGTTAGAAAGTAGAAGAAATTTAAAATACTATGTACCTACTATAATTGACAATAGAATTTCAAACGTTCCTTATTATGCAGTTTGTTGTTTGAGCATAGAAGATAATGACATAGCTTCAGTCAGACGTGGACAGCGAAAGCCGTAGTTAAACAAATTGAATTGTAAATCCGTATTCACGGGGGGTTATTCTGGCCTGGAGTTCCGTACGTATAATAGCGAGCAATTACGCGAACGATTCGACGGAAAATTAAGTTTTTTCCTCGTTACGTATTCAGTCAAACTAGATTAATAAGGCATTGACATAGATATTTGTTTCGTTTATTATTTCCACAAGCTTAGACTTGTACTGATGTATTTTTAGTTTGAAGAGAATAATACCTTTGGATTGTTGTACCAGCAACTAAATTTATTACATTTTCTATGAATAACAATGAATTTAATATTCCTAGCTATAAATGTGAATCGTTCACTCAAGTATTAAACAAACGTGTGATCGAATAGTGTTTCTTCGAAGTTGTTTGTTACCGAAATCGAAATTGCCCCGAAACGAATGTGCTCTGCTTTTGGAACGTTTGTTGAAAAAAAAAAACAAGAATTGAGTGTTGCGGTTGAAATATGCAAGAGGGTTTCACTTTAATACTTTCATACAGTACTCTGATTGATTGCGAGAGGAGCGATTTTATTAAAAATATATAAAAATAATTAAAAATCAGCTTTGACCTTTGAAGTGTAAACCATATATATAAAAATTGAATGCTATATATTTTGTTACATAGAGAAATTACTATTTTAACGTCTATTTTTAATACGTTATTTCTATTATGAAACAGTATTTTTTTATAGAATGTTCAGTTCCTATAAGACATTTTTGTTATTATTATTTAATGAATATCATTATTGTACATCTTTTTAATTGGAAGGTTCCATATGCTAGCACCTATTGTCATCCGAGGTAATTGAAATCTGACGGTATTAAATTCTTGGGATAGGTGAACAAATTGAAATGAAAGAAAAAATAGCTGGATCTCCTCTCGACGTTAGAGATAGTCGTTAGGAATCGTGTTTTTATTAAAAGTTTTTATCGGAAATGTAAAAGTTCTAACATCAGTTAGAAATCAAGTGACCTAAGTCGAACAGTGCGCCGACTTAGTAAATATATAAGGACCTAGCCATAATAATCTAGGACTCAAATAGGATAGTAGCTAACGGGGTTAATAAGGTTTCTTTGCTCATTACGCTAATTAAATATATCTATATATTTTGCGATAACATTAAAACAAAGGATAGTCAAGATATAGGATATAACAATGTAAGTGACACAACCTTTGTATGAGGGTAGCGGAATAAATGCTTAATGACTGTGTAAATATTTGATTTACATTATCAGTTTGTATTCCAGTTCCCGGGGTAAGGTAGTAGTGGTCAATCAGCTGTCAGGTTTGCAGGCGATACCAATGAAAACCTTTATACAGTATGCATTTATAAATATTGAACATTTTATAGGTAATATTATTGAGTATAATGTAAGTCTAGTAAAATTATATATATATAATATCAATATCAATCACGTATATTCTATAACTAAAAAATATTCCAGCGTAAATATTCGTATATATGTGTATCAACGGCTAAGACATCACACGTGTATTGACAATTGTGTATTTAATAGATGGAAAGTCGTGGAAAATGCTAATAAATAATTACATTACAGCTCGATGTAACTTGAACCGAGCGCCGTAATGAAATTTCATTTAAGTTGATGAATTTTTTAAAACTACGCCCGTACGGCTTGAAATTGTAAAAAAAAATGCAGCCCCTTCTGGGATTGTTGGGTTTATCCCAATAGCTTCAATTAAATATATACATACGTTTAAATAATTATATCCAGCTACAGTGTACTTAGAATAAATTGCAGCAACATTTATCTATACATTAAAAGGGACATTGATGAATGACAATGTAAGCATATTCATTGAAATATCCATATTTATTTTAAAAAACAGCTAAAGTAATTATTTTTATTAAAGCAAAGAGTGCAGTTGTGCTGGAACATATTAAAAAATTGAACAGATGTATGCGTTGAGTCGAACATAAGGCTAATAAGGCCATTAAGGCTGGCAATGACGTATGCATCGGTCGATATTATAAAATATGCAATATTTGGAGCCTCAACGGTAATGTGCAACTACTGCAATATAATGATAATTTATACATCACTTCTATTAGAAAGTGGACTGATCTTCATATAACACATTAATGATTTAATGAAAAAAACTAAATTTACCAGAACGGTACCATACTGATCGATTTAATATTAGAAGTACAAACTTACTCTTTATAGATTCTCATATACGAGTATGGGATATTTTTTGATGAAAACTGCGCCTTTGAGGTTGATTAGCTAAAGAAATACTTATATTTAATTATTACATTTTTGAATTTGAATAATTACTAAAGACTGACGGACACTTGATTTCCATTGTCTGGGACAATATTGGGACAGAAATTATTAAAGAGGTGGTAAAAAAAGTTATAAATTTTATACAATTAAATATTACTAACTGTTCCAATTCTTGTTCTAACATAATTTTCAACGTTTCTAACTTTCTTTGTAACGCCATTGCAGCTTAACCAGCCATTATTAATTGACAATTGGAAGCGTTCGTTCATGTAAATAGGTATGCATAATGCAGGTAACTCGATTGCATACGAAATTTATCTCGTTCACAGTATCATTACACTTTAATGTTTTTTATGAGCTAGGAATGTTTTTTTTTTTAAATTTAATGAACATAGAACCTAGTTTTAACATCATGCTTCATGTAACATGATTAAGATATTTTCTATTAATTAATTAAACAAAGAAACCAGCATAACGCATTTATAAAATTAATATTTCATGACAACTGACATTCAGTTGAACTATTTAATATTAACTCAGAACACACAGACGGTATAACCGATTCCGTACATTTTGTCCGCTTTTAAAATAGTTTAATATTTTAGTATGTGGAAAATTTTGATAGTAATTTATTATTAACCAGCTATTTCAACTAACCGCTTTCCTAGCTTAGACTAACAGGTTTTTTGTTATTTCTAATGGAAACCTAGTTATTACACCTTAAAAATATAATTTCTGTTTTCGATTCGCAGTAGCTTTGTAGTAAACAGAACACATATTTACACTTGTGGCTGGAAACATTATAAAAAAATAAAAAAAAATATTTGTTTAAAAACTCACCAAAAATATGTTTTCAATATGGGTTCACGGTCATCAAATCACGAAAATTTACCAGCAAATCAACAAAGTAAGATGACCTGTCACGTTGGTCTAATTGACATATAAAACCCTTTGTTGACACGGCTCAAACAAATAAAAACGCAATTAATCTAGTCTATTTTTAATTAGTGAAGCAGAAGATTAAATGATTTAATGTTTCATTAATTTTATCTAATAAATTTTTTGACTGTCGTAAAAATAAGGAAGATGTCTTGTGGCATTTATATCAGTAACATAAATTAACGAGAGTAAGAAAAATTAAAGATAACTTATAGGGTTGAATATTACGTTGTAACTCAAATACGGTTGTAGAACAATAAACATCAGTAACAATATATCAATTTACTAATAAACAACAAATTCATTATATCTAAATTTAATTAAACAACACTGATGTAATCTAGCCGAGTTCGTTTTCATATTAATACGCAATTTTTGCGTGGGGATTTCCCATAGGCTCTAAAGGGAATCAATTACCCATATGCCCTGAACTTGACTGAAACACGGAAATATTTCCCTCCAAACTTTCTTTTAATTCTTATTCCCCGCTCCAAATGCTCTCATATTTCCATATTTGTATTTCTATTAAAATTTTGTTACTAATATATTCAGCACTGTTAAACCCTGAAATTTCAAATTTTGTTTCATGATTAGACACCGGTTGAATAGCAATTTTTTATTCGTCCTGGGACACATCACTGGAAAAATTACTAACATTTTGAATTATGTAATATTAAAAAAATAAATAAACACTAAATATAATAAGTCTAATCTACGGCTTATATTTAAAACATGTTCTGTTTTTCGTATAATCTCAGACTAAAAATGATCATAACTTGGTAAATAAATTCAAATATCCTAACTAGTTAAAACTGAAATTTAACTTAAATGAAATTCATTTGTATATTTTTTTTATAGTCTGTATTTATTTTGTCAAGACGTAACAAAGTTTCATCCTCAATTTACTTCACAATAGCAGGGTCAAACTAACTCGAAAGCTGTGACCTATATGCTGCTTCTTATATGTCTATGAGTATTATGGTTTGTTTATTATTACAAAATATTTTTTATATAGAATTCTAAAGGATAATAAATTCTTTATAGCACATCGAACCTACAAATAAATTATGTTTAAGTTACAAAATAAATCTATCGCTTGAATGTCTAATTCAAATTTTTATAAGTTGTAAAAACACAGATAATAGGTAGATATTTTCTTAAAATTATAATTAATTTTATAACGATGTAGTTTCAATATAAATTAATTATACAATAAAATGTTCAGTTTTACTTTCTAGTGAGACATTTTAAAGTAAAGTAAATCCCATTCATTTCTCGAATACGAGCCGTAATAACACAACAGGTATGTTATTACCATAATACCGGTTAAGTTCGGAAACCAAAAACATTTTTAACACGTCTACCATTATATATGAAGCTAAATCTACATATTTGGCAGTAGACTGTTGCAATTTGATTAACATTTAAAAACACTCACCCGGTATAAAGGTCAGAGGAAATTACAACGACTTTCCGAAGAGCATACCTTATTAATATAAATTCAGTTTTCAGTTATAGGACTACGCATACCAACCGAGACTAATATGTCGGAACAGTCGAAATTGCGTGCTACTGAATACAAAATATCTCCTGTCTGTTTCCTTCAAAAGTGTCATAAATAATCGAAATTATTACTGTAAACGGACGTGCAAAATCAGTGAGGCCGTCTGTTCGTGTGGCGTGCAGTTCGATCGTGAAGCAAGGCGCGGAGGAAACGTCAGAAAAATCGAATTTCCATGCCGGCAGTCGAGGCTGAGGCGGCGCGGCGCGAGCATCGGGCAAACAGCGCCCGCGCGCGCCCGAAGGCCCAGTGAAACTTGTACACCGCGATCGAAATATTACAAAATTTAATCAGAGGTTTATATTCCATTAAATTATTACCTAATTCGGTCTGTGCTTAGTGTTTTATGGGGGAATTATTTCGGTTGGCTAATTGACGGATTATGGGTTTGGCAATAGCTGTCCCCATAGCGGGCAAGTTTGTCGTCCGACCACATAAATTCGTACTTTCTCTAATAAAAGGTGACGTCATTGACGCGGCAAACTTTCGATCGTTAACAATGTTTAATCATAACTTCAAAGAACTCAACAAAGAGTTGAAAGTTGCACTGTCTCACTTTGTAGTTATAAGTTCCTGGATATTTTGTATAATAATTATGTTACAATCGATTCCAATTGATGTTTTTTAAATCGATTTTTCTGTTCCTTCAAGTAATACAGAAAGAAAAGATTTATCAGAATTAATTTATATTAATCGGAAGGACATAATATATAGTAAGCAATAAATCTTTTCAAGTCTTACGTGATGTATACCCTTGTTCCAGATATAGTATCTTGTGATCCATTTTGATAATTACATATTGTATGCATCAGAATTAGGTTGATTATGAATTAAGATCATGCACTGCTAACATTGGACATCTAAAATTAATGTACATTTAAGTTAATTACATGCAGCTCAGCAAATACTATGTGTTAATTACTTTTAAACTGTCCTTTATTATAAAACATAGTTCTTATGCAAATGTTATTATATTGATTGGAAATCTGTATTAAATTTTATTTGAAAGTCACAGACGTAATTTATTTGCGTATAGTTGCAGCTCGTTAGTAACTGAGTCAATTGACATGAGCAATGTGATTCGACGACCTACAGTTTTATATTCAGCGAATTTAATATATATTCCTTTTATTTATTAATAAAACACACTGTATTTTATTGTTTATCAGAATCGTATTGTAATTTAATATCATTCATTTCGTTTAATTATTATCGTGATGATGTAATATTTTTATTATTTTAATTATATTGCTAATGTGATTTATATTCATAAAAAAATTGTGAGATAAAAGTATTTATTTATAGTGTTACTGTGGAAGTGGAAAGTGGAGAGTGGATATGGAAATTTATATGGATATGGGATGCATTTTTCTAAAAATGTAAGTTCTACTTGACATTTTATAACGATCAAATTACAATTTTTAAGGTATTCGATAGCATGATTTCACTGTTTATGCAGATATATTATGAAAATCATAAAAATTATTCTGTTGTTTGATTTAATATAAGTTCTTTTAAAGATAAAGGAATTAAGTTTTTCTAATCGTTATCGAGAGAAATATATAAAATATAGTAACAGCCAGAAATGTTGGCACCTGTTCCAAAGTTTATGAGAATCATTGACGGATTTCCTATAATGGAATGGCAATTCTATTTGCCATACAAGCTTCTATACAACAGGGGCGCAATTCATGCAAAGATTTGCTTTTGTTCCCTCCATTATGTTCCATGAACGTCATTGTTTGAGTCCGTCCTCTGTTCAAAACCGAGTTTGTATTTAGAAAATGCCTTCTCACTATATGATAGATAAAAAAAGAATTAATTTTAATAAACTCGAACAGAAAAAAATATGCTTTTTTAAGTAAAGACTGGTGAAGCTTCTGAACAATACCGTTGTTTAAGAAGAATCTTATCTGATAGATAATTTATGCGACTATGTTTTCATCAATACAGCAATGATGAGTTAATATTTACATTATAACACATAGATCTCACAATTTTTCGACACGACTGCGGAATATCAAAAAAAAAAATAAAAAAATAAAAAAAATGGGGTGCGACATTACGTGTCGAAAAAATTTTCATACCTTATTATCACATTTAAATTTTAATTTAACAGACTGTTCTTTTTAATAAATAGTTTGCACAAATATGTATTCTAAACTTACTCTGATCGGGGGACGCGTTATAGTTTAGTTATGACTTATGAGTATATACTATATCTCACAACCACAGATTATTAATTATATTTTGACATGAAACTTAGAACTATAAATCATTAATTATAGAAAATAGAATAATTATTTATATGTTAGACGCCCATTCCATAAGTTGAAATAATAACATTTTTATTTTTAGTCATTTTCATTACTCGGATATAATCTAAGGAATCCAATCAATTTACTTGAAAAAAGCAACCATAGTTATGTATCAATTTATAAGGGTTATGTTTGTCTTATCAGTTTTTTATCATGTTGTGTTTTTCAATTCATTATCATAAGTTCTACGCTTAATGAACATAAGTCGAGTATGTCGTAGTAACATTAGATATAGTTTACGAACCCACGAATCCAAAGGGCGTTCCTCAGCGTCTCATTGTATTGCCGATTTCTTTGGATGTTTTTATAAAATTTGACATTATAAACGTATGAACGTGCCACAGATGATAGTATGAACACTTCACATAATTATGAAATATAATTAATGAATACTTCTTATAACCTTAAAATATAAAAAAAAATCTCTATTTTATTCGTAACACGTCAGTGTCTTTTCCTATTTATAAATCGAAAGGCCAGTTAGACAGTAAATTTATTTAAATAAAAGTAAATACAAAAACTTAATAAATTATATACTAAAACCTTTCTCGTGAAACACGCTATCGAGTGGTGATAATTATTTGATAATTTGTGAAGTAGTTTTTCTGTTTGTCGCGAACAGACAGACAGACAGACGCGCAGAGGGATTTTGTTTTATAATATGTATTGATTGATAAATATTTTTCTGCTTTATATATATTTTACAGCTGAAGAATCAAACTGTTGATAACAAATATATGCCATTAGCTATAATTATATGAATCAGTAGGCATCGTCAAAGTCAAATAAAACTGGTGAAACAATAAAAATATAAAATTATCGTCAAATTATTTTTCAAATCAAAAGGAGAATTTAATTTATGTGTTGTTTGTTATTCGGAAGGCTGTCATTAAATCCACATTACACACCACAGTTGTTACTTTGAAAGAAAACGTATTGATAAAAGTAATTTTATTTCTATTATAGAAGATTTTAAAAATTTTCTTATAAAACATTCTTAAAATTCTTTTAGCGCTCCCATTTCGGTTTAAGGCAAAGTTCATTCTAACTGCTATCATATCTCGTGATTACTTACTCTTAAAATGTTATAGCTTAGTTTGTCCTTTATTCGTCATTCAATTTATCATATTAGTCACCGCGAAAGGCTTCGCTTTAAAAGCAGTCCACCGAGGTGTTAAGCCAAGTTAATTCCCGTCGTAGACGGAGTATCAGATTTCATGAGAAACGTCGCAATGTCAAAAAAAAACGCATTTAACTAATTAATATATGAAAAATGGGCTTAATACTTGACGGGTGAAAAGAAAATATAACATAATAACGTAAATTTTGCAAATAATATTAGTTTAAATATAAATAAAATTTCAAGTATCGCAAAAAAGCTGCTAAAATACTTTTTAATTACTTTAACAAAGTATGCTTACTTTAAAGGCATGGCAAAAGGAATAAAAGTTTATGTGCTTAGTCGCTTTACTGAAAAAGAATCTGGCAATTAACCTGGAATGTTCATAAGTTCGCCGTTCTCATAATAAACGTTAATTTTTTTGTTAATTTCGTTTCTACTCCCTTCAATTCAGGAACGATTTGCCTCTTTTAAAACGACACAAATACAACAAACAAACAGTGTATTAACAAGTAAATTTCGCTATCATTAAATAATATTAATATATAAAGTAATATAGATATATTTATATTATGATTAGAATTAAAGTAAATACTAATTATCATTTGTAAGATATTAGAAATTTAATTTTAAAAATGTATTATTTTTCTATTTTAATTCATAATATCAGTTATCCATAATGCAATACTGGCAACCTTGTTTGAGGAACACTCACCCGTCAGTCTCTGAGGGCTGAACTACTTCTGGCTTGAGCCTCATGATCGTAAATTAAAATTCATTACTCTTTAAGATTTTAGCATATTAGTGAGCGAAATTTTAATACTTATACATATGCTATTAAAATAATGTAATTATTACGTACGTATAAATAAATGTATACATATATCTTGATAAAAATATACATAATCACATTACAAAGTATAGATTTTTTTTTTCTTTAAATAAAAGTTATTGCAAGTTAATTATATAAGTACATTTTATTATATAAAAATATACAAAAAAATCTACCTTTTTTATGTAATGTAACTGACATTACATTAATATGTAATGTAACTGACCTTTGATATGTAATGTAATGTCAGTTACATTACATATTAAAGGTAGATTGTTTTTTGTCAGACTGTTTTACAGTTTGCTATATATAGTTGAATAAAATTTTAAATCCAGCGCCCACACTTCATTACTGTCTTTTAAACGTGTCATTTCTAACATGATGAAGCTGAAGTAATATATGCTGAATCATGTTTTCTGTCAAATATGTCATAAAATGACTGTCATATTCCATCTTAATGACCTAAAGCTTTGTAGACTAGACGACATATTTGTTTTTAAACGCTCTAACAAACTTTAGTATTCATAGATTAATTAATAGAATTAACCAATCTCAAATTAGAATGCTGAATTCGTCAAAAATATAAATATTACTCAGCTAAAATTTCAGCTGATAGTTCGAGATCGGATTAATTATTTGAGCATCAACGATTTTCTATTAGTCGAGGTAAAACTTTTCAATAGTAATACATGTATAACATAGAATGATAAGTTATTTTTTAGGGATGACTTAAAATAACAATTACATTTAATGATATTGTCTGTGACTCGAACTACAGATGTTATTGATTTGCAATCAACTACAAAGAAAAAATAGTCGTGGTGGCCTGGAGGATAAAAGGTCCGCCTATCATACGTCTGGGTGCTGGTTCGAAACCTGGCAAGTACCAATGTGATCTTTTCCGAGTCATGTGTACTTTCTAATAGTATTTAGATACCACCGGCTGGAACAGGCTACAGTAAGCCTTGGGGTCTGAATAGTCCCAAAAAGTGCTGGTGCACAAGGCAAGGGGAAACCACTGCAACTATCTTCCCATGAAAGTCATCATGTATACAGATCACTGATACGTGATGACCACGACGAGTCTGCAAAGAAACTTGCGACAATGATATACAAAGAAAACACTGATAAGTATATTTTAAGAGGAATTCAAAAACGGCCATTGATTATATAGGTTTTTTTAAAAGGGCATTTAATACTGAGATGCAGAATGATAGCATTTCATGATATTCTTATAAATGTACAGATATATGTTATAATTGCTAAAGATATTCCGCAGTTACGACTTATAACCAGACCAGAAAGAGGTCTTATTTTACACAAAAAGACCTTCTTTCGGATTTAATAAGTTAAATGAAACGACGATGTAACCATATGCTTTTTATTAAAACATTAACAACTTTTACGTAAATATCAATAACAAAATAATTCTCGTTGACGAACCTGAACAGAATCGATTCAAGAACAGAGAAATCTGTTTATTTTATCAAACGTGACATAGCGTCATTCGTGAACTTTTCAAAGTTCTAAATTTGGCTTTCAAGAACAATCTCCGTCTAGGCTTAGTGGTATCTTCACGTGAAAACCCTTCAGGTTTGTAAGACATGCCTTTATAAGTACTTGGGTCCTCGAACGCTTGCTCAGCACCTTAGCCTTCAAAGTCGAGACGACTTCGATCATCACTCGAAATCATTCAACCCAGTTCCGAGGCCTCGCTTTTTTATTTTAAAGTGCACTCGTAACAACTTAATCAAGATTGTTTTCTTTTGTAATTCTATAACAATGAAGCTCTTCGTATTTTCACGTATAGCATTAGATGTATCGTGTTACTAAATATTTTCAAATTTAATAAAGATTCAGTGGTACTCAACATTTGTAATGTAGATACATGAATGAAAATATGCATTTAAATTCAATTCGTCTTTATTAAATGGATATTTTTAATGAAAATTTTCTTAGTTCTTTTATTCAAATAAAAAATTACGTACAAAATAATTTTTGTTCAACGTCAAAACGGCGCCATAGCTTAAATCGCATTAAATATTTAATTCGTTTATAATAATTTATTCAAATTATATAGATTTCGTTAAATGATAAGTTGTGCCACAGGAAAGCACTGAATAAAATCTACCAACATTGTAAATTAGATTGTGTTTTTCATAACTAATAAAATAAAGTACGTAAAAATACCAGGTTCACTAAAAGAGTTCCAATAAATATTGAAGATAGAGGTATTATATTTAAATAGTATTTAAATAACTGGGCAAGAAAACGTTGTAAATTAGCGATTTATATTATGTCTGAAGCATTTATTTTAATATGAATCAATTTAACTGATAATACTTCTATGAGCAGCTAAAAGCTTTCACATTTGCGACTGAATCACACGGTCTCCACCATTATATGCAATTATTACAAAGGAGCTTGGTAAATATTAGTATAGTCATAATATCTATATACAAAACATAGCCAAAAAGTAAACATCCAGTTCAATAACCATGTTAAATATTTTTAAAAGTTTTTTTTTTCTAAAATATACTAAAATGAATAGAAACATTTTAGAAAATTTATTAATTAATATTCCAAGCTTTACTTGAACACCAAAATATAACTATCGGTCAATCTTTATTTCCATGAACTTTCGCGAAGGTTGAAGGTTTTTGAACCGAAAATAATTCGATAGTGTAAACGTAAAAAATACGTAAAATATTATTTTTTTAATATAACTTCTTAAATCTAGTAAACTACATTTACTTTATATGTACACCTTTTCATTTAATTTTTATTATCATCTATGACATTTTTGACTTGACTCATCAATTACTTTATTCAAAATAAAATTTGAATAAGTTACCAAAAAGTGATTTTGTATATGAAGATTCAGAGAGGAATTTAGAAATGAGCAAAACTGGGGATACACACGATGTTAATTTTATCTTATGGCTTAAAAAGCGAACTTAAAGGCTAATCATATAATAAAATAGGAGCGTGGGTGCAGAAAGGGAACATTACATATCAGAAAACAAAGCAAGTAAAACATTGCGTTAATACATATTCAACATAAATAAGTAACAAGGAGGATCTAGGAGCTAGCTTCTTACAAAAATCTAATTTAGGAATTGCAAGAAGGTCAAGTCATCTGTTTCACAATTCTCGCAGGCTTTGAAGTTAACAAATTAAAGGTAATGGTATTAATTTAGAACAGCGCTGAACTCCAAGGTTTGATTATTTATTCCATTAAACTTTTAATATTATTCATACATACCATGGACAAGATTAGTTTATCCATGTATGAAACGTATGGAGAGATCAAGTTATAATAAAACTTAGCAAATAAGAAGCTAATAACCAAAAAAGAATATCCTTTATGTTATGAAGTTATTTGTTTACGCAATTTTTTTATCTCGTTATGTACACATACGTTTACTTTTTAATAATTGTAACATAGTAAAAAATAATCAGTTTTAATGTTACATGCCGTAATATTGATCGCGTGTAAATAGTTCTTTAATATTAAAATACATAACTAGGCGTTGCCACGAGAATGATATTGTGAATACCCATCATTTGTTAATTAATATTTTTTCATGATGCACGTTAAAAATTTCTACATAAATTTATTTATTTAACACCATTAGAGTGAATTCATTAAATTGATTTTTTGGCAAACACCATCATATTTTAATAACAAATTGGATTTAATGTGAGTTATAAAACACATTTCGTAACGATGAATTTCGGTACAAATATTACGAAAGTACTTATTCTATATATATAATAAGTATATATATAGAATTTAAATTAATAAAAAAAAATTTATTTTACAACAAAGTTAAAAACCTGTCATAAGTGCGTTATGTTAAATGGTTCCGAGTCCTACGTTATTTTCTCATTAGAATGGGTCTTGCTAGAAGAATAGTCTAGCTCATTAGGTTCTTCGCTCCTCATTAAAATGCCTGGCTTGAGATATTGTGAGCGTCGTATTAATATTGTAAACAACGTCAATTTTGTTACTTAGATAAAATTGTAAATAGTGAGTGATCTTTATTACTATAATTAAAAAGTTTTAGCTAAGTTATCACAATTTTTTTTTATGTACAATATTAATACATACATACGATTTTTGTACATTTCTATTTACACCTAGCGTCGATCAAAATAAATCAGGCATAAAATTTAAAACCTATTAATCTAAATTTATTAAACCTATTAAGGATTTTGTGGTTCAGAAAATTTTATGAACGAAAAACTTACTTGGTGTTTTTAAGTCTTGTTATTCGCAATATTCGTTTAAAAAGCAACTTCACTAATGGATATTAACGTTTCGTGTTGATTAAATACGCCGTATTGATCAGCGATGTTTTACCGTAAATTCCCAATTTCAGTTTCCAGATGGGAGAAAATTTTAAAAATTACCCAATATTAAATACCAAATATTTAGGTTTTTATGCATTTTTATGAAAGAGTGAATGACAATGACAACGGGTGATTGATTGATCGACGTCTCCTTTAAGAGATGGGTAGAAATAATATGTGAATGAATTTATTCAGATGTCATGATGGATAAGGGAAGGAAATAAGTTATATGTCCACTCCGAAATACTTTTAAAAATAAAAATATTATTCATAATGAAATATTATTCGGGATACAGTTTATTTGCTTATATGTGCAGACACAAAAGCTGAAAATCGACAAGCTATATTGCAAGTATAGGGCACATTAAGGTTTGGAATCAAAGCTATTCTGCTCTCTCGCTTTGGACAGCTAGTAATAAAGATTAAAGCTACAGTTCCTATCGAATTTCGTAGGTGTAGGGCAAGGATAGAGGCACAGATGAGGAGCGGAGCGGCGGCGCGCTGGTGCTCCGCTCTCGGCCGCTAGATGTGCGCGGGCTGAGCCGCGGTGCATGTACGCGGCGGCGGGCGGCGCGTCGCTCGCGGGCCGAAAGGTAAACACGTTTAATTATCTTTATTAAAATATTATTAGATATAATTAATAAAAATATATTTTACATCAACAGTTTTGAACTAAGATTAGCTTTTTTGGATAGAAGTGAGGTAAACTGAGGCCGTGATTGAAGTGATTTATTTATATTGGACATTTAACTAAAGAGATCGTGTATAAAAAAAAAAGTTTATTTAAAACCACCAAAATTTTCCGATTGTATTTTGTTAATGCGATTCAATGTTCACAACTTTTTTTTTAAATTTTACAAGTTTTTTTTTATTTTAATTTTTTTTAATTAAAATTTGAATTTGCTCAAATCGTGGTTGACAAGAAAATATATTTAGATAAAATGAAATCCATCAGGTGGATATGGAAGCAGAATACCAACCAAATATGGATGTTTAACTTAAATTTCGGTCAGTGTAATGTGTTATTAATCTACAGTATATATTGTGATATAATATATTCGAGGTAAATTCGTATTCCAATTAATTTTAATACCTCTTTGCCCCTTCCAATGTAGTCAAGAATGCCATATATATCACAATTCGATTTACCGGCTTTTTGAACACTGTTTGATCTATTTGCTGTTTTAATACCATCATGTCATTAGTCAGACGAAATACATACGTCACAGCACTGAAACCTTCATAACAGAAACCTAGGCACTTGTTTGAGAATGTTGTAGTGAATGCCCATACGTGTGTTCTGATCTATTTGAATTTTCTTCTAGTGTTGTTTATATTGAACTTGGATAGTTTTAGTATTGTTTATATATATTAACATGTGCTTGATGTCGCAGGCGCGCCAACACGGCCGCCAGCCCGCGCCGCCGAGCCCAAGCCACAGCCCCGTCCACCCAGCGCCAACCGGCGTTCGAGCCTACTCATGCCAGCACTGGGAATCCCGCCTCCAGGCTCCGACCAGACCGACCACATTCGACCAACACTCGCCATGCGAACTCGTCGAGGTACTGTCATGTAATGCTCAGCCGTTCTCGATGTATAGACGCATGGTGCATTGATGTGAACGCGCACGATCAACTTTACATTAGTTGGTTTATCGTGTGTCGCATAATTATATTGTTATGTAAGTATCAGCTTAAGTAAATATAGTATTTGATGTAAATGTTTATTTTAATTTGTATCGCATGAAGTGAGACAATGCAATGTTTGGGGTCACCTTTAATTTGATTACGCGTAATCCTATCGAGGCTCTATTAATGCTGATTGCAGCGTGCTTGTATGGACGTTAGTGACATGTGCTATATGGCAGTGTTGGTTATCCAAGTGACAAAAGTAGGCCGGCCATGAAACAGAGACATCTGTCGGAGAGTGTTCGGTGGCAGGTGTTGAAGAATCAGAGACTGCGACTCGACGTGCGGAACGAGACTTGAGTGCGTCGCAATAAAATAAACATAATAATAACGGACATTAGACACACTGAACGTGTAACGCCAAATTGCGCTTGCTTCCAATACCGTTCTCACATTAAACATATCGTAAGACTACAAAACAATTTACTATAATATATTTAATATAATAGTTTCGCGCCTTTTCACGTGCCTATCTTAAACCAATTCTAAAACATCTCTAGTGAGATTTAACAATCTTTAGTACTGTGATGAGATTTGATTGAAAGTGATATCGGTGTTTATTGCATATTTCTCTTTCTGCTGTTTTAAATATTAGAATAGGTTCGCTAGATTAGTTTTCCAATATTGCTCGAATTACCATAAAAGGTCACAAAAACAACAGCGCTTTTTAACCAAAAACGAGTGTCTTAGCGGTAGGGCTAAGATTAATTTTCCCCCCGCGGTTCGTAACGGCCTCAAAGCTGGCAAGCATGCAGGCAGCTCTTATGCTAAGAGCCAAATCGCGGGAGAGAAGAAAACAACGACTGAAACGTGGAATAAAGAGTGAACTACCAAGCAATGTGGCGACGAAACCGATCGCACCATTCCCAAGATACCCGCCCGCTTCATGGGTATGTATTAGTTTATATAGCTTACATGCATGATATATGTGCAATGATTTTTTGGCAACGTGCTTGACATAGTTTTAAAATATTGTACCATATAATCTGCTGCAACAAAACCACATTGTGTTCAAGATATAATCAGACAAAAAGTCAACTTCGTCGTGATATTTCTCGTCAAGACCATTGTATTTAAATTTTGTCTTTTCAAACAGCCAGCCTTGTTCTTTCAAGGTTTATATCACTATTGTACTATTCACATTTATTACAAAAACAACAAAAAACTCACCAACAGTAACCTAGTTTCTATATTCAACGATGGGCTAACGCGCTCGCGCAAGTAATTCATCAGCTACCGCTGTCCAAAGCATTCGTCTATTGTTCCCATACAACAATACTATGCGATATTCTATCCAGAGTTCTACATGGCCATTGGTTCGGAATATTTACTAGTATGTGATAACTTGTTGCATATTCTATAAACAAGTAATCTCGGAGACTAAGTTTCATGAATTTTCAACACTATCAATTTGCTACGTTTGAACTTATATGCTATAAGGTTACATATGTTGTGGCAGTTTAGAAATTGACGTCGTCGTTATAATGCTCGTGAGCTCATTAAAAATACTATCAAAACTTATAACCTAGCAAATATTATTTCCAAATCCTATAAATATCATCAAGAAATGTCCTTATATTGTAATGTAAGATAATTTTCCTACCTTCCCCTTTCATATATTTTTACTTTTATAAGTATTTTTTTTTCCAAATTATTTTTAAGATACCCACAAATAACTTAAGCAGTTAACCGTCCTTGTAACTTGGTTAATTTTCTCTTGACACGCAAATTGAGTAAAGTTTCGGCTTTACCGTACCAATAATATTTCTTCGTGAAAATTATGATCACATTCATTTAATGATTATTATTATTACTATAAAAGTTTTTTTTTTTTATATCTTTCTCGAAAACTATTGTTTCCTTAATATTTGCTTCACGGAATCAATTTTTGTGGATGTTCATGAGTTTTTAATAAAAATTATCCCTTCAATTAATTTCCAGGGGCTATGTTATCTAAAAGATGTGTTTTCGTTAACATAAATTTTAGTCTATTTTAAATTAAATTTTAGGAGGACCAAAAAGTTCTTTTATATTCTCTTTATTATATAGACAATTCTATTCCTTCAGTTATTGTCGTTTTCTTATAGATTCCGCCAACGTCAAGCAGTGTTTTTAAACTAAGCCATATAAAGAGGGATTCCTGAATCTCATATACATATATAGTATATAGTATATATATACGTAACCCTAAAATTTTATATGTCACAGCTTAATTCTTGACAGGTTTCATTTATACAAATGATTGATATTATTTCTATATTAGTTGTATTCAGTAAGGTTTCTTCTCAGTACTGTTATACAATATTTTACATGTGGTGCGCTAATGTATTGGATGAAAAAAAAATGCATTTAATTCAATTGCTTTAAACAATATTCACAGAAACGAAATCCAGTAAGAAAATTCATAAACTTAAGTATTACTATTTTGAATTAAATATCGATCTTTATCCGTTTGTGATTGTGAACTATTTAAATTATAAGTAAATTTAGAACTATTTGTTCTTCTTCTATAAATAATTTTATCGATGGAAAGTTTTTTAAACATAAAGTAATTGACTTTTAATGTTTCCTATTTTTAAACGCACCTTGAAAGGTTTAGAAAAAAAATTAACACACATAATAAAATCTGTTTCTTAATTTGTTTCGGTAATTTTTTTTATTACCTTACATGCATAATATAAAAAACATCAAATCGTTCTGACATTATCATAACATAAATTTTCAATACAAAACATTACTTCCATTCTTAATTTGTGCCCCATTCGTTATAAAAAAATTAGTTTTTTTTTTGTAAGTGTCCAGTGACAGTTGCACCGAAGAGGCGAACCAAATAATAAATATATATATATATATATATACTTTTTTATATTAGAGACTTACTACCACTTAAACAATTATATGTACATATTTGACAATACAATCTCTTGTGTAGCGATCCATCACTGCTCTATAGAAATATTTAACGTTATGCTCCAGTTAGCACCAAATCCCGAAGAACATTGTCAAAATAATAGTACATTTTCAATTCACGGTTAGTTTATTAAATAAATTGATAAACAGAAGTATATCGAAAGAATGCTGACAGCCCCATTCAGCTATCTGGCGGAAGCCATTACCGTCGTTCGCCGCAAAATGTACCATACGACACCCGATCTATTTTAACGTCTTAATACCAACCAAACAAATCCAAACTCTGCTACAATATTTATAAGAATTATATTCGCATACACCATTTCAGACAACAGATATCGTCTACATCAAGCCCGGTTAAACAATTTGCAGTCGTATAAATAAATAGCAACCGTAAAAATTTTATATTCTGAAATATACACTTCAGTAACGTTTTAAACTTACATTAAGTTTAATCTTTACATAGGAATTATATTTTATTAATTATTGATATTTATTACATCAAGATTAATTTACAGTTCTGCAAGATTTATTTGACCACTTAATTAAACTAAATATAAGATTCATATCAATTCAAAGAACTTAATGAAATATGAAATAAAATTAATAAACACGCGTGTGATAAGTTCATGAAAAATTTATTTTCTTTGTCTGCAAAGTACTGATTTTTTCTACAGTTTTATTTATATAGTTTTTTACGAGACTAAGATATAATGACGTGCAAATTAATGGGCTTGAAAAGGTGTTAACACTGGTTTAGATTTGCACTTATATACTTTTAACTTGCTTTTAAAAGAACATATCTTTTGATGGAGACATCTGTCTGCACTGCATTTAACACCAATTGAAACAAATACTATATGTTATTTAAATACAATATTGCCAATTTATATACTAAAAGATATTAAGCAGAATTCAGAAACGACCCAAAACTCCAACTCTATTTATTACTATGATATTTTAAACAAATATATAATTAATTTTATTTTTTGTCTTTATAGAGAGTTGATAATAATCTAAAACAATATAATTTGCATGTAACTTCAAGTCAAAAAGCTAATATCGTTGAAAACAATGAAAAAATTTTCAAATCAATCTTACGCTGTTAAGGGTGAAATTTCCTTTAAGACCCATTATAATGCTTAATGTCCTTGAGACAGCAATAGAAAGGAGTAGATTTCTATTGTTCGAAACGGTTCCTTCATAGAAAACTACATTTAGTGTTTATCAGTTTAAAGCTTTTCTTTGAAAATAGGAAAAAAATAATCGTAAAAGGAAAGTACTTTTTTAGTCTTTTTCTAGAAACAACTTGTATAAAATGTAACTAAATATTAAAGGAGTTTTGATCATTGTGGAATTGAAATAAATATACTTATATAAATTATAATAATACCATCTTTTTTTTAAATAAAACGGAAAAACTGTTTTCGACATAAATACAAATTATGCCAAACAAACATTAATTCTAAGCTAATATCGTTCCCATGACATGAACTGTGGAAGATCAAATAAAAAGACTTATATAAAATCGAAGTAGCATCAAACTAGTGAGTGGATCGTCAAGTCACGGTGAAAAAACGCTTGCAGGTTAAGAGCGTGTCATGCTTACTTTCACATTTCGCGGGTTATGTATGTGTAAAATGATACAAGTCTAGGTTGGCGTGTCAAGGCTCTACGCTATGCAGATATTGATGTGATCGATCGACGGTGACGTTGCCTGACGTCCTTTGAACAGTAAAATTATTTAAATTATGTCTTTCATGATGTTTCATTGTTGTTACGGATTAACGTTTGAAGCAGACTAAGCTACCTTCCAGTTTCAACCAAAAGATATTATTTTTTCACTGTTAGGTGAAGAAAATTTGAATTATAATAAAATTGTTCTATAAAATATAGCGATTTCAAAACATATCTGTTATTAAAGACAGAAGTGACATTTTTAAGGTAATTAAAAAATTTATAAATTATAAAAAAAAAGGAATATAAATGAAACTAAATTATGAAAAAATATGTTATATCGAAAACTAAAACAACGTTTAAAATTAACGAGTAGCCCCTTATATATGTCCTACATATAAATATTGTGCTTGTTCAGAAATTTCCCTCATAATTCATTTAAAAACGCAACAATTATAACATATAATTCAACCATAAACATTTGTAGAAGTGGCCATAAAGCGATCCCGTCGGTACTCGTTGACGCGGAACATGTTGAAACTCCACCTCAACCGGAATCAAATGACACTTCACTCCACCAAGTCAAAGCCTCAATCCACTAATATGTTCCACCGATTGCAATCGCAATTTCGAGATGATTTCGCTTCTCGTGTCGCATGTTTTCATTAAGAATATATTTTAGAAGCTCTTGTTAAGCATAGAAACGTTAAAAAATATGTTAATGACAATTCCACTTCTGAATTTAAATATACATATATTTATAAAATGTTCTAAATTCAAAAATTTATACGAACAACTATTAAAGGTGGATTGATATCAATTCGGTTTCTGAACGAAATTGTTATAACAAAACCTAAAACATAGTAAGTCTTCCAAGTCTCAACGTTATATATTCAAAGTCGTTAAGTTAAAATGCTAATAATATTTCTCATAGGAATTGTCTTTTAATTCGGTGATTGTAAGGATGACCTATATTTCTCAGTTCATCAGTGGTGAGTCGATATTTAACAGCATTCAGAAATGGAAACGTATTTAGAAAACTAATTTACTGACTATAGATTGTGATCACATACTAACGGTTCTTCGCACGAATTGTGTTGTATGAGCTCACTAGGTACATGTTTCAGACAATATTCGAACTTATCTATTATCTTAGATTTTCACGTGGCTTTACTATCCTTCTTTGTTTTAATATGTATATTGATCGAAATATTCTTTAGTGCTTTGAACTATTCTTATAGAATGTCTCAAAGTTTTTATTTAAACAATAAATCTTGCTTTTAAAAGCTTATACTAAACAAATATTTTTTATGCTAATGCATTAAAATTTCTTGAAATAAATAATCGTAAAACACTTGACAACAGTTAAAAATAAATGTTGGTGAACATGCTCTTATAACTAAAAAAACATTATCTAATATTTAGTGACTTAACGAATGTTAAATATACTAAATCAAGTGTGGTTTGTTTTATGAAACCAAAATGAAACTGAAACTTAAGCGGTCGTGCGTACTTAAGATGAAACCTCTTAGCATTCAATGGATTCACCGTGCGGGTGTCAGATCCATCGCGTTGCAAGGAGGGGAGCCTCACCTCCACCGTCCAAGCTCCTATCTCTACCTAATCAAATTTGAAAAAAACCTACTAGGGCTGCTTTCGAAGTACGTTCCAAGAATGAATTGATATTAGTTCTGGCCAGGCCCAAGTCTTTTAGTAGGTTGTAGAGAAATTTAGCCGTTATTCTTCTCGCTCCCACTTCTACCGCGTACAAATCCAGGAAATCAGTGAACTCGTAATATTTATTGACCTTGATGTGGTCTTTGGAGATGCTGGTTTCCCAAGAAACCGTAAGCTTTCTTTTCAAAATGTTCTTTAAAATTCGCGAATACGTAATATGTCTGGTCTGTAGGCCGAAGAACAAATATTCTCTGAAATTTTTTATTATTTTTCATACGCATTCATCTATATAGTCCAATCCGGAGCCGCTTTAAGGAAGGCTTTACGTTTGATTTTATAACCCTAGTGCCTTCTCTCACATAACCTAATCATCAATCGTTTATAATTTTTTCCCTTTCCCCCCTTATGACTTCTAGAACTCTATCCTGTCGACGCGAGTATTGCCCGCTCACCAGGAGTAATTTACATCCCACTAGCAAATGCTTAGCAGTTTCAACTGCCTTCCCACAGATATAGCAAGTTTGTACCTACCTTTACTCTATCTTACTAAATTACTCTGTTTTGGGAGAGTCAATCAATCAAGAAATAGGATGCGGCATTTTAGTGCTAATGGGATGCAAAAATGTCCTATGTCTAACCACTCGTTCTGCATTTCTAAACTTATTGCATGGATCTTATATTTATCATTCTCGTCTTGCCGAATAAAAGACTTCAATATATCCGTATCTTGGACCTTCCTACTTGATCCTAACCCTACTCTGTTACTCTGTGCTCCTATCATAAACTGCTAGTGGAATTGAAGTCTTGACTCTAGCTCTGGGGCATCTTTGTCTTTTGACGTCATCATGAGATTACTTCAAGATATATCTCTTGGAACCTCTTAGATATTTTTAGAGCTCCGATGATCTTTTTAGACTTATCCCAAAACTATTGTGATCCCTGAATAAAGCTGATGAATCAGCCTAGAGCGTGAGCCCCAGCCGTAACTTCAACATTATTAAGACGCCAGCATCCATCTAATTTTGACAAAAGGGTTTAACATAACATACGACTGCCTTTAATTTTATACCCAGTCCACTGTCGTCTGTAATGCAACATGCGATGAACAAGTACGGACAGTAAATTTTGAGACAGTGAAATAAATTTTTTAACTTTAATAGTCACGGTTGAGATATAATTGTACGTCATTATAAAATTGTAAATAGTGTATTTTATTTCATTATAAAACATTGATATTATCTGCTATCTAAGCGTCCCTTATTATCTCACAGCTTTGCTTACTCATGAACAGCCTCTAAGCGCATTATAATGCATGAATAATTAACAAAACTATGAATGTAACTTCGCCTATCATTGATATTTCCTTTCATATAAGCCGTTTATTTAAGTACTCTGACAGTTCGTTCTAAAAAAATTCACAGTATCGGTTTAACAAAATCGTTTGTTTTAACTTACATAAGGTGTTTTTTTACCAACTTCAAATGTACTAAAAAGACGTAAAAGCTTGTCCTTTGACCGCTATCAAGATGACGATTTATATTAGGTAGAATGGGTTTCTTCTTTAAAATATGTACTTGCCGACTATTCAGGTTCAGTTAATTTGAAGCGTAGTAGTTACTCATTTTAAAGTTTATTTTTTAAAGACGCGCAGTAACTAAGACATTCAGTATCATTTATAAACTAAATTATTCTATTGAGGTAATATTAACGAAGTTTTATTATATTATACTGAAAATTTTTCCGGTCCTCATGTTTTCTCGTCAATCTATTGCATGTCGCATTACAGCCAGCCACATTTAAGGATTAAAGTGAAAAGCGATCTTCAGAGAAGATAATCCAGTTGAGAAAAAATTGTCAAGCCAACAGTTGGGAGTTTAGATTTTATATTTTCATTCGTTTGAATTACTGCTCCGAAGTTTTAGTATGTTTAAGCAATGATCAAAATAAATTTGACGTTTAATATAAAACATGCTACTGCCATCTGAACACTTATATTTCTTTTATATTACGTACTCTAATATGCAGTATTTTATTTTGATTTCTCATTATTATTCTAATTGTTCATTTATTAAGAAAAAAATTATAGAAGATTTTAACACTTTAGAGCGTATAATTTTCCTAAAACTTTCAGTTAAACGTCTACCTCGGTTTTGTAAAACCACGCCAAAAAACTTTCAGTTTTATTTTTCTCACTTGAAAAGCTCTTGAGTGTAATGAATGGTTGCAAGGTAAAAAATTATTTTCGAAATCCTAAAATTTTACAGAGAAGATTCTCAACAATATGTCACCTTCATACGTGTATAGCTATATACTCGTATAACATATACACAAAAGTAAGCTAGAATTATAGAAATAAAATTATAGGCTTCCTATGTATAGATGATTAAATGAATTGAATAATACGTACTAAGAGACCAGCTTGTATATAATCAAAATTTATATGGACATGTATGGATGATTTGTTTAGAACAATAAGTATCAAGCTGTTCTTCGAGAATATTCGTCACCGTAAAATATTGACGTCAAAAGCTGTAATAAAAGCCTATATAGTTATTGTTCGAGATATAAATCTATGACTTAGAATTATTTATTACACTTTAATATGACAAGTAATTGTAGGCTAAAATATTGTAATCATGAATGAACTAAGATTTTCGTGTGTACCGAATTATTTGAGAATGAGATATCGAGACACAGTGGACACATTTTGCGTTCATTAAGAGCGATACGCGAGAAAATTAAAAAATTGTTGCAAGTAGAAGAGTTACTGACACACACTTTCTTTTTCACGGTTACTGTAAAGAAACCGAAACTTCGGGATTATTTAATTAATAAAATACTAAGAAAACTCGCAGTATATATATATGTATTCGAAAAACTAAATTTCAATTTAATTCCAATTGTAAAATCTAGAAGTCCAGTTGTTTTTCATATATTCTATAGATTTTAATTTCTATTAATAACATTTAAATGTAGGTCAGAAATACAGGGGCGTATCCCTCCGTAAGTATCAGCCGACTGTACACTCCTTTGAGGGATCTAGGACATACGAGTTGAAAGTAGGACGTCGTCAGATCGTTGAAAATACATACGTTTGTGATATTATAGAATTAGCAAAGCTTCCAACTATGTACATCATTTCTCGTATCATTTAGCTTGTTTGGAATATTTTGCTGAAAATTTCAGAAACATTTGCGAATTTGGCCGTACTTTTTTATTATAAAAAACTATTAATCGAGATTATTTTGAAATAATACTAATATTTTCGGATTACGACGCGTTTTTTCTTATGCATCAAAATTTTGTTGCAAAGTACCTAACCGAAACGTCAAGAGTTTGTAGTTCAAAATAATAACAAAAATGCGTAGTAATCAGAGAATGTCAGTTTTATTTAATTGAATACTCGTGAAAGTTCTAGATCTCGTAATCGAAGTTCTTATAATTTAAAAAGTTATTTAGATATTTATGAAAGACCTTTTTGTTTTTTTTTTTGTCATTTATAACTTTTACGCATGTTACCATGTCTGTCACTGCAAAACTTTAATTCGTTTATTAAAACACAAATAATTTGAACACAGAGTGTCATGTTTCAGTTACAAGAATACTCAATCATCTTGATCCAGTCATATAGAAAAAAAATAATAATAAGAAATTTTTTAATACTTATCTTTAATAAATATTGTTTAAAGTTTAAATGAACACACTTGTAACTATAGGGTTTTCCAATAGGGACGCTTGAACTTTGACAGCTGATTGCGGCCATGTTGTTTGAGTGACAGCTGTCAAATGCAGTGTGTTATATTCATTCCGTCCTCCCAAACCACCATTGCAGGTTACAGTGTCGAGCAGCACGTGCAAATCATAAAATTGTTTTATGAAAATGGGTCTTCAGTTCGAGCAACGTTCCGCGCACTTCGCCCGTTTTACGGTCGCGATGATCGTCCTGCCGAGTCGACTATCCGTCGATTGGTGGACAAATTCGAGTCAACCGGGTCAGTTAACAATCAGCCGGTTCCCGTGCGTCAACGTAACGCGAGATCTGCCGAGAATATCGCCGCTGTGCGCGACAGTGTCCTCGAAAACCCGCGGCAGTCAATTCCGCGTCGCGCACAGGAACTCGGCCTTTCGCAGACGACAACTTGGCGAATTTTGCGTTGTGACTTGAGCCTGCACCCGTACAAGATCCAGCTGACCCAAGAGCTCAAGGTTAATGACCATAGACAGCGCCGTGTGTTCGCTGACTGGGCATTAGAGCAGTTGGAAGTTGACGCCGATTTTGGCAAAAAAATCATCTTCAGCGACGAGGCGCATTTTTGGATGAATGGCTATGTCAACAAGCAAAATTGCCGTATTTGGGACGAGACCAATCCACACGAGGTTCACCAAGTGGCAATGCACCCGCAGAAAGTGACTGTTTGGTGCGGATTTTGGGCCGGAGGCGTGATTGGTCCGTATTTTTTCGAAAACGATAATGGTGTGGCCGTCACCGTCAATGGTGAGCGATACCGGTCGATGATAACCAACTTCTTTTGGCCTGAAATCGAGAATATGGATCTGGACAACATGTGGTTTCAACAGGACGGCGCTACGTGCCACACAGCACACGCTACGATGGAAGTTCTGCACGAGCAATTTCTGGACATGGTCATCTCGCGCGGAGGCGACGTGAACTGGCCACCGAGATCGTGCGATTTGACCCCGCTGGACTTTTTCTTGTGGGGTTTTCTTAAGTCGAAGGTCTATGCCAACAAGCCGCAAACCACCGATGCCCTCAAAGTCAACATACGCCACGCCATCGATCAAATACAGCCCGATTTGTGCGCCAGAGTCATCGAAAATTGGACCTTTCGTGTGCGCGCCACCAACCGAAGCCGTGGCGGTCATTTGAATGATGTCATATTCCATACATAATGGGGTCGATAGACCTTCCAAATAAAAAAAAAATTTCGCAAATATCTTTTCTACATGTATTTTTTTTTGCATTTCAAAGATCAAGCGCCCTTAATGGAAAACCCTATATATGGTCTATAAAATGTTAATTTTATTTTAGTTCTATTTTATCATTTTGAGATAGAAGTAGTATTCTGAATTAAAGCACTCTAAGTAAATTTGCGTTCGAAAATATATATATGCGTGGTTTTGTACTAGTTTGTTTTATCGAAATTATTGGTGTGACAATTTAAAAGTTGCATTCATGGATTTATATGTCCCTACTTAGATGAGATTCCCTAAAAATATATATGTGACAAGTTTTACCAGTGAAGGAAAACTTTATCATTTAGGAATAAATATATATATTATATATTAGATATCTTGTAACTATTTATGATGAGCTTAATTCCATTATCATTTTATTTTAATTTGGTTCATATATGGTGGGTTCTCAAATTCCACACAAAGAATTTAGTTTAACGAAATAAATTCTAATCGTCTTTGTTTTGATTTACTATAATACCTATGTAGCTCTATCTCTTGTCTTCATTTAGTCACACAACTATACACCTGGTTCGAAGAAACGAGCGTTTTATGGCTTTTTCCTAAGCGCACCTCGCAAAGGGTAACCATTTAGTTGAGTTGACATTTAACGAATGACGTCCTAACGTATTCGTTAGGTTTATTGATTAATAAATTTAATCACTGGACACTGCAGTGGTGTTGTTTTTGAAACTGCAATAGGATATTTGGTTCTAAATAATTTTTAAATATAAAACATATATGTACTATGAAATAATATTACAAAAATAAAATAGACAAATATTAAACTGTTATGCTCACATTAAGCGTTAACTTTATCCTTCAACACGGCTCATATAAATCGAATACGGTTTAAATTGTTTCACAGTGTAACATAATATAATTAGTTACTAAATCAATTATAACACTTAAAATGCCTACGCCGGAACACATTGCACGCAATTCATTATTCGGACAACTTCACTAATAAGGTACTTAAAACCTTTTTAGCGTTCAAATAAAGTGGAAACAAAATAAAAGTTATTATATATGTTACGGTGAACGAAACTAAATGGTGGAAATGTTTCACACGAAACATTAAAAATGTAAACGTTGTACTTTTAAAATAATTCGCACTCATACTTCAACGACACGCCACTAGTTTTTTAAAACCAAGTTCTGTCAGGCGAGTGAATATAACAACGAGAAAGTAGTATATGCTTTGAAGTTGTCGGCAACGAATACTTTATTTTTTGTACCAAAATCAGCACTTTGGACATATTTTAATTTATATACACGTCTATAAGGTCATATTTAGACTGCCAACACTCGGGTTCAGCATCGATCGACGAATGTTAGTAAGGGTATTGTGATTGCTTTTAAATGACCCGCCTTCGCTACTCGAATGTTAAAGAAATGTCGGAATTAATAAGGCTTATTTTTATATAGTCGTTTTTATAAAGCCATAATTATTAAAAGCAACAATATTATTAATTTATAGAATTTGATTCTGTTCATCGACTTCATCGCTATCAAACTTGAAAGTGCAGTGTATTATCTATTAAACTTTATATCAGCATATGTGCTGGTGATGAAGAAGCCTGTGTAAAAAAAAAGCAAAAAGCTTTAAGTAATGAAAATTTCAAGCCATATTAAATTTCACACATACTTTTTCAACCGACATCATTGTATTTCACTATGACATCATACACAGTTCAATGACTCAATAACACGAAGTTTCCGAGAACCAGTGACCACATTCCATGTAGTTAAATGTTGTGGAGTTATTAATTCATATAATATATGAAAAACTGACGAAATATCTTTGTCTTTGATTCCATTGCGATGATCAATCACTGCATTCTATGAAGCAAAACGGAATATAGCGATTAAGGTTTATGCATTACACAAAATGTACATGAAATTATAATGCAAAGGAACTAGGTTCATAATTCTTCACGACCCTGACATGATTGACCTTAATGGTTTGACATAAAAATTTTATTCGAAATAATTATGAGCAAAATAAATACATAGTTAAAACACAATACTCATAAATTTAAATGAAACTAATATAGTATTTTTCGGATAAACTACGCGTGATTTATTTTAATGTCTGTCAGACATTCACATCTCGTCTGCCCGAGATCACGGTTGCTGAAAAGTAACCGAAACGTCGGGAGTATTTAGTTTTTTACAAAAATAAATCACGCGTAGTTTATCCGAAAAATACTAGTTTATTTAAATGAATAAAACTCGCGAAAATCTTAGATCTCATTAATACTCATAATTTTTTATCAGATTACTGAACTTATGACATTGATGAATTTTAAAAAGGCAAGTTTTTGTAGCGTTCACATAAATTAAACATATGCATGTCAAAACCATTTAGTAATCTTGATCCAGAATTTGTATTTCCAATAGATTTTACGGAATAAATAATGAGAATATCCATATTTTATACCGTAACATGTAATAAAAAAATCAAATAACCTCATCTTGGGGTTAAATTTGGTTTCATTTACATTTTAGAAATTCTTTTATAATTATGATAGATTATAATCCACAGAAATCAGCTGAAGCTATATACAGAGAGCAGATAATATTTTTTCTAATATTTAATTGTTATATATATATATATATATATAAGAGAAAGTAGCATTTAAGTACTATGAACGAAAATTTAAACTGCGCTCATAAAGTCATGGTAAACTATGGTAGACAAATGTCCTTAAAAAACTGACAGTTGCTAATTTAATTTGTAACCAAATCATAAAACCAAAAAAAATCAAGCTATGGCCACTTAAAAGTATTTTGCAGTATTTTTGGAATTTAATTATAAGGTGATAAATGAAAATACCGAACATTCCTCTAACGATAGACAAACTGTACTAAGGTACAAACTTAACTTGGTCGTTAAAAAACTTTTGCCTCTATAAATCCGCTCAGGAAGCAGTTAGAGCCAACAAGTAAGATTATAAGGAAGGTTATTCAAAATTATTTCTAGATGCATCTACGAAGTATTTTTTTCTTACTCTATTTCTTTACTTGTTCTTTCTAATGATGTACAATCTAAAGAACAAGTAAATTAAGTTTACTCGGAAATTCGATTTTTCGCCGCGTTAAGGAGTAGCCACAGTAGTGGACGTTCATTTTACATTGATACCTTCAGGGAGTTGCCTAAAACGGATTTTAATAGACTGACATTAAGTTAACAAGATAAAAAGATAAGTAAATTTTTGCTAACTGAGGTTCCCTAAAACGGTTACCATAATTATAGTACTACAAGTCACAATAAACAAAATAAACAACAAGTACACTATAGCTTAAATGGGTATCGAGTTACTTAAGAATGTATGAGAGGTTAATAAACTTTACTTCTATGAATTCAGACGTGCCAAGTCTGAGTCATTTCTTCTATAGTGTCGAAGCTTATTGTATTTATAATAGACAAATTAGTTTTTTTTTTTATATATGTCCATGAACTATATAAAAATTTCTATCCACGAATGGTTGAATATGAATTTAAGTGTTGTTAATGTTTGAGATAAATAAACTACTATATAGATATTCTTAAAAGCTTCATTTATATAGATGACAGTATCAATAATTTATGGATACAGTCGTAGTTAGAGTAAAAAAATTTAGAGGCGAAGTTTGTTAGCTAACAACTATCGGCTGCGATAGCAAAAAATCAGGAAGCCGGTATATTAAAATTCGTTTAAATAACTCAATTTATATGAAAAATATGTTAAAACAAACTCCGTACAAACTGCCTTCTTAATGAGCGTCTCAGCAATGTAGGTCAATGAGCGAATAGCCTGAAAATCAAGATGCCTTAAACCTCTTGGACATATTCCTCGACTATAAATCGATATACATGGTATAATTTCGTATTTGAAATAAAATGTCGTCCGCAAAAAAATAATACAGTTCTAATTAGGAAGGAAGCATGCAATTGTTTACTATGGAAATTTCTATAGATTGAATTATTGACTGTATTTTCCCTGTTGCTCGACTTAAATGCTATTAAAATTTCCATAATATTATAATTTTTTTGTTATTATGGTGTATGAGATAAAATAAATGCGTAATATCTTTCTCAATCTGCGAGATATTTTTTTTATGTATTAATTTTATTTTTTAAATTTAACTTATACGGAAAACGATTTATATTATTAAGGGTAACTTTTCAAAATAACTCAAGGGATGGTTCCTTTGGTTTATTTTTAAAGGCTAGACGACTTAACATAAAATATATACTAAAAATAAGAAGTAAGTATAAATCTTACACATGAAGGTAGACCGCGTAATCGCAATGAGAAACTCGATTCAAGTTATAAGCAAAGAATGCTTCATTTAAATTTTACCATTCAACTAGTTCATTAATGTTGCTATTGATATGAAGTATATTTTCAAAAGACTTTGTGAGGTCTTTCAAAAACCCTGGATAAATGAAGTCAACTTTGAGCTGTAGAGCTCACTTTACGAATAACGACATGAATATTTCTTGAAAACGTGATGGATTAATACTTTTTTAGATATATATATATATATATATATATATTACCTTCTAAATTAACGGTAAATTTTACTGATTTCCACTTTATAAAGAAAAAAATCTACTCTATCATAGACAAAAAACAAATGCAAAAAAAACTTAAGTTTTTAAAACCGTAATGAAATAGTTAAAGAGTGAAGTTAAAGGGGTTTCAATTTGCATTCATTATTGGATTGACGGAACAATTTCTTTGGTGGCAGTTGGCGTATTATTTATTTAACAAAGCATAGCTGCTGCAAGAGATCATTTACAGCTTTATGAAGATATTGATTATTTTTGTTATTATTTTCTTAATATGTATATTATTGAGTCTTATGGTATTTTTAAATCTAGTTGTAAATGAAGTGGCCAACATTATAATTTATTCAATGAGAACTATCTAATATAAAATTGAGTGAAATATTACTATTACTAACAATTAATATTATTAATGTTACTCAAATTATCTTATTGTAATTATAGATATCTTATATATAAAGAATGATTCTTATAATGTAACCAAAGAAAATGAAACATATACAGAAAAAATATTAGATAAAAAAAGACAGGAAAACGACGAATAAGATTTTAATACTTAAAAATTGTATAAGGAGATTTTTTGCTTGTGATAAATAAAGGCTATTTGAGCACCTGTGACTTTAATTTAATATTAATTTTAGAAGAAGTCAATATTATGAGGAAAAACATGTAAGACGAACGAATTGGAAATGTGTTATTTAATTTTTTTTTGGAATTATGCTAACATTATTAATACATAGAAAATTATGCTATAAAGGAAATTTGTGAACTGTATTAACAGAAACTTTTATTTATATATAAAGCATGTCTACAATAATAGAGTTATTGTTATATTTATATCTATCTACGATAAAGATAAATCAGCAGAATGTTACAAAATACGAAGGAGCTTGTAAAAGCTTAATAAACTAACACACTTCAAATCTAAAACCTGTAAATATTGCACAGAGAATAAAAGTATTTATTCTCTGTGCAATATTTACAGGTTTTTAAACAAACAAACCGGATTTTATACGTTTATTGTTCATACTCAGGAGCCCGTGTTTTTACTCCTACTAGGCAGTATGAGTTGGCACATTAAATATGCTAATAATGACAGCGATATACTCAATATCCATAAAGCATATAAAAAAATTAGCAATTTTTAAGTATCTCAAACAATTTTAATGAAATGGCAGCTTTATCGTTGAATAGCGATCTCTTTCATACTATCTAATACTAACATAATAATCCAGAAATTCAAAAAGATGAATTAAATGAAATAAAAGTATTTTCAACACAAAAAGAGAGGTGTTACGTTTAACTCCAATGGTTATCTGTGTGTGTGAGACCGAGTGTTCGTGTGTGTGTGCGGTGTGTGTGTATATACACATGTCTGTAACACCGTTGGTTTCAAACAGATCTGATGACTTAAATTCTGTTTTTTGCATTAGAGTATCCGGTTTGTTTCAAAATCATGTAAGGTATTTTTTCCTGTTGACATCTAGTAATCCAAAAATGCTTCTAGGCTATCAAACACAACAACACAACACAACACTTATGCTTTGATCTTCCGGTGACCACACAAAATTTTGTGATAGAATCCATATATCAAAAATTGTCAAGTACCTTTTGTGTGAAACAGAAATAAGCATTCATAAATGCTCAAAAACTTTTTTATTTATGTATTAGTAGGATCATGATAGCTGATTTTATATTGATAGAGGTTAAAAAGTATTAATCATTATATATTATATATAAAATAAAGTCGTGTTAGTTCCACTATTTATAACTCAAGAACGGCTGTACGGGTTTGGCTGAAAAATCATGGAGAAATAGCTAAGAACAAGGGAAAGGACGTAGGATACTTGTCATCCTATTGAAAAAGAAATGAAAATAAAATGATCAAATCCAAAATCTTCATATCTACTGTCTTTATGGAGGAATAGAGTTCGCCCGGTCAGCTATACTAACTTGTATTTTAATAAAAAAAATACTACAATAGAAGTAGTCTACATAAATAACACTATATTAAAAGAAACCAAAAACAAATAATCGTGTGTTAGTTTTAAAGTTATTATGATTAATTAAAACAACGTTGATTGTATTCAATGAATTGATCATATTAATAATTAAAGTAGGGAACAACGAAATATATGCAACGGAATGCTTAAAGCATGATATGAAAATCATACTAATGTGATTAATTTTGATATTATTGTTGAAATATTTTGGAATTTGATTTAAAGGAATCGAAACCCTTTATGATGTATAGATAAGGTTCCTTTTGGCTGAATTATTTTATTGCTTTTATTAAATTTAGAAATTGATTAAATTATGAAAGGGTATTTAATTTTTCCTATATTTAATGTAGTTTTTGAAGTGTAACTATCTGCCATACATAGCTACATGTGTCAGGCGTCTAAGCGTGTGTTTCTTTAGGTAAAAAATAGCAAAGAGAACGTAAAAAATATTGTATTTATAGGTTGATGATATTTATATTGGCATGTGGCTGTTGAATTAATATAACACGTGTACTTTGTACAAAGCATATATATATATATACCTATATACACATTTATGTCATCATTACAAAACGATATCTGCACGGTAATAACCACAAAAATTAATGTATAAATACAAATAAAATAACAAGAGTACTACATAACATACGGAGTTTTGTAGTAACAGCAAGCAAGACCGTAATTTTGCTCTAGTTTAAATAAAACAAAGGAAAACTCCGTATTGTAAGTCGTACCAGTTGTATGCGGTTACTGATTCAGATAAAAGTATCGAAACGCTTTAGCGTTCATTGCGGTTTAATGTTACCTCTGAAACCTAACCTTACAATATACTTATTGCTTTTTAAATTAAGACATCACATTTATTTGCTTAGTACGTTTATGCGGTAATTATATTAGTAAATACAGTTATAATTTGGAGTTTGAAATGTAAGCACTTATATCATGTTGTTAAGAATGTAAGACTTTCTTACACTCAGAATCTAAGCTTAATTTCCTACCAACTTAAAAAATTATAATCACAAAGAAAAAATACATATTTTTATGGATCTTAACGGACATTTAATTTTAAATTATCGTTTAGTGGGTAAAGTATTTGTATAAACGTTATGTAAACTATTAATCTCACTGTAACTGTTAGGATAATATTTATTGTATGTTATATTTGTAGTCCTTAATTAAAATAAAAAAAAATCCAACCTAAAGTAATGGTAATTTATATTTTAAAATGAAAATAGAAAAAAATATATAATATGTGTTATACAAGTTGTTGTTTTTTATATATAATTAAATTAATTAATTATTTTAAGGAGCTATTATGAGTCTTTTTTGTTTAACATAATACAGAGGTTTTATTTAAGTGAGTGAGTGAGTTAGTTAAATTATTTTAGGATTTAATTCATAACAGATATTAAGCCCTACCTGTCAAAATGTAGGTACTTTTCTTACTTTTACTTATCAAACTGAAGTAGGTAATAAAATAGGTTTTTAAAAATATGTAAAGAAAAAGAATAAAAAACATAAGATAGGTTCTATATGTAAGTATATGTAGGTATATATGAATATAAATATAACTGCAATAAATTATTTCAAAAAGCCCAAAACTAGCGTGTGACGCGCCTAATATGTAAACGACTATGGACGCATAAATCAAATCGTGCCATGTTTTTATAAAATAACAGGAATTACTATTTTACGGGTCTTATTTCGTACACGATATGACTGGGTAATGATCCCGGCAGTCATTAGTGTTGATTATATTATCTGATAAAGACCTTAATTAACCGAAAAACATTTCACTAACAGACGATATTTTAATTTATCGTGTATATAAAGGGCGATTTGCTGTTTTCATTAAACGAATATGAAAAATTTTAACGTTGCACATTAAGCTATCACTGATAAACGTTCTAAGCTTTAAATTTGATTTGCAACCTATGGTTGGAAGTTTTTTTTAAAGTCCTTACATTCTATTAATATTTAAATACACATATATATTCAATTGTTAACCTTTTTAGGTAAAAATATTGAATGTAAAACTGACATCATTTCGTCGCATTCTGTCACGAGTAAAATATATATATTTAATTGAGTAAACGAATTCGTACGTAATGATTTCAAAACTAAATACAGTGACATGACATACAGTAAGCTACCAATAAGAGTCATGTCAGATAACTACTGTTATGACATTGTCTTATCAAATATTTTATCCAGCTGTCGGAACAACTAATACATATATGTACTGTAATTTTAATAATTTGAGTTCAATAAATATAATAAAAACCTTTTTTTTAAATATATATAAGCAAGATAGTATTTGAGTTAAATAAAAAACAAAAAAGATACAAACTTTTGTTACAAGCGAAAGTCCATCAATTATGATGAATGTTTTGAATGAATGAGTTTTGTTTTCCAAATGTTCTAAAATTATAAATGACTATCGAACCGTTTGTTGGTCATAAGTCATTTGTTTCGATAAATAAAAAGGTGTACCTATAATATCCATTATTTTAATAATAATAAACTTTAAAATAGACTCCCAGAATAAACCATCAATTTAAAAATTGTGTACTTCATTTACACGTAATATAAATTCATCCTACCTATAGGTACTTTTGCACCGAGGGAATAGTAATGGACTATATCCGCAGTCAAATTGAACGAGGACATATGTTGAGCTTTCAAAACTTTCTGTCCTTATTAACTAAATCACCGAAATGTTTTAGCTTTGGAGGAGCAGCATTACTAGAGGCATTGCATCGGTACTTCACTAACATTCTTATGTTAACGTAGGTTCTCTCTCTTATTTAAGAAAGCTCATGGGAAGGTTTGGGTTAGGGATTTCTTTCCTATCGTTCGGACATAACTTTTGGACCACATATTTGTAGGATATAACGTTATATAGGAGACTTCATACGAAATCGTCTGATTGTCTGACAATATAACAATTTTGGATCAAGGGTCTCTAAACCCGGAAACCTTTAAATGTATTTCATCTCACGACCTCTATATGGAGTCTCGTGTGCAACGTACCCGTAACTTTAACGTTGTCCCGTTTAACCTCTCGCTCCAAATTAGGTAATCAACTTTCGAAAATATCCTACGAAGGATCACGGTGGAGTATTCACTAGAAATAGGATAACAACGATGAAGACGCCTTCAAAATTAACTTGAATTAACTCGGTGATCTTTCAAAACTCTTCGTAGAAATAGGCCTGAAATTTTTGTAACTCTTAACTCTTAATCGTAGTCTGGTTAGGTCTTGAGAAACACAAATCATCTGAGTATTCTAACTGTCTGTTTTGTACCTAACACACTATTGTAAGTATTATTAATTTGTTCGTATCAAAATGTATTAAATTTTATAAAGGATTTACGAAGCTGGAGTATTTCACGAAATGTTTTACAAATATATAAATACATACATACCTGATTCCTCGGGATTATTAGGACCAAAGTAGTATTTATATTATTCGAGCACTTTTATATATATATTTATTTTTTTATCAGAAATGCTGGAACACTTCGCTTTTTTTTTTTAAAAAAAGACACATACCCAAAATATCTTTTACAATTATCTTTGGAGCGTTCAATAATGTATAAAATGCATTAATGGTCTGAATATACAGGTATATTCAAATATGTTATTTGAATATTAAAGAATCTATAATAAATTTATTTAAATTCTATTCAAACTTTTAGCATCACGAAATTATTTGAAGAGGGGTTTGTTAAAAATTATATGTATTAAACGAAACTCAGAAACGAACACGAAAATAAAGGTAAAGAAAATATAAAAAGGCCCAAATAATGACGGTGCCCGTCCTGATTGTAACACATTGTTTAGGGGCGCATTTAGAGGATTTTTATTGCAGCCGTTTGTCCCTTAAACGCCCCAGGTCTTCCGGACGAATAAACCCGTCGTACATATTTATGACCCGAGAGACCAAAAGTGCATCCTTTACTGACAAGTATTTTTTTTGTATTTTGTTCATATACTACGTCCTATTGTTAATAATATATCGTCAAATAAAAATAGGCAAGTAGTGTTTACAAATTCGCTAGTTATTGCTCATATATTCTCATTCCCCGTTTATCGAAATCGTGACCTGTTTCAACAAAAACCTGAAAGTTATAACAATAAATTTCATAGCTATACGAAAATATATTTACAAAGCATTAACTCCGTAAGTATTTAGAGTCACATCTTCAAGACGAAAAAATTTTAAAAAAGTATAAAAAATTTCCAACAAATGCAATTAAACGTTCCAGACGGTTAAACCGAGAACTTGCATCATAATTATCGTTGGAGTTCCGTTCCAGTGCGCGGCCGGTCGCGCGGCGTGGCAGGAGGCGGCAGCGCTGTCTGTGGGCGGCGGCGGGCTGGGAGCTGGTGGGGCCGCGCGCCGCTGCTCCGTGCTCGGCGATCACCCCGGCGCCAGGAGAGACCAGCGCGGCAAGTGGCACCGCACCAATCGGGTACGCGACCACGCTTGTTTATTTGCATGAGCAATCATTGAATGGTTTTCCACTTGGTGTCGTATATTTTTATTGATGTTGAAGTTTCTAATATATGTGTATATATAATTAAGCCACTTGTTGAAATTGAAATATTACATCTTCATTACGTTTGATCGATTTTGAATATCCACATATAAATGCCCAGAGGGCCTGAAGCCACAACACAGTTAGATATCTTGGGTAGAAATATGTTTCTATATTAAAAAGAACACAAATTTTTAGTTTTGTTCAAATGCCTACCTGAAAATTCTTTACCTGCTCTCAATGACAACGTTGACTTCCCTCAATCGAATTAATAGGTTTCTCATTCAACATATAAAATAACCATTTGGTCACAAAAATAAACTCAAATTGCGGTTTATAATTGTCCCAAAGGCATTTACACGAAAGGTGACTATTTCCAGGTCCGCGATGCGTCCTACGGTTCATCATCAGACTCGGACGAGGGGGAGGGAGCGCCCGGCGAGCCGTGGGGCGTCGCCCGGCTGCTGTACGCGGGTCTGGCCATCCTCGCAGTTGGTCTCGTCATCTATTTCGTGGGTACCGGAGACAAGGTGCGTTAAATAAGTATTTAGCATACATCACAACTAATCATCTGCTAAATACAAACATTAAGATCTGTTAAAAGAACATGGAAATGAAAGGAGTCCTAATCCATGAAAGTTTCTATCCATCCACGGAAGTTTGCTTAAGAATCATTCACCCTTTTTATTTTCTTCAAACTAAAAAAAACACAAATATTCCCACGAATGTTAAAAGTTTTCTTAAATGCAGGTTATTTAAATATTCATCCACTAAGTTTCTGTGGATTTTAAGAAGCATAATGAATTTTATATAAAATTTACTTAAGTTTAGTTATTTAGAAAATGTTAATGTGAACTCCAGGGTTTCAAAACGCCTGCACTGCGCCTGGTGGGCCCGTCCCTTATCGTGGCGGGGTTGGCGTGTTGTTTATTACGTATCATGTTTTGTATATTCGCCAAGCCTTGCTGCAGACGGCGACCCAACCACAAGGAGAACAGAAGGTAATAATTATATTACATCATATTATAACTTACAATTAGTATTTTAAAAATCTGTTTCTATGAACTCCTCTCACAATACGTCGGATACCTTCATTTTATTCAACACATGTACATATATGAAACACAAATATTTTTTTCTCAAATGAAAGCCAGAAGTAATTACTTTCATAACTGATACCATGGACACTTGCAAGTCAGGTTATTGCCGTGTGATTTTTAAAAAGATATTCATAAGATTTGTGGCAAAGTGTCATATTCTTTAAAGGTAATATACATGTTATAGGTAATATGTATTAGTCACATTAATTTCAAGCTGAATCAGTAAGTATCACTCTAAAAAAATGTCTCATTGCAAGTAATATACATTAGTTCCTATAAAAAAAGGCGCGTTAAATTTGCTCAATGGCCGCCAAATTTGGACACACGGCAAGGGGCAAAAATATTTTTTTCTAAAATGTTCACTTAAGTAAGTGGTAGTGGAGTAATTGGTTCTCTTTCAGTAATTCAAGGATAGATTATAGCGATAACACTGTCATGTTCCAGACTGTCCGGTTGCGTGGAGGGGGAGGAAATGCCTCTGGCGGGTGCGAGTCGAGCAGGGCCCGCGCAGTGTTCCCCCGCTCGAAGGCTCGATGCCTCCTCCTGCGACGTATCCAGCTTGTCCAGTGGCGAAGAGGACGAACGCCTGCGACGATATCGCACCAACAACCAGCCGCAGACTGTACTCGTGCAGCCGGTCAGTAGCCAACAGTTTAGACCAGTTAACCACCTCGATAAATAAATAGCATAAGCTGATTAGCAAAGCAATTTTATTATTTTAGATTTTTTTTAAATGACCAGTACAATCACCCTGATAATTCAAATTTAATATAAAATGAACCAAATATTTAATCACGCATACATTATATTAACGATATAGAAAGTACGATTGGTCCTTGATGGGTTCCTCCAAAAAAATTAGATCTTAAGATTCCAGACTGCCGTAATATCTTTCCCAGGCGGGCTCACAGCCAAAACCGCAGCCGTCATCGCCGGTCGCACCGCCAGTTCAAGTCCAGGCGAACCCACCAGCGGCTACGTCAAGCCACGCAAAGCAATCCGCCTGCCCAGTAATTGGCAAACGGCCTCCACCCCGTACTGTGTCCTTCGCGGGCGCACCCGACGGCGAATTGGTCCTCAGTCCCGCACAACTGCGATAACCAAGCAATAAACTATCACGCAATACTTTTTATACACGTGACGTGACCTGGTTGCTATCATCCGTGTGGCTTAGTTTAAACGTTTTAATATAGTGTAAGCGTTAATCTGTAGTAATTTGAATATTGAATGTGCTAGATCATCCGTCTTAACGCCAACTAGATACTACGTGGCGCGGTTCCACCTTTATTTATTGTAATACAGATCTAACGAGTGAATCGTTCGGGCCAATATTAGTAGCTAATTGGACATCAGGAACCGCGTCTCGTAGTTATTCGATATTAAATAGTGAATATATAATATAAATATTGTGTTAAAACTGCCTACTACTAGTGCGAATTTATATTTAAATATAAAAAATCATAAATAGATATATAACTGACAATAATGATTGTTAACTGATGTATAAAGTGTTATGGCGTACGTGATTTTTAATTGTTCCATTTATTTGTGGGTAATAACGAAAGTAGTTCATACGCCGAGTGTGTTTGAAATATGTAATGTTGAGGTATGAAATATTTTATATTTAATTAGTTAAAGTAATGAAATACATATTTATTGATAATCGTCATGATATAAGCGAATTGATGGTGACAAGTTGATTATGCAGTGGCATATACGTTTTTTTATTGACACATATATTTATATTCCGAAATATATAATGAATAAAATATTATATAATAATAATATACTACCTGTACCTAACAAATGTCCAAATAAGGGCTCTATACGACATTTAAAAGCATGATAATAATTTCCGTGAATACGTATAGGTTATTTCTTCAACGCGAACCTTTTATATGAAATCTGAACGAACGTTTGTAATACATCTATGGCATGACATATTACTACATGGCATGTAAAATGAAATGTATCCTCTGTACTTACGGAATTGACACGACATTTAATGATGCAGTTGTTTACATAAAAAAAAAAGATATTTGAAACTTGGCGGCTGAACTACATGAGACACCAAAGATAGTAATTATTAAGTAATCAGTGTATAGTGATACTGTTTAACAGTAATGTTATTATGTATAAGAAAACGGTAACAATCGTATAGATTTTCTTGTCACTACATATTGTTTGACGTGTATTGAAAAACATTTTAAAACAACATTCGTGACATTTATGACAGATAAAACAAAATGTAGTGTCAATAAAGCTTTATTGTTAAGCGTGCGTTGCATATTGGCACAATATAGTCGGATACTGTTTATATAATATATATTTTAGACATATTTGCACCACTAGTAGTGAAATATTCAAGTGTATCTGCAGATTTAGCTAGAATTTATGATTGGACACACACGTGAAACATCGTGGAAATCGATTGCTGGTGCAATTTAAGATGTCAAATATGCATGTAATGGAGTTGCATGTACAAGGTTAAATTCCTATAGACAATTCGTGTGGTATATAATGTTTTGATTAGTTTTCGTCAATTAACTTTGTAACTGGTAGTTGTTTTGTATTATTTAAATCTAAGAATTGTCAATTACTTAATATTTATTTTTTGGCGTAAGATTTGCTTCTTTTCATTATTGGCAATCTAACTTCTAATGGGTCAAAAATATTATGTATTTTTAGACATTGCAGACTCCAATACAGACGATTGTCCGTTAAAAATGATTGCGGTGGTAAAATATTTCTGTTATTCTGCAACCTTAAAGTTCTCCATTGATGCTTCCTTGCATACACTTGTAGTTTAACCTTTGATGACCGGAATATTATATTCCATAGTTACCTCAAAGAAAATTTTAAATTCTTAAAAAAAATAGTTTTTAAGAATTTAATATTTTATTTATCAGATTTATTCTAAAGCGGTTCTTTTTTGGTTTTATTAATGATGTCTATTTAATTAATTAAATTCTTGATTATCTTTTTGTAGAATACAATATGAAATGACTCAAACATTTGAACGAACAAATCATTTTTATATTATAATACTCTTATCCTATGACTATGTACCCTCGTTATGGAATCGCTAAGTTTTCACTCTTATATGAATTTCGCTGTTTATAATTTAGGTATGTAATTTCTAACTAACACAAGTCATAAATTCATGAATTATTTACTGAACACGTTAATGTTAAGTGTTTTTATTTCTTAAAGTGTTTGATACTCTATTTAAAATGTTTAAGCAGCGAAATTTATTAATGGAAAAACAAATATCCCGAAAATCCCAACATAAATAGATGTTAAGGAAAATTATGAGCTTCATTTAGACTTATTGGCTTGTGTAACAGAGTGTTGTGTACATAAAATCATCTTCTGCATCACTTCCGTAATTATTCACGGTTCTAAAATTGAAATCCCCTTTTTTTTTCTAAGTATCCAAAAAGTTTGTATATTGTTACCACAAAGCGCACACAATCTGGTGACAGGGTGAAAAATTTTATATTTGTCTACCAGCAGACGCAAAACCATTCAGGGTCAATATAAGAGTGAGGTAAAACAGTTTTGAAAAACCCTTGCTTTTGTCTAGCTTTGAATGATCCTGAATTACGATTTTGAATATCACACATTTATCAAATGTATTTTTACAAAGCCTGCTTATTTATAGAACGATATAAACCTTTTATAGGAGAATATTTACTACACAACAGTTTTGAAGCGTCTAAACATTAAATGAACCGCACCGTTATATTTCTCTAAAAATTTACTCATAAACAACATGTCATAACATATTTAATCACACTATTTATTTGAATGAATAAACACCAATGACATGATCATGTTCTAAAGCTACATTTTCCTGTCCGTGCTTCCAGCTTCTCGCTTTCATAAAACGCTTGTAATTTAAGCTTTTCAAATAGGTAATTGAAGGCCTAAGTTGTCGTTTTTATTATATTTGTTTTTGAAAAATTCTAATATATATATATTTATCATGCATTATCGAAGTTTGTCTCAATATGTTTGTATAGATTTAAGATACTATCAGCTATACGTATATAATAGCAATAACAATAGGACAGACGTATTATTTGAATATGAAGCTTGAAAGCTGCCGATTGTACCTAATAAGTTGCGCAGAGACCAAAGTTTGTTCAAAATACTATAATAATTCGTTAAGGCTAAGATTATCATACTGTAATATCGTTCCTTTTATATTTTGTCAGTTGTAGTTTTGTAAGAATAGATAGTTTATGCGTAATTCATATTGTAATTAAATTTATTTTGCGAAGCAGTTAACTGTAAATTTTTTGTGTGTATTCTAATGTTTCGTCTATAAAAATTTAAGTCATAAATATTTTATCTGCTATAATAAGCTTGGATTCGATCTTAATACCTTATTTTCACTGGTTTCCACAAAATTTCAATATTATTTGGACGATCTATGGAAAAAATTTGTAACTAACAGATTGCAAGCACCGTGTAGTTTAAAAATTTACCGCATTAAAAAATGTCTTACAGTAAAATGTTAAGATATTTTTTAATCTGTGACAGTTTACGGTGCAGATTAGAATGATCTGTGATTTAGTGTTGCTAATTGAGAGTTTAATTTATATCGTGTTTGTATTGTACATTGTTTTAATTGTAAAAATGTTTGACATTCCGCTCAATCAGTACACAAGTAATATTAACTTTTTATATATTATGGAAGTTTCGTTTTTACATATTGTTTGACACCCCTCATGGTATGTATTATTTATAGGCATTGGTGCATATCATGTGTATAGAACAGGTGAATAATCAAATAAATTAGAACAGAAATATAGTTGAAGTTAATGTTTTATTTCCCTCGGTGTCCACAAAGAAATTGAAAAGGTTTTTACCGTTGGTAACTACAGGGCTTACATGAAATTATTGTAAAAAAATTGAGCAATTATAATACCCACCAAAAGTAAAGTAGAACATATTTCTTTCTCAAGTTAGTTCTCATGTTAGTGACAAAGTGATAAAAAGTATTTGTATAAATATTTAGAGGTTACTTATAAAAATGCAGAAGCTATAAATGCGGACGCTTACTGAATCATTGAAAACTCCATGTGTGAAGAGCTGAAAAATACATTGATGCTATATTGTAAGATTGCTGGTCTGTGTTTCAACTAGTGAAATAGACAAGGAAGCGATATCACCTTGGTTATAAGCAAAGTACTAATAGAAGCAGTTTCTGTATGGCCCTTAGATATCAAATATCCTGGTGTGTGACCACAATTTATAGAACTACTTATGGCTAGATCGTAATAAATGGAGACGTATTCAGGGACTCTCAATCATTCTCCTAATCAACCACCAAAGAACAATGAAAGTTGTATTGTGAATGCTAGTGGTCTTATAATTTTTTTTTAATGAATCGCTTCAAGGAATTGATCATATAATTTTATCATGACTGATATGACTAATTATATAGGTATGTACCTATATTTAGCTCAAATTGATGATAGATTGTGATCACTTGCTTTTACAACTCAGATTACGACGGATTAACAATTATTGTAAACGAGAGTTTCGCTTTGATAGTAGCTGTAACAATACGGGTCGAAATCTACGCTTATATCAAATATGAAGCATCATAATTGTAGTAAAATTGGACACGAGCAAGCTGATTGTTGTATGAACATTGACAATCATGAATTTCATCAAGTTCAGTGACCCGATCGTAAATAAGCCAGTGCACGTACATGTGCTACAATGTATACACAGTGCATGTCAGATGCTGCTGATCTTATTGGCTTGACAGCGTCACTAGAAAGGAAAAAAAGAGTATACAATTACGTCTGTGGCTCCAGTTGAATGATATGTCGACCATTTTATATTTAATCTCCATTCGATAGTCTCAAATAATTTGGTATGTGAAGTTCCACTTTGTTTCTGGAACTAATATAAGCTAACAAACGATTTTAAGTAGAAAATTGTTGGGTAAATAATAAATAATTTAATGCCATTAGTACATATAGGTAGTTAAATGTTTCTAGTACTGTCAGGTAGACAATAAAGATATTAAAAAAGAGGACTAAAATGAAAAATCTTACACAATATACAAGACCACGTCGGGACCAAGCTACATAATCTCACTGTGGTATTAGAATTATGCATGAGTCAACTACCAATTGACGTAGATGTAAACATTCTAAAATTTTATGATAACTAATCAAACTAAAATTTTCTAATTTAAAATTGACGATGATGGTGACCAAAGATGAAAGTGTTTTGTGTAAAAAATATGACTCACGACGAACGAGATGCCTAGGTTTTCGCTATTTTTGATAACAATCTATTTGAGGCTTGTTAGTCAATAGTGCTGGGCCTCAGAGGTTAGTTACTAGCAACGTGGTATTGTTTAGGATTTTAGCGCTAATTTGATAGCAGTTGGCGGTCAAAGAAAATGAGTAAAATATTAGGTGAAAATGTTTTCTTGTCAGCCCATTCTCAAATTGGCCGAACGGAATATTTTGTCTGTTTACTCTTCAAAATCACTTTCATCGCATATTTCTCATCTCTTAGCGTATTGATCTCATGTAACGCAATCGTAATTGATATATTTTCTATGTCTTGACTTGAGGTGATTACTTTGAGTAGTCATTAAGAGATTTCAACAATACCGTGGGGTACATGTTCCGTAACCATCCTCCACTTCAACGACGTCTTTAGCCGAGGTCCGGCCTCTTAGAGGCACCCTTGGGACGGGCGTATCCCTCCGTCGGGCCCGAATTAAACGGGTTGATCCAATCGGACCACCCACCCCTCCCGGTGACGCTGTAAAAGCCAACAAGGCTAACACCAATAGACAATACGAAAAAATAAGAGGTACATGTTCTTGTGAATTGTGCATTTTCTCCACAAATAAAACTCTGCTTTATTTATAACAATATTATTTCTATAACAGTTAATCATCAGAAAGTAATTTGATATAAAAATGACCTAATAAATTCATAGATGCGTATGAGTTAGCCATAAGAACTTTATTGACCAAATTTATCTTGTTTCGTTGGGTCAACACTAATCCAGTTGACACGGAATGAAACAAAAAATAATATAACATGGTATATATTTATTTCAACTCCATATTAAGTGTAAGTAAATGAACCAAAAATAATATATTTACAAATGTATTGCAAACCTTAAAAAAAAATCACAACACAAACTCATGGACCGACTTTAAATGACATAATGAGTTATTCTGAAAAATACTGCAGATAATTAGGTATGTTAAAAAACTATTGAATTAGTGAATGGGTCAGGAAATGTTGTTAATGTTATTGCTCCTTCATAAACATACAAAAAACATTAAGGAGAATTGAATTCTCACAATTATAGGATAAAATTATTAAAAAAAAAATCATACAACGGGCAAATATTTACATATTTTTTTTCTTCTACGTTATTAAAAATTTATTAGTTCATAACAATGCCTAACTAATGGGAGACCAATAAATCACATGTATGGTGCCAGTAAGTTGAATATACTTAATATATATTTAAAATAATACTACGAGGACGTCACAAGATCTAACTATTAATAGGGGAAGTCCCAATATGATCCTGGTGTTGCATGATATGAATTTATTTGTATAATGCTCTGGAACTAAACTACTGTTCGAATTAATTAAAACCAATTAAAATTATATAAAAATCACGGCCATACCAATGTTATAATACAATTAGTGAATACAAACACCAATACATTTCGTTACAACACCCCACGAAGCTCACAGCAACACATAGACATTTTCTAAACATCCACACTTACTATGCTATGCAAAAAAATCTTTCTAATAGTACTGTTACATAATTTTTTATCTATGGACAGTATGCCAACATAAAAAAAATTAAATTTTATTTAATAATGGCAATTCTAACATATTAAGATTAAAGTTAAAATAACATTTTTTGTTAAAGATTTTTAACTAGTTTTTAACAACTATTATACTTACTATGTACTATTTGAAATCTATGTCTCGTAGAAAAAATGTGTTGTTCCAATTTAACATTACAATGGCTGTACAAATATAATGAGGGTATTCACAGCGTTAAGTTACAATAATTTATTTTAATCTCACCATCCTTATCTAACCTTTTAAGAGTGAAAGGGTTAACACATTTGAACTTCTCAGTCATACAAAATTTTGGTAATATTATTAATATTTTTATCTCTTTCTTACTTATTAGTGTGTTTTTTGTAAGAGAGAGATAGGTATATAAATTAAACTATTTGTAGGTCAGTATCATATAGTCTCAACAATACCCTTCCTTTTCCTTGGATCGTTGGATATGAAGGAGGTTTCCTCTGAGGAAGCGCTGGTTACCTTCGGATGAGAGGTTGTTGGTGTCGGCTGGAAAGAAGCAAGTTAAACAGATTAATATGAAATAAAATTAAATAATCTGATGTAAATCGTATCTATGTTTTTTATTAAGTGGTTTTATTTTAATGTTTATATAAAACTATTTCTTCGGATTCCACTCCAATGGTTTAGTCTTAGATTTAACTTAATGTTTCTATTATTTTATATTAAACGTATACAAGCAGTCACAAGGAAAGTGTTCCTTGGTCAAAAGACAGATAAGGAAGCTACATCCGAAAACATAGTTCTATTAAATTTCATATTATGTACTTTGAAATTAAAAAAAAAATATATTTTTAAAAGTAACTCTTCCTATTCAAGTCTTTAGTATAATGTTAGATACGAAAATAAGCACAAACATTACATCAAGGAGATCCTATATATGATTAGTAAAATTACAGATAATTAATTATAGGCGACAATTTTAATGATGGATTAATATGTTAAAGGTTTATATGTGATCGGTATTAGCTACTGACATCTGTGAATTAAATATAATATTTTTTAAAATTGATAGTTTATTATTTAATTTAAAATCATTGCCAAAAATTCAAGCTTTCATGCGCAAACCACGGGAGTTACTGAGAAGTGAAGTAAGGTATGTTAAAAGCAACACTCGATAAGCCGTGGTTCAATATATCAATGAATGGTAAGCGATTATATTACCTCACTCTCCAGTAGTGTCCTTAAGTGGCTGGAAAACAGACAACTTATTCGCACACAATTATACATTTTGTGTGTTCTAGAGAGATAAATATATACAAGCAAATTAAGCGGTTTTAATTCCCAACGAAGTGCGTGTAAATCCGTTATAAGAGATTTCTTGATTTTCGTACAGTTTATTGGATAAACTCGTTATAATTTTTTTGACAAATTTGATCCATTTCTGCCCGTTTAATGGAATCCTGAATCAAATTTTGGATTGGATTTTAGCTTGCGAGGTTATGAAAAATAATTTACATTCCTATGAAACAAACAAGATGCTTCACAAAAACACAAACACAGACAAAGTCGCGGTTAACAGCTTGCTATAGTTAAGCGCACGGGTGATAATTCAGGTCATATATTACATTTCTCACGACGACGGGTGCGGCTGACCCGGCGGCGCGTCTGATGTCTTCTAAAGGTATCTCCTCTGATCTGGCCCGAGGTGATGAGTCCCTGGAACCATTGCTCCCCCGGGATACACTGCTGGGTTGTTAATAATATTCTTTGTTAAATTTATACATTAAATGCTTACTGAGATTCTGTAGCGTGTGTTAAGGTAATTTTCAATATTTTTTCATCTGAAGTAAGAACATGGTATGTTATTATCCACAGAACCGGTGTGCCGACCCTCGCGTGAGGATTTTGTATCTACCAAATACATATCACGTATAAAGTTACAACAATTTTAATGCCAGGTTTCATTTTTTGAATAAAAAAACACGAAAATTGTCTTTGCATACACATTTACAGCGAATTCTCGTTTTCCGTCTACAGTAAGGCTAGCAGTACGTGTAAAATATCAGGTAATTTTATAGCAATGACGATATAATCTATATATTTCTGTTCACCTCTCTCGGCTGGTGGTTGTTCGTTCTCTATACACCACGATGCCGTCTTTGAGGACGTGACCGCTAGTTCTCCGTATTCGTCTCTCGGCATCATCACCATCTATGCCTAAGAAAATATTACGTTTTCAATAAAATAATTTTACAAAATGACATTGAAGTATCTTTTTTTCAGTTATCGATAAAATCAAGTTGCTATATGACTATTTTTTGACATATAAATGATCTGTATAAAATTATAAATTCCTAGCTCGTTTGGAACATCACTAAAACAGGATTCAGTCCATCATACTTATGTGATATACAGAAATAAACAGACAAAAGACATAATTAAAAGATTGGAAACAGACAAGACCAGCCTTCAATTAATGTACGGTTGAGAGGTCAAACATCTAAGATATAGTGAAAAAGCACTACATTGGTTATTTTTTGCTTCGACATAAAAAAAAATCTTGATTTATAGCTTTAAAAGACAGCCAAATTTATGTACTATAGTTTATGTACTTGAAATCTGGGTGAATTATAAGAGGTGAGTATAATTTTAATGTTGTTTTTTTTACCTGAATGTCTCCTGACTGCGGCGAGGGCTGGTCTGGCGAATAGCGGTCGATGTCTGTGAGATGAAGGCGCTGCTAGGGCTGCTACACCCGACACTTCTAGCAGACGGCCTATCTGCTGCATTTTCTTCTGGCGGGCTTTAGTCCGACCCTACAACAAGTATCGGGGATACAATTTAATAAATGACAAAAATGTATACGATACGAGTGAAACTTAATAGATTTTTTTTCCTAACATCGTAAGAGGGGAGCTGTGCTGTGATTGCAGCAAAAAAAATCAATAAACATATATTGGTCAGTATTACCTTTGTGAGTCTCTGTTTGGCCGCCATACTCCGGATGTGGTCGTCAAATTTGAACTTCGCCCGCAGTAATATCGTCCGAGGTAGGGCTCCGTTGGCACCCACTCGGGGCTTGTGTATTATGAGATGAAGACATCTCGGGTCCTCTTTGTCACCCTGTATCTATATTTTATAAAACATATTTAGATTAGTTTATTTCTAAATAGTATTTATGTATGAGACGAAACTTCTTAGCATTGAATGGATTCACCGTGCGGCAGCTGGGTCCATGGTTGCAGGGAGAGGAGCTTCAACAATGCCTGGACTTGCAACCCAGGTGTAGGTTAAAGGGGGCCCTAACTAACGCGCATTAAACGATCATCTCCACCGTCCAAGCTCCTCTCTCTAACAAACCAAATTTGAAACGAACCTACTAGGGCTGCCTTAGAAGCACGTGCCAAGAATGAATGGATATTAGTTCTGGACAGGTCTTTTATAAAATTTTAGAGAGATTTAGCTGTTATACCTATATAAACAATTAATGTAAATGGTTCTGAAACTCACCTCGAGATCCTGTAGACTTCCCACCAGTTTAGCGACTCCCCAGCCCAGACGTTGTTTGTCAGGTTCTACAAGGATCACCTGCATGTTGTCCACCGCTAAAAAGCGATGTTGCCAAGTACCGTCTCTTTGGATTATATCGCAGGATATCAGGTCTGAGTCGTCTGAAATGTTATTGAGTTTTTTGGTATAAAATACAAGTATTCCATCTAAATCTCGGACGGTTTGGCTTATGATCATTCACGCTGTTACATGAATTGAACATGTGAACATTCTCTGTAAATCAACAGGTATTGATCAAAATAATCAATAAGGAGATTACTTCTTTGCGATTCTTCGAGTATTTTGATGGGTCAATATATAATGGTAAGTATATGTGTTGTCTTGGAGTTCGCAAAGATTCTGGAAGTCTTATCAGACATCCAGTGCAAGTAAGTCAAAATATATATTTTTTTAATCTTGATAATTAATTTCCATAACCAGATTCGTAATAATTTATTATAGATTTGTTTAGTACTTTGCGACACTAAAATGTAATGTCGTAATGGAAAAGAGAAACAAGGTATTAGCATAACCGTCCTTAAAGAACTGCTGATATAAAATACAGCGTCAACCAATTATATTTGCGATAATAGTTCAGTTTATTGACAAATTAATATAATAATTTTATAAAATCGATTACATACAGAGAATGTAATGTCTGAGGAATTAAAAATTCATAGTACCTTATATTGTTTTTTTAGTAAGAACATTTAAACAGATAGTAAAAGACAAAGCTTAGGATATTATAACTATCGAAACAATTTTAAATTTCACTAAGCCACTTCGTTACTATACTTGTCAAAGTATGTCCTATAGGATATCACAATGGGTTAAAAAACCGCACATTAAATCCGCAATAGACCATCATAATGGGATTAAAAATTCGAATCACATTTCCATTTAGCAATAACCTACTTTACTGTTTGTTTATCAAATATGATCTTTTTTTTGACGTCATAGTTCTCTTCGGAATATAAGAGTTTCATAAGTCAAATCTTTGTCTCAAACGAAAGTTCGTAATTTTTTTGGCTGTAGCAAAAAATACTTACTGAGGTCCAAAACGTCCCCAACTTGCACAAAGGGTGCGGGATTGGCTAGCGGCAGTTGACTCTCAGGCCGTCCGGTCAGCTTGAGGTACAGCTCTCGGATCAAGAAGAAGGTGCGGATGGCGCGACGAGCTCGCTCCATCTGGAGGAAATACGCTCGCCACATGGCTTATATACGTCGACTTGATTCTACATTACAACTAAGTTAGCGAGTCGACTTCAATATTCTGGAAGAAATTCGCTCAGATGAGATGCCATGAACCTATGTAACCATGAAGTTTTGCGATGTACAATTCAATACAAAATATTCGTAAATTTAAAAAGTTTCTACTAGTCCCTTGCAATGACATCAATAGAAAATCTCACTAAATAATCTATTTAGAAGGAAACACAGATAATTAAAAATATAATAATTAATAATTTTTGAAAACAATAAAGGAATTTGTAATTATTTTATATTATAGCCAAAAACCTTACCTCTCCGCTGGGCAGTCTTTTTTCGAAAGCTATCCCTGACATGGGTGTGCGCGTGGGTGGTAACAAAATAGCCGCATCCATACAAAGACACTCCACGTTCAATGGCTTCTTAGACATCTCACAGTACCTGATATTTTATATATAAATTAATTTCATTTAAACTTTGTGACGTTGGTTGAACACCCTGTGCGCACAGTTTTCAAGGTTAGAGTTCATACATATAAAGACTTGATTTATTGTTATATTAAGTTTGAATTAAACTAGACTACCACAATTCATTCTTACTAATAAAAAAATATGTTTTGAGACAAGTTGCAAACAGATTTTGCTGAGATTTTTCATGTATATATACAAAAAAATTAAATTTAGTAGCCATATTAGAATAAAATTTTAATTATCTGTTGACGAAATCTAGCAACACTTACAATATTGACAAAATTGAAACAGAATTCACAGTGATATATGTAGTTATTACGAATCAGCTGCAATACTAACTCGTCCTCGAACATATCTAAGAAGATGTCATCACACTTATAGAAGTTCCTGGCGAGGGCTGCGGCGCGGGCTCGCAGCACGTTGGCCGTCTGGCGTGACGTCACCGACCCCTCGCTGAACTGCATCGCCGTGCGAAGAAGACGGACGGTTAGCTCGCACGTCACTAAACGGACCTTGGAAGCTGGAAAATGGCCATCTGTTTGTACATCGTACTAATATTTTATATGAAAAAGTTTGTGAGGATATATGGGTGTATAACTTTTGTTGCTCAATCACTATATTCGGGGATTCCATGTTATTTCAGCCGGGTCAGGGACAATAGTCGTATTTCTCATGGGACCACGTGATACAGACTATAGATGTCGCTGCCCTTTGGTTATCATTGTTGCTCTAGCGCTCTTTATACATTTATCTCGGAGCCCAATTCCAAAGTACTTGCAAACAAATACCAGTGCTATCATGTAGACAGTATCTAAAAACACTTATAACACCCGTATTTTTGCGTGGGAGGATAAAAGTGTATTAAAATGGCTGTCTATTTGTATTTTTTTTTCTTTTGGTTTTTACTAAATGCATGTTATGTATGCATGGCAGATGTAACAAAATAAAGTAATTTAAATTATGTCTGAAACGGCTGCACCGGTTATGATCAGATTTGGACCGGCAGGTATGTGATTATAATAAGGATAACTTAGTAGAAAACTCGGACACAGCTATATAAGTAGCATATTAATGTATCTGTATTGTTATTACCCGACAAATGTTATTTTTATCCCGTAGTAACCCTTATGGCATGTTTATTAGGTAATATATTTATGTATAAAATTAAACAAATGTATATAGATCTATCTTACCCGGCTTACAACACAGATTAGCAATCGCCATCAATTCCGCTATGAGGAGTCCGTTGAAGCTATCTTTCTTTTCCTTTCTTTCCCCTCCATCTGGCGATCCACTAGAAGTGCTCGCTTTACTGGGATCGGCTTCTGGCCGTAATAAAATATCGAGCAACTCAGGATTGACCCCTACAGTAATAAAAAAAATATTACAACATAATAGTAATCGTAAAACAACTTAATATATCAAACATCCATACCCACTGATAACCAGGTCAGCAAGAAAAAAAGTTATCATTAATGAACATAGTTTGCAATCGTGTAATATAATGTTTATATAAACTACCTTTATTATTTATCAATGCGTATAGCAGGCACAGTGCGAACAAAGCTTTGTAGTCATTTTCGGTGCAATCCAATGAGTCTACGACGGTCTTTAGGAATGGTCTATTCTCTATATTCCCGGTGGTTCTTTGGACATCTTCCGTGACGTCACCAGAAGTCCCCGGCATCACATTCAGCAGCTTCTGCTTTTCCTCGTCAGTTATATTCATTTCCGTCACGGTTTTGGATGGTTCCACGGCATCTGGTAGCGGTGAATCTGGCATGTTCGCTTTCGGGATGGCGGGATGCCTCTTAATGGTCTGGATTTGCGTCACCAGATCCTCCGTCGAATCGTGGGCTATGCTCGAAGTTTCGCTGATTTGCGAGGTGGACGGCAGCGAATTGGAAACGAGTTCCGGGTCCAGATCGCAACTTGAATGATCCGTGTTGTCCAAATCCTCGCCGAAACCTTTAGCCTCAGCGTATTCCGGGGTGGTGTAGTCTCTTTCTGGACAAGACGTGTTCTCCAACGCTTTCTCCAAACTCAATTGAGGTTTGGAGAATTCGAGTTTCACGTTCGATTTGGCGTTCCTGTCGTACATGTCCAATATTTTTGTAGCACCCTCTTCGAATACAGATGAGTTAGATTGGAGTATGATCCAAGCTAAGGCGTGGACTATTGGTCCGTGGGTTATGATCAGGAAAACTTGAGATAGCAGAAATAGGGCGACCACACACGAAACTGACGGCTTAATTTCCTCCTCTGTTTCTATTCTTTGGATTGGATAATTTATTCTTGGAGGAGTGTCCGTGCTTTTCCCAGTCAATATGGCTTCTAAATTACGAGTTATCACTTCTATGCTTTGCAAGTGTTCGCGATTGTATTGCGGACGTTTCACTGTGTCGGATGTGAGTGAGTATATGTAGAGAGGTATCAATAGTTTGTGAAGTAAATGCTCTGTGAGGACATCGTTCAGGTCGGGAATGTTCAGGCATAGGATGTCGTTTATGTAGTGGAGGTGATCCAAGTGTTCGGCTACTAAATCGCCTAGCTTCTGTTGTGATTGGTGGCTGGAAAAAAAATTAGTATCACTGCACCAATAAAAAAAAACTATTCTATAATTAACTTCGCTAATCCATACTTTCATAGTTATCTCATTCTGAAGGTTTTCAAATTTAATTTACTTGAACCTAAATGTTAGAAAACCAATTTTTTTTTGGAACCAAAATATAAATTTAAATAAGACAAATACATGAACAGGCGTACTTCCAAGTAAAAGGTTTTGCAATACATATTCTTATTGCTAACAGCTTTGTATGTGAGTCGGTTTATTTATAAATTCACTTGACTTACTCAGCATCGTTCCTGACACAGGCGTCCAATTCCAATATATGTTTCCCGATGAACCAGACCAAGTTACTGAAATACGGCGCAGCGGTCCTGAAAACAATTAACTGGATAATTTTACTTGGAAGACTAGATTATCCTGAACTGTTTTTTAGAAGGTTAACTATCTGACGGTTAAAGTTGAGTTCAAACAAAACAGCTGTTTCTGAGATAAGCTGAAGCAGACAAACATCTTCAATTCAATACATTTTCATTAGTAGTATAGTTTTTGAGTATGGAATAAATTTTGCACAAACAGAAATAATACACAGATACATACACAGAATAACACTTTGATTTCAGGTACACATGAAATCAAAGCCAAACTAATTTAACTAAACATACAATTTAAATTTTATTAAGTCTTATTTACTTTACCTGTCTCTTATGAACCGCAACATACTAGCATCTTGGACTTTATACACATTCAAGGTCAATGTACGGACGGCTATTCTAACCATTGATTCCGGATGATTAAAAAATTTGATGGCCTCCGTGTAAAGAGGAAAGTCCTTTGTATGCTAAAAAAAAAAAAATTACCCTGCAATTCTTAATTCAAAACAATACTTAATTAAATTATAAAAAAAAATATACATAATATAATTACAAATAAAAAGTCAAGAACTAAATGTGTATTCAATCTTTATTGTTATAAAGATTATTAAGATATTTATATTTAGTTATTAAGATATTCTTATTTAATTCTAAAGATATGTTTATCTTTAGAATTAAATAAGAATAATTGTGTTTTACGAGCGAATATTATCATTGAAATATCGAACAAGGATGAACAAGATAAACATATGAGTGAATTACCTCATTATAAAAGAAGTGGATGGTGTGATTGTTTAGTTTAAAGCTGAGAGTTTTAAGGAAAGATATATAGTAGGCCATCACTTCTTCGTCTGATATATCAAATTTATGTACTATTATTGAATTCACATGATTATTGCTGAGAAGATAATCTGTAATTATGAAAATAGCATTAAAAAAATTTTGGCACATTGCAGCAATTAATAGTTATTTAACATAGTTTAAGTTAGAATTTTTTAGCGCACATATATTAGTCAAATTCTCAAGATAGTTTCATTTACATAGGGTATTGTACAAATAAAATGTCTTTAGTAAAATAATTTTAACGCATACAAAGGTAATTTTTTGTATATTTTAATAACTTATAGGATATGTATGTGAGGGTGACGAACAAAAAAAATTTCAATGTCATCATTTTTCTGAACATTTTATTTGTTGTTCTCCATAATTTAAAAATAATTATTCGCGTACCGTTAGAATTCAGCTTTGTTAGAAATATACCGACTGTAAGTGACCGGTAAAATAAATTTTGACTTTCTCTTTCTTTAATATCACATTAAAACGTAAAGAAAATATCCATCTATCATACAAAATAGATACCCAAACTGTTTAAACAGACTGTTATAGATCAGTGGGGATAAAATAATTTTTACTTACATAATGATGTTTCATTTCTTATATTCTCAAACAGTATATTAAGTGTCTGCAACAATTGTACACAAACATACGAAGATCCGCCACACTTCTGTCTCATAATCCTTAAGAAATAAGATAGCATGTTCTTCTCTAGGAAAAAGCTGAAATTATAATATTACGCATATAAAACTAAGGAGGTTTCATATAATTGTAATAAAACAATTTCACAATAAAAGTATTGAAGATATGAATTTACTGTTAATTTTGAAATTAAAATCATGTGTACATGGAATTTCTACATAAATACATTTACATATTATTTAAGTAATGTACACATTTTATTAAAGAGAATTACGTATATATTATTTTACTTTATTCAGGATTTTTCTAAGACTTATAATTTTGTTGAAGTATTGTAGACTAATAAGAATGTCTAGTTTAGGTTTAGTAAATGATTATTTTTGGGCTAGAACAACTTATTTTCAAAAGTATACCAATTTTATGTTTATAAAAAAAATAATACATTTAAATTTTCGTAAATAAATTTTGAAATGAACACAAAGAAAGCTGTAAGTTAACTATTCAGAAACTAATTTATAAAAACTATTTAGAGATCATAAAAAATAATGTAATATCTGAAAGACAATTTCAATATTTAAAAATTTACAAAAAAAATTCAGTATCAGCATTTCATTTATTTATGTCGCTATAAAACTTATAACCTGTTTTCACAAAGAATCGAACGTGTTGGCAAGGTTGCATTTTATCAATACATTTTAAGGCCATGATAATAAATTATACAGTGAGTTTTAAAAACTTGAAAACATACAAATACTTACTCAAATACAGAGCTATCATTCTGGTCACCCCATATAAGTATTTCTGCGATACATCGCAATGATTCAACTAATATTCCTCTGTTACTTTCTGATACAGTAGTGTTTCTACATAGAATATTGTGTAAATATTTCAATCTTTCCAGCGAATGGGGATTTTTAGGGCGACCCCAACCGCCCCCAAACCAACTACGACTTCGAAACATTACTCCCCTAGATTTGTAATACGATTTTTAAATAAAAACATATTTCGTAGATCTCACATATATGCGTCACAATTAGCATCATTTATTTACTACATTAAACGAAATGGCAAATATTTATATTAGTAATTAAGCCGTTCCATGTTTTACCGTCAATTGCACTACTGAGCTTAACCCTTTAATTTAGTTTTTGTTTTTTTTTTAGTTTTTCTATAACACTACACTTGTTATTTTGCACTTCCTGTTACATACGTGCTAGTGAATAAGCGAGTAGTGACAGTCATTTGACATCTGTCAGAATACATAACGTCTAGAAATTCACTTTAAGATGTTACCATTTATATAAAGTAAATATGCAAAAATGTTTCATTATTCATAACTATATGTTTGTGACCAGGTTTTAATTTTTATCTTTAAATGGGAGCGATTTAAATCTAAACTTTTATTTTCAAATTTGAAATTAATTATAATTGGTATATAAGAACCACTCATAAACTAAAGCATATACATTGTTGGATTTACTCGAGAGATTGGCTGAACTGGCGAAACTATAAGAAGAAGTTAAAATATATAATGATTTATTTAAATCCCATAGCTGCACATAATATGATATCGCCCTTGATACTTATATAAATTCAAAACAGTATTAGTGTCGTTATATAAGAATTTAGAATATTGATTATTGATATAAAAAGGAACTCGTATTTCATACTTGTAGGTATTTTTAAGATCATTTTAAACATTTCTAGAATGCATGTTACAAAATATATAACATGTACTGACCAACTTTACTACAGTTTATATTAGAAAATGAATGAAAAACACAAGGAGGGAAAGTAGACTAAGTAAATATTAAGATTAAAAATTTATTAAAAAGTAATTTAAGTATATTTTGTCAAAATAAATGTTTTTGTATTTAAAAATAAGCACAAACGGTGTGGATATCAATAGACTAGAACTGAAAAAACTTAATAATTTATTGTTGACTCAATTGAATTTGATTAAAAAATTTACACATTACAAGTATTTCCAAAAATTCTCTTCCTAAGGAAATTTTCTACAAAGGTACAGTAAAACAAACATACAATCTTTATAGAAAAAATTGAAGTTTAGTAACTATTGAAATTAAACAAATACTAATCAATTGTTAGAAAAAAAGACCAAGGTAAGAATTTCTTAAGCTTTTTAATTTTTTTTTTATGCTTACAATACTGCTTATGTAAATTTTGTTTTTTAATTTTTTATGCTAAGTTCATATATTAATATCTTTTATATGATTTGAAGGGATAAATTTAGTCTTAACTCTAATCTTTCTAATTTTCTATTAATATGTTTTAGTGAGAAAAGGAGAGTTTATTATTTTAACACTCCTTTGTTCCTTTGGTAGACAGAAATAATGTTTGGTAAAAGATTTTACTATATCACTAATATGGTAATAATTGTACTTTTCATATTCTGCTTAGGTATACAAATTATGTGCAAATGATATAAAATATGTTACTTTAAAAATATTGTACTAACATTTTACATTAGTGAAAATTCAATTTGGTATTTATTTATCCAGAGGTTTCAAAAATGATATTCTAGCAAATTAGTAATATTCTAAAAAAAAAATTACATCTTTTAATATTTTCTTTACTCCGTTCTTGTTTATTTTATAAAAGGAACGTAAAGGTTAATACGATGCAACTTACACTAATATGTTTAAATAAAACAAGTTGATATTATGCAATTATAGGTATTTATTTCCAATAATATTTTGTTTATTACAACTATTATATTAATTTAAGTTTATTATAAATAATTAAATTAATAAGAAATTCGTTAGGGCGAATTTTCGACATTTTGTATAAAACAGCACAAGTATTTTCGTTTATAAATTAAAAATAACTAGCTAATTTATGTTTGTGACACATCTTTATAAATACTAAAAATATTCTATTCAACTCGAAACACTATGATCACACTTTAAAAAATTAAACTAATATTTGTTTACTGGACGGATACAACTTACGCTAAGGTGCTAATAAATTAAAGTGTGAATTAAATATATGTCTTCATTGTCATTAAAAGCAAGATTCAAATGCATCAAGAGACTTGCATAATGAATCATGTTACCTAGTTTAAAAAATTATAGTGTATACAGTCGTTGTAAACATGAAAAATATGAGTATTTTATTTCGTTACTTAAAATCAATAATAATTTTTTTATGTTAAACTTTACTTGTTGTTACTTTTTACTTACAAACTTTACTTGTTGTTTACTGTTTATAATCATATGATATGAAATATGAAGATCATTTGTACGTCGTTTAGTACATTCATTTTGAATATTACAAACTAAAAGTTTCACAATTAAGGATGAATGATGCTTGACGTATTGAATCTGTAAACTAAACATACTCGGACTCGATACGAGCCATTATTACTAACTAAAAATACCACATTATTTTAAGGGTAGAAGTTTTGTAGGGCATCCGAGTAAATTGAATTGTAAGTATCGCGAAGAACATATACGCTATCGCTGGGTTTTCCGTTGAAAACATATGGTCCCTTGAGATTCGTGATTTTGGAGTTTGTAGGAACTGGTTTTGGCTTGGTGAAGGATGGTTTGTATTCTGGACGAGGGGCTGGTGGCATAACCGGTGGGGACGGTCCATATCCGAAAGGATCCATTTGAGGAGCTGGAGGGTACCCTGCTGCACCGCTCCATTGATATACTCCAGTGGGTTTTCCATTGGAAACGAAGTCAATGGGCAGGTTTATAAAGGGATCAGCTTGCTGCGGAACACCTGGAGGCAGCATAGGAGCCATAGGCCCAAGAGACGGTGGTTGAGAAACGTAACCCAATCCAGGCACAAACATGTACGGAGTGGGGGGTAATCTGATATAGAAAATAGGAGAATTATCATACTGGAGGGAGTTTATGTTGTCGTTTGGATAGGAATCCGAATTGCCATTCTTTTTCTTGTTTTGTTGCTTGCGTTTGTTTGGAATTGTCCGAGATAAGTCTTCTTCGTCAAAACGGTCATCATTCACTGCAAAAGTGACGTCATCATCGTCATCCTCAGCATAATCAAGACCTGAGGAGAGAAAAGAGGGAAAGAAGCCTCGGAATAGATTTAATGCCTTATTTCTTCTATTTGTAGCCGCTGGAGTCTTCGTGGTCGTGACTTTAAATTCGTCTTCGAGTTTGCTTTGTCTGCCGACATCTGTTTCCTCTGGGATCGCCGCAGCCCTTGATCTTCTCGAAGGCGCACACTGAGCATTATAGACGATGGCTAATAAAAGGATAAGTGGCAGCAGAATTGGAGTCTCCATCTTAATTTTTCTGAAATAGGAAAAATACAGAAGTGTTCATTAAACAAGATTTATAAGTCTTATTTTAACTTATCCTACTTTATGATTCCTATTAAATAAGATTAACAAATCAAGCGATACAAAGGCACATAAAAGTTTCCAATCCCAATCAAAAAAGGCATAAAATACGAACAAACAGTAATTATAAGTCCGTCCATCAAGTTATTTAATGAGAGCAATACTCATTTAGCGTAGTCATTATATTTCATAACAGCATGCATACTGCATCCGATTTTTCAACAACTAACAAGACCAAGATAAATTGCAGGATGTAAAGAGCCATAGATTAGAGCTCAGCAGTCGGCACGAACAGAAAAGGTAGGCGTTGATATTGGTAGTCATTACTTTTGCGTAATCAGGAGCCTATAACAATGATAGATTTTTAAATTGGGCAGACAATTATTTGAAATACATAATATGGAGAGTTCCTTTAAAAATAAAGAAAGGAAATTATGCTACCTTTTTATAAGGAAGCTATATAATGCGGTTTTCTATCACAGTAAAATCAGAAAAAGTAAGGAAGGAAAATTATTTGGCTTAGTCATCATTTGTCTGAATAAGGCCTTAGGAACGTTGCTATAGATAACATAATCAACATTAAAACTGTATTTATGTCTAATCTATGTAAATTTAAATTAAATAAAGTTTTTAGTATCGCTAATCGGGTTTTCATTATGTTATTAACTATCGTTTATTACATGTGCCGACGTTTACAAAGTTGGAAACATACTGTAGCCATAATAAAAAACATGATGTAAGGCACAGTAAAGACTTGGCCACGCGTAGACTTAGCTTTAAATTGATTAAAAGATTTCACGAGACGTGTTGTAGTTTTTATCGTAACGACAGTTTTGAATATAAATATTTGTGTGCAATATATCGATAAAATTCAATTACGCTCATTTCTCACTAATCAAATGGATCTCATACACGTTTACTGGTATTAATTTAATTAACTCTTAAAGTTTGTTACGCAAGGTACTTCCAAACAGATTTGAATTAAATAATATATCATGATAGATAAAACCCGGTTTGCAATTAGACTTTTTATTAAAAATAGAAGTAGAACTCAAACATCAAAGAAGATAGTAAGACGCGGGTCAATCTTAAGTATCTTTTCATGGGTTGCGTAGAAACAGTTTTTTTTTTAGAATTCCAAATGTTATTGGCTTTAATTGCGAATTTAGACAAAATATTTGAAGAACCAATGAGCTGTGTTAAATATACCAAAGATAATAGTTTCGAATATAGAAAAATTATTTAAAACGAATTTACTCTTGTTAACTCGTAAGTTTATTGTTCTATTAAAATTTATGTCATAATTCTGCTATTAAAATATTGTTGCGTATTTTCTTGCCATAATTCAGAACCAACTCTTCAAAGTAAGACATGTTACACCTAATTTGAGATGAAGTGTTTGTACTTGAAGTTTTTCAAGTATTTTTTAAGCAAAGTTAATTAAGATATTTTCAATCATATACACCAACACAACAGACTCTTAAAAGTTTGCGTAGAACTTAGTGACCTTATTATTATGTCCTAATCTTGTGATAATATCTTATACAATGTCCCCAACATGAATAATTTACAAATTATTTTATGTATCACAGCAGTTCTGCCAATACAAGAAGTGTGCATCGTCCCAATACATACGGAACACTACTGCTTGTCATTCATAAACGTTGAAAATACCATGTGCGAAGATTTATGAATGGAAAACTGAAAACGCTCGGTGTTTAGTTAGTCGATAGAAACTTTTGGTAAGGATAATTAATGTCATTAGAACTATCGCCGTCATTACCAAACCGTTCGACTTTTTTACCAAACAAGTTATCATTAGATGGTAATATCATTAAAGGTCATTGCATTGTAATGATCACACATTTAATTATGTAGAGATGGACGTGTAAAAAAAATTGTATCGATGATTTGTTGCTGAATAAATTTGTGTAATATAATAGATTTTTTTATTCGCATTAAAATTACGTCGGATTTTTAATATACAGCATTAGTTTATATGAATTCTGCAACTTTTAATTCTAAGAGATAGTTTAATTTGTTACTTGTTGATATATAGAGAAGCTCAGTATAAAGGCCCATAAACATTACCAGTTTATAAAGTTTATTGTCTAATTCTAAGTAAATTACATTAAATCAGATTTTCACTATATCACATTGGTACATCAATTGTGTGATTAATAGTGTTATTATTTTTAATCGCATCTAATCCGTGTTTTACAGCGCTGCATTATCGAATACAAGAGCACTTAGTAAGTTAAAAAAATACTTTGTTAAACTGTACACCTACAAAAGGTTTTCACTCATAAAGTCTATAGCCATTCAAAGTGAAATAGTATGTTTAGAAGAAATTATATCAAAGGTAGAATTTTTCTAAATGTATTAGTTTCATAATTGGTACTTATGCTATACTAGAAGCTTTTTATTAATTATGTTAGGAGGATTATGTTCAAATTTTCCGAATTTTTCAGAATGGTTTTAAATTTTTCACCATTGATATTTCTTCAATTGAATTTTGTATAATTCCTGTCTAGTACATATAAGAAGGTAAAGTCAGACCTTGGGCGGTTTCGCAATCAAAGTTACATATTTTTAACTATAAATTGATAAATCCGTCAATTATTGATGATGGATGGAGCCTATTATTTTATTAATAGCAATAGCCTTCTGCCTAAAAGATGCAAATTAAATTCAAATTATAGGAGTTCGAGCTAGGTTAAGAACATTTTGAAACCACAAAAAAATTACCAATACACATATATATATATATATTTAATTGTCGGATTAAGAAAAAAATAATATCGTTTTTTATAAAATGAAACAGTTTTAATGAGCGGTGAGATTCAAATTAGAATTCTTCCTAGTGTTTATTACTCTCAGATAAATATACCTTACGTTATTAAACTTTTATGGCATATGTTTTTGTAATATAAAAAATAATAATCACCAATGCAAAAACCAAAGTACCAAACCAAATAAATTTTACATTAAAATACACACATCTAAATAATTTTTTTTAATCAAAAGCCTGTTGTGAGTAAGCCTCTTCAAGACAATAAAATTTTTTTTTTGTTGTTACTATATTTTATTCCGGGAAAAATAACAATGAAACGGCAAGTTTATTTATATAATTATTATGTAGAAGAGACATTATAATATAAGTGAGATGAAAAAATTTTCTCGACAAAACCTCATTAACAAAATCTAACTAACATCAATACTTTATTTTTACTTTATTTATTGTTTATTTTGACGTTGCATACTCGTGGTATATATCGAGACGAAACCACTCATCATTCCGTGGATTCACCGTGCTTGTGCCGGGTCCATCGCGTTGCAGGGAGAGGGGCTTCAACAGTGGCTGGGACTTGCGACCCAGGTGTGGGTTTACAAATCTAAAACCTTCACATTGTGACTTTTAGTAGTTAATTATCATTAACGACTATCAGCTGACTGTAACTTCATCAGTTTATTTCAATGTGTGTGTGTGTTTTTTTTTATTAACAAACTTTTTCTCTCGTCAGGCATCCATTACTAAAATTCCTATCAAAATAATTGCTTTTAATTATAATATAAAATAATATTTTCTTTATTGTACACCCCTAATTTAAAAAGAATTAGAATTATAGTAGGTGAAAATGTGCAGTGTTAGCGGCCTTATCGCTAAAGAACGATTTCTTCCAGACAACCAGCACGGAAGAGTAAAGATATAAATAAGGTATATCATTGGCGTGAACATAAAAGAAATGATAAAAATAACACAAATTAAGATTATGAACATACTTTTTATTTCTTATTATTTTGACCTTTATGACTCTAATTTCATTGAACGTCGATAAATTAATCTCTTTGATGGATTACTTCGTCTGTAATGCTGCCTTATATCTCTATTTAACATACAAATATATCAATATGACGTTACAAAGTTACAACAAAAAATATTATAAATATTACTCGTAATCGATTCCACATTTCAATCGAGAAGTCAATGATCCGATCGAATTACGTTACAAAAAACCGATGACAATCATCATTGATAAATATTGCTTTTAAATGAATCGTAAAGTATTCTTTTGAGTTTTATTTTAAAGTAATTATAGCTCATTATATGCTCTGATAAATATTAATTGCTCTGTCGTGTTTTAATCTGTGGTAGATTTACATATATATGGGCCGGTTTAATTATTTGAAATTCTTGAACTGTATTAAAGCGCATGTGATTTTTATTTGAATTGTTGAAATATATTTTTGTTATTTTTTTTTCATAACTGCTGATCACGTTTTATCTATTACTAAGTAATCACAGTGACCACAAATTAAGGAAATCATTAAGACCGACCTCGGATAATCTATTGTGGCCATTTTTAAATCAACATTATTCAATTAGATTCTTTGATGACTTGATATATTCCTATTCGATTGATTTTATTAAGGTTTGTAGTAAAAATACGCATATAATTAGTTGAAATTATTTTGCTGTGAAATGTTTCCTTGCGTTGTCTATTTTCAAAGGCATTTAGAATAAATCAGAAGCTATCACCTGAAGCTCCATTTCTGTTAACAGGTTTAATTCAATATTTATCAGCTTACAGCTAGCTATATTTACGAGAGCTCAACTGGCTGATATGAAATCATTTATATAAAATCTTCTAAGGCCATACTAAATACTCAAATAATTTCCATTAGCGGAGTACAATAATGCAAAATAGACGACGTGTTTTAAATGAGTACTATTAAAGTGCAGTGCATATTTTTCTTACAGAACACTGTAGTTACTTTTTAAAACAACAGCAAATATTAAAGTGTCAGAAAACGTTTAAAAATTTTTACATTCAAATAATAAGTATTCATTAAAATGCCAATGATTAATGGACTGTAGGAGCCAATAACAGTTAACAAGCTAATAGATTAACCAGTTTTAATAATACACTATGGTGGAAAATATTTTAACACTTGTATTTTACTGTGATGTCTAATAATGGCTTTCTGAGATATTTTCTGTGGTAAATTGATTTTGCGTTGTTACAACATAAAAGTAAAAAGAATGTTAAATAAGGAACCCTAGCAACATCAACAATTCACATCTCGTCTGCCAGTGATCAGGGCTGCTGCAATGTAACCGAAACGCCGGGAGTATGTAGTTTTTAAAATAATAAAATATGTGTAGTATAATCCGAAAAATATTAGTTTCATTTATCCTAGTAGCAGCTTAGTAAATAGTAAATAAAGGTGTTGGGAAATTAAATGATTTTATACAATGAACAGATAAAGCTAAGAATATTTCATGTTTTATTCTAAAACTATGTAAATTTTTCTACGCATTTTATTAAAATTTTTTTAGGTATGTTTTTTAGGAAAATACTTTAATTTTGATACCACTGCTATCTTTACATAACATTCTTAAATATAATTAAATAATTACTAGACATTCATGAAAGTTTAGTTATTTTATTGCTTCTACAGTAACTACATTACGTTAATTACTGTTTTGGTAAAATCGAAGTATCTAGCTAAGAGCTTGTGGTAGGAGATAAAATGTGGGCGCCAGAGCTGCTTCAGGCCAGGAGTAATAAACATATTGGCATGTCCGCTGCCTCATATTGAGGTATACCGTACAAGCTTTCCTTTCATCGAGACGATTTAAACTATCATCCCGACAAGCTCACCGTCACTTGCAATTCTGATATATTTAACAAAATTCTTAAAATCTCCTATGGACTTAAATAAAAATAAACAATCGAATTAGCCAACATTAAGCAATAGATAATCATAAAGTCATTACGTTTATTAAATGAACATATAATTTAGGTTATAAAATCCACGTTTACAACACGACATTCAAATGATTATAAATTAATCGCTGTACTTTCTCAAATGGATCAGTTATCTTAAACATTATGTACCACATAACTGTTGTAATATATTTCATAAGACATGAGCCGCATCTTATTACATCAATTACAGGTTTAAAGTTAAGCTTCAATATGAAACACATAAAACCCAACCTCAGTAACTCATTATACGATTCTATAACACGAATCTTGGTACGGTATTATGACTTGTGTTATTCATACCGCGTCTCAATTCGAGTTATCGTAGTAAGGGCTCGACAAAAACGGTTGCACTGATGCAATAGGAATGTACAGGCACTTAGGCATGACTTAAGGTAGCATGCGGGGATAGACTCAGCGGGTCCGCAGACAGATCTTCTTATAATTTAAACGGCGTCTCGTTTGTCAAACTACTTTATACCCATATAAAATGTAGTAACTAGCATTGAATACATTGAATATAACTAATAAATGGTTTGTTAAAGGATGTGTTAAATTATGATAAAATCGCCGCATTGTGAAGCAAACATTACCCTACCAGTGCAATATCATAGATATAAATTCAAGGAGGCTGTGCCTGAATCAACATATTGATGGAACCAGCAGCTGGCGACGTCGCTATTTATACTTGTTGGTTTGTTAATAAAGCTTGTTGGAAGCCTGGAGATATAAAGAAATATTTATATTAAGCTCATAAAAACAGGCGTATTTATTGAGACACACGAAGCCAGCTTCTCTGGCATTTTTTTCAACGACTAGTAATTTGTTTATTAGTTACCAGTTCTTTTGCTTTGCGACGGCTTGAGGTATTTTATATTCAATATTTATTTGGCTTCATATATTCCTATTTAAATATGTCTCAATTGCATCTCCTTAATGCGATTATGGTTAAGAGAGCTATTTAACTGACAGTCAATATTGGACCTTCTTATTGCCACTTGAAAAAAAAAAGTCTATGTTTATAAGCAATTTTAGTGTTTTCACTGGCACATTTTCCTTAACTATCAGAACTTAGTAAATTCTTTGCAAACAAACTCGTATTATAAACTGAAGGAATTAGTAAATATTATTAAGTGATATGATTAAGTGAAATATTTAACAATATAGTTTAAGTAATCATTGCATTAATTCGTACCGTTAGCTTGTTACACTCGTGCACATTAAACAAAGCGTTGGCTCAGGGCGATCTGAATATAACCGAGCATTATGAGTTGATTAGTCCCAGTTATGATAAGCAATTGAAGAATATTATAGTTTGATGATATAAACAATTTCTTTATCTTATACAGTTTTTTATTAGGTAACTTAATATCATGTTTAAGAACATTATTTTCAATTGTCGGACGGAGTGTAATTAATATATAAGTGGGTTCATAGATTCGAAATACGAAATAACAGTTTATTTTTAATATAAAGTATAATAATATAAAGAAAGAATAAGCAGTGCGCTTTGTGATCGCGTTGTTTGATTATATTCAGACACAAACGTCAGACGTGTCACAAGATGTTTGTCAATCAGATTGTATTATTTACTTTCATCTGAAATCTTCACGATCGACGTTTAATGGCATTATCTGTTTTCTCTGTAGCAAATAATTGTCTCATTTACATCGCCACCGCGAAACAATCAATTAGCATAACAATTAGGCAATTATTGAAAGATATTTGGATATTATTACTGTGGGATGTTTAAAGTTCAATGACGAGTAATGATTATGAATTCAGACTAACTTTAAAATTCACTGATGTGAGATAATTTTTTTTAATTGTTTTATAATTATAATTGAAGTCGTAGTCGAAGAAATGTGTGTTAAATAAATCTTTCTAATTACAGCCATTAAGGCATGAATGCTCTGTGTGATTAACCGGAGTAATTGTTTTTGTTACTTTGCATGTTTTGTAACACATAATTCATTAACATTGTTTGTAACATGAATCTAAATAGTTAATTGCTTATAGGAAATCAATTTTAAATAAATCTTTTATATACTTCCGAGGAAATTTATTAAGGTTTTTGTACTATTATTTTATTTGACTGACATTTTTATGATGTGTCAGAACTAAGGGAGCTTACAATTGAGTCTTGTTTAGTAGTTATTTAGGAGTGTTTAAAAGGAATTAACAACTGCAATTTTTTCAAATATTTTCAATGTATTCAAAGATTAAATCAGATTTTTTCGAATTGTAGAACATAGACAATGTTAACACCTTAATATAAATCGTTTATTTCAAACTATTGACTTCTGTCGACGATTGCAATGAGATTTTTTTGACGATATAATGACCACAATTACACTATGCTGCGGTTTTGCATTTGTGTTTTTTTTTTATATATGTTCACAAATTATAAGGTTGTTTACAAATAGTTTTACGACATAGCAAATACTTGCAAGCTTTCATTTCTATGAAATATATTCTTGTTTTTATATAGGTAAGCACCGTAAGCGGCTTTCTCGGATATCATATATATCTATATCTATTATTTATCTGTAGAAAAAAATAATATATATGACATCACGGAAATAGCAATTTTTTATTCTGTTGAGATGTTTTATAGCTTAATGGCCGACAATTAAACGTATATTAGTATTATATATGAATAACATAATTAATAATTTACTTTTATATTCATCAATTAAAAAAAAAAGGTTACATTTGATATATTTTCCTAATTCATAGATTCCTAAACTTCTTCGATAGATTTATAAATTATACGATAATATAATCTTTTTTATAATCTCACCTATTATAATATTAGTAGTTTATATGTTTATGTAAATAAAAAAAAAAAAAATTTTGCCATGTTCGATTTATGAATGACTTCGAAAAAAAAATTGCTATCTCTAGAAGTATCAAAGGGGAAAGATTCATGGTAATTAATCATATAGCCTTTGTTTTTCAAGACTCATTAAAAACATAAGAAGTAAAATTTTAATGGAAAAAAGTTATGGAAAACTAAGGAACATTCGAATCGATGGTAGCCATTGACCCAAGGTGGGAAGCAAAGCGAGATATATACGTATTATTACATTAGAAATAAACTAAGGAGTTCCAAGAATAGATCTATAACTTGTTTCTTGGAAAAAAATATGGTGCACACAATTTTCCACCTGTCAAACAGCCATCAACAGGAAAATTGACGGGAGCGACATGTGACACATTCCCTATGAATGAAGTCATCGTTAATTTTATTTTATTAATACCATTCTATTATTATGAAACCATTGACATAAAGAAAAATTGCACTAGTAACTACATTGTTTATCAACTATATGTTTTATGTGAAGCATTAGCACAGATTATAAATATTCTAGGTGTAATGATACCGTAATAACGAATCCGTTTTTTGAATTATAGTTAAATATTTACTGTATCTATAACATGTTATAAATTTCAAGCGTCTTAAGATAACTTATTAATTTACAATGCCATACAGTTTCTTATTTTAATAGTGCTCATAAAGTTTAGGGTTGTAAGGTTAATTTGGCTATATAAATAGTACGATAATGGTGAAAGTCTGGATGCATATAAAATATCTAATTAATGGAAATGGTTGGAATACGCTTTGTCGGGAGCCTGTAGCAAAACAAAATATCAAGAAGATTTATTTACTATAACCTGTATATATAACCTTCCTTACCACTTTTTCAAATTTTTCAGTGTTGCCATATAAAAAACAAATATAATATAATATTGTTAAAAAAAATTTAAGCAGGACGTATTTTAAATTGAAAATACCTTAAAGTAAACAGTAAACAGTTTTATATATCTGATAAACGAGATATTGTTTTGACCGATATCTCAGCTATCACTAACGAGCCAGAAAATAAGCTTCCATCTATACAGGGATTTAAGATCATAGATCCGATTGTGAGATTAAGATCGAGATTAGAATTATTATATGTGCGAGTGAAATTATAATCATCATTACGAATAGGAAAGTTTCTTACTATTTATGTTTTGTTACACCAACGCAAGAACTATTGGATTAATTTCTTTGAAACCTCACACATACAACTACGTAATATTACCCTATAAGATTTTGATCTTAATAAGATAATATTATGTCGTTGTTTCAGACTTGAGGACCAAGCAAAACATAAAGAGACTGGGAAAGCAGTAGCCTTCTACCATTACTCATGTTAGATCCTCAGAAATAACTGCTTGTTAAAATTAATATGTGAAATACACTGTAAAGATAGTAAATTTTAAAGTTAAACTATTTTAGAATGATAAAACTTGATATATATATACTAGTTGTTACCCGCGACTCCGTCTGCTTAAGAAAAATAATAAGAAACTATGACAAAACTTTAAAGCCCCGTATGCGCCCTGCCTCCCAAAGTTACTTTTTATTACATCAGCTACCTGCCAACAAATCCCGTTAAACGCGGTTCAGCCATTTTAGATGTTAGCCGAAACAAACATACACTCGTATCGTGTTTATATATATATATATATATATATATAAATAAAATAAAAAAATTTCGTTCAATAATTAAAAGAAAAAGTTTAAGGGTGAACAACTCTTATCACTAATGGGTATGAAAAATAGATGTTGGCCGATTCTCAGACCTACTCAATATGCTCACAAAATTTCATGAGAATCGGTCAAGCCGTTTCGGAGGAGTACGGGAACGAATATTGTGACACGAGAATTTTACATGTAAGATATATATATGTATATATATATATATATATATATATATATATATATATCCACCCCGGAGTTAATATTACGTCCTACATGGCGGTTTTTACCGATGATGTTGCGTCCGACTGACTTGTTGCATCCTGTATACGGACGCAAGACTGACTATATCTCAAATTCAGCCAGAAGTAGTGGAAAGGTTAGTACAATGGCTGGGTGAAATATTGGCATGGACGTTGTTTTGTCACTGGAGTGCCTTTCAGCGTATTTCTTAGTTCCGCTGTTTGACGCGCGAATTTTGGAGGGCGCTCTTTTGCATCGTATATCAGTGGCGTATATTCGATATTTTGTTTTCGTACAAAACGTCGATAATGTGGCTTCTGTATATAATAAAAGTTTTTATCAATTCTAATGTGAGATTTAATTGCGTCACACAAAACGACATTATCCAGAACAAACGTGGGGCCCACAGAGGTGAGGGAGCGGAGTTCGCACGCGACATGCAAGCGGCATGTTTTTGTTATATTTCGGCCTTAAAACGCGGACGTAACGACGCTTGTGGTATAAATATTGTATAGTGGAAGTAAAATAGCAGGCATCATGAAAAGAAGTGCCAGGATACTCGCATTAGCAAGTAAGTATCTCATTAAGTATATTAAAAATAATGATTAGGTAAGTACCTAGTAAGTTTTAATTTATTCTTAGTTTGTAAATTTAAATTATCGTTATTATCTATAATGAATAGTATTAATTTTGTTTATTTGTTTTGTACATTAAGAGGACGGTGTTTGATTATAATACAAGTTCACAATAATAATGAATGTTTTCTGTAGGCAGTAGGTTAACGTGCGCGCATAAACAAACACGACGCGACGTTGCGTTCTGTGCTGTGGTAGGTCGTCATGGTTGTCGTGATTGATGTAGATCGTTTCTTTAAAAGAAGTGATTTCAAAAACTATTTTAAAGACAATATAAAATGGCTTTGGCCGTCGACCCATTTTGTAATACAAACAAAATGTTTTAATTGTGGTGCGGTGATCAAGAATAATATCAATATTATTATAAATCATTTTGTTCTACCTATGAAACGAAAGAACATAAAATCGCTCTATAAATCTTCATTTTTCTGGTGCAGCATTTGTGCATATGCAATTTACGATCATTATGCTGACGACGAGTGTCCTGTTTGTTGTTGAACTGTTTCGTAGGTACTTACCTGTGTAAAAGTATTTTGGATTGATTATATCAACTATGTCCCTACCTACATACCTACGTATCTGATTTTCTTTGATAAGTACCTATTGTATATTTTAAACGAGATCCCATCAGTGACTAAGATAAAACCGCGAATTGGAACTAAAGTATTTAAATATCTGTACTTACTAATATTGTAGAGACGAAATATTTAATCGAGCGTTTATTACTATTTAACTTACGAGACTACTGAACCAATTCAATTATTTTTTTCGCCATTAGAAAACTGTAATGAGAAGTAAAATAGCCTATACAAGTGTCTCGAACTGGCGTTTGGTTTCGGGACACCTGTATAATTTCAAGCAACTGGTTGTTGCTATATACATTAAGTTTACTGTTTACTATAACGGTTTAAAAATATTTTGAGTAGTCTTTACACCGATACGTATGATTTATTTAACTGACTTTTATTGTTTTTCTTTTAGGAGGAAATAAAGAAAATTCACGTGATTTATTTGATTCAACGTTGTTCAATGAGGTTTGTACCTACATATCTACATGAATTTTAATTATTTTAATAACCGTAACTGTTTCATGCTTACGACTTATTTAACGACCGTATGTGCTTTCCAGGAACAAATATCTGTTTCAAGTCCTGATTTTTCTGACACAGATTCCAATTATGCACCGCCTGTACAAGATGTAAGTAGAAGTTTAAATAACCTACAATTTATAGAAAAGAAATGTTATATTGTTGATTAGTCATATTGTAAAAACTTAATAAATTAAAAATATAAATCATTATGTTAATTTCACTTTTGCAGACTTCATCTGATGAATCTTACTTATACGATGACAAGATTTTGGATCGATTTTGCTCATTTGGCAATGTACCTCATTCATCAGAAAAGTTTCATCAGAAAAACTACTCATTATTAGAACTCAAGCCCATATCCGCCAAAAACATTGAGCAGCCTTTAAATGAAGAAACCTCGGTAATCTGTAGTGATAGTATTTTAAGTGATATAAGTAATTCTCCTGGCACAACTCTTAGTGTGGATAGTAGATTATTAAAACCAGTATCCATATCGACACATAAATCTAATTCTGTTGTTTCGGGGGACACTGCAACTGTTAGCATTAGTAACCATACCCAAGAAGATGAGCTTACAAATGATGATGATTTTATCATACCAAAGAAACCACCTAAATGCAACCGCGCTATCCGAAGTAAGGACTACTGTTTTTTCTGTGAAGGTTTTGTTTTAAATTTTGCCAGACATTTAACTAGACATCATGTTTATGAACCTGAAGTCCAAAAAATTTTATCGGTGTCCAAAAAAAGTCAAGAAAGAAAAAATCTTATCATGGCACTACGAAAAAAAGGAAATTTTATTCAAAATTCAGTAGAAATTACTAAACCCATGCGAAAACAAAAATTTACAGATTATTTGCCCTGTACAAACTGTCTAGGTTTCTACTCAAAGAAACTTTTGTGGAAACATATGAAAAAGTGCACACAAAATTCGAATAAAACTACTGTAAATGTTCAATCTGAAGCCCAAAACCTATTATTAAGACATTTAAAAATAGATGAAAAACTTAAGGATACTGTATTTCTGCGAATGAGAGCCGATAAAACATCACTTGTTGCCAAATCAGATGTCCTGATATGTAGTTTTGGAACACAGTACATGAAAACCCACAGGGAAAAACATTTTGTAAACGTAATTTCTCGAAAAATGAGGGAATTAGCGAAATTATTGCAAGAAATGAAAAAGATTAATCCTTCCATAAAAGATTTATTTGACGCACTTAGACCGATACACTACGACACCATTGTGGCAGCTACAAAAATAGTGGGAAAGTATGACTCTGAAAAAGATAGATTTGAATCACCCACATTTGCTATGAACATTTCTACTAGTATAAAACAATGCTGCAATATAGCAATTTTATTTGCATTAAAAAAACATGGACCTTACATGGAAACAAACACGGCAGAAATAGAAGCAGACCTAAAAACTTTAATTCAAATCATTGACTCAAATTGGAAATTTGATATATCTAGCCAAGCAGCATCTGATCTTAACACAAATAAGTGGAATAAAGTAACCATAGTCCCGTTAGCTAATGACTTAAAAATCCTAAAAGAATACCTCGGAAAAAATCAGAAGAAGCTGCGAACAAAATCAAAGAAGGTTTATTTAATGTTTCGACTTATATTCAGCTATTAGAGACTGTATACTGTAGAGTTTTGTTACTGAACAGACGCAGGCCTGGTGAGCTTCAGAGAATCAAAGTTCACGATTATTTAGAATCTGATAATAATGCTGCTGATAAATACGAAGAATTTGACCGGGCTCTTACCTTATCGGAAAGAGTCTTGGTACAGAAATTTAAAAGAGTTGTCATTAGGGGCAAGCGTGGGCGCGGAGTTCCAGTTTTATTTAATAAGGAGGTCCAAGAGGACATTAAATTATTGCTCTCGATCAGAAACACATTTGTTTCAACGTCAAATCGTTTTTTATTTGGAAATCCAGGTTTTGAAAATACAATATATGGTTACAAAGTACTGGAAAGACATGCCAGGCTATCTGGGGCAAAAAATCCGAAATCAATTTCATCTACAAGGCTTAGGAAACATTTAGCCACGTTGTCCCAAATATTCAGTATGTCTGAAAACGACATGGAACAGCTAGCTACATTTATGGGCCATACAAGTGATGTACACAAAAAATCATATCGGCTACCGGATGATATCTATCAAACTGCCAAGATATCTAAGCTGCTCATCCTTATGGAAGATGGGAAAGCAGACGCTTTCAGAGGCAAATCCCTGGATGAGATTGAACTTGACTTAAATGAACAATTAGATGAAGGGATGACAGAAAATGAAGTAATTTTAGATTATGATGTCGAGTCACCTGGACGAACGCAAGATATAACAGACGGAAATAAGTCACGACTACCGCGATCAACATCACCACCACCTCAGCCAGGACCATCTGGTCTACAAACTAATACCTTTGAGTCTGTTCATCACGTCAAGAAAGGCAAAAAGAGGACCCTGATACCATGGACTGCAGAACAAAAAAAAGTGTGCTCTGCATTTTTTAAACATCACATAAAAATGAAACAACCACCTAAAAGACACGAATGTGAGGCTCTTAAAGAAAAGCACCGAGACCTCCTGCATAATAAAGATTGGCTCAAAATAAAAGTATTTATACAAAACATTTACAATAAGAAATAGTAGCTTGTACTTTAGTTCGGCTAAACGAATTACAACTTTTTAAATTTTAACCACGTGTCACGTGGGCGGAGCCACGGTATTGCCTTAATACACAAGTTAATTATAGTCAATGACACTCTATCTCTCTTTCTATCTAAATTTCTTAGATTGCTTTTATGTTCCGATTTCGGTTTATTTGATTTGTCCGACACATTGATTATTATAACTATGGGTCTACTATTGTACCTACTTGATTTGTAAACAATAAAACTTAAAAATACCTGCTATTGAAACATTTGTTTTATTTTGTGTTCATACTTAAATTCAAAAGAAACCAGCTCACTTAAATAAAATGCTCCCACATAAACCTAAATATCATATCGTTAACATTCTTTAATTAGCCTAGTGGACTAAGCTAATTATAATTTAAGATTTAATTAATCTGTGTAATATAGGGATGACTTGTTTTTAATGTCTGTTATGTACTCCAAGTTATATAAAAAATATATTATTTTATTCGGCTTCATAAAAAGAGATGATTCTCTATTCATATATACGTATATATCGTCACTCCTGTCCCCATTGGGATAGACAGAGACCACGTCACGCAATGAATTTATTGGGATCTATTATATAGGTACCTAGGTATGTATTGATATACGAAACATCTTAGCAGTCCAAGGATTCGCCGTGCGCGTGCCGGGCCAATCGCGTTGTAAAGAGAGGTATTCGAAGTAGTGCCTGGGACTTGCGACCCAGGTGTAGGTTTAAGGAGGCCTCCCCTGACGCGCATCAACGCTCACCGTCCACCACCCGAATACCCTTCCATACCTAACCAAATTTAGTGAGATCCTAACAATGCCGCTTTAGAAGACCGCACTAATAGGGAACTTATTGTTGTTCTTGACAGGCCAAGGTCTTTTAACAGGTTGTATAGAGATTTCGCTGGTATACCTCTCGCTCCTACTTTTTCGGCATAAAAATTAACTACCTAACCGTTTTTAATTAATTCCATGGTCAGGTCGTGGTTCTTGTTTAGTTTTAAATGGTGGTCTTTAGGAAGGACCATTATTTAAAAATAACCTTTAATATACGGTTAGGAAGAAGCAACAAACTTAACAGTTTATGGCGTACATACAAAAATAATATACGGTACTGATATAATCTCAAATATAGCAAGGAGCCATTCAATTAGTATAATGCATGGAATTAATACAGTACAATATACGGTATCAATATATACAAACATTTAGATGGATGTAGGAAAAACGATTAAATGCATGGCACGAATACAAAAATATACAATGTGTCACATGATTCCCATCGAGAACGGACGCAAAAAACCAGCAAGAATTATTTCAAATTGAATATCTAAGTTTCGTACCTAAACAAAATTTCTTGTCGACGATAGAATTCACATTACATCAATGTAACTATATTCGCACGAATAACAATTAAAAAGTTATTGGAAATGGTAGACGCCATAGGGTTCGATTTTGAAAAGACGCAACAAGTCTTCGGCGATTTAAATATATATATATATATATATATATTTATATATATATATATCAAGTATATTCATTATTTATATACCATGTATGTTTTATATTGTGTGTACTTTAATTTTCATTAATTTTGTTTACATATACAAAAACATCACAACTAAGCTTTAAAAAAAGCAATTCATCATATTAATATATGTATTATTAGACTTAGATTAGACCTTTATTCAAATACAAGCGTTCAAGCCAGCAACATTATTATAAATTACAAAGAACATTTATAATTAAGTATCCGTATCGATGAAGTCTAAAGGGAACTCAATCAGTTACTTGTCATAAAAAACTACTTAATCCTTAACACTAAACGTAATGTACATGGCAAAATATTAAGTAATTCTTCACTTTACGACTTAGAACTTTATGACCTTCAACTAAAACAGATTTTCGCAAATTCTATAAAATAAAACGAAGATTAAGAAGCCTTTTTCATAATATTTTGTAATGATTTCAACTAGTGGGTGACGCAGGTTATGAAAATCTAATTCAACTTTCATATATAGAGATCATCAAGCTATTTTTTTTTTATAAAAGGCTACAATCTGCAATTATAAAAATTAAACAAACTATTTCAATCCATATACATGTATAGCGGAAACACCCACATAGTGTTATAATAACAGCGTGTCCAAATCTTTAGTGTTTTCTCCAGTAATTAATGCTCTCACAGTAATCTAAATTCATTAAAAAAAGTAAGACCCAGCTCCGGAAACATATAATTCATAGAAACTTTTTGTTAAATTGAACATATTTTTTTTCTTAGTCCATAAATTGGTTTGATAAAAGTCTATTCTCTATAATATTATACGTATAGATCAATGTGTTAATAATAAAAATAAACAAAATTTAAGTAGAAAACAATCTGTTTCATAATTTCTTTTTAGAAGACTTCTGTTTTCATAACGAACATTCCTTTGGAGTTTACTTTAAAAAAATAGACGTTTTGATAGCAATGTTCAAATTTTAATTTTGACGAAAACTAAGTTACTATTGACGCGATTACTACTGAAACGAGAAAAAAGTTACCATTTAAAAAACGTCTAAAAACTTATATAAAACCTCCGAATATTTCAAAATTATAAAAATAAAAACTCAAAATTTAAATTAACGTCATACATAAATAGAAACCTCTATATTTCTAAACGAATTGATTATTCATTAGATACGCATGTGCCGTTCTCGCATTTAATTTTGCAGTTCCTTGTGTGAAATGTTACGTCATAGAGCGCGTGGTCAAGATATCATCTGCATATTGAGTGTTAATGCTGTTTAATGGGTCTTTTATGACGTTGTCATTATAATTTCTGTTTATTTACATATAAATTGACGTTCGGCTTTGCATTCGCATTCAGCGACCACCCGCAAATGATATTAAGATACCGTTAAATGTAGAAAACTGTTTGTTTCTGACACAAAAATCCATGAAATCATTATTTTGGTGTAAACGAATTGCGTTTACAGTTAGCTATCATATTTATGTTGAATATTTTATGTGTAAAATATAATGTGAATTAAACGCTGTAAATACGTTGTTTTCTGTATAGCGATGTATTTGAACAGATAAGGGCATAGCGAAATACCAAACACAGCGCGTCTCATCAAGAGGATTTATAGTCTCGTTAACAGTCGATTAGGACTTCTCACGATGTCGCAATAATTGATTTACAGTTGCAGCATCACAGCAATACCAACTTAATTGTCCCGGGTTATGCATTCTCATTTCTTAATTATGCAAGGATTCCAGTGAGATATGTTTCTTCATTAGCATTTTACTTTGAACTGATAATTCAATGGTCTACGTGCATTTAACTAACGAAGTCATTTCAATAAAATGCTATACGAACTATATAATTGTTTATTATATATATACATATATGTATAAGGTTATATTCACATGGTAGTTACGTAAAGTCATGTAAATTTTACAATGTATCCAATATGCGTTCTCCAATAGGCTGTTACCGGGTACGGCAATAATGTATTCAATCCCAGTATAGATCCAACGAAATGCAATCTGCATAGATAAATAAACAATTCTCCTATAAAACATCATTAGTACGAAATAGGCAATGGATACCAATTCGTGGCTAATCTCAATTAGGAGGTTCCTGTAATGTGTAAAGATTACTTATGGCTGCATTGCTCGTAAGTAGATAAATCATCTGAATTCAATAGATTTTTATGACGAAAAAGTTACCGACAAAATCATTAACCGAAAAAGATTTGTCAAATCAGTTAACAACAGTGTGTAGAAGGAATAAAAAAAAACGAAAAAAAAAAAGATTTGTGTGTTAAACTTTTTGTTTAATTTTAGCATTTAAAAACATTCATATTAAAATAATATAAAAGCGTCAATCGAATTTCTGACCGTCACATGCAATTACAATCATATTTTATACATATTTTTTATACCATGTCTTCATTCGATATTTTATATGGCAATATTAAAATTATAATCTGTCAAACGTCAACCAATCAGTCAAATCTATTATCGTATAGCTTACAAAGTAAATATCGTTAGGTTGTTTACATTTAAATGGAACGTCACGCCCGACGCCCGTACTGTAAGTATGCACGCGAGATATAGATAAAAGAAACTGAGCTGGTGTATGTAAGAATTGCATGTTATCCATTTAGAGCTTTTCAAATGAGTCTGTATATTAAAATAGCTTGTTATTTTTATATTATGCTTTTTATTTTTATGTATTATAGTTGAAGGCTTTAGTAATAAAAAAATTACGTCATTAATATGAGAATGAAATACGTAATTTTGAAATTTTATATGTGTATTGATTTATATTTTACATTTATAGAGTGCTATTTTCTTGATTATAATATTATTCTACTATACTATACTAATATTTTTACTTCAGGTATACCGATAATTTTTGCAGGACCATGTTTTACAAGTAGTCGTAGAAATGTCGCGAGGGTTTCGCAATGTCTTCATTAAGAAAGTATTAAAGATTAATAGTTCACAAGAGTGATTTTTAATTAGTGTATTCAAAAAAAATATGATTTTTAAACTTTCTATTCATTGCTGAAATAATAGCATTCGATGTAAAAATTGCTAAAAGATTTTACAATTCATAAAAATTTATATTGAATCCTAATATCCAGCCCCTTAATAAAATGCTATCAAATTAAGAACATTTGAAAAATATATGCTTTAACATTGGTACTAACATATATATATATTGATTATGAAATATATATATATATACATATATATATATTGATTATGAAATATATATATATATATATATATATATTTCATAATCTTTTTTTATATTAAATTTTTTATACATATATAAATTTATCAGAGATGAATGTAACTCTATTTAATTTATTTATACACAGTGAAGCCAAAAACATGTGACTTGAAAATAAAACAATGTTACAGAGAGAACATTTTATAAGAAGTCTCGATCTTGGTCATGGTCTTACTAAAAGACAACTTAAGAGTAAGAGTAACCAAGAAGCAGGCTAATTTTACAGTACGGTTCACAAGAAAAACGTGAAAAGGCTTACTTTAATTTAAATTTTAGAAACACCAATACTCTTTGGAAAGTAGAAATAGCCATTAAGCTGTTTTTATTACAATATTTATAATAGGAAAAGTTGAGACTAAGATATAGCACTGTACATAATATATCTACATAAAATTTTACACACGTATGTCTTCGTATAAGAATGAAAATCTTCATACGTGTGCGAGTTCATGTTTAGAGAAACGATAAAACCTGTGCTAGGTATAATATGAAGAAAACACTAATTGAAAAAAGGGAAAACATAAATAAAATCGTTAAGGAATTGATATAAAGTAGCTAATAAACTAATGTTGATATTGATTAGACGCAAACATCAATATCACTGAGATTTTAATTAAAAAATTTATAGCTAACTTCCATTTCACTGACGCAAGTAATTAATAGCACTTAAATTGTTTGCATTGATTACATTATGTGGTTTGTATTGCAAACATTTCACCACGTGGCATATTGGAAACTTTAAAAAAAGAATAATGAAGATTAAATAAATTATATATACATATTAGTTTTTTTTTTTATATTTAAATTTAAACCCCGTGTAATTTTTTCTTACTTAAATTTTTTATTGCTACAGAAAAATCTATGTAAATTTTATATTTGAATGATTATAGATAGATACTGTATAATTTAAATTGTTTAATATTGATGTTGCTTAATCAAATCAAATCGATACAAATCAGTTTAACAAATCTAGTTACAAATACAAATATTACCCTTCAAATCCATTTTCGAACGCTAAGCGAGATATCGATTGCGTCTGTAATAATGCGTCAACAGCTCCGGACATAATATGATCGGTTAAACGATAACACGCAATAAACGAATACAGCCAGCTCGTTAATTTAACAGCCAACTGAATTAATCTTAGTCAGGAAACGGTTGGGTAAATCTATTTCTAATATATATCTCAAAACAGTACCATGGACATACACTTTCAATGAATATCAAAAGAGTTCTGTTTAATTTCGATTTACGATATTTTATTAAAATATAACAACATTTATATCACGTGGCCTAAATTACGTTCTTGCAACATCAAAAGCAACGAGTCACATTCGCTTTCCAGTCTCAAAGTAATTCGCCAAATTAATTTTAATTCAAACACGTCAAAATGTTCGAGAAATTAAAAAATCGGATGAAAACGTCTAAAACAACAAACAGTACAATATACCAAAATGAATACCGGTTTCTTCATTTAACAATAAGTGAAACTGATACTGAAACGACAGCGAACGTGAAGCAACAACATATAAATTTTTATTTATTTAACTGTGAGTAAGTATTAAAACTTATGTGGCTATTCCATCGTAAAAAAATATTACTATCGCTGAATACGACGATTAGTATCAACATTTATCTTAATAGAAACGTCGTGTTATTAGTGTGGCTTGGATATATTAGTAGTAAAACACTCATAGGCACGCAAACATTGATATTAGAATTTAAATTTGGTTTAACTATACGCATAATTACGTAAAAATATCCAATCCTAAAGTATACTTCAAATGTATTGTAATCTTAAGTTTTCTATATATATATATATATATATATATATTTATGAATATTGAATCCCTATATATTTTAACCACGTAAATCTGTGGTGTGAGACTTAACATCAAGATTGGTAATGAAGTGGAAATAATGAGGTACTTTGACTGACTGATTTCGAAAAGAGAAACATCGACGGTTTCAACTCTTCCGAGATCCTGTTTCACAATATATTATATAACAATCGATTGACATTTAACAGAAGATAAATCGGTTTAAAAAGTCACATTAACTTGGACCACCCAATTCCGATTACGTTATTCATTAAATTATGCATTAACGAGGTATCACTGAATCGATTACTGAACATCGATTTCATTCGTCCCAATCGAATCGAAATTACAGTGGCCACGTTCCAATTCACCCGATAGAAAATGACAGCCTTTCCATCGGTACCAATAAATACACAATTATTGATATAAACAATTGAATAGAAATTCCATTATTATAAATTTCTCCGATCAAATTGTATCGATTCAGTCTCGAATTACTAAAATAGATATGAAAATACCGACAACAATTCATTTCTGAAACTAGTTTAAACAAATTGATATATTATAATAAATGTAACCACTCAATAATAACTTTATAAAACTGGTATAAAATTCTTGAAACGGGAATCTAGACGGTTAAAGGAGATAGTTTAAAAAAATAATAACACATTTGACGTAAACTTTATCATAATACCATCGTCTGCTGTAAAATAAAAAGACGCTACAAATTGAAAAGACAAATTCTTCATGCGATATTTCATTGTGATAAAATATTAATTAAATTTATTTAAATAGGTTTCAATTATAGAGTTAAAAATACTCAAAGTGATCACAGCATGAGATAACTTTTATATAAGATTGCTGTTTACTATTGAAACCCAATACATTTACAGAGGCTGTAAATGCAATCCGACACGTCAATTCCTTTTTTCGTTGTGGCGTGCCTTTGAATCGTACATAAGAATAGTCAATCTATTCTTAGAGTGTGCGGCTTCCTAATAACAAGTGAAGGAAACACAAGCTACTGCAGCAATTACGAGCACTACATCTAATAAGGACTTCAGAAGCTGGTTCTGCGTCTGTAAGAATAGGAAATACCTCGACCGTATATGGATTCGTTTCTATTGGTTAAACATATTATTTTTTTACCCATAATCAGATTCTTACCTAATTGCATTAATTAAGACATACAGAGTAGGCTTCTTTTTGTTTGCGTATATAATAAAGATATTTTATGTACACGCAAGCTCATTGAAGGAAATTTATATAAATTTGTATATATAGATTCAAAACTATCAAATAAATAACGTGTTATTTAAAATGTTTTATAAACAAGGAAACGTATTACAGTTTTATATAAACTCAAAAAGCTTTAAGTAATCCTTTCATTTTAACTGAAAAAGTTATAACGTGTTATTCTAGCAGAGAAAAAAATTATAGAAACCAGTATAAAATAATATATTATTATACATTTATTCGTACGGAGCTGTTAAAAAAACTTAATGTCTGTTAAAAATACATTAAGTTTCATAGCATTTGTAATATATATGTAATGAGAGCCGCAGTTATATATAATATTGCAAGATAAAAAATATTCATCAATTCATTGTTATATATATAAGTGAACAAACTGACAACTGTACACATAAATAGCGCGGTCAAAGACCGACCTTACGGCGGCCTTCACGCGCTAACTGAGGGCTGTGTGTGATATACCATAAAAAAGTATATAAAAATCTCACGTTACATATCTGTTTGTTTGTACTATGAAGATTTTTGCTTTAATGTTCCCTGGATGACAAGACTGTATGTATTTCACTATTATAACTTAGCGAACGAAGCCGAGTGCAACAATTAGTGTTAAATATTCTTATGATTGCGTTAAGGAATTTTTAAATCTTGATATTCTAGTTTAAAAATGTCTTAGTATGCAGAATTTTTATATATTTTTTTGATAATATTTTTTCTTAATCACGAGCGTCCGTTGTTATTGTAAAAATGTTGGTATTTATAATTAAATAAAATTAGCAAGGCCACAGATAATTGTACGTCTATCATAATAATTGTATCATTTGAGTTTTATTACTTCAAGTAATTATTATATATATATTTATATTGTTGGATATTTCTCATGTGGCATCCCTGACATGAATCTGATTGTTAACAGTGTGATAATATTTTTTTCAAATAAAATAACAAGTAAATACTACTAAGTTAGTGTATTCCTATCTTAATAGAAAAATAACGTCCAAAGATTTATCATTGTATTTATAATCAGCTGTTATCGTAAGATACTAGCCTCAAGGTTTATCACGCAGTAAATATCAGAGCCCTAGTAACGCGTCTTTAATAATTAAGTGTTTAAAACACATAGTAAAAGTCACACATGACATTTTTATTGTAACACTTGTAGCGCGAAACGAAATAAATGTCGAGACTATTTGTATGCAAGACATTACACGATAAAGAATGAGTTAAAATTTTTATGAGTATTCTACAAAAAACATATGTATTTAAAAAAAGTTTATTATCATCATAAAGAAAATATATTCCTATTCATAAAAAAAAAGGTTATAAAAATTTATAACTAAGAAATTTTTAAATCAACATGTTTTTCTTTATTTTTTAACCTATCGATACTTCTGATGTATGAATGACATAAATTTTTATGGACATCTGTCATTATAAAGATCTCAAATGATATATCGTCCGTCAAACGGAGTCAAAGATGCCGAAAGTTACGCAATAAGAAACCCATTGGGCAATTCCGATTGCATCTTTTTAATTAGTAAGCCATGTTTGTTCTTAATATCGATCACTATTATTAATAGGTTGGTAGTAGAACGAAATTTTAAAATGTTGGTACATCTTTAAAACGATGATTATTTCTGAATTTACTATTTGAAACTCCTTCGGTTTTGTAATCACGTTCGAAAATTCCGCAATTGGAAACTGTATAATTGATTCTTTTTATTGCACGGAATTCAGAGATACAGCCAGGAAGTAAAATTTGAAGTGAATTTAGTGTTATTACGGTGAACAGTAAATTTTTAACTTATCTAACAACATCTATTTTGTCGTTTTCTAACATTATTAAAATATTAACAGAATTAATTATTAATTGCAAATTAGACAAAAGATGTTGCTGGTTAGTGGTAAAAGATAAATAAATAAAGTAATAAAATAAAGCTTAAATTATTTAAAAAAAAAACGAACACTTCTGTCATGGCAAAGGCCGATGTTATAAATTTTTTTTATTATAATTTTCACAACTATTATGTATACTTTTTACAACAAACTCCATTCCTAGAAAGTAATCTTATAATCGCATTTCAGTTCATATCTCTTTTATTTACAAAAGTCACAATTTCTTTGGCAGAATGCATTATACAATATAACTTTCGATGTCACCTCTAGTAATAATAATATAGAAAAAACATTACAAAAAAGAGAAAAAGTAACTTCAAATTCAATTCAATTATATACACTGTAATATATGTTACAAATAAAAGCGTGTAAAAATATAATCAAATATTTAAAGCAATCATTGCATAAAGAAATGAAATATAATAATTTGATTTTGATATATAAAAAAAAAACAATTGAAATTAGGACGATATTCAAATATAAAGCACTTATTGACTGTTAATTTACAATCTCTCGAAAAAGAACTCGCATAAAAACTGACACTTTCATCGTCCGTAAAAACTACATATCGTTCGAAATACGATTTAAAAGCTAAGTTAATTGACACGGTTGTCGACCGCCCAGGGTACGGTTTTTTATCTGTCTCACCGGATTCATCTTTTTTTTTTTTTGAGAATTTCGCTTTCACTGGTATGTTACATTGATAAGAAACTTTTGACATCCTACACACCGGGTGCAAAGTGTTGCGGTAATGAAATGGGATCCCGGAAATTAGATGCAGCTTTACTGGCCAATAAATGTGATGTGCAATTTCTTATTTTATATAACAGCATTGCAAGTTTAATTATCATTAGATAACCATGGATAACTCTTCGCTTCCTCAAATTAAATCCGTTCTCAATTAATTTTATTCATTAATCCATTAGCTTGAACGTTTTCTATGTCAAGTGTGCTTTTCTCCAAGGATTTTCCATCGAAGCTGTAAATACTAAATGTCAAAGACACGTCTTACGTTATAGCTTATATTGTTCTGTTGATTTACTGACTCCGCCTGCTAATATAATGAATAGTTCGTGTTTCGCTCACCGTCAATGGTTTTAGCATACAATGAAATAAAGCTTGGCTCAATGATAATTAAGAAAATATTAATTACATGTAGGAATATAGAAATGTATTGAATATTAAGCGTCGACAGTTCTTGAGTTGATCAAACCTCTAGATGCGTACGCGCCATTGTTGCGTTATCTTAGTGCTGAGGTGGTGATAAATTATTTACTTATCTACGACATAAATTATGTGGAGGCATTAAATTATGAGTAAATTTTTAATTTTAATAAAATATATGTTACTAAATCTAGGTACTTTTGTTATGTTTTAATAATATAGTAATAAATAGTAATCCATGATAATTGAGAAGATATTGTTGTGGTTTTATTTGTTAAGACATTATAAGTTAGCTATTTCATCAGAATCGTAGATGAGTGTTATAAATTCTTTTTTTTTTTATACAGAAACCCCAATCTGATAGTTAGTTTAGATCCAATAGTTCTGACATAAATAAAATTCGAAGACAATCAAATTAATTCTAAAGTAAATATCGACTTTTATGTTCACATTGATACTTTTAAGAGTATCAAATAAAAACAGCCTTGGTCATAATTTTCGAACTACTCTAAGTACGTATTTCTACTAGTCTCAATTAGTCTCTAAATTCTAAATAAAACTTATATATCACTTTGCAGCGATCGTGATCACTAGATCAAAATTTTTTACCCGAATCGTCGGGAGTATATAGTAAAAATTATAAAAAAATCGCGGAGTAAATCCGAAAACATTACTTTTTTCAAATGAATACTGGCGAGTCTTAGATATCATTGGCCAGTCTCTTTGAGTTAAGACCCTTCGTTAATGTTAGTTACATCAAAATATTTTGTGTAGTAATTTAAAAATATTACCTCTTAATCATAATATGTTTGATGTGAAGTCTTTAATACCATGTATTTATATATTTTATATCATCGCCAGCAGATTTGTTTCATCCGAACTACGATTTACGTGTCGGGTGAAGCGTGTGTTAAATATGACAATGTGTTCTAAGACGCATGAAGGAAGGTAAGGGTATAGGAATTATTTTTATGTTAATTTTTTTTATTTTATCCAAATATTTACACTGATTTTTTTAATATAAATATATCTTAATCAGTTCTTATTTTCCCTCCATACGTTTTTATTTATATGTATATATAATTTTTATCTATTTCGTTACAGCGTATATTAAATTATGATTACGTTATGCTTATTTGTTTCTGTGTTTTATTTTCAGAAAACATTTACGAATGGTGAAACTAATAGAAAGTCGAGTAAATCGAAGTTATATATAGAATAATCTAAACTAAAAATTTCACTTGCATTACGATTTTCTATAAAGTGTTAAATTATTTCTTGTTCGTTTTAATTTTTATATTTAACAATGATTCGTTTACAGATTTTGTATAGAAATTTTAATTATATTAATAATGCTATACTAAATAAATAAAACTTCAGCTTATTCTGTTTATGGATATTTTTTTTTTCAGATGCAGACACTTGCACACAACAATTAAACCAATATTATATGTTAAAATACACCAGTTCAATTAAAAAGGTTCCTTACTTTTTATGCGTTTGTCATTATATAACATACTATCTTGGTTGGTTAGCTGTTTTAAATGAGACCTTCATCCGTGCAAAGACGTGCACAGTATGTTCTGTCAAACACACTATCTTACATGGGATAAGATTTCTTAGTTCAGCTATAGGTATGTTAATAAATATGTCATTTCTGTCAAACTATATTATAGAACTTAATTTAACGTATTAAGGCTTGTTTTGAACATTACGATACGAATAGTATCTCGGTATAACGATAACAACTATTAACAACTATGAAATATAACGAACTTTATCTATCAACGGTTTAAGTCACAACTATCTCGTTAGCTCTACTTAAGTCGGCTGTTTGTTGGTTTTAGATAAAATGTCATTTGTATGGATCGGTATAGAGCTAAGAATGACTAGAATTGAAAGTGTTAAATATTTTAAAGAACCATAGACTTCCTCGCAGATTGAATTTAGGGAATCCGGAACTGTAATAGGATTGTTAATTATTGTTTTTCATATCTTTATTCAATCGGACGCAAACAATTAATAGGTTTTATTTCTTTCAATATTTTTAAACATTAATTTATAAGAAAAATATTATTGCTATATTAAATAATATTCAAAGAGCCATCGATTTACGGAAATATTAAATAAATATAGAGGACACAAATGCAGCTCACTTATAAAATTAACTTTAAATGCCAATTGCCATCTTATTAATAACAATCAAATGTGAAATAACTCTAACTAATGAAAAAAAAAAAATTTACATCGTACGTTTGATTCATTATATTTGGTTGAAAATCGTTCAATATAGTCTCTTTTTATAAATTAATCACCACTCAATGAACGGGTCCAATCAATTTACGGAAGCCCACCCAAAGATATTAAATCACGGGACGTTCATCAAAATTATTAACGTAAATAATAAAACGTTACATAAAACGCTAATGAGAAACAAATGTATTTTCAACATTAAATGAAATAAATCACTTTAGTTGTTTCATTCACATATAATAATGTCTAAAGACGATATTTGAATCATAGTTTGAGTCCGTCATTTACGATTGGATACGGCCTTTGATACAAAACTGTTATCATATTTAATTATGCATCAACATACCGTATATTATAATTTTAAATCAAATGAAATATGATTTATATCATTCCATTAATGAAAAATGGCTCTCTTATAGTTTATTTAAGTTATAGTGTAGTGTATTATTAAATATCTACCTATTAAATAACAAGTTGTGTCTAATGGTCCACATTAAGCAATAAAACGCAAGCAATCTTTGCATTATGATTGATTACTTTCTATCATTGTTGTAAGTGTGAATGATTTGACACGCAAACAATTTGTTTAGCCTTACTCAGTACACTGGTATTACATGAAGAATGTTATTTGGTAACTGTGCGATAGTTGGGAATATAATATAAACAAGCGACAGCCCGCGGCTTTCGTTGTACATATATTACTTAAATTTCTCGATTATAACACGTTTACATACGGATTTTTATACTGACTTTGAAACTTATCTAAATATAACCGAAACTTGCGTTGATTAATAATAAGTTATAAAATAATTGTAATCATCTTAAATTAAACGTTGTTTTCTAGAAATATCCTCGTGCTTATAGTTTACTTAATTCTATACTATATAACATTAAATGCTAGTCGATACTAGACGTGATACGCGGGGAAGTTTCGTTTTAAAAGATTACTTATCTAAAAGCATTCAAGAAATCATATTTAAAGATAACATCCGCCTGTAAATTCAATAGGGAGCTATATTTTACTTGCGCAGGCGTCAAAGGATAATAACTAGATACTTTAAATAATGTACATGATAAATTATCACGAGAATGATGAAGCTATGCCTAATAATAAATTGAAATAGATTTTTTTTTTTCTTTGTGGTAACTTACGCTGGCTCACATTATCCGAGTTTCATAGTTTACGGAGTCTTTTTAAAATTTTAGTTTGTTCATCCATACGTGTAGATAAAATTTATTGGATATATGTATATGTATATAATGAACAGCATTTAATTAACGAATTTAAGACTATCAAAAGGCTACATGGGTTTTCGTTTGTATACAACGTGAGTCGTGAGAACACTGAACTGGAATACCAAGATGGTGCTCAATTTTCTCCAGAATTTACTTCAAAATATGAAACAAAGCATCAAGTTTTCAAAGTATGCAATCTTGTCCCCGTATGTAGGTAAAGTACATCACGATGTATGTGATGCTGTTATAAGCTAAGCAACAGTGCTATCCACTTAGATGGGTTTGAAAAACAGTTGTGTAGACATGAGACAATTTGTATCTACTTGAATATAAATTTTTAAGTATAGAAACAGCTGATAAACAAAATTATACGAACAATCAAACGACTCATGTGTGTGTGCATAGAATCTTTACATTTAAAATATTTTTATATTATATATTTAGTTTTTCTATTAAAAGTTACAAGGCGTATTAAAGATGTAATTTTATACTTTTTTTTTATTTCTGATAGATATCATAATTAACAAAAGTTATACAACTGATGTAAAAAATAATATTGTTGTATAATATGTATAATTACATTTGTATAAAGACATATACATTACAAATACCGTAATGTCTACGCTCGCCCCGACAATTCCTTATGTAACTGGGTAAACTACTCACGTTTCTCGCCTTATTGGTATCTCCTAATCTGAAACAGATAACAATAGCCTTTTAAGTAAAACGGTTTATTGCGCTTTAACGAATTAATTATGTGGTCGAATAGATAAGGATTAATTTTATCTAACATATTACGAGTTCAATAATATTTTGTTGTATTTCAAAATACATATGTAGTTTTTTTTAATGGCTTCTAAAAGTGACATTCGTCAACTATCTTTTTGACAGAACGCTGGAAATCTTTTGAATTTAGAACGTCATCGGTCACGGTGTTCGGAGTTTATTTTATTTAATGATTGAAATAAAACTAAGCTCTAGAAAGCCTAAGAAAGTTAATTATATAAAAAGTCCTAATGTCGGTAAATTGGCAGTGAACCGCTATTACGGACAACGCTCATGCGTAACAGATATTGACGGATTAAAATGATGTCTAGAATTACGGCGCGGGCTCGGTAAATAGGGATTACGTTTTGATACTTTTATTTTTTCACAATTGCATTAACTTTGAATTATAAAGCCTAGGTGGTATTGCACGTTTCTTTGATTTAACTTTTAGAATCCTAAGGCTTTTATTATATTAAATTCAAATGATATTTATTTTGTTATTATGTTTTGATAGTGTTGTATAATGTTTTTATTTACATTTTAGACGTTTTAATTCCTTAATGAATATTCATGAACTATCTATGTTATTTGAAGTCTTATATTTTAATTAATATATAAGAAACATTATATAAGATATTTGATAACATTTAATTGATATAAATGAAAACGATCGCCCTATAAAATTAACGTTGCTTTTACTAGCGGAATTATTTAACCGCAAGAGGTGAAATCAATTAAAGTCATAATCATGACGCCTTATAGGAAAGATAAGTATTTTATTCAAATTTATTCCATATAGATTTAGAAATTACTTAACTAATTACAGATGTTTTGATCAAATGTATTTTAGTACAAAATTTTCATTCAAGCCAGACTAAACAAAAAGTTTATTTTTTTTCTACAATATATAACTCTTTGTTTCTGTTACGTATCCACAGAAGATAATATCAAACAGTCTAATCAGTGAGTAAGACAAATACATTTTTTAAAAGCCGTAATATTTTTACAGGAAGTCATCAACGTTAAATAAAAATCATTAATCATGAGATATAATTTCGTATATTAAATATAGAGTGTATGTAAACGGGTGAGTGATGTATCCGGTGTGCGTGAAAGTCTTTCTCACGATATTGTCTTAAACATTCTTAAAAATATTCATCAACGTAACATTATATCAATGTGTTTAAGTACATTCAGATCGTGACATTCAAAGGACCTGTTTGAAAATAGCAGAGATGAAATTGAACAGTCTTAAGTAGCTGGCATGAAATTTGTGAAAGACTCAATGAAAAGTACAGATTTTTGAAACAAAAGAGTTCTGGAATTTTAAAAGATGTTTAAATGAATATAGTTAATTACTATTTTGGATCAAGAATTGCAGTGATAGTTTTGCCAAGCCAATAATATAATAATAATAATAATAATAATAATGTTATAAGAGAGACATGTCTATAAAACTATGTGTTCTTTCTTTCTCTCTGCATTGTCTTCTAAGTTTTTGTATCTTTTCGGACACATAATCACAAATGTGCTTAAATTTAGTTTTCTATCTTATTATTTTAATAAAAAAAAATACTATACGTAGATCAAATTAATTTTATATATATTATAGATTTTATACATTACTAATAACTGAAATAATGTTCAATATTTTAAACACAATTCCGTATAATTTAATTAAAATTTAATATTTAATGGAAATTACGTAATAAACGTAATTGCCGAATACGGAAACTTTATTGGCTGTTTAAAGTTTGAGATCTGTTATATGAATAATCTTACTCCATATAAATCTTAAATTATCCAGTACCAATGATTAAGGAAACGGCTCTTTAATCGTTGCAGTCATGGAATAAAGGTATTTAAAATAATTTTATTTCAATGCCTTAGATAAGAAAGAAATAATCTTCTAAATGTTATGTATATATCCGTATTTGAAATGTATTGTATTATAGCACTTATGTTTTTATACTAATGTAATAAAAAAAAATTAGTAAGATTGCAAAAAAAAACACATAAAATGAAAGGAAATTGTTATACAGTCTCGTGATCATAATATAATGTTGATGTGCTGATTTTTATTGATGTAATTAAACCTTTTTGTATTTATATTAGAGGAAAAAAGTGTAAAGCAAACGTTCCAATGTCAAAGTTTCGTGTCACGGTTATGTCCGCGTTTTCCTTCCTATAGGAAAACAAAACGTCGGCTTTATGCGAAACGGTTGAAAAAGGTCTACATACGAAATTCTATCAACTCTTTTTACAGTTAATTCATATTATATTCAAATTTGAATACATTTTTTAAATATCATATCAAAATATAAACAGGCCAGTATTTGTTTTCTAAAAGTCTTCATAACGAAGACAGTGATGATATAACTTCGCATTTAAACTCTTCATTTCCGACAATTAACATTTTATAACAATTTGTCACACTTACCACAGATTAATTATGACATATTTCTGGCATGCGATCCACAGAACATCGACAAGTTTATTACATAATCTTATAATAACTAAAACACGTCTCGCAAGCATTAAAATTCATAAACCTTTATGAAAATTTATTTATTATGAAAAAAAAAAAAAAACACGTACGCTACTAAGCAGTCTTAGACAAGAAATTGTAATTCTTAACATGGTGCTGTAATATGTTTGAAATAAAAACTTATAAAACACTACATTCTGCATACAGAAAGTAACCTCACTGTAACGTTGAACAGAATTTGTATTCTACAAATATTGAGTAACATCAAAATGATTTAAATTGCTAAAAAGAATTCAAACGCTATTATTATTAACGGAACGTAACGTTATAACGTAATAATATACTAATATATTATATATATATATATACACATTCCTGGACGCTCTTATTTAGAACAAAGTGACATTGTAATAAGTGTATTATCGGAGATGCATCTAATAAAAATGTTAGAACAAGTACCGCCGGGGGCAAGTTATTATCTGAATTATGTAGTCACGCATCATTTTTAGAAACCGGTCCACGTCTTCAACGTATTATTTTATGAATGAGTATATAAACATTTTATTCAATATTCCATGGATATTGATAGCTCATTGTTATAATACAATATATCCTTGTAATAAATTAATAACATTATCCGTCAACGATGAATCTAATCGATATATGTCAAACATATATCGATTAATATTCATCGAAACGAAGTGCTCTTATAATGTGAAACATTCATTTAATAGCAAAGCTACTTAAAAATCATGCAAATAACAAACTGTCGAGTCACTTGCGGTTTATGAAGAGCTCAGCAAATAGCACCGTTGTTTCGTTTTGTATAAACAATTAAAAAGCTGAAACACAAAGCAAACATAACATCCCCGTTATCATAAAAAGTATAATTATGTGTTCTTCACTCGCTTACTTCTTATAGATATTGTGTTTGCTTAGATTTCTGCATTCACTCATAGTAGAAATGTTAATTATTGAACAAACACTTAAATAACAAAACTTTAATTTTTTTTGAACTGGACTAGTGTCACGTTATTTTCTATTAAATGATCTTTCCATTTTCAATCTGTTGGAAATGCCGCAACGTCGTATATGGCTTCAAAGAAACGAATGTATGGTAAGGTATGGAGTATATAATTCTACATTAAATTGATTCCCTATAATACATTTATTCAATAATTAGCTTTCTTGTGAAGAATCCTGATGAAGTTTCCTATGATATAAATTATAACGTTTACTTCGGGAATGTACAACGCTCAAGAAAGAGGGTTTTTTTTGCGACTGTCATCTGTCATCTGTCACTGTCTCTACAAACATTAAGTCCAACAGAAGGTCTATTTTAATAATCCATCCCGATTAATTGTATGGGATCGCTAAAGAAATATTGTTTAGACGTAATTACAGAGTATGACTTTTATTATTAAAATGTTGGCAGAGTAATCTTAATTATCCACCGCTAGTCGACATATTACAAGACATTCAAGACTTGTTAACAACGAACATTATTTTTATCACTTCACAAGATGTTTTATCTCAGGTTTATAGCGTAAAAACTGTTAGTTTTGTAAGCTGGCATAATTTTATTATAAGATAGAATTTATTTAAATTAATAATAATTTAAAAATTTCCAATAAAATTTAATTGAAATAAAGCATGTTGAATTAGGGTTAATTAAAGACCGTTAAAATATTTCTGGACTTTATTAACGAGAAAGTATAGGAATGTCATTCAACATTGTTATGTTGGTTTAATTGTCATGTAATCATGTTACACAAAATGACGTCACACGTCTCGAATTGATCGCGAGAAAGTAAATGCAACTGTTACAAAATACACAACAAAAAAAAGTGCACTTTTACTCATTGAAAGCCCGAATTACGGCCATCTTGTGGTTGTGGAACATTAAAACAAAATGACAAATTGAAAGGCGTTACTTAATTTTGAGAACGATTGTAATAAATATTTTATTCAGTACTTTTCTCTGGTGGTTTTTATGCAAATTGCTTTATTGTATCTACGTACATGTAAAAAATATTATTTCTCTGTAAAAATATCAATAGCATTGACGTTTAAATGTGCAAAGAAAGCTATACTCATGTTAGTTGGAAGAGAGAAAACTGATAACTTTTATATAACTTCTCGAGTATATAATAAACAATTTGTATGGTCTAGCCATTGTGCCGATAACTACAATCTAGAATTCCTATAAAATCAGCATAGTAAAACGTGCTTAACATCGTAAGACCAGTGAAGTGTGAAATGGTTTGATTAGCATCGCTCTATTCTTTGCTATGAATTTACATTGTTTGTATTATGCACCATTTTAAGAGGACGTGATTTTACAAGGAAATACTACGATCGGGAGACCATTTGGTCCTAGTTCACTTAAAATATATTTATAATCTTTCTCTCTGTGTTTGTTAAGCATGAACATAAATAAATTAATTGCTTTTTCTTCAATCACTTTAATCCATTTAAAACGATATTAAAGATAAGACATTCCACTTGAACAAGTTAATTTAAACTTCAGACACTATTTATAAGTTATAGTATTTTTTATTCATATTCAAGTAAAATAAGTAAATTTATTTCACGATGTATATTTAGCTTGCAGTTTTAAGTTAAACTTCGCTGTTTGATATAATAACAAGCGAATTAAAATCATGGGTTCCCATTCCCATATGAAAACCTTGCTTAACAGCCTTGATGTGGTAGACTGGCAGGAAGGAAACCATTAGCATCGTTACACCATTAAAAAACCGTGGGTGTTGTAAATGAATGATTTAGTTATAACTTTATCTTATATAGCTAACTAGAGCTTAAAACACTAGTTAATATGTAAAATAATTATAGGCATTAGCTTTACTATGGAATATTTAAGATTACTGCATAATATAGTTCTACATTCAGGCATATTGGTAATGTTAATATTTTTTTATAATACAAAGCCTTTGAAGACTTATATGATTGTACAGAATGCAAGCACTTTTCCTGATATCAGAATAGTTATTCATGTTTTACGATTTTCTTGTAGGACGTAAAAATATTAAACCGCCAATCATTCTTGGTTATATTATATATAAAAATTGTTTATTTATTTGACTTCAATAAAGACATACTCTTGTATCAAATTCAAACGCAAACGTTTCAAGTTGATTATCAGGAAGGATACGATGAATGCTCAAATTTAATGAGTTCCGGTAAATTTGAACAGATAAAACATTGAAAGTGGACTTTGAGCATCCATAATAGAAAAACCATAAATATATTTGGAATAACGAAACGTTGGCTGCACGATATAAGTATACATACATATATTTAGACCTATAATCTATAGATATACTGGTAGCATATATAGTAAATGTAAGGTTTATAAATGATTAAATTACCAATAAAATTTTAATAGCCTATTGAAATCCACAGATTAAAACAGACATTTGAACGATGAACAATTTCACTAAACGCCCTGCATGCGTAAAACGTTTTATCTAACTTACCCATAATTTTTTTTTTTTTCAATATCCCCAAGATGAATTATTATGCAGATATAGTTTTATATAGGACGAACTAACTTTCAGATTATTGTATGTTTAACGGAATTATATAGGGTGGCAACTAGAGATTCCAGGGAAACTACGAAACTCACTCATATGTATATTATAATAAAAATTACATATTAAAACTTATATCCTATACCTAAGACTACATGATTGCCCCGATGTTAGGATAGCAATGCCATTCCATAGCTTGTGTGGTATCAGGAATCTTCTGGTTCACACGGCTCGGTGTTCATTCCGCGGAGTCAGCGGCGTCACTCGCTATATGATATTTTTTTGTTTAATATGTTGCGCGTACGTGACAACGGATATTTTAGCAGTTCTCACATAACTGTATCTAAACAATTAAATCATTAGAACTACTATATTCTATAAAGAAATGGCTGGCAATGATTGAATCTATATTGATAATTATATTATTATATCATAAATATTGAAATATATACTCCTTAATATATATATTACTTGGAAGGACGTTTAAATCTTAGTATTGAGTCATTTGAATTTATATAAAGAATGAATGAAAAAGTCTTCAAGGAAAGAATGAATAGGTTTTTTCTGACACATTGTTCTTACCATATAAGACTACATATCTATTTACAATCTGTTGTAATGCTATCCAAGGAGTATCCAGTTCGAACTTAAAAAAATTTAAAGAACGAACCTTAATGCAACCAAACTCGACAACATATTAAGAAAAAAACATTTCTTCAATTATATTTATCTCGTATAAATAAAACTATTAACGTCTATTCACTTGATATATATTGGTACAATTATATGTGATATGTATTAATTTTACAGCACCGGATGACCCTTAGCCGTACTTTACTTTGTAATGGATATCGTCGTGGACTGCCGACTAAACACTAAACAGCAGCTGTGCACTTCTAATTAGATCAATGTTTATAACTTCCGTGAAACAGTTTCAAATGTATCGTGGGATAAAATTGAATTTAAATCAAGATTTATACATTTAAATTTCTTTTTATCTAAATATACGGACATATTTTATTTTTTTATGCTTTAATTTGGAGACTATTTATGACATTAGTCACGATCACGTAATCAGTGATGTAACAATTTTAATTTTATATAATCTCATCTGAAATAATGACAACTTTATAATACATAAAAAAATTAAATGCAATTTATTTCAAGACAAATAAGAAGTCATATATATATATATATATATATATGACAAAGTGTGCATATACTTTTATGGTAATAAAATATAATTTTGGAAAATAAAAAATTACAGTATATCTAAGGGCCGGTTAGCGAAATTATACATAATTAAATATATGTATTCTAAATGGCAAATGTCACACTATTTTCTTTTCTTATAGTTTTTGCAGAATTACCGTTTCGAAGGTAAAAACTATTTCACTTTAAACAGGGGACTATACCTAGTCGAGAAATTATTTTTGAAATACTAAATATGTTTCGAAGATCAACTAACAACAAACAAATAAAAATAATTAACACCGTAGGTAAGTTGTAAAACTAATTGTAATATAATTCTCATCTGAATCACGAATACTTCGCATGTATAAGATAAAAAGTTTTTTTTTCAATTAATAAATTGCTTTTCTTTAATTAAAACGCATTAGATGTCTCTCGGTTTACGTGAAACACCCATTTCCTTATGGCGTGAGACGAATGTCTCGTGTGATGTAAGGCCTATGTTTATTCTATAGCAATTAGTACAGTGAAAGTTTTACAGACGTTATTTAAACTGAATTATTTTACACGTGTCATGTTTGTTCGATATTTTTTATGTGTTTAGAACAGTGAGAGCAAGTTGTAAATCATATATTTTATTTTGAAAGTTTGTTACTTGTCTATGGTTTGGCTGAAACAATGTTATGCTATAATATAGTCTAGTGAAATTTCATTCTATGGTATAGGACTCTGTGCCTGGAAGGTAACCTTCTATTTTCATTCGTTCCATTACATTTTTCCTGCATCTCAGATTCCCTGTTATTAGCACGCTCGATGTTGCACAGTCGAATAAACCACCTCTTAGACCTCTAATTGTAGCGTGTAAATAAAAATAATTTTACACAAAACCCATATACAGACTAGCTGGTACTAATCCAAAATTAACATTGTAAGGAATCCACTGAAAATTATTTAACAACCTCCTTTCGACACGGTCACGTTGATATTTAACGTCGGTTCACTGAACCACAAGACGTAAAATAACAGTTACCACCTGAACTATTTGATGTGATTTATTATGTTACGGTGCACTGCAATTAAAATATTTGGCAACTAGCGGTTCATAACATACATAGAGTAAGCAATTATCATAGTATACCGCATTATTTTTAATCTGTAAAGCTTTTCTGACATCGTTGTCTACAAATGATTTTTTTTTTAATTTTTCCATTAGGTATGCTGAGGTTTTATGGCATTCGTTCGATTTGTTTATTATTCAACAATTAGAAAATATTTTAATAAATAATTAATTAACGTTACAGAAAATACTTTTAATAAAATTTATTCTTTTAACTACTTAAGCTACGTTGAAATAGAGTTTATTTAAAAAAGGAACGATAACATGCAAATTTGTAAAGTAAAGCATGGAGCTATGCCGTTTGTTAACCAGTCACTTCTTGTAACTATAATTGGAAAATTTTTGCTTTTAAATCTCCATTAATTATATACTCTTGCTTCAATGTTTTTGTAACAGTTTCAAGTGTCTGAACATTATTTACGCGCTTGTTATACTTAGTTTTGTATTGTATTTTTTTTTCCTAGCTGGTTTATCCAGTTAGAGATCCTCAATTTAAAAGTTGCTCTTTCTTTAATATGTAATGAAAAAAAATTATGAGCGAATATAATTAATGGTATACAAATTATCGTGATATCTGATATACTACTATTTATTTAAGATCAATATATATAGAAAATAAAATTCAAACGATTTATTTACAATTAGATAGAAAGTTAAAATGGACAAATTAACCTGGACTTAAAAATTTTTTTTTTTATTTGTAAGTAAATAGATACTTACTGTTATATTTAAAGTTTTATTAAGTGAAACAAAGTAAAAAAAAACATGCAATTTCTTTAGTCCTAAGATATGCAACCTCATTTTTTTTTATTTCTTAACAGATATAGATCTCAAGATCTAAATAGATTAATTAAAAACACAATCCGTACAATATGGCCTAGACACCTACTTCGAAATCGGACAATGACGCTAACTAGTAACCTAGTTCTGTGACAGTGTTGCTATCCGAATATTTAAGAATCAAGACAGACATGTTTCAATTTGAAAACATTTTTTATTACACACATAATTAAGCTCAGTTCATGTTTTTTAACACGCTTTTATTTACACTAAAATACGATTTCATTACGAGAACTTTGTGAATGAACAAACATTTTATTTAATATATTAATTTCGGACAGAAATGTATTTCGGTGTATCATTAAATTTGAATAGATACTGTATCGACTTAATTCCATTTTGTTTAAAAATCCGTTACCAACGTAATCTTAACTGGTACAGATTCAAATCAAACGCTCTGACGTGCTTTGCTTTTAAATAAGCTTTTTGAAATCGTACGAAAGTGAAAAAACTATTTGGTCAATGGGACATTGGAAAACTGACTCTTTTATTTATATTCCTTTAAATTCGATTGTAATTATCAAGAAAAATATAACAGTTGATATCATTATTGATTTATGAATAGCAAATAAAAAATTTGATTCGCTAAACAGATTAATTAATATATCGATTCAATCAATCATTCGTTGCCTTTATTGAATTGTATATTTAAAAAAAAAACTGTGCTGCCAACATTATGAACAAAAATCAAAGAGTAGAATCAATTAATAACGTAATTGCGTTCCTATATCACAATTAATGCATGTAGTTTTGCATTTATTTTTAATTGGTATATATATTGGCATAAAAACATTGAATCACAGCGGGTTCCCACCAGGACCAGTTCCAGTACAACCGTGTTCTGTGGGAAATGTGTTTAAATAAATACAAATTAGATCGGAGGCGGGTTCTAGACTGCGGGTGTGAGAGATTATGATGCCCCTAGAATTTAAGCCTTCTCCGCCTTTGATTACTGTGTACTTGAATTACAGAGAGAGATACGGAGAGAGAGAGAGTATCTTTACCCACAATTTAGGTACATTCTCTAACTAAGACAGAGAGTTAAGAATATTTCATTCACACACATGGTAACACTATCATGTGAGAAGCTTTATAAATTAAAAACTAAGAACACTCCGTGTTTAGTTTTTTATAAACTTGTGGTAAGAGAACTGGTTAAATTATTACAGCACTAAATAATAGGTTATATATAAACCACGAGTTAGTAATATTACCGATTAAATTTCAATGTTACACAAATAATCAGTGGTAGATGCTAAAGAAGGTTTAGATACTAAATATTATTCTTGAAGATATACCTTGTAAAATAATATTTAAAAACTTAGATAAATACTTAGATGAAAATTCAATAAATTTATATTATTTTATTTAGATATTATTTAAGTTTAATCTGATCTCCATTTTTTATGACATACATACAACAAGTGATTGATAAATCCCACAATAAATTATGTAACATTTTTTATTATTCATATACTTATAACAAGCAGTAGCAAAACGTTTAATGGTTCTGAATTTATCAAATGAGCTATCGTAAAACTGTCAAGCGCATAATGGATTAAATGAATACAGATAATAAAATTATTTAAATTAAAATAAAAAAAAATATAATAATCTATAAAACAGAACCGTTCAGAAAAATAGATGAATGATTCATTCATTCTTTTTCATTCATTTGAACGTATAAATGAATGTTTTTGCATCTGTAATGTGATAGGGCACGCCCCGTTTTTGCGCCAACTTCGGCGGCCCGTGTCAGATGCTATTAAGGTGCTTTCCAGTAGAAAGCGTTAATCAAATTTTTACGTCATTACATTTAATTCATATGCCTATTTATTTAAATGCTTACGTAAACAGTATTACTTTCACACATAATATTTTTAAAATGTTTACCCGCGTGTCTTGAATCTCGATCACTCGGCCATACCTTTATGTAGTGTAAGATTCGCTATAACTCAGTACCATACAGTTACATTTAACAAAGCATGTCACGAGCGCGTTACGGATATTTTAATTTTCAGTTCACACGGCCAGCCTTTACAATACATTAATATTAATAGACCAATGTTTGTACAACTGCTAAATTCCTGTACGTCATCCTGATTGGTTGATTCTTTTTTCCACAGATTATCCCAATTACATACACCTGCTGTAAAAACTGACTAGCGTTTATACGTTGATATTTTACTCTGTGCATTTTTGTGTCAAAGGCATATGACCTAATGCTTCGTTAGAATTAAACAATTTAAGTTCTTTTGAATATTTCATGCAAGAAAAGTAGTGAAAATAAATGAGAAACTAGATAGAGATTTATCTGCTTTTTTAAATCTAATTCAACAATGTAACATTAAAAATTATTTTTATGTGCACATTAAATTACAATTATCATCTAACGTTAATATTGAATATTTAATATCTGATTCATTATAGTTCTAATTATTCTATTGTTAAATATAATTGTATAATAATCTCCTTTATTTTTATACAAACTCTCGAAGATCGTGTCCGTATGATACTCTGGTAATTACTTAATTATATGCCAGAGAAAATCACGTACTTATGTTACGGTTGCTATCAATGGAAACCATCAAGATTTATGGTAAATATATTCTTACTTCTGAGGTAGCAATTTATATCACTTGTTTAATCTGGCCGTCGTTTCGTAAAGAAATGCAAATAAAGATGTTCATTCAGTTCATTTTCGTTCAATCGTTCCTTCATACAACGTGTATAAAGAGATGCAAGAAGCAGACATTTGGGTCAATACCAGTTTCAATCATAACATTTCGCTGTATGCTGAAACGTCAGAAACGAAAAAAAAAAGTAAATAATAAAAAGAAAACAAAAGCGAAGCAAACAAATTAAATTGAATTAAATTTGAAAGTGGCCCGAACGTTTCGGCCAATTTATTTCATGATTGTCATTAGTGCACAAAAGGCTCTCCACTGGTAGGAGATTAATTTTTCGTTAACGTAATTAGGTAATTTAACAAACTAATTCGCAGACTTTCACCGTGTATGTAGTGCGTGGTTTTTCTTCATGTCTATCTTGAATGGGATTTGCGTCAAAGATTAGTCATTACCATGTTCGCGGTTTTATTGCCAGCATAACTAGACCTCCGATATCTTTATAGCACGTATAGCTTAGGGTTCAAGATGATGACTGAGTATCAATAATAAGATACAGCCTTAATCCTTTTTTTTTTAGAACGCCCACACGCGGTTAATACAGAGATTTGAGACGGTTCTGTTTAAGTCATATCGATAGCAAACAAAACCGGATCTGTATGTATTATATATAATTACGAGTTGACATATTTTTGAAGCTGGCTTTCCCTGTTAATATTAAGCTTCTCGTATTTTTACGCTACAGTTAGATATAAGAACGCGCTATAGCATGCATATGCAGACAAATGTCAAAATGTATAAATTGACTTGTAAGTGTAAAGTTTATATCAGAATCAGATTACTGTGTGTTTGAATAAAACAATTTTGGAAGACATGTTTTAGAACCACGTATTCATGTTTTGTGGTTAAAGTTTCTCGTTAGTACTGGATTCTTGTAAGAATTTTGATATGTTATGAAGAAACAGAGTTTATTAAATCAAAATGTTTCCAACGTGAATATAACGAAATGTAAGAATTAAATTAAATATACTGCATTCATAAGTAAACATTCCGCTTACATTATTTACACAATATATATACATATATATATATATATATATATTATGTAACCTTAGAAGAGATGATTTCTATGTTCATTTCAAATGTAGCGTATCATTTTCTTAATGGAATACGATACATCCAATTATTTTAAGACAACACGATAATAATATCACAAAATTGTTATTTCGTGATGATTACATAATTAGACAACAAAGGAAACGGAATTTCTAAAAAGCATATTAACTTTCGGTCAAAAGTCACTTCGTAAAAGTTAAATTGTCGTCCATTACAAAAGAAATGTCTCTGTGAAAGTTTTTTAATATAATCTGTGCAACTGAATTATATATGTCCTATACTTAGTAAATATAGAGCTTTTAATACTATTTATATATAAGTTACCGTTATATTATATTAGATAAACGATATTATTAATTAAAATTGCAATCCGTTCAACATTAAAGTGGATTTACGGCTTATGTCATAATTACAGACAAAATGGCAGACGACGCCGCCGGAAACGAGTAGAGATATAAACGGAATACTAAAATGTACTGAGTTTGCGTGATGGGAAAAAAATATTGAGAAATTTCAGTAACTATTATGTCGGATACTTAGTTTTTTCTATTACAGAACAACCATATGTATAGCCTACTTTCGATTTCATCTTTTAATAGAATTTTGAATATTTTTTTTCATAATATTTTTTTATTATTTGCAATATTTCCAGCTTATTCTTAGTCAATACACTTTCACAATAATAAATTCTCATATAATCTTAACACATCGTTTCTAAGCATATTAAGTAAAATACATGAAATTAATTCAGACGATTGTCACGTGGCATCCGTACACCCAACTTTCATCGTTAATTTATCTCAATTAGATGAATCTTATCACCGCCAGCATAGAGGTCAGATTAGTCTCAACTAAACCGTTCCGCACTGGATGTCTCGAGAGCTAAAGAATGCTAATTAGATTAGAATATATACGAAACAAAACGCGAGACAAAACGGTGAATTACTGATAGGATTTAGGAGTCTTGAACTTTTATAACGAAGTATATATTTATATAATACTTCTTTATAAATACATTTTCTTAATATTTGCTCATTACTGAAAAATATATCAATTCTTCACTTGGGAGGCTTAACTTTTATTATATTTTTTTTACTGCCAGTCGCATAGTTGCGTAAAATTTGACTCTTTATAAGACCTCATAAAACATACTCCATGACTTCTCCAACAAACGTTCCATTCCAGTGGTACTATTCATTATTTTTCTAGTTTTTAACCAATAAATATGAAGTTCGGCACAAAGGATTTCATTTCATCGGTAAATTAGTTGCACAGGAATTCAATTCAAGAACAAATATATACAAATTAGGCGTCAGATTTTATGATTATCATACATTGAATCATAGGTAAATCAATTAATTTGTTATATTTATTTTTTGAGACCATGGACGCATTTGACATTATTTAAAGAATCCCTTTTTGGGGTTGAATAAAAGAAATATCGTTTATTATATAATATTTAAGTTAATATATAAAATATAAAGAGAGCTTATAGTTAGATTCTTTAATATAACGGTATTTTACATCTTACTAAGACGATTACTTTTCAACTATCATATGAAAATAACCGTACTATACAAATTAATTAAAATTATTTATATTTTTTAAACTGATCACATCCAATACTTATATACTAAGGCAGAGACGGAACAAGTTATTACTGAATAGAATTTAAATATAATATTTATATTATATATTTGAATATAATGTAGGTTAATTTTGTATATAATTAGAAATTACCCAAGTGTTACATAAAGCCGGTTACATATGTTATATATGATTTTAATGTTTTATTATTTCATTCAACGATTTTATAATCTATGTTTAATATTTATGTATGTGCCGCTTTCGATTGACGGACGTTGTTATACGTGTGATAAAAAATTATTAGCTTAATTTATTTTATTTTATCGATATTATGTTTGTGTTTCAATGTTTATTATAAAAATATTTAAAATATCATTTTTAATTTTTTATTTATTTATTGTTTTCAAGTTACTTTTTCTTTTTCCATTTAGTACAGACGTTCCTTTAAATTCGATACTATTAAATTTTCTCCACAAAATAGCGATAGTTAATTTACATTTAATAATATTAATCAACTAAGCGGATACTATTTATTTTAATTTCTAGAACGATTTAAATTATTCACAACTAGTTTGACAACTCGGTTTTGCCTGTAAATTGTATGTGCCTTTCATACATGTTGCCTATCCCTATATTTTTTTGCTACCTAGGACGCTACTTATGCAGTCTTTGAGAGCTCAACTGAAGGCAAATTTTTTATCCGTGGTCTTAATGAGAATATACGCGTACCAAAAAAAAAACTTTTTATTTCTAATTTACTTAAAGTTTGTCTCGTCTTATTACGCCTATCTATTTGTTTTTTTTTTTCTATAATATTAATAATTGTAATAAATATATAAATAATTAAACTCATTTTTTTAATAAATAATACTCTATTTATACTAAATAATCCTATAAGAAATATATCATTAAATAATTATATTAAATATTAAATTACGCAGAACATGGAGCGAGCTAATAAACTCTACGTCTATCATCCATCGACTCTATCTGCATCTACTTTACATTAACTGATTGATACGACTCTATCAATCCATCTTATATTCAATACCGTAATTATTACCTGACTGCAATCTGTATTGAATATGAATAAGGGAAATTTATTTAGAATCTAATGGTAATAATGTGTACAATGAAATGTGTACATATGAAATGTGTACAAATGAACGTACCCACATGTAATGGAAGTGTCCCCGTATCCGCACTGACACTTTCACGGAAAACGTGCGTAAAACGATTTATTAATCAATTATCGACAAATCGGTAACGTGAATGTAGAATAATAGATTTCAAATCATATTTTTTATTAAGAAAGCAAAGATAATCGATTGAATTGTTTCACATGTCTGATGAGCTTGCGTTATAGACACCCAGAGACTGATCTACATTTATATTATAGAAAAAATATAAAAAAAATAATAATTAACACGAACTTAATAAAATATTTTAATGAATCTTTAGTAGTATCTAAAGTAGTATATAAAATCTAAAATGTTAATTGTCTCGGATATATGAAACTTTGTACATCTATTACTATTATTTAAGAACAGTAGAATTTATTATTGAGTATTACTATAATAAAAAAATAATCTTAAATGTTTTTCTCTACTTACTTAATTGTAATTTTTTTTTTATGTTTTTGAGGAATACGTTTGTTTAAATAATTTTAATGCAATTTTTTTTTAATCTTCAAGTTAATGTAAACAGATTTTAATATTTGATATTTTCAATTAACGCAAAATATAAGGGTGTATTTTTTTTTCATTTTCTGTGTTCTGATTAAATTACAGGTTCCTTAAGGCTGTAGGTTTTTTTAGTGAAGCTAATACTTGTATACACTTAAATAGAAACTTGTGTTCTATATTTACAATACGAGTAAATTAAAATAACTGGTTGAGTTACGTTCTAAATTTATGCTATTATTTTTTTTATGATGGTTTAAAATTATATTACATAAATATTGATATAGATATATTAAAAAGGTGTTTGTAATTGTTATGATTTTTAATTTTATTTTTATTTAGTTTAAATCTTAAAAAATACTCACCCTGAACGCTGGTGAAGGCACTTTGAGGAAATATAGATATATAATATTTTTTCACAGTTGCAATGATTATGTGTATATACACTCCACTAACGCACGTTGCGCGCGCACTTCGGCGTGCTCTATTCGCGAGTGGCGCTCGGCGTGCAATGCACACGTTTATACGCTGTAAGGGTGCGTGGACTTTCGCTTCCAACAAGGGTTTTTAAGGGCTGCGGATGCAAAAAGCATTGTAAGGACATCAGCATTTGTAACGTTAAGAAAATATGAGTAAAGATTTATTTCGTAATTTATATAACTTTTTAAATACAATATACTACATCATATTAACGATACTTTTCATTGGAAACATATTTTTATGTGCTTATAATTGAGATCCTTTTACTATTAAATAAAAAAAAATATCAATACATGAAAATTATTGTAGGAAAAGCATAAAGCTTAGTACATATTTCACTTACACCTGGCCATCTTTATTCACTCTAATACTGAGAAAAAAAAGACATTTCATATATAGAAATTCCTTTATCTTTTTCCTAAAATGTGTTCTGTAATATTCCTTATCATATAATAAAGATTCTAAGAATATAAACTAATCGTTGTTGGACGTTTTTTTTCGTAAAGAATTATTTCAGAACATATATATTATATTCATATGAAGATATAAAAAAAAACAAATACCAAGAAATTAAAATATAAATTAGATGACCGTTAAGTAACATTAAAAGTTACGGGTCCAGAACTAATTAAAAGACGTCATTGAGTGACATTATCTATTAATTTATACAGACATTATAAATGTTAAGAAAAACTATTAATGGAACTATCTCTTTATTGCCGAGACATAGACTAATCTACAATACTTAAGTCACTTAGCACAAATACTAACATTATCTTTATACAATGTCCAACGCAATTAATTTACATATTAATAGTACGGTATTTAATCTTATTTAAACGCCTCCTTGCTTAATAAAAATAATTTTTCACGTCTAAATATGTCGTAGATTTAATTATAATGATTTATAAAAGATTAATTTTTTATAAAGAAAAAAAAAGAAAGAAAAACACAGATACTATAATAAATTAATTTAACCTTTTTACATGAACCTCAAATATTTATTATTTGAAAATATTTATTGATACCATCTTTTACACTTTTTGTTAAACATTACTAGAAAAGCGCTTTATCAAGTAATAATTTAAATTGTACTTCGTCAAAATAAACAAAATGTAGAATAGTTAGCATTACTTATATGTAAAAAAAATCCCTAATTAAAAACTCAAAAATCTAAAGCCACTCAGTAACTTTTATACATACATTGCAGACCCAAAAGCAAAACATATTTATATGTCAAGCCTGATCTAAGCAATAAAACTCCGAAGCATCTGTTCATGATCCTATGTCAACGACGAGTGCCTCACGTGTTTTGATTGCAATGCGTGCTCCAGAATACCTGAAATTATAGCATTTATAGAGCCATGTGAATAACTAAGACATTCATTTTTATATTCCTTCGAAGTATAACAGATTAAAACTATTAATATTTTTTTTTAATCTCAATACCGTTACTCAACTAAATAAAATATGCATTACATGTTTACTTAACCTATCGTTGCGATGCAAAAAGCGGTATTCCTATAATATATGAGATCTTTATTGGAACTCGTTCTATAGATTTTTATTTTAGTACAAACGTTATGTACGTGGGGACTGTAAATAGTCTTAATCTCCAAAGGATTTCATTCAACTGCTTATCTCAATTGTAATATTTTAAATTTTTATTGAGTTCTCTATTTATAAGTTTTAATTTTAAACTTGTTTAACATTACTTTTTTCTCAGTGTTGCCACTTTTGATATTAAATGTCAAATGTTAATAGGAACTCGAAGCTGTTGAGGAGAGATAGTGGTGTTATTTTTTTCCTTTTAAAGATCAGAATATATATATATATATAAAACATACATAAAATTAATTAGTTCTCATAAAGTAATACAATATATTATAATTACTTCAATAAAAAAAAAACAACATTTAAACTAAATATGTGAGCGTATCGAATGAGCTTATTAAAAAGAAGCAAATGTGTTTGAAATTTGCGATAAAATTTATAATTTGCACCACTGGCCATGACGGATTATTCAGTTAAAATCTTTATTGTACTTATTACGCGCACAATGATGATTCCAAACGCAGAACTTTTTTTTATAATAGTTAACAATTAACAATTAATTAGGATTGGAATCTAAATCGTATCTTCGATAGAAAATGCAAAAACTTTTTTGTCAGCCAACATAATAGATTTCTATTGAATAGAATTAAATATGGCGTCTCAATTGAGCAAGCTACTTCCAGTGTTTGTTTTGTTTTTTGTTAGAGCATTGCCGACTAGGCTTCCAGTCATCACAATTAAGATTTCTGTTAAGCAAATTAAAATAATTCATATAAATGGCATTGCGAAATACCTATAATTATTTGTCCAATTATTTTAAGCCCGTGTACAGGAACGCGAAACTGATTACAGAAGTTTACACCCCATTTATCATATTTATTTACTTATCTCAATTATAATTTACAATATTTAAATAATCGAGAAAAGGTTTAATATATATTATTATTTATTTTTATTGCATTAATTATCTGTATTTTTGTATATTGTTAAGACAACTGTAAATTTTATACCTTTATGTGAATTATTAGCCATAAAGTATTGTTTTGCAAGAAAACAATTCGTTTTATTGTTTAAAAATTTATTATAAACTTTACTTGCAATGAAATATAATGAAATATGTTTTTTTGTTCTCAGGATATAAGTCGCTTGTTTTTTTTATTTGAGTTGAAGATTTTTAGATTAATAATAAATTAATTTAGTAAAACAAATAGTTGAAATTCTGGAGAATAATTTATATCTATGGAATTCGAGTGCAATCTCAATAGGTTGCGATATTATTTCAAATCAATAACCTTGCTATTGATTTGAAATGATGGTCGTCAGAGTAAACACACGTACCTAGTATTATGATTTATGTGCGATGATTTATGAACGAAAAGTTTCAAACTGTCTGTGTTTTATTAAATAATACGAAAGTAAGGATACAAATCTATTTGCTGCTTCCATCCTAATTCACAAAAAACTCGCGTCATCTACTAAACTATAGTTTCCGCCCCATTTCACTTAGTGCCCGGTGATTTTAGGAGCAAACAAAGTAAAAACAAATGGACTGGTTTGCATATTGACCTAGTAACCGTAACAAAAGTCAAGTGAGATCTGTACTCATTACACAAAGATTCTTAGAACGGACGATTTTAAGTAGCATTCGCCATATAAAACGTATCGCTATTATGCTTTATTATTTGTATATAACTATTGATTTATATGTCATCACTAACCGTAAGTTAAATATGGTACATATATTTGAAATATAATGATAAAATGTGCCCTCGTTGAATATATAACATGTTTATGATCCACAAAAATGTTTTGAATATTTTCTTTACACTTAACGCTAAACTTAGTTTCAATTCAAAACATCTTTTACCGTAATAGTATATTATTTATATGTATTTATTTTAACTGAGATTTTTTTTGATAAAAGTCGTTAATTTATATTCCATTATCAAAACTAGACGAAGACATTGGAAACTTTTAAGATTTTAGAGCAACTTTTAAATTCGTCTCGTTAAAATTCGTGCATAGAATAAATGGTTCGTGCTGAATTGTATGCGACAAATTTTTAGTTAATGTAGACGGAACAAAGAGCATGTTTGGAATCTCAAGTTCTAAGACTGATGTAGAAATATATATAGGCTATAATATTCTGTTACATTCAAAGATTCGGTGCGAAAGCAGATTTAATGCCCTTCATTGAATTGACAAGTACTATATCGTACCCAGAAATAGATATCATATCCTTTGCTAAGAGATATATAAATTTTATTGCACAAAATTTTAGTGTCGTGAGCATTACAATATGCAATAGCAAATGTCACCGTGTCTAACTCGCGCTTCTTTGTCCTACAGACGTTTGACAAACAATAATCTTATTTTAAACTGGCTGTTGTCACCATATTTTCACGTAAATTGTTATGACGGACTTATCATTCGATTTCTTGAAAATTTCTTTATACTTTACTTGGTGGTAATGAAACAATCTTAGAAGATTTTCCTTTTGACTAAAGTAATAATTTTAATATCAGCCTTTAATTGATGACGCAATAGCGTAAAAACGTTTAGTTGAATTGGAAAATTCCTCCACTTTGGAGTAGGTTAAAAAGTTGCCTAAATTACTCCTTATGACATCATATGACACAGACAAAAATTTAAAAAAATGCAGGTTTAAAGGTACAGCATATAGTTTTATATGCGTCTAGTAAAAACCTGACAATTTGAAATTGTAAAGAATCGTAATTTTTTTTATTTCTATGGCTATTAGTATCGATGAATAACTAATATCTTTATATACTGACACATATTTTTAATGTAAGTTAAACCTATCATACCCTTTCTACATTACTCTCGAATTTCTGTATTTTTTATCCTATTATTTTTGTCGTATATTTAAAATATGACAATACGATTTTTTTAACACAAACACGGAGATGCAGCATCGAATTCTTGCTGGGCGTTTAATTCTATAATGACCGGATGTCCAAGACAAAGCAAGGTCTTTCTTAGCGAATCTAAGACCTCTAAGAATGCCCTCGCCTAAAATCGATCAACAATCTCAACTCAGCTAGACTCCATGTTTAATAATCGATATAAATGTAACTTATAAAATAACAAGCATTTCCCAAAAGCTATAAATAAATCTTGCAATGAAATTCCGCTTCCTCGAACACGCGTGCATTAGAATTTGAAACACTTAAATTATACGTTTTGATTTATTAATACTTATTTAAGACACATAATAAATTCCTTTACAAATTATTAAAAAGCGAGAAATAATATATGTTATCTATGTTTTTTTTTAATGCTATCTGTGAAAATATTTATCATTTTTAATAAATAAATATCATAAATTTATACAACAAACTAATTGATTATAGAAATTTATAAACATCAATTAATTGTTACGCAAGCGATTTATTTACAATATTTAACTGTCAGCTGTAAATGAAATGATTATGTGCACAACGTAAACACCGATATCATCTTTTTTCACATTTGATGTACATTTAAATTAAACTTTCTTCATTCGCAATTAAAGTATTAACAGCTTAATTTCTTTATATATATTGGAAAGTTTTGTCATGTTTTATTATAATTACGTTGAATAATTTATCAAATGCATTTATAGTTGTCTACATCTGAGTGAAAGAAACGCACAATGACACACGAGGTTCTGTTTCCGTTTTTATATATGCGTGGAACACTCGCAGCTTTCAGATATTATTGCATATGGAAAGCAAAATTTTACTTGTGATATATACTTGATAATATTTATGAATAAATAATGAACACGAAAACATATACTAATGTATAAAAAAAATATGAAATTAATCAAAATACATTTGATGGGACGTAACTGTTTCAATTATCTCGATTCTTGTTTTTATTGTAAAAAGAAAAATAAATAAATCCTTTTTATTGATTGCAATTTTATTTCAAAAAGCGTGTTACGGAACAAATAATCCGAATTTAAGTTTCGTATCAGATATAAAAGCGTACGCACAAGCGTAGCATAAAGCGATTGTGACAATGCTGCCAACCAAACGACAGAACCATACGCAGTCTGGATCTAAGCAAATCGGTCTTTGCTTCGGTGTGCACGTTTTTACCAGAGGCTTAGGCGTGATATCTTGACGGCTAAAACGTTTTACGATATTTAGAATAAGCCTTCATTATCATTAATCACTTGAAGTAAATAAAAAAGTATAATCAGTAACATAACATTTGCATATAATTATGTTAAAAAAACATACAAAATCATTATTTTATGTTGTCTCACATCTTCCTCCATTAGTTTTGTATTAACCATGTGTCGTCGGCCATATGTCTGGTGAAATGAAATAACTATATAAACCTTTCAAAAAATAAGTACTTTAAACAAAAATACAAATCAGTATAAAAATGAACACACATTTATTGATCTCATTAGATAAATACAAAGGACTAATACTTTCGCGAGTATTCATTAAAATAAAACTGATATTACTTTTCAGCAACCGTGATCACGGGCAGACGAGATGTGAATGTCTGTCAGTTGGTCCTGTTATTTATCATCTACCGCCATCGATTTCTTAATTTTCTGGCGTACCGCTCTGGATGCCGGCAGAATGTATTTACGGTGTCACGAAGTCCTGCGGTGTGGTCACGGACATAGGTTTTTATATTTTTTTTATCGTTATCACGGTTGCTGAAAAGTAACCAAAACGTCGGGATTATGTAGGTAAAATAATAAAATTCGCGTAGTAAATCCGATAAATATTAGTTTTATTTTAATAAAAAGGACTCCTTGTTATAAATCTCATAAAAAAAACGATTCTTTAATAATGACACCAAGCAAACTGAAGTATCCCAACACATAATTAAATTACACCAAACAAATAGCTCCAAACACAAAAAGTTGCTCATCACTCAAACATCAAACATGTCTTTAAAAGCTACTGGAAGTCAAATAGAAATTTATAGTTAAATAATTATATACTTTATACGTACTTGAGACGAAAATCATATCGTATGTTGTATGTAGTGTAATTAATTTTAGCTAAATACAAAATGAAACAGAAAAATCCAATTAATGTGATAGCGAACGCAACGAATTCCAAATACCAAAGGACGTTTGTGAATATACCAAACATAATGTATTATTTATACGTATTTGTTTTAAAATTTTATGTCATTCTTTGGTATTGTCAAAATCTTATTCTCTTTTGCAACCATGGAGATATTATATTTTTATGTAAGAATCGATACTTCTGAGACACGACGACGTTTAATATTGGAAATTTTATTATGACGCATCATATTTAACACCGAATGAGATTGTTTATGGTGTCTATTAATTCATTATTTTATACACCAGCAGTATTAGTCTAGCACGTATTAGTCCATCTCTGTTTATTTAATTTCATCCAATTTCTATGTCAAACACGTATTATGGAAGTAAATATGTTATAGATATTTAAAATGTCAATAAATTAATTATCTATATTACTTAATTGTATCTGAACCTATTCAGCCGATTAAAAAAAAAAAAACAGAAATATAAACTTTCACACTTGTGATATTAATAGGTACATATACTTATTTACAACATACACATGCATGCACTGAGTTATTAAAATTATATTGATGCAAGAGAGAGTGTGCGAATAATTAATTATACATGAACCGACAAACAGTAAAAATAAAACGCAACAAATAAGTTTAAGAATCGTGAAGGTTAATTTCATTTCAATTAAATTTTTTTACAGGATGTACGAGGAGCAATCACTTTTAAATATCTTACAGTGAAAGCAAAACGTCAATAAAATTTGCTCTGAGATAAGTATTGTTACAGCAAAGTTACGTAACTATGATGGTTAGTGGTCACAGTGATTGTCTTTTACGATATTCAATTAGGTATCTGACTAATGGACTTTGTAATAGTTCAGCCGTCGCTCTCAATATACTAACTCTATTATAGGATTAACTTTCTGAGACATACGTTCTATACTTTTTTATTTTCAACATCAACAATTGAAAGTATTATTTTAATATATAATTATATGTAACGTAATAAGTTCACATATAATGAAAATTCAAGACATACCATTAGCAAAGCGTCTCTCGTTCATATTAAGAATAAGATTATATTATTCATAAGATTTACGAATGAAAAACTGTTAACGTTCTGTTTGTAGTGTGGCGATGTTAATGCAAAATTGTGGTAAGCGTATATAATATTTTACGACAATAAATAAATTGTTGTAAGTGAATAAGATTGGTAGTTAAAATATATTTTGATATTTAGAATTAATTTCATTTTTAGTAGTTTTATTTTATTGAATATTCATTAGTTCTCAATTTATTTACATTATCCTGGAAAATTTATAAAAATACACATGTAATATGAGCTATATAATGTTAGTGGTGGTAAGATAATTTTCTTGAGACGATTATTGAGTTAATAATAAAAAAATAGTATTATTTTGAGTCGTTTATAATAAGTAATGTCATTGAATGTCAATGTCAAGTGTTATGTCAGAAAAATGCATTTGTGGTAGGTATATGTTACAATTTAAATAGAAAATTTGTGTTAGGTCTACGGGTACGTTACAATAATTCAAACACACTATAAAAAAATCTCTCTAACTTATTACTTTATTTTAATATCCACGTTCAATTATAAAAATATATAATATTTCGAGGGTACACGTTTAAAATTATGCATTTCTTTTTTTTTTAATATATTGGCTAGTTTTCTGTCATATCATCAGGCAGACACTTTCATGCCGTTCTCAAATGATCACACCAGCAAAAGTAATCGAAATTGCCGGTTACAAAAAGTAAAGTTACTTTTAAAAGTTTAAAAGAAAAATATTCCATATACCTATTAAATATAGAAAAAATGGTCAGAGAAGAAAATATTTTTTGAAGTGAAACTTCTTTAAATCATTGTGATTTCAAACTCAATGAAACGAAAAAAGAAGTCCATACAGACACAACACATAAATTACATAGGATTCAGCCGGCGAGAGAATGAGATCAGCAAAAAGTCGTGGTGGCCTGGAGGTTAAAGGCCCGCCTTTCATACGTGAGGGTGCGGGTTCGAAACCTGGCAAGTACCAACGTGATCTTTTCCGAATCATATGTACTTTCTAAGACTATTTAGACACCACTGACGGTCGGTGAAGGAAAACATCGTAAAGAAACCTGGTTTTATAATTTCAAATTATAAGATTGAAATCGCCAATCCGTCTTGAGCAAGCGTGGTGATTAATGCTCTAACCTTCGCCATGTGAGAAGAGGCCTTTGCTCAGCAGTGGGCTCCTATAGGCTGATGATGATGATGAGAATGAAATAGGACACGTTAGACGTTCTCCGTCTCCACTTTACTTAACTTTTTATAGCATCCCTACTACAGTCTACTATACATTGTCCATATGTACATATGCTCCTGGGTAGTGGGATAGTCCGTATATCTACATGTACATATATCCTGCTCTAGGTCCGAGTATTCTGCGTGTTACGTTAGTATGTGTTTAATGCACGTGTTTGCGCCTGCGTATTAGAAACTTTAAGTATAAGTGTGTTTATTGTTGATGAATTATATATTAATTTTATACCTATGTCAAAAACTAAAGCTGAAAAAATCGTGAATACTGGCGGAAAAGTTTAAAAAAAAACAAAAAAAACCGCAAATAGTATTTTATTGGTTGACTATATCTGACTCAATCTCTCATAGCCTACCCCTGATTAAAAATAGTTATTGAAGAGTATTCAAAATGATATAATTTGAAATGTTTTCTGTAATTTTCATTCTTTTTTTATGTGCTTATAAATAAACAGTTTACATGAAGCGACTGTTAATTTTTTTAATACTTTACAGCAAGTTTTTTAAACAGGGACTTTTCAGAAGTTTCACTTTTACTGCGTGTGACTTGCACACACACACACGTTTTTTTTATTTGTTATAATATCTATTTTTTCCGTTTCTCTAAAAGTGTCCATTGCTGTTTTTTAAACTACGGTTTAACTAGTTTTATTGACAGAGTAACGATGTTTTATTTTGTGATACTCATTTAAATTAACACTTAAGGGTTTAATTTAACACATATACTTGCATAGTTTTTCTACTTTTTAAAATATTTTCTTTATTTAATTAATATAAAGTAAAACATTTTTTTTCTTTATTTAGTATTTAAGGTTAAAAGTAGTGAATTCTGACTCAGAATTTTTTATACATGTATAATGTATTAAATCAAATACTTGTGTTATTTTCTATAAAAATTGTTCTCCAACAAACAAAACTTCCACAAGCGATCTCTGTGATTAATGTCGTTATTTTTGAATGATTAATATTTTAATATAGTAGGTATTGTTGAAGATGACAGAACAAAAGTATATAATTTTATAGTGATGTTGAGCCGGGTCAACAAAACATCATGAAAAGTTTCTTTATTCTTAATCTTTATATTTTATTCTGTAATTCTTCTTCTTAGTTAGAATATAAGCGTGCCACCAACCAGTGGTCAATAATTTAAAATACCTACAAATTTAAAAAAATATGAAACTGTCCATCTCAATCATATTTTTTGCTCCTCACAGACAGACATACATACATACTGCAAATTAAAAGCGCTGCTAAGACTTTTAAAAAATAAAATCGAGAAAATATACTTAAATATTATTTTAAATTTGAATTTTAATCTTCATTATGTTTATTTTCTAAGACGGATCAGATAAAGCGAAAATATAGGTAAATTTAAATGTCATTGACAAGAAACTCCCATTAATTCAGATTTCTTATCATTTCTACGATTTTCATGTCAAAATTATAGTCCCTATTTTGTATTATATTCATATAAATTCTTAACGTAAGTGAATGTAAAAATATTATCCATATAAGTTACACATTTAATATAAAATAGATGAATTTCTATTACTTCAGCTTATGTGCTTGTTTGTCTATGGTTAATTAAAAAAATAACACTGTCGAATGTTGATGTGTCTTAATGGGTTTTCAACAAAAATATTTATTTCCAGAAACGGATTTTCAAAGGGTCAGTTTCAGAATATTTTCTATTTATAAATGAATAATGTCCCGGTTTCTACTTGACATAAATAACCATATGATTTTAATTTGTTTAAAATAAATTGAAAAATTTCCAGTTATTTTTGAAAATATAATTATAAAAAGAAAATATTTTAATAAACATATGTATAATATGTAGAAAAAAAATTTGACGAATCTATATATGGCTAGTTTATTTTTCATCTTCATAAGGAGACAAATTATCATGTTGGCAAAATGATATGTCCAGTGTCACGACTGCCGACATTAAACTATGTGTCAAAAATACAGCTGATACGGAATCTTAAATGAAAAATATATTGCAATATGTAAAATAGTACCTCAAAATGCATAATACGTTTTACAATAATTTATTTAATTTAACCCGCGCTAATTGTCAAAACACACTCGATCGGTCATAGATACTATACCCACAAGTGAGGTTGTTAAAGTTCAGAGTTTTATGAAATTATGAACTAAAAAGGTGCGGTATGTATGATAATTACGAATTAGAAGATCACAAAATGAAAGGCACGCTTAGAGACTGGCGCAAGGCGCTGCGAACTCCAGCCACGTACAGAGTTGGGAACGCAGTGAGAATACAACCACAATTCATGTTTTTGATTATGCTGCTGGGTTTTTTTCTTTTAATTCTATTCTACTATAATTGGTGTACGAGTCCACGATCAATACATATTTGGACGCAAAGTTCCCGTATTTATAATACTACATACCCTTTAACACCAGCTTACCAAACTGGTGATGTGTATACCTTCAGAATAGGTATAGTCTCTGACTTAGACACAAATTCTAAAAGTAGTTCTAAGCCTAACACATACCATAGTTATTTTAAGAAGGGTTACTTGAGCTATGATCCTGTAAAGAAATATGTCACTGTGAAATGGGACAATGCAATTTTATTGTCTTCAACTTACTCGCATAAAGGAAGAGGGATGGAGTTATCTGAGTTAATTGTATATGATGGCAGATTATTGACTTTTGATGATCGCTCTGGAATGGTAAGGAATTTGAAATCAATATAATTATAATGTTTCACTAATTTTCACATAGTTAATTAAAAAATGTATTGTAATGTACTTGTATATGATAAATTTTCTTTGTTAGTCTTTGTAATACATCAATTAAACAACTGTTGTCACATATTTTGACAAATATTGAAATCTAGTATAAATCATGTTTACTGATTACTTTGTATAAAATAAACTTTCAGGTTTTTGAAATTGTAAACAACAAAATGGTGCCATGGGTGATACTGTCGGATGGGAATGGCCAAAACGAGAAAGGTTACAAATCTGAGTGGGCGACAGTTAAAGATGAAATACTATATGTAGGTTCCATGGGTAAGGAATGGACGACAGCTAGCGGACAATTTCAGAGCTATGATCCTATGTGGGTGAAGGCTATAAACATGCGAGGGGAGGTAATATTTTTTTTTAATTACTAATTGGCTAGTCTAGTATATTGAGTGTATGTAGTCAGCACCTTTGCTATTTTTTGTCTACATATAAATATATTCTTCGAAACAAAAAAAAACTGGCAGCCTTTAATGTGTATATAGACACTGATAAAGTAATATTATTAATGTCGACAATTCAATGAATTAATATTGATAAGTGATTAAATCCAAAAGCTTTTTGTGTTAGAAATTATCAAATGATAAGATATATATGAATATACTTCCTAAACTATACACTTTTAGCATTTTCAATAGAGTATAATAATGTTTTTTTTTATTTTATTCCTACTAAAAACAGTTGTTAATTGTAAATTTATTTTCTGTCAGGCTGTTTGGAAAATACTATGAGAATAATAATTTAATATTATAATACAGCCGCATTATGTTTGAAGATAACTCTTAAATTGTATGTTTAATGAGATAGTAAGGGATTTTACTTTGTTTTATATAAATGTTGTGTCATCATTATATTAATTTCAGATACAACATTTGAGTTGGGTCAATCAATTCAAGGCCATAAGGCTCTCTATTGGCATTAAATGGCCAGGTTATATGATACACGAGTCCGGGGTGTGGTCGGTGGTTAACAAAAAATGGCATTTCCTGCCGAGGAGGTGCAGCCACGAGTCCTACAATGAAACCAGGGATGAAGTTATGGGCTGCAACTACCTTATCACTGCAAATGATGACTTTAGTCAAGTTAAAGCTATAGAGGTATAGGATTTCGTATTTTTTCATCTACATTCCTTTATTTATTTATGAGGTCATAATATTTGTAAAGTTAATTTTTGGAATATATGATAATATTTTGTTATTGATTGCATAAAGTAGAATTTATTGTACTTATACCTTTGTCTTTACCAGTAATTGGCAATGACATACTAATTAACATCAAGTATCACAGTGTTGTTATTTACTCAAACTATATTTCCTACTGTTCCGTATCATTACTACAGTGTTTAGAGCATAATTCCGCCTCATAAATTCGGTTACAGTGTGAAGGGAAGATATTCCTCATTATTTATTTTGTAATGAATGTAATAAGTAATAATTTTACTTCCAGATAACAAAGCACCATCCGAAGCATGGCTTCTCTTCATTCAAGTTCATACCTGGATCAAACGATGAAGCAATTGTTGCTTTAAAGACAACGGAATACGAAGGGAAAACGGCCACATACATTACAGCCTTCACAACGGATGGTACGGTTCTACTTAAAGATACTCTCGTGGAAAATCTTAAATATGAGGGATTTGAATTTATATGATTTTTTATAATAACAACACTAAAACATTTACCATCAAGCGTAACTGACAATTAAAAATGGACTTTATTGGATACGATTTAAGATTGATTTCCATATAAAGTGATTTTTTAAAGCGACAAAATAGTTAAATTCAAACAATTTGGCTGTGCAGGCATTTGATACATTGCAAACGTAAAAAATAACACCAATGTTTTGATAACACTTTATATTATAATAATAAGATTTTCTGTTTGTTTTCACACAAAATAAACAAACGACACATTTTATATTAAGAAAGATTAACAATCTTTATTGTTGTTTTGTAAATGTGTACATATGTAAATTACAACTTGTTACAAAGATTTTGTTTCATTTTATAAAAAATAATAATAATAAATCTATTTATAGTTATGTCTGAACTCCAACAGGTTTGTTATTGATGGTCAAAATAAGCAACAATATGGAAATATATAAACATTTATTTATAGACAATATCACATTGCTTCCTAATCAACTATTTCGTAGCGTTACGAACATACATCTTAAGACAAACCCTTAAACTAACTCAACCTTTTGGCTAATAAAACAATCAAAGACCATAGACAATAATTAAAAAGGTAAACTAAAAATAAAATAAAGAGGAACACAAAACCAAAGGATAATAAACCTTAAAAATCACAAGGAATATATAATTAAAACTAAAAGAAAATATAAATGGTACAAACATTTCAATTATGTTTGAAATAATAAAATATTAAAATAGTTTAAATTATTAGTCAATAAGAACTAAAATCGTATGCTCATTTCAAGCCAATAGATCGAGTTATTTGTTCGAACACCGTCCATGCCATGGCCGCCATGAGGGTTCTGCGAAGCATTCTGGGCACAGCTCCCTTGAAGTAACCTTTTATTCCATAATTCTGTAATTAAAGATATAATAATATTTTTAGTAGCACTAATAGATTAAGTGAACGAAACATTTTTTATACAAGAGGAAAGAATTATCAAGTGTATCTAGATCTGGTCAGCTTTTATGGCGAACTTGTTTGAAATCGATTTTTCATAAAATAATCAAATCGAATTGAGACTTTCATTTCAATGATATATTTTATCTTCTTTTTTAAAGCTATGGCTTCATTTTCAATAAAAAAAATATCAACTAGCAACAACTGACAACTGAAATTTTTTTTTTTTGGAATAATTACAAGTTTTTAAATTTAATATGTTTCAGTAATAATAACTACAGTAAAGTACTAATAAATCTTTAAGTTGCTCGTAGTAAATAATATTATGAACAATTAAAAAGGTATACAGCCGTTTTTTGAATTCCGTATCTATAGATAATAATTGAACTATCAAAAATTGATAACCTCCCATAGACAATATTTTGATAAAAACAAGTGACTAATAAGCCATGCGAATGTCATTTTATTGGCACGTGCTTTTATTAATTGTCAGCATTAAAATTTAATTGGCTGACAAAAAAGAACAATCTAGAAGGTTATTAAAAATGAGATACTGTATCTCATAAAACTTTGAACTTTAGTCAGGTGAGATATTTGATTTATTGTTAAATTGACAAAGATTAAACAATTAATGAAGCACAATGAATTTAAATAAATTTATTATAATAAAGTACATATAAGTAACATTTCAGATTGAAGGCCGATTGCATTTTTTTAGGGCAGAGTTAAGATTTTACTTCTGTTACACCTGTGTGTGAGTGTTTTATGTTGACATTTTTATATTATCTACGTTTATGGCCCATGCACCGATTTTCGTGATATTGTTTCTTTAGCCCGAGAAATATTTTTTCTAAAATGTGATATCTCGCTTAAGAATACTATTTTATATGTTTATAAGGGAGAGAGAAAACACCTAGTCTTTCGATAAGTAAAAAGCTTAAAGTTAATGTTGCACCAACTGAACTAAGACGTCTAAAAGTCTCATAGTCAGTGATCGTATTGGTGAATATTTTAGTGAGTGTAATAATCAATTAGGCATTCAGTTGAAACGATAATGTACAATATCATAAGACTATACTTCAATAAACAGAAAAGAATGTAACCAACCTGGTTTACATACATGGCTGCGCTGAAAGCGTTCGGAAACTTGTCTGGGTATAGCTGCATTTTGGTCTTGAGTACATCGGCCGGGTTAGTGGCGAGTGAAGCCGCTATACCAGCTACGATACCACACGAGAAATGTATCATTGATGCCGCTGCTGGGGTCGACATCCATTCTGGTGGAGAAAGGAGATAATCATAGCGTTCATTAATTGATGAATAGATGAATAATAAGAAATTTTATTAAATTGTTCATGAATGTACGAACATTTTGTCAATATCTTGGGCCTTTTGAACATAAGCTTGAACATAATCTTATAATAAGGTTTTATTAGTTACCTTTAGGCATGGCTTGTTTGGTTTGTGTATAGAACATGAGATATAGCCCAGAAAAAGGTGCATCTCTAGCCAGAGTTGGTCCAAGCCCACAGGATAATCCTCTGATTCCCTCTGCTTTGTAAATTGATTTTAAGGCGCTCCGGAGACCATTGTATTTGTATACTCCAGATTCGTATCTAAAAAAAAACTATCTCTTAGAAAGTGTTCTTGAGAATGCGATCTTTTACTTCTAAATTGTGATTGATTTACTCTGGTTTACCTTGTTTTGATAACTGTCATAGGTATTAAAGCGACGCCGCTCATAGTCCTAGCCACTACCCCTAATCCAACCGCTTCCATAGCGCCTAAGTCCTGTTTAGTCTTTCCTAGTTTAGACTTTAGCCAGTGAAGGGATGAGAAGTACAACCCGACGCCCGGTACGCATCTCGCGATCGAAGGCACCATTCCTCTCCAAAGACCAACTATTTGTTCCTGACGTACGATGTTTACGAAGATTGTGATCATGCCGGGTTGGATTCGGCTGCTGGGAGACAATTTTACATATGAAATTTCGTTATATTAGATATTACTTTAATTTATTTGGTGTAGATTTGACTTGGCAATAGAAATATTCTTCTAATTAGCTGCCTATTTAAATCTTTTGAAGTCTTTGGACTTCCTAATATCCTTATCGTTATAATAACGGAGTTTAGAAATAGAGCGAAGTTCAAACAGTTGCTAGGGAACAAATAACCTTATCTTTAATAATACTTACTTGACCGTCGCCGCCACAACATGTTGGCTGGGGTTTTGGAGTCTTGTCTTGACTAAATCCAATGGTTGGAAGAGGATTGTGCTGAAAGTTCCTGAAAACGATCCCGCCAGAAACGCTTTGAAGACCGGGTGATACTGCGAAGCAAAACAAGAAATCTTTAAAACTTATAACAATTAATATCAAAACTTAATTAATCATGTAACCTGCGGAAACTACGCTTTTATCTGCTAAAACAAAGTGATACACAAGCTGCGTTTGTTGAATAATTCAAAGATACCCTCTGACCTACACGAGTATCGTGTTATATTATCTCGATAAGTTTTTATCATTCTTTGATTTGTGTTAATATGATTTGCTTTAATAAGGAAATTTATTCATATTAATTCAAAGGCCAGTCTTAAGACACTTACGTTTGCAACGATGTCCATTTTCTTAATATAAATTCCTCTCTGGATAGTTCAATATAGCAGTCAGGTAATATCCTTTGGATATACTCCGTATTTGTAGTACTCGAAATTATAAAGCCAATGGCAACAGATATTTTTTAACTGAAATACTTTCAGTTGGAAATCTAAATCGTATCCGAATAGTCCGAATAGTAAATAGGGTTGACTCGGTACATTAAAGTTATTGTCATTTTTTGGAGCAGATTTAATGAAAATTGATGCATGTATGCTGACCCCGGAATTAATCTTAAACAAATATATCCTTCCAGCTTCTTAATATGGAAGGCAATGTCCAATTTACACAAACGGAACTAATATGGAGATAGAAAATCACAGTAATTAACGAATTTAGCCATGAGGGAAAATTAAATGAGATGTGAAATTTAACAACGAATTTAAACACAAAGTATTTAAGAACGAAACGTGTTTTTCGTACAATGTATAATCACGGACTGGTGGCCAATGTAAAGAAAAAGGGGTTATAGATAGTTAATTTATAGGAGGTCTTATCATCTGTAGACAAGAGTGGGTGAGTGAGGTCTAAGGTCAGTTTGACCTTACAGATAGCAGTTGATATTACACTGACTAGGGGGTAATGGATAGCTATACTCGGTTATTGGCTGGCTTTTCTGTTCATATATTTACAGTCCAACAATATAATTCTTTAATCAGCTTAAAAGACAATTAATTGTTTTTTGTTCATATTTATTGCACTTCATACTGCATATTTATATTATACTGTCATTTTACCGAAAGTATAACAGTAAAATTTTTGTTGTACTCTAATATATTTTCTTCTTGTTCCATATCTGTTTAACTTAATCTATATGAAATGTTCATACAATTTAAAACACATACATATTTGTAGAAATTTATTTATAAAAGATACATTTACCAACAGTAATCTTAGTACATGAACACTTACATAAAAACAATTCTTTTTATGATTCAATATATATATAAGATTGCTAAGACAGTGCGATAAATTTAAATAGTTTTTAAATATTTTTTTATTTTACCAGACTTAGTTGTAAAATATTGATATGTAATTACAATATATCGGTATTATAGAATGATATGGGATACTTGTGGATTGTTTAATTCTTTACCAATATTTTATAAAACAAATATATACCTATTAGTAAATATTTAATAGCTATAAAATGTGGATAATCATAAACAAACCTTCATAAACTTTGTAACAAATAATAACTTACTTATATTGATTTAATCTGTTTGCTTTACTCTAGATATTATTAATTTATATTTGAACAAAATAAGCAAATTCTTTCAATAGTCAATTGGACATCTTAACAACGGCTCTTTGGTAATAGAGAAGAAAAACTTAGATAATCGTATGATCTCCGTTGAAATTATTTTACAGGATGTTGGTTCAGTTTTATCAATATATGACCCTGACAAGTGTCCACTTCAATTAGTTATGTAAACACTGTTAAATGTATTAGCTTATGTTAACTGTAAAGCATGACGACATTTAGATATACATTGCGGTCTTGTTTACAATATTATAATTAAACCTTTTAAGAACACGAGGAATCATTAGGGACATTCTTATCACTCGCAGGGGGTCTTACTTACTTCGTTATCATTTCTCAGGTCAACAGGCGGAGTGTCAATTGCCCATCCGTTTGACAACGCCCCCAACTGCGACATCACAAATAATTATTTCATATTAATAATAAGCAATTTTGTATCGTTATATGCCTAATGACGCATTAAAGTTATAATGAATTCAATATTCAATAATATTGTTTTCAATATTGACGTGACATTTACGTCAAAAACGACAAGTCATAAAATGACGTAAAAAGTTTTTTTTTAATCAAAATATTTTTGCAAATGCGCTTAAATTATCATAATATAACATTGTTGTAATATATTTATAACAATCCCAAAAATGTAACCTCCATAGAGGTCCTAAATTCTAACCTCTTTTAAAAAATTACAAGAATATATTTTGGGCAGTATCAATTTCGTAGAAATTTTAACATTAAAAACTTAAACTCTAATAAGAAAAAAGATATTAACATTTTTGGTGGTTGTTTCTTTTACATATTTCGATAAATTAAATATAAAGACGATATCTGATTCAGTAAAATTTAAACCGTTTTTATGTAGGCATATATTGTCTAGTTTTCTCAAATTAATAAAAAAAGACCTGGATGATCAAAAATTATGACTCAAATTTTATATATGTTCAGACAATATTTGTTTTTAAAATTCTTTAATTAAGGTTATCGTATAGGTTATCAGGGTTGATAATGCTTAAGCGGGGGGTACAAAACTTTACCCTGGCGTTCACGTGATAGTGTTATTCCGTAGTGTGATAATACCTTCAAAATAATTGTATAGGGTAAGGTAAGAAAAATGATTTAATTTTCAGTTAGTATTGATGCTAGACAAATAAATTTTACCTTATTTAATTTGTGCCTAGTATAAATACTATTTCATTTGATTTTATTATTCAGTACTGTTTTAGACACTCTTGCTGTTATAGTTGTTATTTCACGCATACTAAATAAGGTGCTATACCTTAAAAAGCGTGAATAGCTATTTTATTCTGGTATTCTATTTTAACGATATAATTGCCATTATGCATAAGTATTTCCAAGATGAAATAGCTTCAAGTTCAAGCAGGAGTTCACAATTCTAATGATTTATATATTCTATAATATTTTTAAAATTACATAAAAATATTGTGACAAACTATTTTTTTTTCAAGAAACCCTTTAAAAAACCTTATAATATATAATGGGTATTCATGTCTACAAATAGGTTCAATTTGTATTAACATTTGGTGCTTGATATTGAATGTTACAATCATTCTAGTGGCAACTCTCTATGAGAGGAAATATATGAAATGTAGTCAAATGCACTTCACGCTTTTTACTCTGAATTAAATTCTTCTGTTAATAACTTAAATTTTATTTCGAGGTCATTAACTATGAATGATAGTTTGACCTTCTACTACTGTAATATATATTATCTATATCTTTGTAATTTAAAATTATTTTCTATTTTTTAGTTCGGTTAGCTATAAAAGCGTGTTTTATTAAACTATTATTTATTGTTAATTATATCAGTGTATAGACGTGACAATAAGTTATTCAGTATATTGCTTCTTTTTTAAGAACAAAACCCAACCGTATTTATTCTGCTTATTGTATCTGTTATCTACAATGAGGAAAAAACTGGAAATAAATAAATGAATAGGTTATAAAAAGTTTTACATTTCTATTACACATGCTTAGAACTTAAGTTCTTTAATAAAAAATTCTTATGGAATAAATCGAAACTAATACTACAATAATCTTAAATATTTTAGCTTTGTTTTATCAATAATTGACGATGGTGGAAAAACGAGTCCTCAATTTTGATATTAAATTTCAACTTCATGACGATTTAATATCTGAAAGTATTTCAAATGCCTGCATGCTTTTCATCGCACGGGCGGAAATAAAAAAGACATAAAACAAATGGTCGCTGTCAAATAAGACACGTCTGTCGTCTATTCAAATGAAAATATTTGTGGCGGATTTCAATTTGTTATACTTGTTATATTAATCTAAATAACAATAGCAATTTCACGGTTAGTATAATTATATAAAAAAACTAATCGCCTGACAAGTTTTAAGAGCAATATGATTAATCACGTAGTAGCAAAAATTAATGAAGTGACTAATTAATTGCTTTTGAACTTGCCCTTTAAAGTTGAGCACTGGGGTTTTAATAGGAAGCTTCCAAAAAATAGGCCTATTCTGGAGCAGATTCTTTGTATAGCTTAAAAATTAAAAGTAGGTATTTCCGTTATAACTTTTCACATGTAACTAGGTATCCTCCCTGCTTCACTTGACCAAAAAATGTAATTTCAGCTTTTTGGTGAGCCAAAAACGATCGAAGCGGTTATTTGACGTCTGGTAAAGCTTGTCAACTAACACTAAATAATTAGCCATCGAATTAATAAGTGTTGGGACAAAATAGCGACTAAGTCTTACTCTGTGGAAAAAATCTTATAAATTCTGATACAAAACAGCTAACTGGGTATCAGAATTTATCAGTTAAAAAAATATTTATAAGATTGAAAAAATTTTCTGATACAGATTTCTATAAGAATCTATCAGTTATGAGAATTTATGAGACCGTTTCCACAGGGTAATTATGAATTTAATGCAACTTCAATTTATAGTTATTTATAACGAAATTTTTATTGTAATCATTTTGCATAACTCAACTCAAGTAAGTGGTTTCTAATTGATTTGACTTCCGCATGCTAAAGTCCACCAAAATGTGTGCAGACACAGACAGGAATAAAAAAAAATTATTAGATAACATCAAAGTGTTTAGATAAGAAATCATAATTGCGTTTTAAATAGTCGAAATTGACATTCGATAACTCCTCTAAATTATACCTATTAGGACCACAATCAGGAAAAGCATTTAATATTATTCCTTGCGAGTTTGTAAAAAGTCCTTACTAAGTCATTTGTAGGTATAGGTTTTCAAATTTAACGCTTTCCAAGTGAAGGAAATTAATATAATACTTTAAAAATGACTTCATGAATCAACCGATTACCAGAAGAAACCCTGCATCTTCAAACCGAAAGGTTTGAATAGAATAGTCTATTGATGTGAGGTAAACTCACAGATCACCGACAAATTTTAATGTTGGGTATTAAGTACTTTTTATTAAGAGGCTAATTTACGTAAACTAAGCTAAGAAATATGTCACAAACATTCATGTCGTTAATCTTTTTAGTTACAACCATGAAAGATGAATTATCTGTCACTGACCACGAATCTAATGATATTTATAATATAAAGAATGGCTTCTTTTATCTATTACTGTCGTCAACGGCTAATTGCGATCACATACCTATAGATATCATAAAAATCCGTTATAAAAACACGACAGGGTCAAACACGTATGTGCAGATAACTTCAAATGATACTTTATTTTCATTAAATTCAAACCTAAATTATTATTATTAAATTATCAAACAATCTTTATAACAGCTTTTATTTGGCTTACAGAAACAATTTATGTATTGGTATAGACACAATTATGGGTTTGTAATTAAAGTTATTTTAATAAACTGGCAGATTAAACGGCTATTTTGGATTAAATTAATTAAATTATTAAAGTAAATATATACAAGAACATTCAAGAATTCTATTCAATAGTAATTTAACTTACGTTATTGAAACAAAAAACAATCAATTACAATTACCGTCACCATATTGTGGTCATGGTCACAATTTATTTTCCCGGTAGTCATGAAGTCATCAATACACAGGTTATCGAATTCTAGGACACATCTGATTTTTATTAAATCATTTACTTGTTAAAAAACTTCCCAATGTTGTGTTATTACTTATTATCTTTGCAGTATATGAGACATAACTTCTCAGCACTCGATGGATTCACCAAGCGGATGCCGGGTCCATCGCGTTGCAGGGAGATTGACACTTGTGACTTAGATCTAGGTCTCGGGGCTCCTATCTACCGCACGTTAAACGATCACCTCTACCGTCCAAGCTCCTTCATCTGCCTAACAAAATTTAAAATGAACCTACTAGTGCTGCTTTCGAAGTTCATTCTAAGAATGAATTGATGTTAGTTCTAGACAGGCCCAAGTCCTTTAGTAGGTTGTAGAGAGATTTAGTTGTTATAGCTCTCGCTCCCACTTCTACCGCGTACACATTTACGACGAACCTTTTTGTAGTGAGTTCATGAATGAGCTCTTAAAACTTATTGACCTTGATGACATGGTCTTTGGGGATTTTGGCTTCACATGGAAGCGTAAGCTATTTTAACACAACGTGCTTTAAAATTCGCAAACAGAGAAAAATGTCTAGTCTGGACGCCGACGGACATGTATCCTCTGGGATTTTATATCGTTTCTCATACGTATCCATCATTATAATACAATTCGGAGCTGCTTTAAAGATAGAGTAAGGCTTTACAATTGATTGTGTAGCCCTAGTGCCTTTTCTCACAAAACTTATTAATCGATCATTTGTCATTCTTTCTCTTTTGATCTCTAGCAATCGAAAGACTAAACGCTTCACGTATGATTTTTAGAACCCTGTCGTGATGACAAGCGTTTTAACTGCGATCAATGAGTACCTTACATACCACAAGCAAATATTTAGCAGTTCTAACTGCTTCCCCGCTGATGTAGCAAGATTTTTCGATACCTTTACCTCGTTACTAAATTACCTTTACCTCATCTTACTAAATTACTCTGATATGAGATAGTTATTTGGAACGCATAGAGATAAAAAAAATATTTCAGCAGTGCTGGCTAATCATGATTCATCATGGCCAATCATGAATTAAGTTGCTCCATTCTAGTGCTAATGGGATCCAAAAATCTCCTACGTCTAATCACTGGTTCTGCATCTCTAAGGTCATTACATGCATCTTATATTTGTCATTCTTGTCTTGTAGAATAAAAGACTTTAATATGTTAATATCTTAGGCCTTCTTACTTGATCTTGACCCTACTCTGTTACTTTGTGCTCTTATCATAAACTCTATCGAAATCAGATCAGAACAAAAATAAAATCAGTCATCAGCATTAGTTATATAACAAAGGAAAATATTTTGGATATTGAACAGACCATTTCAGAAAGAAGACATACAATGCAAGTAGATATCATTCAATAACTTTGATGAAAAATTTCTTCTCTCTGTAAACACCAACTGAGTATATCTTAATATATAGAAGCCAACAAGATCTTAACAACCTTATCGTTTTCATTTTGTTGCTTATACCTTTTTATGAATGGATTCCATTCGCACAGGTAAAGAAGCTGAAGACCCAATGTGACAACAGACCTCTTATACTCTTATACGACGAGTCGTACAGTTATGTGTAGTTTATCTGGTTAGCGTCACTCGTTTAAGATACTCGTCTTCTGTTACATAACTATACGTCGAGTCTTGTGATACTTAAATATACGACGAGTCCTCTGTTATATTCCTAACTAAGTGACGAGTCTTGCGTTACATAAGTATACGACTAACCTTCTGTTACATTAACATACAGTGAGTCTTCTGTCACTTAACTATTTTAGTCTCTTACAATCTAAAAAGCAGATGTGATAATCTTCAGTCTTAAAATCATCTTATGCCTCACAACTATCTTGTGTTGCAAGGAAACCTCACCATCCTTACAGGAAATAACAAGGGATCTAAAATATAGTGCCTAATATAGAAATTGTTTTTTAATTATAGTTTGTCATTTATAGAATGATAATTTCAATTTTAGTTAGGTTGCATATTTAATTGTAATGCTAAAGTTATTTGAATGATTTCCTTTATACATAGAAACGAATATAAATAATAAAACGTAAGTGTTAAATATCATTACAATTATCTTTCAAACATTACTTTGAGTGTAATTTTTTGGTTTTATTTCGAAGTGTAGTAAGTACCTACGTTTCTGTGAAGAGAACTATGAATCATTTCGAGGTTGATGGCATTTTATTTACATTTGAGTTATTTAAAATAGACATCATTAATTCAAATCGTGTTCTTATTCAATGCCAGATTACGATTTACTCAGAATTCATCGTTCAGATTTAAAAACTAATGAGGCTTTATATAAAAATAGACGTACTTGTACGGTTTTGTTTTCCTGTAACTATTTAGAGAAATGTATTTTAATATTTCAAAATGAAATATTTTATAGGGAAAAGAAATACAAAGTAAAGAAAACACGATTTTGTTTATTACTAATTTATTCCACGTACTTCAAAGTGACAATGTGCATTTTTGAGGCACAAAAAATTATTTTTACGCACGAAATACAATAACTATAAGAATAAATGTATTTATAGAAGTTTACTAACAAAATAAATATAATATGGAATGACGTTATTTCAATAAATAATACGAGATTTAGATCTTAATGTTAAATTTTGTTAGTCACCTTCGAAGGTTTACCCCTTGGGGGAAGGCACATACGTTTTAGTTATACAAATAAATTCACTTGTACTGTGTAGGTACTTTAATGAGTCTCAATGAGCTCTCAATAAACTCACTTGTTACACATCCAAAGATATAAATTAAATGGAATGAAGTTACTATTTAAATGCTCGATTCGAAACTACGTCTTTTAAGAGATTCTTTAAGTTACAAGGCATTATATATAAAGTATCTTTAAATTTACTTCTGCTATCTTATTTAATAAGTACAGAGCTTAATGTTAGCAATAAAAAAGTCCTATAAGGAATGACTTCGTAATTTTGTCTTTTAGATCATATATGTTTTTTCCTTATCCAGCAAGTGCTAGTACCAATGCTCGAGAGAGGGACATAATTACGTCTTTACATATGCCGTGTGTTCCCAAAGTTGATACCGCTTTGGGTGGCACCCTTGTTGGATCCATATTGCAAGGAAATCACACCCTGACCAGCTCTTAGCTGTTCCTCGGTAAAGTTTCGTACGTTCTTTTCCGCTTCTTTCGGCCCTATTGAAGGTTTACCGTAGTTGCCAGCCTGAAAATATTAGATGTTTCGTCTGAGTATCATAATTCTATCAAAAAACCAGTAATAATAACCTTTTTTCGAAAATTTTTATAGCGACGTAGCCGTTTTAAAGTGTCTTTATTTTAATGGATTTAGTTTGTTACATATAAATGCAAATTTCTAAAATTTCCTTGTTTACTGATTGAAATAATTGTTGCTTAAAATCTATTTCAAATGATGTTTGGCTTAAGATTAAATGTATGTAATATAATAAATACTCATCTTCTACAAGTAAAACGTTAATTTTGTGAGGAGTCTTTACCTTTCTGCCGAGTGACTGGAGACAAATGACAACAGAGTTGAGGTTTTGTCTCTCCCAAAGGTCGACTGTTTGGAATGTTTCTTGGGCGGGGACTCCGAATTGCTTGGCGGCCTCCAGGAAGGCGTTGATGTTCTCCATGCACTTGAATGCCATCTTGGACTCATTGACTTTTTTTACGGTCCCCGGTTGAAGGTTATTTGCCAGTCTGATGAAATATATATTAAGGAATTAAATTCTGTTTCTGAGTCACAAAGGTTCTAATTATTTAAGAGCTAGTGAATTTAAAAACAAACAATTTTTTATTTATATGAAATTTCTTTAAAGATATCATCTGTGATATTTTCATTTCATCACATAGACATTTACAAACTATTTACTTAGTTGCAACTTTAGATGGAATTGCAAATTATATAGTGCTCTCGAACTCAACTCCTGTTAGAATTCCGTTCGAGACCTAAACGTGTTGCAAGCTCGAGTCTTATATATTTGCTATGTAAATAGGACAACATTACCCTCTCCTTATCTCACGATAAATAAACATGTCAGGTATCACGACATAGATCAAGAAAGACAGACCGCGGTCTTGCAAGTTGCGATAAAGTTTTCCCCTTATTAATCAAAAATTATAAACACGGATAATTTTTTAGCAATAAAAAGCACATATCATGCAAATCTGTTTAAAGAGAATTTTACATGAGTTGCATATATATCTATTTATCTTCTTACATTATATATATATATATATATATGTGTATTGCCTACAAATTAACAAATAATATATTTTTGTATTACCTCTACAGCGTAATTTGTCACATAAAATTGTATGTATCTGAACGACTAAGGCGTGACTATCGATTTCTATTTTATTCCTTTATGCTACGAAGATAACATCTGTATTGAATCAGACACGCCTCTATTTGTCTATATCGTTTTAAAATTTCAGTCGAAATATTAAAGAGATTGCAATATATAAGATCCTTATAAACTTACTTGCATAGAACGACGCCGTCTTTAAGTACTTCGTAGAAGTTGTCCATATCACCTGAAGTATTGTCAGGCTCGCCGATGATTTGTCGGATCCATTCCAGGCACTCCTCGGCCAACTCCTCGCTGTATTTGCTGTTAATCTGTAATTAGTTATATATATGTCAGGAGTTTGTTGGGCCAAGTTGGAAAAAGTTGATTGATGTAATTTTTAACTGATGGCAACTATGAGCAGTCAGGTTTGTTGAAATTTCATTAAAATTGGATATTCATTAAGCATAATTAGTTCTCGAAGGAAGTTGAGGCTGTTTAATAGTTTCTTGATCGATCTTTTTGGTCCTGTTTATAGCACTGTTCGAACTAAATATTTTGCAGAATATTTATTTCGTAGTACTTTTCCTTACCAAGTTGGGATCATTGTAAGCTCCAATGAAATTTTACACGAGTATTTATTTGAGTAACATAAGGAATGTGTGCTCGTGAAATACACTGAATATATCAATATTAATTCAGGCCAGAGCGACGCCTCTTCAGAGTAACTCATTAGAAGAGTCAGACTCAATTATTTATGCGCTGTTTGCTCTTGAAGTCTCAGCTAGATGGTTTTTTAATGAAGTTATATTCAACGTGATGCATGAAATGTATGTAAATTAAACCATTGTTTATTTTTAGAGAGAGCCCTAAATAAAATAAATACATTTAGAAAATTATGGTGCAACAGAAACATTATTTAAAAATAAAAGACACAGACCGAGATCTGAATAAGACGGTTGAAAATGTTTTAAATGTTATAGCATAGAATTATTTAAAAGTTTTCTGAGAAATGGTTAAGCGGAAGTAGTAACGTTGCACACGTTGCTATTCAAAAATGAGTGTTGTAAAACAATCCTTATTTCTCTTTAAAAAAATATTGTTGCTGCTATCGTTTATAGCACAATATGCGTTATATTATATTGTACACAGGCGTAGTTCTAACGCACACACCCGCACACACACACACCGATCCATACATATGCAAAATTACATAAATGTACACTCGCACACATTCATACAGTGGCTCGAATTTAATTAACTTAATAAATTCTCTAATACTAAACATATATGTGTGAGTGATAACAGAATGCAACACAAGTTTCGCCAATGCCAGTTCATTTGAAGGTCACATTGATAAGCGTAGCCTATGTTAAACCTCGCCGAATGAGAAAACATGTTGTTTGTAATGTGTGATTATTATTTAGAATATAATTTTAATAAAATGACGTCAACTTTAAAGAGTTTTAGATTTTTGTAGATTTTTTGAAACGGTTATATCATTACTTAATTTCTATGAGATCATTACTTAATTTCTATGAGATCATATTGGTAAGTGGATTGCATTACCGACAAATAATTGCATTAAAATAAACATATCTTTATAGTAGCATAATGCAGTCTATGGATTTCTTGGCATAGTATGTAGAATGTATGTATAGTATGAAGATAAATTTTGTAAGATTTCCAATGTTTTTTTCTTCTTTTCCTATTAAACAGACATACTTTAAGTGCACACTTTTCGATTTCTAATAAGATTAGTCATCATTCTACACACAAGTTATGAATAATAACTTATTTTGACAAATTAAATGACTAATATTTGACTAATATGATAAAATAATTTTAATTATCCTCTATTGCTTTATGATCTCCTAGTACCCACTGTTAAATAAGTAGCATTTAAACAATCTTTTAACATTTTTTTTTATGTTTTTAATTAAATAAATATCTTTAATAAGTTCTGTTGACTTTGTTCGATTGTAATGTGAAACGTGGATCATATAACCAGAAATGATACACATATTTATGACAATTGACATTTAAAATATTAACATAAATAGGTTTCAAACATATTGAAACTAATGCTAAAACTATATTACATATTACCAACTTAATAATTTCAGTGAACTGCCTTATCAAGCTGTTCCATATAATAATTCTAAGTAACTAGTATTGTATGATTGAATTTCGTATAAGCGAAGTTACTAGCCGGCCGAAAATCGAATCACGCACACGGTGACGTAATGGGCGAAGACTTCGAACGTGACTCAGGATATCTCGCTTGTATCGTTAGTAATGAGAAAACCGTCGTCTGGGCAGTGGTAATCATAAAAACAGGTTGATCCTTCTGGTGACTCAAGGTCACAATTAAATATAAAATCGAAACTAAGCTTGCAAAGTTTCAAGTTATTCTCTTCATTCAGTGTTAGTGAAATTTTACAATTGATCAATAATAAATCTTAGCACATCATAGTTTTAACGTAGGTTATTGAATGAGAAACGGGTAATGCTCAATATTAGTATGAAAAAACAAACTTATGCTGTCCATACTTTACATATACGTTAGAACTATTATGCATGTCGTACTTACATTATACTTTTAATCCAACCTGATTACTCATTACATTGAAAGCTTTTAAGTTATATTAAAGTAATAAACCCTAAGTAACATAGCATTACTTAATAAAATGCGAACGTTGGAATAACTGTCGGTTATTTAACGATGGGTGTGACCGATAAGAAGATACATGGTTGTCGTTCATTAATATTCCAAAGACTCACTTAATTTGTGTTAGTATAAGGAGGAAGTGGTTTCTTTTCTGCTATGTCCTGTTTGAACTTTTTTGTAACACCTGCCCTTAGTAATTTTGTTCGATTATAAAAATATTAAAGGTAAAATAATAAATGAAATAATTAAAATTTGTTTCGACGTTTTAATTAAATTAATATTAAACTAATTGAAGTGCTTAGATAAATTAAGAATTTAGAGCGAAAGGCAAACGAACTCATTAAGGCGATAAAGTTTAGTTTGACGCTAATGTATAAATGTACTCCAAAGTTTATCATCTATGTACATGTATGGATGAATATTACGTAATTGGCGCCAACTGCTCTATGAAGGTCGTATCCCTTTGAGGGTTTAAGTATGGGCCTTTGAAAGAGCTCTTTCATTGACAGTACGCAGCTTTATGGACACACATTTGAACGTTGAACAGAAATAGGTATGACTTAATATAAACGGTCTAATCGGAGGTCATCTTGAAATATATAAAAACAGTATTTTATTAGTGTTCCACATCCAAGTTTCATGTTTCATTTGATATTTTTTGCGAATCAAAAGAAAAATATGGGGTCTTCGTTCAAAGATAACATTTCTTTACCAACTCATCGAAATAAGTGTCACATTATTATAGATCAACAATTAGTCGTCGCCTTAATTATAACCAAATGACCGCTATATTAAGGCTGTAAAGACCTCAACATCAACAATGCCAGAACGATGAAAAAGGAAACAGTAATGAGGCCAGTGTGAGGCCGAGTTAATGCGATTCAGTTATCAACTAAGTTTAATACGAATCTAATTAAATGTGCAGATCGTGGGACATAATTATACATCTATCAACGGGATTTATTGTGAGGTCAATATGAAGATCAATCGACGAATATTCTATGCAATATACTGTTATTAAACGTTGCAACTACCTTCAGCGTGTCAGAGGTTATCGAGCCAGAATTAAAGTTGAAAGTCTCAATTTACGACCACACACGTCTACATATATTTTACAGTATAGCCTCACACAATACATACAGTAAAGTAAATATTTGTACTGTAGAATGTGAAATTTGGTCGAGTGTCAGTCTCGAACATATGGCGGAGTTTTGAAAGTAGCCTATATTTGTGCCTTATAAATACATCCAGCGTAAAGGCCATACCGTATAAGGAACGGTCGGGTGTCGTAAGTGAACCGTACCTTATGAGTCATCATCGTATTAGTATGTAATAAATTCTGTGAGATTAATTGAACATCTGTTCCTACGTACTTGGTACCGACTTTATTCAAGTGCGATTTCTACAAACGTCCTGATATGTTAACAAATAGCTCATTGACGATTTTTTTTAATCTTTTATTCGGAAAAAACATTCTAGATCATGTTTTACGTGTCATTTCAGATGCTGATTTCATCGAGAAGTTTCTAGATGCGTCATATAAGGATTCAAGTGTACAAAATATTTGATTCAGCGCATTTGCTTAAATGGTCATTGCTATGCTGTTTGAGTTAAGGTTGTCACAATAGTATGGTTCAGTATAATAGGCTATGTAATAATAATGTTTATACTTAATATTAATCCTCATATAATATAAATTATAAAATTCTACTCTGAAATATGAATTCAACAAGTACTGTTGTTGCCTTTCAAACAAGCCGTTCTTTTTTTGTTATACATATTCGAGGGGTTAAAATATTCTTAAATTTATTCCCTTCGAGATCGTTGACGCACGTTTTTTCATTTGTTTAATAACCGGTCCAATTGACCGATTCTCCTTGACCCACATCGAGAAGAGATGCACTGCCGTTAAAAACACCTTTTACAGAGATTTTTTTTTACACAAAAACTGGTAACTCGACTTTCGGAGATACATACAACAGTTATTAACTTATACATATATTTAAGTACATGAGGTTAATGACCGTATTTGGAAACCTGCGTGCCTGATTTATATTTGGGCAAAATTTAAACTTATATTTATCCTTATTCAATAATTATATTATATTATTATATGGAGAATCTTTATTACAATTATTCAAACGCGGAAATATTTCGAAATACATATTTTGATAAGTACGTGTGATATCTATTATTATAGAATTAACTTAAGGTTATGCACTGAAGTTGCATTAACAAGGTTTCATTTCTTCATAAACTATTGATCAGATCACAATGACATTGGTTTAAATTAAATCATAGCCTCATACAACCTCCTCGGTTTAACTTTAATGTAAATGTGCATTTTAAAATGCATAACCTCAACCGCATGGCTGTGGAATTTTACTTGTAAACGCAAAAAAAAAAAACAATTCCTAAGCCAATAAAAAACATGCATTTATAAATATTATCTAATAAGTATACAAGCAAAATTGTCGTGGCTAAAGCGACATTGCAGGATAGAAAAATAAATCATTTGTACAAATTCCATAATCGAAGGTATTGTGACATGTACAACATTTAAACCACAGAAAGTCGAGGAAATATAGAATGTCTATTTCGTAACTTATATTATTGTTTTGCATAATTTGTATTGTCACAACTAGATAGTTGTTAGTCATGTACGGTATGCAGTTAAATCATGACTAAATATAGTCAGAACTTAGTATTGGTCGCGTACTCTGACGTACTTCGCCTTATGGAAAGAGGATTAATGAGGTGAACATTTTGAGGAATGAGATATTCATAACGTGTGTTAAATTCCAATTAACTCTATAACATTATATATAGATGGATTAAATTTAATTTTGTTAAATAGATTTGGAAAAATTCATTTGTGTTAACTCCCATGGGTCATATAGCCATGGCACCGCTGAAGTTCTACAGATTTTTTATTGCGAGCAAACCTGTTTGCCGGCGTTTAGGATACAGAGTTAAACGTTTAAGCGATTTGAAATTTTTATCGGTGATGTATCTTCTTAGCCACATCGATAATTTAAGGATAAATCATATTGTATTTTGCGTAACACGGACAATAGTTGATGCGGAAAATGGGATCTCCTCGGAAGTAGGTCACGACCCAGCCCTTGTAACAGATTCTGGACCCAGCATCCAGATCAATATATTTTTTAGCTACATAGCTCATACTGTGAATAAGCACATGGACGTCTTAAATATCAGCCATGCTATTGTCTTCATACATTCTCTTACCTTTCTTTGCGCCTCAGCAGCAAATCCAGACTTCGCGGCCCTGTTGTTGGCCATTTCAACTATATAATAACTAATAAATTAAATCACAGACAACGTTTCCAACGCGCCGGTACGCTCGGTAATGTAAACACGACTGGCGTCTCGCGACCTGTTGTATGTGTGTGTGTGGATGAATGACATCATGCTGCTGCTTTGGGAGGGATGACATGGTTTCTTTATCGATATACCAGACGATTTTATGACTATGAAAATTTCTGTGTACAATGGTTAAATACTGTATGAAAATACTTCTTTTTAAATTTAATCCTACGACAAGTACCTATACATTGGTAAAGAAATCATTCTTCTGCTTCGAAATATTCAGTAATTATAGTCAACTATACTTAATTAAAAGGTATTTTATATAAAATACGTAATTTGGAACTTGTTACTCTTGTCCTGCATTAGCCTTTAAAACAGTATACTAGAACCAAATACACTAGACTGAATATACGAAATATTTTAAAGATTATCTATAACTCAACTATCGATAGACACGAGTCACTAAATTCGAAATGTAAAACGACAACCAAGAAAGGAGTACAATAAGAGGGAAAGAGATGATGTAAACCTTCTCTTTCGGGAGTTTAAACGTGATGGCGGAGGGCGCCAGAGGACCAAAAACCACAAGATTGAAGTCATACATAATTTATACTTATGATGTATATTCTTCGATATATACATTTTCTTTTTAAATGTACAACATAGTTAGTTTTAAAGGTCTTTTCTTAAAAAGCAATTAGATCGCTCCATAAAGTACTCCTATCTTTCTCCTTTGCTTTGGAACTTTTTTGAAATGCATTTTTTGATGAGTTTCGTATAAAAGGAAAAAGTTTATTGTTTCCACAGCTCTTATAAGCATTGAGAATAGTTGGAATAAATGAAAAATATAAGTTTTCAGCTCTCATATTTTTGTTATTAATGTTTTATAAGTCCTTTTGTTTCAATGTAAAAATTTACATTTTAACCTTCATCAATTATGACGGATACATTTTGTTTATTGTTATTTTAATTCAAACCAATTGAATAGTAAGGCGAGCAAAATAAATATACAGTGGCATCTATGTGTTTTCAATCACACTACGTTAAAAGGCTTACGTCTGACTGGAAGGCTAAGTCAGTTTCAGAGATTAAAAAGTAGATGACATTAGAATGAGTTTATTTGACGTCACTATTATATTAAATTATAAGCATTTTATTATGTAGTGCTAATTCCTCGATAATTGATACAATTTATTGCTTAAATTACTTAACACATCATTTGAATAAAAATACATACATATATGTGTTTTTTTCGTTCTGGCATATTCTTCAGCTGTACGTGCTTAAAACCTTCTTTAAAAAATTTAACATGTTTGTCAAAATTTTATGTAGGGATGTGTCAAAATTTTTATCTGCTAAATTTAAAATGTTCTTAAAATTATATATGCCGCAAAAGATACAAATAATTGGATGATAAGAATGTGATTTATGAAATAATTGAGTGAATTTTAATAAAAATAGAAACATGGACTATCACAGACGCAATCGCCGAGGCCGACCACGTTCAAGACCTCGATTCCCAGTCTATATAGCTGCTAGACCACCAAAATGGTCTGTTTTCAACGGTTTCTGCAGCTTCCTCGTTCTGACGAGTCTCATTGCTGTAATGTATATCATGCTGGAGTTCCACTGCAACAACTGTAGCAAGAAATGTAACATTTACAACATCACAAAGGGTCTTGATGACATAGCGGTATTTTATTTTCAGTACTTCCATTGTATCGTGATCTATAGTGACCTTGGAAATTTAAAAGAGCATATTTAGACCGAGATCACTATTTTACCCTAGTATTTAAAGTGTTGACTCCCATTTTATTTTTGGAACAAAAAATACCCTAGTTGTTATTCCAGACATATAAATTCCCAGCGGAATACAAAATTGTGTCCAAATTTGTCCGGTGTTTCGGTAAATCGAGCAAACGCACACGTACAGGATTTTGATTTTATTATTTTAGCGTAGTGTGGAAATTTTTTTTGGTGTCTAATTTAATATTTTGATAATTAATATAAGTTGCATCACATTTTCTAAGTGTAAAATGATAAAATATTTCGTCATAAGCTCTAGTGACTCTGTCATAGCCAGGGTTTACATTCTTTTTTATATATATATAACTATCTACTTCTATTAACAAGACAACGTTTTACTGTAGAATTTTTCGCCTCTTATTGTACGGTTTGTAACCCTTCTAAGAAATTCGTAAAATGTTATAATTTGTTATCAAAAAACGAATCAAGAAGACAATTGCTTGTTGAAAGTCTAAAAAATAAATTTATTTACTTCTATGTATTTATTATGGTACGGTTTAGATATATATATTTTTAATATTTATTTTATATTGTAGGTACCTTATGTAGTAACTTTGTTCTTGTGTATTTTCTTCTTCTACATTGATTCACCACCTACGGATATATACTTCCACAATATAAATGTTCTCTAGGCCTAAGGTTGTCTGGTATATAGAAGTCATCACTTGGTGATTATACCACCGTTTGCTTCCCCTATTTTTATGCATTGTTTGTTTGTTTCTTGATTTTCTGTACTTTGGGAAACAATAACATTTTCTTATTGCTTTTGTGAACCTATTTTTTTTTACTTTAATATCTAGTTTGTTAATTTGTAATTCAGTTTTATAATTTTTTGCTGCTGTTGGTATACATTAAATCTTGTTTCAGCTAAACATTTCGAATATGAAAGGCTCGTATTCTGATTTGGAGAGGAAGATAACGAAAGTCTCTGAAGAACTTCCCAAAATTGAAGGGCAAATAGAAATTTTGGAAGCGTTAGCCAATACTATGGAGAGAGGCGATTGGGTCTGGAATCCCAAAGCGCATTTGCCTCTGCCCAACGTTGATGTATACCTAAGTAAAGTACCAAAAAATAATGAAAAATCATTAAACGTTTTTGACCTTAAAACAGATGTATTAAATACCGAAGAAAACTTTACAAGGAATGACGCGAACATGTATTCCAGCGTTAATATGACTTTAAAAAAAGATTGACTAGACGTCGAAAAATGTTTTTATAATATATCCTTAAGGAATGCGTGTTTTGGTACATTTTAAGTAATAAAAGACTATTCTATGTCAAGTATTTTTATTCAGACTGCATTTTAAAGGTATATGTCAGAATGGTACATATTAAATGAAATTATAGTGTCAATTAAGTCCCTACTTGCAACTGCGTTTAGGGTACAGGGAGGATCTCTCTTTGAAATAAAGAGTCAAAATAAAACTTTTTTAATGGATTGAAATTTGTAAAAGAACCCATTTGTTTCTACTTTCTTTTAAACACACTATGCAGAGAGTATATAGAGGAGGTGCCTCTGGAGGTAGTGCCAAGGCCCAAAATAGATGTTTTCTCTTGCTTAAGGAGTTGGATATTGATGTTAGGAATAGCTGGTTGCTGCTAAAAGATCACCAGATTATAAATAAATTAGTAAATAACAATGTATATAATTTTAAGGATCAAAATCGTCAAACGTAATCACGATTAGTGCAGGTTATATAAGCTTTAAGGCATTTATGAATTTTACTTTTTGCATTGCTCGAATGTTTGCATTCTGTTTTTGTTGGGCGTTCAACTAAAGAGTCTCCGACTCCTGTGGCTTTCAACGGATATTTCGTTATAGTTGTAGCATTGCAAATATTTCGCCTACTTATGTAAAGGTTTTCCCCATCTCCTCTAAAATCAAAATTATCGTTTCTTGAATTTTCTATAAAAAATACTTGTAAATTTTTTGTCACTGAACTGTTGGCTTCCTTGAAAGATACATACACTGCTGGATTTATACTAAGACCGGCTACTTCTTCATGCAAGATATCATAAGTACTTCCTATTCTGGTGACAGTGTCCTTAAAGTGGAATTAAAAGATTCGGTACAAATCATTCAAGAACAATATATCACAGTCATATTTGAATTCATTATAACTTACTTTCAAATAGTTCAAACTGCTTTTAATTCGTGAAATTTCTCTCCGTCTTACGTATCTTTCCCAATAATTTCCAGATAAATGACCTGTTATCGCTATTATTGATAACAAAATCATTACTTGTACCAACAAATACTTTAATTGCTTAATATCTGCCATTTTTAGGGAATTTTATAAATTCTATTTAAAGTATAAATAATTTTAAGATTACATTATGTTTAATTAAAGCCCAACTGATATAACTTCTATTTTTTACTGACAATTTAGACGGCTGAATATTTTAGCCTTTAAAAAAGAGTTTTTATCTGATTCAAACATTCAAAACGCTGAGATGAGTCCCTTTTCCTTTTCTCTACATATTGATTTCTCCCTTTTATTTTAAATTCTGTTATTACAAAATTATTCAAGTGCTGAGTTTCGGATGTAATTTTTAAAGTAAATAAGGCTAGATCTTGATAAGTTATAAAATGTAAAAAAAAAAATCTGAGCTAAGCATTCTAGTTAATTACTTAAAAAAATATTAATATTTTTTCATTTAGTTTATATTATTAACATTATCAATTAATAAAAATCGTTCTATCGTTCAAATAAAGTACTTTCTTCGTATGTTGATGTGATACAACTAGCGTTTTCCGTCCTAACTTGAGAAAACAAAAGGACAAAAATAAAATAGGATTGCATTGAAACTATTTTTATTGACTTTCTTTTATAAAATTCGCTATATATAAATATAAACTTTTTCATATAGTTTTAACTGTGTTCAGTTTATTTTTAGCATCCATAGATTCGGTATACACGATCGACATGATGGCTATTTCCTAAAAAAAAACATGTTATCAATTTTGTCAACATCAATTATATACAATTATATATATGTACTAATATTTTGCTAACTATCCTGAATACCTTTCTCGATACGTTTCGCTGAGGGAAGAATCTACGAAAGAAACCAATTTTCTTGTTGATTTGAATGGGCGCTGATTGTGTGGTGAGAAAGTCTCGGCTTGTGCACACTGATAGATCTCGTTGTTCCTGCGTCTGATAGATGACTATATTTATGATTGGTATTGAGCTCAGCACCCCTAACACGCGTTTGCATCGACAAACCAATAAACAGTTCTAGTGTGTCATTCATATCTCTAACGTGATACTATCTTGGGTGAATATTTACATATGAACGAATTACTGGAAAATTTATTTAGTTGGACAATGCAACTCGGTGGTAGGGGCACAGAAAACTTACATCGTTCCACCGTGACTTTGTGATGGCTTAGACAATATGAGTATATTTTTTAAGTCTTTTTTCTTAAAAATCTCCTTATATAATAGAAAGTTTTACAACTTTTCCAGGAAGGTTATTTTTTTTGGAATATATTTTCACTTAATGGTTTTGAAATGTGTTTGGACTGATATTATATCATGCATAAAGTTCTTGGTGAAACTTAATTTAAATGATATGAAATACAAATCATTATGCTCAGTAAGTTCGTCACTAAGCCACGGCACAATAAATAAGGACACGAACTGTCTCTGTTTCTTGGTTACATATAGAATGACGTAGGCACTGAACCTCGTCAGACGCAGTCAGACAAGCCACCTCGGCACGGTTTACTTCGTCCTAAAACAAAAATGTATTTGTCCACAAAAAATGTCATCGAATGAGAAGTTGTATCAGCAAAATAGATGACTATGGAAAATATTATTAATAGGTAACAAAGTCTAAATCATTAACATTAAATACATAAATATTGATACCAAAAACTCCCTTAATATATGGTATTCAGCAAATGCTATATAATTTACCGTCATGTGGCCCAAAACTTGGTTTATTTCTTTCAACTCATTGTTCTTATTGACTTTGTTGGGAAGTAATAGGCTTAGTGTAATAACGATGACAACTGTCACGATCGGTAAGTAATTGGATACAGCTGTACGATAAGCCGCGCAGAGATATTTAAAGATCGCTTCAATATATTTTATCATATTGGTACGACGTAGACTGATATTAAGTGACGCGGGATAACGTTTAGTGTAGGAGCCTGGAATTTAAATTGGAATGTGTCAGAATTGAATATTGCAAAGTGGAATTGTTGGATATTTACAGTTCACTCCACAATAATAGATATATAGATGAAGAAATTCATCAACTCACCTTTGTATACGTGCCGTTTTGCCATATTTTTTTTTACATTGGCTCTACATCATTATAAAAATTTAGTTATCTTCATTTTTGTATTGTACTGAGGTTCATGATTATTAATTTGACTGTAATGACATTTTCCTTTTTCTATGATATGTTTCTTTTAATAATCTATTGAATTTGATGTCATATAAAATAAATAAGTTTCTGTATGATGTTCATAACGGTATTTTATTGTTCTTGTAAGTTTATTTTAATTACAGATGATGTAACATTTTAAATCTATTTAATTATTGCATATTAATTCAAGTGATAATATGCCTAAGAAAAACTATTACTATATAATCACATTTTGGTGCTGTAACCTCTTTCATATTTTTATTTCGATATAAAACTTTCCTAGAATACACGCAGATACTTCACGAACACTATTCTTGCTGGCACTTCGTAAATTGAAATGTTCAAGAGAGTTCAAAATATTTACTTTCATCCAATATCCAACCATTGAAAGAGATTGCAACAGTGTCACAGAAATACCCGGAAAACTACAATAAAAAGTATATTTTCAGGTTTTTGTATGTTGCGTGAAGTTTTCTTGACATTGCAATAATATTTGTGATAACAGAAACTAAAAAAATCCTTCACGTAGCGTTTTTTTGATTTTAGATTTTTTGGATATTGTTATAAATAATAAAAAACGTGACAAAAAGCTCATAAAATAGTGTAATTATTACATGAAACCGGATATAAAAGAAACTAAATAAATTTAAAACAAAAATAAATGCTACTGAAAATTGGGGAGGACTGTTTAATTTGAATTTATATAAAAAAAATATTTAATAACAACAAATTTATTAAACAACATTAATTCAAACAAACGATTTTGACAGTCACAAAAATGGTGGAACGGTGGATCCTATGCGCTTCTATCACCTTAAGGTTTGATTTTCATTGTCGATTGCTATATATTCTGGGCCCTTTGGGATCTTCTGATGTTTTTTTTTCGTCATGACAGCACATCGAGCAGCAAGAACCTGGTTTCGTCATCGGCGGACATATTTGCAAAGATGGTAAATTACCTGGATAAATTAATTGTCTTTAATCGTTCATTTTAATACATATAATTTTTATAGAATAAATAATTGAATTATTTTATATGTTATGGACATTACGAAAAATATCTTTAGTTCATTGTCATATAATTAATAAGCTCAAAAGTGTTTTTTTATTTAAGGCTGGTTCCAAAAATATTACAGAATGTTGAAATAAATTTAACTTACTTTTATTTAAAGATCTCTTTCGCACACAAGGTATCATTGTGTGTTTCGACGAAGAAATTGGTGAACTTGCAACTGGCACCCTAAAAACGTTTAAAAAGGATGCTTGTTAGAGATTCTGAATTGATTGATTCTGATTCCGTTGTGGGGTTATAATAGGAATAAATTCTTTTAGTGACCATATGGCCAATTACAAAAATTTGTTTTTACGACGTTGATTTCGTTCTAATTTTTAAAAAAAAAATTACCTTGATGGTAAACTCGGAGAAACTCCACTGCAACCATGCTGTAAGAAAATATGTCAATATAGTACTTTACTTGATAATACTAATTTTTATTACAGGCTGTAAGGCACTCCTTGCAATTTTGATATTCATAAAATGGAATGGCCTTCATTCTAAGAGAAACTACACCGTCATTGTTCTGCTGTATTAAGTCCTGAGGTATTATTATACAGGAAATTTTATTAAATTTCTTAAAAAAAAAATACCTTCTATAAAATAAATCCTTTTATAAAAATATCTTCTATTCCTAGGTCTTTTAAGTACCTTAGAGCACGATGACGGACATCCATCTCGTAGCATATTATTGAAATTTGACATCCCTGCAGTATGTTTAACGGGGACAATATCATTTTTAGTTGTTTTGTTATTTAGCTTTTCCTTGGTTTTCATTGTCTTATCTTCGTCTAAATTATTGGAAATAATTTCTTTTTCAATTTTCTCCTCAATCATTGACCTTTTAGTCAGTACACGGTTTTCGTTTTCTGCGAGTGATTAAGGTAAGTTAGATTTTCATTAATAGGATCACTTTTATGTATGTATGATACCTATTGCGTCCGTCTCGAAGAGCCGTAACTTTTTTTTGTATCTTAATATTTTTGTTATTTTATACATATATGTAAGTGTAATGACTCCGGATGGATGCATAAAAAAATATACAATTAAAAATGCATCGCAATAAGAAATTGTTATTAATTTTGTACTATACAGGAAATATTGTAAAGATAATACCGCCGATATTCAATCCGCATAATTATGTTTTGACATTGTAATAATGTTTTTATAATTAAAATTGAAATATATAATGTTAATATATACTTATATGAATTTAATGATATGAAACTGATATATTTAAATACGTTCACATACAAACAAAGCTATAAACACATCCCTGATTTTGTTTGGTGTCGATTAAGTAGAAAAAAACATCTCAAGCCAGCTATTAACGAAATTAAACATAGTAAAAAATTTTGTACTAATATTTTATAATAGGTCCAAAGAGAATATGCTTTTATATATTTTATCTTACCTGCAATAGAATTATTTGTGATAGGTGAACGTTCCGCTATCATTTTAAGCAAATAGATAAGCAATCCAATAACAACTCCAATACCCAGAAATATTATAAGAAGTGATTTCCTGATAAAATCTTCGAAACATTCAACCAAATCGTCAATACAACATTCTAAGTTATCCACAATAGCTCTTTGTGAACACATTTGTGAATAATTATTAGAAAGTGTAATAAATGTACCTAAAAGGAAGCAACTAATATCATATTACCACGATAAGTTAAAATGTTGGTTGTTTTTATTAGAAGCCTTACCAAACAATTTTTTTTACATTTTTGAAATATTGTGAATATTTCCTGTATGCAAAAACAGAGCGCATAGTATGTTTAGTTTTCTATAGTTTTTGCCTAAATATCGAGGCGCATTTTGTGACAACTCAGTGTAACTGACATTACAGGTGAATGTTATTCTATCAAAGTCATCTTGTCTTATAAGACTGAAACCTTTTTATTACTCTTAAATGAACATACTTTAAAGAAACCAAGTCATTTTTGATTTCTACCAGGGAAAAAAGAAATTACAAAAAGGAGAAAACCAAGTTTTTGAAGATGAAACCTGATAGGTCGGATTTATTTTTGATGAAAGATTTTATAATTTTATTCTTTGGTTCAAACTGTTTTTATAAGAGACAAATGTAACTATGCTTTTAACAAATTAATATAGCTTTTTAAGGCTTCCCTATTTCAGACTGACCAATATTTTAACTATGTTTGTCATAAAAATGTATCGTTGTAATGAATGATGTATTCTAGTTTCATATTTAGGACAAACATAGGCAAGTAGTTTTTCCTACTGCGACTACCACTTCTTTTCTTATAAGTTAAAAACAGTCTGTGAATGAGTCTTTCGCCTTTTTTCGGGATTTTTTCAATTTTATTTCACGGTTCCTTGGGAAATCAACATCCCCAAAGACCATGCCATCAAGGTCAACAAGTATTACGAGCTCACTAACGAACTCACTAAGAATATGTTCGTTGTAAATTTGTACGCGGTAGAAGTAGGAGCGAGAGGTATAACAGCCAAATCTCTCTACAACCTGCTAAAATACTTAGGCCTGCCAAGAACTAACATCTATTCATTCTTGGAACGTGCGTCGAAGGCAGTTCTAGCAGGTTCGTTTCATATTTGGTTAGGTAGAGAGAGGAGCTTGGACAGTGGAGGTGAGCGTTTAATGCGCGTTAGATAGGGGCCCCTTAAACCTACACCTAGGTCGCAAGTCCCAGGCACTGTCGAAGCTACTCTCCTTGCAACGCGTTGGATCCGGCACCCGAACGGTGAATCCATGGAATGCTGAGAGATTTCGTCTCTAGGAGATGAATCGTAATGCAGTAATCATCAAATGGATTTTCTGGCCATTTGTCGCTGTGTAACATAAAAGTTAATTGAATGAAATTTATAAACAGCACTAATAATGTGACGTAAGAAAGATATGAAATTGAAACATTCATAATATTTTTTCAGGGTTGTACATCAGCAACACACGATTTCAATAGTTATTTTAAAATAAAAATTGCTTTTCGTGTATTTGATGTGATTGATAGAATTTTTAGATTCAATAGCATTTTCTTCAAATGCAAAATATTCACAGTTCAATAAATTGAAATTTTTACTGTCAAATAGACATGTGATTTGTTCAAATGTTCAGATTAAAGAAACGTCTCGCTTGATTGATTATACTAGTTGAACGTTTTGTTGGAGGCAGCTAGATGGATGATGCATTTTTTGCGCACATGTTCTGTTTGCAAACTAGGGCAACTAATCATTTTGGGGTTTGTGAAACCGTAAATTGGTACGACCTTTTTGTCTTTACAAAGGTTGCTATTAAAGTTCTTTATACTACATAAGCTTAATATCTCATATTATTTGCATGTAAACAATTTAAATTATACTTCACATTCACATTCAAATCCATTTTTTTTATAAAATTTTATTATTTTATAAGATGTCATTGATACGCTTATTAAATAAAAGGCAACGAGTCGTGATCTAATTATGTAAAGTATCTCTTTATATTCATAATTGCAGAGATCCCTGGCGTCGACAACAAACATTTTGTTAGTTTTCTATTCAACCAATATGTCATTGTGTTATAATATAGATATGTAGAGTGTAGTTAACACAAGTCGTCTGCATGTGTTTATTAAAAGCATCAACGGTTAATTCTAAATATAACGGAACCTTTATGAATGCAACTACGACAAAGTTAGATTTCCTTATGACATTTACGGAATTCTTTTATTTATTGTCTGTGTAAAACTCTATATTTACAAAGTATTGAAACTATTTTTGATAATGTAAACATACAATGAACATAATTTTTTTTTACATATTGTACTGTATTAAATATTTTTTTTTTTTACAAAATTTTGTTTTGAATTTAAAATTATGTAATGTGTTTTCCTAACAATCAACAATCGTCAACAACCGGAACGGACACTTTAAATTGCTCTAATACACTTTAAATGACCACTTAGTTTCAGCTATGAACCTAAAAAACGAATAATCATCAAATTGTTTCCAATAAAATGTGATATTCACTTGTTATTACTTTTAAATGCGACAACCACGGTCCTTGGTACATAATATTTCTACATAGTATATTGTGAATATGAATTATTTACAGGAAAAATATTTTTATATTTGCTTACTAGCTTAACAGTTAAAATCTTTGTGTATTTGTACACAATCAAACTGCTCTCACGACTGTTCAGACGCGTGCAAACAACTCAAAAAACAAATATGCGGGTTACTGTTCTAATGAAATCATTCTTTTATATTTCTATCGTATCGATTTTGTTACTTGTGTATAAATTTTTAGTAGATTTGAAATATGCTTATAATAATAAATCAGTGATGGAATCAAAGTATTCCAACGATTTTATATATTTTTTGAGAAATGAAAATAATAATGTGTCGAATTTAAAATATATCTTACAATGGACTTCACCGAGAAATGTACCTTTTGTTTACATGGGCGAAGGTCAAGAAGGTTTTATATCCAGGAACTGTTCCTATACAAACTGTTTTGTGACAAGCAACAGAACATATCTCGGTGATTATACAAAGTTTGATGTTATAGCATTTGCTGGTCCTGAAGTGAGATTCATGCAAACTCCTGGTTACCCCGATCGACTCCCAGAAAAAAGGTCACAGCATCAGCGATATGTATTCGCTAGTATCGAGTCAGCTGAGAACTATCCTGTGTGTTCAGATAAATTTAACGGGTTCTTTAATTGGACGTGGACCTACAGATTAGAGTCTGAAGCAAAATGGGGATACATTGTGATACGCGATGCACAAAATAATATAATAGGTCCAAAAACCAATATGAATTGGTTAAAAACAGATCAAATGGATGTGGTGGGTGATGATATCAAAGAGAAGTTAAGAAAAAAAACTAAAGCAGTTGCTTGGTTTGTTTCCAATTGTGTTTCTAGAAGTCGACGTGAGAAATTTGCGAGTGTGTTAGGTATTTGGTTAGCAAAATATGATCTAGAAATAGATATATACGGTGAATGCGGAAACTTGAAATGTTCTCGTGATAATGAAGAAGAGTGCGATAAAATGATTGAAAGAGACTACTATTTTTATCTTTCTTTCGAGAACTCGTTTGCTGAGGATTATGTGACGGAAAAATTATTGCATCCACTAAAATACTTGGCGGTGCCTATTGTATATGGCGGTGCAAATTATTCAAGGTATTCTTCTCTTCTCTTCTTTATATGCAAAATGTATGTTATTTGGGGTATAAATAGAAACAAAGGTTCAATGTTAATTTTTATAGCACTTTGGATAAAATGAAATAATCGCCCATTCTTTAGAATATATTTTTTTTTTCCATTATGTGTAAAATATTTTTGGCAACATATATGTATGTACGTGCCTGAAAATATTTAATATATAAATGATATAATTTGATATTACTTAAAAAGAGCTTCAAAAATATTCTAAACAATATAATGACTAAACTGACTAGATAGTTAAATAAATTTTACACATCTTTAGAAATTTAGGGCTTATTACATGATAATACTTTTTGAAACTTGTATGTCATATAACTTGCAAGAATGAAATTTAATCCCGTGTTGAATAAAATACCTTTTATTACAAAAATTTTTATGAACATATTAATTGTTATGGTCTCAATTGATCAAGATGTGTACTTTATTATCATTTCTTTTTTGTTTGTTGTTTGGTGTTTACAATACCTTTGTTATCCATCATCACATTTCTTAGTTTAACTTGCTTTTGATTATTACGACATTTCTATTAAGTTTACGTTCCAGTCAATAATAAAATACACGTTTTTATTTACCGATAACAAGTCTTTGTTTTTACATTATAGATTCATGCCGGAAAATATTTACTTAGATGCAAGAGAACTGGGACCACAGAAGTTGGCAAACAAAATAAATGAACTTATTGAAAATCCAGATTTGTACGCTGAATATTTCAGGTGGAAAAAATATTACTCTTATCACAGAAGATCAGAAAATATTGAAACAGATGATTACTGTGGCTTTTGTTCATTGTTAAATGATGAAAAATTTGTTAAGAAAACTTCTGTTTATGAGGACTTTAGGAAGTGGTGGGATCCACCTTATCGTTGTTAAAATTGATTTTTTATATTGGTAAATTGTTTATATCATAGAAGTACAAATAGTTTTTATATGTTTTCAATTTTAAAGATCAAACCAAAGAAGAATTAGTGCTAACGAGTTGTTTAATTTTACGTTAAAATAAGAGAAAACCTTAATAAATTGTTAAATTATATCAATATTTTATCTTCACTCTATACAAAATCATATGATACACGAAATATATGTGTGTTTTACCATTAGTGGTGGTCTAGGTCATATTATAAACTATGACTTACATTAAAACTTTTAACGTTAAACAAGCAAATGTAGTAAGCAAAGCAAATTAGATATATATATATATATATATATATATATATATATATATATATATATATATGTTATTTGCTTTGTAATGTTTTTGTAAAAGGTAAAATTGAAGGTTGAAGATGTATGGTCAGTTGTTACGTTCTACCAAAATATTAAAAAACAGACATAACGGAAAATATACATTAATATAAAAGTTATATTAATATGAAAAATTATAAATTTTCCAGCATTTTTCTGCGACTTATTGATATTCTTATCTTGATAGAGACAATGCCTTAAGTATTCAGTTTCTAGTGAAGTCGTGACAGGAAAATTTTATTATGAATTTTTGCAACCTATTTTACTTCGCATAAAAATTTTATGTAACTTTCGCATGGTATTTTCTACATTTTTCACTCGTATTTATCTTTACTACATTTGATAAAAATAATTTTTGTTGCATATTTAAAAGAATTTATTGGAGGGGAAAAGCTAAATAATTTATAAAAATACCACAGAAAAATTGGCTGGTTTGAGGTTTTTAAGAGATGATAACGTATAATTAATTAACAGTAATAATTTATTTGTAATTGTACTTTCATTTTTTAAGTTTACTTTCCTAAAAATCATTTAAAACTTCATAGTTTTAGGTCAAATCAAAATACACTATAAATTTTGATACCTTTGAAGTGGGCTATCTATTTTCAATTTTTCTTAGAATTTTTGATTGTTTTTTAGTTTTGTTTTGATTTCATCTGGATACCACAATGTCTTTATCTTGACAGAGCAATGGACGAACGGGAGAGTAAAAATTTTAAGTATCGTTTTTTTCTCTTTTGAGGCACGAAAATTTAAAAATCATAGAAAAATTTAAAGTTTAATGAAATGTAAAAATTTGGTAAATTTAAATACTATAAGAGATAAGGTTAGTTGTAAAATATTCTATAATATACAATATGTAATGACCAATGAAACTAATATTTTAATCCGAAAATATTAGTTTCATTTAAATGAATACTCGTGCACGTCTTAATTCAATTCACCTTTCACTCTCACAATTGCTTTGAGCTCTCCAACTTCATACAAAAATTTAATAATAGTTAAGACTCTTGAATAAAAATACTCAATAAAATTATTTCAGTAGTATTTGCATGTTTCAGTTATCAATACACAAACTATAGCATTTATAACGTTCAGAGACCATAAATAGGAAGATAGATTAATTTTAATAGTCTATGTATTATGTGTAAATTACAAAAATCGAGATCGGGTTTATATAAAAAGTTATCAATGGTTACAATGTAGTCGTAATGAATAGTTGTTTTTATCATCTATATTAGTAGAATTAATAAAATAAAACAAATTAAAGTAGCCTTAGCGAGTCCCTATACCATCACTATTTACCATGCAAAAGTCCTATCGATATAGGAACAGCTATTTCAAAGCTTTATCTAAACAAAAAAAAAACAGCAAGGTTTATAGACTGATAAAAATAAAGGTTTAAATATGTACCGTGTAGTATACTCTTATAAACATTAATTTAGTAAACAGTGGCTATTTTAATATATATTTAGATTTTTGATCCAATACCAATAAATAGAATCATCATCATCTTCATCTTCATCTTCATCATCAGCCTATCGGAGCCCACTGCTGAGCAAAGGCCTCTTCTCACATGGAGAAGGTTAGAGCATTAATCACCATAAATATAAAGTGATGTTAAAATAATTTAACGAATAATATTTACGAAACTTATTCAAAATACCTGCAAAAATAAGACTCCTGTCTCTATTTAAAATAATGAGATCTAAGACTTTCGCGAGTATTATTCATTTAAATCTATTTAAAATATATACATTAGCCATTCTTATGTATACTGGAGGAACCATAAGCAATATTTATCCACTTATAATAGTTATAAAATATTTTTTTATATTCTAAATTTCTAAATTCAAAAAAGTAGAAATTATTATTTTTGTTGAAGGGAAATTTGGTGTGGTACAGCTTTTTTCAGAAAATTTACATTACAGGAACTGTCATTACTATGATGATAATATTGTTTCCTCCGCAGCTAGTCACATTACTATTGGGAGAGAAGCTACAAACATATCTGCCAATTAATGATTCTGGCCACTTATTATCTACTAGAGCATTTGAATGATTGCTTTTAAAATTAAATTTCTAAATTTATTGTTTCTTGCAGTTTGATGGTATTTTTAATAAGCTATCCTAAAAGTTATAATCATGAGCTACGTAAAAAACAAAATATCACAAGTAAACTTTATGAATAACCAGGCATGCAGGATGACAAACAATTTCATTTTGGATTTTACTTTGGTGGTATAATAAGTTTAAAGAGAATATTATTGGGCTTTAAAACATACCCTTAATATTATTTAATTTGAGAAATTTACAAATGTATATATCGGATTTATTACAAATTCATTGTTTTAAAGACAGGAAGCCAGCCTCGCTGACGTTCCAGATATTTTAAAATGAAACTTCAATTTTTCTAAATGTTCTTGTATTTCTCGAGGGTTCTTCATAATCACATTCTTGATGATCCGCACTCGCTGAACTCTGCAGTCCGCTGTCGTGCGTCCAGACGTCATATTTATATCAGAATTCAAACATAGTTCTATTCTCTTTGATTTCGTTTTACTTTTAACAATAGTAACGACGACCAATAAGTTGTTATAATAATTGATGACAGTAATTTTGATGTTGCAGCCGTCATTGAAGCTGCTTGCGCCGATATATATTAATTTGGACGTATCATCCTTGTGTTAATCTCCGTCCGTCCGTCCGTAGATCTTTCTTGTATGGAATTGCAGATGCAGTTAATTGTATTTAATAAACAATTAAAAAAATATATGGAAATAAATTTAAATTATTTATTTTTATCATAATAATAGTTTTACTGAATATTATTAGTATGGGGTTTTCCAATAGGGACGCTTGAACTTTGACAGCTGATTGCGGCCATGTTGTTTGAGTGACAGCTGTCAAATGCAGTGTGTTATATTCATTCCGTCCTCCCAAACCACCATGGCAGGTTACAGTGTCGAGCAGCACGTGCAAATCATAAAATTGTTTTATGAAAATGGGTCTTCAGTTCGAGCAACGTTCCGCGCACTTCGCCCGTTTTACGGTCGCGATGATCGTCCTGCCGAGTCGACTATCCGTCGATTGGTGGACAAATTCGAGTCAACCGGGTCAGTTAACAATCAGCCGGTTCCCGTGCGTCAACGTAACGCGAGATCTGCCGAGAATATCGCCGCTGTGCGCGACAGTGTCCTCGAAAACCCGCGGCAGTCAATTCCGCGTCGCGCACAGGAACTCGGCCTTTCGCAGACGACAACTTGGCGAATTTTGCGTTGTGACTTGAGCCTGCACCCGTACAAGATCCAGCTGACCCAAGAGCTCAAGGTTAATGACCATAGACAGCGCCGTGTGTTCGCTGACTGGGCATTAGAGCAGTTGGAAGTTGACGCCGATTTTGGCAAAAAAATCATCTTCAGCGACGAGGCGCATTTTTGGATGAATGGCTATGTCAACAAGCAAAATTGCCGTATTTGGGACGAGACCAATCCACACGAGGTTCACCAAGTGGCAATGCACCCGCAGAAAGTGACTGTTTGGTGCGGATTTTGGGCCGGAGGCGTGATTGGTCCGTATTTTTTCGAAAACGATAATGGTGTGGCCGTCACCGTCAATGGTGAGCGATACCGGTCGATGATAACCAACTTCTTTTGGCCTGAAATCGAGAATATGGATCTGGACAACATGTGGTTTCAACAGGACGGCGCTACGTGCCACACAGCACACGCTACGATGGAAGTTCTGCACGAGCAATTTCTGGACATGGTCATCTCGCGCGGAGGCGACGTGAACTGGCCACCGAGATCGTGCGATTTGACCCCGCTGGACTTTTTCTTGTGGGGTTTTCTTAAGTCGCAGGTCTATGCCAACAAGCCGCAAACCACCGATGCCCTCAAAGTCAACATACGCCACGCCATCGATCAAATACAGCCCGATTTGTGCGCCAGAGTCATCGAAAATTGGACCTTTCGTGTGCGCGTCACCAACCGAAGCCGTGGCGGTCATTTGAATGATGTCATATTCCATATATAATGGGGTCAATAGACCTTCCAAATAAAAAAAAAATTTTGCAAATATCTTTCCTACATGTATTTTTTTTTTGCATTTCAAAGATCAAGCGCCCTTAATGGAAAACCCTATATAAAAATAAATAAACTAAATTAATTTGCATGACCTAATAAGTTCTTCGTAAAAAGGCAGGAAATTGATAGGAATATATTGATTAGATAACCGATATAACTTTTAATATGTTTCACCGTTATGATAGTGCAGTGTGAACACGTGTCATAGTCAAGTGTAGTGGAATGTGAAACATTAATTTTTTATAAAATGCGGCGTATTTTTCCTGTAAAATTCATTTTCCGTATATTAGTTGCCACAGTCTTATTGCTCTTTCTATGCTTATCATCAAGTATGTTGAAAAAATCAACCCATAACATATTTAATGATTATACGAGAAGCATAGAAAGTGACGAAGAAAATAAACAACTAGAACCTGAAAAAAGAGCCGGAGGATTAAAATATATTTTGCAATGGACGTCTGCTAAAAATGTCCCATTCGTATATATGGGCGTCGGCAGGCAGGGTTACATTGACAGAAACTGTACTTATACAAATTGCTATATAACGTCTGATAGATCGTATCTAGGTGGAGTGGAAAAGTTCGACGTAATAGCATTTGCAGGGCCTGAGGTTATTCACTACAGCAAAGGAATGTTGCCCAACAAAAGATCCCCACACCAGAAATATGCATTTGCTAGTATCGAGTCTTCCCATTACTACCCAGTGTGTTCGGATCATCTTAACGATTTTTTCAATTGGACTTGGACTTTCAAGACCAACTCCGACTCTAGGTGGGGCTATATGGCTATACGTGATGAAGACAGTAAACTTATAGGACCTAATGCTATAATGCATTGGAAAAAACTTGAAGATATGAAGCCAGTGAGTAGTGAATTTAAAGAAAAATTGAAAAGTAAAAAAAAAGCAGCCGCTTGGTTTGTATCAATTTGTTTTTCGAAGAGCCAAAGAGAGATTTTTGTGAAAGAACTGTCAAAAGAACTGGAGAAATATAACTTGGTTGTTGATGTTTACGGTGCTTGTGGTTCGCTTAAATGTTCAACAAGAGATCATGGAGAGTGTTTAAAGATGGTAGAGAGGGACTACTACTTTTATTTATCATTTGAGAATTCATTTTGTGAAGATTATGTTACTGAAAAGCTATTGCATGCATTACAACACAACACAGTGCCAGTGGTATTTGGAGCAGCTAATTATACGAGGTAAATAGAATAAAGTCAGTTTCGAAAGATTAGTTGTCAATAGTGAATTAACACCATTTGGTTAAATCGTCTATTTAAGTGATCTTAAACGAAACAATATATTTGTTATTTTTTTACGTTACAACTATTTCTAAAATGACCCTGTATCAAAAAAAATTTGGATCGTATTTCAAATAGTCATAATTTCAGCCCGACACAGATTCTGCAAGCTTTATAATCAGAATTAAATGTCCGTTTGAAATTTGAATTTACGTCTCTTTTAATACACATAATTAAAAAAAAATGCGATAAATGTAATATTAAAATTTAATTACCTTCTCTTTTTCCATTATTGAATGTATAAAAATAAAATCATAATAATTATGAATAAATATTTATGCCTCGTGAAAGAATAGCTGTTAAATAATGCTCATAAACACAAAACGACTAATACGACTCATATTAAAAGTATCCTTGACTGTTGTAACCCATTGATTTGTCTGGCCATTGTTACAATTACCTACTAATATGCTTATATATAGGGTTTTCCATTAAGGGCGCTTAATCTTTGAAATGCAAAAAAAAATACATGTAGGAAAGATATTTGCGAAATTTTTTTATTTGGAAGGTCTATCGACCCCATTATGTATGGAATATGACATCATTCAAATGACCGCCACGGCTTCGGTTGGTGACGCGCACACGAAAGGTCCAATTTTCGATGACTCTGGCGCACAAATCGGGCTGTATTTGATCGATGGCGTGGCGTATGTTGACTTTGAGGGCATCGGTGGTTTGCGGCTTGTTGGCATAGACCTGCGACTTAAGAAAACCCCACAAGAAAAAGTCCAGCGGGGTCAAATCGCACGATCTCGGTGGCCAGTTCACGTCGCCTCCGCGCGAGATGACCATGTCCAGAAATTGCTCGTGCAGAACTTCCATCGTAGCGTGTGCTGTGTGGCACGTAGCGCCGTCCTGTTGAAACCACATGTTGTCCAGATCCATATTCTCGATTTCAGGCCAAAAGAAGTTGGTTATCATCGACCGGTATCGCTCACCATTGACGGTGACGGCCACACCATTATCGTTTTCGAAAAAATACGGACCAATCACGCCTCCGGCCCAAAATCCGCACCAAACAGTCACTTTCTGCGGGTGCATTGCCACTTGGTGAACCTCGTGTGGATTGGTCTCGTCCCAAATACGGCAATTTTGCTTGTTGACATAGCCATTCATCCAAAAATGCGCCTCGTCGCTGAAGATGATTTTTTTGCCAAAATCGGCGTCAACTTCCAACTGCTCTAATGCCCAGTCAGCGAACACACGGCGCTGTCTATGGTCATTAACCTTGAGCTCTTGGGTCAGCTGGATCTTGTACGGGTGCAGGCTCAAGTCACAACGCAAAATTCGCCAAGTTGTCGTCTGCGAAAGGCCGAGTTCCTGTGCGCGACGCGGAATTGACTGCCGCGGGTTTTCGAGGACACTGTCGCGCACAGCGGCGATATTCTCGGCAGATCTCGCGTTACGTTGACGCACGGGAACCGGCTGATTGTTAACTGACCCGGTTGACTCGAATTTGTCCACCAATCGACGGATAGTCGACTCGGCAGGACGATCATCGCGACCGTAAAACGGGCGAAGTGCGCGGAACGTTGCTCGAACTGAAGACCCATTTTCATAAAACAATTTTATGATTTGCACGTGCTGCTCGACACTGTAACCTGCCATGGTGGTTTGGGAGGACGGAATGAATATAACACACTGCATTTGACAGCTGTCACTCAAACAACATGGCCGCAATCAGCTGTCAAAGTTCAAGCGTCCCTATTGGAAAACCCCATAGTTCAATTATTTGTGACAGCACAATTCACAGAATGGTTAATATTATGCTTCACGAATCCACAAAGATTAAATGTAAATGTCTGAAATAATTGCAAATCTATTGAGTGAAGAAAATCTATATATTTCTTTGAAATATTCGTAGATAAAAAAAAAAATAATTTATAAACTAATCATATGAGACGAAACCTCTTAGTATGCAATGGATTCACCGTGCGGATGCCGGGTCCATCGCGATGCAGAGAGAGGAGTTTCAACAGTGCCTCGGACTTGCGACCCAGGTGTAGGTTTAAGGAGCCCCTATCTAGCGAGCGTTAAACGCTCACCTCTACTGTCCAAGCTCCTCTCTCTACCTAACCAAATTTGAAACGAACAAGGGCTAGCTTCGACGAAAGTACCGAGGATGAACTGATGTCAGTTCTTGGCAGGCCCAAGTCTTTTAGCAGGTTGTAGAGAAATTTACCTGTTATACCTCTTGCTCCTACTTCTACCGTATATAAATTTACAACGAACCTTTTTTTAGTGAATTCGTTACTCGTAATACTTGTTGACCTTGATGGCATGGTCTTTAGGGATGTTGGTTTCCCAAGGAACCGAGGAACCGTAAGCTCTATCACCACAATGCGCTTTAAAATTCGCGAATACATAAATATGGCTGGTCTGGAGGCCAACGCACAAATATCCTCAGGGATTTTTTTATTGTTTTTTATACGTATCCATCATTATAATCCAATCCGAAGCCACTTTAAGGATGGAGTAAGGCTTGACATTTGATTTTATAGCCCTAGTGCCCTCTCTCACAAAACCTACTGATCGCTCGTTTGTGGTTATTTCCCTTTGCGCTTTGGCTACCGAAAGACTAAACGCTTCACGTATGATTTCCATAACCCTATCTTGACGACGCGAATATTGACCGCTATCCAGGAGTATCTTACATCCCACTAACAAATGCCTAGCAGTTCCAACTGCCTTCCCACAGATATAGCAAGTCTTTTCGGTACCTTTACCCCATCTTACTAAATTACTCTGATCTGGGAGAGTCATTTGGAACGTATTGAGATAGAATTTTAGCAATGCTGGTGACCAATCATGTATTAAGGTGCGCCACTTTAGTGATAATAGGATGCAAAAATCTCGTATGTCTAACCATTTGTCTGCATTTCTAAACTCATGGCATGGATATTATATTTATTATTCTCGTCTTGCCGAATAAAAGACTTCAATATATCCGTATCTTGGACTTTTTTACTTGATCCTAGCCCTTCTCTGTTATTTTGTGCTCCTATCATAAGCTCCTTGTGGAATTGAAACCTTGAGTCTAATTCTGGGGCATCTTTGTCTTTTGGGAGCGATGTAACGACGTCATCATCATACTTGGTTTTGTCCCCAATCCTTCGGTCCATTCACAGAATTTATCTACATCATCCAATAGTACTTGACAGTGTTTGGGGTTACGTGTCAGTATTGCGACATCGTCAGCGAAGGCTAAAATGGATTACGTGTATTTACTATTAAACTTGAACCGATACTGATAAATTTATCTACTAAGATGCTGATTAATTTATCTACTAAGATGCTGATTAATTTATCTACTAAGATGTTAATTACAATATTTAACACAATTGGCGATAAAAAGCAACCTTGAAATAGCCCTACATTGTAAATAAAAGTTTTTGAAGGGTCTTCTTTAGTTCTTATAGAAAACTTAATTTTGAGTATGACGTGATCATATCACTAACTAGGGGCGGAAAGTTGTACCATCTTAGCGCGAATAGCATCAATTCGTGTTGTATCGACCTGAACGCATTCTTTAAGTCTATCCAAAAAACGGTAATTAGCCTTTTTTGGATATAGTATTTTGGATATGGCTTTTGGATATAGTATTTGTTATGGCTTTCGGTCTAGTATCTTTCAGATCTATAACTCCATCTTTTTTGGTAATGAGGACAAAAATTGCTTTCCCGAAGCACTCCGGCATTTGCTTGCTTGACCAGATTTCATCGTATATATTTATGAGATGTTTACGAACCGATGGTCATTTTTTAAAGACTATATATGGGATACCAGCGGTTCCCGGTGCAGATTTAGACGATTTTTTTCTTTATCTAGTCAGACAAAGTAGTCACTTATTTCCTCTAGCGTTGGTGGAATGTCGTGGAAATCGATACGAGAAATTCCAGGTTTTTGTTCGTCGGGATCCGTATAGAGTAAGACTTTTAGGCACTTCGTATGTGCGCTTAAAATGATCGTAAATTTGTTCGTTGGTCAAGAGAAGCTGTCCGCGTTTTTTCTTAAAAATGGTTTTCGAATACTCAAAAGGGTTTTTGTCAAAATCTACTTCCTGTTTTGCCCGGTCAAAATTATCGCGGTATTCTGCGGTTTGCGCCGATATTCCTTGAATTAATTTTAGAATTGATCTTAACGCCCTAGCTACTTAGTGACTAAGATGATTATCGCCTACGGCTTAGCTATTCGTAGATTTTTTATTTATTCCCATTTTTTGTAATGATTTCGAGGTGGATATTGCTCGTTAAAGTAGTCGTAAATAGTATTTTGTAAAGTTTCTACTCGCGAGTTCAACTCCTGCTTCGAGCCGGGATGCTCTAACAGGTCCGCTAAATGGTCGTCGTGAACTTTCCAAGTCGACTGTTTTATCTTTGGAATGCTAAGACGTGTCCGGATGTCAATGGACTGGTAGTTTCCAGTAACTTTGTCATATTCTTCTACTTGGTTTTCTGCAATTTATTTTTTATTTTTAATAAAAAAAAAACCTTTTGCATCGCTTTCCATTTATCGTTGTGATTGTTTTATTGATTGATAATGATTTGATTAATTTTTTGGATTTTTTAAATGGTATTAATCGCCCATTATGAAATAGATTTTTTCGAATGACAAAATCTTTCACTTTTATATATATCGTTATATTCTCTTTGTTCATTATCGAGATACTTAATTTGACGTTTGTTTCAGGTTTATGCCAGATGGAATATATTTAAACGCGAGAGAATTAGGTGTTCAAAAATTGGCTGAGAAAATGAATGAATTGATAAAAAGTCCGGATGAGTATGTAGATTACTTTAGATGGCAAAATCATTATTCTTACCACTCGAGAGCTGATAGTATAGAAACTGATGATTATTGCGGTTTCTGTACAATGCTTAATGATGAAGAATTAGTCAAGAAAGAATCTAGGTATTTGGACATGAAAAAATGGTGGAATCCGCCGAATCAATGTTGAAAAAATAATGAAACAACCGATTGCCATCGAATATGTAGAATGAACAATTAATGGAATAACAACATTAATGTGATTTTTAATTTAATTACTTAATTCAGTTTTATTTGTGACCATTTTTAATTAACAATTAAGAAAACGAATTATATTAAATTAATTCTTAATTTATTGATACTCGAGTTCAAGGCTTAAATTATTAATAAAAAGACGAAGTTTCTCAGCAGATAATTCTCAGTGACATGATATAAAATTTCAAATCTAATACGAAATAACGAAAGATTTATTAAATAAAAAAAAAAATCTTATACCGTCATTTTCATTTTACAATTATATTGGCACGGCTGAGGCACTTAAACGAGTAATCATTATTGAAAATAGCTGATACTTTAACTCTGCTGGCTTGATGTTAACCAAACATAGACAAAAACCACCGGAAATGTTTTTCGGTCGATCCGATTTAGAGTTACAGTGCCACATACCGAAATCCAGGTCAGACTTGTGACACGCCACTTTATTTATGGGGATGAAAAAAGACAATTTGGATAACGATGTAAAAAAATAAATTAATTAAATGTTGGTTTAAGACCGAACACAATCAACATATTCAACAATATCAACATTCAACTGTTTATTTCTGAAATTGTCTACATGACCTCATATAAGTTACAAGCATTATATATTACTTTTAAAAAGCCACTTCATGTCATGTAAATAAAACAGTTATAATTTGTAACGTACGCGCTACATATTATAAAATAAATGAACATCGCCGGGGCAACATCGTTGTATGGATAAAATATCATATAACGAGTGACGCCGCTGACTCCGCGGAACAAACACCAAGCCGTGTGAACCAGAAGATTCCTGATACCGCACAAACTATGGAATGGCATTGCTATCCTAACATCGGGGCAATCATGTAGTCTTAGGAGTAGGTTATAAGTTTTAATATATAACATTTATTATAATATAGATATAATTAGTTTTCGTAGTTTTCCTGTAACCTCTGGTTGCCACTCTATATAATTAACTTAATGAGGCATCCTCATAGTTTATGGTATAAATAAACAATGTTTTTTCTTATCATAACATTTTTATCGTATTTCGATATAAAATTATAATCTCATAACTTTTCGCCTAAAATAGTGTAGAAATTTCAACACTTTCTGCATATTTTTGTACAATTCGTTCTACGTTTTTCTTTTTTTTTTCTGTATTATTTCAATGTATTGTTGTTTTTTAGTGAGCGAACTCCAAACTGGGAAAATTGTTGAAACCTTTGTAAATATTAAATAGGTTATGAATTTTTATCATAATTCAATTTGTTGCTATCGAGTTTTATTGGATGTACTCCTATATGTGAACATATTTTAAATAAAAAATATGCAATTTATTTTATATAGTCGAACCGGTCGTATTTCGGTTAGCTCTACTGGAGCAATAGTATCCGTCTTCCAAAGAGAATATTACTGTGAAAAGACTTAGATATTTAGAAATAGTGTTGTAGGAGGAAAGCTCTTGACTTACCGTGAGAAACTTATTGTTCCATTATTTCTGTCTCAATCTCATCAAACTTAATCAATCTTAGGCTCCACTTACATTTCAATTTGTGATGGCATACTCACTACTAGGCATATTTACGATTATGTTAACCAACCGCACTTTTTTTGAAAAACAATTAAGAGTCTTATTAAAAATATTAATTATAAATTAAATTCATTTTTCCATGACATTCGCTAGTTATAAATCCAAAAAAAGTAATCAGTTTCAACGGTTCAGTAACCTTGTGTGGATAAAATATAAGATAACATGTGACATAACTCCCTCCTACTTATCCTTTCCTTACCGTAAGATCTAAATATCTCCCGTACTTTAACACAAATATTATATCTTTGCTGTCAAACCAAACCAAAATCCAACTTAGCACATAGGGTTGAGCGCAGGACATAACTTTTAGTAGTACAATGTATTATTATAATATACGTTTATGCAAGTATATGTTGTTTTTTTACAGCCCCATGTCCAGAAGAACTACATTTCTTGACAGTGTTCACACCTACGTAACACCAATCTTTGTTTACAAGCCATAAAATTATTAGATGAATGAAAGAACATTTTCTATGTTAATTTTGTTTGGACCATGTTCGTCGAATCGAAACTAATTCAAGACAATCTAAAGAGATGCTAAGCAATAATAATTTTAATATAAGGATTTTATTAAAACGTGTCACTGAATATTATAATGAGGCTGGTAGATACTTGATAAATATTTACATAATTGTTTTATTTATTACAATAATATAAGGCAGTCAAATATATGATATGATAAGGTATGATAAATATGTAAGTAAACGTGGATAAGGTAATAATGAATTAGTTTAAGACATAATGATATGTGAAGAAGACCTGATACAATATATGGGTCAAAACTGGAGGTTGGAAAGATTATTCGTTTTTCTTATAATTCAAATTGTATAACGTAAACAATAGTATGATTATAAGACCAGCTATTTTTCTTTCTTATGTACAATCATACATCACAATAGCTTCTTAAGTACAATAGGATAAGTACACACTAGTTGAGTCTAATTTGCTTCCGTGTAAGTGATTTATTCAAATAATAAATTAAAATTATTGCAGTATTTTATGTTATTTAATTCAAATTTTTAAATATTTTGTATATCTTTTTATAAAATAATTGTAATACGCTAGACAGAAATGTACTTTTTTAAATTAATTTGGGATGTTTTTCTTGAATATAATTATATATGTAAGCTTAAATGTAGACATGTTATAAATATTAAATGAAGTCAGACAGCTTATACAGATTTTATTAAAAATGTCCGCTAAATGGAAATTAGATTAACTTATGTTTTAGATATAATATAAGAATTTTATTTTTTTTGGCATTTATAAATGACTCAATAACTTTATATATTGATTCTTAAATCTTATTTCAGATCTCGTTGGTAAGATAAATAAACACACGTAAAAGCTTAAAGAAGCTAATAATAAAGGGGAATTATTATTAAATCTTTTTCATCTAAAGTTCACGCTCGAGGACTTCGAACATAAGCCGGGATCTGTAGAGATCGGACCAAAGATTGGCATCGTAAAGGACGTATTTGCCGAACGCTCCTTAGAGATATTAACTTTTCTTTTAGAACTTTGGTTATTTCAGACCTATCTTAGAATTCAATAAGAACAGTAGAATACTGAGTAATTTAATTATTTTCAAACTAAGCAATATACATTTATGAAATTAAAATAACAAATATATACAAATATACATCCACACACATACACACATGTATATATATATATATATATATATACATACTACACACACGTATGTTATATATGTGTTATAGATATATTACTACATAATAAGTCATAGATATACCAACCTACATATTGCATTAGTTCTTATCTTTCCATCGAGCTTCAGGTAAAGATAAGCATAATATGTTCAATATAATATTGACTATGAATATAAAATTATTCCATTTTTTCTATTTCAAATATTGGAAATACAATTTACAGACGTTTGTAGACAAATGAAAACATTTTAAATTCTCTACGCCTCAGCGAGACCTATTCAAAGTAAGGAAATCTCAGGTAAATTATTCCAATATGAGTGAGTATACAGACGTGCTTATCTAGTGTACAGCGATCGGCGATCGATCAATAAGTTAAGATCAAAGTTCATCAACGTTCGTTTTACATTAATTACGGAAACGACATTAAATTTCTCGAACACGTTTTGAACTGTTGGCGTCTTTTTAGCTAGAATCACTCTTTACCACAAATAATTTGACTCGAGTTGGTTAAAGGACATTGCTTAGTTGGTATAATAAATTAATATTCTTTTTTAGCAAATTACTTCATTTAAGCTGTAAAGTTTAAATTATTTTTGTGGTATTAATTTAGTGATGAAACATTTTATAATTTCTGTTTATTTTTTACATCCCTTTTAGCATTCGTTCACATTGTGGTTCCATACAAGAAAATAATATGTTATATTTAGATAAAATTAATACAGAAAAAAAATAATGATATTAATCTCAAAATTTCCAGACTTTTTTCATATGTTACTTACGATTCGATTATGATTCGATAAGATTTAATTCATAAAAGTATTATCGATTCTTCATAAATAAAAGATAATATCGAATTTACTCGTAAGTTAAGATAATACGCTAATTTTTATTTTTAATTATTTTTTATTTAGTAAAGATATAGTAAATTATAGTTCATTTCATTTTGTTATATTTTAATTCGTTTCTTGGTGAAAATGTAAAATTATTAAGGGAAATATAATTTCAAATTATATAAGTAATATAAATCGTTTTTTTTTCTATATGTAAATAATAAGTTTCACATACATTAATCAAGATGAACAATAATTTGTGTTAGAAGAGGAAGAGCTCTGATTTGTGACTTAGAAAATATAATTCAATTGTTTCTTTAAACATAATAAAAAAGTACTTATATTAATTAATAAACTATACATACCACAAGCATTTGACCGTCTCTATGTAACGATATCCATGGATACTTAAAATTTATCATCAAGCACATTTTTGTTCTCCCTCTAATTATTAGAGTCTAAAAGGGGCTGCAGCCTTGTGTATATTTTTAATTAATTTAATAGGAAATATTATAGAATGAGGAATGTTGAATTGCAGTATTTTTTGGTATATAGATAGGTCATTTAAGTTTCCTTAAATCAAACAAGAAAATTCAAAGCTTCATTCTTAGGTAAAGCCCAAATGTTATAGGTTAAATTAGTACTTATTTCATTAATGCCACTTATGTATGTACGTGTTTTTGGCATTATTCGGATTTTTGTTGTTCAAATTAACTGAAATACTGGTTAAGCTCTCACCGAATTCAGTGTTGAGTGAAATGACATGGTTCAATGTACTTCTGTTATAAATTTACAATACACATAACACATTTTCAACATATTTACAATGTTTAAAATGTCATCTTAAAACAAAAAAGTACCTCTTGATACTTCAGTACAATGTATTTTCCACTAGCAAAGTCAAGATTTATTACACTTATAATGGAAGAGCGAAGATATTGAAAAATATTTTTAACGAGCAGACATACATTGTACAATGTTCCTTTCAGTATCAAAAATGAAAATCAAAAATGAAAATCAAATAGTTCTTTATTTGATAAGATTAAGAATAAATGTACAATTCAGAAGTTCTTAAGCTAACTCACTGGTATAATTTAAAATTATTGTATTTTGACTTTGCCCAAAATTTTTATGTATATAAAGAACTGAGTCAATATTATTATCGAATCTTTTAATTTTTTTAAAATTCTTCTTTACGTATTTGAAATATTTAACTTGTCTCCCCTTCTTCAAACAAAGAATGAATATGGTGAGACGATCGCAAGTTGAAATGTAGAAGTGTATACAATGTCGCATTAACGAATTATATAATTAATTAGAAAATTAACCTTGTCTGTTTTTAAAACACGTAACAATCTAAAATACTTAATATTAAAACTTGTCCGGATATTAGGTAAAACATTTTCATTCTTTTCTATTTCTAAGGCGGCAAACGAGCAGACGGCCTACCTGATAGAAGGTAGTCACCGTCGCCCATGGACTTCGTTGCCGACCTTGATTGTCGAAGAGGGAGAGGAGGGGTTAGGAAAAGGGAAAGGGCAGGAAATGGTTGGAAAAGAGAAAGGGCAATCGGCTGTCTCACTCATCGAACGAAACGCAGCCATTAAAGACTACTTCACGCTGATATTCTGTGTGAGGGTGGTACTGCCCCGGTCGAGCCAGCCCATGCTCGAGGTTTCCCGCTAGGTTCTACCAACTAGTTCATGTATAAGATAATCGCTAACCTTAATTATGAATCATTAAATTGTAGATTTGTGATATATTGATAAGTGTTGTTGTATAATTTTTTTAAGTAGAAGCAACAAACTTTTTAGTAATGTCTACGATGGATTTTAAGATTATCATTTAAAGATAATGTTTGAAGCTGTTATAAAAAGAATCATAAAGTATAACAATTTCTTCAAATATTTCAAGCAAATATTCTTGACTTTTTGACCAACGTACTACAAATACAGATTTTTATTGTGATATATATATATATATTTATTAAATACCATCTTCAAAACGGGTTATAAAATTGACTGGTTATTTCCAGTTCAATATAAGAATAGAAATGGTATTATGTTTGACATTAAGGGACATGTTACATACACTTTGAGGACATACGTACATTGAGGAATCATCACGGAATGTCTATGTAAATCATGTTAGAGGTGTAATTTTTTGACAATTTAATGCTTATTCTATTAAATATAATATAAATATATATATATATATATATATATATATATATATATATATGTAATTAATTTCTTCTAAAAATAAACTTGTGTTAGTTAATGCTTTCAGCTTTTCACTTCGTTTAAAAAAGGGGTACAAAGCTTCCGCTACATTTATTTATAAGATGATGGGAATTATAGAAATATAAATGTAGATAAAAGCGCTGTTTCAAAATCTTAATGTAAAGCATTTGATCAATGATAGACAACGGTTGAAACCAGTATTTATAGCTTAAAATGAAACAAGCTGATGCTTAAATAATTTCATTACAAAGTAAGTACTTATATAAATAGTTATTTATATTTATTTAATAAAAAGAATAAATATTGTGATTCAGTATCTTATCCTGGCTACATACATTTATTATTATAATCAAGTTAAAAGACATATCTTAAAGAAGCTAGGGGAGCACGGACGACGGCACTTGCACTAATGAGTTAAAGATATAATAACCAGTTTAATTATTTTAGTGAAAACGGCTTTGGAAGTTTTTTTTTTATCATTGAAGTAAAATTTCAAGCCTTGCGTTGACCCCGCATGAAAGAGTGGTTTAGCTGGGCTTTTGTGAGGAAAAATCGATGTGTTAGCGAGCGGAAAGATTGAGGGCCGAATGTATCCATTGAAAATTCAACAAGTCTTATTCACAGCGGATATATAGAGATAGATGATTGAGCGGGTCCCGGATAAGCATATTATATTATATCGGAGGCTAGAAGAGAGTTCATTTTATATATTTCTATACATATTTTTGTTACAAAACATATTGAAACATTTTATGTTTTCTATCTCTTTGTTCTAGCATAAGTCAAATTCAAAAAAATTTCAAAATTTGAATTAAGAATAACGTCACAAGATAATCTAAATTGCTACAGCATAATATATGATCAAAAATTTATGTGTTATATATTATTCCCACTTTGAACTTATTGAAGCCATTATATCCCGTTTTCTCTTATAGAATATAATGTTACATTTGCAAGGTGACACAAATTATTAAAAAGGTAAGCCCGTACGGCCTTGACCTACCTGTTGCTTTCTTAGGAACGAATGGGAACTGAATTTCAATGAATCGGCACATTCCTATTATAATTTAAATATACCCCAATTGTGGACTACATTAGAAGCTTATTTGAAATAATTATACTATCACAATGAAATACTCCTTACTTATTTACAAAGATAAGCATATTATACAATACGTTTTGATAAATTGTGGTGGCGTACCCACTTTTACATTGAAAGTCAAAAACTATGTTCATTTTTAAATAAGGACTAGATAATTATTTACATTATTTTAGTTGTTATTATTCTTTCAGTGGTATGACGGTTCACTTGTTATATTTATCCTTATGCTATTATACCATACGTATATCAGAATCTCATCGATAAGTAAAGGGATATTATCGTGGACACTGATAATAATATTGTGATATGATAATAAAAAATGGCAGTGGTGTACGTTGAGAAATAAAAATTTAAAAGTGGTTAGTTAGAAATGCGCTGAATGAGTTCGTTAGGTTTGAAAAGTCTGGACAGGAAAAGTGTGTTTCGACCAGCACAGATCTATTTCTAACACCAATCCACGACGACTAAGAAGTGCCACTATAAAAATATAGGGTGGAATTGTTTTTTTTTTTTTTTTTGAAACATTATGAAGAACATTAAAAACAAAGGTGCAGATTTAAAAGGAACTTTTTTTCTTCAACAAGATAGTGAAGGGGCGGAAAAGGAAAGAAAGGGAAGAAGTCGATCAGGCTGATTGACACCTAAGATGGATCTTTAAAAGAGCTTTAGTCAGCCAAGGAGTAATGTAGGGGTTATGACAGGAATTTTCCTGCGAGATCGTAATGGATATAAATGGGCTGAAGACTTAACTATATAATAGATATATATACATAGCGTTGCCACTTAAAGGCATCGGTGCTCAGTTTACGACGATAGTTGAAAAGACGATTAAGTTGTGGTTATTTGTGAATTGGTTAAAGTCTGACTAATTTTGTAAATAATAATACTGAATACTAATTCTTTTGAAGATTTGTCAAAAGATCAATTTAATAGACTGGTGCAAAACTGTTTGTTATATTTGGTAATATCCGAATGCTGTTGAGATTTTTGTTATAATGAGTAGGTTCACGGCTAACCAGAGGTTCCAGGAAAACTAAATACCTTATGTAGAGTATGTTTTTAAACAATATACATTACAAAAAGTTATAACTTATACCTAAGACTACATTGCCCCGACACCATGCCCCGACGTTAAAATAGCAATACCATCTCATTGCTTGTCTGGTATCAGGAATCTTCTACTTTCAAGGCTAGAGGTTCGTTCACAAATCAGAAGTTTCACTCGCTAAATATTATGTTATCCATACCATGGTGCTGCCTTGGCGATATAATGTATTTATAGCGTAGAAAATATTTTTGTTGCTTTAATAAAAAAATACTCAATTATAGCCAAGTGATTATTGCTATTATAAACTTAATAGGCGTTCGCATAAATTCATCTGTTATTTGACCGATATGATACTTTAATTCGTAAAAATGTGTTCAAAAACGTTTATAAAACAAAATTCAAGATATGTTTAACTATTTATTGCAGATATATAGAATGCTATGATAGTAAATGTTCTATAGACAAAATAAATAAATTTTTTTAAATAGTAATTTTTTCCAGTCATATATTTAACCTAGTAAAGCTGATTGTTATACTTTTAATGTAGAAGTATAAAACATTGCGACTTTATCTAAAAGGTTAGCTTAGCTGTACGAAAAAATCAATAAGAGATATGAGTGCATGGTTTTTTTTTGTTTTGATTGTTATGATTAGAAGACTTGTTTGGAATATCATAGAAAAGTTTATATAAGAACAATTAATATACATATTGAATTTAAAAAAAAAACAATTAAAGAAGTATTTATTTAATGTATAAAATTACAGTCACCCTAAACAGCTATGTTACAAGAACTTTTTCTTAAATAAATAAAAGTTGAATATCGTTCTTAAAATTTTTTCTAACGTATTTATTTCTAGCTCGTTTTGCATCCAATTAAATATACTTTTTAATAGATGGTCGGACAAATATATGTACTAGAACCTACTATACTACCAATTCACTTCTAGCATGGATGTCATTCTTCAATGTTTTTCTTGCTCATCTCAAAAATGTAATTTACTATCTGATTTTCATTTTAAAATGCAAGAAATCAAAATCATTTAGAATATACAAAGCAGTAAGAAAATTATTTGATTACGAACGAATATAATATACTACTAGCGGATACAAAGCTTATGTATTTTTCAATCTGAAATCTCGAGCCATCAAGTTTTTCTATCTTTGAACTAACTAGTTGAGTGGGTGAAGTGGGTTTATAAAGAAAAATAATTTAACTGTTGCATACTTTATAACCGGCTATTATAGTATGGCGTCGAAACTTAAACCATAAAGAAGAAGCGGCTTGTGAAAGGCTAATTGAAAATGGAAAAATTAATTTTATTTCAACAAAAATCCAAACAACATTAATAACATTGTTGTTCCTTATTTCATGGAAACTGGAAACCGTTTTATATTTTTTTTATCTTAATAATATATTTAAAAAAAAACAGAAAATAAAATGGCTTAGTTTCATTTGTGTTTGCTAATACAAAATATTAACAACCTATATGCATAAATAAATAAACAGACCAATATTTGTTCATCTGAATATTTGTTGTGGGTATTATAAACTAACATTTCTTGAAAATCTAGTATTAACTTAAACCACTAAGACTTACTTTAAAGACCAGGACTAAAGTTTTGTCCCCCGAGATGAAAATTATTGCTACTATATTCTGTAACAACTTAGGAATGTATATATTTTGTTTCGCATTTAAATAAATGGATTTAAATAAATAGTCAGTATGAAAATTAATGTATCTTTGAATAGGTCATATTTGACTGTGTATAAAAAAGTTGATTATTATTAAAATGTGGTTCCTCAGCGATTAGTATGTTAATATATAGAATTTATATCATAATGAATGAATGATGAATTACTTGTACGAATAAGGATATATATTTAAAACTATAGATTTAAAATTAATCAGTTGTGAGCAGGCCAATAAGTACAGAGGCGTGACAGTTTAGTTTAGTGTGATGAGCTCAGAATACTTGTCAACTTTGAGTTGGGTTAAACGAGGAAAGTTTGTTCTCTGAAACATTACATAAAAACATATTGATTATTTTCTAACGACACTTTGTTGCGCTGCTTACAGCAAAGGTAGTATTGTAGTAGAAACCTTGATATATAATTTTAGTTCCTTTTATATAAAGTAGCTTATAACTTTTAAATTTTGTTTAATATTAACATGATGCTGCGTCTTATAGGTACTTTTTTAAATGCAAGCATATTGAAATTCAATATCGAAAACTCGTAAACTCGGTTGGAAGGCAGGCTAGTACAGTCGACGTATAGCTTGTTAAATTATTTAAGAAACTCTGTTTTGTTTGCTGTCTTTTTATTTCTGATTTATTCAGTTACTAATCGCCGACGATTTACTATTTCAGTTTCAATGACAAGCACATTTTCTTTTTAAAAAATCTTTGATTAGAAAAAGCTATATCATATTTATAATTATTTCTCATCGATTGCTTAAGATTTTATCCTGACAAATTTGTAAAGTATTTAAAAAATTTACTTGAATTTAAAAAAATCATGTAAAAACCATATTAAAGAAGATCAAACTTACTCGTCCTTCTGAAGTTTCCAGTACGTTTGTACTTGATCCAAAACTCAAATTGTTAGTGTACAAACTTTGCAAAACAGCGAAGTTGTGTATTATATTAAAATCTAAACTGTTAATATTAACATCTTCCAAACATATTTTTCGAAACTCACACAGTTATTAGTAAGCCAGGCCTTCGGACCTTCTAGCCTGGAATAATTTCGGTGTTCCGTCAAAACCCAAAGGAGAATTATATATATTTCACACAGTCATCTTGAGAAACCCTTTGTTCAAATTTCAGAAACACGTTGTGCGAAACATTTACTATCTCTCGCCTACGACTTGGTCAAGTTCGTGTGCACACTGATGTGAAAATTAATTTTGTTTACCCAAGAAGATTTCCCAATTAGCTATTTACATGTGACAATTAATACATCTTTATTTTCATTATTAGAGCATGTTGCAATTGTGTTCGTTAAAGATTTTAAAATATGTTCTTTAGGTAAATGTGTAACTTATATCTCATTCAAGTGCATTCTTTTAGGTGGTAGAGCTTAGCTATGGTCAAGTTACTGCAGCTCGAACATGGGCTGGCTCGACCGGGGGAGTACCGGGGAAGAGAAGAGTGAGAGGATGGCCTCTCATAGAAGATCGGCGTGGAGTAGTCTTTAATGGCTGCATTTTATCCGATGAGTAAGAGAGCCGGTTGCCGTTTCCCTTTTCCTAACTTTTTCTACCCCATCCCTTTTTGATCCCTTTCCCACTTTTTTCTCCCCCTCTTTCCTAATCAAGGGCGGCAATACTTCTCAAAACTATGTTGTGGATGTCCATTTACGACGGTACCACCTCCATCAGGTAGACCGTCTGGTCGGTTGCCCTCTTTAGCATAAAAAAAATGGCGTTGTGCCACTTTTTATGATGATGAAATGAGACCGACCAATTTCTTTACAGTTTCTTACGTTTTATATGTATCATATATACTGTGCCTATTTTCCCATGGGACAAAGCCATAATTGAAGCTTTGATTTCCATTTGCCTTACACAAATTGTCGAGTTTGTTTTAATTTTGGAAGATACTTTAAAATCATAGTTTATTTTATACTTTTTGGTATTAGTAAACTATTAAAGTTCAATTTTTACAATATAAGAATAAAAAAACGCACCCTATTCACAATATCTTTAGTACTTTTGTAAATGTATACTTATAAAATATAACGAAATACCTTTATATAAATAGGCGAAAAAAAGGTGATTAAATTTTTTGCAGCAAAAGATAACCGTTCAAATTTTGTTTTAGGTTGAAAACAACGTGATCGAGGAAGGTTATTAGTATTTTTTGCTACTGTACTAAAACAAGATTATATATAACATTGCCTGTATTTCAAATTATTTTGTTTTATAAAAAATTTGATACGCGTCCCTTAAATGATAATACTCAAATCGTAGACAAAGTTCCTCTTGTCTGAGAAATCATCCTCTAGACTGATCTCATTACATTTAGGAAAGAAAATAAAAAAAACTATTTTTTCTAAAGCAAGTAGTATTTTTAACTTAGTTTCACTATTTTTTCTGATTTATATCAGACATGTATGTCTAATAAAGTATAAATGTAAAAAAGTAAGGGTTAATTTACAACAGCGAGTAATAAATTAAAAATTCTTGGAATTTAAAATGGAACAAAATGAAATAATAACGGGAGGCAGTATTGTTTCAGGTTTCGGTTTGTATTTGAAAGTTACATTGAAACCTACACACAATTAATTAATGTGAAATACGTATTATTTAACTTAATGTTACCTTCAAATATATTTACATTCAGAATGTTTACAATTTCACTGTTTGAATTTTTTGTTCATTGTTTTTTTTTTTCAATAACAGCACTGAGTATTGTAGGGTACAATCAAATATGACCAGTTCAAGATAACATTGATATATGGAGACAACTAATTTTTCTTACATAAAAATCTAATTTAATTAGTATCGTCTTAGCACGAAATCAGTGGACAATTATTGACTGTACTTCAACAGATCTTTGATCTTTGTTATTATATAGGAAAACTCGTGCCATTGAAATTGTATTGAAATGTAAAAGTTGTTTTTACAGTCAATTTTCTGATTCACTACACGATTTTATAATGCTTCACTGTATCTCACGTTTCGACTACTTTGCAGCATCCGTGATCACGGGCAGACGAGACGAAAATCTTTGGTAATAATATTTTGGATTGTATGTTAAATAGGAATCTAACAAAAAAATTAAAATGTCGCTTGAAACACTAAAATTACTACTGAAGATGTCGTACAAATATGTAGATAACAAAACGGTTCCATATAAATAAAACAGATTAACAGTTTTTATACTGTGCACACTGTCAAATGTCTAGAAGTGTTACGTACGCGCTACATGCTATAAAATAAATGAACATCGCCGGGGCAACATCGTTGTATGGATAAAATATCATATAGCGAGTGACGCCGCTGACTCCGCGGAACGAACACTACGCCGTGTGAACCAGAAGATTCCTGATACCACACAAGCTATGGAATGGCATTGCTATCCTAACATCGGATCAATCATGTAGTCGTAGGTGTAGGTTATAAGTTTTAATATTATAATATACATATAAGTATGTTTCGTAGTGCTCCTGGAACCTCCGGCTGCCACCTTATATAATTGATATATTGCAATAATTCCTTTGTACAAATCATACAATATAATCGAAAAACCAGATAGCAATACAATTTATTGAATTAAACATAAAAGCATATTGAAGTACCGTAATTTACCTGAACGACAATAAATATAACGTTTGCGTTCGGCTCATAAAAACATAATAGCGCGTATGAAAACCTTTAAGCACCTACCAATTAATCGAGCCCCGGATGAGTTGATTCAAGTACCGGCCTGATTTCATTACCTCTGAGAACACACTTGATTTAAATAAGCTGATATTTTAGGTATAAATCATTGTAATATTTATTTGTACAATTTTAAATAATCGGTACGTAACTATTTCATGCTTGCAAATCATTTATTTTGAAACATTTTTCTAACGACAGCTGCTAAATGTGTCTTATTTTTTTTTATTATTCATTTACAGACGTAAATTTTTTTTTATTATTCATTTTTATTTATTATTTCATCATGAATGATGAATTTTTTTTTACTATCTATGACTTGGGATGTGTTTAAAACAGTAACCCGTCTGTCTCGGTAAAAACAATATATATATATATATATATATATATATATGTATATATATATATATATATATATATACATTTTAACGGCATTACTTTTTATAAATTTAAAATAATTATAAATTTTTCATCATCCCGCCGTCTATTTCACATTAATTCTCTCATTAATGTAACAGACTTATACAGACAAACATTTTATATTATATATTGAGATATTTAAACTTGAAATAATTCATTAGATTAATATTATTATTTTTTTTCTAAAAATCTGATGGAAACTTTATAATGAATGCCGACACAGCCTTTAAAACTTCCTCGAAAAGTTTTCACAAACCTTAATAATTACGTTGGAATCTCACATGAACGTTTAATTATTTTGAGATTTTAATTAATGTTTGTATCTTATTACTTTTGAACTCGGTGTTAATCAAAGTTAAATTTCAAAAAGTTCTCGTGTGTGGAATTCAAAAAATTGTCTCGTTAATATTTGGATAGAACCAAAATTTTTCGTATTTTAACTCTGGTTGAAAATGGTTGAAAATTAGAATTATGATATAAACATTGATTTACAAAATACCTAATTTTGAAGTACAACAATAATAAAAAATATATATATTTCTACAGGCAACACTTAATTAATCCTAAAAGAGGAATCACATTGCCAATAAGAGATCTTAAATTAAACGAAGGTCGGAGAATCAAAGGCATCGATTTAATTTCAAACTGCGACAGGTGGACACGAGGAGTGGAAATGGACTAGTGATTGTCAATCTGAAGGTTCATCTCAAAACGGATATCGACTAATGAATCCGATGCGGAGATTGACTTTCCGTGAATTTACGTTTTTGACGGACATTATCTTTATCTCAAGTTGTTCTCTTTTAAATCTCAGAAATTGTTTCTCTCTATACATTTGTAATCTGCTTTAACACCCCAGTTATTCCGATCGTGAAATTTTATGTTCTCTCGTTGACACAATATTAAAAAATTGCTGTCACGTAAATTTAAAATTAAGTTATTCCGGTCGCTAAGCAGCAATTGGAGCTAACAGTTAACGGTTGACTAATTTTGTATGGAATCGTTTAGTGTTTGAAGCTCAGAGCTCAGCTCAGGGATAATTTATAAGGACAAATTATTACTTATACAAATCAATGTTTCAATTATATTAAAACGCAAAATGTAATTCTTAACCACATCTTAATGTGTATTTCCATTTCAATATATTTACGAATCGAACTGGCAACAATGTTCACGTTATATTTTTATCAAACAATCACGAGGGTTGAAGTTGAATCCTTATTCTAGAACAGTGTAAATTAAGTAACTTGTTTTCAAGAATTTATTTCATGGATAGCAGCTGCGCTTGAAACTTCATTAATACGATTCCATTTGTATTGTAATGCCAGCGCATTATATTTGTATTAAAAAAGAAGTAAGTTTGTATGTTATTGGGTTTTAAAGTTAAATCTCTAGATATAGAAGATTATTTTTTTCATGCCCCTTACTTTATGTCGTGCCACTAAACGAATACAATAAACATTTACACGCTAATTATATAAGGTGGCAACCGAAGGTTCCAGAAAAACTACGAAACATACTTATATGTATATAATAATAAGAATTACATAATAAAACTTATAACCTATACCTAAGACTACATGATTGATCCGATGTTAGGATAGCAATGCCATTCCATAGCTTGTTTGGTATCAGGAATCTTCTGGTTCACACGACTTGGTGTTCGTTCCGCGGAGTCAGCGGCGTCACTCGTTATATGATATTTTATCCATACAACGATGTTGCCCCGGCGATGTACGTTTATTTTATAATATGTAGCGCGTACGTAACACGCTTGCAAACAAGGATTTAGTCTGATTGTTTGGATGAAATTATATTCAAGCAGGTATAGTCACCTTCTAAATGAAGAAATGTATTACTTCTTTATAAGAAAGAAAATCACTTGTTTTATTCAAATACAAAAGAGCTTTGAGTTTTATTGGTTCACAGAAGGAAACAGAATTAGCTGCATTGTCGAACTAAGTTGAACATATAAAAATATAGTATGAATATTTTTATATTAATTAATTATTTGTATAGCAACATTTTCAATGTTGAAAATCCTTATTCGTTCAGGTAGATAACCATACACGCTGTAAAATACATGTACATACATCATGAGTATGAATTTAAAAATGTAAAAAAAAATGTTTACACCAAATTTTAAAAAATATATTATATATCAAAATTAATGTTAGTGTTATATATGATTATGAGTCGAATCGTCGAGAGTATAAGTAAGGGCCTAGTACGACACAACCACATTAGAGACGTTTGTTAGCCCTTATTTAATTACGAATATACGATGAAAGGGAATCCCTTCTGAAAGGTGTCAACGGGCTGACAAACAAACGTCTTCGAGGTATAATGAGATTACTTTGAGCGTTTATCCTAAAGCATACCTTTTTCAATTTGTTATTTTAATCCTTTAATTAATTAACACCTCTTAGGATTTTAATTTTAAAATATTCACTGTTTTTATGTTTTAAATTAATTTAATATCTAACGAAATGTTACTGTACTGTACAAAGCGTACATATGTTAATATTTTAAATTGATTGATTTATATATGTGTATTTCCATATTTTTAGACTATTATAATAAAGCATTTTCTTTGTTTGTTAAAAGCAATCTGGAACTGTCAAACACATTCGTTGAACCGTTAACATTATTTCATAGTATCATTTCTCATAAATAGAAAACATTGAAATGTCCTGACCATTTTCAACTCTATTGCAATTGATATAAAATTAATTATATTACGTCACATCCTCATCCTGTTTTTTTTTTTATAAAGCAGTAGTTATATATTTTTGTTGATAAAATCATAATATACAGTATTGAATTTTAAACATAACGAAACATAAGAAGGCCACTTATGTGTGTAATAATTTAATTTACAAATATTTTTGTTCGGGGTCTTTTTAAAATTTGTAAATCATATATTTTTTTTTTATAAAAGGGAAAATCATCATATGACCCCTCTTGTCCTGGGTGGGGCAAGAGGTAGTGTCATACTCTTACTAACTAAAAACCCCCGTACTTTCTCCTGCTCTCAGCCAGGCCGCGGTACATCATTGCGTTTGCACCCGGCTTGACAACGACTCCAGGGCCCCAACTGTGGTGTAAATCATATATGAGTTGTGAGTTTTAATATCTTGTTCTTGGATACGTTTGATAAAGGTTTAGAGTAATTTGAAGACCGCCTTTTTGTTAATTAAAGATGAATGTTTTTTTTATCAGACTTCAGAGCGGAGCGACTTTTATATTTTAATAATGGGTAACCCGCAATCATCTACTTAGTTTCTTTTATAAAATACTCATAAAATGAAAGTTTCAAACTTATTTCATTAAAATGCAGCAAAAAAACAATAAAACCTTCTTTCTTTTACAGTAGGAAATTAAAAACCTTTTTTTGTAGTAGTATTTGTGATTCCTTAAAGAAAAAAGTTGTTTTTGTAAGGTTTTCCTATCTCGAGTCAAATCAAAGTAATAAATAGTTTACTGAAACTTAAAAACAAGAATAAAAACTGATTACTGAACCTTTGCCGTGGAAAAGTGAATTTGTTAAAAATGAGATAAAAAGGGAATGTTTGGGACGGAGTTTCTTAAGTAATTGTAAAGATACTTAACGATTTCTGTAAAAGTTTTGTTTTCTTTTAGGTTTTACAAATTTTGCTTTCGGTAAGCTAAACATTAACATATTTATTTAATGTAAGAACTCAAGTGAATAAAACATTTGTTCCTCGCGGCTTTTAACTTTATAAAATGTTTGTAGATTTTTTTTGAATATATTTTTATACTATTTTAATTTATTTTAATAAATTATTTGCAAAATTATTTTTAATTTACATCTAATTAAAAGTTTACAATTTATTTACATTTTGTTGTATCGGTTCTACTACTGATAAAGGTTTTCATATATTCTATTTGTTAAATTTATTATTTTTTAATAATAAATGTATTATCAATTTAAGGTATAGTTAAAAAAGGTATTTCTTTTGGAAATATTAAGCGTATTTATTATTTTATTATTCAATTTAAATTAAATTTTCGATTTATTTACAGTAACCGTTATACTTTGTCTTGTCTGAAATGAAATGTCTTCTTGCTATAATCTGCAATATTATTAGTACATATAATATTTCTTTTAAAATACTTATAACTATCTTTTTGTTTAATACGGTATTAAAATACGATTATATGTGCTAGTTTATGAATATAGTAGTGGGTTTCTATATCAACGACTCCAAGATCTGTTAAGGATGACAGTTAAATATATAATTTTATTTTACCCCCATATCTGAATTAATGCTCTGTGAGAACGAGTGTTGTTCTCCCACCAAAATAGTGGTCTAAAACCGGTTTGTCGCTGTATTGCGTTTCTTGTTTAATCACGAAGATATTTAAATGATGTCACGAGATATTCGAGACGTATCACTATATATCATCACTATATAGGTACCAGTCGTTTTTGTTTCATATTAGTGTCTCGTAAATCAGCCAAACCAAATAATTAGGATGTTATTAATCTGTGCTGTGTACCTATTTAAATAATATGAATAATAAATAATAATTTATTAAATTCTGTCTGTACCTTCATTTGTACCTGTTTTAGTTAAAATGGATCGTATTTAAATAAATTTTAAGTTGATTATAGTGTAACACACCTTTATAATATTTAATTACGTATTTGTAACAGTATAAAACTTGATGAATTTATTAATAAGTGTATTCTTGGTAATTGTTTAATGCTTGTATGCTAAATAATTATTATGGTCATTAATAAATTAATGGATAGTAAATGACAATGACGGTGGCGGCTAAGTGGATGAGGAAATACATCGTTGCTCTCAGAGAGTGTTCGCTCATCGTTGTGCTTGGACCTATGCAGTGACTTTTCATATTATATACTAAATTATAATGTCAGAAAAATCGAAACTTAAAGTGTGGAGTCGGTTCCAAGTAGAGAAAAATGGCAGTGTCATTAAATTCCGGATTCAAGATGCTCCCCCAGATCGTAAAGAAGATGTGGTTGATTTTATAATGACACATTTACTCAGAGATGAGGCTTTCCACAAAGCCGCAGGTATTACATTTTATTACTGTTTTATGATGCTAATGATCATTTGCCTGGCTTTAGTTAGCAGCATTTTTTTGAATATGTTTAGGTATAGTAAATAATGACGAAGCCAAGGCTGAATTTATGGAAATATCAAAAATATACTATGAAGAAAAACCACATCACATTAGTATATGCTGTATTGATGAGGATTCTGATACTGTTGGTGAAATAATCGGCTTATCTATAGTGATAGTGTCAAAAAATACTGATAATTTTGAAGATTTTGTCAAGCAAGTAAGTAAATTTATGTGGGTTTGTGGGTAAATATGCTTTGAGTATAAATGTATTACGGAAATAGTTGAAAATAATATTAAAATTAAAGATACAAATCAAGACGAAGGAAATGAAGAATCTTTTTGGTGCCGCTAAAGTATTGTTCGAATATAATGGTCCGAAAAATGATTATGCTAAATATCATGAAGGTAGAGGAGTAGTTGTGAGACCAGATTACAGGAAGATGGGGATAGCTAATGAATTTATTAGATTAAGGTAATGTAAACATCTTCATTGACATATATAAAATTGTTTATTATTCAAAATTATATCTAGTTAGTTTACTAAATATTCTAAATTATTTATTTTTAGGAAATCTGTATGCATTGAACACAGTTTGCCAATGACATGTGCTTGGATGACATCTATAGGCACACAGAAAGCGTCCGATAAAAACGGCTGGAAGACCTTTTCGGAGGTATCAGTAGCTGAATTGGAGCATAAGACTGGATTAACATACGACACTAATGTATCTACTTTTAAGCTAATGTATACAACCGGTGACTTTTAAGCTAATGTATACAACCAGTGACGTTAATAGTTAACAAAATAAAATCTCATGTACTATTTCGTGACTCATATTATTATTTTTGTTCTGTTCAATTTGGTAGATAACAAACTTTTGCAACAAGGTTGATACAACGATACTTACTGTGATATAGTAGCGATATCACTAAATATCACGAATGTTTAGCTAAATCAATTACAGCCACAGTATCTAACCAGCAACCCTAGAGCTAATCACAGTGACTTGATGTTTACTTAAAAAAAAATATTAAGGAAATGGAAAATGATTCTCATAATTTGAGATTCCATTATACATATGTGTGTGTATGTTTATGTGTGTGTTAAGAATATGCCTCGTCATATTATTGTGAATAAAACAGTGTTAGGATGACATGTGAATATATTTAATATAGTCAGCATTATTATTTAAAAAAATCAGTATCAGTATCAGTATTAAAAAAATCAGTATCAGTAATCAAAAATATACTCCTCATTACTAAGAAATTTGATTATTTATTAAGCTAAATTAAGGAGCGTCCTGTGACAGCGTTAGTAAAATTTTGAAAGTTAATAAACGCAATTGCTTTAAAAAAATATTAATTGGGAACGGATCACCAAAAATCATAGCGAGTTACGAGAATAAGTCGACATATTATATAATAAACAACTCTCGTTAATGCGTACCACAAACCGGACGAGGCAGTCGAATCCGATCTTTATAACAACACTTTTAACGAACTCAAACAAGGCGATCTAAATTGATGTTTGATAAGTAATATTTCGAGTATTATAGATATTGCAAAAGACGAGTTAGTATTTTATAATTTTTTTGTTTATCGTAAAGTAGAATTTCTCTTATTTTCTGGGTAAAATAATGAATATCAAATTCGTCAAGGAGGTTATAGTTCAAATTACTTTATACGTTATATTAATCAAAATAATGCAGTAAAACAACTGGAACCGTATATAGCAAGTTAAATTTGACTAGCTTGGTTTTGGTTCTCGATGCGTTTATATTATCTGGACTATTAATAAAATACCAAAATGCAGATCAAAGGCAAAGATTTCAGATTTTCTGAAGTACACTTGGATTTATGTTAGAGCATTGGATCCTTTCCTAAATACGTTTGCGATGTTCCATACCCAAAATCTTTTCACTTTATTCCAAATTTATACACTCGGGTTTTGCCCAAATTGATTTATTTACACAAGGCTGGTATTTAGTTTCTTTATATATAAAAGATGCTTTGAGTTTTATCTAATATTTGATATATAAAAACTTGATTGGTATCAGAATTAGTTTTCTAGTTGAACTTGAGTAACCTTGGAATTGTTTCTGAGGTTAGCTGTTATCGTATCTCTAAGTATTTTATCGTTGTTCATTCATTCTTTATCTTTACCATTTCCTACTATAACTTTTTTTAACCCTTGGTATGCATTGGTCATACGTAACAATATTTATTTCTTAACAATGCGAAACAGTCATAACCGTTAAGAGAGACGAAACCTCTCAGCATTCCATGGATTCACCGTGCGGGTGCCGGGTCAGGGAAAGGAGTTTCAATAGTTTCTGGGACTTGCGATCCAGGTGTAGATTTAAGGAGCCCCTATCTAACGCGCGTTAAACGCTCACCTCCACTGTCCAAGCTCCTCTCTCTACCTAACCAAATTTGAAACGAACCTACAAGGGCTACCTTCGACGAACGTTCCAAGGAAGAACTGAAGTCAGTTCTTGGCAGGCCCAAGTCTTTTAGCAGATTGTAGAGAAATTTGCCTGTTATACCTCGCGCTCCTACTTCTACCGTATATAAATTTACAACGAACCTATTCTTAGTGAATTCGTTAGTGAGCTCGTAATACTTGTTGACCTTGATGGCATGGTCTTTGGGGATGTTGGTTTCCCAAGGAACCGTAGGCTCTAATATCACAACGCTCTTTAAAATTCGCGATTATAAAAATATCTCCGCTCTGGACGCCGTCGCACAAATATCCTCAGGGATTTTATATTGGTTCTCATACGTACCCATCTTTATAGTCCAATCCGGAGCCGCTTTAATGAAAGAGTAAGGCTTGACGTTTGATTTTGTAGCCGTACTGCCTTCTCTCACAAAACCTACTGATCGTTGGTTTTTGGTTATTTCTTTTTGCGCTCTTGCCACCGAAAGATTAACCGTTTCACGTAAGATTTCTAAAACCCTATCGTGACGACGGGAATATTGACTGCTATTCAAGAGTACCCTACATCCCACCAGCAAGTGCTTAGCAGTTCCAACTGCCTCCCCGCAGATTTAGCAAGTTTTTCCGGTATCTTATTAAATTACTCCGATCTGGAAAAGTCATCCGGAACGCATTGAGATAAAATTTTTGCAGTGCTGGCGACCAATCATGAATTAAAGTGCTTCATTTTAGTAGTGTATATTTTATTTATTTATGGATATTTTTATTAAACGCGAGTCGGAAATGACTAATCGACACTTTGATAATAATTTGTTTATTTTTACGAAAGATCTCCAACAAATAGTAACTCTGATGTATGTTATTTAGAGATTATTTTTTGTTATCATAATGATAAGATACCATTGTTACTTTATATACAATGTCACAAGTTAATGTCTTTATATTTAGATATTTTACTTGGGCACACAGTACTGTACTAAAAATTAATTAATTCTTACGTAATTAGTGAAAAAAATGTCTTGTAAAGTATGGAGCAGACTAAAGGTAACGAGAAAGGATGGGAGTGAGGTTAAATTGCGTTTTCAAGATATGCCATGGGAACAAAATAAAAATGATATATTGGATTTTTGTGCGAAATACTTTATCAAAGATGAGGCTTTTCATAAAGCGGCAGGTACTTATTAATATATTTAAAAATGTTAAATAATAAACCCTATACCTGTTTTTTTTGTAGGTGATTATTTCTGTTTGTGATTGCTTTGTTTATAGGTATATATAAAAACGATGAAGCTGTAGCGGAATACAAGACTATTATCTCTAACTATTACGATATTAGCCCAATTCACATAACTGTCTGTTGCTTAGATGACGACTCTAAAACTATCGACATTCTCGGTTTATCCATGATATGTGAGTTCAAAGATCAGTCAGGAAAAGAGGATGCTTTTAAAACGGTAATAACGTTTAATAATTTATGATATAATATTTGAAATAAATTTTTCATTTATAACTTTTTTTTCCAAATAATGAAAGGTCAAGATTTCCTATTTTGAAAATATAAATTAGTTTATGGTAATTCCATTTTATACTTTAATATTGTTTTATACAAAGTATATACAGATTATGAATGCAAATTTACATATATCTAAAATATTGCATAACGTCTCTGATTATAATTTGACACGAGCTTTTACCCGATCGTGTCTGTTCTGTTTGATTTCAAATAATCTATTGAGTTGAAATGAATAAGTTGGATGTGAGGGACAAAATCAGCGCTACAATCGTACGGACCATAATAAAATTTTGCTGTCTTAATTAAAAGATTAAACTTTATCTGTAGATTTTTATATATAGTTCCGTAATTATTTTTATAAATAATATACTAGCTTAGTATAAATGATAAGTAAAAATAGAATGTATTGGGATGATGTGATTTCAGTTGGAGAAAAAAACAAAGGAGATGCAGAATTTTTTCCATATTATAGAACTAAATTCAGATATAAAGATTAAAGATTACCAATCATACTTCGAAGGCAGAGGGATTATAGTACGGCCGGATCAAAGGGGATTGGGCATGGCCAGTGAATTTGTAAGACTAAGGTTGGTATATCTCCATGTTCTCTCTCGAGTCATTTTACTGTAAATTTATTAAAGAGTCCCTTAATTTAGATGTCCCATGAGAATCAAACGAATATTTTTATTAAGTATGTTATGAGAGTACATAATAACAACGTGTTTTTTTCATTTTCATAAAACGCTGTGTTGTTTGATGGTTTTAGAAAAGAAATTTGTATAGACCGGAACATAGACATGACATGTGCTTGGATGACGTCAATAGGAACTCAAAAAGCAGCTGAAAAACATAAATGGAAGACATTTTACGAATTACCAGTGGAAGAATTAGAAAAGGCATCAGGCCTTGTATTTGATGTCAATGTATCCATATTTAAATTAATGTACACTACAAGGAACTAGATTGATTTACTTGAAATGAAGATATCATAATCAATTAATTATATAAGTATATTTTAATTGCCAAGACATTTCAAGTAACTTACTATCTAGGCAATTAACATCATCATTAAAAAAAAATATGCCTGTAGTTTATTCTTTACGTATAATATATAGTAGATTTTGTTTTTGCATTTTTATTTCTGGACTAAATGCTTTTGTTAGAATAAAATAGTTCTACGGGTAAAAAGTTCTTGCAAAACACGAGATAGGGGACAAAGATTTCAATTGTTCGTAAACAAGCTCCCGAAATATTGAACCCGTCACAGAGGCTTCATTTACCAGGTCAATAAAAATGATTAATGGAGGCTAAAAGCCTGAAGATTTACGAACCTCCTTTTTTATACTAAAATAGATTTTATCATACAATATTTAATAAGAAATAAAAGTTCATGATATTATCACAAGGAGACATTGAATACTCAAACCAAATATATAGTAACACATTCTGGTACCAAAATTATTATTTACACTAAAAATGTGTTTTTTAATATATATCTTATTCTAGTTTTTAATTACAACAGATTCCATGAAATCAATACTTTATCGAGCGAATTATTAAATCAACGCATAAAAAATTTGTTAACATAAAAGTATATACTTTATTTATATGTAATTAATTAACTATTTATATTAATATACATATATTATATCATTAAAATTATTCTAGTGATTTTCCTAATTACTCATACACCTATCATATTCGTTGCAAATAATACTTGAAATAGTTTATTTTCAGAGTGAGTAAAAAAATTTATACATTTTATGTGTACAGTTAGAGTGTAAATATACTGTGTATTTTACTATTTTAGAATTGTTATTGCCTGCTAGGTAAGGTTAAGTCAATTATCAGATTATCTACGTTTCGTACGTCTGGTACAGTTGGTCGGATAGCGGATGTTCGATAATAGAGTTAGCTTCCATTCAGTGTCGTCCCAACGAACAATGTTTTATAACACGTAATTGTTTATTTTAAAATTGATATTTTTTTAGGCGTGATAACTGTTATCGTCACTTCCTGCCTTTGGATTGTAATTAATAATTAAGTATTTATTTAGTAACTATCCCAACAGATTGTGGATGGAAATTGAATAAAGCAAAGGTTTTTATTTTATATTATTGGATTTAGTTATTAATAAAATATCTATTACATATATAATAAGAAAATAATTAAGATAATGGAATGTAATGAATTTGTTGTCTTTAGCAGATCCTCGTGACTTTTCTTTGAATGAGGTAAGGTTTAATTCAGTTCAGTTCAGTTTAATTCAGTGTATACCTTCCATTTTCTTTATTCTATTTATCTTTGTTAAATGCATAACCTTAGAATTTACTCATATAGCAAATTTATGTTATTTTTGTTAAAATTCTTAAGAGTAGAAAGTTTTAAATCTCATTACTATACAAATACTAGTAACATACTCATTAGTAATATGTAATAATATTCGTATCTTTCTAACAACATTTTGTTAAAAGTAAAACTATGTATAAGCGAGATCTATACAGGACATCCAATTCGTCTTATATGAATGTGCTACTAATATTACAAATAGAACAGTTTGTATCTGTAACTAAATCATAGAAAAGTGCTATATAAAATTTATACTTTGGTACAAATGGTAATAGAATTATAGGTTAGCCTTTCACTACCGAAAAGAGTCGTGGACAGAATCCAGTTTCTCGTTAAATTCTGAATATTTAGTATAGTTAATTCTTGCATCGTTATAATACATACGGAACGTTTTCAGTTTCCCATTCAATGACCCACATTAACACTACAATACACGAATATTTATGAATGAAAGACTGCCAACGCCCCACATGTAGCGTGACGGTGCCTATTTGGAGTAAGCATACTGATAATAATAAAAATATTTTTTTTGTTCATAGAGATTGTTTACGTGATATATGACTTACACCTCTAAAGTTCTCATGTTAAATATCCGGTCAAATAAAATTTTCATTATTTTGCGGATCTGTTGAAACGTGAAAATTATTTTATAATGAAAACAATAAAACTAGTATTCCCTTACGTTGTCTGAATAAGTATATAGATTTTTTTAATATTTATAGTTACTTATATTTACTCATTTGATTGATTACCGTCTATACAGAAGTTGTACATTCATTAGTGAAATAAACAGCTTTTCCTGTTTATATGCGACGATACTCTAACTTCTCATTAATAAATATTATGTCACATCAACGTATATAATTCAATGTTATGTCATATGATGGTTTCCATTATTATCATTGGTTTCCCAGTGACTTAACACAAACATTGTCCTGTTTCTAATACAGTTTAATGTCTATATATTATGAGGCTTACTAATTTCTTTTCTTTCAATATAAGTAGTGAAACTTTTAGTTTTTTTTATTTGACGAGTCTGTCAAATTTGTAATATGTTCAAGAATAACATGCTTAAGGATCGGTTAGGTAAAGGTTATCTGATGGAGCATGAGTCAGGACGCAATAAGGTGACCTCTAAAGCTGACCTTTAACATTGTATGGTCAAGTATTTAAAATTATATTGGTGCCTTCAAGAAGGTACTCAGGTTCAAGATCTTCTCAAAGGGCTTTTTAAAACAAAATTAGCCGAGCTGACGACGTTGTTAAAATAAAAAATTAAAATGCAATTGAGAATTTGAAAAATGTTCATCCAAAAAATTTGAAATTAATATTTGTTAAAAACTCTATCGAAACGTTACAATAGCATATGTATGTATAAAAATTTTACAAAATAGAAAATAAATTTACTGGAAAGATTGTATTATGAATTCTTTTTTGTATACTTGTCATTGTTTTTATTTTAACCACTAGATCGGTCAGATTCTTTATTTATTTATCCGCCTTCCTTTTTAAGAGTATTCTTTTTTGGTAGAAAGGTTTGATTAACAATTTGTTCGAACTAAACATGACAAACAGGATGAATCAATAAATTAACGTCCACTCTTCCTTCTGCCCTATCGAGGCTAAATTTCTTAGTTCTCTACTCAATACTCAGAGTCATATGCCGGTACCTAAGTAATACCAAGCACAGTAGGCTCTTCAAAAATGACACCACAGTTTATACGTCATGTAGGCCCGCGGACTCCACTATTACATTGTTGTAAAAACCAGCCCATTCCTTTAGCAAATAGTTCCGCTGATAAAGTATAATGACAAAGACAAAAACATCGCATTCGTCTTCACTAGAAATAGCTGTTTTGACATTCCAAATTGATAATTAAATATTATTTATTTAATTACTTGGCAAAAAAAATACAAATTTCTAAGAGTCACTTTGGATATTTATGTCGCTCTCCATCCACATATACAAATAGTAAAGAACGTAGCTGATTATTTTGTAGGCTCAAGATATGCTTGATCCCCACCATAAAATAATGAGGTCACGCTTTACATGACGTACATAGTTCATGCTTGTTCCTCACACATTAATAGTCTGCAGGCGGTACAAAACAAATTCATGTGCACAACCACAGGCTCACCTTGGTATATTAGAAATTTTTACCCCCAGAAGCATCCTAATTTCTTACACATTTCAAGATAATCTCAGGGAGATTTTTCTAAACTGCCATATGGCATTGAAACCCTGGTCTTGTTTCATGCTTGGAGACGGCATGTTGTCCCATCGATCGATGCTTCCACAACCACATCCTAAGCCAAAACTCAGCCTCTTACAGGTACCCTTGCGACGAACATACTCCACGGTCTTTCAGACCTTACGGTTGGCTCTATTTGAAAATCACACTAGCAACCAATTCACCGTTATGGTTAGTGTATATAACAACTCTTTGTTTACGTATCCACTACAAAAACAGAAATGTACCGAAGCCTACCTCTTTATTTTATTTAAATTGTATTTCAGTAAAATAAGTTACAATATACAACAAAAGTATTTCAACAACTTCGTTTTCTTTTACAAAGAAACCAATCACTTACCTCTAACAAATTTTCAAACAATATCCCTTGTGACTCGTACGCTGAAGTGATTTACTTGTGCCAACTTACCCTATCAGATTATGAAGTCCATTCACGGATTATAAAAGAAAATATAACTTGAGTTATGTGATACTTTTTCTCAGAAAAAAGCAATTCTAACTTACGCAACTCGGTAAAATGGCAATGGATTTATTTGAACTACTGATTAAGTTTCTGGATTCTAAAACGGAATTATAATATGTATCAGTTCATAATAAACATGTGTTAATATACCACAGAGCATAGGAACATTCATCCTATAACTGATGGAGGCTTAACCAAGAGTGATTGTGACTAATATAACAGACGTTCGAAACAGCTGCAACGAGACCATGTTGAATGTACTGCTATATTGTGATTTGACTGATACACAGGCTTAGTATGATGAAAATAATGTATTCAATTTATATGTTAAGGCCCCGTTCAACACTTTGTAAAAAGATAATACATTTTTTGGATATTTAAAACTATATTGATGAATTAAGAAATAAATAATATAAAATAAAAAAAATCATCGACATCAGAGATGAAACTTATTGAATATCGTAGTCCCTTAAACAGGCAACTATCCTACCCTAGATTTAATGGATATATCTTTTACATTTTGAAGCAACAAAGCTTTTTACACTTGCCTTATATATAATAATATAAAATAATTTAAAAATGTACGAATCTCTTAGTCATAGATTGAACTTTAAATATGTTTTGTTGTGGAATGATAAATTATAAGTTTATTTGAAATATGCTTTAAATATTCCAAACGATAATATATGTAGTTTTAATTTCAGTTAGAGTTAGTGACACAGACATTTCGAGAGTTTTTATGATTTATATTCTGTTTGAAATTTCAACTAAGATACAATAGAAAAATATTTTTAATTATTATGATTTATATGATGACATGATATTTCGAACAATCTGAATATATTATTTGACGTTTGTCACTTACGGAACCAAAATCTCTTTTTTTTTTTTGGTGACGCAGGGAAACTCTTTTTACGAGCCGTCTCACCGGCCTTGGTGGGGCCGGAGAGGATGTGTGAGACTCGACCTGGGCAGGTCCCTACTCACTAAAACCACTGCGAAAGCCATCGGCCGCTATGTTGGTGCACCCCGGATCTGTCAGCGACAGGGCACACCAGCGACTGTCTGGTCCTGGCAAAGACCGGACTTACTCCCTCGGAGAAAGGAGGCGATCCCGGCAATAAGGATCGCCCCGACGACGCCGGGCTTTCACAGGAGCCGGGTTACCAGCTCGACCCCAGCCCGGAGTGCAGGGGCGCTATTGGAGGCGTTGCAAATATCGCCTCCGGCGCACCCCCGTCCGTCGCCTGCGGAGGGAGGGTGCATCAGCCGCAACCTCCCGTTCCCGCTCAGATGCCGCCTTCGTGGACATGACCGTCTCACAGAAGGAGGACACCGCCATCCAGGACCTGTCACTCTCAAGCATCTTCTCCGCGACACTCGAAAGCGACAAGCCTACTCCGCCGAGCGCCGCCACAAGCTCTTGGCGCTGCGCAGCCCATCTCGGGCACACCTCGAGGGTGTGCTGGGCCGAGTCCACCGCAGCGCCGCACTCATGGCAGCCCCCTCCCGGCTCTCTCCTGGCCACCCGACACAAGTAGTCACCGAAGCAGCCGTGCCCAGTGAAAACTTGCGTCATACGGAAAGTGAGGGGTTTGCGTTTCCGCCTCATCCAACGCTCTAGGACCCGACGGAGCGCAGCCGTTGTACGTTTACCGTACGGCTGGCCCGCCAGGTCCTCCCCCCACTCCCGCATAAGGCGCGACTCCCCCTGCCGGCGAACCGCCCGGATCTCCTCTGACTAAGGGTTCTCTCCGAGAGCTCTCCTACCCGAGATGTAAGAGAACACCTCGGCGAGAACCGACGCCACAAGATCCCAAGGCGGATCGCCGGCAAGAGCCGTCGCTGCGGCCCAGGAGACCGTACGGTACCCCCTAACCACCCTCACCGCGGGCGCCCTTTGCGCCGAGCGCAGAAGGGCCTTGACCCCGCGGCTCATCGGGCGATCAGCCCAAACGGGAGCACCGTACGTGGCAGGGAACGAAAATCTCTGCTCAACCTTCTGTCAGTAAAAATTTCTGCGCACTAGTCAAGGCGATCTAAACAAATATTCTGCCAGTCTTACTATCTCTTCCTGCTAAGGCTAATGGGACCCTAGTTCATACGTCAGATGATAAAGAACTCCTGTTCGCTTCTCTTTTCAACCAAAGTTTACGTCATGACCATAACAATCACAATCCACTTCGATTACTTCACGGCGGTTCTTCTGCAGCAGGTGTTAGTATTACTAATAATCTGTCTGAACAAAACTAGTGACCCAAATAGTATATCTGTCATAGAGAAAAAAATAGTATCTAAATCGTCTCAAATCCCGACACAATTGAACCGCCTTTTTTAATGGATTTAGATATGTAAAATTTTTGCTTAAAAATATTTTATATAACTTTTAAAATCTGATAAGTACATCATTTTCCTGCATCTAAATAGCAAATGGCTTATGTCAAAATACTCATAATAATAATGAGATAACAACTATCACAAGGTAAGTTCGTTTCATTTGTAATTACATTATATGTAATATAAAATATTTTGGCAAAACATTCTATAAACCCATTCTAAATGAAGCTATAAAAAAATTTAATACAAATAGAACAAGGACGAAACGTTGTTATTCTGTCAGTTAAAATATACTCTGTGGCACGTGAGATAGATTAAAAAAAAGGATAACACGGGCACCAGAGAGCCGGACTTCATACAGATTTTATTATCTTTTTGAGTTTTAAACCTCTAAAACAGAAGAAAATAATTGGTCAAAACCATCTATCTTGTAATGTGTAAAAGTAAAGTCAACATTTTTTGTATCACGTTCGTTTGTGATAATTTAGTGACGAGAATTTATATTTGAAGATATTAAGACAAGTAATGACTTCTGTTACATTAATTTTAATAATCTTCCTCATAACTTTATAAACATAAAATCTACCTCATCTTTTTTGATTTACTATATATGTTTAAATCTTGAGATAAATCATGTCAAACTTTTAATTGAAATGGTTGAGAAAATTGTTTGCTGAAACGACATAACTTTGTAACAAAAAGTTTATATATCAATTCAAAATATGTACCTTTCCGAATCAAGGGTTTGGAATAAATATTTATATCGTGTAATTTTTTGTAATTTAATAACATTTTTTGGTCTGAGGGTCTTAAATTTTAATGTTATGATTTTACAAATAAATCTAACATAAATATGAAATATAGGTTATAATATATAGATAACAAGGTGTAATTTGTTTTACTGATGTATTTATGTATTGATTAGCGGATATTAAGGTAGGAATAAGGCTGAAGATTATTATACTATAGAGTAATGTTATATTTTTTTATAAAATGCCTTTCAACAGACACTACCCAACTTTAACTGTTGGTAACTGCAATCTGGTTGAAACTACATCTGTCAAATTGGTAGTTTTATTCAGATCATTTTGCCAAATACAGCATTCAATAATGCGTGCAAATAATAGACGGTTTCGCCCATTTTCGATTGCCACAATCGTTCTTCCAAACACAATACATAATGTGGTGTACAAATTTTTCGCCACTGCTTCAGTGAATGATCAGTTAAAACCTCAACGTCGATGAAATATCTACATAAATGTGTAGAAAACACAGTGGTTTTCGAACGTGTACGTGAACAAACGATACCAATCTTCATGAGTTCCAAGAATTTTCAATTGATTCCGGTTTGAATTTTGGATTGGTGGTGTGATCAGTTCCTACCTTTTTTGGGAACCATATTAGCGAGGTCATTATGTCTCAATAGGCCGATGATTATTTACCAACTTGTTTTGACCTGAATTAAGTGATGTGAATACCGACAACATATGGCTTAGATAAGATTTAGTCACGTGCCGAACATTTCATGCAATATTGGATTTTTGCATTAATGATTTAACGGCACGGTCATCTTAGGTGGAGATAATGAACTGATCCTGATGACTCACCCCACCAGACATTTGTTTTGGGGATTTCTATAGTCGCAGGCTTATGCAAAATAAGCTACAAATAATTGTCTTCAAAACAAGTATAACCCAGGCCATGGGTAAGTAGAGCCTGATTTATGTTCCAGAGTCATAGGAAATTTTAAACTTATGACGGGTTCTGTAAAAATAATGCATATAGAACATGAAATTTTGCACATATATTAGCATGAATAGCTATTTTTTAAGAATAAAAACTGTGACGAAACATTTAAATTATTTCTTTCTTCTTCCAAAAAACAAAAAAAAAACATTATTGAGGCTTTAAGCTTCTAACTACACAAAAAAAATATTAAAATAAAATTAAAATGTATAATTTTAAGTGCAGTAGTTATTACTTTTATATAATAAAATTATAAAGAACATTTTGTAGTAGTATAAGAAAGGAAGGTGATGAGTAATATGTGAGGAACTTAAAAGTCTGTTGTTGTGTAAATAAGAAGTTCAGACTCTAAATAATATTGATCCAATTGACCTGATTCAAAAAACTAATAAATCCAATTCAAATAACCGTGACAATAGTTCACGCCCAAGTCTTTGGAAATTATTGAATTATATTTTATTACGTACCTTCCACGGAGTTTACGAAAGACAAATACAAATACGTACGTATATGTAGGTACACATTTCAAAATTGTTACCTGGGTGAAAACATGAAAAAAAGAAAATAAGAATAAAATAAAATAAATAAATTATTGGATAATATCTTGCGACTTTGTTTTGTGACAGTATAATTTCTTTTAATATAAATCAGAAATAAACTCAGAAAAACTATTATATTGTTATTATGTTTCGGTCCTTATATTTTGTGTAAGTATTTATATAATGTCTTTAATTTAGAATTATCAGATAAAAAATAAAGTAAACACTGAGTGTTCAAGATAATAATCTTGGTTTTCCCAGTTTCTTATTATATTTTCTTTGCCATTACTCTGTGTTTCTTAAAGGAGTTTATGTATGTCCTAAGATAGGGGACAAAGGGTCGCTTGCTCCAAAACAGGGCCCGGAAAAGTTCAACAGTTCTTGGAGGCCAAATTTTGGAAGGTTTATGACAGTGATTAATGGATGTTTAACTTGACCAGATTTATAAAAATATATCATATACAACTTTTAATTTATTTATGTTGTATCGTATGTAATGAACATTATTAATATATTTGTTTAAGTTAAATTATATCTTTGTAACAACTTCAATAAAAATGCAGGTAGTCCTTGAAATTTATGAATTGTTAAATTATACATTAAAAAGACGCTTCAATAGGATAACTGAAGTCAAGCTTTACTTCGTTAAGCAGAGCGTTGAGGCGTATAATATTAGATTGTTACTTCAAGAATAATTTATTTATTCTCTTGTAAAACTGTTCTATAAAGATTGAAATAAATGTTGACGTTAATAATTTGTATTTCATAGCATTTAATAGTCAAATATTCAGGTTGAATAAATAAGTTATAGTTATTTAGTTTAAGTTTATATGAAATGGCAAATTATAATATAAACCTATTAAAACTAAGCACGTCGTTGTCGATAACTGTTATGCAAATTTGGAATACGCTGCACTGTGGGCCGGTACTGGGAGACAATAAAAAAAAAGGGAATTATTAATAACTTTCCTTTACCAAATAAGATGATTAAATGTCACTTTGACAAGAACTCTTTAACATAATGTTCGAAAACAATATGTGAAACATTCACAATCAGTTACGTACAGCTGATATTTTTTTGGGCTTAGAAATAAAAATATTGTATACTAGCCTAGGAAGGCTTATAATTTCCTTAATATTCATTACAATCTGGGAGTTTCGTAAGTAGTGTTCAAGGGCAAACGTATTATAGAGCACTTGTATGAAATCTGTTAAGATATGAAACTACCCACGATGTTGTAGGTTTAAGAAAATATATTTCTTAAGCCATAATCACTTCGAGGACTCTTACGCAAATGAACGGAAAAGCCTCAACAAAAACATGTAAAGAATACAGATTAGGCTTTTGAACTATAATTGTATTAAATTATTGATTTAAAAAAAGTCAGTGACCAAAAATCTATTAAAATAGAGCGTTAACAAATTATTTTCCATATTCAGAAACATAACGTTCAGTATTTTGAATTCACTGTTTTTTTTGTTTTGTTTTGTTTACTTTTTGTTTCGATTCAATGTTTTTAATATATTTATTTACATATATGTTATGCCTAGGATCGTATTTGTTTTTTATAGGGCGATAAACTTTGGTAACTTTAGTATATAATTATCAAGTACTTATAATCTTTAGTTTATAGCTAAATACAGAATAAAAATAATAAATTGTTCTTATTACAAAGAGGGTGTTGAGACTGAAGGTTGTTAAATATTTAATCGTGATTCTGGTTTGAGTTTGAGATATAATATTATAAAAATAATAAAAATCAAATAAATTATTTAATGAGCCATTAACATAGTAATCTATAAATACTGTGTAACTATATATTTCTAATAGAGTTACTTTATTTGTTAGAGGTAATAAGATAATTTAGATGGAATACATTATAAGAGTAATTTTGTTATTTTTGTCAGATTACCGTTTATGGGTACTTGTTAATAATTCTTACTAAGTTGTTGCTAAAATTTTATTTTAATAATACATATATAGAAGGTATATAATAAAAATAATTTATAAGCAATTTTTTCGCATAATAAAATGTCGCTTAAATTTGAATATGTTTGTAGTAATTATAATAGGCAAAGAGATTATTAACGTCGTTTTCGAAACGAGATTGAAATTTCTAATTGGTCGGTTAAAATACATGCGAAATGTTCAGAAATCGATACTGTACTGAAAATATGCTATGAATTAAATACAAAACAAAAATGTTATTTAAAAATATAGTTAAATAAATTTAGTTAAAAATAAGGTTAGTTTACATAATTAACATATCATTGCTGCTTAATATTTTCTAGCAAACTATACTTTTAAACTGTTACAAATTTTACGTAACATAATATAAAAATTGATAATGACGGGATTTGGCATCAAATAAATATTATTACTTTCTATTTACTCGTACTATGTGAAATAGATTCAAAATAACATAACATTAACAAATTTAATACAATATAATTTATGTCCAACATCTTACGGAAGTTTCTCCAAACAAAAAAAATTTTGTCCAAAGTATTATTACTACTTTATAATTCAATACAAAAATCACGAATTGATTATATAGAAAATATACAAGTACTTTTATGGGTTTAATATATTAACATGGAAATGAAGATGTTAAGCACAACTACGAAATTTTGTTGACCTTTCGGCTTAATTTGTTTTTTATATTGAATAAACATGTACTCATAAAAAATAACTGATGTAGATTTTCTTTCAGGGAAGCTATATAGATTTATCGAGAATGCTGAAATACCTACTTAGTTATTACTAATCATTTTCATCACGATAATTTTTTTCATAGAAATATAAAAAATTAATTGATATAAAGTTCCCTCGAATGAAAAAACAATGTACTTTCGATCAGGAATGCCTAATTAACACAGGAACTGCATTGCGTTCTGTTTTTCTGTTTATCTCACTGTTATTCTAATTTATAATAACTAATATAGAATCTATCAAATCGAACTATAACGATGATACAATGCGAAATTGTAAAATGTTAATTATATAAACTTATTATTCTAATTTTATTAACTATTGTATTGTAAACACTTTCATACTCTGAATAGGTCATACATGAAACGGTAGCATTAATATCAATTTTAATTAATATACAACCATTATATTATACAAGCTAACATATGTACGTCTTATATTAAGTTTAAATTGTTAAATTTGTTTTAATAGAAGTGGTTAAGAGTAGTTTTTATATATTTTTTTCAGCTTTCTGTCTGAAGCTTACGTAACTAACATGTTAATATAAAAAATAAAACATTGTACCTGTTCACAAGGTTTATCTAAATCCCTACAATGAATGAGTTTCTCCTTCCGCACAACAGTATTATAATCCTATGTATCTTGAGCACGGATCACGAACCCTGCTCGTCATTTCTCAGCACAATACGGAATTCGAGAGACCATTCTATAGAGAGAGTATACATGAATTTTATTTGTATGAAGTGTTATAACGTGTTATAACATAATATAAATATGTACAATACATGCAATATCATAATATTTTCAATTAAAATATAAATGTATTATACAAAGCCGACGATATAACTGAGCCTTAAATCAATCTTTACGCCCCTTTCAGCTCAGAATAAAAAAACTTGTTGACGGTAAATTAAATCTATTAACTCTTAATTAAGAACTCTTCTTCCTTTTGAATATGGCCTGGAAAGATATATATTTTTTATTTATATGCATAAAAAACTGCAGAAAGCTATAAATCTTCTCTTCAATAAATTATTAAATTCTTTAATTTATTGTATTAGAGAAAAATGCGGCCGATGTATTGTTCAATTGTCTATAAAAAATAAAAGTAATGCAGAAATAATAGTTAACACTTCATATAACATATTTCGTGACATTAGTCAGAATATAAAATTTAACGGATATGTGAGATGGTGTTGTTAGTGTTTGCTATAAAGTTTCACTAATTGTTAGTAGTACAACATTTTTTTATTGCTTCAAAGTAATGAATTGTTACTATTTTCATAAATAGAACATATTATTTAGAATTTAATGAGATCTAAGATTTTCGCGAGTATTCATTTAAATGAAACTAGTGTTAATCGGATTCACTACGCGGATTTTATTATTTAGAATTTGTCTGGTACTCAAAACAACTCATAGAAATAATAGATATTGCTCGGATTTGCCGTGTCCACAGCTGTTACAAAATTCACACAGAATGGCGCTTCTAGCATAATGATTATATCAGCAACATGGCCATTAAAGGACTCATGTTGACATAAAAAAAATAATCACGTTAGCACGTTTAATGTGCTCGTAAACCCAAAGTGTAAAAATAATTTCTTATGCAAATAACTAAGTTTTTTGAAAAATAACTCATATGTACGTGAAAAGCCTCTAACACTAAGAAAAATACTGTCCCGACCGCTGTGACAGTCACGAATTATTCTTTCATTACTTTTGTCATAAAAATTTACATTCCGAAGAATGTAACAGTGATGTTTGTTACATGAATTGTAAGTAAATAACATTTCTTTTGTCTTCATCCTTTTTCCTCCAAAATATATTTCGGTTTTTAATGTGTTCGTAATTTTTTTGGACTTTGTATATGATTTTTTTATGCTGTTTTATCATTTTGTAAATTAAACATGGCTGATGTTAAAAGCCTTTATAACAAATTATGATAGCCTTCCACGCCACTTTAACAATGCATGTTTAACTGACTTCGACATTCAAGAGCTTTTAATAAAATTATGCTGGCAGTTATTTTTATAGTTAAGCGAACATAAATATCTAACAAGTTGAAATTAAATACTAGTTATTTGCAACGGTAAAAAGTTAAGGCTTTGATTTATTTTAAATAGTTGAGAAAATTTACTCTGCTTATAATATCTATAAGTTGTGGAAATCGAGTAAAATATCTTAAAAAAGGGACAACGATAAGGAAAAACTTTGAATACTTTTAATTATTAACCTCTTATATTTATTAATTGCTAGTGCTTACACAAGCAAGCGGCCATTTTATATAAAACTATAGTTCTAGTTTTTAAAACTAATTGTAATTTAAATTGAAAAAATCACTATTTAAATTTAAATAACCAAAGACTATAATGTACTTATACATCGTTTTCACCAAAAAAAATATTTTTAATAAGAAAATTTAATTAAATTAAATGCCCATAGAACTGAATTAGTATTATTGATAAGCATTTCAAGCGATTTCTCTTAGGTGTGGTCACATTATTATAATAAGATGTGTAATATATAATTAGAAATGTAGATAGTATTCAAAAAGGTCAAATAAATTCACAAATATATTTTTATAGTATGAAACGAATTCTTTGGATTAAATAAATATGACTAAAAATCATCAACGATGAACCTGGGAGGTGAATTTTCCTATATGTATTTCTCTCTAAACAGTAAATGAATAAAAGTTATTCTCTCAACTAAAAAACATTGATAAAGAATTTAATCAAAATTTTTGTTTGAAAGCATTCAATAAAATTATTTTTTATTTCGCAAATGTACAGATCATTTTTTGAGACAAAAATCATTTTAAGACTATTTATATCACGATATTTAATATTCGCACACCTTGTCGCAAAACAAGGAATTGGTTGTAAAAAATATTTGATATCATACAGCTAATTAAGAAAGAACTATTTCCGTCATTGACTTTTATCATACAGTGTGAAAATCATTGAAATAATAGCTCCTCATTTTACGCGCATCAAATAAAATTAATAAGTGCTCATGATTCAGCAATAGAATTTAGATTTAAAACATGAACATGATGTGTTTAACATTATTATTAACTTCAACATAATACTATTTAATCTCTATGTTTATTCATATGATTTTAATAATCTAATACAAATCATAAATTGATTTGATTTCGAGAAATGTCTCTATAAACATTACCTAAAATATGTTAATCGTCGAAAATAACATTATCAAACTAATCCTTGAAATATATGAGATTTGAGTGTGATGTAAGACCGTCAATTATTCTTAAAAAATATATATATATTGGGAAGTTAGAGAATAATTCAATCCAATGTTCAACGACTGGTTTAAATCGTTTTGTAAACGAACATAGCTTAGAGACATATACTTTCTTTCTGCGACTAGTAGCAAATTAAAGATATGTCCTACCTACAGTATAATTTAATACGCCACTGAGGTATTATAATAAAAATATTTTTGTTCTTTTTACATTATGCATGAACATGTGTGTACTTTTTATGACTCTTAACACGAATTATACCAACAAATTTTGAGAAACGAACATAATCGATTCGATATGAAAATAAAAATACGTTTATTTACTTATACATTTAAACCTGTAACTTGTTGTTGATAAGTTTTTATTTACAAACATTGATATTGCAAATAAATAAGAATTAATTTAACATTTGACTTATAACACCTCATTACCTATAGCTTAAAACCTTTTTAACAAATTTACTTATTGTACAACGTAATATATTATTGTTAAAAAAGCTCCCACTCTATTCTTTGTGACCAATTCTATCTATAGCTTGTCTCACGTAAAAAAATGTTCCTTTTCCCGTGGGACAGATGAGAAAAGGAACGATTGTTCTTGAACAAGGACTCGAAAACTTAAACTGACCTCATTTACCGGGTCAATGACAATGGTTGATGGATATTGAAGCTTGAAAATTTAATAATAACCTTTTGACAGCTTTATATCTATATTTTTTTTTCGGTCTAATATTATTGTGTATGGCTTTCAAGCCCAATACGTGCTATGCAACTGGTGAAGCTGTATGAAAATGTACATATCTCCATAAATGGTAGTATAATTTAAATACCGACATTGTCGGTGTAAAGGAAAAAGATTTGTATAATAGAAGAATATATGTATCTTAAGAATCTCACTGGATAATTACTGTTATCAAACATATCTTAAAATTTTGATGATTTTTGAGATGGTTTTTGAGTTTTCTTTATCATCATCATCATCAGCCTATCGGAGCAAAGGCCTCTTCTCACATGGAGAAGGTTAGAGCATTAATCACCACGCTTACTTAAGACGGGTTGGCGATTTCAATCTTATAATTTGAAATTATAAGACCAGGTTTCCTCACGATGTTTTCCTTCAACGGTAGTCAGTGGTATCAAATACTCTTAGAAAGTACATATGACACGGAAAAGATCACATTGGTACTTGCCAGGTTTCGAACCCGCGCCCTTACGTATGAGAGGCAGGCCTTTAACCTCCAGGTCACTACGACTTTTTTTCTTACAGTTTTCTTTAATTGAATCGTTATTATTAATACACTTTCTAGTTCACTTGTAATGTCAACTTGTTTGTGTTGTAGTAACAGATTTTCTATTATATACGTTTTTTATCCACTAACTGATAAGTAAATTTTGTTAAAACTATATTATACAAATTATAAAATAATTTGATGTTTCTCAATTGAATTTTTCTGTAATAATGTTCACGAGTAGACGAAATAATGTAATATAGTTGAAGATAATTATATAATAACATTTTTCTTTCCAAATTATAAATTATCATATCAAAAATATTCATATCTTAAAGAGAGTTTCCACAGCATGTCCAACCTTTCTGTCTAGTCTTTGTAGCCTAGTATATCATAAAACTGTTACCACATCATCTACATTGCATAAAATTTTAATTTAGAATTTGTCAGTCACTTGTTTTATTAATAATTTGCTCTATCAAGAAAATTTAATTTTTTAATATATTTCTTTTTAAAAACAAAATTCGATTTCAAAATTTTTCCATAATGTAAACCATTAACTGTATTTTTTTTTATTTTATTAAAAGATCGTTAAATAGACTGGATACTGGTTTGATCGGTTTATCATGTACTACATCATTAAGTTATTTTTATTTTACGAATTACTATAGTGTCTACAGATCATCGTCTGGGTATTGCCGAGGGGATAACAGAGGTGGTACTATTTCTAAAAGTCAACGGAAAGTAGATGCTATTTTAACTATCCGATTCGTATAACTATTAACCTTTAGTGCTAACTTTGTTGATGTTGAAGTTGAAGAACAAAATCGATTTTGAAAAAGACATTAACTTATATTGCTGCATATGTACATTGTGTGTCCTACTCCACGGTTATTACAAAATACTTCTTAGAATATTGTTGCACAATTTTAATATCTTTATGACTTGTTTTCATAAAATATTCATTTTAATATGTGTGGACAAGCTCGACGTTAAACGAAGAATACGAAAATATTACAAAAATTCTACCACTATACAGTGAGAACGTTGTATGTTATTTTCAAAAAGACTTTCTGGAAATTCAAACATAGTTATAACGATACAGTGAATTTAAATAAATTAAATTTGCCAACAAAATGCAACTGTTCGTGTCATGCTAAATAAGATTAAACTTTGAGTAATAAAAAAAAAATGGCCATGGCCAAATTCCACTACTGAAACAAAAATATTTTTTCAGTTTAAAACGATTATAACAAAGCTTTTACTGTGTTTGTTGAGTACGTTTAGTTTTATTTTTGTTTTGTATTGGAACTTCTAAAACTCCAGGAAGAAATAGGTCAACAGTGATTTCATAAACGCTAAAGCAAAAACAAATATGTCCAGGCCTTAAAGGATCAGAAATTCTCTTATTCATTGTTGAATAAACTTAAAAAATGTCCACCAATCTCATAAAATCACAAATAGTTTGTTTTTAAAGACAATGAAATAACATTTTTTTTTCCATATTAATTACTGCATGTGACATTAGAAAGAAGTAGACAAAATAGAAATTTAACTTCAAGCTTCTTATTAATATAGAACTTACTCTATGCCTACCTATAAAATTGTTAGGAATATATATATTATTGAAAATCAACACAGCATTCTCTATAAATGCACATTATAGTTTAGTTTCAGAGAAATCTACTTCAGTTTATATAACTGGAGCATGTTGAGTAGCTTAAACGATACTAATAAATATTTACTATACTGCCATAAGTATTTAATTTTACTAAAAGCAACATAACTCAAATAAGTCATATTGTAGTATTTCTGTATCTTTGATATGAATAATATACTATTATTTGATGAGATCTAAGATCTCATCTCATCTGCCCGTGATCACGGTTGCTGAAAAGTAACCGAAAAGTCGGGGTTATGTAGTTTTTTTAAAATAATAAAAATCCGCGTAGTTTATCCGAAAAATATTAGTTTTATTTTACTATTACTTGAATTTAGAATTATCATATAATTTTTAATTAATGATTTATACAATGTCGAACAACGATGCATTCTTCGAAAAGAAGCCGCGAGTATCAAAACTACATATAAATTTAGATTGCGAACTTGTCATATGAATGAGACATTTTACTTAACGTACTAATTATAAAATTATTATTATATAGAGTTAGTGCATTTTAATGTTAGCATTTCACAATATGTGATACGCTACAAAAAGTGACCTTAAAATTTGCATCTGTATAGCTAATTCATAAAACTTGTAAAACAATATAATAAGGTAAAACATATCAGTTTTTTTCTATTCTTAAGAAGGATTCGTATATTTTTAAATAAATATGCTTTGCAAAAAATGTTTAATCGCTTTTGTTGTTTAATTTTGTAGGTGGTAGAGCCTAGCTGTGTCAAGTTACTGCAGCTCGAACATGGGCTGGCTCGACGGGGAAGTACCACCCTCCCACAGAAGATCGGCGTGAAGTAGTCTTTAATGGCTGCGTTTCGTCCGATAAATGAGAGAGCCGGTTGTCCTTTCCCTTTTCCCTCCCTTTCCCACATTTTCCTGCCCCTCTTCCCTAATCGAGGGTGGCAACAAATCAGCAAATCTATGTTGCGGACGTCCATGAGCGACGGTACTACCTCGATCAGATATGCAGTCTGCTCGGTTGCACAATCCAGCATTTAAAAAAAAATTGTTAATAAATAATTATCTTTACTACATATAGACCTAAGTCTAGGATAACATAACTTTACATTATAATGAATATACCTAGATCTAACATTATGTGTGAAGCACCCGCATAAAGGGAGTCCAAGCAGAAATGTCTGGTTTCCAAAACCTGTAGTCACTACTGCTATCTACAGATCTACAATCAGAGGTGAGTTGTGCATATAAAAACTCTCGGAACTTGGAAAAATAGAAAACAAAATGAGTTTTGCAGAAGGAAAAAATAGTTTACTAAATACTTAATTGGGCTTGTCACCAAAGATATATTTTACTTAGAAAATAAACAATACTATATTATTCATATCAAGATAGAAGATCAAAAATGCACTGTGAAAAATAAAATTACCTTTTTTTTTGTAAGAAAACTAATTAGTTAAGAATTTGATCTTATAAATTTTCAGACATTGTTTCCTGCTACTCTGGTCTATGATGAAGTGATATGTTCTCAACAATTTATTCCATCTGATTATGAAGTCTAATCACGGGTTCGCCAAGGATGGAAAACGTTGTGATTTACCGAACACTTTTTGAAATAAATTCTCAATTCTTCTGTCTTAAGTGTGATAAGTTTAAATAATCTTAAAGGTTTTAATAAATCAAGATGTAAATATTTATTTACATTTAACTTAATTGATCTGTTTCTTAAAATAAAATGCTGTAATTTTTTTTTAAGTAAAATTTGATCTATGTTTGTAATGATGACACCTTGAATGCTTTTTCTTATTTCTAATTTTAATAACCCTTTACATTAATTGTCATTTAACATTGTCTTAAAACATTTTGTGAAAAGAGCTAATACTCTTTTACTACTGGCCTGATATTAATCAAATATAGCTAAGAATCAACTCAAAAAAACTGGTTTTCAAATTGAAAGAAATCACACACCAATCGATCGATGTATTGGAGAGCTATCATGCCACAGACAGATACAGGCAATCATGTGCCAATGCACCCCTGTATCATGTACAGACAGACTTTTAACATGCATCTTTTTACGTTGGAGGTTAGAAAACTACTCTGAACGAGGTTAAGTGTTCTCAATAACGTCATGAATAAGAAATCAATCAGGCTATCCTACAAACCTTCACGGATAACCTAAATCAAAATAGATACACACATGTGTTTTTAAATTACAATGTCACAGCTAAAAGCAATGACCTTTACATTCAAATCGTTTCTATCACTTTCACATTACATTAGTTATATTTGTTTTCATATTTAATTTCACTTTCAATGGTATCAATATGCAAAAGGCATACATAAATTATTATTTTTTGTTGAAATACCAATACATGACCTTTGACCCATGACCTCATTTGTTAAAACTCTTAATTGATATGTTATTATTCCAGCCGTAAATAACCAAAAGAAAGTTCATTCAAGGTGATTTAATATATAAAAATAAAAATAACATATACAATAGTATTTTGCTAATATAGCATCAGTGAGATTAATAGAATGAAAATAAATTAATAAAACAGGGTGAAAATCCACTTAAGTGTAAATAAACTCCAAAGTGGTTGTTAGTGCCGCAAGCCAAAGAGGAGTAGAAACTTAAATTATTTATTTGTTCCTCGACTGGCTCGTTTCGCTTTATACGAACAGTTTCAACAACAACCCCTTAGTTAAGAAAGGTTCCTTCGAAGCTCGGAGTTGATTGTTATAGTGCAATCAAGTTCTTGTGCGAAGTTCACGGTTTAAAGTAGTTAATATATTATGTTGTTTCTAAACAAAGGAAATGTAATTTGACTAAGAGAAACAATATACATTCTGTTGTTTTGACAGTCAAAAAAGATATTTAAAGAACTAAGTCTTCAGTTTAAGTTATACTAAGTCTAAGGTGTAGAATATTCTTCTTATAAATTATATTATTTATATTTATTTTGTATGAAATATACTTAAATTAAATTTTGTCCTTTTTGGATGAAAAAAAAAATACAAATGCCGGAATAGCTGTAATTTCAATTTGTACAAACATTAGTACAAGCAGATACGTATTTAGATACGTAATAAATTTTAGTGTATTGTATTAATTAATTGTTAATTGTCACCATCTATGATCACAGCTACATATTATTACATCAAGCTGTGGTGACACTTGAATTGTTTAGCAAGTAATTTAATATCTGTAATAGTTGTAACCCAACGCTAAGTATCTAATAAATTATAATTTGTAATTAATGAGATCTAAGACTTTCGCAAGTATTAATTTAAATGAAACTAATATTTTTCGTATTTTATTATTTTAAAAACTACATACTCCCGACGTTTCAGTTACTTTACAGCAACAGGGATCATAACACTTACAATTTCGTTGCTTTTGCACACGTTGGTACGAGTGATTTGATATCTAAATTAAGTTTTGACGGTGTTTATTTATTAAGATTTTTATCTTTTAAAAATTGTATGGGTTACCTAAAATCCATAAACAAGATGTTTCCATAAGCCCAATTGTAAGCCAGATCGACTCACCAACTTATAAACTGGCTAAATTTCTTTCAAAGATATTATCACCACTCCGGGGCCACACAAGGTTATTTGTTAAGGATTTTTACCAGTTCGTTAATTATATAAAATACCTAAAAATGACAGATAATGACAGTATGGTCAGTTTCGATGTACAGTCGTTATCCACTAGCCTACCTGTTCTTGACTGCATCGAGATTGTAAGAGATAGGTTAAAGGATAAAAATATGCCTATAGAATATGCAGAGCTATTAAAGCATTGCCTAACATCTGGCTACCTAATGTGGAAGGATGAATTCTACATACAAGTAGATGGAGTTGCAATGGCTTCACCGGTTTCCCCCGTTGTCGCATATATATTCATGGAGGACTTCGAGGCGTGAGCGCTTTGCTCTCCTCCTATAAAACCTTTAATATATAAACGGTATGTAGATGACACCTTCACGATATTAAATAAAAATAAAACATCTGCTTTTTAGAACCACATGCATTCTATCAATAGCAAGATTCAGTTTAGTATAGAATTAGAGGCAAATAATTCTTTAGCTTTCCTTGATATGCCTACGTTAGGAATCCGGACAATACTTTGGGACATACTGTTTATAAGAAATCCGCACATACGGATAGGTATCTCATTGGTAACACACAAAACCACCATATCCAGTTAGCTACTGTTAGCAAATCTTTGTTACAGAGAGCCCAACACCTTTGTGATGCTGACCGTCTAGAGGCCGAGTTGTATCATGTAAAACATGCTGTCACCACCAACAACCTACTCTCGCCTCGCCAGCATCTCAAGAACCACTTGAAGCCACCCACAGTTGAGTGACAACCTGCGATATTAACTTATGTGAAGGGAGTTACTGACAGAATAGGCAACATCTTTAAGAAGGTTTCGATCAAGACTATATACAAACCACACAAGAAAGTGAGCCAATTATTGAGACCTATCAAGAGTAACATTCCTTTGCAACAAGCGGGTGTATACAAACTCGATTGTGACTGTGGCTTGTCATACATTGGACAGACGAAGAGGAGCATCGGCACAAGGGTCAAGAAACATATCTCAGACATTAAAAATAGGCGCGCATCGAAATCAGCAGTGTGTGAACACACAATGGAAAAAACAGGCCTGTATTCGGTTTGATAAACCACAAATCATCGCTTGTGAAGTCAGGTATATACCGAGGCTAATCCGCGAGGCACTTTAAATTAAAAAAACATCCTAATTTCAATAGAGAAGATGGTTAGAATCCACCCAATACCTGGGACCCCTTCCTTAAAAATATACAATCCCATGTCCGTGACCAAAACGCCAGACCTCGTAACAATCTAATGCGCGTTAAACCCTCACCTCCACTGTCCAAGCTCCTCTCTCTACCTAACCAAATATGAAACGAACCTGCTAGGGCTGCCTTCGACGCACGTTTCAAGAATGAACTGATGTTAGTTCTTGGCAGGCCTAAGTCTTTTAGCAGTTTGTAGAGAGATTTGGCTGTTATACCTCTCGCTCCTACTTCTACCGCGTACAAATTTACAAGGAACATATTCTTAGTGAGTTCGTTAGTGAGCTCGTAATACTTGTTGACCTTGATGGGCATGGTCTTTGGGGATGTGGGTTTCCCAAGAAACCGTGAGCTCTATTAGTATAACACGCTTTAAAATTCGCAAATATAAAAATATGTCCGGTCTGGAGGCCGACGCACAAATATCCTCTGGGATCTTGTATTGCTTCTCATACGTGTCCATCATTAAAGTCCAATCCGAAGCCGCTTTAATAATAGAGTAAGGCTTGACGTTTGATTTTGTAGCCCTAGTGCCTTCTCTCACAAAACCTATTGATCGTTGGTTCGTGGTTATTTTTTTTTGCGCTCTTGCTACCGATAGACTAACCGCTTCACGTATGATTTCTAAAACCATAAAATAAAATACGCGAAGTTATACGAAAAATATTAGTTTCATTTATATATAAATACTTTCAGATTAAGATAATAATACTGATTTTTTTGATAAAATGCCATTATATGTTGCATCAAAATGATCATCATCCCATGATTAAAGTGTTCATCTCGTCCGTGATCACGATTGCTGTAAAGGAGCTGAAACCTCTCGATCATTGGGAAATACAATAGTAAAAAAAGCGAGGTATTCGAAAATATTGTATCAATTAAATTTTATGTTACGTTTGCTGTTAAAAGAGTCTACCTTGAGAGGAGCTTGAAGGAGTAGCTGAAACATTCGCCAAAAGATATTTCAAACGCGAGGAGTATTGATTGGCGTTTCCGAGTTTGCTGGCGTAAAAATTTTCTTTATACTTGGCACATAAAAGAGTCCATGTAGATTATTCCTCCTCTCATGAAAATCCTGTAGTACATATACGCTTTTTAATGTGGATGTATTTGACTCAACAGTAAAGAATATGACAAAAACGTCAAGGCCCCTTGTAAAACAATTATATAACCTATCAAATAAATATCACACAGTCGTTTATTTTACTTATCTGACGGAGTTAAGTCATTTATTCTATTAAATTCATACGAACCTTATCTATACTAAAGTAATAAATATTAAGAATGAGTAAATAATAGCTATATATTACCATAAAACAGACATCAGGCTAAACATCCAGTGAATACAAAATGCCTACTAATTTTCTATGAAAATTTATTGATTATTTTATTGTCCTCGATATCTCAGAGTATCTGTATATTATTTTTTTCTTTTTGAACTTCAAAAGCAAATTTTTATTGTTCTTTAGGTTTGACTGTCCACTAGCAAACATTGGAATTCAGTAATAATGAACTTGTAATGTGCAAAATATTAAAGAAGTTAACAATTATTCATTTTAATAATATTATAGAGTTTTTATTTCCTATGGCTGGCTCTGCAAGGGGATGATCTGGCCTTATGTATACGCTATTCGGTTCGGATAGAATTGTTAGGTAAATCGACTCAAATGACTTAATGGTCTCCGGTCAATTATCTAGAACCATCATTGGCCGACTGCAATGAATGGACTTTATCCAGCATTCTGAAAAGGCCTATGATATTTCTAAAATTTGAATAGGACTTTAAAAATGTAACTGTAAATTTAAATTCCTGTTTAAAATTATAATATAAGGTAAAATAATTTAGAGGCAAAAATAATATTCAATAACCATATATTTTTCGTATAACATACTATATAATCGTTTTAAAAATATAGGGAAGTTTATATCAGTAAAAAAACATTTCAAAGTACATTTGAGTGAAACAAAATAGAAAGAAAAAGAATCAATGCTGTAAGTTACTCGCTCACTTACTACTTTAAGCGGACGATAAGAGCTCTAATTGTCTGACGTCTAGCCATTCTAAAACCGAATGTTATATAATAGCTACAAATGTTAAATAATGTAAAAGAAACTTAATTTTCATTCATTGAAATTTAACAATTATATTGTAATCGAGTAATTATGGGCCAGAAATTGCTTACTTCTTTTTGGAAAAGAGCCAATATTCTTACACTGCTGGACCGAATTATTGAATATTAAATATTAACCAAATATAGCTTAAAGGCTTTGAAGTGGGCAAAGATACTACTGAGATATTTACTACGAAGACACCTACTGGATCGAAAATCAAAAATACCGCATCGAAAGTTGTCCATCGGGTTCAAATATAGGAAAGTGGTCGGAGTTAAATACATAGTTAATTTCCGACGAATATATGTTAATTAAAAAACAGAGAACAAAAAGTTCTTATTGAGTGTTATTTTTAAATACAAAAAAAAAAATATAAGTATTATAAATTTGCAAAATTCTTTTCTTTTCTATTACTGAATACAATATTTTTCTAGACATTTTTTTGAAATAAAAAATATCCGTATATTTGATTGCAAGTTCAGTTTGTATAGTAACGTTGAGGTTTAAGTATGTCCAAATACATTTGAATGCATATAAAATACTGCTTTTTTAAGTTAAAATATTCACAGTTCGTTTTCCTTCTTTATTTTAAAACGAGTTCCATTTTTTTATTTGAAAAAGTGGTAAAACAGAGTAACAAAATAATTCATTTGTCAAAAATTCTTTAAGATATATCACCTCAAAAAAGCTTTGCCTGACCAATGAAGTGAACCATTTTTGTATAAACTAATCATATAATATAGATATTTAAAATACATTACTCAATTCAAGCTACTTGTATTCACTTATAAAACTCCCATTTATTTATTTATCTTAATATATCTTTAAATATTCAATTCTTATCGTTTATCTTACTTTTAGTAAAAATAAGTCTCTAAAAATTTCATGTCAAGATAAAATGTTTTAATATTAAGAATAATACAAAAATAATGGCCACCTATTCCATTGGAAGACGATAAAAGCCACAGATTCCATTATCACAACATATTTTTCTGCACACAATGTCGACTTTCTTTGGGGGTCAATTCCAAAGTATAAGAAACCAATAGAGCGCGAAATTGATAAGAATACAATTGAAACAATCTGCCTGTTTAAATTTTATGAATATTACATATTTTTAATATGCAAAAATTAAAGATATGTGATACAAAATAAAAAAAAAATCTGTATTATTTTACGGTATTGACGAAGAAATCAAACAAATAACAAGACGAGCACAACGAGAGCTTAGCAAAAATCTAATGTAGGTCACCTTTACTTTAAAATAATGTGAAAGTGGTACACTGTGTCCGGGATTTCGGTTTAGTGTCGAGTTTAAAATGAAATAGGTTTCCGTTGAACTATTATTACTATGGTACTATTCAGTTTGTCTATCTGTAAATTTAATAAAATGGATATATATGGGTCACAGATTTTGATTCTTGTTAAAGCGAAACTACAGAATGTATTCCAAACACTGGTACAAATGCATACATGAATTCTGTATGTAAAAGCCTTTTGCAGTAGGGACATAACATGATTTAACTGGCCATAGCCGCTTCCAGAGTTGTCGCAGTGAAGAAATGTGTTTACTAAAACAGCCATGCAAGTTTGATTACGACATCTGTAAGTTTGACTGTTGTTTCCAATGTTAAAATAAAACATATTCTTGCTGAAAATGAGATTTATTTCGTAATTTTCCAAATTACACAATACGTAATAAATATTCAACAAATGTTAATGTTAGCGGATGAGCTATAGAAATCAAAATTTATTTAAAAATTACAAATAACATAAAGGATATATACATATACGAGTATATCTGTGTTCTCAAATCTATTCACAATATGTACCCGATGTATGATTTGTTTCAGATGTTCTCGACCTATGTCATATCCGTCGCAATCACTATCGAATAGGCTTTATATCCCTTGTTTGTTATATCAAAAGCTTATATAAATATATTATACAGATTTATGTTTGCTTTACAAAAATATTTATTTGATACAAAAATTCTGTTCTTTATTTCAGAAGATAAGTAACGTACGTCTTATTTATACCAGCTGAGTGGAAAGTAGTAGTATTTATAATTGATGTCCAATTTCAGAAACATTACAAGACAATATTATTAACTCTATACTCTAAAAATTATATTCGATGTTTAGTTATGTGGTCTAAAAGAAATTATAACCATCAATATATCATAGCAATCACTTCACCGTATGACTCACAAGGGAAATTGTTTGATGCTTTTCAAGAGCTAAGTGATTGGTATCCTTCAAAAGAACTTTGTTTACATTACTTTATGTTCTACGTGTCAAAGTAAATTAGTAATAAATATGATCTTTTATTAAATTTGTATTTTGCCCATTTATTTAATTATCACTGATTCTATTGAATGATATTGAATACATTATTTTTATTCCTACATGTTTTTATATACATTGTTCACCAAATATTTATTTTCTGTTATGTTTACATCGACATTTAAAAAGATGTTTTTTTCTAGTGTGCGTATAAAAGATGGTTAGATCAAATATTGCGTATAATGATTAAGCTCATTTAAGCTTTACATTACAAAAAAATCAATTTATAGGAAGGAACGTTTAAGATATTTATTGTTTATATTATAAAAAGTTGTTATGAATGAAATAATAATTAAATGGAAATAATTTGTCATTTATATGAGTAAAATGAAGAAAGGATATCCGAGAATCTGCGTATGTCCTGCCTGAGGGAAAATCAATAAAAATGTTTTTTGTTGCTCACTTTTGTTCCAGAGAACTGATATTTTGTTCTGCACCCAAAGTTGTGCGCTTGTGCGCTTCTCATATCTCTTTACTTTAATTTAGACTCTTTTATCTAATACATTATGTATTAATAAATATAATAAACAAAATATTTATCCAAACAAAAAAATGTCTCTTTCATCAAATATACATTTATTTAATAACTAGCTTTTGCCTGCGGCTTTGTCCGCGTTATTTACATAATTAGAAATGTATAGCTGACCAGGCGCAGTGTTTCGTTTTAGAAGCAATGAATAAACCGTTTTTGGGATTTTACTAGCAATTTTTTTTTGGTCGAACGAATTTTACTTTGAACTTCTTTTAATATATTATTTTCGTTCTTTCTTAAAGTAAACTAGGGTTTATATTGTTAACGGTAAAGTAACAAAAATGAAAGGTTATTTCATAAAAACCGTTTTCTAAATTCAAAAACAAACGAAAATTAAAAATAAATAACTATCATTGAGATGAATGATGATGATGATCAAAATGATGACAAAAACAAAAAAATATATATCTTCCGCAATAAATACAATACAGTACAGAAAAAAAAACTTTTTGGATACTATGAAGTAAAATTATTTTACCTATCTAACGTATTCACTTATATAAGACGAAACAGCTTAAGGTTTTCTGATATGCTACAATATACACAAATATTGTCTTTATACAGCTAAGTCCATAATCATATTAAAGATATCGAAGTCTATGAATATAAATTAGTTACATTTTGCTTAGTAAGTTTTAATATCAACATCTGCTTCAGTATATAAAAAGTTACATAACAGCATGCTAAAAAATATAATATATAGCTAATATTAAATTTATAAAATTGTACATGCAAAAATAATTCATTGTCGATACATGTTGCATTTTTAATAAATTATTTGTAATGTTATGTAAGTGGCATTCAAAAACATCAGCATTGCTTAATATAGTCACGTGATATGGATTCATAACAATCAATGATAACTGTTACGTGAACACATTGCGACAGTGAATTAATACAAATAATTTTAAAAATTAAACCATTGAATTTTATATATATAGCATAATGAAAAATTGAACATTGTTCTCTAAGAACATTTTTGGTTTTTTGTTCCTTTAATAAATTCTTGATCAATAATTTATTTATTTAAAGTGAGACTATTTTTTTAATCTACAACCTTTGAGTGAAACTGTTAAATAGGTGATTCACCGCGATTATTTATTTCCACGTTAGCTTGACAACATTCTGCTAGTGCCATTCCCTGCAAAAACAAGCTCAACTCTCAAGAGTCGGAACTAATCTATTGAGGCGTAACTTTTTTTTGGCCTTAGCTTCCCTTTTTCAGCAGAGTATTTTTTTATGTAAAGGTGCTTAGCTTTATTTAACAGTTTATTTTGTTGACTGCAATCCAGTATTATTCTTAAATTTTATCGAATATTGATATTGTGCATTAATAAATTCAATATAATTTTAAAATAATACTTCTTATTAATATTATGTATAGGTAATTTGTTAAAGCAAAAATCATAGCGTAGTCGTAAAATATTTTTTTGCAAAAACAGAAGTATAGTACATTCATCTCAAAGATCTCAAAATTCCATTTTTTATTAAAAAGTTTTCAAAAAAATCATAAGCAAAACAAAATTAAATTTGTTTTATTACCCTCATTAAAATAAATTAACATCAAATCGGAAACAACCGCTTTTAAGAAGTTGATTTACAATGTCACAGTTTAATGATACTAATATAATGAACAACTCCCTAATACTTTTATTAAATAAATATTGCGGTCTTTGGTATTAATTTATAGGAAAACATAATTATATATTTTATAGGATATATATTTCATGACTACAAAAATTTTACATGTATAAATATGTTGTTGTAATAAAAAAGCTAACAATTGTATCACTTAAGTCATATTAAAAAACTAAATAAAAAGCGAAAGGACTAGTAGATCAATAATTATAATATAATCTCCCATCACATCTCCGCTTTATAATTTATTACCCTTCAGTTTCAGAGGGCATTTTATTATGTTGGCTATCCATAATAACTACAGAAGCTTGACCATATAAACAATGTTTCTTATAGTAAATATAGATATATAGTAATAATAGAACACATATATCTATAAGTATTTTTTCACTAATTGATTATTTTGATGTTGAAACTTAGATAAAAAAGATAGTTTTAGATAACAAGGATGACAAGTTTATTAAAGTCTGTTACCTGATTTGTTCAAAACGATGTTCACCAGCTAAGGTCAGTTTATTAACGTTACGTCTTTTTTGTAATGTTTTGGAGTGGGACTAGCATATCATTTACAGAGGACACCAGAAAAAAAGGTTGTTTTATTGTAACTTTTGAAACTTACTTTTCTTTCACAGAATATCTTAGTATTTAAAACGACCACATATTATCAAAAAGGCAATGTGCATTAATGAATACCCAAAAAAAATATTGCCTAATACTTGAGGTCTAAATAAATGTGATTTTTCCTAGATATCCCTTCAATCTTAAGACATTAAAATAACACATCCCTAATTATTTTTTAATTAATAAAATTACAAATACTGATTAAAACTATTCTAAACACAACATAATATGGTTTTTTAGAAATTCGAGATAGTAATTCTGGCCTTGATATCCTTTTTTTTTGATGACGCAGGCAAACTCTTTTTGCGAGCCGTCTAACCGGCCTTGGTAGGGCCAGAAAGAATGTGTGAGACTCGGCCTGGGCAGGCCCCTACTCACTAAAACCACTGCGAAAGCCATTGGCCGCTATGTTGGTGCACCCCGAATCTGTCAGCGACAGGGCACACCAGCGACTGGCCGGTCCTGGCAAAGACCGGACTTACTCCCTCGGAGATGGCCTTGATATCCTGGTATGATATAGGCTTATCAAAATAAACACGGCAGAATTTTTGGGGAAAATACTGCTCAAAAATAGTCTAATTTTAGACATGCTAGATTAAAGACCGTGTTTTAAACGCAAATACTATCGCAGCAATATTATTTTTTTAGTAATAATTGTTGTGGATGAAACGTTAAATTTCCACCATTATATCCTAAAGCAAAAATGTTAGTTAAATATCTTTGTTGTTATTGACAGTTTGAGCTGAACCTATTTAGAAAAAAGAATTAAATAATAACTAAGATAAAAATTTATTGCTCTAGTATGGATTTTATTCAAATATTAAATAAATTATTATTCGTGGATTATTAAAATTAAAAGATAGGTTTCCAACCGGCAAATCGTTTTTTGTCAAAATTCTTATTTTCCTATGAACCAACAAGCAAAATACTTTGAACTCATGTTTCTGTTCCTAGCACAGGTGTGAGTGAAATTACTGTATTAAAATGACTAGCTATAATTATAGGAAAGGAAAGTAATAATAATAGGTAGGAAAATAATTCTTGGAAAATATATTTATTGTACACTTTACGGGTCACTTGACCGTAACACCTTACTATTTTCTATAGAAATACGACTACCAAATCTTCCACACCACAACCAACACCACCACCAATTCACCAAAATATGCAACTCTTTGATAATATAATTTTGCGCAGTGGGATTTTGTATCACTTACATAAAATACAAACAGCAAGTACTTCTAGTGTCAATATAATTTTATTATAGCATCAATAGACCTCGTTAAGCTATCTCAATATTCGTTATCGTGAACCCTCGTAGAGATAATTCTCAAAACCGCAAGCTCCGTGAAGTTCTGTGCACTAAACTACAGGCCTTAGAATGAACGTTGTCTCAGAATTGTAATTATATACATTTGACATATCTAATAGCGTAAACATGAAAAATAAACTAACAAGAAAAGATAAAGAAAAACTTGAAAGCCGATCACAGTAATAAATAACGCTGATTTAAAAAAGATTGTATAGAAATTATCTTCTTAGACGATTTTGTCGTTTCATAGATTAAACGAATTACCTTACGAAAGCATGCTTTTTTGTACACAAGAATGAAGAGAAGTTTATATGTACATGCTTGATGGTACACCTTATAACGGATCGGAGAGCAAAAGCTTTGAAAGCCTTCATAAAGACTCTTCTATCGTTGAAAATATTCACGTAATTTATTTTACTACACTATGTTTATATCTGATACATACATTTTTGATTTTGCGGTGGTTATAAATATTAATCCATGATTTGTCAAATACAACATGAGTTAAATATACATATAACTAGTAAAATAACTCGTAACAAAATTTAGTTTAATAACAGGGAGTATTTACACGCCATGTAAATAGATTAAGAGGTATCAGTACAGTTGAGAGACGAGTTTGAGTTGATTTGTGTTGAATAATCAAATTAATGCGATACTCGAAGGCATTCATGTAAACATGTTCATGTAATTGTGGCAGAGAAACAAACCTTAGCTAAGTATAATACCAAGATTAATATCTCTAAATATGTAATATGTATACTTTAATATTTATAGTAATTAAGTATTAATTATAATAAGTAATTTAATTAAAATTTTTAAGAAGTAAGTAGCAGTTCATTCATTCTATGTTAATACATCTCATAGATCAAAAATCGATTTCTTTATAAACGTATATTAAAAGAGATCGAGAAATAACACATCGTTTTTTATATAGTCGTATAATATAATAATGCAAGGTATGTATTGAGGTAAATAAATTAATATTGATCATATTTTGATACTAAACTACTAATTGATAACCTTTTTTTAACTATTTGAAAAATATTAATTCATATATGGTATTCATGAAACTGAAGTATGTTTTAAAATACAACTGAAATAAAAACATTCTATATAAAAACAATTTAGTTAAAAATGAATAAAATATATAATAAGACAGAAAACTTTGTAATGAAACGTTGCCTTTAAAATTTTCGGGGACACGTTGCTTTACTCCACTTTGTTAAATTATTTACATTGTATGCTTTTTATTGTTTCTCACATTTAATTCTAAACAAATCTAGATGTTTTTCGATACAATCAGTTGCAATAGTCTATGAAATGTTCATAAAACCGTCTTAATATTTAAAATGGATATAGATAATGTAAATTTTTATTGTAAAATTAAATATGAATAGCGATTGGAGTCTATTCATCTTGATTCACGGTCTAGCAGTTATAAATGCCTTGGAACTGCGTTCTAGCATATAACATATTGTGTTAAGATAATCTTTTGTTAGAGTAATCGTCTCCAATACATGCATGTGAAATACAATTAAACAAAAACCACTTAAATTCTCAATAAATGGAATAAGAGTTTTTGTGGATAAAATAATTATTTTTCTGAATGAAAAAAAGATTTGAAGAAAATATATAATAAACAAATATTTGAATATATTAATTTTAATCATTATTGCAAGACAACCAAATCAATCAATTCCATTGATAGTGTGTATAAAAATCATTTTTTCTTAGACTATTACGGAATCGTGAGTTAAGTCTCTGTATAAAAGTAGTCTAGAATGAAATTCTTAATAATGAATAAACTCGCAATAAGCTTTTTATTCTAGTAAATATTTAATATCAAATTTCTTATCCCTGTTTTTCTTATATTCGTTTGAAGCCTATTTGATGTATAATATTACATAAAATTTGTCATTAAAGTTGAGAGTTTTTATTAAATCGTCCCTTATATTATTATTTGCTATGTAAAAAAAAAGTATTTTCTAACTTTCAATATCCATTAATCTTTGTCATTGACCTAGTAAATGAGACCCCAGTGACCGGTTCAACTTTTCCGGCTCTTATTTAAGGACTACCGATCTCTTTTACTCTTATATCAACTCCAACAAATAATGTTAAAAAATAATGTTGAATATAGGAATTCGTAATTGGCTTAATGTCAACAATCTATAAGACTTGTATATGTCACAAATTATTATGAAATTAATTTATGTTTTTACTTTTGTATTTATCAGAAAATAATATGACAATTCTAAACAAATAAAAAAAAATTGTTTTAAAAATTGTTAGTTTTAAGCCAATATTTTTATTTTATATTATTACTGTCATTATTATTGTATTATCATTTCAGTAAACACTACTTACTAATGATCGCTATATATAAAGGCCAGTTTCGATAGAAATTTATTAAGTTACAATAATATTCAAAGGCGAAAATTGTTAGGCAAATATAAGCAGAAGACCAATTTGCGTCTATCCAACCATTTCTAGAACTTGCCGGTATTTGCATTATTATTTAAGTCGCTAGCTTTTTGAATAGTTAAAGTAAAATTAAGTCATCTACTTGATGCTAGTATCGGAAACGATTTATAACTACTAATAAATAATAGATAAATTCTCTTTAAACACATTATTTACGTCAAAAAAATAAATGTAATTTATTACAAAATAAAATTTTATATTCTCTTAAAAAATACCTTACCTTGAAGGCGTTAAAAAAATATGCTACATAAATTAGGGTTCTTCAAAGACTTTTTTTTTTAATTTTATGATCTATGATCTGATTTATTGCGCATAATACTGAAATATTATGTAATAAACGAATACTATTTGTAACTTACGAGACACCTGCGTACAATATGTACTGATCTTGTTATAACTACAAACACCTTGAGCGGAGTCTAACATCCTCTATATAAAGTTAGCATATGAAAATAATCGTTATGTATCATGTGTGGAAAATTTTTAATAACATGTAGACTTTTCTACTTTTTATTTTTAACTCATACATAAAAGAAAATGATATGCACTAAGCTGTTTTGCTAACGAAAATAATACTTAAGCCGATTACTGAATTCGCTTTAATTTTGTTTACCATTTATATATAACATTGTTTCAAAAACCTTTATAAATAATATAGTATAAATAAGAGGATATTTTCATTATGTATATTCAAAATTAACAAAATTTCAGACGGTGAGGGAATATATTGATCCATATAAAGGGAAACTTCAAAATACAGCAAGTTGCTTGCACTTCAAAGTTATAAGCGGGAGGAGCTAATTAGTAAGTAGTGAGGATAGTGTATAGAATAATTTTATGTTTCTAACATGAGCTACCTTCATATTGAAACAAACAATATTGCAGCGAGCGGCCAATTTGATAGTTACATTTAACTAAATTTCAATTTTCAAATAACTATTAGAAGAACTCTTCAAATTAGTTCTACATATAAGATGATGTTAAATAAACATGAAGTACATTTCTTTTTAGTATATAGAGAAAAATAAATATGATTTGTATTAAACACATAGTAAATCTTAAAATTCAATAAAATTTACTTAGTGTTTATTAAAGTGGACTTAGTTGGATAAGTTCATTATTATTTTAATAGTAAATTTATAAACGTTCAAAAGAGAAGCCGAAACTAATTAGTTTTAAGCCAAATAAAATTAGCTGCTTTACAAGAATATATGAAATTTACAACATAAGTTATATCTCAGTGTACACAGTAAATATATCAAGAGGCAAATACAGATTTGATTCGTAATTGAACAAGATATTACATAGCCTACAAGCATTATGTTAATATACCGGTGGTTTGCAATACATTGCCCTCTCTTACCGACCTTTTGTTAATGTTCATTCTAGTACGTGCCTATATAAAGTATCTCAAAAGTTCTTTATCCTTATTTATTATAAATAAATAAATAAATATATGGTAAAATAATTACATTAATCATTTTTATATCGACTGAATAGTGTTTGACTGTCACTTTTTATTGTTAGATGGAAATAAAGTCGTAGTAAATGAAGGCACTATCTCAGTAACAGCCCATTCACTCTTGCCTTAAAGACATTCAAACAGTGTTGTGAGCATGATGAAGTAGGAAACGCATCACTCAGTCTAAATTCAAGGAAGATCTACAACGAAAGGATAGACTTACTTGGCATCTGGATGGAAAAAGAGTTCGAGGAATTAAAATATAAAATTTCTGCGCTATATTGTATTGTAGAGAATACTAATGGACTGACCAATTTACGCCTATGCTCAAGACTGACTTGACTAGATCTAACCCAGTTGTTGTCATGAATAGGATACGAATCTCTGTCCTAGATTAAACCGATCCAGTCAAGCAAAGTGACAATTATCTATTTTTATACATATTGAGAATCACAGTTTTGAAATATATGTATATAAAATACTCTGTACATTAATGTCCAATTGTCAATTTTCAAATCCTATCGAATGTCCAATTCCTATAACATAAGTATATGCTTTCTATCGTCACAATAATTCACTGAATTATAGAATAAGGTATTAGGAAATGAAAGATTAAATTAAATAAATGAAATTTGCAAGTTTACTTGAGTTAAAATTGTCCAGAATCTGGAATTCAAAGGGACCAAATGTTGGATTCAACGACATGCATAGTATATGAGTGAAATTGTCGGGATGCGGTCTCTTTGTCAAACTGTTTGAATTGATTCTGTGTATTATATCGTTACCAAACCTTATATAAGTATGTCACAGAATATAACCTATTTTACAATTCATATTATAAATGTCAATGTCAATGTCAACAATGTAATTATATTACTATGTTTCGCTAAATAAATTACGTCATCTCGACAACTGTTTATATAAAAATAATGAAATTTTAAATTATTCTTCATATGAAAATAAAAAGAAAATAAAATACAAAAGATTCTGTGGTTGCATGTGTCTTTTTTTTTCAATCTGAATCAATTGAAAAACAATTGTTTTTACATGACATGCTATTAAGGCTAACATAAGGTCCATTGTTTATTCAAAAGCATTATCGATGATATAATGAGTTTTTGGTTTCAGTGACATAAATATTATTCTCAAGTTTCTGGGAAAAAATTGTATTACTAAGCAAGTCCATAACACTTATTTAATTAATAGATATTAAAATTTTTTAAACATTATTTTTTTTTATAAATCACGGCCAGTACATGTATATGTATCTATAGCTGAATTCAAATTATTCTGCTGGTTGGTTTTTGTTCACAACCTTTCACGGTCTCATAGATTCCAATACATATAAATTATTCGGATATATATACCTTACTACAATATTGTAATATTATAATTAAATATTCCAGAAAAATAAAATTCGTAGTTTGTATAAATTCTGAGTGTCCGAATACCTGAAATTATTTTTAGCTAAATCATGCAGGGATTACATAATAAGATAAAAAGTAAATCAAAACACCGTACGGCTCACTTGGAAAATTTTGTAAATGGTAAGACTGCTTTGTCCTCCAAAGAGTAGAGGCCAAACTTTAATTATAGAGGGAAACTAAAACTAAATTAGAATATAAGACAGGAAAGATTTCATTTTAATATGAATGATTAAAATCATTGGTTTTGATTATCATAAGAATCCATACATAATTTGGCTATCACAGTTATAGAGAGGGCTAAAATTAAAGATTTTCTATAGTAACTACTCCAAATCAAGAAGATATGCAAACTCATACTAAGGTAGATGAAAGTTATTAATACGATGAAAATTTCATACATGTCTTGTTAAAAAGTCCTATGATGGTAGTCACATACATTAAATAAAGAACAATACATAGTTTTTCAAACTAATTGTTAATTTAATAATTAATGTAATAGTTGTTAATTTCAACCTGACAAAGAAGATGTGCTTAAACTCATGGAAGCATAATGGATCAGTGAAGAAAATGTAAGTAAAGTTAAATAAGTTTCAATAAATTATTCTTACTGTACTTTTATAAGAGATATGTTTATTCGATTAAGATAAAGTATAAAAACTCAGATGCAGGAAAATGCGTAATTAACGTGTCATCATTAAGCATTCAGCACGAAAACAGATTAAAAATAATTTTACTGCTGCGGTTAGGCTCTGTACGTGCAGGTGTTATATTCACTGTCTTTTTTAAACAAGCAAGTTTATTGCAGCAAAATAATTAAATCTCTTGTATCTGTTTACGTTCACATCGTTATGTCCGACTAAACCGTTTTCTACGTTAGTAAGATATTTATAATATTATTTAAATGATAAGATTCTCAAAGATTGTATGAGTAGTTATTTTTGCGCTTTTTGAGACTAACATACATATGTCCTTTACCCTCTAGAATAAATTTTGATATAACCGTATTGTTTTTATTAGCTATTTATTAGCTTCACTTGTATGTTTGTATGTTTGTTTGTAACCGACTTCTTTGGGCGCGATTTTGACCCACTTTAAACGGCCAGATTTCGTTGAAACTTTGTAGATTTATTGAGGATCGATGATAATACACTAATTTGACAAAATTATTCCATTTTGCAATTTGCAAAATATGATTTTTGTTAATTTATATAATTTTCATCTATAGTCGATAAGGTAAGAAACTTAATTAAAATTAAAAAAACAAGCTATTATAAATAAACCAAACTAAAAAGTAGAAAATAAATAATAGTTTAAAAAAACTAAAAAACACGCTTTTTATAGAAAACCGAACTAAAAAATAGAAAATAAATTTTAATAAATTTAAATTAAGAAAAAAGTGTTAAAAATTTCTATAAATATCAATCAAGGTGTCAATAGTTATAAATATTTTATTGACAGATATGAGTAGAGTGATTATCATTTCGATAATATCTTAAAAAGGACCCCACGCTTTTTTTAAAATAAAATACTTTTTTTTTATTCACACTATTATTAATTTATATTTATTGAAATTTTTAACACTATTTTCTTAATTTAAATTTATTAAAATTTATTTTCTATTTTTTAGTTCGGTTTTCTATAAAAAGCGTGTTTTTTAGTTTTTTAAACTATTATTTATTTATGTTTATACTACGAATAGTGACTAAAATGTGACTATTAATTTATTTTATTTTATTTTTATTTGTCATTGATTTATTTTTAGAAAGTAAGATAACAGATAATGTAAAGCTTAGTATTTGTAAAATATATAATTCACGCAGGGAAGGTACAATTTTAATATCATTTTTATATTTTTTGGTTTTAAATTTTCTCCTAGCTGAAGTAATGCATATAAAAATCTGTATTGAGGAAGAACAGGGCTTTTGTTTGAGCAATAAGCACGAAAAATAATTATAAATACTTTAATTAAACTGTTTTTTATAAAAAAAGTAAGTATTCTACTGAAAGCTATACAAATCAATACATAGAAAACAGATTAAACTAAGTTATCATGTAAATTGTAATTACAATGATGTGAATGATTGAATATATATCGATAGAAATGTCACTGGAACCAAAAATCACTTTCTAATAGTTATACGAATATTAAGGGAGTGGAAAAACATGGAATCTGCAATATTTTTGGCTGCCATAGTGAATTTAAAATTTTTAAAAGATCTGGTCAAAGTCAAAACACAAAGTAAGTATCATAAAAATATTTTTTCATTAACAAATTTATTGATTGAATTTGATATGTTTAAGAAACTTTGTATTCGTATTAATTTAAAGAATATTTGTCAGAAATCTGAGTTGTGTTAAAAAAATAAAACGTAGGAAAAGCGTTGTAAAGGTAAAAAATTAAAGTTACATATTGAGTAATCTTCATCATTGACCTGGTAAATGAGACTTCAGTGTTCGGTGTAAGGAGTCTACTTAAGTACGTTGGATCCTTTTGTCCCGCAAGATTCATAATATAGAATATTATATTCTAATTCAAAGAAGCTAACATAATGAAGCGATAAAAAACGTTATAACTCGAAGCTCGAAAACGTCGAAATATGTTTTGTATAATTTGATAAGAAATAAAATTTAATTTCATTCTTCCGTGAATTGACAATTGACCTCGCAAATCTCAAGATAGACACTCAAAACAATCATGGAATGAAGAAGTGCTGTGAAGTCTGTTAGTACGACTTCTACACAATAAATGTCACGTAGCTATTCAATCCATTGTTAGGATCTTACTTCAATGTATTTATGTATTAATTTCTCTATTTCTAGTTTTAAATTTATTAAGTCATATATTATATATATATATATATATATATATATATATATGTTGTTGTCATACCCATGAAGAAAAAAATTAAAGTAAACATGACATTTGTATCCGTATTATTAATTGATTGACAGCGACGACATTTTGTTAAAAATATTACTTCAAGCAAAAAAAGAATTAAGTTTTCAACTAAAAAATAATATATATATTAAGAATGGTTTTATAGCTACATATAAATAATTATATTTCTTAGATAGACATTTACAGTATCAAATTATAAAGAAATAGTAAACGCAATTGTGACGAGAAGGCAGATTAAATCGAAATCGTAATTGTATAATAACTGCTATGTTCGATTATTTAAGACAGTGTTCATATATTTTTATCATTCTAAATATATATATATATTCCTTTAAGTACAATCAAAGTATATTTTTCACTTAAATTGCTCTCTTCCTGTGACATCTCTGAGAAAAATATAATTAATAAGAGTGAGAATAGAAACCCGTTAAAAAAAGGAGAAAATAAAACAAATATAAATCCAGATTTATATCATTGTATCATTTATAATAAAAATAAACAATTTAGCACAAAATTTCACTTACACTATTATAGGAATTAGTTTTGTACTCTTTGTACTTTCAATTTAACATAGATAAATATACATTTCATTTATTTAATTTGACAGGGAAGACAAAATAATATTCGTTTGCTTCAATTTAGTATCATATTTTCATAAGCTCTCCTAAAATCTTTTGATTCAAATGCTTCTGTATTCACAATGTACATTTATAGCTATGTTTTCGATAATCTTGTTGATGATAATTGTTTGCGAATCCATTAAAACGGAGATATTAGCCAGAAGCTTACTGAGGTTAGCAGATAGTTCAGCAGTTAACAACTATTGATTAGCTTCTTGAAACCAGGGGATTTCTAATTCAGAAGAGAAACTATTTAATAGATATGTCTTTATCATATTGCTTTTTGCTTAACAGTTTAAATACGTGGAAACAATGAGAACAAAAAATATATATACGGAGTTTTTGTTTGGTTTTTAGCTTTTGTACAAAAAAAAAATGTTTCTATAACTAATTTAAATATAAAAAAGCTACAATGAGTCAGTTTTTGAAGTAAGAAATATATAGACTGATGATGAAATATTTTTTAACATCAAGCTTTGAATTAAAATTAAAGTTTAAGCATTCCGCTAAATAAGTTTTTTTTCCGCTAAAAAAAATGTTACCGTAGAGAGATGGATTAGAAAAAAAAATGTTCACATATGTCATATTCCATTAATTTTGAATGTTTTGAATAGAAAAGGCAGTTATTTGTTTACCGAGATGCCATTTGAATATACTCATAAATCTAGAAGCAGCTACTGGAACTTAAATTATTTATTTGTTTATGGGTTTTGCTTGTTTGGTGTCGCAGGAGCCAGTTTAAACAATAACCCCAAAGTTTCTTCTAAGTTATTGCCATAGTGCCTTTGAGTTCTTCTAGGAACTTGAAAAGTAGCTAAAGCGATTGTGTGTTATATTTTAAGCTGTAATAAGTTCATATTTTTATATAGTATTGTTTTTTTAATTTATCGTAAAGTTTTAAATGAGGTCAGAAAACGTGATATCGATTCATCTTAACGGGCATTATTGACTTTATAATCTGATAGGCGCATTTTCATAGACAATCAAAATCATAGAAGTAACTTTCACTTAAATAAACAGTCGTATTTCTTGTAACAGAAACTGAGTAACTTATAGACGACAGAAATAATATACTCTCAGACGATGCCTACATAAGGAGAGGCATAAAAAACGATTTGGTAAACATTGTGGTTTAATAAGATGATCGCTAGAGCCATGATTATTTTATATTAATAAACTTATATATCCAGATGGCAAAAGAGATTTGATTCTCAAGCACATAAATGAAGAAAACAAACCGTCTTCCACTTATCGAGTTACAAACGATATGTAAATACAGTGTCATGTGTCATTTTTATTGATTTAATAGCATATGTTATGAACGAGTTACTTTATACTGTAGCGGTAAAAACTTAAAATATGAGAACCTAAACCGTGTTCTCTTTGTATAGTTTTAATAGAAAGTATTTGAGTCGTTTACCAAATTTTTTCCTAAGTTATAGCTATAGAGAGATCACATATAGTAAATTGTGACGGCTCTATGAAAGTGTAATTTAATATTCGAACTTTTACAAGGTTGGCAACGCATCTACAACGCCTCTTATATTGCAGATGTCCATAGGCGACTGTAACATCTTCCCAAAAAATAAAATTAATGATGATTACAATAAACACGTACTTTTCTTTGATATATGAAACATTATTGTTAGTTTTGAAGTTCAAATTAGAACAAGTTAATGTTTTACGGCGTTATTTTTCAATTAACAATGATTTCAGTGATTCATAATCTTCTGAAAGAAACATTAAATTTGGATCTTCTTAATGAGTCCTATTTGATTCAATTAATCAAGGGGCTCTTAAAAGTTTGTAATCTCAGATCACCGAGATATCAAATCGTTCCTAGCAAATCTTTATTAAATTTTATAGATGTTATATTACCTATAACGTATCTGTCATATCATTCAAAATATCTCATAACATTTGACGTTGAAATGTAACTAACAAAAACAAATATAACATTGGTTGTTGACTGGAGCTTTTGAGGTAATTCAATAATGGATACAAAGAATTCATTCATGTAGATACATGGTGTATGTAGAAATATGTTTCTCAGTCAAAAAAATACTGTGATTTCATGTAACAATGCCTGCAGATCATGGTGGACTTGACAAATTAAAATCGTGCGGAGAGTATCATCTCTTGTGGGTTCTTCTTGTGGAACCTAGAGTACCTTAGAACCATTTAATAGAAGGTTCGGTCGATAGCTAGAGCCATTGTGATGCAGCCGTTTGCATCTTGCTGGGTAATTGGACTCGTCCAGATTGTCTGTTATCTTGTTAACATTTGGCGAGCATATTTTTAAAAAAATAATAAGTTAATATAGTTAATGTAGAAAAATAAATTATAGTTCTTATTATGTTTCTTACGTAGAAAATTAAAAATCTCTTGCTACCTTCGATATTTAGAGTAGAATATATATCTAGTATGTCTGTTAAGGAGGTATACTATAGTATCCAATTATTATGAAAAGGGCACTTAAAATGCAATGAGTAAATTTAAGTGTTTCAAATATGTTGACATACTGAATACTTAGAAGTTAAATCTTTATTGATTACCATGTATCGTAATTAAAAATACCTTTTCTTAAAACAGATGAATAAAAAACATACTTATGTTTTATTTGGTCGTTTCATTTAAAGCAACATGAGTTTTTTTTTATTACATAATTACTTACGGTTTTCTTGAAAAAAACTTCACAGATATGAAAATAATTTAATTGTTGGATGGAATAAAAAATAAACAACTGACGTCAACAGTTGTACTCGGAAACGAGGACGGTATTCTATAGATAAAACATACAAGAACAATACACACCATGTACGGATACAATACGAAACTACTACACATGTAAACAACAGCAGACTAATTAGCTTCTCTCGCGTGTAGCTCTTGTCATTTAATAAAGATTATAAGTCCTGATATAAGTCTACTAAAGCCTTGCGGTCTAGAAATTTATTTTAAACGAAGAAAACGGTTTTAAGTGTCTATTATTGTTACACTAGCTATCTAATTGAGCTTGTTTTAAATATTTAGATACATTTTGGGCGGTCTGTTAAATCTATTCGAAAAAGTTTCTAATAGTGTTGGATATCAATCTATTGCTAAATTACGATTTATTTCAAAAATGAATATTCTCAGTTCTTCTCCAGCTTGTAGATTTTTATTTCGTGATAAGTTTCGTAGTCCAAGTTTGACTCAGTTATTAACTTGATCTAAGACATGGATGTTATAATTAATATTCTTTGTTTTCTTATTAAAATCAATAACGCAATAAACTTTTTAATTTTTTAATAAAACTAATATTTTTCGGATTTACTACGCGAATTTTACTATTTTAACTACATGATCCCGACGTTTCGGTTACTTTTCACCAACCGTGATCACGGGCCGACGAGATGTGAATGTCTGTCAGTTGATCCTGTTATTTATCATCCACCGGCATCGATTTCTTAATTTTATAGCGTACCGCTCTGGTAGTAAATCCGAAAAATATTAGTTTTATTTTAATGAACACTCGCGAAAGTATTAGATCTCATTTTCAATATTATTATTTTTTTGAAGCATCAAAGTTGAAATATGTAAAGTATCTGTTAGAATCATTAATATGCATGAACAGCTTGCCGACGATCGCTATAACTTTGTTTGATATAATATTTATTGTTATACTCGTTCAGAAATGATGACTTGTAGGACATAAAAAATGCAATATTTACTTCCAAACTAAAGACCTCCAAAACATCATATGTTTGCTGTAATAATGATTGAGGAGAAAATAAATTTAATTTTGTAAATTAGCTTTTGTCAAACTATTTTTAACTCATTTATATAATTTAATAATATTTTACGAGATTCAATATGGACAATACATTCTTGGGTTGAATTAAAATTCTGCTTGGACTTTTTTTATATCAATTCGAGTATTTTAGCTACAAATATTCGTGAATTTAGATATTGTGTTAAGAAAAGAATAATGAGGGTTTGATCTTTTCTCGTTTCGCTTCGTCTCTAATTCACCATATTTATATCTTTCGGAAATACAAATACTTTTTATATATTGCTATGTTTTTATTTTGAAAACGTTAATAACAACATTTTTGTCAAAGTAAGAAAAAAGTTAAATGGTTTAATTGCAGTATTAATTATTGACATAACTTAATTGAATAGCCTCTAAATAACTTTCAAAAATCTGTCGACTAATTTGTATGATAGATAATTTTAAATATTGAGTTGTTACTCTTAAATTATATACCAAAGCTTATATTTCGTAGCGAAATATATAAAGTAAGATATTTAATGTATATACAAAGGATAATAAATTTTTCATTTACAATACAAGAGGCTGTTGAACTGTGACGTCTTTGTGTTACCCCTGTGTATTATTAGATTAGGAAAAATTTTGTTACCTTCCATTGTCGTCGTAAAATAGCAAATTAACATTACGGAATGCTTGAATTATTTCAGTGAAGCCAAAAGGAATTTTAAGTAAGCTTTAATAAATTCATCTACAGTAAATTATTCTCTTTGCTGTATGCTAGCTAACTATTCTGACACGGTGTCCAAGGAAACCAACTCGCTCAACCACAGATCCAATCCAGTTAGTATACTACCAGTAAGTTGACTTATAATTTAGACGGGATAACTTGTACTAATTTATACCGTAGTTTACTTATTTCTAGGTGAAGTGTTTAACTCGAGTGGTCTTACTTCAGACCAAACTGGAAAGTATTACGTAGCATAATTAGATGACGAATAGTGACCATTTTATAAATTCTGAAATTGAAATGAGAAGTTTTTACGATATCCTCTCATTGAAACAGCGTTCTGAATCGCCATTATTGATTTTATTTATAAATCTTATTGACAATTGGTGAAAAAAAAAACTAATTATCAGTTATGTAAATTATTTTCTGTTACTACATTTGATATTTTATAAACGGGTATTCTGAATTCCTGAGAAGAACTGTAAAATTATTATAATTGTAATATTAATGCTGTGTTGTGAATTGAATTGTTAATTTAAGAAAAACTGATTTCCTACGAGTACTCATAATGCACTGGTGTAGCTAGTGAACTTTTCCGCATAGAAAATATATTTTCTGTTGTTTGAACCTTGACGAATGAACATTTTTAACTGCGTAACGTTCAATTCAAAAACTCTAGCAAGCAAGCACATGCAAGCAAATATATACAACATGCTTATAACATAAGTATCAGTCAAATGTATATAATGTTTTTAGTTACTCCATTTATTGTAGGATGGTTTTAATTCATCATCATCATCAGCCTATAGGAGCCCACTTTTGAGCAAAGGCTTTTTCTCACTTGGAGAAGGTTAGAGCATTTATCACCACGCTTGCTCAAGACGGGTTGGCGATTTCAATCTTATAATTTGAAATTATAAGACCAGGTTTCCTCACGATGTTTTCCTTCACCGTCCTTCAGTGGTGTCTAAATTCTCTTAGAAAGTACATATGATTCGGAAAAGAACACATTGGTACTTGCCAGGTTTCGAACCCGCGCCCTCACGTATGAGAGGCGGGCCTTTTAACCTCCAGGCCACCACGACTTTAATTATCATAAGCTATTTAACATAAAACACATAGTAAAATTTCTAGTATTATTTCGTCGAGTTTTCTATTTCGTTTCAAATTCCCTTTGAATTGAATTTAATACATGTCTGGAGTTAATATATTGATTTATAAAAGTATCAAAATCAACTGAAAACTATCAAATATCAAACATGTAATTAATGATTATATCGGAATTACTATTTTAATGAATCATTGTTATAATTAGAGTGTATATAATTAAGATTGGATTGAAAAATATACTTCATTCAAAAAAATTACAAACAAAATCTCCATAGAGTTATTGTAAAGTAAAATAAACTTAAGCCTTTCTATTTTATGTAACAAAATTGTATTGTATTTTCTTTAAGTGGCAACAATATATGCTTTGATGTCATAAAATTTTGTAAATTTTAAAATACTTTATTAAAGAAATTTAAAACCATCCCACGAAACTTATAATGATACAAAAAATAGTATACAAGAGCTTTAAAGTCCTCATTATAACTCACAAACGAAGTTCTACGAGTAGGGTAATGATATTGAATATTAGATGGGCGAATTATATCGATGTTATTAAAATACTATTAAATAAAAATATAATATTTAAATCAAAACAATCTTTTAGAATTTAAGAAACGGTCTGAAAATTCTCTAAATAAAGCAATTGTCACAGTTTGATCAACGTGTTATATATTCATATTATTGATAAGTCATTTACACAGAGATGATTTCGTACACTATCGGCAAAAATAAATTACAGTTACGATACAGCTGACATTTTGTTATGAAAGCCGAAATCAAATTGTTAAATAATGTCACATTGCATAACTTTGTTTTAAACCACTTTACTATAAAATTATACATTATTTTACTTGTAAAAATTAATATATTCCAAATAGTTTGATTCTGGTCATATGTTAATTATTGTATGTGTGGTGGTATGCTAAAAACTCTGAACAGATAATAATAAATTGAAGTGTTTGGAAATCAAATTTTTAAGTATCTCTATTTCTATCATCTAAGCATATATAAAACATGATACCAGCGAAGTAGGGACAGCGGCTTAAAGTAAAAACGTTACCTAGAATTAAGTTATTTTTTTTTGTGTCAGCATGGTCAAAAATACTATTACGGTGGAAAGTTGAGTGGTAGGAAGTTATTCCCACCAGTTCTATATCAAAACAGTAAAACAAAAGCAACAAATGAGGGATGAGATTGGCGTTGGAAAAGATACAGAGCACTGTAGGTTTTCTTACAAGTTAATGTAAAAAGATATTATTTTGATCTTCTGTGAGAGGGTAGTATTTTTAAACTTTAAATTATGTGAAATATAATCTCCTGGCATAAGCTAATAATATGATGATTCGATAACATTGAAGGACCGTGCAGTGTAGTCAAACTTAAACTAACTTTATTTATTTCAATAATTTTTGCTGGAATAGACTAGAACATGTGACAGGATGGCTTCGTTTGGCTACAGTTATTATTTCAATAATCTAAATTAACAAAGAATTATTCGTAAAAGTAAAGTATTCACAACAGAGTACTCTACGTTCCGTATTCAATCTAAATTTAAGGTAATTTTGAACTATAGTTGAGAATTCCATGAGAGTGTATAAATTCCTACGATGACAATTCCATAATGGAACACTCGCTTAGGTATTAATCTGCATTCTGCACCCATCGCAGTTGTGCTAATGTTACTGTCAACATTAGTGACGACTCAGTGGAATATGTTCAGATTGATAAGCTAATTCCGGTAATAATTAAAAGCAAAATTTAAACATTTAATACTTAAATATTACACTCAAAGAACTATATTTTTCACGTGAGTTATTTGAGCGAATATCTCACGTGAAAATATAATACACACTTAGTATATTCATTGTTAATCTCATCAATCATTACTTACTCAAGTAATTCATCACCAACTTCCTAATAGTAATAAGATCGGTATTAATAAGTAATTAATTTATACCGCATACAGTATATATCGAATACTGTAATATAACGATAAATTAATGAAACTACCCATTAGAGTAACCATTATTCATATATACATGTGTGACTAATTGTTAACCGATAATATTTTTAAAAATATATCAACAACAAAGTTCCAGACCAATTAGTATAAAACGTAATTTATACGTAATTTCCGTCGCAAATCATTGGTATAACCTGCAGTTAATAAAAGTAACAAATGTGCCATAATATCGTAAAAGGAATAAATTATTATAGGAGAACAAAACTGTGAGAAATGAATTCAATTCAATGTAATTTATAATCTTTTGTCGTAGATTTTAATATTGAAACGAAATTGCGGTTTGTCAGTGAGTTGTAAATATACATTAATGTCTAATTACAGATCTTTATATTTTCTACCAGTCAACTATTCTTTACAAAATTTTATGTATTTATGTTCTCTTTTATATTTTAAATTTTATTAAAGAAATTTAATTTTATCGATTTGTGATAAATTTATATTGTTATGTGTAAAGTAGAGGAGCATAATACCACAAAATATGTTAAAGACACCACGAGTAGAAACTATATTACAATAATAATATATATAAAAGCGCAAAGGGTTTGATTTTCTTATTGATTTTCTTCCAGTCGTACTTTTGTCGAAATTGTAATTGTAAAAATCAGACGTTCCAATGATATTTATTATTTACATAAGTGACTATGAATTAAGCCTGCAGTCAAACTAAATCAATGAAGTCTTACGCTAAATTCACAATAAATAGTTAGCAGTTGTGCCAAACCACCAATCCTCGCTCATACAGACAAAAACATGCCGAGATTAAGCCTCTTGGCTAATGAAGATAAAAATGTCAAAATTTCAATAGAAAATATTGCTGGCAATTATCGTTTTCCTGGGATACCTTAATCAAAAATATAAAACATCATTTCCATTGCCATACCATTAGCACATTCTGTATATATTCAGTACGTGAACGTGAAAATAAAAAAAATATTTGCGCTAAGAACAAAAAAATGGACAACCTGACAGACACATTCATCAAATTAACGCGTGTTTAAAGTTTCTGCACAGTAATGGAAACATCGCTAAAATGTTACACAATAATAAAATCCGTAAGTATAAGCATAAACAGAATATTATTTAACTTACACTCGCGTAAGTCTTCGCTTTCGCTAATAAACCCATCAATTATAATCTATCGTCTGATTCTCTTTTGGTAATGCGTGGGGAATTTTTATTTAATGCAACATGTTTTTGCACAGTTAAGTCAGTAAGACGATAAAAAGAGGAGTGAGAGCAGCAAAAGTAGATGATGTAATTAAAGAAAAGCTCCTGGAAGACAATTCTTGCTCGTACCTTCCATTTAGACACACTTCTTTTGATTCTTCAATAAGCCTATTCTTGTAAATCATTTGAGCCTTGATGCCTTTTACTATAATGACACCATTTTAAATGTGGACATGTGTACGATAGAGATATTGATATTGTATTATGTATTGAGGTTTACTTAAAATCTTAACATTGGTTACTTGACGTGACGAAGCAAAAAGCTTCCTTCTTCAGCGGCAGCGGATTGGAACAATCTGCCTGCGTCTGTTTTTTCGTCCACTTACAATAAGAATATCTTCAAATCAATATTGGACAGGCTATTACTGGGATAGTGAGTTTAGCATCAGATAAAATGATGGTCAGGTAGTTTCATTTTATATTTTTTAATGGAAAAATATATATTAACTTGTTACAATTTTAACATTGATATTCGAAAAGTAAAATCTTTTTAGATTTCGAATATTAATAATAAACTAAAAGACTAACAAAATAAACTATAAGAGATGGGTAATAAAACTCTTGTTACTTATAGATAAGTAAATTAGAAATATTTTTGTAAGAAATCGATACTTACAAACTATCCCGCAGACTTCAAGGCTTAGAGGAATAATAAAACGTCAAAGCTTTTATATCGTAAGCGACGTAGTTTTAATAATAAAACTAGACCTTCTTTGAAAGGCTTTCATTACTTTCAATAATGTTAAACCTAAAACCTTTCTGAAAATATTTAATGTATTTTTAATTAATTTTTTTAATCAATTAAAAGCGTTTTCTACAATTCCAGCTACGTACATAGTTTATTACTTAGTTTTTCTTTTAGGGAAAATAAGCTACCACTTTTAATTACTCAGCCATCCAGTTGATCCAAAAAATATCCTTGAACTATCACAGAGAAAAAGATAGCTATATCTTCCTAATATGTAAATAACAATGAGCCCTTGGCAATATCGAAGTTATTTGGAAATCAAGGAAAGGAATATACTTTTCTTTATTTATAAGTCGTTTCTAACGTCCTATACATCCCATTATGTTAGTCTACTATGATCATACAAGAGCTAACCCAGACTATGATCATAATATAATTTAATGAAATGTACTTTTATTCTTATTGTTGTATGGAACACATACGTGTATATGCATGTACGTACCGAGGTTATATGAATGCGTACTTGCGGTACTTACAACAAAGAGTGTTTTTTGTGTTCTTTTCCCCCGTTTATCTCCGGAATTTATATGGCACAGATCTGATGTAACAAAATGCCTCGACTAAAGAAAAAAGCTAATTTAATTTAATTTGAACAAAATAGTCAAGAGTCTCACGAAGTCTGTTATAAAAAAAATATTCACAGTTTTCCTTAATATTTTATTAAATAAAATGCTATATTGGAAGAAATTTCAAAGCTTTTTAAAATTTTCCAATATGGTTAAGCTCAAAAAATTCGGAGAGAAATACGATATCATTTTGATGGTTTCATTCGTAACGATAGTTTTATATTCCTTCCGCAATACTTCTATATACTATATGTATATATAAGTATGTGGTTGGTCAATTAGAATTAAGAGTTAGTAATCATTACGTTTTGAAATAACTAAATTAATTGACACTGTCTTTACTTACAAAAAACTCATAAAAATTATAAAGGCCCGAACATTTAGAGATCTATATCATACGATTGATGAATAGTTAACAATAACATCTCCCAAACCCCATAACCAACAATAAAAAAAAACACTTCAATTTCAATTCCCTCGCGGTATAGATTTTTTATAACATTTTACAAAAGCAATTTATTTATTAATAGGTTTGGAATTGCCCAATACTATGTTTTAAATTGACAAATCCTAACATATAACAAAATCCAATTTTTTTTTTATATTTTACCAATATTTTTAAATTTCTTATCAAATAGAAAATAAAACTTACATTTAACTCAACAAAAACATATTGCCCTAATTAAAATTGCTGAAAACAATAAAGCCTACACTCTCAATAACTAGAACGTACATGAAATAAAAAATAGAACGTGTTTTTCAAATACGCTCTTTATTTCAACAAAGAAAAAACTTTTAACATATAATGCAACTGAAATACCTATAATAATTATATATAACAAACTTATTAAAGAATGAATATTATGTCTATTAGTTTAATAAAGCGAAAGCTCGGATCAAAAGTGCTATATAAAGCTTTCAAAATGCTCACAAACGCATAGCTAATCGCGACACGAGGGAATCAATTCAATTTGTCCATCAATATGAGCTACTTACTACCTGTAACAGGTATGGGCTGGCAGGGGCCAGGGCGGGCGGGATAGGGAACAGTGCAATCGCTGCCTCAGTGACGAGTAGACGCGCGCGCTTCAACCAACCACACGACCGAACTTATAGTGTAACGTTTTAATTAAGTGCTTAGTTCAAAGTTGTGGTATACGTGTGAATTTATTTTGGATCGCACAGAGGTAGGTAAAAATCTATATTATTTTTAATATAATTTAACGGAGAATATATCATAAAGGATGTATATTTTATACACTGAAATAGCTGTACTGAATGTTTGCTTTAGGTTCGTAATTCACAGTCATTCGTTTTGCGTAAATGTTTCCCGCTTGTTTTGTAAAATTGAACGATTTAATTTAATATGCAATGAAACAATCGAGAACAAAGCTCGGCTATCGCGGATTTAACTTGTTGCATACAGCGGTAATATTACCTACCTCGTTTGCAGAATTAACGTTGAATTTAAGTTTCACTCATTTATTACGAGGAATATTATTGTATCCGTGTTAAAAGTAAAATATTATATTGAATCGTAAAAACCTATTGGAATAAAATTACTGAGAGTTTCAACTTATTATAGGTAAGAGGAATAAAAAATACTATGCTTTAAATAAAACCTGTTTTGTCTCCAGATGTTTCTTCTAGAGGTTTAATATGATTGTACCACATTGATCTCTCCAATGAAACTTAAAGCCATGTTAAATAGGAACTTTGACAAAGGACTGTTTAAGAGAATTTCTAATCCGAGTTCGATTCTAATATCAAACTAACTGAAGATTAGATATGACCAAAACCCCTTTCTATTTAATGAATAAAGTTGGTATACATCGAAACTAAAATAAATGTATTAAGTTACTGCATTGCATATGTGTACGTACTCGTATGTATATCTAATGTATTTGTCTCTTTTTAAAGTGATATATAAAAAAGTTGTAATATAAATTACAAATAAAACTACATTTAAAAAGGACAGCCTAAAACCTTTTCAGCGGGTTATAATGTAACAAAAAACTTCTCCGTTTTTGTTTTGGTGGCGGAGAACTTAAATGAATATAATAAAATTATCATATTTTATCTTTTTAAATCACTTTTTTGAACGTTAATTGTTAAATGAGGACCAAATATAAATTTTCATATAAAGTAATTTCTAATACGGTGTGTGGTATTTCAGACTTGGTAACTGTGGCTTCATGAATTGAATACATTGATGGATAAATAAGGTTCCTAATCACAAAAGATATAAATTAACATACAACTGTCATCTTGTTTCTCCAGATACATAAGATTCCAAAGTTGTGGATGTCGAGATTTTTTATGATTTTCAACAATAGGCACTTATTTTATTTAAATATGAGTATCCGAAAATTCATTTCTTTTTATGTTCATCTTTGCTAACGTATTTTACAAAAATATTTTTATAATATCTCGACTTTAGTATGTAAAATAAAAGTTGTCATATTTATGAAAATAATTACAACTCGTTTTTGGGCACTATTGTTTTTGTTTCTTTGTTTTTGAGAAGATTTTTCTTGTTAGCATGGTAGGAAAAAAAAACTATTAATTTTTTTTCTCGACAATTGAATAAAAAGTTTGCATAATATTATTAGTACTACATATAATAGAAATAATATTATGTATTGTAATTATAATGCACATATTATTAGGGCACTTCAAAATGTATCAACATTTTTTTTACAGCAGTATTTATGAAAACTATATTTTATCTCAAAACTTACAGCAAATTAGAAAAAAGGGAAAGGCTAACACAAAACTTAATTGCAATCATTGAAATCAGATAAGTAGAAAAAAAATTATTGTTAAATACGCTTCAAATATTTCGGTCAATTTATCAATTGCAAATTAGCAATTATTTTGTTATGTACATATCTACAAATTAACAAATTTGAATTTCTTTTACTAATACTACATCACATAGTTTTAGATGAAATCTATTATTCCAGGTCAAATGGAAATCTTTTATATGTTAAATTTTTTGGACCCATCAATTAAACGATCTTTTTATTGAATTGTCCTGACTTTGTATTGTATTTTTTTTTTTTACTCTTGAAGAAGTAATCATTATAAATTTCAAATAAGATTGTTACGGCTTCCCGAGGAAACGGGATGTATGGGCAAAGCGACATATGGGCAGTCTGACAAAGAAATTATTCTACCTTAGCTTCTAAAAATTCAATTTAATTGCAAATCATTTTAAAACCTAACATTTTAAGGTTGATCAAAAACAAAGTATGGCCATTTATATTTTATCCTGTAGTTATAGTTGTAAAGCAATTAAAATGTCATTAGACTTTGTTACACGATTTCCAGTAAAAAATAGAAGAAATGGAAATGAGCACCGACCAATTGCATGTCAAGGGAGTGTTATTGGAATAACCTATAATTTTTTAATATTATATGATATCAGTTTGTGCTGCCTTAGAGTAAAAACGCCTGCAAAATGTTCCAAAAAAGAAAAACACGAACTGATATATTAAGAAGGTCATTGGAAAAACCAAATACATATCTACTTTCGACGGAGAAAGTCTCTTTGCCTTATCATTGAGCACAAAAAGATAAAAAATCCTCTAGTATTAAAAATAACCATAATAACCGTCTCCGTATGACAATAAAAATAAGCGTAACAGCTAACATATATAAATCATAAGAAATATATCTTGTGCTTACAATAAAGTGCTTGCATTGAAGTTTGGAAAATCATATTTTATTAAGCTTTATAGCAACAGAATCTCAAAGCTTGTTTATTAAATATCAATTTATAAAATAAATGGACTTGGCTTAAAACAACCGATGAAACGAGGGATCGGCACGTTTTCTTAAACCATCCTTTTTGTAAAGATGTTATTGAATGACTTCAAACTATAATTTAAACATTTCAGATGTATGAAATAGAAAAGTATGTTGACTAATAAGCGAATATTTTATTTATACTGAGTTACCATTTTTTTTTCATTTCAATACCTTTTAATGGTAGAAACTTAAATAATATTTTGATCATAATACTTGAATTGTATTGAGCTTATTATTCGGAGCAAGACAATAACATGCCAAAACCAGAGAAATTAAACAGACTAAGTTTGTTATATCATCAAAAGCGCTCCGCATATATTAATAAAAGCGTTTAATCTTGCCAATACCGCGAGTACAGGAACTAATGTATTATTATTGATCACAAAGGCACAGAATTGACTCCAATTACGATTAAACAGCATTAGTTAAGCAATCGTGTTTTCGTAAATAGTTTTGATCAGTTTATTTTGGCACAAGTTTCAATTGGATGTACGAATTAGGATGAGATTGATCGATTATTTTGTATTTACTTCGAGGCTGTAATAAATAAACTTTGAATTTAAATATTATTGTCCCGCTGTTATGTGAGTGAAAAAATTATGTAAGTGAAAAAATCTGTCTCTCATTAGCATATCATTAAATATGTCACACAATTGAAATAAGACAACGATTATAATGGTATGACATAACTGAGGAACAAAAATACTCTAGACTTCATTATTTACCACGAACAAGGTTTTTTAGGTCAATAGTGCAAATGTATCCACTTGGGAAGCGTTTAGTGCTTCATATCTATGAAATTATTTTAAATATATTCCAACAATAAGATAAAAACCATTTCGTGCATATCATAGTTTGTCTTAAAGTGCTAGTAATATATAATAATATATCAATATTAAAACTATAACCAACAGTTGCTTATGTATTATAAACATAAATACATAATTATTATAATAGCATCTTGTACGAGAACTTTTTAATCTTTCTTATATTGACACAGATAAATAACCTTGCGAAACGTCCAAATTAAATAACATTCGTTTCTAAAAAACCATTCATATCAAAGGACTTTTCTTCGAGGACCCAAAAGCCTATAAAACCGGAATATTTCATAGGACTCAATTTTACCTCATTTGTCGTCTACATAGCGTCGTGTATCCTCCTGATCTATGGAGTGATTTTACTCACAAGGGCGCCCTGTAAGTGAATATATTTTTTCAATTTCGTGCCTCCGGCTGTCAGGGTTGGATGGCTTTACGCAACCGACTTGGTTTTTCAAAAGGCTGTTCTGAATGTATGTTCCTCTGGTAATGTTGGGTTCTTATCTTATTTATTGCTTGTTTGGAGTGAATTTATTTTATTTATATTTGAAAAAGCCGTTCCATGGTCTAGAATAAATTCTAGGAGAAAGTAAAATATAACATATCTAGTTTTGTCTGTCAGCAATAATTTGAAAGTAACTAAAGTTGGAGACCGATTTGTCCCGGATACAACATATTATGTTAGAAAATTATATCTAGAAAAGTTTATGAAATATGAAAACATGATTTTTGTATTTTTCTTAGATAATTTGTTTCCTCACTTTCGATTGATTGCTGCCTTTATATAATCCGGCTCAACGGACGTAAACGATTGGCAAGATAAATTTTAGACTCTTTTTTCAAATCCATTTCTTTCTCCACTTTCCTCTTTTTTAAATGATGACGACAAAATAGTAATTCACAAAATTAATGGATAATACCTTTAATATTTCAGATTATTTGAGGGCTCATAAAATTTTTGTAACAACGTTTATTTCACGTTTTACCTTTATACACATAAAACTAAATGCAATATCCCTTGTCATATTTTGATCCATACAGATATTAGTCAAGAAAATCGTGGCGTCGAGAGTGTAATGATTTGGAAACTTAAAGTCTTTCCATTTCCACTGACGTTAGCGATCTCTTTTATCCTTTATATGTCACCGGATATTACGGTAAATCGTAGCCCAAATTTTTACATGGTAATTTCTTTTTTAAAACAAATATTCAATATAACATAGAATTGGATTATGAAAGAAATACGAGAGCTTAAATATAATAAAGCGGTAAATCATCCAGTGAAATAATTTTCTCGTGAAACTTAATTTCTCATATATTTCCCTGATAGCCCAATTTAATCGCACTCGTAAGAGGAACCATAAAAGAGATTTTTATAATATTAGTCATGCTGATGTTGAATATTATTAGTGAACATGTACGTTTTTTGTTGATTCACTTCTTTTATTATCATATTTAATTAATTTGAGATACGCGTTAATCTTATTGCAGATATGAAGATGAGAATTTTGTTTATTTTTACAATAATAGTTTCATATTTTTCGAAATAATCAGAGAGAAAATGTTTTTTCAATAATAAAAACCAGATATTTTTGAAAATAGAATAAGTATAGATTAAAAAATATTATTAATAATTTGTCGTTCTTTTGCTCTCGATAAGTGTAAAACCTTACAGGAATTATTAAGCACACATTATGAAAGGCATGATTAAAGAAACAATCATAAAAAAGTTCAATATCTCACGTATGCTGCCTTTAGTTTTCTAAATGTAGAAAGTTCTAGCCAACCTTAAATCATATTAAATTCAATGCATTAATAATAATAATCAGGGTTTCGCAACGGCTTTCCTGACATATTTCTTTGTAAGTCATTAAGATAGCAGTCATTTAATCCAATACATTCATTGGATTTCAATGCGCTTTTCTAAAGCGAGTAATTAAATTGCACTAGTAATCTGACTGAATTCAAGCACACATCCAGATCCAAGAATGCAATGATAAATCCACTTCTCAAAGCAAATACGTATTAAATAAACCAAAACTGAGTGGTGCTAATGGATAATATGATAACTAAAAGCTTGTGTTCACGTCACGTTATAGTGTTGTTCAAGGTCGAATTTACAGATTACAATCTGATACAAGTGATATTGTAACATGTGAAGTGTTTTATTGTGTACTGTATGGTTATATTTGTTATCGGATGGGGGGAAATTAATTAATAGGAATGTATCTGTTTGTTTCAATTAATGAACGCGCTTGATATAAATTGAGGTACTGATGTTAAACAATTTATTTATTAATATATAAAGTTTTTCTTTAACGTGGCTATTAATTAACGCCTTGACATTATTTGTTTGTTATAAAAATAATCTCTACTTTAAAGTAAATGTTTAAGGTAAAATTAATTTAAGTAAAGACTAGGTAGGCAGGGCTGTTTCTTCTCAATATGTCTCCATTTACTTTCCTTGAATGAATGATACATTGGTGTGGTAATTTTTTTTGACCGAAATATTTTTGCATAGTTTCAATAGTTTTTATGATACGTCCGATTTATATCTCAATGGCAGAAGAAATTTGTTCCGTCTGCGACATTTTCAACATCTGCCTACACAATGAAATTTCAAAGAAATCTTGTTTCTTACTTTTAATTTTTGTTTACAAACCAGTTTCTGGTCCAGCAAATAAAACAGAAGAAAAGAAGCACATCCTATCTTAAATCTATCGGCAAGTAGTCACAAACTTTATTATGTGGGTGATTAGAATGGACGTCTCATAGTCCACCAACAGGTGATCCTGATTTAAAATGTGAAGTAACTCTACAAATACAAACATTCAATTTTAATTATACCTAGGTGACACTGAAAATATTTAGAAAATGAAAAACGGCTTAATGTAGAAAGTTGCCAATACAATATTGTTTTTTGAAGTATCTTTGTTCTTTGCTAAACATCGTCGCATTGTACTGTGAAACGCTGTGGGCCCATTCTTCCTTAGGGATCTCTTCTACGGCAATTTTATACATTTTCACCGCATCTTCAGGGCTCGTAAAGTGAATACCTCGAATTTTATCTTTAGCTCTTGGAAATAATATAAGCCTCAAGGCGCCAGAGAGCGACTGTATGGCGAGTGACTCATTATCTGGACACCTGCCATAGTCAAATATTCAAATGTCCGTTTGCCACCGCGTGCACTGAAGCATAGTCACGGTGAAGGAGGGTCCTGCTTGGAGGGCGTTCCTGTCGATTTTATTCCACGACAACAGGCAACAGCGATTGATATACCAGTCTATAGTAACTCTCTCCTTCCATCTTCTAGCACAACTGTCGCGAAATAACTTTTCTTACCAAAGAATCAGACAATCATTTTTGTTTTTGTCTTCTTCCTTTCTTTATCTTAGTTGGCTGATCCTAGAAAGGAAAACCCAGTGAGCTGATAGTCTCTTGGTTTCGATCTCGTAGCAATATATCTAACTTTCATCACCTATGACGATAACAGCATTTGAGTCACCGCCGTTGAACTTATCTAACAATTAGCGGCACCAGTCCATACGAAGGCGCTCTGGTCATCGGTTAAAATATCTGGAAACCATCCAGTAGCAAGCTTCCTGACGCCTAAATGTCTGAATAATATTTTTTGAATTTGACTCATACTAATACCTAGGCTTGCCCATATCTGCTGAAAGGTCACTATCTCACCTTCCTCTATTATCTCTATCGGACAGCACTGATGTTATCTTCAGCAGTCACTGTTAAAGGACGTCCGTCACGCAGATAATCATAGAGATTGCTACGTCCACGGTTAAACTCATTATACTATTTGTAAATAGTGGCACGCGATGGGGCTTTATTAAGAAATACAATTTGCAGCCTATCAAAGCTTTGTTGTTGAGTAAGCCCACAACGAAAGTAATAATAAATCATTGCCCGAAAATTTGCTAGTGTTAGGTTCATTTTCACGTGTAACAAGAGTTTTAGATTTGCGGCGAATTCACAAAAACAGATGACAAATGAATGCAATATATTACATTAGGTTACTAAAAGAGTTCTAAAATTGAAATTCCAAAAAGTTTTCATGAACAATGTTTCTAATTGGCCAGTTTTAAACATTTTCAGTGTTACCTACGTATTCTTTTATTTTTAGTCAAAGTTTATTGATTAAGGGTTGGTCTGGAAATAAACATTTGAATGGGACATATAGATATATAAATACACATATATAAATATATTTTTTTTTAGAAATATTCATTTCTAGGTCTTAATATTTCATAAATATGTGTATAACTCTTTTTGATATTTGTTTATTGGACTTAATGCCTTTATTTGAGTTATATCTTTGTGCTCAAATTACATTTACTAATTCGTCTTTGGCTACAGTACAATTCTTAAATTCAAATAAGAAAAATACAACCGTTAGCCAAACACAAAAACTCTACACGTTAGAAAAAATCTTGTTCATGTTTCGCAATAAAAGAAATTGCTGAGGAAAAAAATTTATTAAATTAGTCGTTAGAAAATCAAGCTAATGTATCTCACAGGCGGAATTATAAGGTTGCAGATTTTTATTTGGATTAAAATCTTTGTTAGGAGATTACACACCGCTCCTTTTTCGTGAATAATTGATTTTCTCATTATGGCACGAACTGTGGACCAAAAGAGAATACGCGGGTACAAGCTTAGCCTAAATTGAGATAAAGTACTGAATTCGTGGTAACCATTATAAATTCTTATTTTAAATGTCTAGCGGTTGTCTAAATTCCCCTTTTATATAATTTTAACTGAAATGACATGGTATTTTCATCAGAAGTGATTTTGTACATAATTTTTCTTTGTAAATTATAATGATTTGTATATATCGATATAACGGTTAAATATTATATTTAGGTAGAAAGAATTTAACATTTTATATTTTGTGTTTATATTTAAATTGAAAATAATTATAAAAAACGAAATATATTTTTTATTTTTATATTTACAGACACTTATTTTCTTGAAATGTATATCCATACTGTATTTCATTGTTAATTCGCCCGTATTAATAAAAGCTACCACAAATTGTATTTTTTTTTTGTTTTAAATATAAAAAGCCGTTTCTACTTCTGTCCATAGCTTTCACTGAGTTCTTCATAAGCCCAAGCTTTATGTGTAATGGTGGTAAAAATATATTTTCAGGGAGCACCAATGGAGGGTTTTTAATATTTTTTTGTCCTGGAGTAAGAGATTGCCTTTTGGGACAGCCTTGCTTAATTAAATATTTTTTTCGGTTTCTGCTGTCCCAGTCACGAATAAAGCAAAAGTATTTTGTATACTCCAGTTTTAATCGTTAAATTAGAGTAATCACCTTAAAATCTCCACAATTTTCCATTTGTGTTCGTTATATGGAATTTTTTCCTAGATAAATTTAATAGTTTCATAAGACTAACGGTATAGAGGAAAGTTTATTGCCGATATGTAAAAGGCTGTAACATGAAAACTAGACCTGATGGAATCAAAATAAGTATGGTAATAAAACGAGGGTGGGAAGGTGGTAATTTAAAATTAGAAAGTACCTTTCTTGTTACAAAATTTTGTTGACCAGTGTTGGTTTATTGAAATATTTCGAGAAGTGATCGAGTCTTAAGCAACCAAATACTTGAAGATAACAAGTAACACAAAGTTGAAAAAAGATGCAAGCTCACAAATAAATATATCTATTTATGGTTCTTTATAAAAATAAAATAAGTATTTCGTCACTCTATTTGTCTTGTTATATTACAATTATTTTAATTGATGCTTATATTATATAGATAATTAATAACGTTTTATTTTGTTTCAGATATTTTCGAGTAGTATTAGAGTTTCATCACTACATAGTTCTAACAATATTTTTCTTTGTTGTCTACTGATGTAACTTCTTAGAGGTAAGTAAAACTGTATATAAATAGATTTATTTAAGCCTGTCATATTAAAAAATGGGCTGTTTGATTTCCGACCAGCATTGAACGTAAATTCTGGCACCCCACAAGGCTAGGTGCTATTACTTATACTTGCTTCTCAAAATCAATGATATTTTGTGTATTGAAAGTATTTAAGTGGACGATAGTACGATTTTGGTATTAAACCAAGAGAACTCTGAACAAAGTGTGATTGATATAGGTTTTGCGATTGGTATGGGGGTAACTTATTATAACTTAACTCCAGCAGGGCAACATTTTTCGAACTCACCACTAAGAAAAACCCTTTAAAGTTGGTTCTACAGTTTCAGAACATACCTTAACCATCTTTAAGGCTCTTGGGATTCTGTTACCGAAATTTCCGTCACTTTGCTAACATTGCCATGTTGGCCTCCAGAAAACTTGATAAGTTGATCAGGTGGTATAAAGCGCAAGTCCGACCCCGACTAGAGTACAGGTCTCTGGGCTGGCAAACCTTTTTGATTTAGTTCAAAAAAGAGTTGTGAAGCCACTGTGTATATTATATGGCCTGTAAAATGATATATATTTCGAGGAGCTGTTTGATATGAAGCCTATCCTAATATCTTAGCTCTCTTAAAATTCACTAACAGTCTTGTTTGAGATTATTTTATCTCCCACCAACGTTCTCGCTATAAAATTAGGTCTCTGCTGCGGTTTTCTCATGGGATTAAATAGTGCAGGGTTTATCGAGAAAGTACTGAAAACGCATTTGACGTCTTTGGTATTGCAGTCCATAGGCTACAGTGACAGCTTAACTTCATTTCCCCCTGTTGATAGGTAAAATGTTGATAGATAAATTATCGTAAGGTCCTCTTATGTTAACCACTGACATAGTATAAAAACCTGCATATTTTTAGTTTTCACCTGCATAGTAGCATAGGTTAAATCACGTTTTTGACACAGATTTAAAATAAAACGATAGGTATAGCTTTAACATTAACGATTAACATCGATTTTAACTTGAAGAGGGTGGTAGTGAAGTGTCAACTTTATAATCGCTACGGGGAAACGAGATAAGGTCCGCCGATAAGCTGGCCTACTTCTAGACGCCTTCTAAAATGGCTACTAGTACAATACAATGGAAACTGATATTCATCTTTTTCTTTATTTCATTTAACTTCAAAGCTTTACAAAAACAACTTTTAAACAACAAATATGAAACTAAGTAATCACAAAATATTTGATTTTAATGCTTTTATGTTCTGATCTTAAATTAGGTACTACTAAACCGGAAACGTTTTAGAATTGCTGAATAAAGGACTTTTTCATATTGTAAAATTTGTACCATTTATTAGTATTTTGTTTTCCATATTTTTTCAATGAAAATTCTATCCGAAAGCTTTCGTTTTTTTATAAAAGTGAGGTATTTTATGTTTTACCATCGTGATATTGACAAATATTAAATATTTTATTTTTAGTCCAACTTAGAACCAGTTTTTAATGTTCAGAACTCCAAGTGCTGTGCTTAAAACAACGATTAAAATTACATGAATCCGTTACTTTGTAACTTAAAACGGTCGTCAAGTTCTTTACTTCTTTCAAACATGAGTTACAAAAAGAGCAGAAGTATTCTTAAAATAACCTAACCAGTTTCGATATTACTTAATTTTCATAGGGAGTTAAAAGTATACTATGCTTTAGCGTTTTTAAGTATACTTTTTAATGTAAATCAGTAGGTTTTATTGTATTCAAGTCATAGATACTCCATAAATAAAAATATTTTAGTAACCTTTATTCATATGTTGTCTAAAAGTAATGTTATCTCTATAGTACTCAAATGTATATTTATTAAATATTTTTATATGTTTAATATAAGTAATATTGGCTTATCTCCTAAACAAAATAAGATTTCTTTATTACAGATTACTAAATTAACATCGTCTAAAATATAAAAATATTTCGAAGTTGTAATTTCTATTTATTCAACGACTATTAAATTAAATAAAATATTTTTAGTTAACAATTTAATTTAAAATACTTAAAACCAAAAGAATATAAACTACACTTACTTACAAAATACAGGAATTAAAATGAGAATTTCAGAAAACCAACACGCGATTATAACATTCGCTTTTGATTGACTGACATTGTACATAAGTTTAATTGTATCTCGTATCTCTAGAGAATTCTATTTCGGTTCAACAGATCATAGTAAGATCAAAACAAAATCGAGGTAGGAATTCGGAATCCAATAATAACATTGAATTGGTTGCAGCACGGTAAGGAGCAGATATATTTACATGTATTCATCCCGTACACGTCTAGACTGGAACAATATTGTATTCTAATATTTGATGTTACAGTAGAACGTTATTAGAATTTGCAAAGCGCGAGTGTGTTTAATATAAACTTACAGTTATGGTACAAGAGGGTTTGAGCGGATGCAGACATCGCTGCGGATGTGTTTGAGCCTTGTTGTGGAACGATAACGTACGTTTCACGCTTATACTCCCTTAATATTTTAAGAGAATAATACACAACTTTTGTTCCGACGATTTTGAGACTATAATGTTTTGAAATATCTCTGAAATATTCTGATGTTATTAGATTGTTAAATTAGATTATTTCTCACGTATTAACAGCAGTAACCGCTACTTCATCCTCGTTGTTCCTGTTAGCTTAACTTTTCCTTAACTCGAAAAATCTACGAGTAAAAGTTCCGCAAAGTTCATCAAAACCTGTCCAGACCATTTGGAGAACTTTTACCTTAAACAAATGTTTAGACTGGGATGAAACCTCTTTGTTAAAATTTAGCCGCAAAGCCATTGGGCATTAACGGTTTAGTACAACAGTCAGACTCTTAAAATTTATTTAAATGAGATACCTAAGCCTCAATGTTTATTTGCTAAGCAAATACATCTTTTGCAGTCCTATTTATAAACAGAGGTCTTGTTTCAATTCGTATGATTAATGTACAAGATAGAAATGAAAGTGATTTTTAGCCTTTGTTTATTTAAAATCATTCAAAACAAGTCAATTTATCTCTGAATCATCCCATGATAATAATTTTGGATAGACTTACTGTATAGCAATGAAATTACACTTTGAGGTTAAAATTTCCAGATTCCAGGGGTTTCAAAGGTGCTTCTCTATTCAAATTAAACTCTAATAATAAAATACTATTGTACTGTTTGCTTGCGTTTTATAAATGCAATTTGTGCAAAAATTTTTGGAAATAAAAAACACTGATCATTGAATTGTGTTGTAATTTTTATGCATAGATACTTTTCTTTACATGAGTTTTAAATATTATTTGAAATTTTCAAATGTAACAACACTTTAAGCAGTTCGCATTTATCAAAATGTTGGCAGCCAGCACTTTATGATCAAAATGTGTTCAAGGCATTAGACTTAACTAGGTTTAAAGGTCAATTCTTGCTAAGAAAGAAAACACTAGATGACTAGAATATTTATAAAAGAAGATAATATTATTGTAAATAGATAGTTCTGTTTGTACAATATATGTTCTTTACAGTTGCACCTATACCTAATTTTTTACATAACAAATGACCTGACTTTTAAAATGTTTAACAAATCATCCGCATTACAAAATCTGAACACTATAACGAAAAATATTAATGCTCAATGCGAAAAACATATTATTCAATGCTGTGGCAACTTAATAGAACTATTTGCATTCTCTATCTTTATCCTTAACATACTGAACAATTGTTTGTAATTTTGTGCTGTCTTTGGATATGGAATTGTTGGAGTCATGCCATATATTGACAAAATCTCATAGCCTTGCTCCTTCTTGGAATGAGTTCCAAAGCTAACTCTCATGTTTGTTTATACATAAGACTTGCAATTTTATCATTCATAAATTTTACTTATAGAACTAAATATTAATTCTAAAGTCTACAAGACGGGGAAATTACAGTATATTGATAAAATATTTTGAAAATTTTCTTAAACTACTTGTGTTATTTTAAACTTTTGATTAACATATGTATGCATGTGAAATTCAGACATGTTTATGTCGGACTGTCTATTTCATGCAGATGTTTTTCCAAATAGTCAGTTTATTTAAAAGTTTATGGAGGATGTATCTTTATATGTATTTTTAAAATATATACTAATGACCTTTTTAAGTTGCATACTATTATTTGATAAACATTTGACTCACGAAATCATTTTAAAATGAGAGTCAGGATTTTCATTTTCATCGCCGAGGAAAAAATCTTAGACAGTAATCTTAAAAGAATCGCAATTGGTGAGGATTTGAAAAAAACTGGGTAATCTTGCCGGAAATTACAGTGCCTATTTTTGTGCGGATAAAATCCGTAATCGTAGATTCAAATTAGGATTGAAAAACGTAAGGAGCAATACTACGAGTTCCTAATTCATACTATCTTATTTTTCAATTATGTGTTTGCAAACCAAATCTTTGTAAGATCCAATAAAATATAATAAGATACCAACTACTAAGCTTTATAAATAAGTAAAATTTAATTAACAATAAAATAAACATAGATTAAGACTCCTCTTTATTTTTGTAGTTTTAAAAATAGAGAAATACGATGAGTTTTAAGAGAGAGAATATTGTTGAAGGTCAATACGACATAGTATTGCAAATACTATTTTACTACCCATAAAATTATAACATTCATATGTGGATAAAAATAACCTAAAAAAAATAACAAATAATAACTATAAATTGACTGTGTAATTGCATAAAAGTCTTAGAAAGTAATTAAATCCTGTCGCTTAGCTCAGCAAACTGTAACAAAACTTTTGAAATGATTTCCAACTCCGGTGCTTACACTAAAAGGCTCTTGTATTTTTTTTCCGACCGTAATATTTTTCAGGGTTCCCATGATACAAAAAATTTATTTTCATTATTTGCAATAACATTATAATAACAATAATGGATTTTACACGGTAAAGTTAAAAAAGAAGGAGTAAAAAGGGGTTTTCATTAACAAAAGAGCCATATATTTATCTTTTATCTACCTAGATAGTACCTACTTATAATTATGCAAACATGGTTTTCTAGTATGTGGTACAAATGAATTTTTGATGACAAGAGATCTGTTTTATAATACTTGCTATCAAGGTGGCTACAAAATTAATTTTAGTATTCAGCTAATAAAGATTCAGTTTTATAAATCATCCAAAAATGTTCAAGGTATTTTCTTTCTGTTACAATGAAATTGAAAATCGCGAATAATAATTTTAAACAAAAAGCGAGAAAAGAACAAACGAAAAATACTGAAACGACATTTGAGTAATTAATTTCCTTAAAAGTATAACTATAAAGGTTTATTTTAGTCATTTAATTAATCATAAATCAAATATCAATTTTCGAATCAAAATATTTGCTGGCAAATTCAGTGAACCAAGTATTTTAATCCTCATTCTAAGGTAGTATCTCTTGTAGATGGCAATGTTATTTGTTTTAGAGACCGGTTTTATTTGCTTTTAAATATAAACCCTTAATTTGTTATATGTTTGGTCAATATAGAAAAAATTTTTTTTTTCTAATTTATGTCTGTTATTTCATAAAATAATGTTTTATTTATTGAGTGCAACTAGATGCTTGCTGTTTATTCGCTACGGACTCATCACTAACAATTTCTATTTTCTAGTTTTTAATATACGTTTATTATTAAAAATCAGATTTTTTTTTTTATTTTTTATTTTTATGAGAGAAGTGGCAAACGAGCAGACGGCTTACTTTATGGGCAGTAGTCACCGTCATCCACAACAAATCTTATGTTGTGGATGCGTTGCCAACCTTGGTTACTGAGGAAAAGGGAGGAGTCGGAATAAGGAGATAGCAGGAAATGGTGGGAAAAGGGAAAGGGCAACCAGCTCTCTCTTTCATCGGAGGAAACGCTGTCATTAAAGACTACTTCACGCCGATCTTCTGTGAGAGGGTGGTACTTCCCCGGTCGAGCCAGCCCATGTCGAGCTGTAGTATTTTGATCACAGGTAGACTCTACCACCTTACCTAGTAAAAATATTAAAGAAGACTGGAATTCACTCGCGATTTCATTCGTGCATTTGAAATTTACTACTGTCCACCATTTTTAGAAATTTAATAGAGTTTTACACCTTATTAGCAAATGTAATCAAAATCTAATATATCAGCATTAAGTTTTGGGTAATGAATTAACTAAAACCGCACACAAATTCTAATTTTCAATATTATTTATTCCCCAATATATTTTAAATATTTAGTACTAGTGTACAGCTACACATACTAGCTCAACAATTATTACAACACATTACTTTCGCGCATGTGATGGTATCATTGTATGCATATACACCCTAGAGGTCCAGGCAGGAAACACAGTGTAGTAAATGCGGGAGTACACTACGGAAGCAGATAACGGTATAACATCTCACTTATTTACTCATACTCTGGAGCGTGAAACTATTATCATTATGTAAAAGTCATAGTCAACATACCTGCAGATTTTGTTAACATAATTCGTTTAGTTTCTCGTTAGAAATAATCATTTTAATAGCAGAATTATTACCTATTCATTTAAAGCTTTCTATTAGTTATTCATAATGCTCGCACGAATACATCATTTAATCAATTATGTTTGTGGAAAAACGTTGATATCTAAATTTAAAAGCATTATAATATACGTTCGTCCTTATTTATTATAACAATGCCGTGTTTGTACACTTATACTTTGCTCTACGTAAACGTTTATATAAATTTATTGAAAGTATCATAATATAATATTTTTCTTGAGGAAATTTAAAATACGTGACCTAAAAGCAATGTCGTTAAAGTTAAAAAGACGGGTTTTATGACGGTTTGAGTTCCACAAAGATAAGTAAAGCAAAACTTGAAAGGAAGACTACAAAGAAATAAAAATTTAAAATGTTTTGCAAAGCATACCAGTAACATATTATCATTTAATAATTTTTCTTTAATTATCTTCATACAAAAATTCACTGTTCGGCAATTTCTCTTGAAAAAAAAATTCCAAGGTCATATTTCAAATAAGAACATAAAATTTTGTTTCACCTTTCGATTGAAGCCCTTGCTTTCAGCGCGTGATCAAAGATTTCCTCCTGCTATAGGTAAAAAAGAAATCTGAACTGCGTACTTAAAATATGAAGGACCTTAAAGCCTTCTGAGGTGCGTTTCCATTGAGCTTTGTTTCTAGTGTCATTCACTATTGCTCTTTTTAATAATCAAAGCATCATTTTCAAATTAAACAACCTTTGATGAGAAATTTAGGCTTCGTGATATTTGAAGCTTGGCAACTCAGCTTTATTTAATATAAAATTGTTACTTATGCAAGATTTTTTTTTATCAATCAATCTAATATGATCAATTTCAAACCATAGCCTATCTACTTCTTATAAAAACAAATTTTCAAAGGCATTTTATTATCAAGTGCGAGGCTACGTTAATTAAACATAATGATATCTTGATTTTATAACACAAAAAAATCCTTAGAACATACAATTCCATAACATTATCTTTCACATGACAAATATCACATATTATAAGCTCGTTACAGAAATGAACTCTCGACTTACTCCTTTGTCTTCGCATGATACAAATTGTTTTTGTCCCATTATATTTACCGCAGCTTTTGTGATAATAATGATTTTGTTTCATTTTCTATTACAACCCAACCTTATCATTCGTTTTTTATTAAATTTGTTATCAACACTATAAAACATCGAAAGCAATTTCAAAATTGTTTTATTTAATTGAATCTTCATTATCATAAAGCAACGGAAGCCAATATAATATAAAGTTTCATACTTCCTCGAGAGCCAACTGCGTAAGTTCAACTTATGAAAAAAAAAGATATTCATCTGTCTTCATTTTTATACAAGAATAAAATTATATTTTAAAGAATTTTTTAATTAAAATCTCATGGTCTCATTATATCTCGCTCTTCAGAGTCATTAAAGTTGTTGAATTTGTAACGATATTCAATTCAAGCAAACGTGATTGCGTTTTCATGACACGAAAGCACTGTGACAAAGTTCACCTTGCACCTTTTTAAAAAAAAAGTTCTGACGATCATGTATTCATTAGTATAGCATTCATTCGCTGCATTATATATTTGACTGAATGTGATTGTTTAAGTGGAATTATCAACTAATGTAGTCTTTGAAATAACATAAAAATTAACTTTAAACAAATTGAAGAGAAGTAATCAAGAATTTTGATGCAATTCACTACTTAGTGACATCGGCATGTTAATCTTGAATTCGGTTTCTGTTACCAAATGATATATTTTTTCTCAAATCGATTTTTACATCCTTGAATAATTTATCACATTCGAAACGAAAACGGTAGATTATGTTTTATCAGTATGGAATTTGGTTTAAATGTTCACCCCTAAATGAAAATCGTGTTAAAAGATTTTCAAACAATTTTTGAACGATAGACGAAATAATTATTATTTGCTCATTAAGTAAAGTAGTGAAATTTAAAAAAAGTGATTCATTGTGAGCTTTAAAAGTCCAGTTCGTCTCTGGCAATGGCTCTAACCTTAAATATACAAGGTCGTTTAATGGGAACGGAATAATACATTACAGAAACGTATACCTTCCGACCCTTTACATTGAAAATATCAACATTCCCTGTCAAAACATTACGATTATAAATTCGAAGTTATTATAAACATTTTATTTATAAAATGTACTTAATTTAGTCGTATTTATCTTTACAAATTAATAACATTTGAGTCACTTCCCAAATCACGGTGAAACTGTAATTTCGAGGAATAATGAAGAGTAATTTTATATTTTGCTGGAGAGCTGAAAATAATTGGGTCATTTTAACATCTTTTATGTGTTTTAAATATTTTTAAGCTTAATAATAACAAAATGGGATGTTTTGTTCAGGAAAATGTGTGATGGGATATGAAATCTTATGACGCTTTATATTCCAATATCACGAAACAGGATCTTATTTACATGCATATGTCAAAATTATTCAATTGGCTTGATTGGCTAACGATGATTGGTCATGTACCTATTTAAATTAATACTTTGGCGTAAATGAAAAGAGTTTGAATAAATATATTGTCATCTAAAGGTAATATTTTTCTTGCCACCACTACTAACAAGCGCCTACTAAAGAAAGCTGTTATCCAACAGCCTCTTAAAAACACCAAGACACTTCAGTAGCCTACTACTTTACAAGAATATTTAATGTCACCTTCTTTTGCCTATTATTAAAGAACAGATAGAATAAACACAATATCAATGAAACATAGTACATTCAAATTCATTAACGTTAACTTAAATTTATATCTTGTTGACTTTTGAATACAATCATTTTGCTTATCAATAATTGGGTATAAAGTGATTTTAATGCATCGCAAATAGAAAAGTAATGTACATGAAATGTATAAATGTACATGTACACATATAAAAGGTAAATTACATTAAATTAAGTTTTTATAAACGTGTTAAAAATATTAATTAACGGTAATATCTAGCATACCAAAACATGGTAGAGAAATTTTAATTTGAGAAATTATGTTCAAATATAACATAGTAAAAAATAACTTAAATGAGATTGTTCATTTAAACTGGAACCATTAAAAACAGCTAGTACTTCTTAAGTGACACGAATTAAATTAATAACCTGAAAATCCAAAAAATTTTATCTATGAAAAAAAATTTTGTGTACATAAATTTACTATTATAAATAAATGTAAAATGTAGCGTATTTGCCAGGCGTTCCAGTTAAAGGAATCAGGCCACAGCCCTTAGTGAACATCTTTTATAAGCACGCCTTCTGCGAGCCTATTGTGTGCGTAGTAACGCTGTAAAATAGGTAAATACTTAATATGAAATCAGGTCGTACATTGTTTAGACTTGTTAAACTATAGAACCATTTTTTATTTTTGTATTGATTGATTCCTTTAAAACTACTACATGATCAATAGTTCCCAATTACTTAAATGTTGCAAATTATGTAAACTTCAGTCTTCTATTGTAATGCCTTCTTTCACAAATAGATTTTCCTTGAAGTAATTTGTACGGAAGAATGTGAACTACCACCATCACGGAAAGCCGTTGGTAACTTGGTTCAGAGCGTTAAAGAGAGAATTTAGTATATATTCTCATTGCCTTAAAGTCGACCTTAAAGGATGACAATATCACCACACTTTTTATTATCGCATTTTGTTGATACTCTACGAAATAATAAGCATCTAGCGGAGGGATGTTTATCCTGAGCCCCTTTGTCTTAACATCCTGGTTCTCAAAATATGTGCTTACGAATTGATGTGTCTATTGTTCTGAGTTGAAGCATCGTCAACATGTCTTCGGCTTAACTGCTCAATTGGTGATTTTCTAGTGTATCTTTCTTACCGTTGGACTTGTTTCAATGAGACTCAAAGTGAGGCTATGGTAATCATCCTTGACATGGCGGAAGCGTTCAATTGGTTCATACTCCACCGACTTCTATAGAAACTCCCTTCTTACGGAAACCCCGAGTGAATTTGCAATTAGATTGCTGGCATTCTGGGCTGCAGACGCAGATAAGAACAAAAAATCTATTGCTCACGTCAGCGGCTTCAATAGCTTTGACTGAAATGCTTACTTCTCACAAGACACGGTGCTATCACTGACATTGTTTTTCCTAGATATCAATAATCTGTTGTCAATTGATAGCGTTCATTGCTATGCGAATGATAGTACCAGGTATATCTTTTATAGGGATCATATGGATATCCCTCTTGAAGTCGTGGAAAAAGTCGCAAGAAACTTGTGTCTCAAATGCAGATTATTCTGTTCAGGGTCTCCAATTGGGGTTGGGATAACAGTCCAATTTAACCCCAGTAAGACGAGAGTAATAGACTTGGAATTGTAGGAGTCTATAGGGTACTGTGACTGCTGATGGCGACCCATACGACTTTTTGGTACCGTCATAATTACTTTAATTAAATTATATTTATTTATACAAAAGAACTGATTCTATGAGGATTTTAATGGAAGCAATTAAAAACAATATAACAATTTAATTGTTCTTAACATAGTATGTAAAAAATATGAATCTACGTGGAAAAGGCGTGAAAATACTTTTATATTTGACTATTTAGAAATCATTACACTGAAGATTATCTTAAATCCTGCATATTCTATCCATAGGTGTGTTGTAAGTCCTTTGAATAGTTTTCTATCTTAGAAACTCGTTGAGCTCATGCTGCAGCAGATAAGATAAGAACACATGAACCGACAATGAACCTTTTATTGCTCTAAAAGCCATTTCACCATTTAAAGTACTAAATAAAGTAAAGTGCTTTTTTGTAATATTAAGTAAAATATAAAAATAAAAAAAAACAAATTTTTAACGGCTTCAGTGAAGTCTGAATGTAAATTGTACTAAGGAGACCGAGTAATGGCATTATATCCAAATCTGGTCCGTTTAAAAACTAAATATAAATTTCGGAATGTCGGTATTATTTCGTAATACCTTTATTATTTAACAGAGAATTCTAAATATGTCTAGTCTCATATATTTTAGTAATTATATGTTTTGTAATAATAATTTATAAAAATTTTAATAATTCCTTTTTATCACCCCTAAATTACTTATAAATATCAAATGATTGTTTGTTTAGGAAATGAATCCTCTTGTATTCCAAGTCATGAACTAATCAGAAATTAAATCAATATTAATTTGAATCAAATGATTTCCATAAAATTCCATAAACTTAGCAAAAGACGGAATCGTGTAATTTTGGATTGCTCACTGCAGACCGTTTCATTAAATAGTCCTCTTTCGGATTTCGCATCAGCTTTGACAGTAATAGGTTTTGCCTCTATATTATTCATAATGAAAAAAAAATTGCGATAATTTAATACATCTTTTAATGTTGTTGCTGTTTCTTATAAATGAAATAAAATAAATATCTCCAAGAATATATAAGGATACTACTTGATTAAGATACTTCTAATTTATTAAGATATAATTACGTTTTTATATTTTCTATATTTCATTATGTATACACATTAACGATATTCATGAGTTATTTTTATTGGAAATATGCGAGCTAGTAAGAAGGAAAAGATAAAATTTTATTTGTAGGCTTCGGAGGGTGGAATTTAATATTTGGAAGCTACGGTGTATCGGGAATTTGGGAGGTTTTAATATTTAAAGAGACTCAAGTTTTCACCTATTCATTTTTGTTCTACTCTTACATGTTTGAAATAATTACATAAAAGCACATGTTTATTTTATAAAAGTAAGAAGTATTTTAATTACTGTCAGTACAAGTGCCTTAAAATATTTTTTTCTGAACAATGCAATTCTTAGAATTTTTATAAACTAAATCTGATATTGATACAAATGCAATCAGTTTAATATTAATGTCGGAGAGAATATTGAAATGAAGAACAATTAAATACTTTATCTTGAACTTTAAATATATTTATATAATCTCGTATCTCATACATATGTTGACATAATTAAAAGACAGTATTCATCTCAGATGACATGAATTTTTTTAAGTAGGCCTGTTTTTTTTTTGGTATTATAAGAGTATGATTTTTTACATATTATTATTTTATAAAAACTTTTTTATGCAATTTGCACACAATAATCCAGGAAAGTGGTTTTACTGAAAACATCCATCGCATAAATGAACCCTCGTCATTATCAGTATGCAAAACATATATTGTTTTAATAAGTGAGTAAATGTTCCTGCAGTTGTTTGCTAAAGTTAACTTTTGTGTTTAGCTTACATATAACAGAAGATACTGAATATTTAAAATATGTTTAAAAGAAATGCGTTAAATTTTGTTTACTTATTAAACAGTTATATATGCAAGTAGTTGTAGATCTTTTCATCTAACTTCATATGATCTCATATAAAATTCTTTCATAATGTGTATGAAGCTGTAGAAAATTGAATATGCAATGGTTCAGTTTGCGGCTATTTTCATGATTCATGGTGGTTTTGATTCACGCAAGCTCGAAACAAAATGTGCACTCCATAAATCATGATTCAAAACATACGCTTCTACGTAAAATGTTTCTCGTGAAATGTAGGCGAAAAACTGTTCGGTGTTGCCTGGTCTTTTGGGTTAGACGGTTCTAAAAATACAATGCATGAATTTCACTGATTTGTTTTAATAACTGATCATATTCACTTATCATTATATTGAAATTTATTACGAATTTGGCTGTATTTTAAAATCATGATGCAAATAAAAAATCCCACATTAGAAAGATTCCTGGGATTGAGTTGAGTTTTTTTATGGTCTACCCTTTAACAATGAATTGTAATAAATTTTCGGAGTAATTATTTTCGTTTAACTTTTTAATAAGTAAATGGTACAAGTTATATTGTATTACTTCAAAATAAAATATGTATGTCAGCACCGCTTAAAAAAAGTGTTTGCATTTACAAAAGCAAGTTGTGAAGTCAAATACCATTTTGTTTTATTATAAAGTCAGCTTGCCTCAGAATATTTATTAACACATTTTTAATAATAGTTAATATTAAGTCAAAACTATAAGTATGGCAACATTTAAAGTTAAAGTAGCATTTAAATTTCATTACACACATATATTAAGTCCTATATTTTTGGTGCAACATTCAATAACTGTGAAAAAAAAATAAGCAATGGATATTTAATATCTTACAAGAAAACTATCGCATCAGATCTATTATTTCGAAGAATAGAAGCTTCAATAAAAGCAGATTAAAGTCAATTCAGTCTCTTTGATCTAATCTGAACATATAGCGTCCAACAGATCTTTGTTGACTATACCTTCGAAATAAGTAAAACGAAAGATTAGATTCAGTGAATCTAGACCGCCAATTCTCATATATGTACATATATATGTGGGAAGAGGGTTTTATTTTTAAGTTTTTTTTTTATTATTTTCTAACACTTTGTATATTTGTAAGTTAACCCAGAGTTTACTATAGCAACACTAAAGAAATTTTAATAGAGAATAAAAGACGACGTGAAGACGACTGTTGTGTTTGCCAAATAAAACTAAGATTTTGTATTTTTAACCATTCTTTGTTATCCATACCTCCCACAACTATTTTGGGGGCTTGTCCGGGATCACGGAAAACATCGTTTTGGAAGAATTTACAACCTTAAGACGAAGATTTTATGGAAATGTGCACTGGAGTTTGCATCGGAAAGGCAAGTCACCACGATTGTTTTACCGACTGATTTACTTGTCACATACAAGTAATGAACAATTTATCGACATCAAGAACAAATCACCATTGCGGGATACTGCCTTACCGACCGAGCCGCACCGAATGCTGCGGGATGTCGAATATGACATATTTCGTTCTGATATTCATTAAAACGAATGCTTCAGGACTACGAATGTGACGTCATTTAAAATATAGTTTTGATGCATAAATTACAACTTAAAATTTTTATTTCAAGACTAATACTTTAAAATATTGAATTAAGACTTGGTAAACTTACCTATTTACAATGCCGCCGAAGAAAGATAAAGATAAAGATCAACCATACATACCGTTCAGTGAGATCTAAAACTCGATGACACCTTTTACCGGAGACGATACCTACCCTGTAGAAGCATGGATAAATGAATTGGAAGATATTGCACTGCTTATGGGATGGAACGACATGGAAAAACTAATTTATCGAAAGAGACTGTTAAGTGGAACTGCCAAGCTTTTTCTGCGTACTCAAAGTGAGAAAAGCTGGTCATATTTGCAAGAACAGTTAAAAGAAGAATTTGGACTGAAGCTTAATAGTGCTGCCATACACAAAAAACTAATCTCATGCAAAATGAACACCGACGAAACCTGTCAACAATACTTTTTTCATACGAAGGAGCTCGCTTTGCATGGAAATATTGAAGAAGAAGCGCTCATGGAATACATCATTGATGAGATCCGAGATTCTGAAAGTATCAAAATAGTACTTTACGGAGCTAGCAATCTTAAAGAATTTCGTAAGAAGTTGGATATCTACAGTGATATTAAATAGAAATTACCTTCTTGTTCAAGTCCTTCCACCACGAGTAAAACCACAGATCGTAAGACTACTAATGTTAAGAGATGTTTCAAATGCAGTAGCCTAGATCACAGTCTCCTGCTTGTGTAAAGGGCGTTAAATGTTTTAAATGCAACGAATTTGGGCACAAGAATAATGCATGTCCAAATAGACCTAAAAAGACGTTGAAAATAAGTGAAGAAGAACTGAAGAAAGAAGAATAACTGAAGAAGATAAGACTCCGTATAAAAAAGTGAAGATCAACGAATTTGAATTATTTGCTCTTATCGACACAGGAAGCTATGTCAATTTAGTAAGAATGTCTGATGCTAAGAAGATCCAGAAAGGTAACCTAGTTTATGATGACACTTTAAAGACACGCCTCACAGGCATAGCTGAAAAAGAAGTTATTAGTATGGGAACCTTCATTGCTAAACTTCAAATTGATGAGTACTTTGCCGATATCAAATTTCAAGTTGTTAAAGATACTGATATACCAGTATACTTGGAAAAACTTTACTGAACGATTTTGAAATCAATTTTACTGCAAAAGATATTGTGGTGAGTAAAATTACGCATTTAACACTGTTGGCTGAAGAGAAAGAAAATAATATGAAGAATATGATATAAAAGACGTTAAACAATAAGAGAAGATAACAAAATTAATAGAAGACTACAAACCTAATGAAATAAAGAAAGAAAGCACAGTTATTGATTCTAGCTCTGCGGCTTCTTTGTCTTTTGGTAGTGATGTAATGATGTCATCATGGAATTTCTCCAGGATATATGTCTTGGAAATTCTTAAGTGTTTATAGAGCTCCGAAGGTCTTTTTAGATTCATCCCAAAACTATTGCGATCCCTGAATAAAACAGACAAATCAGCCAGTAGCGCGAGCCTGAGCCACAACTTTAACACCTTTATGAAGCTTGCATCTAACTTTGACAAAAGGGTTTTATTAAAATCATAGTTGAGGAAAGCCCAATTTATACGTGATGTAAGGTATATATAGTAGATCCAAAATTTTTGCTTTATATTCTTCGAAAAACAGAACTAGACTTATTTCTTTTATAATTAACTAGTTATTGCCCGCGACTTCGTCCGCGTTAATTTCGGCATTAGTAATATATGTATAGCTGACCAAGCGAACTCTATTAAGCTCTTAAGGCTATAAAGAACCAGATATTGGGGTGTCTTTAAATATTTTTTCTCTTTTTCGATCGAACAGAATAAATATCCTATGTCCGTCTCCTGGTTCTAAGGTATCTCCCCACTAATTTTCAACCATATCCCAACAGCCGTTCTAAAGTTATAAATAGTGTAACTAACACAACTTTTTATATATATATATAGATAAAACATTTTTGACTAACCGCTAATGAATGAATCTTATATTTAATTTTTTATAATATTAGCAACCTTGATATTTATTTTGTGGCAATAACTCCTAATTGCAACAAATCACTACTGCTTTTTATCAAATTTGTGAGGGAGCCAAAAGTCCAAAGGTTATTTACTTTATACTTTTCCTTTGTAAATATTGCAAAAACTTTTGAAAATTCCATGGGTGACCATGAACAATTTTTATTGAGGTTTAAAAAGTCCTTTTCAAGCAACATTAATACTGTTTGTCTTAATATAAATAAATTCTAAAGGGTATCTGCTGTAATTCTGTGTCTTAATATGTATAAATTACCTGGACTCTGAAAACAAACGTTCGAGTGTCGATGACTTGACCAAGTCCGCCTCCGTTTTAAGATAAATGCACATCGGCAGTTTGCCAAATTCACGCATATTCGGGAACATAATCTCATACCATTGACGTTTCCTTTCGGAAATACTGAAGAATGTAGTTTATAGTGTGAGCGTTACATAACATACGCCCGAGTTATTCTCAATTTATGGCATATATTAATTTGCACTTACAAGTATTTCATTAAATAAATTAGATACTGAATTTTTTATTTATAAATAATATTTTTAACAATAATTTATTGAGGAATCCTATAAACGTATATCACCATATATAGAGTGAGGAATAAATAAAAAAAATACAGATAAAATATTTTGGTTTAATAGTGTCTTCTTTAAATGTCTTTTCTTTAATAAAACTAATTTCACTATTTGTCCAACTGAAATAATTTTATCCTTGATAAACTAAGTTCTTAGGCACCTCTGAAATTGACGTTTTGTCATGCGGGCAACTTGATCTCAAATAATCTGCCTTTTGGCTAGGAATTCCAATACCAATCTATTTTAAATTCGAAATCGTGTATTTAATGACTCATTTGATTGTGCCCCATTTTTCATAATTTTGATAATTCTGTTGGAACAATTATTATTATTTTCTTATATTCGTTTTATTATTCCACTTATGCAGCAAAAAGAGCTTCAATAATAATGTTATACGTAGCGCGTTGGTAATACACTAGAAAATTTGCGTGGTGTTGTCATCAAACTTCGTTAATGCCTATAAGAAAAAATATTAAAAAACATTTATATAGTCTCTTTACTCGAAATGAATATGATAGCTTAAGTATGACAAAAACACGGCACTGCTTTAAAGTGAGAGCTCCGGTAGACCACCCCAAAAGTTGAATCACGATAAAGTTTGAATGAGCATTTAGTGCGGGAATTCTGGGGGTTAAATATTATATTTTTTTGATTTCTAGCCAGATATTGAATAATTTTTTTTCGTCTATTGCAATCTGTAATGCAAAACTAGACGTTAACCAAACAATCTTATAACATAATATTATGAATGATAGGGATAATTACGCTACTCAAATTTGAGTGCATGAAATACTTATGGTAGCAAATCATCATACTTTTATGACGGTTATTTCATTTTTTTCACAGATTTTATCAAGTAAGATCACTTTAAAGAACAAAAATTATAGATTTTCGTCTTTGTTACTAAAGTATTTACAACATTTTTTTTCTTATAATAAAAATAACATTATTTAAAATATGTAATAGTAACGTATATTTTCAAGTAACTATAATCAAAGGAATGGAAATAGACATACTTATATACGAACTATAAAAATCGTCTTAGCACAATAAACGTCATGGAGATCATATCTTTCAAACAAAATAACAAACATCTATCAAATGACTAAAGAATCAAACAAATGCCCAAGCGTTATACCTATTGCTATTCGCTAACGGCATTTAACAACTGATTACTCAATAACCCGATATATCATAAAATAAAAGCCGGACTTTGAAAAAGCACACGCCGATCTTAATTAATTGTTACAGCGCTTTTTATGTTATAGCAACAAGAATTTATTGCATAAATAGTACATTCCTAGAATAACATTTGTGATTTCGGATAACGATATCTGCAGGTGTAGTTTCTTAATTGAATATATTTTTTACAACTAGATATAGCAAAATACATTTTACAGAAACATCAATGTATTGTGTAATTTATTTTTCCGCGTATATTTTTGTGCAATCAACATTTTTTTACTAAACCAGATCAAATGCTTTAACTGTGTCACAATTAATTTACACAACTGTTCCAGCATTTTAAACATTTAAACAATTGTCCTAAAGCAATAAGCACTGAAAGTTTAACTGCGAATCCAACGTATTTTTGGTTCAATGGGCAATTAAACTAACAATGTGGGCAACCAAAAAAAACTAGTAAAACCGCATAAGATACGTAAAATTACAACCATTTACCAATCACGCACCGTCATTGCGTCGTAAACACATAACAATGGCCAGATGAAGCAAAAATAGATATTTAACATAAACAGTGCGGACAAAGCGATCGCTGGATGAAACAGGCCAACTCTTGACCTTCTGGTTGGGTGTATAATTTACTCGACTTTATTTATAACTCTCTTACATCTTATCCGCTCGTGATAGTTAGTTCATTTACTCGATTTTTTTACGTTGTGTACCTATCTTTGTTTATCAATAAGAAAAACACCAAATCATAATAACACTGCATTATTCGTAACGATTTTTATATTATCTGCATTACTTGAATTAATCTCTTCCAGTTATTTAATACAGTGATATATTGTTACATACTCGTATTAGATTGATTTCAAAAGTTATTATTCATATAAATAACGCAAGACATTTTAAAGGCGGTAAAAGTGTTTTAAATCATCGGAATCATTCCATAACATGGCCATCGATTGGTGTTATATGTGGGACTCAATGTCTTTTGCAGGTTGGCTCGTAATGTTTTATTGCCCAAAAAGGGTAGGGCGGTGGTCGCTCACGTAGTTTCTGCAAATCATAGGTACATAAAATGGAACAATTCACTTATTTCTGAACAAATGAATCTATACGAAGCTGACTAATGTAGAAAACGGAAATCTGTTCTGAAGGTTATTAAATTCAAGGTGATGCACGTTTTTCAGATTATTACTAAATCTAAAGTAGTAAAATTTCTTGGCTCTATTGCAAGTTACTAGCTATTTGTTCAAAGCATTGTTCACAAACTCGTGAAATGCTTCTATTTGCGCTCCTGAAGTAAAAATGTTTTGTTTTAAACGTTGGAACATGTGTTTATTTTTGTTCAAAACAAAAGCCTCAAAATAAAGTTTCATTTTTCTAGCTTCAAAAATGTTACCAAAAATAAAGATTCTTTTGTTCGATTTTATCAATTTTTTTCTTCTTAACACGTCATAGATTGTTAAAATGGAATCAAATTTAGACAACAAAGGGACGAATTTAAATATATCCTATTATTAATTTCCAATAAAACTCAAAATTCATCTATCAATATTCAAAATTGGTCGTCACGTGCCAACTGACGGTTAAACCTGGCTTAGCCGATCGATTGCGTACACAGACGATAATTGAACCGGACTTGTGATGACAGCGAAACGAGGAATGAATAAAGTTGACTGTGAGACATGTTTCATTAAAACTTATATAAATGTGAATTTAAATAAACTAAATTATTAAACGTTCGCTACACTTCGAAAGTTATTATAAATAAGCTTTCGATAACTCTTTGAATCCCATGTTGAATAAAATCACAAATTATTATTTAAAATTAAAACGCCTTCTTTTTATTTTTGTTATGACCGCGCTAATGACATGTATATGATATACACAAATTACCTTTTGAAATCATTTTTCTATCAGTCTATTTTTTTATAAACCTACGATATTATATAGCTTTTATTTTTAGTGTCCTAACCAGATCTTCAAAAAATCCTTTAAAAAATCATGTCTTAACTATTTAGTAACGTTTAGTAAAGTAAATTTTAAAACACCATCTTTAAAGTTTAAAATTATAATTAAATTCTTATAGAGAGATTAATAAATATACGATGAGTACTAAAGTTGTGAGTTTCGTGATAATATAGTTTACATATCTAAGAAGAAATTTAGAAGCAAAATTGTCGATATCGTTTATATAATAACCTGAAACAAAAAATATGCAAAACTTCGAATACATTCCATAAACTCAAATCTGAACCTTTGATACATTTAAATTAAAAAAAAAATGCCTTCTGGACTCCATGAACAAACACTACCAATGTTTCGTAGTCCTTTAAAAAATATTGAAAATTGAAGGGTTTTAAACACACAGAGTGACTTTCTATACTTTCTATAATATTATTCCAAAATATCCATAGTGATTCAAATAGTTGGAACTACATTCCATGTCATCGGGAGTCCATAATATAATAAGTTTATGAATCGATTGATGAATCAACATGAGTGTATGAATCGATTTAGAAAATTAGAACAAATAAACAAATACTAGGGCAAGGCGATTTAATATCTCAATCGAGGTGCTTTACAACTCATGTGAAAGAAAATATTATTGTTGCGTTATTGAAATAAACCTCCTAACATTGTTAGAAACATTCAGACTGGTTTGTTATTGCTGGTTGGGTGAAAACGTGTTGACGGCATAATGACTTTAGTTTGGTGATTTTTAAACGATTCCATTAAAACAAGCTGCTACTTCGGTGAAATATCTGTGTATCGTTTTTAAACAGTTAGACAGGAAAATATTATTTAATATAAAGATCACTGCCAAGTCTAAGAATGTTTTATTCTTTTCTTATTATACACCTTGATAGCCATTAAAACATTAGAAATGAAGTGACATGTCACGTGACGGTGAAGTAATTTAAACAAAATAAACATGAAATATATATATAAAAAATAAAGAAAAGGAACGCCAAGTAGTAAAATAATGCGAGAGGGTTGCGGTAATAAGACGCAATTTTTATTAATGAATTTAAAAATCAGTGAAAGAAGTTTCAAAGACATTTAGCAAGTGATTTGTAGGTATAGTAGGTAGTAGAGGCTAGCTGTGGTCAAGTCACTGCAGCTTGAACATGGGCTGGCTCGACCGGGGAAATACCACCCTCTCACAGAAGATCGGCGCGAAGTAGGCTTCAATGGCTGCGTTTCGTCCCATGAGTGAAAGAACCGGTTGTCCTTTCCCTTTTCCCACCCTTTCCTACCCCTTTCCTACCCCTTCCCTACCCCTTCCCTACCCCTTCTCTATTCCCTCCCTTTCCCACTTTTTCCTACCCCTCTCCCCTAATTGAGTGTGGCAGCACATCCGCAAATCTATATTGCGGATGTCTGTGGGCGACTGTACTATCTCCATCAGGTAGGCCGTCTGCTCGGTTGCCCCTTTAGCATAAAAAAAAATATAATAATACTTTAAAGTACTAACTATTATAGAAGATATTAGACTTTTCTAAAATAATAAAAGTCGTAGTCAGGTAAAGTAACGGAAATAATAGGACCTAAGGCTTCTGCTTTTCCCAGTTATACATACGACACAGTATATCTATATCATCTTAAATGAAACTAGTGTTATTCGGATTTACTACGCGGATTTTATTATTTAAAAACTACATAATCCCGACGTTTCGGTTACTTTGCAGTAACCGTGATCACGGGCAGACGAGGTGTCGTCGGGATTATGTAGTTTTTAAATAATAAAATCCGCGTAGTAAATCCGAATAACACTAGTTTCATTTAAATGAGTACTCGCGAAAATCTTAGATCTCATTCTATATCATCTTATTGAGAGTTTCTGCTTCGATCGAAAAATATACGATCCACTTTCAACAGACAAGTACTTCTAGTTAATGTGTTATGTTAAAAAATAATATATACATAAATATTTATAGCTTCCAACGTCAACAATTTTTTGAACAAAATAAAAAATTAAATCTTCAACTAAAAAAAAGTATTCTCCTAGTCAGGAATGCATTTATGCATATATGTGTATGTAGGTATGTATAACCCTTTCTTAATTTAAATTTTAATAATAAATAAAATTAAATAATAAAACTTATTAATAAAAAGCCTGAAGCACTGTAACAGTGTTAAGGCTAAGAATAAAGGTTCCGACACCTTCTTCATGAAAACATAATGCTTAGTGAATTAGTATTAAATCGAAACAGATTTAATTTAATATGATCCCTTCCATCTAATCTCTCAGCGCATAGTCTGAAATCTCAGACGGACGAAAATAACGCTAACCTATTGTATTGGTTCAATACACAGTCATACATATCCGTTATGTATATATATATATAAACCATTCAATACAAGCTGACATAGACGGTCATTGACTCGGTAAATTAATTAAAAGGGGTCTTTGAAGCCAGATCATATTAATAGTTGCGTATGTATGTAGATATTCTGTTAATAATTTATAATATAATTCCCATCATATCTCATATTCGATTAAATCAGGGGCATTCATACATAATGCTGACCTTTTATTCTGAATATTATGTACATATTTTACAAATAATTAATTTCATACACTCCTCTTCCCGCGTCTGATTTAATAACATTATAATACCTTCTCGGATATATAAAATGACAAAATCTGTTTCTATGTTGATAACAAACAGAGAAATTAATTTAGATCTACCATTTAATAAATTAATTCACAAATTATTTAATTTGAATAAACCTTATACACTACTAGATCTTGAGCCCTTAGTTATAAGATTCTTATCTTAAATACAAAGTCTCAAGCCCTAAGGGATCAGCATGGTCCGCCCAACCATCTTGTGATATTGCAAAAAGTGTAGTTAGAACCACCTGTTTCAAAAGTAACTAGGAAGTGTTTCTGTAAAAGTTTTAATAGTCAGCTTCATGCCTTCTGTGTTCTTATACATTTACCAAAAAAACTGTTACGATATTATATATATATATTTAGTTACAGTCCGTTTAATGTAAAAAAATTATTTAGGTTACGCTAAAACGACGGGTTATTAGTACGATTGAAAGTATTTTATAACTACTATCGTGATAAAATTATAGCATGTTGAGTTCGGTTTATCGCAAGCTATTCGTGACGTTTATCAAACGATTTCTCTACGATTCTGATTAAAAATACATGCCATAAAACAAAACACTTCGTTAATCTAACTCTCGGTTCCTATACATTACCGATTTTAAGTGCTTTTAAATAGTTATAAGCTATTTTGACATATTTACGATGTGTTTAGACATAGAGTATCGAAAAAAAATGATTGCGTATATCTGTCTAAATTTTTAAAGCGTGACTACCGGATTGTATCTGCGTCCTAACCCGTTTATGTCGACCTTTACTAGGAATTTCGATGGCAGGCGTTCACTTTGTTATTGTCACGTCCATGATTATTATTAGATATTAACAACATTATGGATTTATTATAATACAAGAAACCAAATGAAACTATATTGAAAACCTCACATTATCTTCAATAACAAATATTCAATTTTTTCTTTTTTATAAATATTTTTTATTTTTATTTTATTAAAATATTTAAGATAAATCATCCGATATAGATTTTTTTTAAATACGATAATAAATTAAATAAAAATATCTAAATATAATATTGAGTTTATTCACACATAGTTTTATTGGAATCGAAAAAGTTTTTCGACCGTTATTCACTTTTCGCTATAATCCTGTCTCCAAAAATATAACTTTAGATTGATTGAAGTTAGTGAAAAGTTCTTAATAAGATGTCATAGAAGTCATCATTATTCTTAATCAAAGGGAATTTTTGTATGAAAAAATAACGAACTTTTAAAAATATATTTGATATTCAGCTTCTATTCGTACTATTTATTTCTTTATGAGCTGAAGACGGATTTCAAAGGAATAATTCAAAGACTTCTGTTGTGTACGTGCATTTTTTTATCGTTTTGTATTATTTAAAAGCTAATATCTTAAAGGTTTTGTACATATAATAATAATACCGTTAAATAGTAATGAAGTATCGAGGAATGAATTCTAGTATTCTTAACATTTGATTTATGATCCAGTAGATTCTATAGGAATGGAGTTGTTAGTTTGTCACATG